>NC_134701.1:149140742-150534909 GCF_043290135.1 Rhipicephalus microplus
TCAACAACGCTGCGCTGCCGTAAAACAACAAAAAATGTCTTCGCTGTCTTCAACTTACCTCATGCTATCTGAGATGAAGCACACCGTGAACTGTGGCTATGAAACATTCCACGCAAATGCTTTCGTGGAAATCCGTCGGCGTACGTCGACGCGTATCTGCGAAGCGAGCTTATTTGGCAGTTTTTCTTGAAACGCCAGGCGCAGGGCTAATCCGCGTCTAGTGCTTGTCAGTTGGTGCAGATACTTGTGCGTATGCACGTATACAGAGCAACTGCAGGGTGTAAAAAACGCACTTTCAGAAGCATTTCACGCTTCACCTGCTGACCAGAACGCAGCATAGAGGAGCCGAAACGCGCTATGTTGAAACTTCTAAGCAGTAGAACTCTCACTTCTCAGAAAGTTCCGCGCACTGCCCTAGTATCCCTTGGCATCACAAGTGTCCAAACGGGCACATTAAAAAAAACCGTCATCGCAGTGCTGCTATTCAAACGTTCGTACCATTCTGGCCACGGTTTTTCTTCGCGTGTGCACAAGCTGGCTGTAATCCCTCCTCACAACGCCACGCCCTGTAATTATACACTTACAGGATCTAGCAAGAAGCCTGTTCACTGTGTCACAGCACGAACAAAACACATTCGGAGAACTGGACTAGTTATAACTGGACGAACTACGATGTACGACGCCAGACCCCATGGCCAGTGGTGTAAAATATAGAACTGCACAACGTTGCCAGTTCTTAACGCACTTCCCGCTTGCTTTTGTGTTGAACAGTTTATGTTCATAAAGGTAACCATTTATTTTATTAGTCATTTTCTTCCATTTCGTTTTCCATACATCTATTTACCACAGCAATTGAATCCAATTTTCGCTTTTTGATGTAAGTTTTGAACTTCCTAGAAGGTGCCCTAAGAACATAGGCGAGGAGTAAAGGGAGTAGGCGAGGAGTAAAGGGAAATGTATTGCTCCAGTTTCATCTATGAACCTTAGGCCAACCCCACCCGCAGCGCCCACCAATATTGCTCGAGTATCAGGGTTCATACATGTGCGACTATTAGTTTCAAAGCAATTATTGCGCATATCTGAGGAACAATAGCAACACGTCAGTATTCTACATGTGTGGCTTTATACTAGAAAACACATACATAAGACTCTCTAAGGAGCGTAGAGTTTTATCACGCTTTGCTGAAAATGCAACGTTATGCTCAAAAATTCAAGTGTTTCCAATGCTTTGCTAAGACGACCGAGTAATGGCACCTGCCCGTCGCTTTGCGTTCTACACCTTATCACCTCCGAGACGGGTGCGCACACCATCCTACGTTTTGCTAGATAACTGCCCGATAGTGCTCAAATCTCAAGCGTGACGTGCTTCAATGCGCTCGTTTGCCTCCGCTGAATGCATCGAGGCGCTCTGATACAGTGCCTCCAAAATACCATCCACCAATTTTCTAGCACAGAACATGAAATAAACGTTTTGTTCACGCTATCCAGCCGCAACACTGACGTTTTTCAACGACAATTGCAGTGAAACACGCAGATATGGGGCTGATGTTTCTGATCAGGCTCATTGTACTTTAGTCCTCAGGTGTTGACCTCCTCAGTACAAGCAGCCATGACTTTCTGCCACCACTTGAGCCCTGTTGACCATTTGTAGCTGGCTGTTATAGTGTTGCGTCACCAGCAAAGCTTCCCAATGGTCTTTGAATTCTTCTCTGAAGTAGCTTTGTTCCTTTCTTTCTCACTTCACGCTGATGACGGTGGTAAGTCTGGATTCTTGTACACTCCAGTGCCATGCGGAGTGTACAAGTGGGTACCGCTTCTTCTCTTTTATGTAATGCGCCAAAATTCCTGAGTACATTTTCGGTATTTTCTCATGCTCGGCATGACAGCCATTAGTACGCGGTCCCAGAGTGTCGCAGATGGTTCAGTGTTTATGATCTAGAGCTGCGGCGCGCGCCGCCAGGTTTCCCACTAGAGACACCTCCCGGTGTCGAAAAGCTGCTTGTTTCGTGTACCTTTGAACTATTTAAGACATGTAGCGCTGCCTTTCCGATCCTTCGGGTCATGTACGTTCTGCACACCTCTTGCAAACCCGTTATCACGGAAGTCCACGTTTTGTTGTATGTAGTGATGGCCAGCACTATGCCCTGCTCTTACGCTGTACTTGCGTTCTTGGCACATTGCTTTTAGTCTGTTTGTTTATTTTGATTCTAGGACAATGAGCCAATGGAATAGGTCGCCTTCTGGAGCAGCAGAATTACTTCACATGACGCACTTTCAATTTCACAGCAGGACCTGTAGTGGTGAACTCGCGTAGTTGCGCAAGTACAAAAAGGTGTTACGAACCTATCTTATACTGTGTACCCTCATGTCCCACTATGTGTTGACAGTAAATTATGTTTTTATTTTAATCTAGAAGTGGAAACTTCATTTGCTTTTGGAGTATTATATTCTTCCTCTCCACTGAAATGTATTTGGGCGCTGTTCGTAGTATGATAAGCATATATGTATATATATGCAAGTGCCTTCGGTAGCTCTCTCAGGAATTTTACAAAAGCCTAATCAAACACACCGCATAGAAGATATTGTAATTACCTTGCCTGTGCTCAATAGACATTGCCAGAGCACACATGCTCTGAAAATGTCCTGCGTTACCTCAGGGACCTCTCACTAGTGAGTCCGACTGGGAAGAGGCACTCAGGAGCGCCAAGCTCTAACACCAACATAAGGCAGTTCAGAGGGTCCAAGAACTAGCAGAACGCCACCACGTTCCCGCCATGACTCGGGCTTCACAATCATTAGCGGCTGCTAGGATTTCGATCGGGCTCATTCTGGGGTTGAAAACTCTTCAGAACCTTTTCGTAAAGTTCTTTGCTGACTGACTTTGCCAGTATGCCCAGTTTTATCTGTAGACTTACAAATATAGTTTCCATCTTCGAAATGTAGGCGTTTATGTTTTTGTAGGCTATTTGTCGAAAAGACGTATCAACTCCATAGCAATAAAGAGTTAATTTTGCAGTAATTCGGGCGCATGGGTTTGCATTCTAGGTTGTAAGACTAATATCAGTGATGTCTGTGGGCAATAAAACTTTGAAAGTTGCGAATCAAATAAACAATAAAATACTTCGGTTTGGAGGAGTATCAAGCCCAGGTATTTTAGGTAGCGAGCAGGTACGTTACCACGTAGCTGCACCCAAGCTTGGGACTGTATCAGAAAAAGAGGAAGAGAAAAAATTGCAATACTGCCTTAAAGTGAAAATAGGAGGAGTTAAGAGAAGAATACGCAGGAAGGTCAACCAATCGAGCGTCGTCTGGTTTACTATCCTACACAGGGGGAAGGGGATTGAGGGAGGAAGAGAGAGAGAGACAGAAAGAAGATAACATAAATAACAAAACAAAAACAGGTGAGCTTAAACTACACTGTTGCGTTCTATAGTAGTGGACGCAGGTCTTCAGGCGTGTCACGTTCCACCGTAGGTCGACTGTTCATAATGCCTACTGAAGGCTTGTGAGCACTGGACGCAGAAGGTCCAGTACCTGTTGTGCGGCCTCCGTGTGTGGTGATTTCAGCCTGCTGATGAACACTTGAAGTGAGTCGAGCCGCGATTGAAGAACAATTAGGATAGGTTTGTCTTCTGGGAATGCCGAGGTGCGCTGTGAATCAGCAATACAGTGCGACTTCGGCAATGACGACCAAACTCTCTCAGTTGTGTCCATGGTTGTCTCTTTGGTATCGACTATCGCTGATCCATGTGACTGCGGCTTTGGCAATGTAGGCCAAGTGGAGTACGTAGACACCACGCTTTTCATGGCGTTCTGCTTCATACCAGCCGAGTACAATCCGGGTGGAAAAGGGGATGATGAAGAAGGGCAGTGAAAAGAACTTCCTTATAACGTATGTAGTGTTGCGCGGGCCAAGCGTGAAATTGTGTCAGGAGTCAAAACACGTGAATTGTGAAACAAGTGGATGTTTAGAAAGCCCACAAAGACAAAGCGCCCTGATATATTTTTTCATCATCAGCTTCACAACCGTAAATTAAGTGGAAGCTTCGTGCGTTTGCATGTTGCCTTTTCGACGCGTAATGGGCTTTTCGCTGATTTGCAAAGAAAATATTGAAGCAGTGAGCACTGCTCACCTAGGATAATTTGAAAAGTTTGACGTTGCCCTGCCGCAGTGGTCTAGTGGCTAAGATACTCGGCTGCTGACCTGCAGGTCGTGGGATGAAATCCTGACTGCAGCGGCTGCATTTTTGACGGAGGCGAAAATGCTGTGGTCCTGTGTGCTCTGATTTCGCTGCAGGTTGAAGAACCCCAGGTCGTCAAAATTTCTGGAGCTATCCTCCAAGGCGTCTCTTATACTTATATGGTGGTTTTGAGACAATTAATCCCACATATCAATGAAACGTGCAATGTTAAGGGCTCCTACATTCGTTTTTGGAGCAATGTTAAGTGTACACAGAGAAGTCAATTCAAGCTAGCGACTAAGTTATCGCGCTCAGGTCCCAATTACGCCATCTCATTCTACTCTTGAAGGTGAATCTCAAGCGTCCTCTAAGCTTTTTGAGCCCACAACTGCCATTGGTTATATTTTATCACCAAAATTAGCTGTTCATGGGTGTGTGCAAAATGTATTCTGCAACAGTATATATGACGGGAGTGCAATTGTGAGCAAGGATTTATTCCGGCAGCTTCACTCAAGCAACTCATCACACTCCCTGTGCGTTTCTGTGTCTCGACAGCTACTAGCATATTGTCTTTTGAATGAAAGTTCTAACAGTGATTCCTCGATATTTCCTTTGCGTTCTTTGTGTGCGCATACAGATTAACTAATAATAATAAAATGAGTAGTACTACAATACTCTTGCGTTCATAGTTTCACCGTATTCGTCTCTTAAATCCTCACATCAGTAACTAACCTGCATGGCTGAGCCGATGGCAGCAGTAGTGACTGAAGGCGAATAACAATCATGGATCCAAATGCTGGCCTGATGTGTTGTCGTTTAAGCAAGCATACATACGTACTACAAGTCAGATTTTAAAAATTGAGCAAAACAAGAAACTTTTATTGCAGGGCCTTTTTTTTATTCAAGTGGAAAGCACGACGACCAGCCGGGAAGCCGTGTGCCGAAGCTATTATTAAGTTCCAGTACTTAGTTTGAGAGACGCCCCTGCATGCGAGGAAAACTCGCGCTCAGAAGAATTCCCGAGAAATGCTCATTAACAGTCTCCCAGCAAACCAGTTCAGATGATTTTCAAAAGACGCAATTCTTGTTTAAAGAGCCACAGGCTTGATACGAAGAGATGTTTAGCGGCAGAATGCCGCTAAAGTGACCCGGAGTGTAGATGGTTACCGCGGCAACTGTACCAGTACTCACGTATTCTGTTGTAGATGATCCTCCAAAACCATCGGCGCAACCACCCTATATGCCCCCAGGCTTTCTTCTCTGTCTTCGGCAAGTGTCATTATCTTTTGAAGGTATACTCTTTTGTTTGTGTCTTCAGCAAGCCTTTATTGTCCTTGCAAGGCAGGCTCACGATTTTTCGGGTCCCCTCGCCTTGAGAGTTAGCTGTCCCCCAGTTCTGCGTCGTCTTCTTTAGTGCATCATGTCATGGAGGCATGAAAGTTCATTTAGGCATTAGATTATGTTAGGCTTGTGTGCGGGAATATCAAGGTCTCGACTCAGAACACTATCTAAAGGCATGTTATGGAAGGAATTTTGCTTGATTGCATACGCATACTTCCCTTTGTATTTATATAAGGAGCTATCATAGTTTACATCATGTATAGGCGCGAAATACTTACGATGTAATGGTAACACCACTAAAGTTACCGTGTCTGTTCATGGTGAAATACTGTTCATGGTAATTAAAAATCTCGGTTGACATTGATTTAGTTGCTCCTTTTCTCATTCATCCGCGCAAAATATATGATAGCCGTGAAGTTGAATGTTAAAAACGGTACAAATCTATCTAACCAGGCCCGTAGCACGATGCACCAGAAGACAACACTTTGAACAAATACAGCTACAAAAACAAACAAAACAAACGAAATTCTTAAGGATGCCGATTGCGCCAACGTGTTCAACTCCGCTTTTGCAAGCATCTTTACTCACGAGTGAAACGCACATCCCGCTTCACCATCGTTTTGTATAAGTTCTGAAATGCCAGCCATCACCTTTAATGTAAGCGGAATTAGCGCTATCATTGACAAAATGAAGTGTACATCCTTCTCTGGTATAGATGAAATTAATGCGAAATTTGGAAAAACACGAAGTGCATTGTCCCAGCCTATTTATCCTTGCTGTTCACCCCGTCTCTTTCCTTAGGTCTTATTCCAGATGACTGGAGGGTTGGAAAGGTCGTTCAAGTCCATGAATCAGGTAACAAAGACTCCCTGCTAAACTACCGTCCCATCTCATTAACGAGCATTCCTTGTAAAATCATGGAACATGTCATCTATTCTCTTATCAAGAAGTTTCTTGACTCGAACAACTTTTTTCATCCCACTCAACATGGGTTTTGCAAGGTTTTTTCTTGTGAAACGCAGCTTGCCATTTTTCTGCATGACATTCATACTAATCTCAATATCAATGTGCAAATTGACGTCATTTTAATGGACTTCTGCAAAATCTTTGATAAGGTTCCTCACCAGCACTTATTATTCAAGTTAAAAAACTTAACTTACACCCAGATGTTTTCAAATGATTTACTGAATTTCTTGATAACCGCTCCCAGTCCGTAGCTATCAATAATCACTTGTCTAACCCGGTACTAGTAACATCTGGCGTTCCTCAAGGATCTGTCCTTGGCTCTCTCTTATTCTTAATATATAATAATGACTTACGTTCGCATGTCTCTTCAAACATTAGAATGTTCGCGGAAGACTTTGTCATATACCGTACCATTTATGACAGCCACAATCAAACTGCCCTCCAGAAAGACCGAGACAACATAACTACTTGGTGTAATGATTGGCTCATGACCCTAAATACAAATAAGTGCAAGGCTATGTCATTTTCTCGCAGCAGTCATCCCATAGCACCTTCTTATAAAATCAAAAACACGCTTCTCGAGAATGTTCATTCTTATAAATATCTCGGAATCACTCTTTCTAACGACCTGTCCTGGCATGCTCATATTTCTAATATCATATCATCAGCAAACCGGACGCTAGGTTTCCTGAGACGTAATCTTCGTCAAGCCCCAAAACATGTCAAATCGCTCGCTTACCAATCCTTCGTGAGACCAAAACTGTAGTATGCATCGGCCATCTGGAACCCACATCAATCATTCCTTATCGACCTACTTGAAGCTGTTCAAAATCGCGCTACCCAATTCATTCACTCAAAATACTCGTACACTATCAGCATTTCAGCACTTAAGGCAGATTCCGGTTTAATTAATCTTTGTGATCGTCGACGTATTTCCAGTCTCATGCTCTTTCACAAGTTCTTTCACGGCACCCTCAGTCAAGCGCCATACATCGTACCCGCTGCACGCATTTCTCACCGCACCAGTCATCCGCAGCAGGTCACGCGCCCACGTGCCCGAACTGCTCACTTCTCCGCCTCGTTCATCCCCCGAACTGCCAAAGACTGGAACGGCCTTCCTGCTGACATTGCCGCCATCACCTGCCCATCATTGTTTCAGCAGCATATAACTAATCAATATGAAATGTCTATGTGAGAAGTTGTAACCCACCCCTTATGTAATGCTTCCTTCGGGAAGCCCTTAAGGTTAATAAACTGAACTGAACTGAAACAGCCATTATACTAGAACAAACGCAACCTAATAACCATTCTTTTTGCTTGTATAAACCATAGTTGGCGTTTGGTGAAATTGTAATCCTGGTAAGGGTTCGGCGAAAAATGCGCATAATCTTGAAGTGCATTCTGCTCATATTACTCGTGTATATATGTTGTCCTTATGATTTTCTCCCATGTTTGCTTGACCAGTGGGTCTTTGTGCGAATTAACGTCCTCATTTTTTCCTACAACATTAACTCAGTTTTTTTTGTTCCTGTGTAAGATATTTGTCACCGCATTCCGAGAAGTAAAAAAATGGAGTAAAGCTTTTAATACTATGACGAAGCGTTCTGTTATTGTTGCAAGATTACAATTTTATGAAGGGCTACGAAAGATCTTTCACTCTAAATAACTGAGCTGGTGGAGAGACGCACAGAAAACTGGCAAGATGGCTGACTGAATAACAACAGCTAGCCAGAAAGCGCGCTGCCCTAGTACATCTTACATTATAGTGGGCAGACATGGCTCGCACTCGGTGCACCTAGTGGCCAAGGGACATCATTCTCCCTCTAAAAAATGGGCATCACTCCGATGCTTTGAAAGCACAAATGCAAAGTCAGGACAAACCAGCAGAAAATACGTGCATACACAAATACGTGCATACACAGCAATAAGGTTCATGCGCAGTCGCACTACCACGTGAAGTACGGCTTAAGTCACACTACCTGCACAATCTCTGAGGGGTACATTCGACGCTGTGACGTGAATGCCCCGCCAAATATTACCTCGTAGTTCACGTCGTTCACGCGTCGCTACACTTCGTAGGGCCTAAAGTAGTGAGTGAACAGTTTTTCTGACAACCCCTGGCGTTGGACTGGAGTCCACACCCAAACTTGATCGCCAGGATGGTAGTGAACTTGTCAATGGTGAGCGTTGTAGCGACATGCGTCTGTACTCTGCTGGAGCGTAATGTGTAGGCGTGCTATCTTGCATACTTCTTCGGCGTACGGGGTAAGCTGCAAAGCGTCAGGCGTGATCAAAGCGTCGCATGTGTGTGGATGATTTGCATCCAGCATTGTCTGGACCTCACGTCCACAGATAAGACGAAATGGCGTGAATCGCGTAGTTTCCTGGCTTTTACGTATCGAAACTGTGACGTATGGTACCACCTGGTCCCAGGTCTTATGCTGGACATCTACGTACATGAATAACATGTCAGTGATGGTTTTGTTGAGTTGCTCTGTCAAGTGGTTGGTCTGCAGAAGATATGGCGTGGTCTTGCGATGGCTCGTGTAGCTGAGCTTGAATACGTCATTAATGAGCTAGGCCGTGATTGCTCTTCCTTTGTTTGTGATTAGGCACGACGGCGAGCCATGTCGAAGAAAAATTTGGTCCACAAAAAATTGGCCAACATTTGAAGCCGTAGTGCGCTGCAGTGCCTTTGTTTCGGCATACCTCCTCAAATAATCTTTGGCTACTACGAACCACTTGTTCCCGACAGATGGCATCAGAAAAGGCCGCAATAAATTCGTTTCCATTTGATCGAATGGCGCCATAGGTGGTTCAATGGGTTAAAAAAGCGTCGGGGCTTCAGTGGTGGAGATTTGCGGCGTTGCATTTCCGGCAGCTTTTCACGTATCGCTTAACGGATGCGGAAAGCTTAGGCCAATAGTACGCTTGTTGTCCTCGAGTGAGAGTTGAAGAGGAACCTAGGCGACCACATGTGGGCTAATCGTGGCAGGCGAGCGCTTGTCTTCTCTTTCTTTCTGTTTATTCGTGCGCTTAAACTGACAGTGAGACGAATGTCGTCACGCATGCCAGTTGGCACGACTAGAAGGTAGGTTCTCTCATTACCGTTGGAGTTTTTTCTATACAGGACCCCATCTGGCAGGCAGAAGGACGACGGACTTCTAAAAATACATCAGCGTATGGAAGAGTTACGTCATTCCAGGTTTTTGATGACTGTGCTGATTTCGTCGTGCGCGCGCTGATGTGTAATCAGATCCGTTGTAGTAAGGGCTCCAGGGAAACCACCATCATCCTCGGTGTCATAGTCACAAACTTGGACAGGAGCACGGGACAACGAATCGTCATCTTCGTGATTGCGACCTGATTTTAAGCAATCGTGAAATCAAATTCTTGCAGATGAAGACTCCATCGCGCCAGTCGCCCACACTGGTACTGTAGGTTGGCTAAACTGCACAACAAATGATGGTCGTTCACAACCTTGAAGTGTCATTTATAAAGGTAAGACATAAATTTTATTGGGGCCCATACAACAGCGAGGCGCTGTTTCTGGGACGTGGAGTAGTTGATCTTGGCACGAGAAAGAGTGCGGCTAGCATACGCTATCACTCGCTCCATGACCGCTCGCAGACCAAGACCCACGTTGTTAGCTTCAGTATGAGTCTCACTATCAGCATTTTAGTCGAAGTGAGCAAGGAATGGCAGTGTATACAAACGCTCCGACGCTTCAGAGAACGCTGCATTCTACTCTGCCTCCCAGACTAATGACACGTCTTCACGGGTGAGTTGAGTGAGCGATTCCGCCATCCTAAAAAAAATAGGCTCTAAAGCGGCGATAGTACGCGCAGAGCCCTAGAAAGCGATATGCTGTCTTCTGAACACATAGAACAGGAAATGAGGCCACGGCGGTGCTTTTGCCAGGGTCTGGCCGAAAACCATCCACACAGACAACATGACCAAGAAACTTTAGCTCTTTATAACCGAAGTGACAATTTTCTTGCTTCAGCGTCAGGTTAGCAGAGGAGAGTGCTACCAGCACAGTCTGCAGACGCTTCAGGTGCTCCTCAATGATCACAGAAAAAACGACATCCTCATCCCGTAAGCTAGGTGCCTGTGGCACTTTAGACCAGTAAGAACACTGTGCATCATTCTTTTTAACGTCGCAGGTGCGAAGCAGAGGCTAAAGGGAAGCACCTTGAATTCATATAGCCCATCCGGTGTAACAAAGGTGGTTTTTCACGATCTCGTTCCTAAAGTTCGATCTGCCAGTAGCCACTTTTCAAGTCAATCGATGAAAGATGCTTGTCCCCCTGTAGTCTGTGGAGGGAATTGTCAATGCAGGGCAGTGGGTAGACGTCTTTTTAAAGACGATAGTCTTTCTTGGGGATCTTTGACGCAAAAATTTTGGTTTGTCTGTATGTTTGTATATTTGTCTGTTTGTTCCCTTTAAAGGAACCCTAATCGACATCAAAGTGACCAAACGATACTCTGAACGACCGACCACATCCGCAGCACCCACCAAAAATGCTCAAGTTTCAGCGTTCATACTTATGCAATTGTCAATTAAAAAACAATTATTGCTCATATCTGAGACACCATAACAACACGTCAATATTATGTGCGTGTATTATTTTACAACAAAAAGATACGTAATCTTCAAGATCGTAGCCTTTACAACGCTGCGCTGGTAATGCGACGCTTGCACGAAACGACAAATGTTTCCAACACTTTGCTTCCAAAACCTACCCGTCGCTTTGCGTTCTACTACAGTGTCTAGAAATACACAGTATATTTCTAGACACCGTTGTTCTACACCTTGTCTCCTTAGAGACGGCCACGCATGGTGCGCGCCCCGTTTTCCAAGATAACTGCCAGATAGCGCTCATGTCTCACGTGTGTTGTTACTTGATGCGTTCGTTCGCCTTCGCTGCATGCTTGAGGCACTCTAACGCAGCGCCTCCAGAATACCATTCACTGGTTTTCTTGCACAGAACATCAAATAAACGTTTGGTTCACTCTCTCCACACGCAAGGCACAAATATTTTCTTTCGACGATATTTGCGGTGTAAATTGCAGATACGAGGCCATTTTTTTAGTCACACTGTAAATTTTCTGTAGTCTGCGCAGAAGCGCACTGATCAATCTATTAGGGGCGAAGCTCCTTATGGCGTGGCTTGGGCATCCCTCGTATGTAACCACCAGTGGCACATACCCGAAATAGATATAACACTTGACCTCCAAGGTGGTGCCAGTGAGAGATTTCTTCTGTGCGTTGTTTAACAATAAAAAATAGTGCTCAATGTACATGCCAATGGCTGCCAATGGGGAATAAGAGACATGAGCATTCGGCTTTTAGTCAACGCGCACGCTGCGATCCCCATTAGCAGCCATTGGCATGTACATTGAGCACTATCGGACAAGAAAGGGATGCTACATTATACTCGCTGTGTGTAACCTTCTTAGCTTTAGAAAGGTTTAGCGAGCGTTGAGCCGCAGTGCCATGAATACAATGAACTTGTATATACCATGAATGAAGTCAAGGTGGTTAAAAATGAGAAGTAGATACGAAGCGCAAGCCGTAAGAAAGTAAAAGCCGAATTCTCCTGTCTCTCATTTCTCATTAGCAGCCATTGGCATGTAAATTGAGCCCTATCTGACAGGGAAAGGTTGCTACGTTATACTCGCTGGGCGTAACCTCCTTTGTTTCCGAAAGGTTTAGCGAGCGTTTGGTCGCAGTGCCATGAATAATGAATACTGTGAACTAGAATATACCATGAACTCGAGGTGGTTAAAGGTGGGAAGTGGACCCAAAGCGCAGGCCGTAAGAAAGTGTGCGTGTGCCACCTCTCGTTTAGTCCTTGGAATGTCCGCTGGATGGCGGTGCTTCTATATGGGGAACATATGATAAAAAGATGCGAGATGGTGGGACTGGGAGTGTTGAATAGATGAACGAACGGACACACAAACAGATGCATGGATGGACGCATGAACCGACGCAGGGGCAGATGCATGAAAGAACGCAGGGACGGGCGCACAAACAGACGCATGGACGGTCACACAGATGGACGCATGGACGGACGAATGCTTCGCCCCACTCTCCATCATTCACTCCGTGGATATGCTGCCATTGTTTTGTTATGAGAATGACGGGAAATGACCAGAGACTCTTGGAAGGTTGAATGAAGTCATCTTGCAGAATCTCTTCCACTCGAGCACTTATCACGTCACGTTCCTTTGCCGAAACGCAGCAATGGTGTTGTTTCATGGGTGAAGCGTCGGTATACGTAATTATTCGGTGTTTTTTGAGTGGTGTCTGACAAACCTTCGACTTGGATGTGAAGCACTCTTTAACTTATGTAGCAGCTCACATACCACAGTCTCTTGTTGATCCGAGACGGTCAAATCTACAATAATTTTGGCAAGTAACGAACTCATGTAGCTCGGTGTCGGTCGAATCCTGTAATTGGCTGATGTAGATGCGAAACATTCAGCAATATCTGCGACAGGTTGGCGAAAGCGAGGGTGATGTGACGAAACAGCTGCCGGTATTCTTTACTGAAATCGGTCACAAGTAGGCCAGTGCGTCCGTCATGAAGCGTAACGAGGCTGCATGCAGTGCAGACACCTAGCGCGAACAAAAGCGCCAAGTTGCCTTATGGGACAACCTCACCAATCCGTGATTTCTCGGACACCACATTAACTAGAAGCTGGAACGAGGAGGCAACGTGATCCTGTCGGCAGAAAGAGCAAACGTGCTGTCAAAGCTGTCGTCAAATTTGTTGGTAGATCCAGCTGTCAAAAACGTCGCGGTACGCTCCCGAAGATAGATTACAGCGCCGTGCTCCCGCAAAAAGCCGACTGCCAGGCAGATCAGGTATCGGGAACAATCACGAAATTCGAGGCAGCTGTTGAGAAACGTATTTCCCCGAAGGCTCACCTTGATAGTACACATACCAATTGGGGTGACTACATGCCCGCCATAAGTACAAACTTGTGTTTGATACGAAGGCGTAACAACTTTCTTAATGTTCGGTGCTAGTTTCTCGCTTATGATCAAATAGTCCGCACCTTTATTCAATAATGTTGATCGGCGTTCGCCCGACACCAGGTCAATAATGCACTAACGTCGTGGCAACCGTGGACTACATCATGTATCTGCAAGAAAAATCCGCTCCGGCTTTCCTCGCTGTCATTCGTGAATTGATGTGCATCCATGCTTGCGTCGATGGGAGGCCTTGCTTGCGGCCAGTGTCAGCGGCCTCGCTCTCAAAGGTCGCCGTCGTTGGTTTTCCCGCCTAGGACTTGGTGAGTGCGCCTACGCCGCCCTGGGGAGGATTCGAAAATTTGGAGAAAATTGTCTTGGGGATTGGGACCGCAATGGCCACCGCAGTGGCATGCGCTGCTGTGAGAGGTTATCTTCGATAGCTCTTAGTCTTTCACCGAATCTCGCTCGTGGCGAGTCGACGGTGATACCCTGGATTCCAAGGCAGCGATAGAGACATTCCTGGTACATATGTCTTGCTTCAGAACGTGATAACACTGTGGTTGTCTATCCGGTGTACGCCATACGTCGGATTTTCTGGGAAGCGGCTGTCAATTTGCCCGATTTTTCAAGTTGTGAATTGGCTGCAGCAAAGCAAGTGCATCCGGAGACTTTGGGTTAACGAAGTGCTGTTTAGCAGGAATATATCGACTGACAACTTCCGCGTATGTTGCACGACGTGGCTCCGTCGAGCCAGGCGGGACATAACTGGAAGGCGGCACTTGCACAGCTTGTCGTACTTTGTTTTTTAATGATGCTGCAGATGAGCCGTGAAGTAGGTTGAGACTGACACTGAATGTTTTGTAGCGCATCGCGAAGCAGAGAACGAATGAGGTCGCAGAGAGATTTGATTTTAATACTGCTTCCTGATTCAATGTTGATGCTGCTTTCTGCACCTCCAATCTGGCCTGCTGACGAAGCGACACTCACATGCCGGTCGTACACAGTAGATAACTGCTGCAGCACATGTTCCATAGTTGTCGTTTCCGTCAGAAACTCCGCCATGGTCTTTTGGGGACAGCGCATGAATCCAGTAAAAAACTGCTCCTTCATTCCTCGAATTAAATGGCGGAGCTTCTTTTATTCTGCCATGTGGGGGTCGTCTCGACGAAAGAGGCTCGTCTTGCCCTATACGTACATCATGGTGCTCTCATTCAGAATAGGTGACCAGCAAAAGAGCGAGGGATTGTGGGATGCACCGTCTGCTACTGGCTTCTGGTTCGAGACGAAGACGACGGCGAATCACATCGCCGCAAGCCTCAGATTATTCGTGATTCACGCGCACGGTCGCCCGTTTATCTTCGTCCTGATAAACCATGGTCGGTTGTTCAGCCGTTGGCTGCTCCAACTCGAACGTGAAATGCAAACAGCGGGTATCGATTTCCATGGAACGAAGAAAGAGAAACGAGGCGGGCCGCGGCTGTGAAGAGAGCCACAGTGACAGGTAGCGTTTGAGTACGGAACGTTGAAGCCAGAGCGTGCGAAAACCATTTTATCACAGATACGTGTGTATGCCACACTGAAAAAAGCATACGCATGAATTTGCTGCAAATATTATACTGACAATTACATTGTCGCGCAAGCACTTAGCAAATATATTATGGGAACGCGCGGGTGAAATCGACTTGCCATACAAGATGAGCACTGGCAATTTCACTCATATATATGACGAAAAAACACAAAAGCTTCAATCAAGAGTCAGTTTACACGAAGCGCTGGACGAGTCCGTTTGCATTATCTTGGTCAAACTGTGCGCCAGGACGGCATCCAAAGGAACAAGTGCGCTAAAAAAGCACAGGGTTTCAATTATTAGGCGCCGTCTATGTCTAACTGTACTGTTTATGTGACGCCGTGCCACGCAGCTTGATCAAGATCAGCGTTTAAGTAAGCATCTGGCTTCGATTAAGAAATATATCTTATAGCGCGCTGAGGGCTTGAAAAAAAAAAGATATCAATGCACTCAATATGTGTTGTGCTTTATGCCGATCGACCGACGATGTCGGCTGAAGCACCGATCCCTAAATGTACTTTAAGCACACATCTACAGTCATTCCCCTCTGCTGAGATCTTTAAAATAGTGATTTTGTATCAGCAGTAACGTATCACACAATGAAAACTGTTTTCTGTAACAACTGATCTGCTAGCTAAACTGACAGTACCTCCGACCACCACAAAAGCATTGCAGATTATTTTAGTGCGATAAAAAAGTTTTCTTGCCGTTCATGGCTTTCGTAGCTTGTCATTGTCATAGTCACGGTTCGCAAAAAGAAAAAAACTTCTAAAGCACTGACATTGCACGGCGAGGTGTTTTTATCAACGGAGCTGTACAGAAATGTGCGCGTGCCGCTGCTAACCCGCGCGGGGCGTTGAACCGAAGGCCGTCATATCCCACAGTTCCCTGCGATTGCGCACTTTATCGGTAACCTATTTGGATGCGTGACTGAATCGCTCGCTGAGCTCGTTCATGACCAGTGGTGCAATTATGCACAAATTCCAAATCCAGACGAAGGTGTTTTGTTGGTGACGTCAAAAAGTGGGCAGTCCGCAGCGGTCGCGAGGAAAAAGGGAAGCGAACAACCAATGAGGGTAATGGAGGCCTGCGTCTTCATTTTGACGTTGACTTGGGGACCGTATACCAAAGTGAAAATTGTTTGTAACGTGTTGCAAAAATCTTTAACTACTATTGCTCACTATCAAAATGTGTTGGCACTAGTTTTCAAACGTTCAAACGTTAAACGTTTTCAAACGTTAAACGTTTCAAACGGCATGACCCGAACGTATTTTTTTCGTTACTGTTATGAAATGACGCTGAATTCAGCAGGAGGGTAAGTAGTGGCGCTATGTACACCCTTGTTTCAAGCACTTACTTTCTCATATCTCCACCACTATTCAAACCTAAACAGCACAGGTGTTTTGTGGCACAACTTTTAAAGTCGTTGGCTCCGTCGAGCGCAATCATGGCGGAGGGCAACGGCACCAGTAGCCAACAGCAGCAGCGGCTCATCCGCGTTTGTGAGGTTCAGCGCGCGCTGGTGCTCGCCTTTATGAACGAACCACCCCAGTTCGCGGCGAAAGCCATCGAGCTGCGGCACGACGTCACCGTCGCCGCCCGGCGGCGGCTGTGGCAAGACCTGAGCGACGCGCTGAACCATGAAGGGCCTGCGCAAAATAATGCGGAGTGGCAGGCCTGGTGGCGCAGGCAGGTGCACGAGGCCCGCCGTGACGCAGCCGCTGCAGCTGCCGCACAGGCGAGACTAGCTATGGTGGCTAGAGGCTCTAGCCACCATAGAATAATCTTGGCGGTGGAAACCCCATGCTCTCTGAGTGCCCCGATGCTGAAAAGTCGTGAAGCCGTTACATTTTATTCCAATCCATGCCACCTTGCAGCCATTTCAATCCATCCGGTTCCTTTCGGACGGTTTCTCCGAGCGTTCCTTCACCTCCGTCCAAAAACCGGAGAAAAACAGTCACGTGACACCTTGGCCCACGTTTTATAGAACTTCACAGCATTCGTCACGGCTTGAATGGGCCAATCGCGTGAGACTCTATGGAACAGACCGCCCTCGTCCGGATTTGGAATTTGTACCTAATTGCACCGCAGGATTGGCCAAGCTTGCTAGCAACTGACAGCAGAAGACGCTCCACGAAGAAAAGGGCTCACGGTTTTCGTACCAAGCATGAGCTACAGGCGGAAATACACGTTCCTAATCTTGTCGAAGTCGTTCCAACCATTGTAATTGGAGACCTATTCGAACTGAGCCAGCCAGTCTTCGAAATCCTCCAAGATGGAACCGGGGAACACCTTCAGCACACATGACTTCCACATCGTAGGAGGCACAGCTGCAATAATAATAGTGTGTTATATATCACTTGCATAGCGTAATATGTATAAGTTGTATATCATTAGCGACTGAATAATTTTCTCTATCACATTGCTATGGCAAGTTCGCTTCTCAATCCTAAGAAAAAAGTTGATTAAAATAGACAAATCTTCCGTTCGGCTTGCTAAAAAATCCTCGGAGAATGCACCTTGTGTGAGAACTATACAGAGTAGTAGCTTTCCTTAAACAGCTTGTTCGCTTGTATAAATTCATAAAATAGATAAAATGTATACCTTCCTATCTTTAACAAAACGCAAAAATTGTAAAAAGGCTCCATGGAATTGAATTAGCATAGCTTTAGATGTACTAAATCATGAGTGTAGAGCTTGTTTAACAATTTCGCTTAGGAAACTAGATGAATTCTTCCATAAATTCTTCTTCAATATCCACTCATTGAGATGCACAAGGCTGCAAGAAACCACAGAAAAGGGTCATTCCCAAAAAAAAGATATCCTGAGTATTAGGCGGCATGAAGAAATGACAAAGTAATGCATGCCGTTAGCCTGTAAGAGCGTACAAGAAGACATGCCAGTTTTTTTTGCCAGCTGGTCTTTTCCAAAGCTGTGACGCAGGTAATTAAAATTCCATCAATTTATCTCACAGTAAAAAAAGCCAAGAAGCATTGAGCCGAAGGTTTAAGCCATTGTTCTCGCATTCTGACTTCCTTCAGGGAAATAATGATTGATTGATATGTGGGGTTTAACGTCCCAAAACCACTATATGATTATGAGAGACGCCGTAGTGGAGGGCTCCAGAAATTTAGACCACCTGGGGTTCTTTAACGTGCACCCAAATCTGAGTACACGGGCCTACAACATTTCCGCCTCCATCGGAAATGCAGCCGCCGCAGCCGGGATTCGAACCCGCGCCCTGCGGGTCAGCAGCCGAGTACCTTAGCCACTAGACCACCACGGCGGGGCTTCAGGGAAATAATGCGGCTCTCGTAGTGGGTGCGAGTAAAAATTAACAGCTGTGCACTATCTCAGAAAACGCCGAGAGTACGAATGCTAGAAAAAAAAGAGGCTGATTGACTCTTCATTTCACAAAGTAGGGTGATCGTTAAGTGAAAGACATGCTAGGGCTGATGTCAAAGTGATATATAGACAACAACTAAAGAAAGATCGCCACATCTTGACAATACTAGGAGAAATAACAAGCGAGGATGGATCATGAAAATAGGAAAACTGGTACTCCAGAAAAGATGAGCTCTTAATGCGCACAACGAGCCCAATGTGCATAACAAGCGTGATGTGTGAAAAAAATTGTGGCAGCTTCACATTAGTGATGCCGAGCCTGAAAGAAAAGCGCAGTGAGCTCGCTTTTCTTGTTTCTCATTATATTTGTCTTTTTTTCTTTCTATCTATTTCACCTCTTTCCAACACGAAACTGTTCGAAAACAGAGGAAAAATTTCAGTGATGAAGTTTCGTCAAAGAAATGACGCCAACAAAATAGGCACGGCAAGGAAGAAAACGCTCGTGACCGGTAGTAAAAACCCCTTCCTTTCGCTGCTCAACAAGAGAGGCCGGTCAGGCTACCCACTGCGCCACTGCCCCTTACCATAGCAACATTAAAAAGACTCAAAATAAAGGGGACAGAATAAAATAAAATATTAAAAATTATTGTTTGTGTTATTGGAAATCTGTGGACTTTTTTGAACCAGAATCAGCTGTTTGTTTGTCTTAAAACAATTTTCTCTAAAATGACATTTTTTCTAAATTTGAGCGGTTACCTGGCATGCGCCCGTACTTACGTAGCAAGGTATTCTTTGCAGCTCAAGCATCATAGCCATACGGAGAAGTTCTAGTTTGAAACCTGGGTAGCCGTTGGCACATTCAGAAAAAAATCGGCCCAAAACTGCGAAAACGAAAAAAAGCAGAGGCACCAACCTTTTCGCCAGGAAATCTAGATCTGGTCGGGGACGTCTTAGTGGTGTCATCATTGGCAAGCGCTAAAATATTATCGTTGGGCCAGCTTGGAGGACATGGGAAACGCTGTCTGATCAACATATTTTCACGTAGAATCCAAGGATACCAACCAATCTTACAGGCTTCGTTCATAAGACGCCGAAAAATCGCGTAAGTTCAACAATACCCTGTCAATGAACATTCGTTCCTTTATTGACAACACCTTATAGCATCTGTTATCGAGGCCATTAGTACAAAATAACTAGAACCAGCTCATCCTGAATTACTTGCTAAATTACTCTATGGGAAAACTCAAAAGTGCAATGAGCCGTTGGATCGTCGTGTGGGAGTGCGTTCTGAAAGCAACGTTTTCCTCGGAAACCATACACTCTCAATATGTAATCTTGATGCTGTGCTCACTTTTATTAATGGTAATACAGCTGTGTGAATGTGGTGAACTATTTTCCGCCGATTCTGCCGAGGTACAGCACAGTGCAGGGCCTACGCACCCTTGAACTCAAACGTGCTGATCTCGGGTAGGGGGAATTGTTCTCCTGGGGATTTTACCGGAACAATTTTGTTTTAGTTATATAAAGGTGACTACACTCACTGCACAGGGTCCGTTTGCGAAAAAGGCGCACTTTTCAGACACAGCGAAGTGACAACTGAGGCACCTACTCGCGTTCATCTCTACCTTTGAGTACGTATCGTGCGTTATTTGTACGAGAGCATGCAGGGCAGGTTTTGATCTGCTTGCCATTCTTCACGTGTCATACCATTTTGTAGCTATCGCATTAATTGCTTCGTCTTTGCGACAAAGCCGCGACTTTTCCTTAAATCCGAAGGTACGTTTTTATAAAGACCGTAGTGTTTATAACTATTGCCTTCTCCATTGTAGTAGACCAGTGGTGACTAGTGGTATTTGCACAATTGCCGCACCAGCTCCCCATTCACGAAGATGGCGTTTTTCAAACACTGAATAAATGCCTTTGGAGCTCTGCTAAACGTTTTGCTCTGCTAAACGTTTGGAGCTGTGCTAAGCGTTTTGCTCGGCTAAACGTATCAGTAAATATCATGAAATGGAATCCCTGCTGCGGCGGCTGCATTGTAGAGGGAGACGACGATGCTGTAGGCCCATGTGCTCAGATTATGGGTTCACGTTAAAAAACCCCAGCTGGTTGAAATTTCTTGAACCCTCTAATATGGCGTTTCTTATAATCATATTGTGATTTCGGGCCGTTAATCCTAATATATCAATAACTAAATCATCCTCTTCATCTCAATATTAATAATAATAATAATAATAATAATAATAATAATCAGCCTGACAACGTCCACTGCAAAGTAAGTGCTTCTCCCCTGATGCGCCAATCAAACCGGTTTTCTGCTTTATGTGGTTACGTTATGCCCGCAGACATTTTAATACTCATAGGCTCACCTTACTTTCTGTCTCCCTTTCGTGCGTTTGCCTTCCCTTGAAATTCAGTTAGTAACTCTCAATGACCAGTGGTTATCCTGTCTACGTGCTACGTGCCCGGCCCACGTCCATTTCGTTTTCTTGATTTCAACTATGACATCTTGAAACCCTGGTTTTTTTTTCCCTGACTCGCTCTACTCTTTTCGTGTCTTACGAAGGTTACACCTACATTTTCCTTTCCATCACTCGTTGCGTCGTCCTCAATTTAAGCTGAAGCCTCTTTGTAAGCCTTCAGGTTCTTGCTCCGTAGGTAAGTACTGGCAAGATGCAGCTATGTTATATACCATCCTCTTGAGGATCAGTGGCAGATTATCATTCATTATTTGAGAATCCTTGCCGAACGTGATCCGCCTCATTTTTATTCTCCTAATTATTTCACTTTCATGCTTCCGCTGGGCGGTTACTACCACTCCTAAGTAGATATATTACTTTACAATTCCAGCGTCTCTCCTATCACAAAGTCATGTTTTCTGAGATAGTTGCAGATTGCTGTAGTTTTGTGAATATTTGATTTTAGACCTGCTTTCCGTGTACAGATCAGTGATCATGAGCTGTAATTCATCCCCTGAGTTACTCAATAAAGCAATGTCATCAGTGAATTGCAGGTTACTAAAATACCCTACATTACCTCTTATTCCTAACGCTTCCAGTCTAGGGTCCTGAATACCTCCTGTAAAAACGCAGAGAATAGCATTGAAGAGGCCGTATCTTCCTGCTTTACACCCTTCTTTATTTTAATTCTGTCGTTTCTTTGGAGATAACTATGGTGGCTGTGGATTCTATGTAGATTTATTCCTGTATGTTTACGCAGGGTTCTTAGACGCCGTGATTCCGTAGTGCCTGCATTACTGCTGATGTGTCAAGTGAGTCAAACTCCTTCTCGTAATCTATGAAAGCTATGCATAGGGATTGGTTGTGTTCAGCGCACTTTTCTATTAACTGATTATTAGTATGAATATTGTCTATTATGGAGTAGCCGGTACAAAATCTTGCTTGGTCCTTTGGCTGATTAGACACTTATATCGCCTTAATTCTATTAGATGCTACTTTTGTAAATAATGTGCTTAAAAAAGGGCTATCGATTTATAGTACTCTACTAAGGGAGAGCGTAAAGCCGTCCCGTAGACCTCACACTTGATCAGTTCGTGGAGATGGGACAGTAAGCTCATCGGCCTGTAATTTTTCAAGTCCTTGACATCTTCTTTCTTGTGGATTAAAAGGATGTAGGCGTTCTTCCATGATTCTGATACTCTTAGCATCAAAAGGCCCTTTGTATATAGAGTGGCTCATTTTTCTAACACAACTTTTTCGCCATCTTTCAGGAGGTCCGCTGTAACCTTATTCTCACCAGCGGCTCTGCCTTACTGCATTCCTTCTAGGGCTATATTTGCTTCCCCTGTTTTTACTAATAGCATATCGAATTCTTCTAGTGCATTATTGTATCTCGCAATATCATCCTGGTTCTTTTGACTGCTGTACAGTTTTCTGTAGAACTCCTCTGCTATCTCGACCACCCCATTTCTATTGTTTGTGACACAAACAGTCACAAGTTCGGCCAAATAAACTGTTTTATCTTGGACTGGAAGCCTGCTTCCTTCGTCGACGTCACAACTCCGTGACAACTGCTGGAGGTGCTGCTTCTTTCATGTACAGGACACCCCTGCCAGCCCCAGTTGGGAAGGAGACGTCTACGCGAACTTAGAGCAGCGAGCTAGCCGCATTCAACGAGGGCTACATTTGGAGTACGGTGATCTAGCCGATCATACTCGTAAGCCCTAGGTCATGACCACCACTTCAGAGACTATGACCGAACTTGTGCTGCCGACGCAGATACTTCTACGGTATTGCAAAAAGCCCCCAACATTTTAGGGATCATCATGTGAAGTCACGTAAAGCTGGCTCAAACCATACGACCACGTCACCCGGAGCATTGACGGCAAGCTATGGCATGTCTATTTGGCTTTCATGACGCCGCTCAGACCTGGTTCGAGAACCAACAGAGAAGCCTGACAACGTGAAACTACTTTCGCACTAGGTTATTTGCTATGTTCACAAGCGTCGTCTGCAAGGAGAGGGCCGAAGCTCTACTGGAAACGCGTGTACACTGGAAACACGTGTACACCGGAAACACGTGTACTGGAAAGACAGCTGTCAAATGAGAACACGACTTTTTTCAGCAAAGGGATGACGACACTCTTTCTCCACGCCAACCCAGACATGGCTGAGGACAAGACGCTACGCTTCATTATGCGAGGTGCAGTTATTTGCGGAACTTGTTCGCAACCCACTGAAAAGTTTTGACGCATTTCTCACCGAGGCTACGACAATCGAGAAGGCACTTCAGATGCGCGCAAGGCAGTATGACCGTCACTCTTCAACAGTCAAATAAGCCGAAGCTCATATGCTCAGCACCGACGACCAGCGCGAGATCATTCGAGTGATCATGCAGGAGCAGCTGCGGAAGCTGTTACCTTCAGCGCAGCCTCTAAGGGATTCGATCGCTGACATAGTCCTCCAGTAATTTCGGCGATCACTTGGACTTTCCGAAGAGCCAACATAGTCCCAGCCGCAAGCCGTGAGCTACGCTTCTGCAGCCCGACGCTACGCCCACAGCAAGAGGCAGCACCATCGCAGTCCCGCCACCAGATACCACTGCCACCGTCGCCATACCGTATACCCACTGGCCAGCACAACGCTTGGAGGAAAAACAGACGTGTGGCGTGCTCTTGACCACCGACCTCTGTCCTACCGCTGTGGAGAAGCGGGCCACACTTACCGCCACTGCCAGTACCGACAAATGGGTCTACGGGCTTTCGAAGCCAACGCACTATGCCCACAGTTGGGAGAATGCCCGCGCGACATTGCCGACTACCTCGCAAGAGTGCAATCGGCACATGGACGACATCCCGTTCACCGCCATCAGGCCGATACTTATTGCGAGCTGGCAGGTGACCATGGCAAGTTTCATTCAGTCTTCTTTTTTCACATTTACATTACAATGAGGTATTATACCTTCCCCTATACTTTCCTTGCATTATTGTATTTTAGATCTAATAAAGTGTCTCTAAAAAGAAAAAATCAAGCCCTTAAGTATACACTTTCTTCCTTGATTCCTTCATTAACGAGGGTCTCGTTCCGGCAGTCTTGGGGCATTTAGGTAGTATACGAAGAATAATTCAGCAGCTGCCAAATCGAAATAGGTTCACGTGCTTCGTGAGGCCAAAAAGGCTCATAAAAATTGAGTCAGAACCTCCGCGATGACTACTAGTGGCGCCGACTGACATTGCCTTGTTTATTTCTCATATATACCCAATAAAGTAGCTCGGGTGATAGTCGCCGTGGCAGCTCAGTGTTAAGAGCATCGAACTTGTTATTCGACGGTCGCAGGTTTGGTTCTTGGCCATGAGAAGTTATCTTTTTATTCACTTTTGTTTCTTCACATTTACGTTTCAATTAGGTATGATTAACTTCGTCTATGATTCCTTGCATAGTCTGTTAGATCTCAATATTTTTATGGAAGAGAGACACCGTATCGACGAGACTGTGGATGAAATATATTTCAAACCAGCAGCAGCAGCGGCGTGACCGGTAGACCAGATGATGATGATGATTATGATGAGACCAGACACCGAGCGGAGACCACTCTTCGTCTTCCTCGTCAGGCACACACACACGTCGCCACTCTCTCTTTAGAACTTCCTCTTCTCCTGAATTCTCACCCTGAACTGCCGAACAGCTTGTGCACCACTGACTTCTTCTGGATACCACCTAAAGCTGTCACAATCGTTCAATTGGCAACACCCTCTCCCGTGCCTGACGGTGATTATGTCGTGACGCCTATTCCTGATGTTCTGCTGGCACGTGACATTACTGTCCCACACTTTGTCGTAACCATGGTTTCTGACCGAACATATTTACCTGTTATCAATTTCAGTTTTATAAAACAAGTGCTACCTCAAAGAATATCCGTCGCCACGATAAGACCCATAATTGACGACCACGTCACCTGTTTTGCGGCAGAGGCATGTGCCGATTACCCAATTCCCTCGCAGGATGCCACGTGCCTGGATGCAACCTAACGCTCCATGATCGCCCGTACCTCGAACCTGAGAAGTGAGCCGCCGTCTGCCGCCTTCTGGCTTTACACAGCGACATATTCGACATAGGCAGCCGTCCACTCAGCCAGACTTCACTCGTCAAGCACCGCCTTAACACAGGCGATTCTCATCCCATTCATCGGCGACCATAACGGAAGTCTGCCACTGAGCGTAAAGTAATTCAACAAGAAGTTACCAAGATGTTAGCCAAGGGAATCATTGAACCCTCTTCAAGCCCATGGGCGCCCCCATTGTGCTCGTTAAAAAGAAAGATCACACGTGGTGCTTCTGCGTGGATTACCGCCATCCGAATAGAATCACGAAAAAGAACGTTTACCCTTTACCCCGCACCTTCACCAAATATGTTACGCAAGAGAGACGCCGTACCGACGAGGCTCTGGGTGAAATATATTTCAAACCAGCAGCAGCAGCGGCATGACCGGTAGACCAGACACTCAGCGGAGACCACTCTTCGTCTTCCTCGTCAGGCACACACGCGGGTCGCCCCCTAGAATCTCAATTTGCATGCATGTAGAAATATTATTGTGTATAACAACAAAAACGAGCCCTCAAGTATTCATTCACTTAAGGGCTCTTATATATATATAATGTGAGCGCTGACTATGTACTTCATCTTCATCTGCATGACCAAACCATTGTAGTGATCATCATCGTATGTCACGCGGGCTGGCTCTCTGGCTCGTGCGCCTGGATTAAAGAAGGATAACCTGGTTGCTGCCGTACCGGACGTGGTCTCATAAGTGGTGGAGCGTGCTTTGGTTCCCACGTCCTCCTGCTCTACCCGTCACCCCTGGAGCTCCGGTCTGGTCGACGGTTGTGTCCTCAAGCAACAGCAATGGAAGAACCCAACCCGCCCACTGCTGCAACCGCTCCTTCTCAGCCACTTAGGCTTCACTACACCGTGAGTACCTCTCATCGAGACCCTCCGGTATTTTCCGGCCTTCGCAACGAAGACGTCGAAGAATGGCTCGACAGTTATGATCGAACCAGCGTTTGTAATTACTGGGACGAGGCGCACAAACTGCGCTACGTTCCTTTTTACCTCGATGGCGTCGCTAAAACCTGGTATTACAACCACGAGAGCGACTTCTCCAATTGGTCGGCCTTCACGGGGCATCTCCGTCAGGTATTTGGCACATCTGCAGGATGTTCTGTAGTAGCGAAACAGAAGCTCGCAACCCGCATTCAAGGGGACGACGAATCGTATACGTCCTACATTGAAGATATTCTGGCTCTCTGTCGCCGAGCACAAAATGACATGACGGAGGCCGATCGCGTCCGACATCTACTGAAAGGCATCAACTCTGTGGCCTTCAATGCTCTCGTGATTCAGAACCCGACTACCGTCCGGGACGTCATCACTACATGCCAACGCCTGGACGCGCTTCATTCCATGCGCCTTCCACACGCCTCCTGCGACGCTCGCTTTACCAAAGAGCATGAATTGCGGGCCCTTATCCGCACAATTGTCAGAGAAGAACTTCACGGCCTTATTCCAGGCAACCCTACCGTTGCGTCTGTCCACACACCTCCTCCCAACCTGCGAGAGATAATCAAGGACGAACTGGCATCAATGACAAGCGCTGCACATGCCCCGTCTCCTGTGCGCTTCCCAGTGCCTTCGTACGCAGAAGTTGCATCGCGGGTCCCTGCACCAGTTCCAACCGTGCCTGCGGACGTCGGATGCGACCATGTGGCTGCGATGACAACACAAGCGCCAAGGCTACGCCACTATTCTACATGGCGTCCTCCTCGCCCCATCTGCTTCTACTGTGGCATAAGGGGTCATATATCCCGTTTCTGCCGCCGCCGTCAGCAGGATGAACGACGTGGTTACTCAGCTTACGAGAGAGACTTTTCCCCGAGACCCGATGAATACGATCCCACACCGTATCCATCCACCTTCCGTCAGTCGCCCTCCCCTCCACGGTCTCATGCTGGGCCTCATCCTTCTCGTTCATCTCGCCGCCGTTCTCTGTCACCGTTTCGGCGTACGTCATCACCCTTGCGTCCCGCTCCGATCTCTCGGGACTCGGAAAACTAGAAGGTGCAGTTTTTGGAGGGGAAACTGCTTGTCGTCGGAACGCTACAACTCCTCCGTCTCGTCCAGCTAATTTACTGCCTGTTTCTGTGGAAGGTGTTTTTGTTGACGCCCTTATAGACACTGGAGCCGCAATTTCGGTAATTAATCGTGAATTGTGTTTTCGCCTGCGTAAAGTGCAAACTCCTTATGCCGGTCCCATGTTATGCGGTGCTAATGACAGTCCGATTCGCCCGACCGGGTTGTGCACTGCTCGTATTCTCATCAATGGAATCCGTCATCACATACAATTGGCTGTGCTGTCTTCGTGCGCTCATCAGATAATCTTAGGCTGGGACTTCTTGTCAGCGGCGTCTGCTGTAATTTCGTGTGGTCGGCCCCTCATTCGTATTACGGACACTGAGCTTTCTTCTGCTGCCGACCTTTCGTCGCCCAACCTTGTGACAGCTGCGGATTTCCTCCTGCCTCCCGGACGAGAACGTGTCCTTACGATCAAGTCACGTGACATTCTAGATGGTGACGCTCTGGTTGCTCCTTGCCAGCGCTGCATTTTTCGAGGGATCACCATCGCATCTTGTTTAGTGCGGTTCTCCCGTGGTTATGCAAGCATCACGGCCTGCAACACGACGCCAGAACCGCTTCTTTTGCCTGAGGGGACCACTGTTGCCAGCATTACCGAAGAATCACCGCTTTGTGTCGTCACTGGTTCATCTGCTTCGTCATTCTCAAAGTGTATGCCAGCGGAAGATGCATTTCCTGCTCTCAAGGCCACATTGTGTGAACATCTCAACCCAACGCAAACGGATGCCTTGCTAGCGTTATTAATGAAGCACAAAACTTGCTTTGACGTTTGTTCCGAAGGTCTGGGTCAAACAACAGTGACCGCCCATCGTATCGACACCGACGGATCCCGTGTGATTCGCCGCCGCCCTTACCGTGTGTCGGCTTCTGAGCGCAAGCTTATAGAAGAACAAGTCAACGACATGCTCGCGCGCAACGTCATCAGGCCTTCGACAAGCGCATGGTCTTCTCCTGTCGTACTAGTTAAAAAAAAGGATGGCTCGGTACGGTTTTGCATTGATTACAGATCACTCAACAAAATCACTCGTAAGGACGTCTACCCAATGCCTCGCATTGACGACGCTCTTGATACTTTACAAGGTGCCGAGTACTTTTCAAGTCTCGACTTGCGCTCCGGTTATTGGCAGATTCCAATGCACGAGTCTGATAAAGAGAAGACTGCGTTTGCTACGCCAGATGGGCTCTTTGAATTCAATGTAATGCCTTTCGGCCTGTGCAATGCCCCAGCCACATTCGAACGGATGATAGACACGGTACTGCGGGGATTAAAATGGAAGACCTGCCTTTGCTACCTGGACGACATTGTCATTTTTTCGTCGAGCTTCTCACAGCACCTGGAACGGCTAGACGAAGTCCTCACCTGCTTAGCTAAGGCCGGTCTCCAGCTCAACACTAAGAAGTGTCGGTTTGCCAGTCACAGCATCAAGGTATTAGGTCATGTCGTCAGTAAACATGGCGTTGAGCCCGATCCCGACAAGGTTGCCGCGGTGCTGCACTTTCCTACACCAACCACACAGAAAGACCTCCGCAGCTTCCTTGGCTTAGCGTCGTATTTCCGCCGCTTTGTACGTGATTTCGCTACTATTGCGGCTCCTCTGCACAAACTTCTGACCACGAGCGCACCCTTTGTCTGGTCGGATGACTGCGAAGCTGCTTTTCACACCCTCAAGCGATGCCTCACATCACGGCCAGTGCTTCGTCATTTCGACCCTGCAGCACCTACTGTGCTACACACTGACGCAAGTGGACTTGGCATCGGTGCTGTCCTTCTTCAGCGGAACCAAGCTTCCGAAGAACAAGTCGTGGCCTACGCGAGCCGTACTCTGTCACATGCTGAGCGAAACTACAGCATCACTGAGCAAGAATGTCTCGCCATCGTGTGGTCCATCCAAAAGTTTCGTCCTTACTTATACGGCCGGCATTTCACAATAGTGACTGACCATCATGCTCTGTGTTGGTTATCGTCTCTCAAAAATTTGTCGGGACGCCTTGGCCGTTGGGTACTACGATTGCAAGAGTATGACTACAGCGTCACATATAGGTCGGGCCGAGAGCACCAAGATGCTGACGCTCTGTCCCGTTGCCCGCTCTCGCAAAGCGCCGAAGTGTCACCTTCCATCTGTTCGTCACCGCCTGCCAAAGTGACCAAACAGACGGCTGCTCCTTCGAAACAGTCAGTTGCCTCGGCGGACCTTCTTTCGTCCACAGATCTCGCCTCGCTCCAACATGCCCATACCTACTGCCGCACAATCATCGATCGGCTCACTGGCTTATCGCGTGCTCCAAACAGCCGCCTAAGACGACAACTTGCCCGTTTCAAGCTTCAAGAGAGAACATTATGTCGGCAAATTTACCATCCTCTCGGTAACCAATGGGTTCCCGTCATTCCTCGCTCACTTCGTCTGGAAGTTCTACAAGCGTTTCATGACGATGCGACAGCTGGCCACTTAGGGTTCCACAAGACCTACGACCGCCTCAGGACTCGCTGCTTTTGGCCTGGCCTCTCCACTTCTGTCGCCAAGTACGTCGCTTCCTGCGCGTCATGCCAGCACCGAAAACGTACCACGTCTCTTCCCGCGGGGCCACTGCAACCACTGCCGTGCCCGTCCACTCCCTTTGAATTTGTGGGCATAGACTTATACGGACCTCTTCCGCTTACGTCAGCCGGTCACCGCTGGATTGTTACTGCCGTAGACCACCTTACTCGCTACGCGGAGACGGCAGCTCTTTCATCTGGTGCTACCTCTGAAGTAACCGATTTTTTCCTTCGCGCCATTATTTTACGACATGGCGCACCGCGTGTGCTCCTTAGTGACCGTGGCAAGACATTTCTTTCACATGTCCTTGCTGAAGTCTTAAAGGCCTCTAACACCGTCCACAAGACCACATCAGCGTATCACCCAGAAACTAATGGTCTGACTGAGCGTTTTCACCGAACTTTGTCCGACATGATCTCTATGTACGTGCAACCAGATCACAAAAACTGGGACACAATACTTCCTTTTGTCACGTTCGCATATAACACTGCCATACAGCGTACAACGAATTTTAGCCCTTTTTTTCTCGTGTATGGCCGTGTACCGACTTTTGTTCTGGACACCACCTTTTTGTCCACATCCTCCAATCCATCTTCATCTCTCCCGGAAGAGTTCGCCGCTCGCGTCGCCCGCTGCCGTGAAATCGCCCGTGCCAACACTGCTACCATTCAGGACAAGAGAAAAATCGACATTGATGCGAAGCGTCGAGTTGTTGTGTTCCGCCCAGGCGACGAAGTCCTTTTGTGGACACCTGTTCGTGTACCTGGGCTCTGCGAAAAATTCCTTCACCGGTATCTCGGTCCATACACCGTCCTGGAACGAACATCTGAAGTCAACTATCGCGTTGCTCCTGTCAACGCGGCTTCTGATCGTCGTCGCCGCCACACCGAGATCGCCCACGTCTCTCGACTGAAACGATATATTCGGCGTCCCAACCCTTTCTAACTTGCTGCCCTCTTTCGCGAAGGGGGGAAAATAGTGTGAGCGCTGACTATGTACTTCATCTTCATCTGCATGACCAAACCATTGTAGTGATCATCATCGTATGTCACGCGGGCTGGCTCTCTGGCTCGTGCGCCTGGATTAAATAGGATAACCTGGTTGCTGCCGTACCGGACGTGGTCTCATAATATATATATATATATATATATATATATATATATATAAATATATATATATATATATATATATATATATATATATATATATATAAATACTCTTGCAGTTATGTGTGTTTTTGCTTCATCTCTTCGATTACATTGAATTCACTTGTCATTTTCAGTTTCGGCTGTTACAGAACTGACAACAACAAGTTCTGTAACAGCAAGGATCTGCAGTGCAGGTATGCGCTGTGCGCTGGAATTGTGCATGTCTTTCCGATTGAAATTTATAGTACGAACAGGCATCCAATGTTTATTCACGATTGAGCAGCCATCCTAATTAGTTACACGCTAGAGAACGAGCTAGTAACGGCTTGTTCACTTTCCCAGTCTTGGTCTTTGGTAGGGAGTCCACAAAGTAAATACCCCCGTGTAAACGCTTATGCAGGGCCAGGTGGGCTGCGAAAATGACGACAAAGTGTCATTCACAATGAAGCCAAAACAAAAAAAAACTGGAAAAATTACGAAACCTTCAAATATTTACGCTTGCATAGGTGAAGGTATTTTGGTGACACAACGTTCAAACAGTGATAGTTGTATCAATGCTCAGTATCTTTAAAAATTTATAATGCTATTGGGGCAATGTCACGGGTATGCACGGAAGTTTAAAGAAAATCTTAAAAAAAGGTATTAACAAAGGTCAGAAAGAGTGGCGCTCTCTCATTCTTGAACTTTTAGTTGTAGAATCACTCTCGCAGCACGAATCCCTAATAGAAAACTTTTACAGCTTTGCAAAACTCTGATGTTGTCCTTGACCTGACGAAGAAACGTCAAACTTATCACAGCACAGAAAAGTACAAATGCACTGAAAACCTCCTCACAAGTAATCATTGTCTTGTCTAGGAGCGTTCACGCTGTTGTAACTTTTTACTCTATACTCATGAAAATTATTTTGTGTGTTTAACACATTTCCCTAACCTCATGCATAGGAAAAGCAGCTGAACATGTCATCCTAAATCGTGTATCGCGCTACATAGAGGATCACGAACTCTTTCCGTTCAACATGGTCGGGTTCCGTCCGCACCTTTCAACACAAGACGTCATGCTATTACTAAAGAAACAGATCTTCGACTCAAAAACGAGAGATGTTCGTGGCATTCTCGCCCTAGACCTCACTAAAGCATTCGACAGCGTCTCACACCGCTTTATACTGGAATCCATTGCCAGCCTTGGTCTCGGTAAAAGATTCCAGGCGTACATTCGTTCTTTTCTGCAAAATCGAACAGCTCAGCTGCATTTATCGCAACTTACATCCGATACTTACACATTAGGTTCCAACGGGACACCACAAGGGGCAGTCATTTCTCCACTCCTTTTTAACATAGTAATGAAGGGACTATCTGACAAACTCCGCGACATCCCAAACATAAACCATGCTATATACGCAGATGACATCACCATCTGGTGCCCAGGAGGCTCATTGGCGGAGTTGGAGCAAGCCCTTCAAACTGCTCTCGATACCACAGAAGCCTACTTAAAAAACACTGGACTTCGTTTGTCGCCCACAAAATCAGAGTTGCTACTGTACCGGCAATCTCGCCAAGGCGTTCGTAACTTAACACCCTTAGGTGATCTACCCATAGCGCTACACGCCAAAGATGGGCAGCGAATACCCCGAGTGGACTCCATACGCATTCTCGGCCTCCTCGTCGAGGCCACTGGCTGTCATGCAAGAACAATTAAACATATCACAGCAAAAACAGAGAACATGCTCCGACTCATTCAGCGAGTCTCGGGTCGTAGACGAGGCCTTGGAGAGGCCAACCTTCTGCGCATATACCACGCGTTCCTAATGAGTCACATCAATTACGTCGCCTCTGCCCACAACTGGACGAAGGTAGAAAAGACGAAACTAAACACACTCATGCGCAAAAGCATTAAACAAGTCCTTGGTTTGCCTCAAAACACGAGCACTTCCCGTCTCGACCAACTAGGCATGCACAACGGCATCGATGAAGTGATCGAGGCCCAGACCACGGCCCAAGTGATCCGCCTCTCCTCCTCCAAGGCAGGCCGCCGACTTCTAAGCGAGGCCGGCATGTCCCCACACCCTTGCCTTGAACGCGCAGTAACCCTCCCCAGAGTTGTCCGAGCTACTTACATGGTAACCCCATTTCCGCGAAATGTCCACCCACAACACAACGAAGGCAGACGGCTGGCCCGCGCTCGCGCGATCCTAAACCGTACCGCCGCGAATCGCAACTCTACCGCATTCGTCGACGCAGCGCAATACGGTAACTCCTCCTCTTTCGCACTCGCGGTAGTAGATGGCGACGGAGCCCTACGCTCAGCCGCCTCGGTTAGGCTATCAACAAGCGCCATAGCCGAAGAAGTTGCTATAGCTTTAGCGATGACCGACCCCTCACTCACTAATGTCTTCACAGACTCTCGCGCCGCCATTCGGGCTTACGAAACCGGCAACATCGCTCCAGAAGCAGCCCGCATTTTACAAACACGGAAATATACGGGCTCGCACTACCTCTCTTGGTTCCCTGCCCACATGGGCAAAGACGTTCACCCACAACAACCCAACCTCAACGAAATGGCTCATGATCGAGCACGAGAACTGACCCGCCGTGACGATCAATCAGCCACCGAAGAGCTGGGCCCAGACGTGCACTTTAATGACCCACTACTCACCTTCCATGAAATTACCTCCCACTACCGACACAACAGAAGCCGATACCCTTTACCCCATTCAAAACTAGAACGCGCGCAAGAAGTAGCCTTTAGAATGTTACAAACGAGATCGTACCCATCACGGGGCCGACTCAGCCATTATAACTCAGACATAAATTCACAGTGCCCAGATTGCACAGAAGTGTACTGTTCACTCGCGCACATGCTCTGGCAATGTCCCGCGTTACCTCAGGGACCTCTCACCAGTGAGTCCGACTGGGAGGAGGCACTCAGGAGCCCCAATCTCCGAAACCAACTTAAGGCAGTCCAGAGGGCCCAAGAACTGGCGGAACGCCACCACGTTCCCGCCCCGACTCGGGCGTCGCCTACGGTAGCGGCTGCTAGGATGTCCCACGTGGGCACCCTGGTGGCTTAAACTCCTCAGGACCATATATTAAAGTTCTTGACTGACTGACTGACTGTGTTTAACATCATGTCAACTAACATGACATAATATATTTACTAAATTCCTACTTCAATGACACATGTTTTGCAAAGTACCACGTCTATACTTGAATTTCGGGTGTGCTCACTTTTTGTGTCAGTGTGCTAAAACGCCTTATGAAAAAGTTACTCACATCGTGAAGTACATTTTTGAAGCAACCTAGCGTTTTTCCCCGTGACACTATCTCTTGAGCATTGAAGTGAATTGAAATAAACTGAGTTTACTTTGCATCAAAGTTGCAAGGATGAATGGGTGAAAAAGCTACATTGAGCAGTTTGAGTAGCACAGGAAGTGGCTTCTGTACTTTCATCTTGTAGATACAGGCTTTTACGTCATGAGAAACGTCATCCATTATGTTTATCACGTTTAGCGTTTGTATTTGTGGTTAATTCACGTCACTAATACAAAATTTGTTATGTGTGAATCTAACAAAACAGCTGTGAGCGCGCTATGATCGCAGCATGTTGCAATGTTTTACATGACACTCATACAATGATTATCCTGTTTCTACGTGTAATTTACCATCGTAACCGGTTCGCGTCACGCGATCCAAATTTAGTACATGTGAAGCTAGCGAAACGGCCACAAGCGCATCATGACCGTGGCATGTAGCCACGCTCATGATGCCTGGCTACATAGGGGTAGAGTTCACGCATTTTGCGATTATCGTGTTTGCACCCGTCATGTACCTTCGTCATTCATCCAGGGCAAGCAATACCAAATTAGGTATACGTGAAGCAAGCAAAACGACCACCAGCGCGTCATGAGCGTGGTGGGTAGCCATGACTTTATAAGACATGCATGTCATCAGTTCTACGTTAAGGTCGCACATATTTGCCACGCAGTCACGTCATACCACATCGAAGTATCAATTTGCCTTATGAACGAAACACCCCAACGCAGCAAGACCGTGACATGTAAAGCATGACATTCGTGACATAAGTGTCATAATTTTTATGTTATGACTACGGTCAGTAATGTTCATCATACAGTCATGTTATTCTGTACCGATTTCGGTATAGATTCCGTTATTGAAGCTGCCAGGAAAGCTGAAATTTAAGGTGGCTAGATAGACAGACAGATTAAGTCAAAATCACCAAAGTTCTCTAAGAAATGCTTCTAATTTAAAAGGCGTTACACGGTCTTCCATCTGCTTAGCAAGAAAGGGTTGGTGGAAGGGATAGATATCAGGGTAGGGTTTGTAACAACGCACGCACTAAGCACCATGATTGCAACGTTGACTACTAACTGCTAATGTTCTGCCTCAGAAACACTAGGTGATTGCATTCTTGTAATTAGGCAGACATAATCAGTGTTTAAAAAGGAATGAGGCTGCGTGCAATTTTCGCCTAAATGAATGATTGTCAAGGAATCGAGGGAATTTCTGTTCACATTACATCCGACTACATGTGCTATAGCCATTGCTACGAAAATAAGATGATTGACGACAAAAAAAAAATGAATCATCACAAAATGCTTGAGTCAAAACCAGAACACGATAGAAAGCAGGGATTCAAACTTGAATTGCAGTGAGCAAGTACGTTGTGGTGGTGGTGTATGAATGTTTCCTTTTACGAAAAAAAGCGATCAAAGCACGGTATCTCGAGCTGGCTTACATGAAACAGTAGTCTTTATCTCAGCCACGAGAGTGGCGATGCCTTGCTCCTTGCCTTCTTTTGTGAGAACGATGGCCGCGGCTGGAGCTTCTCCGTACTCTGAGTGCAAAAGCCCTACGACAGAAACTTCGGTGATATGTGCGGTGTGTACGCGGAGCAGCAGTTCTTCAAGCTCGGATGGAAAAACTTGACAGTCCATGCACTTTATCATTTGCTTGAGGCGTTCGCAGAAGTAAAGCTGACCATCATGGTCGTAGTACCCAGCGTCACCTGAAAAATACAACGAATATTAGAGAGTTTCAATGCTGCGTGACGAAGTGCTTGGGACCCCGTAGGCTTAAGGGCGCGCGGCGTTGCGTACCAAAAAGGAATGCATTTTAGCGTCGTATACGCAAACGCGAGCCGCACGAAGGTCACACGCGCTCACTGCGTCTAGTGAAGTAGTTACACTTTTTTACAATTTAAAATGTTGACTTAAGCAAAAATAGCGACATGAATATAATTACTTTGAATAAAACATTCCTAAGTGTATGACAATGTTGTACACCCAGGCGAAAAAAGCAAACTTTTTTCGTATTTGCCGCATTTGCCACGGAAGGCGATGCCAAGCCATACAGGCGGGTAGTCGAATAGTCTGACAACGATGTAACTTTGTGTAAACGACGTACACTATGACGTGCATGAATAGGACTAGCAGTGACTGACCTCACCGTGCCAACGTTGCACTGTCGGCGTTGCAGCGTGCTCTGCGACCAGCAGCTCTACCTTGAATTTTTCGGGGTGGAAATAGAGGATTTGTTCATTACTAAACGCGTAAACAATGGCTGTGCAAATCAGCTTCTGGCCATGTGGACGTGAACACCAGGAATAAGTTTCGTGGTCTATCTAGTACTGTCTTCAAACAGGCCCTCGGCCAGGACCTCACGCAGCACAAAAATGTCCACCTCCGGCACAAAGTAAAACCTTGCGCTGCGCTGGTTCACCTGAAGTGGCATCTGGGAATGCGACCAAGCCGTGTTTTTCGATATTTGGCACCTCTCTGTTCGGGAGTAGGACAGATGGTTCTGGCCAGCTTTGGCTTTGCTCGTCGTGAACGTGGGTTACGTGACGGGTAACATGTTCGGCCAGGTTTAGAAGTTTCTAACAATAAGGGGCAGCCTATGTTCACTAGAAGGCCAGTGGTGGCATCGATATTTATGGCGACATGGGCGTATGGCCCCAGCAACCCAGCGACGCATCAGCTTGGAGCTTCGCTCACGCGTAGCACCGTCGCCCCTACGTCCGGGGTACCCAAGCCACTTGGGTGCCTAGCAATAGAACTCTTTAAGAGCTTAGCATATTTAGGCACGTTTACACTGGCATTGAGCATACAGATACGTGTATGTCATAATTCATACGCATATGAGTGATTTCAAACAATAAAAAGTTATCCGAGCTAGATGCCAAAAGAGCTGCAAAAAGCAGTGGCAGTTTAAAGCCACGACGAAACGTTGAAGGGTACACCAACAAATAGTAACATTGTAAAAACTTATGCGAGCAGCTCAGCACTTAAATCGTTTGAGGAATAACGGGACAATTCTTCGTCACTTTTTTTCTACCGAAATGCCGCCTCAGAAGCTGCGATTCTCATCGCCATCAGCACTGTATTTTCTGCTTTAATGGGTAAGAAATGTTTAGAAAACAAGAAAAAACATCTCAGACGTATACAATACAAGGCGTTGGTTTAACTGCGTATGATTTTTATATATTTTGTACCATTGCATGGCTTATAGCTAAAGTTGTAGATTTATGGTAATTTTTTGTTTTATGGATATCGAAGAACTTTGCTCGAGGAATGATCTGCGAACTAAGTTTGCAAATTCAAGCAGTTTTTTGGCCAAAAATTGTATCAAAGCGTAGTAAGTCAAATGGTACCATGGCTTGATGGCTTTTAGCGTTTGTTGTGTCATGTTTGAAACATATCTATATTGCACGTTTTTCGAGTACTTTATTATAAATTTGTCCCCACGGGCGTGTGCTGCAGCTAAAAATCAACAAAAAAACCTGGCGTAGCTCAGTAGAGTACTATACAGTAGAGTACAGTAGAGTACTGGGCTGCCCCGCAGAACACCTGGGTTCGATTCCCATTCTGTTTGGGGTGCTCCTATTTATTTGGTATTGTTTTCTTATTCCATGCAAAGTGGTTACGCACACTGGCTGCGACTGCGGCAGCGGTGGACAACAACGCGGCCAGAATCGGCCCTTTTTGTGATCTCATAACAGCTTTCACTGCAAAGCCCAAACCTGGATATCTCATCAGGGTATAGATTCAAGCTAGCTGAAGTTTCACGCTTCACTACAGCTTCTGCAAAACGTTTTTGGACAAAAACAAAAAAGACACAAAGAAGTGCAATTTGGTACTAAATTTAGTACTAAATTTTGTTAAAAGTTACGCCTGTCTGTGTTTTTTATTCGTACTTTGCCTAACACATTTTTACGATAAGGTTGTTGATCTTAATATGCGGCCTCACCCGACTTGCACCAGCCTTCTTCGTCGAAGAGCTCAGCAGATTCACGTGGCCTTTTGAAGTATCCTCTCACCATAGTAGATGGTGTTCGAAAGCAAATTTCCCCGATCTGGTGCGGGCCGAGCTTTTCGCGCGTGCTCACGTCCACGACCTGAGGAGAGGAATGTAATGGCCGCAGGAGGGCTTCAACATGGAGTACGAGAAATACTGAATTCACTTCTCTCCCGTATAATCCAAGTTATCAAAAGAGTGGTGCCGCTAAATTTCTGGCATGCGTGTTCTTTGCTGTAAGCGCATACGTGTTCTTTGCTTTGCTGTAAGCCTACCAGCCCGGCCCAGCCGGTGGGCTGGGCCGGGCCGGCTAAGGCACTATTGAAGTCGGCCTGGCCAGGGCTTAGGTCGGGCCCGGGCCTGAGTAAGGCTCGTTCATCCGGGTCTCATATACCAAGAGTTTCAAGAAATGTGTTCAGTATTACTTAAAAATGACAGACCGAAGGCATCTGCATGCAACCCGCGGTGTTTCTTTGAATTTGGCAGCAGGCATTTTAAGTGCTTAGAAACATAATTACGCGAGACATTGAAGAAGTTTAACATACCAACTTTTTATACAACCTGAAATAATGACTTTTCTTATTGAGGGCGTTTTCAAAATGAATGGTAGATGCGCAGTTTGGTGCGTCGGTTTTAGTTTAGCCTGCTGAATCAGCCACACTGCATCTCTCCACGGTGATAACCTCAGGCCGTCTTTCCAAATTTGAAAAGTGCCTATACAATATTCGTAGGAAGCATTTAATTTACCCATTGGACTCGACCGGCTATTTTCATTGGTTGAAAAGTGAATTTTATTTGTTTCTGTAGTTACTGCCGTAATTAGTGAAGATATGAGCTGTCTTTCTTTCTTTCATCTGCGGCGACATTACTGAAGCTTTAAAGACGAACTTTACAAAGTCTTCATCGCAGAAAGTAAACCATTAGCGGATGCAGATGTTTTCCCAAGTGCGGCCTACGAACATGGAGTAAGTCTTCTGATTAGATGGGACCGATTGTGAAAACTAATGCCAAATAAGAGAGCGGTCTGTTTGGCGTCGGATAACACAGCAGTAATCACTATAACAGGAAAATGGAGTGAACTCTCGAAGGACCATCTTAAGTCGAAGAGCAAAGTAGACAGTTTGCAAGCAGTCGTATCTTCGTTTTGCAAACAGGTATTTGTGAAGTAGAGAATTTCTTTTATTCGTCACAACAGGTTTCGGAGCTCGATACACGTGGTACTGTAGCAAGCAAGATATCGACACAACAGGATTCAACGAAGTCATCAACTCCCTACATGGTCGCGATTAACTTGCAATACGAAGGACATCAGCGAAGGATCGTGGCAGTGTTGCAATTACCGCGAAGAAAGAAACAGTGAAAATTTGTGTGAAAAGTATGAAGCCACACAAGAAAAACGTACTTACGGAGAAGATCGACACTGATAAAATGTCAGAAGCAATCCACGAAACATGTACGGAAAGTACCCCAGCTGTGTTAAAGGAGCAGAAGAGTATCCTTCAATGTCCAACTTGATTAGGGAGTGGAAGACAAAGAGAGTCTTGGCATCTGAATTCCCTTCGGCAACGCAAAAATTTCAGAGCACCGCAACTCGCCTGAATGGCTGCCCCCATGTCAGCATTATGCGCTCCTCAATTCGAGTGATGTTTGCAGAAATTTAATCTCCCAGACAGTGAACATCAATTACATTCTTACAGAACATCGTGACAGAACACAGCATCCACAGACACACCAAAAGTTCTTACAAAAAGATATATTTACATATTTACACAGAACACAACATATACAGATACACAATTATCTTTACAAAAAGATATGTCTATATATGCACAATACAAGGTAAACGAAAAAAATGTATGTGTTGCATGACCTGCATGTGATGCAAACAAGTGTACACGTTCTTTCACCCGCAAAAGACAATGCTGCGCACAACTGTTCTCAAACTGACCTGCAATGTAGTACTGGCGACAGGTTTCTTTTCTGCGTATTTGAACGATAAAGGATCGCAGTGAGTGGGTCAACTACAAGCCTACTGATACATTCACCTTTTAGCAGGTTTCCCGTTAATGAAGATGAAATGTCCTTCTCTATACCTGCTTCGTCCTTCCAAAATTGTAACTCGTGCTCGGCTCACGTGACAGACGGTCTGCCTTCTTCAGTGGGCGCTGCTGATGATCAACAGCATGCAAAACGCCAGGGGCAAAATGCTTTTTAGGTGCGAAGCTACTTAAGCCAAGGGTCGAGCGTTCACGTTGTGTGCAGTAGTAGTAGTAGTAGTAGTAGTAGTAGTAGTAGTAGTAGTAGTAAAGTATTAGTAGTAGTAGGAGTAGTAGTGGTAGTGGTAGTGCGTCGTAGTAGTAAATAGCCACCTCCACGGATGGACTAGAGAAGTGGCACGCGCGCAATCATTTGAATTGAGGAGGAAACGCACGCACGTTAATCACAAAGAAAAAGATAGTTGTTTCTGACGAAATAAGCTAGAGTATCGGTCACCTAATCTTCAGTAAAATTTGCCTTGAATTTCATGCTTACTAAACAAAACTATAGTATCAGAAGGACGTACTTTGAGCTCTATCTGACCAGAAATTTAAGGATTGCCACGTCGAACTCGTTGGGCGTAACCTCCTTGGTTTTAGCAAGGGTGAGGGCGCAGCGCCATGAACGTGAGGCGGTGAAAAGTCGACCGTAAGAAAAGGCCGTAAGAAAGTGCGCGCGTGCTGCTCCTCTAGTCCGGCCGGGCCACTTCTAGTTTACTCCTTGGAATGTCCACTGGGTGAGGGTACTTCTATAGGATGAATATATGATGAACAATTGCGAGATGGCGGTACTTAGAGTGTTCACTACATGTACGGACGCTTTAACAGACGCACGAAGGGACGCGTGGACGGACGAATGGATGGAAGCATAGATGAACAGATGGACGCATGGACGAACGCAAGGACAAATGGACGTACGGACGGAGGCACAAATGAATGAATGGATGTACGTACGGACGAACAAACGAACGGATGGACTCACAGATAGACGGACGCACAGACGGACGCACGAATGGATGCACGGACGGACAGACAGATGCACGGACGGTGGCACAGAGGGACACACGGATGGACGGACTGACGTTTGCTTCGCTTCACTCATCATTATGCACTCCGTGTATATAATGTGATTTTTTACTTGTCTCTTTGCTAAAAAATCTCAAAACATGCCTTCGTGTCAAAGGCATATGTATCTCAGTATCATATTTAGGCCTTCAGCCGGTGTATTTTGTTATCTCTCTTCCAGAATTATTTTCAGTGTATCTCTGTTGAGCCCTTTATCTAAATAGGTAGAACGATATCTATCTATCTATCTATCTATCTATCTATCTATCTATCTATCTATCTATCTATCTATCTGTCTATCTATCTATCTATCTATCTATCTATCTATCTATCAAGCCACCTACGTCTCAGTTCTCTGGTGATCCCGTCGTTAACTTGGGTTAAAACAAAAAAAGAGTAAAAGAAGATAAAAGCATCTGGTATTTGTGTCTGGCTGGTCCGACATGACTATAAATAGCATACGAAGTGGCGCATGGGTCCACTTAAATTTTCATTCATCTGATGCACCTTGCCCGATGGTCAAGCGTCCCCTTGCAAGAAGAGTACACCACTATTTCCCTGTAGTTTGTGATGCTGTTACTCGTCCGGAACTCTTGTTGGAGCACGCCACAGGGCTTCATCTACACAACACGTGAGAACACGTGGTTGTATAGCACGTCTGCATAAGCTCGTTCCCCGACGCCATCACGTCGTTGCTCATAGAATGTAAGATGGAGACGCCAGGGCCTCTTAAAGTCACTTCCGCAGGGCCGAACACGCAAGTGCAGAAGTTTGTTTAGGCAGTGCTCGGTCCAGCTGTCATGATTGTACAGTAAGGGTGGTCACGCCAAACCACTGGACTAAACTCAGTCATAAGCTGCTTCGCACTTCAGACGCGAAGGAGCTCTTTGACTAGCCTGTGTCCGCCCGTCCACATCACTACCCTCGCCGCAGGCGTTTAAGCGGGGCCAAGTAGCTCGTCCCTTCCTAGCAATGCACGTTCACATATCTTTTCCTCGTCTGCCACGCACTCCCCGCTTGTCAGCTCTCTCTCACTTCATCTTCTCCACCGGTTGCAACACTCGAGCACACTCTTCACGTGGATATCATCTCAACCACGCCACCTCTCTCCATGTGTCGGCGAGAATAAGCCGCAAGCTGACGTGTTCGCACTTCGAGAATCTTGCGGCGCCGACAATAGAAAGATTTAGTTTGGCGTGCTCAAGGTGGTACGTGCGCAAAGGCTAGCGCGCTACGTACGTTACAGCTGAGGCTGCTTCATATAGTATTAGTTTAGCGTATGTGACAACGGACACATGGACTGCGCCTAAACGTTAACACCTTCGCCTTGGAGTGCTACTTTGCGTCACATAGTGACTACGCAATAAACTACAATAGCCAACCATAGTTGACAAGAGTCAAGACATGAGACATGAAACAGTGGACATTCCAGGTGTTGAAAGGCATCCCTGCCAGCTCCTGTATTTTAATAGCGATTACTGTTCGTTGCACGGGGTCCGTGAACTGAGTTAAGCTCCTCCCGTAAGGAAGGAGCTCCAAATCGAGGGCAACCATAAATTGTATGTGGCATTTACTCGTAGTCATGACCGCACTGCTGCTCATGCTAATGTTGGTCGCGGCCATCTTGGTTTTTGTGTTCTAACCAAGGAGAGCCACTGCTAAGGTACTCAACGGTTGTAGCGTGTGTAACGTCAGAGCCGAGATCTAGTGTGCGTATTCCTCGCGGTTGCAAACGTACGCATCTCTCCTACGTACAGCGCATGCGCAGCCGTGCTTTCTCTCAGGCGATGCATGAACTAGGTCGTTGCGCGCGCTAAACTAAAGCTCTCTACTGGCGAAAGCGCCCCTGCTTACCGCACGATCGCGCTGACAGGCGGTACGCCGTCGCTGCATGTTTCCTGCTATTGTGCGCAAACTTTTTCCGGCTTTCGACAGCTTCACCAGGGTTAGCGAAGCAGCGTTCGCGAATGGCGACATCAACACCCAAAAGGACCACCGATCACGTTCGACTATACAGACGGCACGCGGCTAACACCGACGACACACGAGCCAAGAAAGATTAGCGCAAGCTTCTTCAACGCGTCCCGCCTGCCGTATCTTTGTGTTTTATACAAATGTTTACTCGACTAAGCGCTACACTGACTTGGTTCAAACCGTTCTTCAAGCACCCGCGTTGACGCCCGTTTTAACCGCTGCTGCTTTGCATCACAACAGGGTTACCTTCGGGGAAGTGGTTCATAGATTTATTAATATGAAAATCCTGCCACATACGTCCTCAAACCTTTTCATCCCGATACTTGTGGCACATACCCTTATACTGCTGGCCGTGGTACATTAGCATGCGCCACAAGCGAATAACGGAGCTATATTACAAAAACGGTGAGAATAGACATTGCTAATTTGAATGCGAGAGTGTTAAGAAAAACTCACAATGGCAGCATGAAATGGACGAATTCGAAGACTGAGTATTAGGCTCACATCGAACTCAAGCACTCTTCATTGCAAAAGGTATTCTACTCTAGAGCCATCCAAGCTCTTGAAAGTTGTTTGGAAAAAAGACCCCATGAAGTAATGTCTCTGATATATCAGTTTTGGTGGCAGTGCAAGCGATCTAATTTTATAAACATTACATTGCACACCTATGGTCGAGGCATGACGTCGCGTAACATCAGTAGTGTGCAAAGCACCATCCAAACAAGTTGATTTCTGTTACACTTGCTAGGGCTACCACCCTCTAAAGTAAAAGCGCCACACATCAATTTACCGCTTCTGATATTGGTAGTATGCGTATTCTGCTCTTGACATCTTTAGACAAGCGCAAAGAGCTGGTTATACAGAATATTCGACTGTTCGCCTGATAATTCTTCTAGGCTCACCAGGCTAATCCCACCGTTGCTAATGTTTTCTAAAATGTAGAACGTTTTTGCACCACGAAATTGCTTTCCGTTCGCAAATAGCTCACGTATTGCAATCCGGCATTTTTTACAAAAGCATTAGGATATCAAGTGTGGACCTTGAATATGTAACACACCTCAAAAACTGACAAATATCAAGCGGCTGTACCACTGTTAATATGGCAGCATTCATTAGCAACGATGTACCTTGACTGTGACTCCGGTCACAGGTATTCCAACATCAGTGCTGTTTCGACATCCAGCAGATTTTGGTTGAGCCGTGACGTAACCACACGACTCGGTCATGACGTATGGATTCAAAAGTTGCTCAAGATTACAGAATACTTCGTAGGCTGCTTTCGCGACAGATGTTGGAAGTACACTGCCTCCTGTGCCGATTCTGCGTAGTGTTGGTAAGATTCGTCCGGCGAGACGCGTCTCGCGCACTATAACTTGAAGCTGTGAGGAGAAGAACACTGCAGCTGTCACCTGCAAATATACCAGTTTATTGAAAAAAGTTGTGATTAGTGATGCTTAAGCTCATCACCGTTTAGGGAATTAAACGCGCTTTTACACATAGCAAATTATCGAAAACACCTGTTATAGAAAATTAAAAAAAGAACAGGATTCAGTAGAAGATGAAAACGTAAAAAATTTTCTTAAACAAGGTAGTCGACAACTCACAGCGGAAGAAGGACGAAGACACAGGCGAAGGATAAGACAGCACGAGCACTGACTGTCAACTAAAGTTTATTAAAAGAAAAGGCACGAGTATATGCGCAGTTCAACAAGCTTCGACAGAGCAACGGCGTCTTCGTCCTTCTTGCACTGTAAGTTATCAAAGTATAAACTATTACCAACTTGCCTAGGTTTCCCTTCTTGTTAAGGTAGTCGACATTTCTACAAGCCGATTTCTCTTCTTCAACTCTGCAATAGAATTTCTTAGCGTGAGTGGGCATTAAAGCATTGCAAAGGCCGTCACTCTAAGCCTGTGCCCATAAGTTGTTCAGTATTAGCCACTCGGAACCGGCGCGGGGTCTCCAAAATGAGACTTGGCCCCAGCCCAAGCACGAAGAAAAAGCAAGTCAACCTGGCGTGACCCTGCCCACGTACTTACTAAGCCTGAGGGCAGCCTGATCCAAACATTAGGTGTTGCTGCCCAAGTGGGCACGTCGGATGGCCTGTGAGCAACATGCCAAATCCGTTTCTCTTTTTTGTACAGTTTCTGCTGCTCGGCATATCATCGGAGGCCGGCGCACAGCAAGATGCACTAGGTTTAGTCATCGCGGCAGCGAAGACTGAAGACGCATGCGCACATGGACCGACTTTCGCCGACAACCGCTGGTGGACACCGCCTCCTGGGCGATCGACATCAACGGAGCAGCATATAAGAAGACTGTCCCCATCCTACCGCTTCAGTGGGCACGTCGGCTGGCCTGTGAGCAACATGCCAAATCCGTTTCTCTTTTTTGTACAGTTCCTGCTGCTCGGCATATCATCGGAGGCCGGCGCACAGCAAGATGCACTACGTTTAGTCATCGCGGCAGCGAAGACTGAAGACGCATGCGCACATGGACCGACTTTCGCCGACAACAGCTGGTGGACACCACCTCCTGGGCGATCGACATCAACGGAGCAGCATATAAGAAGACTGTCCCCATCCTACCGCTTCAGTGGGCACGTCGGCTGGCCTTTGAGCAACATGCGAAATTTGTTTCTCTTTTTTGTACAGGTCAGTAACAAGTATTATTCTGTCAAACCAGTAATCGTTGTTTGATTCAGCAGACGCGCCCACAAAGTGTCCTTTTGGCTTGTTTGGTCATTCGGAATTTTGTAGTGTCCTTACTGATGCTATGTGGGGACATCCAGTCGAACCGAGGCCCTACGGTTGAGGAACTTCTTGATGAGCTCTTCACCGACCAGAAGAACATTCAAACAAGGCTTGAGGCGATAGAAGCAAAATTAAAGCAGGTAGAAGCTGAGGCCTCGGACATTAAAGAAGTAAATGTGAAATTGTCTAGCCTGGAAAAATCTGTCCAATATTTGGAACACAAAGTGATTAACTTAGAAGACCGCAGTAGGCGCAATAATATTATTGTGTTCGGTATACCTGAGGATGAAAAGGAAACCGCAGATGCCCTTGCTAATGCTGTTGTTAAAGGTGTGTTTAAGGGTGTGCTTGGCGTACAGCTGAGATCAATAGAACGAATGCACAGACTTGAGCGCAAGCAATATTAAAGTTGTTTGATTAACGCGAAAAAGAGGAAGTGCTGGCTAACTGCTTTAAGCTTAAAGGTACTGATATATCAGTTTTCGAAGATTTTCCACTGGTCACAAGAGAAAAACGAAAAAAACTGTGGGAAAGCACTTCTGAAATTAAAAAGGCAGGCGGAAAGGTTACAATAAAATACGACAAAATTAAAATTGATGACGAGCTGTTCGAATGGAATAACACTGAAAACAAAATAATTCCCGTAAAAAAGGGCCAGGGTAGCCAAGAAAACAAAAGAATTCCCCTAAAGAAGGGCGGGGGTAGCCAAGTACGCAAAAAATGAAATAAAATTGAAGATGGCGAACCCCTCGTATGCCTGAACCAAAATGCTCGTAGCGTCAAGAATAAACTTGAACACTTGGAGAGTATTGTAATCACACATCGTCCTCACATCCTCATAATCACCGAAACGTGGTTAAATTATGATATAAGCGATGAAGAATTTACACCACCCGGCTACAAGATTTATCGAAAAGATAGAGACACGCGTGGTGGTGGCGTTGCTATTATGGTAAAACAATCATTGCAAGTGATAAGGCAAACCGATATACCGGGTGTTGAATGTGTTATTATCAAACTCTATTTACACGACCTTAATTTGTCTGTAGGCGCATTCTATCGCCCCCCAAATAGTGATCACACATTCTTCGAAAAACTGAATGAGTTCCTGTGTTCTAACAGATGAGACACAAGCAATGTGTTGTTAGCTGGAGACTTTAATGTTCCGTCCATCGACTGGTCCAGTGATTTTCCGCAGCCACTCGTCTGTGTGGCGGAACCCATTGTGGACCTTATGCTCTTTCATAATTTACCGCAATTAGTCAAACAATCCACGCGCATTCAGAAAGACAAGAGCTCACTCTTGGATCTCTTTATTGTTAGCCAGAGTATTGCAAGTCGAAACGTTGATGTACAAGTAATGGAAGGAATTTCAGATCATAAAATGGTTTGTTTTTCGATCCCTGGAAATCGTATCACCAAAACAGAGAAATAACGACGGTCAGTTCCAGTTTTTTCACGTGCTCAAGATGTGGACATTATTGACGCTCTAGACATGTCGTTTCCAACATTCTGTTCTCTTTGCGAGCCAAATGATTGCTCTGTCGAAGACTTGTGGCACTTTTTTAAATCACTTGTTTTGTCGTGCATTGAAGGATTTGTGCCCTTCAAAGAAACTTTCAGCCATAGGGTTAATCCATGGATTACAAGGAAAATAGTGCGCATGGGACGAAAGACAAAAAAATTAAGAAAACAGCATCGCAAGTCTCCATCACCAGCTAACAGTGAAAAACTTGTGTCAATGCGCAAACGCCTTCAAGAAAGTATTAAAAAGCTAAAGAATTTTACCACAAAGTAACTATGAAAAATTTTATTCTCTCGTCTCCTGAAAACTTTTGGCGCTATTTTTGCTCAAATAAGAAGTCAATTTCTAACATTGTAGTTAACGGGGAAACCGTCACTGACCGACTCACCATTGCAACGTCTTTTAACGACTTCTTCTGTTCAGTATTCACGAAAGATGACACTATTACACCTTCAGTCAATCAGTTCGAGAACATTCCCCCAATAAGCAACATTTCGATATCCCAGGAAGGTGTCCTTTCTCTTTTGCTTCAAATTGATCGTAAGAAAACACCCGGAATAGACTGTATTGATAACCACTTCTTGGTGAGGTACGCTGAATGGAGCTCACATTATCTGCATCTTATATTTAACAAATCCTTATCCCAATCTAAGATCCCAGAGGACTGTATATACGGTAAAATTACGCCTATACCTAAATCGAACACTCCACACTTGGTTACTTCATATAGACCTATCACCCTCTTGTGTACATGCGCAAAAATATTGGAACATATTATGTTTAAGCGCTTATCAACATTTCTAGATGAAAACAAACTTATTGACCCCAGGCAACATGGCTTCCGAAAAGGTCTATCTACCGTAACACAACTATTAGAAACAGTACATGAACTCGCCAAAACCCCTGACAGGCAAGGTCAAACTGACATTATTTTTCTAGATTTTGAGAAAGCGTACGATCGCGTGTCGCACCAAAAGCTGCTCTTAAAACTTCAACCCATACTGAAGAACGATACATATCTGTCATGGATAAAATATTACTTAAATTTAAGACGACAATGTGTAACAATGGATGGTACGTGCTCTCCAGCAGAGACAGTTATATCCGGTATACCTCAAGGTTCGGTGCTTGGGCCACTTTTCTTTCTTGTGTTGAATAATGACATAGTACAGGATATACCAGTTAAAATTAGACTATTCGCAGATGACTGCATCCTCTATCATGAAGTTCAAAGCCGCTGCGACCGAGTTCTTTTGAATTCTTCTTTAGTGAAAATACAAACTTGGTGTTCAACGTGGCAAATAAGTGTTAAGTCTAAAACGGTAGCCATGTCAATAACGCGTAAACAGCATCCCCTAAGCTTTCCATATTTCATAGATAATCACACTCTTTCCGTTGTAGAAAGGTACCAATATTTAGGCGTAATTATTACCTCGGACCTTAGATGGAATGAACACATTTCGTATATTACAAATAAAGCCATGCGTAAACTTGAATACCTTCGAAGATCATTGCGAAAATCAACCAAAGAAATAAAGTTACTGGCTTACAAAACCTTCATTAGGCCCTCCCTTGAATATGCATCAGTTATATGGGATCTGTACACAAAAAACAACATTAATAAACAAGAACTCGTTCAAATGAAGGGCATCAGGTTTGTTCATAATTGCTATCGCTGGCAAGTATCTGTAACTTCAATCTTGGCAGAATCAGAGCTGGATACATTGCAAAAGAGACGTCAGCGTGAACGGCTCAAGTTTTTGTACTCCCTTTACCATGATAAGCTGGCAATAGACAAGAGTAATTTTATCGACCGGGTTGGTAAGCGCTCGACGCGATCACACCACACGAAAAAGATAAAGGATTTTAGTTGTAAAACAGACACATTCAAAAACTCTTTTTTTCCGAGAACAACGCGTGAATGGAATCGACTTCCATCCAATGTAATTGATTGTAATACACTAAATTCTTTCGCTAAAGCATTGTCAGATTATCTGTAATTTTTTCGGTATCCTTGTCGTCACTCCGCTTTCCTAGTATCGCGACATCTGCAACTGATATGTGATTGTGAAACAATAATGTCGTTCTGATGTTTTTGTTGTTGTTGTTGTTGAGTGTGTCACATTGTAACTCTGCTTTGTTTTAGCGGTGCACCTCGGTGGTGTTACTAATTACAGTGTCCTCTTGTACAATCCAGAATTCTCCTGCTCTTTCCAGTCATGTCTTGTATATTAATAATTGTTTCTATCAGTGTAGGTCTGGCTTGGAACCAAACAAGTTGTTGATAGTACCTGCTGTCACTTTGTTAATTGCGTAATTGTATATTTTTATTTTTATTTTTTGTTCCCGCTCATTGTTGCGGTTGCTTTGTGGACGTATTTGCGTTTGTTCTCGCATTCTTTTATTTGTTCTGCCCTCTCCTGCCAAAGGCCTTTTTCAAAGGCTGGCAGTAAATCTGAAAATAAATAAAATAAATAAATATACAATAGAAAGCAAAGTGTTTCAAGTGGCAACTATCTATTCTGTGTAGGTACACTCTCACCAAACCGTTGCCTTTTGACCAGTGGTAGTTTCTTGTAAAAAGGTGCTTGCGAGAATCAGGGCATTTTTCAGCACATATTTTAACACCGTTATATTATTTGCAGCAGAAGTTGAATTTCGGTAGCGCACGCAGTAGAAAACGAAGAAGAATAAGAAGAGATACCTCTCCTCAGTTTGTTTTGATTACGCTGTCTAGTAATTTTGAAGATTTCCCTAACGACAACGCCGAAAGTACAGCATTCTGGATATTTAGCACCTTTGTTCAGCAGCACCTTGCAATCGCAAGAGAAATAGAGAAAAAAGGCATCGCCGAAACACTTCGTGCAAATGGTTAACCAGCGAAAGCTGAAACATGCGGCCTCGGTGTTTAGCAGTGAGTTCAACCCGACATGACTTCGAGGCCTTTCACAATGGCTGGTTACATGTTCATGCTTCTTAATGAGATTGGACACAGCTTTCACTCGGATTTAGCACTGTGTTAGATGAATGAATGAACCCTAATGGGTGAATATAGTGTATGTTTTGTGCATTTTACAATTCGTTATTCACAGTGATTGTTCTCAAACCACAGGTGGTCAGAGACGTCGCAGCCGAAGCCAATGTGCCACTGGGAAAACTCTCGCTGAAATCTGTGTTCGCCCTGGTGAACGCTTCTCAGCCATCATCACACTGACGCCGCAACGCCACGTTGTTCAAGCGTCTGACATCGTCAGCCAACTGGACGGGGTGACTGTGGTGGTGGTAAAAACATATACTTAACAGTAATAAAGGAGGTATGCAGCGACCGCCTCATAAAAGGACGGTCCCCACAATGAGTAGCTAGATATCTTTTCTACGGGACCCTGCGTCGGTTGCTGCCTGGGCTCGTCAAACCAAGGCTTTTTGGGCCTGAAGGTTAGACCAGCCAAGCAGGGTGACCTCCGACTCCTCCCGGGTAGGGTTAGGTATAAGGGTACAACAGGGTTGCACGGGCAGGCCCACACCATGTGGTAGATGTCCGAAAACTTCTCTTCATAGTGTGAGCATCTGCCAGAAAAGACGGCATCGAAATGTTTAAGGGCAGCCGGGCACAACATAGTGTTCATTAAGAGTCGGAGTAAAAAGCCTCTCCTCCGCTTTACTTAGGTCTTTGCGTGGGCGTGGATAAAAGCTGTAATTGAATTGGTAATACTCCACAATTTCGCGGAAAGAATACACCGTGTTGAATTCAAGGTCGTTCTGATCGAGGGAGGTGAGTGGGAATGCCCAGTGAGAGAGCGCGCGGGCTGCGGCATCGGCTGCCTCACTCCCTTTGATTACCCTGTGAGCAGGCGCCCAGACTACACGGCGGGGTGCAGGGATTCCCTGATAGTCCGAACTTTGCAATAAGCAGTAGGCCAGGTACACCACACAGCCGTTCACGATATTTCGACAAGCCCCTCGAGAGTCGGAAATGACGGTTTGTGACCTGGCGTGACAAGCGGCCAATACAATGGCGACTGCCTCCACATGAATTATGTCTCAAGCTCGAAATCTGAGCCCGTTAACTGTTTCGTTCTCGTGTACGACAGCGGCCGTGTACGTTGCTCGAGGGTGTGGGCCGGAAGCGTCCACGTGGGACACGCTGAGTTTCGATCCATATTAGCAGGCCAGGGTTTCCGCCCACGCCAGGCGACGGCCATTGTGGTCTTTTTTTGTCCTATTATTTGGAAGGAAACGCACGTGGAGGGTTCGTCTGCAGTCGAATGGGAGTTTACTGCGATCTTTCGTGATTTGAATGTGTTGTATGAGTAGGTCGGCTGATACGTGGCGCCTCGCTACCGTCTGTGAAAGTCGAGTGTACTGATTTGCGAGGTGGGCCTCTGGAAGCTTCTGCAACGTATTTCCAACGCCCAGACCAAGAATACGCTGGTTAGAGGTGATCATGGAGAGGTCGAGGGCTCGCTTTACAATTTTGTGAAGGATGACTTCCAGTAAATCCTCGTCTTATTTCAGCAGGTGGAGGTAAGGAGTAGAATATACAATTCTACTGGTTACAAATGCATGAGCCAGCCACAAGGCATCTCTGCACCGTAGTCCCCCGCGCTTATTAGAGACCCAGCGGACCATGTGGCCCATCTGATTGCCCGCCTTCCCGAGTTTGGTCATGTGGTGTCTTACCGTCTATTTTGAGTAATAAAGAGCCCCACTAACCGGACTTCTTTTTAATCAGAGATCGGAACTGTCTCTAGTAAGAGTTCACTTTTAACCGTGTATTTTGGTGAGGGATGTATGTGCATGAATTCTGATTTGAATGGCGAGCACTGAAGGCTACACTGGCGAGCATAGTGGTCAACTATTTTCACAGCTTGCTGCAGGTTTGCTTCAATATCTGCGAGTGCACTCTGCATGGCCCAGGTGGTGATGTCATCAGCATACTGTTGCGAAGGCAATGTCTCACAGAAAGCTTTTTCTTTTTCAGTTACAGCTGGAATTCGTTATTTGCCAGATGCTCTCGTTAGAGGCGCTATTTAACGACTTGTCTCGAGGAGGGTGCCTCGACGAAGAATGAGAGTCTGAACAGAAAAAGTTGCATCCGGTCGGTCACTGTGCGCTTCGCGCCAAACCAGGCGCCGCGCCGTGTTCGCGACCGGCCTGCAGAAATTCGGTGCCTTTCTCCTCTAACCACTACCACAACCACGTCAAACGAGCGAGGTGCCGCTTGGGTCTTCCGGGGCAATCGGGCACTTGTTTGCGCGCAGAAGCCATTTTAGAGAATGTGCTCGTTTCAAAAAGCTGCTACAGTTTTGTTGCGAGGCAGCCTTCACGCGACTATTAAAACTCGTGTTGGGATAGGTTATCCTCCGCTTGCCTGATTGGTCCGCGAACTCGTGGACGCTGAAAAATTCTACTTAAACAGCGACTCAGGCCCTTTTTGGGGTGAGCGGACTCGGGGTCAACAGTGCATCTCACCACCGGAGACCAGTGATGCAAGCCGAGGGCTATGCCATCATTTTCCATGATTTGTATTTGTTGTGGCATTGTACATTGTCCAAATATAAAGTTGAAGTAGATAAATAAACCCCCAATGAGTCCTCCCCGAAATCATTGTGTCGACTTGTCATTGCTTGCCTGTGCGGAATTGCTCCCGCACTTCTTCGTCTCGACGGTCTTCAGATGTGTGTAGCTTAAACACCCCGAAGTTTCTCTACAAGGTGGTGGAGGTTGCTTGGCAGTGATATGACTACTCTAAAATTATGCCCTGAGTCAATAACAAGCACCAGAAAATAACCTAGGACTTCTCTACAATGACGGAACCCCCTACCTTTTTCTCCGCTATGTCTACTCCCCAAGCGAGACATTTTATGGGACCTCCAGTTTTTAAAGGCGCACCGAAGGAATCTATTTATGAGTGTCTACTTTGCTACGAGCAAGTGGAACCAAGCCACAAAGGTAAAATTTTTATATTTGGCACTAGAAGGGGATGCAAAAAAAAGTTGTGCACGACGCAAGTTTTAACGGGTGCCCCGAATTAATGGGAAGAGTGGGCGATGCTCTTGAAACTTTCAGTCACAAGTCGGCACTCGATTAAGATCACTCATTTGCGTCAACAAAACTGGACCCAGCTGCCTTAGAAACCCCTGAGCAGTATTACTAGGTCGCACAACTTTGTGCTAGGGTCAACCCGTCCATGACAGAAGACGAACGGTTGCGGCACCTTTGGCGCGGTTTGCGCCCGGACATTCAAGAAAATATGATCATTGGGAGCCCGGTAACCTGCGCTGCTTTTCTCCGAATTTCGAAGTGCATTAATCAGGCATCTTTAATCAGTCGTGCGTCACTATTCTACCGGCATGCTGTCATGGATGCAAAACATCGCACCTCCGCTTTGAATAGCCCTCACAGCAATGTTGAATAGCCCTCACAGCAACACAGCAGTGTTGCCAGTTGCACTGCGGCCGAGTTGCGTTGCCCGCGGGAGGCTACCGACCACAAAAGAGACCTAAGGGCAACAGCTGACTCCATCGCGTCGCTTTCTGATGGGCTCAACAGCATCAAGGACGAGATGCGTCGCCCTCCAATGCCTTGGCCACAAGGAAGATTAAAAAAAATTTCTGGAGTGGAAATCATTCCCTAAGAGTGAAGCCGTACCTGTGACAAGATGGCGGCTACGGCGGCCATCTTACTAGGTGCATGGTAAAGTATCACCGTTAAGCGATTAAGAACAGAGCGTATCCCTCGCACGCCCAACGAGTGTAATGTGGAAACTTTTTCGGGTAACACAGTGCTCCAACTGCGTCCTGGGGTTACTAGTATTCATTGGTGAGCCTCTCATTCGAGGCAAAGTTCTTGGGAAACTTCAGTCACCCATACTCGTTTCTGTGCGTTATTTCGTTGAGAACAACTATCTTTTATATAGAACTAACGTGGCCCTTACACGAACGTATCAATGCCACTTGATCTCTAAGTGGGCACTATCAGAAAACAGCATGTTTCCGCCATCTTGGCAGTGGCAAAAGCTGGCTTCACTTCTGCTGGCAAGGCATTGCGGGAGCTTCCAATCCAGCAATTTTTTTAATCCTCCTTGCTTGGCCACCACGAAATTCCCACACCAACGACGGCCGTCCCCGATGCCCAATTTGCCACCGCATAGTGCACGTAGCGCAACAGTGCTTTCAGCGGTTTCGAGATGGCAGGAATGATCAAGCGGCGCCTGTGGAGAACCAGGATGGACAGCATAACCCTTCGGACAACGAGAACAGCCGGGTATAGGGAGTCAGCCCAGCCACCCCATCGCCACAGTATCTGAAAGTCAGGTGATCGCAAGCCCAGTTATGCGACAGTTTGAGCAGGCTAACGCCGCCAATCTTTCTTGCCTTCCCCATTATCCTGCGCCCGTAAGCGAAGAAACCCTCTTACCGTTGCTGGTTCTGGATCAGGGAAATGTTGGAAAAAAGCAGAGAGAGGACTCGTGGATGAGAGGCATCATGCCACAACTTGACCAGCTGGCATTCCCGTTGTAAGAAAAATTTTAAGGACGACACGGAGCTTTCGGCTGGTCGACGGTGTATTGCATCGAAGGGCGCAGGGGTTTCGGGTTCGCATGGCACTCGTTGTTCTGCACAGCTTGAGAACCGAGGTTACAAGACATTGTCGTGAAGACGAAACGGCAGGTCACCTCGGATTCCGGCGGACTTGGGCGAAAGTGAGGAGGCGCTACTTTTCGACGGATATGTTTGCGCATGTATGCAAGTACTTAGCGTCCTGCCTGGAGCGCCAGACAACAAAACCTGAACCCGGCGTCTCTCTGTTTTCCTGTTTGCACGGCAGCAAACCGCTTTTGCCCATTGACGCCAGCCCCCACTCTCATTGCGGGAACGAGACAGTCCCGCACCGGTTCAGCAAAGCCCTAAAAGATAAATGCAAAAGAAAACATCCAGAAAAAACAAAAAACAAGGCCTACGAAACCAAACGACGCAGTGCCCTCTATCGTGAGGGGGACTTCCTGTACGTGTCGACTCTCCCACGCGCAAGAAGAAAGATAACCAAGCTTTATGGCAGTGTAGAAGCGTGGCAGCTTGGGCTAGTTGGTATGGCATGACGATAGTTATAGCGCGAGAACAAACCGACGACACACCGACGACAAACGAACGAACCGACGACACAGCAGGCCTTACAGTCTACTGCGCCGGCCGCGTAGGCGAAAACATCTGGTAGATGTTACCACAAGATCAGCAAGAACGCCACGTTGTTAATGTTAAGCGTCCAGAGCCCTCCCACGTTTGACTCTCTTGTGATGCCGACGACGCCGACCATGAATCTGGTGATAATCAGGAGGTGCGCGATCGAAGTGGTGATGTGCATGAGAGCAGCGTAAGGAGTGTTATCCGCGAACTACATCGAGGTGTTCACGTGCGCTTGCGCAGTGCGAACAGTTATGAACAGAAATTGCATCCAAGAGTTGTGCGTGAGTGCGGCTTGCGAGTGGGCCAAGAACTCCATTTGCGACTTAGTGTGTGTGGGACAGACACCAGTGTTCCAGTACAGCAGTGCAAAGGCTCCAACACTGACACTGAACTTTACTCCGACTGGAAGACATTTCTAAGTGGTAATGATGCACAACAAAATGTCGGCGCTTACGTCACGGACACTGAGTTGTAATACGGTGCCCACGAGTGAACTGCACGGATTTCTGTTTTGCGATGATTTCGGTTTTCATCTGTCGTTTTAAATATGTGATTGTTTTAAACTTTTCACCGTCTAGACACATTTAAAGTATCTTTAAACAAGCACCTCACTTACTAGTCGTATGCGAAACCTTTTTGTGTATTAGTGTATTTGTTTTCGCGTTTTGCAGATAAAAGGAGTGGGACACTTTTTTTTCGTAGGGGGGAAGTGTCGCGAAGGCAATGTCTCACGGAAAGCCTTTTCTTTTTCAGCTACAGCTGAAGTTCGTTACTTGCCAGATGCTCTTGCTAGAGGCATTATTTAACGACTTGTCTCGAGGAGGGCGTCTCGACAAAGAATGAGAGTCTGAACAGAAAAAGCTGCATCCGGTCGGTCACTGAGCGCTTCGCGCCAAACCAGGTACCACGCTATGTTCCCGACCGGCCTGCGGAAATCAGGTGCCTTTCTCCTCTAACCACTACCACCACCACTCCAAACGAGTGAAGCGCCGCTTGGGCCCTCCGGGGCAATCGGGTACTTGTTTGCGCGTCAAAGCAAATTTAGAGAATGTTCCCGTTTCAAAAAGCTGCTGCAGTTTTGTTGCGAGGCCCGCTTCACGCGACTATCTAAACTCGTGTTGAAATTGGTTATCTTCGGCTTTTCTGATTGGTTCCCGCCCCCGTGGCCGCTGGAAAACTCTAATAAAGCAGCAACTGGGGCCCTTTTTGGTGTGAGGGGACTCGGAGACAACAGCGCATGTCACCACCGAAGGCCAGTCATGCAAGTCGAGGAATATGCCATCATTTTTCATGATTTGTATCTATCTATCTATCTATCTATCTATCTATCTATCTATCTATCTATCTATCTATCTATCTATCTATCTATCTATCTATCTATCTATCTATCTATCTATCTATCTATCTATCCGCCTAGAAATTTAGCTCTCATTGTCGTTTGGATAATGGTATCAATACCAAACTTAGTATGGCATAACATGACTGTATGAAGAACATATTTGACATGTCACAACATGAAAATCACGACATGTATGTCATGAATGTCATGATTTGCCTTTCATGGCACGGCAGCTCTTGCGGTGGTTTCGTTTACGTGGCATGTTCCCAAACTGATATGGTACGACATGATTGCATGGCGAAGACAAGTGACAGATTCTAACATGAAAATCATGACATGTGTGTCATGTAACAACATGACTACATTCCACGCTCATGATGCGCTGGCGGCCGTATCGCTAGCTTCACATGTGCCAAATTTAGTATTACGTGACGCGAACGGATGACATTGGTCAACGACACATCCAAAAATGATAATCTTGACATGCGTGTCATGTAAAAACATGACTACAAGCCACACTCATATTGTGCTCGCGAACGTTTCGCTAGCTTCACATATGCCAAATTTACTATTACGTGACGTCAATGGATGACGAAAGTATGTGACTCTTGCAAACATGATAATCATGATATGTGTGCAATGTGACAACATGACTGCATGCCACAGTAAAGGTACCAATACACTTTAACGTGACACGACACGCGTGCACGCCGGCGTTCATTTTGTCGCGTAACGCTGGCGTTGCCACGCCAGGTGCCGGTCCTGCCGTATAATCGCAGGCGCACGCAGTGCTTCGTTACTTTGACGCATGCGTGTTTCAGGTGGTCCAACGTCCATTCTTCACGAAAAGAGGCAGACGTCTGGGTAACGCATCGGCGCGAGACGCAGCATGTCGCATTCCGCGCGAGTTACCGTCGGGCTGTGCCGATGGACGCTGGTCGCCCCGGTCATGCCTGGCGTGAGACTATTGTAGAGTTCCCGCGTTTCGCTAACGTACAGCGTCGCTGTGCCTAGCGTTCGCACGCGTCAACGTCACGTTAGGGTACATTGGGCCCTTCATATGCACTCGCGGCCGTTTTGCTAGCTGCACATATACCGAATTGGATGCTACGTGACGACATTGAACGACGAAGTTATATCACTGCAAACATAATAATTATGACACGCGTGTCATGCAAGAACATGGTGACATACCATATTCATAGCATTCTCATGACTGGTTCGTTTGCTTCACATATTCTAAATTTGGCATCACGCTACGTGAATAGACGACGAAGGTAAACGACACACCCAAACCTGATAATCGTGACACGGAAGTCGTATACGGCCTAATTAACCTCCACCTTGTAACGTTGCGGTGATTCCAAAGTGACATATTAACCTTCCTCACTCATGCTTCGCATATCATCGATTCCCACTGTACGTGGGATCTGCCAATTTTTTGTTGTGACTTTGTACAATGTCTAAACTTAAAGTTGTATGAAATAAATATACCCCCCAACGAGTGCTCCCCAAAATCATCGTGTCGACTTGTCATCGCTTGCTTGTGCGGAATCGCTCCCACACTTATTCGTCTCGACAGTATTCAGATGGGTCTAGCTTAAACACCCCGAAGTTTCGCTACAATACAACGCATTTTGTATACCGAGAACATCAGCCAGCTGAGCCAACAGGTGCATCATAAACAGATTGAATAAAAAGTCACAGCTTTGCCGGAAAGGCGAAGCAATAAATGCGATAGCGACAAATTGAAAGGTCACGTGCAGAATGAAAAGCAAGTGGAAATATGCCCCACGTTCCTCACGTACAAATGACGCACAAAACGTGCGTACAGCGAGTAGGGGTAAGACAACACCAGCCCAGTATTATCGGTGCAGCACGGATAGAGTGTGGGAGCATCGTCACAGATATCAAGTCAATCAAAGAGGTCTTTAGGGCGCATTTTGAAAAGCTCTACTCTGTAGACCATCGCTCCAAAGACAGCATCAAAGAATCGCAGACATTTGTGAAGGCTTGCCCACGCTCTGTCCTGAGGCGTCTGATATGCTGTGCGCTGAGGTGACGAAAGATGAAGTTTGGCAAGCCCTGAGGAAAATTAACACTACCAAGGCTCAAGATCGAGACGGAATACTGACGGGGTTTTGTATAACTTTCTTCGACGTCATAGGTGACGCACTTACTGACATGGTTCACGGGTTCATTGTTGATGGGAAAAAGCCGAGGTCTTTCAGTGAGGGCCGTGTAGTGTTGCTGCCAATGGAGGGCATGGATCCTGACGATCCACAGTCGTGGAGGCCAATTACCCTCCTTAACGCGGACTACAACCTTGTAGCTACGATCCCTGGCTTGAGGCTAAAACCTTTTCTGCCCGATATAGTGTTACTGGCGCAAACGTGTGCGGTGCCGGGTAGGTTAATTTTTCAAAGTCTTACTCTGATAGGAGATTTGTTCTACTATGCCAACGCAAAAAACGTTACGGGTGCTTTCGTGTCATTGGATCCAGCTAAGGCCTTCGACAAGGTCGCACACGACTACCTATACTGTGTTCTTAGAATGTTTGGTTCTATTTGGTCTTAAGTGATACTTGGAACAATACACCAACTACCCTTCCTGCATGACAGGCTTCCGTTGAGACCGCTCCTCCACCGACAGTATCCTTGACTTATCGACATTTGTTCAGCAAGAAAAAAGTCGCAAACGTATGTCAGTGGCACTCTTTCTTGACGAGAAGGGTGCATATAATAATGTAGCTCACTATGCCATCCTCACTTCTCTCGCAGGAATGGGCATTGGTGGACAAATGTTTCAATGGAAAGAAGACTATGTAACTACCAGGAGTATTTCTGGGCAAACAGATGAGGTTAAACTACTGAACATTACACCTACTGCGGAGTACCTCAAGAAGGTGTTTTAAGCCCAACTTGTTCAATGTTGCCCTCATTGGCCTGGCGAACGTTCTGCCAATGTCGGTGTGCCTATCCATATACGCCGACAATATTTGCTTAGGAGTGCTGCTGTTACTCCCCCGCGGGTGCGTATCCGAATACAGCGGGCAGCAACCCTCACAATAGCCTACCTTGAGAAACAGGGCCTGACTATATCAACTTGGAAGTGCGCGTTGATTGCGTTCACACGCAAATCAATGACGGAATACCAGTTTCATATCAATGGGCTGAGTGTCAAATATGCGCAGAGGCATTGTTTCCTGGGCATAATAATTGAAAGAAGTCTTTAGTGGAGCCCGCATTGTGCGTACTTGAAGAATAGACTGCAATTCATTGTGCATATAATGAAATTCATCTGCAGGAAAGCATGAGGAACTTCTGTGGCCTCCATGCTACAGTTGTACAAGGCCCTATTTCTGGGTCTATTGCACTACGGCTTGCTGGTACTGACTAACACTTGCAAATCTAATACTCATTCATTGGAGAGTTTGCAGGGTCAGGCACTGTGTATCTACCTAGGACTGTTCCGATACGCTTCTACTTATGCCACAATTGTGCTTGCCAAAGACCATCCGGTCAGGACATATAGAGCTGTGGATTGTCTCCGAGTGCACATTGGACATGCTAGCCGTGTCCCCGACTACCACTTGGCCCTTCCACCCCCCGAAAGACCACGTGCTACGTTTTCAGATGTCATAGCCAAGCACCTAAACCGCATTCCATCAGGATATACACCAGCTACGAAAATTGCATGTCCCTTGTGGAGCCTCGACCAGCCGCAGGTACGTCTTGAAATTCCGGGTATCAAAACGAAAAGTGATCACTTGAGAGTAGCATTGAAGCAAGCAACACTGCTAATATTATATAAGCTGCACTTGGACCGAACGCAGATATACACTGATGGGTAGGTCTTGTCCAGCAGCTCATCAGGTTCCACTGTAATTCCGGCTGCATCGAAAGTCTTCAAAGAAGGCACATTCTTGAGACGCTCCTTCCAACTCTTTAGCGGTTCTATCCAGTAGCGCCGCAAAAGGGCCCACCACCTCTACGAAAAAAACAGAGAAGCCTCCTTCTCTGGAGGAATGGCCCACGCTCCCGACGCGCTCTTCTGCCAAGGAACCTCTGCAGGTTGTGGCCACACAAGAGCCGTCTCCAACCATGGAAGATTTGCCTAAAACTGATCGTCAAGTGATCTCGGTGCTGCGTTCCCTTATAGAAGCCATCCGAGCGATATTAGTCGACATGAAGACACCATCTGCTCGAAGCGCACTTGGACTATTGGACGCCCTAAGCCCAGTGCTTGAATCTCTCAACTAGGAAGATGGCTACTCACAGCTCAACATTTCTTAAAGAAGTCAAGGCTGCATCCGTCATCCAATGGAACGCCAGAGGACTAAAATCACGCCTTTCAGATTTTCGTCAGTTTGTGTTTACCAATGTGTTTCTAATCATCGTCATTTGTGAACCCAATTTGTCGAAACCAACAAGACTATCGGTGTACGAAGCTGTCATGTTTTCAACGAACGGCGCGTGCAGCAAAATCATCGTCTTTGTTCGTCGTGAACTGACGTATGTTGTGCAACGATTTGCACCTCACGATGACAATCAGTATGTCTGCATCATTGTGAAAAAGAACCGACTCATGTTTACTCTCATAGGCGTTTATATATCGCCGTCAAGTAATCTCGATTCCAAGAGATTAGCGGATATTTTGAGAGTGTGTCCTGCACCGTGGGTCCTCATAGGTGATTTCAATGCGCACAATCACGCATGGGGAAGTACGCGGACAAATGCAAGAAAGAAGACGCAGGTTAGCAAACATCGCCTACAACTATGGCCTTACTCTCCTGAACGACGGCAGCCCCACTTTTCTTCGAGGGGTGACATACGGCAGCTGTCTCGACCTTGCTTTTGTCTCCAACTCCCTCGCGAGATACGTCAAGTGGTTTCCAGATGTTGAGACACGAGGAAGTGATCACATTCCAATCTACCTTAACATCAAAGGCTTGTCTAGTTATGGTCCATGGACGACCATTCGAGCAGTAAAATGGACGAACTTCAAATCTGACATGGAAGATGCTTGCAGCGATGGCCTACAACCTGGGTTAGAGGAAACAATTAAGAGCACAATGCCAAACGCCACTCGCACGGTGACGATATCTTCCACACGAAATGACTTTGATATCGAGTTGGAGCGACTCCGAGCACTGCGACGCCGGCCGGAGCGTCAGTATCGGCGTACAAAATCAATTCACGATCTTAGGGCAGCCAGGAGGATGCAAAAGAAGATTCGGCATCGCATGGATAGATTAGCGTCGGAACGATGGACAACGTTTTGCCAGTCACTAGACCCTCGCAAGCCACTCTCACACATTTGGAAAACGGTGCAAGGTCTGCGTCACCCTACGGAACAGCGCTTTCCATTCAAAGCGCTCGCGCTATTTCGAAGGAGGCAAGACATCGATGTCGCAGAAGATTTCTGTGCGCAGATCGCCAACCAAGCCACTCGTCCAGAATCTCTAGTGAGAGGTGACGTCCCCCGTTCCCGTGACTACCACATGGACCTCCTTTTTACAATGGAGGAGCTCGAGGCGGCACTAGCTCTCTGCAGGCGTTCAACTTCTCCGGGCCCAGATGGTATTCCGTACCGAGCCTTGTGCAACCTTGGGGAAGGTGCAAGGAGAGAACTGTTGAGCCTCTACAACATCTCGTGGCAGGATGGCAATGTTCCTGATGACTGGAAAGTAAGCCGCTTGTTACCCATCTTGAAGCAGGGTGAATCCCCACTCGAACTAACCTCATACCGCCCAATATCACTGGCCAGCTGCGTAGGGAAGATAATGGAACGGATGATACTAGGCCGCCTGAAGTGGTATCTTGAATACTACAAGATTTATCCGAATTCAATGGCTCGTTTCCGACGCGACCGCTCTTCTATTGACAATGTCGTTGATCTAGTTTCGTACGTTCAGCACGAAAGATCCCTTAAGCGACTATCTGCAGCTTTGTTTCTAGATGTGAAAGGCGCTTATGATAATGTACTACATGAAGCCATTTTGGGTGCTCTTGCGGTGGTTGGCCTTGGTGGTCGAGTCTTTCGGTGGATTTCGAGTTACCTGGCGGCAAGATCATTCTTTGTGTTAACAGAAGATGGCCCAACTACGCGATGCTATACTTCCAAGGGTGTTCTTCAAGGCGGAGTTCTTAGCCCGACGCAATTAAATCTTGCACTAATTGGCCTTGCTGAATACTTGCCAAGCACCATTAAAATCTCAATATACGCAGACGACATCTGTGTCTGGACATCGGCAGTCACACGTCCTCAGATACGTTCCCGGCTTCAAAAAGCAGCAACTATGATTTCCAACTACTTGTTGAAACAAGGTCTCAGCATATCACCAGAAAAGTGCGCGCTGGTGGCTTTCACTCGCAAAGCAATGACCCCTTACGTCATCTCAATCTGCGGGCGACCGATTTCTTACGCCAAAACCTACCGGTTTCTGGGCATCATTATTGATAGGGACCTCTGTTGGAGTCCGCATGTGACCTATATGAAGAACCGCCTGACCGTTATTTCGCAACTGTTCAAGTTCCTGGCAGGAAAGACGTGGGGGATGTCAGTAGACGCAATGATGGAGCTCTACAGGGCCCTGTTTTCGGTTTCCTCAGATATAGCTTGCCCGTGCTTAGCAATACCTGCAAGACCAATGTTCGTGTTTTACAGGCAGTACAAGCCCAAGCGCTGAGAGTGTGCCTCGGTCTGCCCAGATGTACGTCAACAGATGCAACAATTGCAATTGCTGGTGACTATCCGATACAAACTCACATTGTTGTAGAAGTCCTGAGAACGCACATCCGACACTTCGCACGTGCCCCCGGCCATCACCTTGCACTGTTGCCTTCAGAGAGGCGCCAAGCATCGTTCGCCATAATTATCGTGAAATACAACGATAAACTTCCCTCGGGCTTCACTCATGCATCTAAACCATTCATACCACCTTGGTGTCTTATTCGACCCACAGTGCACCTTAGTGTACCAGGGATCCGGAGGAAATCTGAGTTTTCGTCGCCCGTGCTTAACAACTGTCTCTTCTTCTTTTGCACGAGAAATATTCAGACAGCGTACATGTATACACCGATGGTTCCACGAACCACCAGTGTTTGTCAGGGGCAGTAGTTATCCCAGCAAGAGGTGTTACCATCAGCTTTAGGACTGACCACTCCACGGCATCTACAGCAGCGGAACTAGCTGCTTTGCGCGCTGCACTTTGCGTGGTCAATCGGGAACCACCGCAACAATGGTCGATTTTCAGCGACTCAAGGGCTGCCCTACAATCTGTGCTCTCAGCACTGCGTCGCGGCCCGTACGAACAGCTTGTTTTCGAAATTCGATGCCTTCTCCACACTTTACTCGAGAAAGGGCATCATGTGACGCTTCAATGGCTGCCAAGTCATTGCGGCATCATAGGGAACGAACATGCCCATACTGCCGCGCGGGCAGCCCTTGAAGGAACACGAGAAGAAGCCATACCACTTTTGAGGACTGATGCTGCCAGTAATCTTCGGCGACTTGCGCGTGAAATCACGTTTTCACTATGGTGCCCACCAAGCTTCGATACAAATCGTCAACACCACCTGTCCTCTTTGATGGCTTTCCGCATGCCCACTGGACTCGACCGAAGAGAAGCCACCCTACTTCATCGCTTATGACTAGAAGTGGCATTTACAAAATCTTACTCTTTTGTCATAGGAATGGCCGACAACGCTCTCTGCGATGCCTGTCATTGCGAAGAGACGCTACACCACATCCTGTGTGACTGTCCATTGTATGAAATCCAGAGACAGTCACTGGCGTCTGCTTTTGCGCACATCGACAACAGCCAAATGTCTGTGGACACTATTCTGTCAAGTGCCCGAGAGATGACACTGCAACAGAAGGCGACGAAAGCTCTGTTGAAATGCCTACGCGACACCGACTTGAACAAGCGACTGTAACAGCAATGTCATACACCGCGAAAGACAAGACTGGACTATGACTGAGTGTGCGCGCATGTGCTGCCGAATGTACTGTTTCTATCTTCTCTCTCTGCTCTCTTTCATCTCCCCCATCCCTCTCCCGAGCGCAGGGTAGCAAACCGGCTGCCTATAGGCTGGTTAACCTCCTTGCCTTTCTTTTCCCTCTATTTTCCTTCCGGCTGCAGCAATGACAACCAAATTTAGGTTGTCGCATATGACTATGTCTACAGCATTAGAGCTTGCTGGTATAAGAGCCGCTTTACAATATCTTGTTCAAGAGCGTCCCGGAAAATGGGTCATATTCTGTGATTCACTTCAGAGTTTGAAGTTTGCCATGCGTAAGAGGAATCGTGAACACTTGTTACATAAAATAAGACATTGCCATCAGGAAGCTCTAGCACGAGGGCATGATATCATATATCAATGGCTGCCTGGATATATCGGCATTACTGAAAATCATTTAGCCGATGATGCAGCTCGCTCAGCCCATAAAGGAACACGAGTGGTCCCTATTCCTCTATCAAGGACTGATGCAGCAAGACAACTTTATCTGCTGGCTCGAGATATTACACGCAAGTTGTGGTCGTCATCAGCTTCCAAAAGTGTCATTTATATGAACTATGTCCTTCGCTCAAGATACAGCAACCACCACACTTTTCTCGCTCCGATGCGACACTTTTATGCCGCCTTTGTTTGGGTGTTGCATTCACAAAGGAGTACTCATTTCGCACTGGTATAGCAGACACCTCTACATGTGAGTCCTGCGGAGCTCATGAGACCATCTAACACGTCCTGTGCAGCTGCACTTGCTATGGCACGCACTGATGCCAGCTCTGGATGATTTTGAACCAACTGAACTCTAGACCGTTCAGTGTGCAAAAGATTCTAGGACCTTGGCTTTCTGCCTAAATAGCGAAGAAAGCGACTAATGCACTCCTTTTTTAGTTTAGGACAACAAACCTGAGCGACCGCCTGTAGACTCTGTGTGCTCCCCCGAGTGTGCTCGTGATTTTGTGTACCTTCTTGTCTCTCTACAACCTCTTTTCTCCCCTTCATCCCTTCCCCAGTGCCGGTTATCAAACTGGATGTGCGTCTGGTTAACCTTCCTGTTTTTTCTTGCATCTTTATCTATCTCTCTCTCTTTTGGTTTGCCTGCGAAGTACGTCCGCTGCATAACACTTTTATATACCAATATGACCAGCTGACTCCTCATCAACGGCGTGGAGACAACAAACGTTCCAGTAACAAAAGGTGTTCGCCAGGGATGCCCAATCGTACCAGTGCTCTTTGTCCTTTTCCTATATCCTCTCCTTATGAAAGTGGCAAAGCGCCCTAATATTCAGGGCTTTCGAATATCAGGTTGGGTCAGTTAGCATCACCGCTTATGCGGGTGACATCTCTGTGTTCGTGCGAAACCAAGCCAGTTACCGTGCTTTCTTGGAGCTGTTCGAAGAGTATGCCAGTTTGTCGGGTGCTTTCTTGAATGCGGAGAAAAGCGAAGCCTTTCGTTTCGGTGGCTTCCACGGCTCTTTGCCGGGTGGTATTCAATACGTGGATGCCATAAAAGTTTTCAGGGTATACTTTCAGGACGGGCAGGTGGCCAAAAGTAGCTATCGCAATAATAGAGGAGACAGCACTGCATGCACCTTGTGGTGTACCTATAATTCCTAAAAAAAAGGGTCATGTTCCTTGTCCTCAATGTGATTGTAGATAGTCTGTCGGTTAAAATAGCAGAATGTATTCAAGTGCTCTCAAGCTACAGCTGGTTTGTGAAAGGTGTGTCAAAATTACCTCATGGGTTACATTGTAAACGCCCCGTTCAAGTCCAAGGCGAGTACAACCTTGTAGTTGCGAGGACATACGGCAGGCTCTATGATATATCGAATAAATTAAAGCAGAATGTCTTGCGCGGATTTGTACAGGCGAAACTCATGTAGCGAATCTGCGAAAGTGCGTTGATTTCCCATAAAATCAGTCAAACGATCCCGCACCATCGTCTCCATCAGTTCGCCCACACATGATGCGAGAGAAATGGGGCGGATGTTGTCTGTGTTCACGTACTTTCCAGGTTTCTGTATGAATGTGACTAGAGAAGTCTTCCACTGCATGGGGAGTGGCATGTCCGCTGACCAAATTGACTTTAAATTATCTAATAGTGATTACCAACTGGACAGAGAGAAACTGTGGCGCGGGAGTTCGGCTCCTCGGCTGCATACTGAAACTTGTCCTTAAAGCTTGTAAGAAGCGCTGAACACTATGTGAAAACTTGTCGCCAGCACCGAACGACTTTCACAAGGAGGCGTTGTCCCATTTGACAAACATGACCTGGTCCGGCAAAGAGGCACGGTAAGCAGTGCGTGATAGAGCTCGGACACACTTTGTCGACTCTGCTCAAGCAGTGGCGTACAGGATTCTATTGTCTTGAGGTACTTGTTACGTAGGCTACACAGCCAGATGCCTAAACGGACGCTTATGGGAACACACCAATAACGTTCGAAATGGCAAAGATGGCTTCCTGGCGCTACACGTGAGGAGGTGTTGGTGTACTTCGTAGTTCTAAAGGACCACAGTTCTCGATAAGATTAAAAAAGGGCAGGAGCGCATAATGTGTTAGGCTGCTTAGATGGCACTTGAAAGAAATTTGTGCGCAAGCAAGCCATAAGTTCCTGTCAGAAAGAGAGCTCTGTTTTTTTTAGAGTATGAGGGTCGGCGTAGCAGGCTCACTAATAATTGATGTTATTTGTTATCTTTGCTCTTGTCATTTTTTCACTGGTTTTTCTGCTCACATTGGTTGGGTATATAAAGTAGCTTTCTTGCCGATGACATTCCAAATGGAAGTCAGTGCTTGTCCCATTTTTTTCCTGTACGCCGTGTCTTATTTATGAACAACTAACTGGCCCAGTCAGCCGTCTTCAAACACCGTTTACAACAGACCCTGTCAGGCCTCATGTTGGGTGATGAATACGGGATAAAGCGTTTAGAAACCGTAAAGTGACAACAATGAGTCACACGGTAAAAATTACGTAAAAAGTGGGTCGTTTAATGATCCAGCCCATCACAAAAGCTTCAGGCATAAATAATTATCGTCGTAAGCTACAGCACCAACAAGGTGCATGAAATAAGGTACATGTGTGTAGTGGGTACCACACATTTTCGAAGATGAACAAATAATTAGTTAGTGTACGCTTCCCCAATACACAAATATTTTGATGAATTTCGGCGTAGTGGAGACGGCGCTTGCCCGTCTCTAGTACTAGCTCTAATAGTTAAAATTGCTGTAGAAAGGCCGCTTTACCAGCTTTCTCTGTGACTGTGCTGCGAAGTCCGCACAAGCCTGGCGGGTTAAATTTGCGTGCGGCTACATTGAGCGCCATCGCATTCTGCTTCTTCTTGGTCATGCTTCTACGATAAAACAAGCTGTGACAAACTAGGCATGTGACATACTAGAGAGAACGAACATGGAAATAGCTTCGAAATAAAGAAAAGAACGTTAGAACTCTGTTAGAAAGCAGACGTAAAATTGCCAACCTTGTATTTATCAATGGTGTCCATAACCTCTAAAGGTGTCATCGTGCTCGGCGCCATGACAATTGTAGTCCCGCCTAGAGCAGTCAACATTGTATACATCATACCCGATTGGTGAGTAATAGGAGCTGATCCCAGTAATATATCTGAACTGGACCACGGTAGATGTCGCCTGCAATACAGAAACCAAAATGAGCCGCATCGAGTAGGTACGTTTAAACGCGATAGTAATATTCTGTCCGTAGGGCGTACTTCTAAAATTTAGAGCATACATTTTATTCTATGATGTCACTTGAGAAAATAGTGTTGTGGATTAGTATATTTATTATTATGATCATCATCAACAGCTGTAACAGCCTGACTACGTCCACTGCAGGGTAAAGGCCTCTCCCATGATCCGGCAATCAACCCAGTCTTGTGCTTTCTGCTGCCACGTTATACCTGCAAACTGTTTGATGTCATCGACCACCTTACTTTCTATCTCCCCTTGGTGCGTCTGCCTTCTATATAAAACCTGTCAGTTACCCTTCGTGACCACTGGTTACCCTATCTATGTGCTACGTGGCCGGCCCATGCCCATTTTTACATCCTCATTTCAACCATAATGTCGTTAAAGCCGGTTTGGGCACTGACCCACTCCGCTGTCTTCTTCTCTCTTGAGGTCACACCTATCATTTTCTTTTCTGTCACCCGCTGAGTTGTCCTCAATTTAAGGTGAACAATCTTTGCATGCCTCCATGTTTCTGCTTCATAGGTAAGTAACGGCAAGATGCAGCTGTTATATACCTTTCTCTTGAGGGTTAGTGCCAGATTACTATTCCTGATTTGAGAGCACTTGCCGAATGTGACAACCCCAATGTTATTCTTCTTGTTATTTCATTCTCATGGTTTGGCTCCTCAGTTACTACCTGTGCTAAGTAGACAATTTCTTTACAACGTCCAGCGTCTCTCCACCTATAGCAAAATACTGTTTTCTGCCGAGACTATTGCACATTACTCTAGTTTTCATACCAAATATTCTACACGGATTACTCTTCTGGTGGACGTACTATACTGATGAATTACTACATTTTGGCCCCGCCGCGGTGGTCTAGTGGCTATGGTACTCGGCTGCTGACCCGCAGGTCGCGGGGTGAAATCCTGGCTGCGGCGGCTGCATTTCCGATGGAGGCGGAAATGTTGTAGGCCCGTGTGCTCAGATTTGGGCGCACGTTAAAGAACCCCAGGTGGTCAAAATTTCCGGAGCCCTCCACTACGGCGTCTCTCATAATCATATGGTGGTTTTGGGACGTTAAACCCCACAAATCAATCGAATTACTACATTGTGTTCCATCAAGTTGGAAGTAGCTTTCATAAGTGAAGCTTTGGCATATGACTTCATTCTACGTTGTGCCTTTGAGCCACGAAAATTTATGCATGTGAAATATTTTAGAACTGGCTATGAACCCACTACGTGGTCTTAAGGGGCTGCTCGCAGTACCGTGTGTGCCTCTTATAATGGGTGACCACCTCTAAACCACGAATTAATCAAGTTATTCACATGGTGTGACATCCGATGCCAATGTATGCTCTTATTACTCAATATCGCTTCGATATGACATTTATTCTTAAAACAATGTACGTGGGTAATCACGACCGTTTGTAAAGCGCGAATAAAAACGCTTAAAAAACATTAACGTTATTTTTACTGCATTTCCAACCAAAGGATTTTATTTTGGCTGTATTTCTAAGCAATGCGTGGCTATGGGGTAGAACAAAGGAGGTTTCAAAAAAAAAAGCTTGATTGGAAATAATCGCCCATGAGCGTAGCCGTACTTCCCGTATTATGGTGGCTGCGGCAGCCATCTTACTAGAGGCACGGTGAGCTTTTGCCGTTGGGCGATCACTTGAGAAAGAGCGTTTTCCTCGCACGCCCAGGGAGTTTACCATGGTGACCATTTCTGGTAAGATAGTGCTCAAACTGCGTCGTTTTGTTACTAGACTTCTTTATAAGCCTCGAATTCAACGCAAATTTTATTGTAGATGAAGTCACCGATACCCGTCTTTGTGAGTTGTTTAGTCAGAAACAACTCTTTTAATTTATGGTTAAGGTAACCTTTACCAGCCCTGCCGTGGTGGTCTTGTGGCTAAGGAACTCGGATGCTGATCCGCAGGTCGCGGGATTGAGTCCCGGCGGTGGCGGCTGCTTTTTCGATGGAGGCGGAAATGTTGTAGGCCCTTGTGCTCTGATTTGGAGGCACATTAAGAACCCCAGGTGGTTAAAATTTCTGGAGCCCTCCACTACGGCGTCTATCATAAGTATGTGGTGGTTTTGGGACGTTAAACCCCACATATCATCATCAACCTTTGCATTAACAGCTCAACGCCACTTGATGTTTAATTGAGCACCACTAGAAAATAGCACTTTTCTTAGATCTTTGAAACGCAATCACGTTAATCGGAATTACTGACAGTGCGGCGTGCGATGTTTGCGGCACCGACGAAAAAATCGAACACCTGCTGTGCAATTGTCCTCGATTTGCCTCAGATAGACAAGTACTTGCCAACGCAATGCGGCGACTGGATGATCGGCCTCTTTCTGTGCAGGTGCTATTATAGCAACGTCCACATGCCTCGACAGCCCACAAGACAGTGAAAGCCCTGCTGTGTTTCCTGAGAAAGACAGGCTTGTGTGAACGCCTCTGACATGCGGTAGAGTTCTACACGCTGCAGTGAAATTACTGTCAGTCTCTCCCCCACCCTTTTTTTCTTTTCCTTCTCTTCCCTCTTTCTCGTCTTTCTTGTACCCTTCCCTAATCCCCCAGTGTAGGGTAGCCAACCGGATGTCTTTCTGGTTAACCTCTTTGCTTTCTCCCTTTTTGTTGCTTCCTCCTCCTCCTTGAAACGCAAAAGTTGGCTTTACTATTACTGGCAAAGCATTGCGGGAGCTTTCACTCCAGCAATTTTTTGAAACCTCCTTAGGTAGATGACCTGCTTTCCACGTCAATCTATTGAATCAACTAGCATTTGAACTCGGAAATATTTGTATTTTATTAGCATGTTTGGCAGTTTTTTTATAGACTAGATGACGATCTTTCACTCACAACCATTAGTCACTTTTAGACAATCGTATTTTGCCTCCCGCTCTGCTGAGCCAGACGGTGGGCAAGCCACGGTGAATGCATATATGGTCAGAGGCTGAGCGTCTGAGCGGATCGTCGTAGCAAGCGAAGGAACACGTGACACAATGAGAAACGACCAAATAGACAGCTTTCTGTGCCTCGAGTCCGCGCTGCTCTTAAAACACAGTGGTTGTTCAGCAAACACGCAAGTACCGACGGCACATGACACATATCTCATGTTTATCTTGTTTGCACAAGTCACATATATGCGACTTGTCGATGAAGACGGTATACCTTCGTCATCCATTCACGTCCCACAATGCCGAATTTGGTCTAAGTGAAGCTAGATAAACGGCCGTCAGTGCATCATGAGCGTGGCATGTAGTGATGTTGTTACGTGACACGCATCTCATGATTTCATGTTTGCACCAGTAACATACCTGCGTCATCTATTGATGTAGAGTAATACGAAATTTGGTATATGTGACGCTAGCAAAATGGCCACGAGCGCGTCATGAGCGTGGCATGCAGCCATGTTGTTACATGGCACGCATGTCATGTAACAACGTGGGCTCTAACAGTGTCTTATGGTAGAGCTCAATATAGTGTGCGGTGTGACCATACTTACTGCGCATGCGCGCCCCTCCCCCTCTTGCCTTTCTGACACCCGCCCCTGTCTTGCCTTGCAACGCCGACACAGGTAGCGTCTGCTAGCCTGAGCTCGCTTCGATTCTCTCTCCAACAGGCATTCCTCCCAGCGGCATTTACCCTTTTTTGCGCATGCGCGCCCTCTCTCTGTCTTTTCTTATGATCTGCCCTCACAAGCCTCACAACACCAACGCAAGCAGCGTCTGCTAGCCTACGTTCGCCCCCTTTCTCTCCTCTAGGCAATTGACTCTCTGGCGTATACATCGCGATTGTGCATGCGCATTCCCTCTTCCTCCTCTCCCATGTTCTTTTTTTGCTCTATAACGCTAACGCAGGCAGCGTCTGCTAGGAAGTTTGTTTAGAAAAAGAGGTTAAAAATTTCGAGTACTTGGTGCTTTACTAAGGGGGAGCATATAATTATCCCATTGGCCTCACACTTGATGAGGCCCTGTTGACAAAGTGTACTAACGACCCAAGACACATCAGTGACAGATTTCGGTGATGAAAAACAGTGTGCTTGATTGCAAAACCGACTGTTCAACGGTCCCCTTGTATAAATAGGCCTTGAAGTTTGCATCAAGGGTAGTTATGGTGGGAAATTTCTCTTGTGCGTTTTTGAAGGATAAGAAATCGCAGCGTGCCCATTACCTAAAACCACACAGCTAGTTTTTGTGTCCAATCGGAGTCTCCTGTCTTTCATAGCCCATTAGCAGCGATTGGGATGATCAAGTAGAAAACACCAGTCCGTCAGTAAAGCGTTATCGCCCACTGCTTCACATCTACACAAGATTACTCTTAGCGGGAGATGGTATAATTTTTGAGAATTAAATTTTTTGGGGTACTTTGACGCAAACATTTTGGTCTGTCTATCTGTTGGCCGTTTTTTCTGTCACCTAAAACGGCTAAAGTCACACCACATCCACAGCGCCCACCAATATTACTCGTGGTTTTTCATTAACGCTAGCACCTATAGGTTACCTTCTTGAACACTTTTCTTTTTTCCACATTATTATTACATTCACAGCCAATTACACCCCGTATATTTCTGTCAGGATTATTGTCTGTTAGTTCTCATTATTACTATGTCTAACAAAGAAAAGGAGTTGATTTATTTCCACTTCATTCCTGCATGTTGTATGGACAGTTATGATTTCACTTTTGTATGGCTTTAGCTTGTAAAAATATCAAAAAACCTAGTCACGCGTACGCCGCTTTTTCATACTGCCCAGCGACTAGCCCATTGTCTCTAGAAGCACGACTATATCACAGACTTCTGGGGGCACCTCGCATACCCTTGTATGACTTCTGACCACGTATACCACCTTGACAATAAAAAACGACAATCACTTCGCTCACTCGAGCGTCCGTATTCACTTACACACAAGTTTCGTAGAGTTACGTAGGATCGCATGACACGAGTTTCTGCTAGCCCGGCTCTATAAGATTCCAGATAGCTGTTATCGCATTCATTTTAGGGGCGAAGCTCCTTAAAGCGGCACCCGTTCGTCCCCCGTAGTATGTAACAAGTATAACATTTTGACCTCCAAGGTGGTGCCGGTGAGAGACTTTTCTGTGCGTTATTGAACGATAAAAATAGTGCTCAATGTACATGTCAATGGCTGCTAATGAGGAATGAGAGACAGGAGCATTCGGCTTTTAGATAACGCGCAGGCTGCGATCACCATTAGCAGCCATTGCCATGTACATTGAGCACTGTTTGACAAGAAATGGTTGCTACGTTATACTCGCTGGGTGTAACCTCCTTAGCTTTAGAAAGGTTTAGCGAGCGCTGAGCCGCAGTGCCATGAATACAATGAACTTGTATATACCATGAATGAACTCGAGGTGGTTAAAAATGGGAAGTAGATACAAAGCGCAAGCCGTAAGAAAGTAAAAGCCAAATTCTCCACCTCTCATTTCCCATTAGCAGCCGTTGGCATGTACATTGAACACTATCTGACTGAAAAGTTTGCTACGTCATACTCGCTGGGCGTAACCTCCTTGGTTTTTGAAAGGTTTAGCGAGCGTTCGGCTGCAGTGCCATGAATACAGTGAACTAGTATGTACCATGAACTCAAGGTGGTTAAAGGTGGGAAGTGGTCCCGAAGCGCAAGCCGTAAGAAAGTGTGCGTGTGCCACCTCTCGTTTAGTCTTTGGAATGTCCGCAGGATGGCGGTGCTTCTATATGGGGAATATATGATGAAAAGATGCGAGATGGTGGTACTCGGAGTGTTCAATAGATGGACGAACGGACACATAGACAGATGCATGGATGGACGCATGAACGGACGCAGAGGCGGCTGCATGTACGAACGCAGGGACGGACGCACGAACAGACGCACGCACGGACGGGCTGATGGACGCATGAACGGTCACACTGACGGACGCATGTACGGACGGAAGCAAGAACGAACGGACGGACGAATTCTTCGCCCCACTCTCCATCATTCACTCCGTAGATATGCTGCCATTTTTTTTACGCTGCAAGAACGCAGCGATTGATATGATGAGGTGCTTAGTTGTTTTTTTCGTGGGACTTAGTATTTCACTAGCGCTTTTCGCCACGTGACCATGCCGCGGAGACATGTATATTGCCTTTATGAGATACGTTTTTTTACATTTGAGCTACTGCTTTCTCAGAGAACAACAGCTTCAAAATTTTTATGCTTTATTCACACTTTTTTCCATAATTGACCGCTGAAGACGTAAAGAAAGCAGTTATTTGTGCCACTGAGACGCTGATAATTTCTTACGTTGTATAGTAGACGGCAGCCACATAGTTGTAGTGCGTGATTTCCGCCCCCTTCGGCAAACCCATGCTTCCAGAGGTGTAACACACAGCAAGCACCGTGTTCCGAGGATTCTCAACGGCTACCTCCACGAAGTCTTTTTTGTCCAAATTAAAGAATTCTCTGACAGATATAAACCCTTCAGCAGGCCCCATAGAGAATAGAACCTGGTGAAAAGGATATGCCAAAGGTCAAGTTCACGTAACATTTGTACATCTCGTGCGCTTCCAAACTTCTTACTTGCCTTACGCACTAGACATGTGAAGGTGTGCATGGCAACATTCTAACTATTTTGTTTTAAGCCTTGATGCCTCGTTTTGAAATGAACATGCGCTACGTCCAGTGACCATGCTGATGTTTCATTTTCTTGTCATTCTACAGTTTTTATAAAAGATTATATTTATACCATAATCACACCAGGTGCCCACTCATTTGTGTTAATTGATAGCTTTTGTTAATCATTTGTACTATCTGCGTCCAATGAAACCAGAATAGCGGCAAGCGTTCGTGATGAAATAGTACACGGCGTCTACGTATCACCATGAACAGGCAGGCACGCATATATGCGCAGAGCTTCCGAACAGTATGCGTGCGCCTGTCAAACGTGACAACTGGACGGCGCACACTATACCATCACACAAACTTGCCGCTCTTTGGGTTTTATACACTGGCAGTACGTATTGACGGCCCCACCACAGTGTCCTAGTGGCTAAAGTACTTGGCTGCTGACACGCAGGTCGCGGGATTGAGTCCCGGCTTTCTTTCCCCATGCGATCTGCCACTGCTTAGAATCTAGTTCTTTCGGCAGGAGTAGGGAAGAGAGAATGCGATTGCAGGGTACGAGAAATCCATGTAACTCTGCTTGTACTGAACGGATTCTGAAAATTTTTACGTCAGTTAATTTGTGAGGCAATAGGCTCCTTCTGCAGCTTCGTCCTGCGAGAATTCTTCGACACCCCGTCTGCTTGCGCCTTCTGCCAATATTGCAAGGATTGTTTGCCAGGAGCTGAAGGTAATGTCACCCACTACTTATCAGCACCCTGCGCGAGACATGGGCAACCGTCTCGCTTACTGAAGCCATCGTACGTCACGAGTTTGCCAACCTTGACCTCCAGGTTTCTCAGACCGGCAGACAAACACCGCAGCCCATGAGCACTCCCGTCCACAACGCTGACCGCCACACTGCTCCACTCATCGCTGTGGCTGCTTGGGCTCCTCGGGTTTCATCACACTACCGAAATCCGCCGTGATGGTGCACGTAAGATGATCGACCAATATGCATCTCTTGCTGTCGTGTTTTGGACAACTCCCGCCATTTACGAAACAGCTGGTGTTCCCGGCTAAGCTTTACTAATAACCACTGGAAGGATCGTGGACAGTATTCTCCACCTGATCTTCTGGATGACCTTTTTCAGGACTATTCACGTCCTCGCCGTTCATCTCAACGCTCAGAACCGTCTTACGCTGATGTCATCAATCAGAGAAACTGATCTAGCTGGTCACCATCACCTCAAGGTCCGCCATCACGCCTCTCTGAACGATACCGCTCTCTCTCACCAGCTTATTATGTTCATCCCCCCTCGGTAGCTGATCAGTGCAGCTCATGGAAGTAGCGCTCTCTTGAAGAGACGGGCCAGAAACCCTCAACCGGCTACAAGTTCAAGACGTACCTTACTTGAGGTCCTCCTTAATGACCTCACGGTTACTGTTCTAGTTGACAATGGTACAAAATTATACGCAATCAGTTCTACCCTTTGATCTCGTTTAAAGAAAGTCCTCACGCCAGCTGCGTTCTCTAGTTTTCGAATGACCAGCGAAAGCTGAACATCGGTGCTTGGCATGTGCACTGCCCGCGTTACTGTTGCCAGACAAAGCACTTACGTTCTCTTCACAGTCCTCGGTGCTTTCCCACACGACGTAATTCTTGCAATTAATTTTTTAATCACCCACTTCACCCTCATCGACTGTTTCATCAGCATCTTATGGCTCGAGTTCTTTTTGTGCCCCGGGTTCACTCCTCCAAGTCGAATTCGAGTATGATTCGTAGAGTCTCTATGGCTACTGCTCCAGGCTGTCATGTGCGTTCCTATGTCACCTTTTCTGTTCATTCCTTATGGAGACTTTCTGGTGGCTCTTCCTACTGATTTTACCCTTACGCACCATATCGCACTATCACTTACCGTAGTGGTTGTCGCCAACAACACGACGCTACTTCCTGTTTGGAAATTCCCCACGTCGACCCAAGTTCTTCCTCAAAATATCATTTTAGCCAAACTTTCCATCATAGAGAAATGTGCAATCTCTTCCTTCCCCTCTGACACTAACACCATGGCGAAACTTGCCACACAACACGCAAATTAAGGCGTTCATGGAAAAAATTGTATTCGGCGAACTGTCACCTTTCCGAGCTGAAGCGTTCCGGGGAATTCTATATTCTTACCTGGATATCTTTGGCATCGAAGACCATCTCATGGGCTGCACAAGCACCCTAGCCAACCGCATCGGCACAGACGATGCCAGTCCTTTCCACAAGCGCCCTTACAACGTGCCTTATACGGAGCGCCAAGTTATACAGAGGCAGGTCGAGGAAATTTGCAGAAAAGACGTTATACAGCCTTCATCGAGTCCTTGGGCATTCTATGTGGTCGTAATAAAAAAGAAATTCAACAGCTGGCGCTTTTTGTGTCGACTATCACCACCTGAATCAGATCACCTAGAATGAGGTTATACTTCTGCCTCGAATCGATGATGCGATTGACTTCCTCCATGGTGCCAAGTATATTTCGTCCCTTGAACTTCGATCCAGATCCTGTCAAATATTAGTCGATGACTGAGACCACGAGAACACCACATTCAAAACACCTGATGACTTTTATCAATTCAAGTTGATGTCTTTTTGGGTTGTGCAGTGCAGCGGCTACCTAATAAAGTAGCCGCTGCACTGCGTCCGTATGATGGGCTCTCTCCAGCGTGGTTTCAAATGATCAACTTGCCTTAGCTCTCAGGACAATAGGCCCGTTTACATTGACCCGACGAGGGCGCGTTCAGTCGACATAAACAGGTTTTCTGGACTCACCTTCCCCATGTACAAGCGGACGCGTCGGTGCGGAGAGTCGTCGCGGCGAGTCTCGTCGACCCGGAGACAGGGGGTAGGTTCACCGAACTCGCCGCGCTCAGAAAGGGCATGTATAATCGGTCGCGCTGAGTTGACGGCTCGTGACCTCTCCCGCCCGTCGCGGTCTCCGCTTCCCCTGTCCCCATCACTCCGACCATCGTTGCTCTTTCTCTGTCGGCTGGTACGCACGCGGAAGGCACGAAGACATCCTCGCGGGCTCCACGCACCATGTGGACAGATGATGAAATAACGACGTTGCTAGCTTTAGTCAACGAGAAAAAACCGAGTGATTTGCTCGATAGCAAGTGGCGAAAAAAATAAGGACATATTCATGGACCTGGAAAGATGTTTGAAGGAACAGGGCCTGGCGTGGACGTGGGAGCAAATAAGGACCTGTTGGAAGAAGTTGAAGAAACGCTTCGCGGCTGTAAGTACCTCCCTGTTCGCTTTGATTCGAAAAGTTTTCAGGTGCTTTAATTTCTAATGACTTTTTTGGCATTCGCAGGAACGCCTGCTCCTATGCGAAAGTGGCGGGGAGCCTTCAAAGTGGAAGTGGTTTGACAAAATGAGCCTTCTACTTGGCTACCGCCCGATGGTGCAAGCAAGAGATTACGGCGTTGACACCGCCGCCGAAGACGAGGACATTGTTCTGTTATGCGGTAAATGCAGATCACTTTTACGTTTAAATCTTGCTTGGCACGTTCTACGAGAGCTTGTTGGTTATCGTTCTCACGACCGGCTATTTTGCTCTGCCCGTAGCAGGAAATCGGCTTGTGCGCCAGAAATCTCAAATACGTGCACATGAACGCTTTAATAAAGTTTCTGGTCACCTCGCCATTAGAATACTTTTGCGTAAATTCACAGAATTGTCTACTAATGCGCAGCATTCCAACTCCGCTTGCATTTATTTTGCGTTCTTCACAGCCAGGTTCGACTATGAAGCGCTGTGCTGCAACAGAACCACTGCTGTCATCGCGTTGTGCAGTGTTAGCCAAGACACCAACACAACCATAAAGTACAGCTGGTGCAAACTGAGAAAAAATACCAAGACTGCCATCGCGGTGGCGGAGCGACAACTGCGTAAACAACCGCAGTCCACAGCAGCGAGAGGCGAGAGCGCAGGCTTGGAGGAGCGGAAACCGGTACCGGAAGACGGACTTTCGGCTCGCCTCGACGCAAAGCGCCGCTGCGATCACCGCTCACCTCAACTCGTCCGTGCGAGTTCTTATAAACTCGGGCGCGTCGAGGTAAGCTGAACCCGCCACTGAACTCAGTCCGCCCCCGTCGCGTCCATGTACACGGGGCTAATGTAGTGGCTTTGACACGCACCTTTGAAAGCAACCTGCCTCGTCCTTGGGCGATTCTTGAAAATTTCGTTTGGCCTGGCCTCAACTCAATTCGTCGAAGTGAGTGATTGGACGCCGGCGGAAAAACCTGCTCGGCCACCTTGTTGACACCCGTGGTGTCCGACCCGACCCGGACAGAGACCATGCTGTCCGCAAATTTCCTCTTCAATATTCCACACAAGAAGTTCGCAATTTTATTGCGCTCTGCTCATACGTACACCGTCTTTTCAACAACTTCGCGCATATTGCTAGGCTCCTCACGGAACTCCTCAAAAAGAATGAGGCCTTTTTTGGTGAAAATCAAGAACATTCCTTCGCGTCGCTGGTTTTCGCCATCACATCACCACTTGTATGGCTCATTTTAATCCAGCCGCTCGAACAGTGCTTTGCACAGGTTCAAAGGACCATGACATTGGTGCTTGCTCGCTCAACTACAGTATGGTCCCAACCGTGTGATAGCCTACGCTTGTTGCCTTCTGTCACAAGCGGAAACATTACGCCATCCCTGAGCAGTAATACTTAGCCTTTGTCTAGGTTATTGTAAAATTCCATCCGTACGTATACGGACGTCCATTCGCAGTTTTCACAGGCCTTCATGTGCTGGACATTATCATGGACATTAATAATCATAGCGCCACTATTTACGAGTTGCCTGACCACACTCAATGACCCTACAGGGAGACTCGGCCGTTGGACACTTAGATTAGAGGAGTACACATTCTCGGTTGTGTAGAAAGCAGGCAAGATGAACAGATATTATGACTACTTATCCCCACACCTCTTTGATCCACCAAACTCCAGCGATTTGGAATCCGGTGCCTAGTGTCATAGCTATCACCAACTTTCAGCACTTTGTGTATGAACAGCGCCAAGATACATCGCTGCTCTCCGTCATTGACCGCCTTCAATCGGGCCGTACTGACCATTCACTTAGCGAATTCCTGCTTCAAGACAAGGTTTTATATTGCCGCACCTAAGACCCTGACGGCGCGCAATTTTTACTCGTTGTAGCACATCTCCTGCGCAAGGCTCTTTTGGAACAATTTTATGACGCTCCAACTTCTAGTCATTTAGGCGTCTCGAGAACCTACGAACATGTTCAGTGACGCCTATTCTGGAAGGGTCTTTATCACTCCGTTTGCCATTACGTTGCATCTTGCGACCTCTGCCGGTGCCAACAGAAGCCTATGACTCGCCCTGTTGGTCTCTTTCAGCCTAGCCATTATATCGAGTGGGACTACACTTGCTAGGTTTTTTTCCTACCTGAGACTGGAAATACATGAATTGAAGTGGCCACAGAGTCAGCCACTCGGTATACAATCACTGGAGGGCTATTAACCAGCTGCACGACTGGCGGTTCCAGCTTCTTGCTCTACGACATCATTCTGCAGCATGGCGCTCGGTCTCACCTGCTTTAAGACCACGGTCGCTGCTTTCTATCTAGTTTACTTGATGATACACTTCGATCTTGTGCGACCCGATACAACTTCACCACATCTTACCACACTCAGACTAATGGCTTTACAGAGCGACTCAACCGCTCATTGACACACATGCTTTCTTTGTACATATCAAGCAATCACACTGATTTTGACATAGCCCTGCCATTCGTCACCTACGCCTACAACACGTCGCGTCACAAAACAGCCGCCTGAGCACTATTTCATCTTCTCTTCTCCCTTTCCTTTACTGCCTTTCGACGCCCTGCTTCCGTCTGAACAACCATCCTACTCTTCTGTGGTAGGAACGCTTCGTAAGCTTTCGCGATTGTGAGAAACAGCTCTCTTTGTGACTGACATGTCGCACGGATGCCACCTGGTGAACTATTGGGTTTTAACCGACCCGAAGAACATCCACGTGGAGACCACGTCAAGAACCACCTTTGCAGGCTAGGTTTGCGTTCGAAACTGGGTTTTCGTCCCGAAGGGTGCTGAGAGTGTTATCACCAGTGCCCTCATGGCACGCGTAGTAGCCTGCACTAGGTTATTGCCGTCGTAGAGAGCAGAAAAGTCTCTTTACGATCGTCTACAAAGAAATGCCGTCTTGCTCTCCTGTGGCTCCCATTTTCACATGGTAGCTTCTGCGAGAAACTGTTATCGCGATAAGTCGGGCCCTACCGAGTTCTTTTTCAGGTCACTCTTGTGACCTATGAGATTTCCGTGACAGCAAACTTATCGACAGCTACACCCAAAACAAAAGTAGTCCGCGTTTCTCGTATTAAGTCCTACAACGCCAAATCGCTCATTTAACAGGCACCGAAAAGAAGCCTTACCGGCCGGGGTACTCCTACGTGCGTGCAACTGTCGCTCCAGCGCAAGCACTAAAGTGACTTTCAAAAGGACAACGATGACAACATGGTTGTTGTGGTTTGGAATCTCGAGCTACCCTGTTGGCCTGCAGTACGCTGTGCTCTGCACGGCGTTAGCTAGACCCGCTGTCAGCAAGTAAATTTTACCTGCAACAATACAAACCTCTGTTAATGACACATGTTGGCTACCTTATGGAGACACCTGCCTTTCACGACTTCAAGCTGAGATTAAATGACCTCTCGAAACAGTTTACTCCAATTGTAAGGAAAATTATATCTGCAGCTCGTGACGAATCACCTAAAAGAATGTTCTGTAGTACTGTTAGCTTTGATGGTACAATGCTGCCCAAGGCAAAAGGAATGCAATGAACAACGGCCCAGAGTAAATTCAGCACTCACTTCTGCTTCTTTCGCATACTTAACACTTCTGGCTTCATTGAAAACAAAGTACCAGCCTTCAAATCACCTTTATATTTTTCCATCATTCGCAAGCCCTAAGTGTTCTTTTCATTGTTTACCTTCAAGCAAAGTGCCGCCGCAACTTGGGCTACTAGTTTCGTGGTCTTCTGGTCGGTCAGAATATGTGTACTTTCACTGTCTTCAACGAGGTAGCGTAATTCACCTGTGAAAAATATGTCAAAGTATCGATGTGTTCATGCTGACACAAGTGTGGACACAAATCAACAAGAATATCATATAAAAATGGGCATCAATATTCATAGCGCCACTACTTACAAATTGCCTGACCAAGCCAACACAGAATTCTTAACCGGAAGCCACGAGAGTACCACTCACAACAAGACAAAAGTCACAATGCTTACTGAAAAAACTGCCAATCACGAAATACGAAAAAGTAAGCTGCATGGCGACGTGACATGCCATAGTCGCATGTGGGTGGCGCGACTGTCACCAACGTTAGATATTAAGCTTAACGCAAAGCCGTTGTATTTCCGGAAATAGTTTTTGTTGCACACATACTCAACCGGTTGACAATCGGACGCTTTATCGGAATCCCGCAGGCTTAATGGCTTCCGGGGGCCTTTCAAGATCTAAATTTCTCATTCTTTTTAAATCTTTCTAATTAGTATTTACTACTGTACAGGTGAAAGCGTACAAAGTACGTCCCTTCTACCCTCTATGTCTTCATTAAACGTTTGTTTTAATGAACCACCAAACCACAACAAGCACCACTCTACCTAGCCAGACTGCCATACTGTGCTCAAGCCGCTTTTAAAAAGTGTCAGCCTTCGAAAAAATACGATCTTCCAACGAGCATTTTCAACGAAAATTACTCATATGCAGGCTAGTTCGTCTGTCACCTCGCAAATGGCAGCACTTTCTCGGCAATATTCTTTTAACCACCCTAGCCCAGCTTATCGTGACCTTCTGTTTAGAACGTTTAATCAGGCAAATTCAATGCGTGAGTTGCTCATGCATCATCACAGAAAAGAAGCCTTTTACCGTTGTACAGTTCTTGAGGCGCTAATAGTTATGATAGTAAACTTTACATTTGAAAGTTCACATGCTGTCTTTGTCAGTTTCATGACGACGACAGTAGTTTGTGAATTGTGAAAGTTCCAATACTAATAGAGGTAAACCCTGAGACAATATTCTTTGATATTCTCAAGTGGCTTATTATACAATTGAATTTTTTTCCATACAAACCCACTTTTCAAAAGCAAGATGTTCATTGTCAGGTGGAAAATTGAAACATTTAGACAGAAAAGCTCTGAAAAACAAAACAAGAATACGTAGAGACTAACGTCCTCTATAGCGAATAAAAAAACGCTCGATTCATCTATAGTAGAAACGGGTATTACACGAATGTTATCAAGCTCACCCCATTAAGGTTTTGTTTATTGTACGTTGATCTATCAGAGTTTGCTCATTGTCTGTAGAAATTTGGCACATGGAGTACCAGTTTATGTGACCCACATTCATGCCTAGTTGTCCGTCACCATCCAGACCACGAGTGTCGGCGATGAAGATTCAGCCTTTGGAGTTGGTGAAGAAGAAAACATACACCTAGACATAGAGAAGATAGTGCCTATCGCGCAAAGATGGTATCACCACACACACCTCCCGAATTGTGCAGGAGAGCCAAACATACCCACCAACCCGGATTTCGCAAGACTCTTCCTACTTCTCATACAGTCTTCAGAGTCCCATGGCATTCTTTTGGGGACGTCCAGCGACACCTATATGGTTCATATTCATTTCTCCTGGCCTAGATAAAAATTTTTGTGGCCCAACGAATAACCAACTAGGCGGTCTTGCTACAGACCGCAAGCACACAAGAATAGCGCGCATGAACTAATGTTGCGGTGTCTAGCGGTGGTGGCGCGAGGCCTTAACCACTTTAGTTGAACTTCTGCGTGAATTTTCAGAACTGCTACAAGCATTTGCTTCACGAAATCAAGAGTTGCAAAAAGCACGTAGCCATCTAATGCGCCCGTGAAGAGGCTGCAACATGAACAATGAATTTATCTGGAATATATTGCAATCGAGAAACATGGTTTCGCTCTTCCTCTACGTTTATCCTTGTAAGCTGCTTTCTACGTTCCCACATAGCTAGACGGAAAGGCGTAGTTTGTGGTGTAGACATCAGCCGAAATGCAGCAGAAAATCTGAGATATTTGTTTCTTACACCAGCGTGGTGTCCAGATACAGCTGAAACAGGCAAGTGGATAGCGTGACAATTCCTGCCGATACAATGCGGGTATTTCTCGTCCAGATGAGATTGAAGTATCTGTAAGGGTGAAGCCTGTGCTGCACTTGCTCTACTAAATGACAAAATATGGTGGTATGGACACGGCATTACGACCTGTCACTGTACGTTGCGATGCTAGATAAGTCTCGCTGATGCCAATGCTAACGACTGCATGTCTTTGAACTGGTAAGGATGCCTATGCCAACCCAATCACACAACTGATAACACAAGGTGTCCTGCGAGGTCAAAATTTTAACAGGGTATTGATAAGGTGATGTTTGCGACAAGGAGCTCTAGCTGAAGGTTGGATGAGACAAAGATTTGTTGGTGTCGCAGCTAGTCATTCTGCTGTGGTGTATTCAACAGATTTACATCGCAGTGAAAGCAGTGCATAAAACCACTCCTAGTTTTATGAAATTTGCGAAAGATATCGGCCAAATTGATACCGTTCGAGTTGTCTGGTATTTCTGAGTCGTCAAACACGTTTTTGTATTTGTTGAGTTTAATTTTCTTGATAGTTTTAGCAATCAAGAGATACAGCCTTCTATGCATGAACGAGTGATCGTGTGTGCCTGTGTCATTCACATTCACAGGTATTCTGTATGTGAACATGAATGCTCCAATTCTTAGACCCACCAAGTTCCGTACCATCTTGAATCTAAGTTTTTTTTTGTAATTTTAAAATTATGAAGTGTGTGTAAGGGTCCTTGATCCGAAATGACCTTTCAAAAATCTGCTTTTGCTGGAGCATTGGGAGATTTCAACGGGTGAATATGGCGTCAGCTAATACTTCTTTAATGCATATACAGAGGCATCCGCGGGAGCGGAATGCCTCCGAGTTTCGTCGCTCAAGCTTTGAACACTACATCTCGTGTTTCTGAAGCTCCGCGCACTGACTGAAAAAGCTGCTAGGATCATGGTCGTACCTTCGTCGACACTACTAGCCAGAAGGACGACACTAATGAACTGGACATCGCGCGAGATATGCGAGATCAACCGAACTTTGTTGAAAGGTGCAGAAGGCGTTATAAACCAGAACCGCTTTGTTACAATCGGGGGTGATTCATTTTCCTGTCTTTTGCATTGTTTCTGACTGGCCCCAGAGTACCTTTCTGGGATTCAGTGCACAAAGAAGCCATTTCTCGTGTCGAGACTGTGCGACAAAAACAGCAATGTATATTTTGGAAAGGCTGTCAGAGATGGTCTAGGCCGTCATGTTGACTTTTACTGCCACTTGGTTCCGCCGGCTTGGTTTTTTCGCGATAAAATTGGCAGCCGAAAGCGGTGAAGGTGGTTTGTACGGTATGTCCGTAACAGGAACTGCAAAATATATATTCTTGAAGATATGAATGATTGATATCAAGCTAGCGTCTATGATGTCCTTGGGTACTGAGAATTGGTTTTATTATGCCACACAATGAACCTTATTTATTCCCACACAATGAATCTTACCTAATGAACCCATTGTGCCACACAATGAATCTCACTAGCAGAAGCACAGAGAGAAAAACAGGCTTAATTAAACAAAGTCAGAGAGGCCAGTCAGCTACTCTAAGAAGGCGTAGGAGAAAAACGAGGAAAAGAGTAATAGATAATGATGGTGACTTAGAGAGTAGAGTAAATACAGTCCTTTCAAAGCCAGGAAAAGTTTTGGTCATGCACATAGTCAAGTTGCTTTTCAGAAGGCTAGAGCTCCTCTTATGACCACAGTTGCAGTACTGGTGTTAGGCCAAATGTCCAACATGATCTTAGCAGTTAATGGACTATTGCGAAATCGTACAGTAGAAGAATTCATTGTTTATCGTTCACGTTTTTATGCTGGACAGTCACAAATTATGTGCTCAAGTGTTTCTGGAGCATGGCAGTAATCATCTTTGGGACTGCTATCACTGCGGCCGATGGCATGTGCGGAACGTCTTGTGTAGGCGGAACCAAGAAAACTGCGATAGATTGTACTTACGATGCGCCGCTTCAATTTAGCGGCATGCGGAACCTTATTCGCGGGTACCTTTTGCGTGATCGCCAGTGTCGTCCCTTGGGTGTATATAGTCGAGTGATCATGGGCGTATTTGTGCGTGTCGCTGTGATGCGGCGTGTTCGTGTCGGCTTGTGAAAACCTAATGAGCACTTCGGGACGCTGTTTAGGGCTCTTTTAGCTCCAGCGCAGTCTTTTGTTTCTCATTGTTTTCTAAGCAAAGGCATTCACTGGAAGTGATAAGATGGCTATTTATGAAAGCAATCTGAACAATTCTGCAAATTTTATAGCGAACATGGAGTACGAACCTTTATTATTAACGCATTTAAAACGCATTTATGGTTTTCAAAGCTTTTCTGACATCGCAGAAATTCGTCAATGTTCAAGGTTGATCTGATGAAATAAATCTTATCCTCTTGGGTGGTCACGAGCTTTAAGACAGTTGATGTGGTATTGTCTTCTTCCTTGAATTGTCGAGCGATATTCACTTCTGGGATGAGAAAGGCTGGAGTGGAGGTGGGTAGTGTGGTAGACTCATCAGCATACACGTGCAGAGTGTCGCCGTACGTTGTATAGGTGTGATTTAGGGTCAGTTGTGTGAGGCCAATTGACGAAAAAACGAATTGTCGTAATCCTAAGAATCCCAAATTTAACAGGCGGTTTAGGTAGGACGCACGAAGCCACTTCCCGAACCCTCGAAAAAAAAACCCTACACGGTAGAGTATTCTCATGCCTCAATATCGCTCTAGGAAAATTGCAGTCTGGATGCGTGGTGGGTAGTGTCGATAGAGCGTGCAACCTTTGTCTGCTCAATAATCGAATATGTATTCTAAGTGGCTCGCACATTATGTATACAACAATAGGACAGGCGAAGCTTCCGCGATGGTTCCATTTGTTGATGTGCAGCGCGGTCGACCCAGCATATTCACAATCTTTTAGCAAGAACGCTTTCTACCATCTTCACACAACTATATCAGATATTAGAAAACACCAGCATGTTGTATCCTAGATATCTCACAAATAAGCATAATGTAACAAACTAGAAAAGGGTAGAGAAGAGAGTCATAGGAAGACGAAGAGTTTTGGCACGATCGCAGTGTGCTGCCGCAAACGACCATCGCTCACCTCTTGTAAATAAAACCATCTTATCACAGCTCGCTGCTACAGTTGTGGTGGAGGTGCTGGGTAATCGACACCCGAAGACGGAAGGTGAACCGCAAGTTCTTCGACGGAGCCGTCGCATTGCTGGACTTCCACCGAATCAATCTGGGCTGGACATGTCCCACAACGCAAATGAACACCGACCCCTCTCGACTTCTGCGCCGACCAGTTCGGCTCCACAACTGAGAGATGCTCGTCCCTTTGCCGGCAGACCAGATGAAGGCGTCGAGGCTTGGCTCATCCATTACAAACGGGTGAGCGCTGCTAACAAATGGGATGCCGCTTCTCAGCTTTTGTACGTCGTGTTCTTTCTGACCGATACTGCATTAATGTGGTACGAGAATCGGGAGAAAACGCTAACGACGTGGGACAGATTTGTTTCTGAAATCAAAGAGCGTTTCGGCGACCCAACAACAATAAAGAAAAGAGCAGAACAGACGCTAATGCAACGCGCTCAAATGCCAGGTGAAACTTGCACGACCTACATGAGGAAGTCATAAAGCTATGTAGGACCGTTGACTCCGGAATGTCTGAGGAAGACAAAGTCGGGCACATTCTAAAAGAAATCGCCGAGGATGTTCACAGTTTCCTCATCGCGAAAGACACCTTGACATCTGTCACCGATGTCATTCGTCATTGCCGCAATTTTGAGCAACTGAAGATGAGGCGCATCACGCCAAAGTTCGGCAGGCTGCCCAATGTGCCGACCATCGCGAGCATAGACAGCAACCAGGTGCTTGATCTTGCAACAACAGTCCGGCAGATCGTACGTGAAGAACTCGGCCTGTACGCGCAAGTGGCAAACCGCCCAAGCACTCATCCTCCCTATCAGCCACCAGAGATCGAGCGAAACGTTGCTTCATTCTCCTCGCACCGAGTGGCGGAGGGCTTTGAGGATTCTGATGCCACACCTCAGTATCAGCCACGTCTATACGATAGAAGCCCTGCCTATGACGCGCGATCACGACGAGCACATCCACATTCTTATACTCAGGTTTCTCAGCCGGACTACGTCCCGCTGCGGCAAGGACGGTACCGACCCTACTACCAAGATGCGACTTACGGCGAATACAGTGGATTCCAGAGAATGGCAGAAACCCGTTCTTCGCCTGATAACGAACTTCCTCGCCGACAGCAGCGACCCAGGATTCGTTCCGACGAATACAGTATAAACCGTGACCCTCCCGTGTGCTACAACTGTGGTTTTACTGGGCATATTGCTCGGTATTGCCGCCAACAACGCCGCCAATCACGAAGGACACCAGCCATGTCTTCGCCATCAAGACCCGGTGCTTCATATGATCTGCGGACAACCGACTTGTTTCCAAGGGACCGTTTTTTGCACGAGACCAGACGCAGTGATTCGCCAGCATCCGAGCGGAGTTTGACACCACCATTCAACAGTTCTCGTCGCTCGCCGTCTCCTCTTCGCCGCCGCCGGGAAACTAGCATCCGCGGCCAATGGAGGTGAGGTCGCCGGAAGGTCTTTTCAAGATATACCTCTGCCTATTGTTATGATCAAAAACAAAGTGAATGTGTTGATTGATGGAATACCGACGATGGCGTTAGTTGACACTGGGGCGACTGTGTCTGTGATGAGCCTCGCCTTCAGAAACCGCTAAGGTCGCAAAGTTATGTTTTCATGGGAAGATACAATCACCTTTCGTGGTGTAGGCGGCGAGTGGCTTAATTCTCTTGGTGTATGTGCTGTCAGTGTTTCATTGGCTGGAAAAGTATTTGTATCGGAATTGCTGGTTCTATCTCGTTGTTTGCACGATGTCATTCTTGGTATCGATTTCCTGGAGCAATGCGGTGCTTCCGTTGACTGTGGTAGTGGGGAAATATCACTAAACAATTTGTTTCTACCGTCGCTTTCCGAAGAAGACTACCGTGGCGAAGACAGGAACACACTTAGTGGGATTGATGAAGTGATAGCACCATCTTGGTGCCTGACACCCGTTCGAGTCTCTTCCACAGCGGTTGATGATGCTTGTGTTGACATCGTAGTGGGGCCTCTGCGCAAGAACTGTTTTAAGAAGGGCATACTTCTGCCTTGTTCTGTTGTGTGCATGACGAAAGGAGTAGCAACATTGTGGGCGCTGAACTGTTCTGCCACGCCGGTTGTGCTTCCTCGCGGGATGAAGATAGCTCTCTTTGATGAAGCCTCATGCAACTCGATAGCAGCAATAGCTACGGACCTCCCCCCCCCCTCTTCCTCTGCTTGTAATATTCGTCATAATGAAGATCTAATGCTCGCTATGATCAGCAAGGCTTTCAGTACGACGGAACGGCAAGCGCTGGTGCAGGTCCTTTCCTGGCATGTTGCTGCTTTCGACTTCAAACATAGAGATGCACCCCTTCAGTTACCCTCGTCCCGCGCTCGTCACAGAATAGACACTGGCTCTGCACACCCCATCCGTCAAAAGCCCTACCGAGTGTCATCCTCTGAGCGCAAAGTTATCGCCGAACAAGTAAAGGAGATGCTGAACAAAGGGGTCGGACAAGAGTCGTCCAGCCCGTGGGCAGCCCCGGTAATTCTTGCCAGGAAAAAGGATGGTTCCTGGAGATTCTGCGTAGATTACAGGCGTCTAAACACTGTGACGAAGAAAGATGTATACCCCTTACCACGGATAGATGACGTCATAGATTGCTTGCATGCCACTTCCTATTTTTCAACGCTTGATTTGCGGTCAGGTTATTGGCAAATACCTATGGAACCCGGCGACAAAAAAAAAAAAGATTGCTTTCATAACTCCGGATGGCTTATTTGAATTTAATGTCATGCCTTTTGGCCTTTGTAATGCTCCAGCCACCTTTGAAAGATTTATGGACGCAGTATTACGTGGTCTAAAATGGGAGATATGCATGTGCTACCTTGACGATGTTGTTATCTTTGGCCGTACGTTTGAGGAACATAACAACCGTCTCAGTCTTGTTCTCGACTGCATCGAAAAAGCCGGGCTGGTTCTGAATTCTAAAAAATGTCGCTTTGGCGAACGTCAAACTCTCGTGCTAGGGAGACCCGATCCTCGCAAGATAGAAGCAGTGAGCTCTTTTAAATCACCTCAGTCCGCACGAGAACTTCGCTTATTTGTCGGCCTATGCTCATAATTTCGTCGCTTTGTTTTACGATTTGCGGAGATCGTGTATCCGCTGACAAAAGTCTTGCGACAGGATGAAACCTTCAACTGGACACCAGAGTGTGACGCCGCATTCTCACAACTTAAGTTTGTACTAACGTCAGCACCACTGTTGCGTCACTTCGATCCATCTTGCCCGACTGAGGTCCACACGGACGCTAGTGGTATCGGTGTAGGCGCGGTGTTTGTACAACGTCACAATGGCGCAGAGCATGTCGTGGCATATGCCAGCCGTTGCCTGAGCAAATCAGAACGCAATTACACAGTTACGGAACAGGAATGTCTGGCAGCTGTTTTCGCTGTACAGAAGTTTCGTTGTTATCTTTACGGGAGGCCATTTAAGATAATTACCGATCACCATTCGTTATGCTGGCTGGTCGGTTTGCGTGACCCCTCTGGCCACCTCGCACGTTGGGCGCTGCGACTTCAGGAATACGACTTTACGGTGTCGTACAAGAGCGGCCGTCGTCACGCTGACGCAGACTGCCTCTCCCGGATTCCTCTTGTGACTACTGACTGCGACGCTGAGAATTTTGACGACTGCCTTGCTGCTGTTACAAGCACGTTCCCCAACGCGGCTGATTTCCAGAGAGAACAACGCAACGATCTCAACTTGGATCCTCTTTTTGCCGCCGCACGTGCCTCCCAACACAGCGGTCGCTTTACGGTCCGAGACAAGTTGCTCTACAAAACTAACTACTCCAGACCTGGAGCACGTTTTCTTCTAGTTGTCCCCGAGAGTCTTCGCTCCGAAGTTCTACGTGCCATGCATGACGATGCGACGTCCGGTCACTTCGGCTTCATTAGAACGCTGAACCGCACGCAGGAACGCTTTTACTGGCCCAAGATGTACGAAACGACGAAGCGTTACGTCGCTAGCTGCGAGACGTGCCAACGTCACAAGCGCCCGGCCACCGCTAAACCAGGTCCCCTTCAGCCGTTAACACCACCTAGCACACCTTTTTAACAAGTAGGAATTGACATCATGGGTCCATTTCCGTTATCTAAGAATAAGAAGCGCTGGATAATCGTCTGCGTAGATCATCTTACGCGGTATGCCGAAACCGCAGCTATTTCCTCTTCTACCGCTGCATCCGTGGCGGACTTCTTGCTTCACTCCGTTGTCCTTCGCCATGGCCCACCGCGTGTTATTATCAGCGACCGTGGCCACCAGTTCACTGCCGATGCCGTTGAAGAATTACTACGCATGTGCACGACACAGTTCCGTCATTCCACACCGTATCACCCACAGACGAATGGCCTCGTTGAACGGACAAACAGAACGCTGACCAACATGCTTGCCATGTAGGTTTCTTCCAATCATAAGAACTGGGATGAAGTGCTGCCTTTTATCACGTACGCGTACAACACGGCAAAACATGAAACAACGAACTTCAGCCCATTTTATCTGTTGTACGCAAGGTTGCCACTAAGCCCTCTAGACACTTTCTCACCCTTCATTCTACACAATGACGACTCTGTTACAATATAATATAGCGATGATTCTGAAGGGACCCGACTTTCTCTTTTCGCATTGCGAAGAACTAGAAAAAATATGCTGTAATAAACTTTCATGCATCCTACAACTAAATGCTGCATTTCGCAAATTGAACATGAAATTCCATCTACTCCGGCAATATCAAGAAAACTTTTCTCAAAGGGTACACTGAAATGAGGGAGTAATCCTTCTCAGGGATGCCTTCACTAGCTGTAATGGCTACACAGAGGAAGTTCAGGTATGTGTTTTCGGTTTATTAGGCTGTTGCGTATAGAAAAGAGCCGCAACACAGCACACCGGTGCAGCTGACAAAAAAAGGCCTACCCGCAAGCTTCATTAGAAAAAAAAAAGCCTCTGTATGTTTTAAGCGCGAAGCTCTTGAGAGGCCAGTCACGTCCGGCGTCGTCCCTTCACGACGACGATGATGATGACACTGATGACGACAAACAAAATGGCAGTGGCTTAGCTCAGCTATGCCAGGATATATGTAGCATTAGCAAAGGTTCAGCTGATTATTCTTAGCTTTCAGATATCATGTTTACAGCTGTTCTAATGACACACACACGGTATACGTATTATGTGGCACATGTATATTTATTTTGCTGGGCAACTACTTCGGCATCCGATGAGTTAAGCTTCTCCGCTCTACTGCACTGTTGAGCAGCATTTTCACTCTCCTTCTCCATGGCTATAACACAGTGGCAAACGCCAGTCAGAGGCGCTATCAAATGGCTGCAGCGCAATGTCAGATTGCGACTGCACAAGGAAGCCGCACGCGTCGGCGTCCACGTGTCTAGCAAGGCTATGACGGCACTGCTCTGGAAAGCACACACCGGTGGCGGCGAGTCACACGCGGCCGCGGCCGAGTGCGAGGGAGGTGCCGGATCCGGTGCGTGACACCACTGATCGCCTGCGCAGCGCGTCGAAATGCGCGCACACCGGCGGCGAGCCGCGCACGGCGGCTGTGGAGTATCATTGCGCATGCGCACACCAGTGCCACGCGGAATTGGCTCAGTGACGCCAGTGTAGCTAACGCTACAATAAAAAATCTAGCCATCACGACACAGCTCATGAAACGTACCCACTATACGTAATGGCGATGACGATGAAGCACCCGCTATGCCACTGTGCCCTTTATCATTTTGCCGATTAGCGAGGTCCCCGCAACACATCTGTAAGAAATCAAGCGTACTTTGTGCTGTGGGTATTTGGTTGATGATGATGAAGAATAAGCGCGTTCCAGACAACACATTTCATTTCTCCTATGAATGAAAAGAAACGTGGACGTGCTGTCTCCCGTGAAGCTACAGCCGCACGAGAACGCCGGGAAGCCGATCCAGAGGTGACGAAGGCTTGAGCAACTAGAGCGAAACGACAGCACCGCTCAGCCCGCCTAGAGTTGAAAGCTTGCAAAGCTGCACTCAGATAGCAGTGCGGGCAAACCCACCTGGAGTTGAGGGCTCTCGAAGCTGCAGCAAGATGGCAGTGCCTACTATTACTAATTGGAATATGTTTTCAGATAAAATAATTCAACTCACTGAACAGTACATCCCACACCGCAGTGTAACCAACAACTCAAATGCACCCTGGTACAACAGCCATATCCGGCGTTTGTCAAACAGGAAAAAGCGTTTATTTCGCGCCGCAAAACTTTCGCCTTCTAATGAACGTTGGGCTTTATATGCAACAGCGTCTACGTTGTACATTCAAGCCCTTCGAGATGCAAAAAAACATTTTCATTCCCATGTACTACCTTCCATGTTAACCACAAATGTTAAGAAATTCTGGCGAACTTTTAATCCCTCAACCGATGACGCTATCACACTGACCGATTCCTCTGGCGACCCCATTTCATCTGATATTTGTGCCTCAGTTTTTAACCGTACATTTGCTGAGAACTTTTCTGCCCATTCTACTGTTAATAACCCCACAACAAACAGCCATACCTTTGAAAGTATGCCACCTATACTAATCAGTACACTTGGTGTTCTTGAGCTCATTGGTGGACTTAGCCTTCATTCAGCTCCCGGCTGTGATAATATTAGTAACAAGTTCTTGAAAAACACTTCGGCCTACGCTGCGTTAATCTTAACTAAACTTTTTCAACAGTCTCTTGATCAGTCCATTCTTCCAAATGAGTGGAAAATTGGGAAGGTCATTCCAATTCACAAGTCTGGAAGCAAGACATCTCCACTTAACTATCGCCCCATTTCCTTAACCAGCACATGTTGTAAAATGTTTGAGCATATTATTTTCACTAACCTTGTCGGTTTTCTAGAATCCAACTCTTTTTTCTGTTCAGCACAACACGGTTTTAGAAAACATTACTCATGTGAAACTCAGCTAACAACCTTTACTCATGCGCTACATCAAGTACTAGATCGATCATCGATCATTGACTGCATATTTTTAGATTTTTCTAAGGCATTCGACAAGGTTTGTCATAAATTGCTACTGCTTAAACTAAACACGCTTAATATTGGTATTAATTTACTGAAATGGATTGAGTGCTTCCTTTTAAACCGCTCACAATTTGTTTCTTTTAATGGCTTTGACTCAGAGTTTACAGATGTCTATTCGGGAGTTCCTCAAGGTTCAGTCCTTGGGCCTTTATTATTCCTAATTTATATTAATGATCTTCCTTCCGTTGTTAACTCTAATATTCTCCTATTCGCGGATGACTGTGTTGTTTTTAGAGAGATAACGAACTCTAATGATGTTGCCTCACTTCAGTCTGATCTTGGCGCAATCGCAGACTGGTGCAGTGAATGGCTAATGCAACTAAATATTAATAAATGTAAAGTCATGCGTGTTTCCAGAAAATCTTCCCGTCCACCACCATACCACATTGATAACATTCATTTAGAATCAGTAACTTCATATAAATACCTCGGTGTTTACATTACTGCAAACCTAAACTGGTCTGCTCATATCGAGCACTTAATTAACAAAGCTAACCGCATGTTAGGCTATCTTCGTCGAAATTTTTATCACGTTCCTTCCTCCTTGAAACTCCTGCTCTATAAAACACTAATCCGATCGAAATTAGAGTATGCTACATCGGTGTGGGATCCCACCCATATCAACTTAATTACTGCTCTAGAGATGGTTCAGAACAACTCTGTACGTTTCATTCGCGCTAATTACAGTCGCACCGCCAGCATAACTTCTATGAAATCTGACCTTTCCCTCCCATCATTATCACTGCGCAGAAAAGTGTCACGCATTGCCTTGTTTCATAAAATGTATCATCATCCTAATCTGCGCGATCGACTCATCCCTCAACCATCTTATGTATCCCATCGCACTGATCATCGTCACAAAGTTGGATTCGCTTCATGTAATACTGAGTACTTTTATCAATCATTTCTACCACGAACCTCTCGCGATTGGAATGGCCTTCCCGCTGACATTGTAAACATTAATAACTGTAAACATTTTCGCAATTCTGTAGCTAATATTGTATACTCAGGCTCTTTCTAACTTATAGTGCGTCTCTATTGTACTTGCATATTTTGTTCCTTTTATTTTGCTACCTTTTTGTGCTTTCACCACTCCCCCTCTGTAATGCCTCTGGCCCTGAGGGGTATAATAAAATGAAATAAAATGAAATTGGAACAGGAGGAGGTGAGAACGCGCAAGAACAGCTGCGAAACGCCTGAAAGGGTTGATAGCTCAGGTTGGTGGCATGAATGAACGGTTTGAGCGTGAGTTCTTCGACCCAAATTTCAAGCACAGCTGCAAGGTTTGCGACCAAATTATTCCCCGGAGTTTCGCCCAGTCACCATCACTCACTTCATGGACATGCTGCTATTGTTTTCTGCTGTATATTGCATTAAATTTGTAGCCACGAGACTACGCCTATCTCAGTGATGTGAGTCAAAAATGCAACATCTAACAAAGCGCGTTGCGGTGCTAGTTGACAATGCACTCTTATTTGAAATCTTGTGCTGCTCATTTACATGAGGGCAACACCGAGCAGCATCCGGCGGCGTACGTTTATGTCATGTCATGGAACACTGTAGTGTCGCAATATTTGATTGCAATAAGAATTATGGGCCCTCTCCTCTGATTGTTGCCAGCGGTATCTGCTTCCATCATCATGTCCCACAAATGTATGTATACTTTAGCGCAAACAAAAATGCGAACTTCCACATTGGCAAGCATCGGACAAACGCCATTGAGTGAAAGCCACATGTCAGCAATGAACGACCGAACAGTATGAAAAACTGCTACAAAGGCTGTTTTAGACTTTATCAAAAGCTCTGGACTAGATACTAGACTGTAGGATGCTATGCTGAAGCGTTGCTGTACATATGCACCCCCTCTTCTTATCCCCATCGTCATCCTTCATCCCTCTTTCCTTTCTCCTTCCTTTATACCCCGTGAAGAATAGCAGGCTAGAGCGAGCTAGCTTAGGCCGACCTCTCTACCTTCTAATAAATTCTCACTCACTCACACACAACCCAAAAAAATCCAGAAAAATAATTTGAAAATATATTTCTGACGCTCATGTGAACACGGAACCTCTCACTAGGCAGCGCGTGGCGTTAACCGCGGGGTCACGAAAACGCACGCCCTTGAATGTTCAAACGGCGAGCAATTATTATACACCACCTAGCGCTACCGGTACGCCGCTGTCAGCATTACCAACAAGATGGCGCAAAGGGTACGCGCTGCGCTTGGCTTGTCGCGACGCACGCGCGAATCCATAACGCATACTTGGTCCTATGGGAGAAACACCCTTGTGCGGGCAGGCTTCTCTCGCGGTGGTGGAAAACTGCACGTGTCAAGCTTTCGCCGGAACGATTTTATTGTAGCTGCTTAGCTCCCGAAAGATACTTAGAACACTTCAGTTCCCGCTTGTGAAAAATGCATAAATTTAAACAGAGCGAAGTAAAAACTGGATGCCTTTGTTGGTTCGCGCTCGTCCTGTCTGTACCCGTGAGCACGTTTCGTGCGTCGTTTCTGTATCAGCAGTACGTTAAGCATCGACCTGTAAATTGTCGTTCACTGTTTTTCTGTGTGTGTGTTTTTTTGTGTCATTTGTGCGTGAGTGGTGCGCTGCACATTGCAATCTAGTTTTAAATCATTGCGTGACATTCCGAATGGTTGCTATGGCTTTCAGTGCTTCGGCCTTGCCGCGAAACGTGAATTTTTTGGATAGGTGTGTAACACAAAGAAGGAGTCGCACTTACTTTTAGTGAGCGAAGGATTCGCTAAGACAGCGGTTGCCCCAGCCAAGATGCAGCCATAAATAGCTATCAGGTTTTCCACTCCGTTCTCTAGGTGGATGCAGATGCGGTCTCCTAAGGATACACCACTTTTGCGGAAACCCACAGCGCAGCGTTCCATCTGGGCCAGCGTTTCCCTTCGCGTAAGGTTGATGACGTCGCTGACCTGTGATGAGTTGCTGAAATTGCTCTTCGTTTTGCAGTCACCATCACTTGTCTAAAGATAATTAGTGCAGTATGAGCTAAAACAGTCGATCTCAATAAATTATTGTTGTCATTAAAGAGGTGCTTTGGTCTTTGCACTCTCTTGACTAAAATATTCTTCTTTCGTCGATTACTATTCACCATTTCTTCAGCGATCTAGTACCAAGGCTGACCCTCCTGCTATGCTCACTTATTATGCTAAGCCCGTCGTACATGCTTTTGTGATGATGATAAATATTAAGGTACTGTTTCGCGTAATTTCCAGATGTTGCGTCATAATAACGAATAACTAAGAGTCGCATACCACTACAGCCGGGATCCGAAATCTAAAATGTGGGCTACAAGTGGAAACATGCCGTTTACAATTTATAACCGAAATTGATAACTGTGAGCAATTTGGTAAGTCTTCCATCCAAGAAGGTACACATAAGCATTCATGGAATGTTCTTGTCGGTTATGTTAGCAATAACAAGTACGGAATTCCAGACGAAGTGGTAGAAGTAGGGGCTTCTGCAATTATGTTTCTTCTGCAAAAGAGCTCCGGCCGTTAGATAAGAGTAGTAGTACTTTTTCACGCAGCGCATCATAATTGCGCCATACTAGTCCAACATGGGCAATCAATACATCAATATCGATCTTACACTGCGATTTAGGCTAAGCGCTACACCCAAAATTGCGTCGGTTTAATGTTCCCAACCATCGAACGCTGCATATTGTCTGCTACAATGATGGCTTTAGCGAACACAGTGCGCGACGCCTACCTTAAGTCTCGGTGAGCTGATGTTGACTCTGGTACCGCCAACGTTTTCGGCGAACCTGCTTTGCGAATTCTTTCAAAAGAATGACGCCATTTTTGTAAGCAAGTGTTCTAATGGCCGATGGCACAGTACCCTTTTGCACCACTCAGTATTACTGCGATATGCATGTGGTAATGTTAATCGTGTACAGGGGACAAGTGTGTTTGTGAAGCATGAATGTTACTTCAACCACAATCTTAAGCAGAGGCAGTTATTAAATGCGAAGTATTCTCTTGTGTTACAAGCACAATCTGTGTCAATCTGCGTTTCTATCTATCTATCTATCTATCTATCTATCTATCTATCTATCTATCTATCTATCTATCTATCTATCTATCTATCTATCTATCTATCTATCTATCTATCTATCTATCTATCTATCTATCTATCTATCTATCTATCTATCTATCTATCTATCTATCTATCTATCTATCTATCTATCTATCTATCTATCTATCTATATATATCTGTCTATCTATATCTATATATCTATCTATCTATCAATTTATCTATCTATGCCAACACTTATGATTGGGTGCTCTCGCGATCCCCCTCTTGACGTCGCCTACACCAAAATTATAGTATGGGTCGGTAAGATGGTCTGACGATTGTGACGCGCTTGTCCACACCTAATTAATGTAACAATCTTGTCGCGTACGACGTCACACACTTCTACTTAAATAGTGGTTTACGCCAGCAGGTCAATATGTGCCACTGGTATGCTGGTATAAGTATGCGGCACAAGCGATTGAAATTTAGTGTGCTCCCAGGAACAGTGAGAAGACGCAAGGGTAATTTTAACGCGTCAACATTAAGAAGTTTACATCGGCAGTGTTGGTCTAACGAACGCGCACAATAAAAGTCAAGGTCTCAGCAGGAATCGAACTCCTGCATTCTGCGTGACAATCAAGTTTTATACCACGGAGCCATTCCAGGTCTCGGAACTACTTTTTAAATAGCTCAAAATATATGTGAAACGCCAATGCGGTTGCAGTGCTTCTTTGATTGATATGGGGAGTTTGACGTCCGAAAACCACCACAAGATTATGAGAGATGCTGTAGTGGAGGGCTCCAGAAATTTCGACTTCCTGGGGTTCTTTGACGTGCACCCAAATCTTCGCACACGAGCCTACAGTGTTTCCGCCTCGAATGAAAATGCAGCCGCCGCAGCTGGGTCAGGAGCAGAGAAGCTTAGCCACTAGACCACCACAGTGGGACGTAGTTGTACTGCTGGCTATCCCATATTATAAACATTACGTATGTACTGCTTTCATGCAGTCGTCACGTTGGGCTAACGTCAACTGCGTTTAGGGAACAATTGAGTAAGCTGATTTAGGCAGAAGTGTCCAGGACTGCCATCTCTTAGCGATCATCAGCGCTTCGTATCAGTTTATCGCTTCTGATGTTGCTAATATTCATGTATTCGTTGGAATGCTTGCGCAAACGTAAACAACTATTCCGTCAACCCGTCTATCCATCTGCACGTACGCCCATCTATCTCTCCGTACTTTATACTTGTCGGTTACTTAATGTAGGCGCAGATCTTAGGACCCAGCTTCATACACTGGTCATTCATTTTGTGAAGTTGTGTGAATTTTTTTAACGCTTCTTCCTTTCATTGCTAATGTCGTCAAAATTTCTTAACTGCACCTATGAAAACAGCCACGACCACGAACATTAGGTGATAAAAACCTAAAAAAAAGTAAGCTTTACAAAAGTGGTGTCAAGCCTAAAGATAGCATAGAATCGGGCGACCTCTTCAATTATGTTCAATTTTTTTAGTTGACATTCTTTCTCTCTATTTCTATTTCTTTCAATTTTTTACTCTTTTTTTCATTTTCACCGTATTAAGTTTTGTCTTCATATTTCCAGCTTGATCCCTATTTGTGACTATCTTTATACGTGTTTTTACCACCATTATGACAAGCGACAACAGCTTGCGACAGAAAGAGCCTACGCAAATAATATCATCATCAAGGCACTCAGACACTCAGTGCAAGAATTCTTCATGGTGCAAGCGTGCACTGCCTATGGTACAGATGGCTATACTATACGCTGTTTCCCAGCGTTACGCCAAACTACATGAGGCGACGAAAGCGTACGGCAGTATTCGCCATCCCGGGCCCCTAAAGTTATGCGCTCGAAGCAATAGAATTCTGTGCTTACCAGTAATAGTTTGTCAGGGTTCAGCAGCAGTTTCTCTTTGGCCATAGTATAAAAAGAGCACTCAGGAATTTCCACATTTGGGTATGGCGAGTAGACTATACGGTCATGAATCAGAGCTTTCATATTTTCTCATAACCTGCAAGAAATATAAAACAATTGCGTGAAAAATTTCAAAATATTTTAGGTGCTGGTGGTTTCTGCTACGAGTAAACTTGCGTGTAACGCATGACGAATACGACTGCTGCAAACACCACCGAATGTACAGCGTAGTGTCTCTTGTTAAAACTTGCGTTGGGTCTAGTTGGTACATAGCACAAAAAAAGAAGTTAACTTCTTTGGCGCAAACAATACGGAAAAAAGGAAAAAAGAAGGCGAGGAAAGAAACAGATTGACGCCAAACTAACAACTACTTTATTCTTCACACAGCAACACATATATATGCCGAAACCACATACATTGCATGCGCACGCACAGCTTCGTATCGTATACGTAAAAACGAAAAATTCCTAAACCTTAACACATCACACCACACACCTGAATGTACACGCGTGTTGTCATATTACACTTGTAGAACACGATATCTTAACCAAGATGTGTACGCAAAAATTCATATTCGATGGCATGCAAAGAAACGGAAGTATCACTGATACAGTCAGCTCCGCTTTTCTTAATATGATAAGCCTCCAAAGCAAGTCTTGCATCTTCATTCCTGCTCCTGCCCAGAATCATCGTATCATGAAACCGTGGCGAACATCCAATGCAGGATTGCAAGTGAGCAACAAGATGTGCCCCTTTGTCTACCTTGTTAACTATTTTTTGCGCATGTTCCCTAAGACGCTCGTTTATGCAACGTCCCGTTTGCCCGATGTAGATCCTGCCACATACCAGAGGTATGCCATATACCACACAGGTGATGCAAGAAATAAAGCAGACACCGTGTTTTATTTTGCACCCAGTTTTGCTACTACCGCAGGTGCGGGAGCACAACTTCAAGAGTTTGTTGGGCGCAGAGAATACCAAGGAGACCCCATGCCTGTTAGCAACTCTCTTGAGTTGATGTGTGACCTTATGTAAATAAGGTATCACAACAGGCCTGAACGTATCACGTTCACATGTCGCCTTCTTTCTTGTTTTCCTTTTCTGAAGCAGGGCTTCAGCTACGGCTGTAAGGAGCGTCATAGCGTCCTGTGTTGCTCCTGTACTTGTCAACATTTTTTTAGCCCATGTCGATAGGTCTCTACAAAATGTTTTTAAAGTTTTTAAGGTATTAAGAGTTTTTAGATATGTAGATGATTTTATTGTGTTTTTAAATATTGGCTCTGACTACAGTGATACGGTGACTGATGTTTTAAATGCTTTTAAGCAACACGGACAAGGGCTCACTTTCACGCATGAGCTGCCCCAGGAAAATGTCTTACAAGCTCTTGACCTTAGTCTAGAGGTATGTTACCGGCATGTGTGTTGGGCTTACAGTCCCCGTGTACAGAAAGAGCTGTTACATTTTAAGTCGGCCCACTCGAAAGTGGTTAAAAGAGGAATAGTCTCAACCTGCATAGATTCAGCTCTCAGAAAGTCGTGCGCTCATAAAATGCAGGAGAGTTTTGAAAATCAGGTACGCCGTATTTTGGCTGCAGGTTACCCTATGACGCTCCTTACAGACGTAGCTGAAGCCCTGCTTCAGAAAAGGAAAACAAGAAAGAAGGCGACATGTGAACGTGATACGTTCAGGCCTGTTGTGATACCTTATTTACATAAGGTCACACATCAACTCAAGAGAGTTGCTAACAGGCATGGGGTCTCCTTGGTATTCTCTGCGCCCAACAAACTCTTGAAGTTGTGCTCCCGCACCTGCGGTAGTAGCAAAACTGGGTGCAAAATAAAACACGGTGTCTGCTTTATTTCTTGCATCACCTGTGTGGTATATGGCATACCTCTGGTATGTGGCAGGATCTACACCGGGCAAACGGGACGTTGCATAAACGAGCGTCTTAGGGAACATGCGCAAAAAATAGTTAACAAGGTAGACAAAGGGGCACATCTTGTTGCTCACTTGCAATCCTGCATTGGATGTTCGCCACGGTTTCATGATACGATGATTCTGGGCAGGAGCAGGAATGAAGATGCAAGACTTGCTTTGGAGGCTTATCATATTAAGAAAAGCGGAGCTGACTGTATCAGTGATACTTCCGTTTCTTTGCATGCCATCGAATATGAATTTTTGCGTACACATCTTGGTTAAGATATCGTGTTCTACAAGTGTAATATGACAACACGCGTGTACATTCAGGTGTGTGGTGTGATGTGTTAAGGTTTAGGAATTTTTCGTTTTTACGTATACGATACGAAGCTGTGCGTGCGCATGCAATGTATGTGGTTTCGGCATATATATGTGTTGCTGTGTGAAGAATAAAGTAGTTGTTAGTTTGGCGTCAATCTGTTTCTTTCCTCGCCTTCTTTTTTCCTTTTTTCCGTATTGTTTGCGCCAAAGAAGTTAACTTCTTTTTTTGTGTCTCTTGTTAAATCGCATAATTGCATTCGCACCATTTCCTGTCTAACAGTGCAGCTGTTTTATACCAAGGCTGTTATGCAGGGACAAGAAAAGCTGTTTTCGGTGCAGTAGGTGTCCTCCACCAGAAAAAAAAACTGATTCGGCAAATCTCACGCGCCTTAGGTATCGAAGTTATGCGAAGCATGCGCAATAAATGACACTGTGTTGATTCTATTTTCCTTAATGAAATGTCATGAAGTGCCGCTAAAGCTGTCTACAAATGAACGCGCGTTGAACAGCCACATATGTTTTTTATACCCAGCAGTCCCAATTCGGGTAATGATGCCAACACCTAGATGCATACTAGCCACACCAGAAATGGTAAGTTGATGGGAAGCGCTTGTGCTCGGAAGATGATAGCGGTGAACACTGCTATGTATATAAACTTCAAAGGATGGTACCTCACTACAATTGACGAAAACTCGACATGGCCGCTGTATTTTAAGAGTACATATGTACTGTTTGTGAAGAGCAAGTACTGAAAGCACAATTGATGTTTAACAAACATTAGCATGCATTTCGCCAGACGCTGCGCAGATCTGTGTTTGAATATTTGATTTTTACGCATAATGAAAGGGTTTGATTCCTGCTGGGACACTGGCATTTATTGTTTGCATTAATCGGCTAAACGTCGCTGCTTTCAGCTCTTCTTAACGCTCACGTGTGAAACTTTTCCTTTGTGTTCTTGTCGACCTTGATAGATATTAGGTGTTAATCACCTGCGGCACATACCGGTTGATACGTGCTTGCGTGTATGTCACACTGTCTGGAGGAAAGTGTTTGACAAAGTGCCCTGCGGGATTGAGACAGTCTTCTAAAGATGACCACCTAGTCGTATACATGCAGCCATCCTACTCTCCAATAATAATTTTGCTTTATCACAAGTTAAGGGGTGATCACGAGATCAACAAGTGGGCAGCTATATAGATAGATAGATAAATAGATAGATAGATAGATAGATAGATAGATAGATAGATAGATAGATACATACTCAAAGTTCGTGCAGTACGCAAAAAAACGCTTTGTATTTAAAAATAACGAAAATGGAACGGTCTTCAAACACTTATTCTCCCCGTGGCAATATAGTTCTTTTTCACAGAACCATGCCGGTGCTAGAAACTTATTTGCAAAAACACCTTGTACCCCCCCCCCCCCCCCGCCTACTGTCAGAAAGAAACCGCTTCAATGTAAGTAATACAGCGAGAGGAAAAAGTACATTAACAACGAGGAGCCACAAGATGCAAATTCTCTAACCAGGCGTCTTGAAATACGAATTGCGTAAGCCAGTGGGCCTTTCAATGCTTTCGAACTTTTACGAAGGGCTCAGCAGTAATTCTACATCGTCTATAAAAACTGCATCAACAAAGTGCACAAAATACCCTGCAGACACGTAGTGTGTGTCTCGCTTCAGCAAAAAATGACGAATCATGGGGGACTGTGGCCTTCCAACCTTACTAAAATTAATTCATCGCGTAGGGCGTTACTTGTAATTGAATTTGTATTATTAGCCCTAAGCGAGGTTACAGTGGGTTCAAGAAGTATCTACATTTAAGCTTTCGCTTTGACTATGATGGGCTTTTCACGCAGGGGTGTAATGCAGGATGGCTCAAGCTTCTCGCCGACAGGAATTCTCTCCGAGTTCGCACTTTGGCGATCATGGCAAGACGACTCTGCGAAGCGCACGACACCACCTTTCATGAAAACGCCTACAAGAATGAGCGCGACATCAAGAGAGTAATGTTGGACATGAGCGGCAATAATCACAGAAACACCGCGTACGAGCACGTAGGCGCCTCTACTAAACCAAAATTTTAACAGTGCAGCAAGGGTAGCATGATTGTCGTGCTATTTATTTTATTGCTAACTAAACATTGCGCCCCCACAAACCTGTTCGTGGTCGGTTGTCCTCTTTCGGCCAGGTTGTTTTGTTACAACTGCAGCATCGAAATCTCCCTTCTCAATGGCAAGAGGGGTGCACATAAAGCCAGTCTCGTTGAAATCGTTCTGCTTCTATCAAGTGTTGCGGCAATCTCAGAAGCCATGATTGCGGATAAATATATGGACAGGTTGTCACAAGATAGGCTCGCATCATAGTGGCCACAATGACGGGACTGATGAGTCATAAGTGTGGTGAAATAAATGTGAGACATTGTAGCCAACGTTACTTCAATAATTGCAGTTTCAAAGGTCCGCTGAGGCAGGCAACGTTGTGGTTGCGATGACTAGTGTCGCTGTAGTAAGAGCTTGCTCTTACTACAGCGCTGCTACTTTCAAATAAGGGTTGTAGATATCATCCAAGATTACTAATCTTTATGGCAAACATCTGTTGGAGGTGACAACGAGAAAAAGCGTGTTATTTTTCTAGTCCTGTGAAAGTCTGATGTAATATTGTATGCAATCACTGTCACCTCAATGTGGCAAGAATGAGAATTCGAAGAAGGGAGATATAAGCATAATGCCAAATGATTTTGTGAATCAACTCAGTTTGGCGCTGAATGGTGGAGTTGTCGTTACAGCCGTTTAAAGCAAGTTTTTAGCATAAAACCATTGCAATGATGGTAATGTTCTTAGGATGTTCATTGAACCCAGATTTTTTGTCGTATGCTGTGTGTTGCAACCTAACAAGAGTTTGCAAACAATTAGTGAAGCTTGAGAGTTCTGTTCGCATATTGAACTGTTCACTTGCCCTGCCTAAGTAGAATTACTGTATTCTCTCGAAGCTGTTGTTTCATCAACACTAAAAATGAGGTCTGCTGTGACTTGTCACTGTGACATAAGCTCTCCTCGTTGTTGTTGAGTGCAGCAAAGTTAGTCATCAAGTTTTCTTTGTAGGAGTTTGGTTTTGTAATTAGAGGAGTGTGCAGAGAACGCTTGAAGCCTTAGGCGTAGTCTGACAATGGTTGTCTTGTCCAGCTCGTCATATCCACACTAAACATGAGTCCATGCAAGAGGCCTGATAGTGTGAAACGTCTGCAAAGATAGCCGTGGTTCTGAGGACTTCGCATCGAGACCCATTCATGAGCCTCGTGTCCGGCCGCACCTATAGAGTCAAGCCACGCGTGTCAGCTCGTCGCCGTCATGCAATGTGTGGTGGCGGGGGTGCTGTTGTGCCGCTTCCACGCCTGTCACTACCAGCAGCCGTCGTTATAGATAAAGTGACATTCCGAAGCGCCGTCAACGCAGTAGTTGTAGGCGTAATCTACAGGGCCGTTGGCTCACTCGCGGAAAACTTTCGACACGCCCGACCAACCGACTTCTCATAGAGAGAGAGAGAGAGAGAGAGAGAAGGAATGTAGGAAAGGTAGGGAGGTTAACTAAACTATGCGTACAGTTTGCTACCCTACACATGGAGAGGGGAGTAAAAAAGACTTCCCATAAAGAGCTATTGTAGATAAGCTGTCATGATATCCGCGTTGCTTGGGCCGTCGAAGCGCACCGGACAATGAGACGAGCGTCTGTGCTCAGTCCACGACAACATTTTTCGCCATCCATGGCGCATTCACGTCTTTTTAATCTACCCACGAGCTAGGAGCTATTGAATAGCCAATCGTAAACCTTGCCACACCAGTGCATCAACTCTGCACGTGGGATTACACGTCATAGCGCTGTGCTAGTTGTGGCGTGCTGTTGCATAGAGTTACCTCGCCACGGTGGTCCAGTAGCTGAGGTAGTCGGCTGCTGACCCACAGGTCATGGGATAGAACTCTGACAGTTGCGGCAGCATTTTCAATGGAGGGTAAAATGTTGTAGGCCCGTGTGCTCCAAGTTTGGTGCATGTTAAAAAACCCCAGGTGGCGCAACTTTTCGGAGCTCTCCACTACGGCGTCTCTTATATTCTTCAGGTGTTTTTGATACGGTAAAATCCACATATCGATCACCCAAAGGAACAAGCAGAATTTTGAACAGGCTTGTGAACAATCAACCAAGTTCATACTATCAGTCAAGTAATAGATAGATGCTCAGAATACAGCCAACCACTATACATGGGCTTCAAAGACTACAGAAAGGACTTTGATTTGGTAGAAATATCAGCAGTCATGAGACACTGCAGAATGAGCGGGTCGAAAAAGCATATAGAAAGATCTTGGAAGGATTCCACAGAGGAGCAACAACTGCCACCATAGTGCTCCATAAAGAAAGCGACAGTGACACAATAGCAATCACGAAGAGTGTAAGAGTAGGGGATACAATCTTCCCAATGCTATTCACCTCCTGCTTACAGAAGACTTTCAGAGGCCTAGAATGGAAACAGTTAGGGATAGGAGTTAATGGAGAGTATCTTCATAACCTGCGCTTTGCCGATTACTTCGCATTTCTGAGTAACTGAGGAGACGAATCTCAACTCATGAGAAGTGGATTAAACAAAGAGAGCAGAAAGTTAGGTTCTAAATATAATCTGCAGAAAACGAAATTAATGTACAACAACCTCGGAAGAGAACAGCACTTCAAGATATTTGTTAGTTCACTTGAAGTTGCAAAAGACAACGTGTACTTAAGGACAGGTAATAACCATGGAGCCAAACCACGAGATAGAAGTAACAGAAGAGTAAGAAAGTGGTAGAGCAGATTGAGCAAGCACTCTCAAATCATGAATGGTGGATTGCCAATATCCCTCAAGAGGGAGGCATATAACAGTAGCATCTTGCCAGAACTTACATACGGAGCAGAAACCTGGAGACTTAATAGAGAATTCATCCTAAATGGAGGATGGCGCAGTGAGCGATGGAAAGGAAAATGATAGAAACCTTAACAGAAAAGAAGCAAGCAGAGTGGATCAAGGAACAAACCGGGGTTAATAATTTTATAGTTTGAATGAAGAAGAACAAATGAACATGGGCTGGGCACGTAGCGCGTAAACAGAGTAACAGCTGGTCATTAAGAATAACTGACTGGATTCGCAGAAAAGGCATGCGGGTTACCGGGAGACAAAGTTAGGAGGGCAGATGAGATTAGAAAGTTTGCGAATATAAAGGAGCGAGCTGACAAGTGAATAATGTTAGAGGTCTTTGTTCTGTAGTGAACGTAGTTAGGCTGATAATTTTGATTATGATCAATAGAATCACTGAAACAATGGTAGAAGTTCTCACAAGACTTTAGTCATGAAGGACGACGCAAGTACAGTTGTTTCTGGCAGGCTCCAGGTGAGACAGCGTTACTTCTTAAGGCAAGAGCATTACACGTCTGATCAATAGTAAAACTTGACGGTTGGTGGTGACGGTCCTGCTGCCTTCGGCACGATGGTTGCAAAATTTCATCATGTAACGACGTCATTACGACGTAATGGATAACAAAAAAAGCTTTTGCGTTCTGTAACACCACATGATGCCGTTATAGCACCCTGATTTTGGTATTGAACAAAGCTGGTGAGCGCCTGACACCGGGAGACAAAATTATCAAGCTGCCTGGCACTGGCACGTCCTCTGGTTCTATGCCTCCTTGTACTTCGACTGAGAAGAAAAATATTCTCTCCGCCTTCTAGACGCCTTAGGTGAATGTGCAAGGAACTAAGCAACCTTTTTTTATGTTGAACGAAACATTTGGGAAACATAGGTTTCTTTTTAGGAAACATTTTGCACAGCAGTAATCATTCCTATATTCATGATCAAGGAAGAGAAACAGTGAAGCATGGTACACCTAGTAGCTCTTTTGCTTTTCAAATGACAATGTATCTTCTATACACGTCACCCCCTGTGTAAAAATGCTTGTGAAAAAACACAAACGCCGATCCTAATAACAATATCTGGCTTAAAAGTCAAAATGATGTGCGACGTGCCTGTACCGGATTTATTTTACCGTCGAAAACATATTGGTACCGTAAGACTACTCTTCCTAGCTCCATAAGGTAATAGAAGCACTGCTTAAGGGCGCTACACTCATCCGGTGATGTCAGCCGTTGTACTGTTACGTCGGCAGCAACAGCGCTGTTTTTCTGAGCTCAAAAATGTTTCTTTTCCAGGACCTTTCTCAGTGCAGGGCTCAGGCCCACATTACCTTCGTTCCTTCTTTTGTCCTTCTTCTGCTTTTTCCTTGGAGGACTTGCTTCACTCGGTCGCCTACGCGTAGTACTTACGCTACTCACCCAGTGAGAAAATAAAACTGCAGCATTCATTCATCGCCTATTGAACGTGTTCTGACCACATCGCTCATTAGGGTAATGTAGAACGTACTTCCCATAACGTACGAGTATTACACGCTTGCAATACAGAAAGGCAGTCTGCAATAAGAAATCTTATTGAGTATGAAAAAAAGAATATGCATGGTACTCGCTGTTCTACTAGTTGGTACGCCTCAAGAATTAATAAACAACTCCATACCAAAACAATGACTACACTGATAGAAGCAGAGTGAGATAGAGAAATAGAGAGGAAAGGCAGAAACATTAACCAAGCTTTCCTCGGCTGGCTACGCTACACTTATGGTGGGTAAAAGGAGGAATGATAGAAAGAAAAGAAATCGAGAAAAAGAAAAAGAGTAAGAGAAAGATAATAAATAATCAGCTGAAGACTATACGGCACGGTCTTACGCTGTGCTTTCACAAGCGCTCGTGAAGTCCGGCGTTCTTTAAAAAGCACATGGGAGTTTTATGCCTGTGCGCATATGTGAAACCGTCGGTCAAGGTCACAGAATCGTCTTTTTCGTACGTGAAAAGAAGGAGAAACACGTTAAAAAGAATAGGCGCTGGTTCTTGTTTTTTTTTCGGGCAAAATCCAGCTGATCCTAATGTTAAAAAGTGTAGTTACTGAGTGTAACAACCTATCGATCCTTTCACTGTTTAAAAACACAGCCCCTTTATGACATCCGGTTTTGTCCACCGATGTTTCTTCATAGCATCGGTGGGCAAACAGAGCTTTAGAAAAGAGCCCGCTGATTTTGTATACTATCTTTTCCTTATTTGGCAAAATATATCCAACTAAATGTTCTTCTGAGCTACATAAATGGTACGAGATATGTTCTTGAAATTAACGCACGTTTTGTTATCTGAAAAACTAAAGAGCAAAATTTTTTACCCTTAACAGAGTTTAAAAACATGCCTTCAGTTTCGACCTTAGGAGATTTTAAATGAGGTGACCGGAATTTTTCTTGGGTACAACGCTTGCATTCTCGAAACCATCTGTAGAAATGTAGTTTGTTCTAAAGAAGAAAGGTGAGCCCTACTCATGACGCATACGTAAAAAAGTTTCACTGGCACTACCCAATTTCTGAAAATGAAGTCAACCTATAAGAAGCTCGTGTTTATTGCATAGTTTGCTCGCGGGGTAAACCTTACAATAAAACAAATTGGCAAATCTGCGTAAAGTGGGAATCGATTATATAACGTTTGCAATACTAGCCCCAGCAATGGTAAGAATGTAAATTACGCCATACGTACATGACTTCCACGTCATGATTATCATGTTTGCGCCTGACATTTGGATTTTTCGTTCATTTACGTCCCGTAATAATAAATTTGGTATATGTGAAGGTAGCGAAACAGCCGCGAGAGCGCTATGAGCGTACCGCGTGGTATTGTCTTTCATCACGCACATATCATAATTATCATGTTTGCATGTGTCATATACCTTCATCGTTCATTCACGTGACGTATACCAAATTTGGTATATGCGGAACTAGCCGAATGGCCACGAGCGCATCATGAGCGGGGTATGTAGTCATGTTCTTACATGATAGGCCTGTCATGATTATCATGTTTGGTCCAGTTATATATCCTTTGCCAGTCATTCAGCTCACGTAATACCAAGTTTGGTATATGTGAAGCTAGCGAAACGGCCGCGAGCGCATCATGAGTGTAACATGAAGTCACCTTTATATTACACGTATGTCAGGGTTTTGTTGTTTGCACGAGTCATATAGCTTCGTCAATAATTCACGCCACGTTATTACAAGTTTGGTATATGTATAGCTAGTGAAACGACAGTGAGTGCACCATGAGCGTATGGCGTGTAGTCATGACTTACATGACATGACTATTATGGTGTTCATGTTGGCGTCTGACTATTGTGCTCTCCATGCAGTCATGTCATACCATACCAGTTTTGCATCATGTCATGTGAAATAAACCACTGCAGGATCAGCAAGGCCATGAAATGTAAATGATGGCATTTATGATATACATGTCATGATCTTCACGTTATCATCACATTCCTGGCATAACTATTATAACTTTTATGTCTTGGCTAGTCACTTATGCTCACAAAAGAGTCTTGCTATCCAATGAAAATTTGGGTATAGTTGCCAAACGGCCAGGAGAGGTAAAAGTCGTAGGTGGCTAGACAGGCAGACAGACAGACAGACAGACAGACAGACAGACAGACAGACAGACAGACAGACAGACAGACAGACAGACAGACAGACAGACAGACAGAAAGACAGACAGACAGACAGACAGACAGATAGATAGATGGATGGATAGATAGATAGATAGATAGATAGATAGATAGATAGATAGATAGATAGATAGATAGATAGATAGATAGATAGATAGATAGATAGATAGATAGATAGATAGATAGATAGATAGATATGCTCAAAGTCGCCGAAGTTTTCCAAGAAATGCTTTGTGTTTAAAAAAATTTTCCATCACACAGAACATTACAAAAAAGTTGGCCCCATATCTACATGTTTCACTGCAAATGTCATCGAAACACGACAGTCTTGCGTGTGGATAGAGTGAACGAAACGTTTATTTGATGTTTTGCGTGAGAAAAATTGCCCGCAGCTTCCCTCTGGGGAACACTGAGGAGGACGCGGAGCGTAACTCACGCTAGCCGAGGGAACTCGACCGGCAATCAACGACTGCTTGCACGTAGCACACACGACGTAGTCGGCATAGTCGGTGCCCTTTCCAAACGTATCGCAAAGAACCGACAACGCTTTGGAGTTGTTCTGAATGTTGCCGATCCGAGTTAAGTTGTTATCGAACCAAAGACGATCACACACCTTGCAGGTGTGGCCGAAGCTTCGGTCGAGGAAGTCGCGCTTGAAGCGAGCGTTGGGCGTGGCATACTGCTTGGCGCGCCACGCCGCTACCTCGGCACGCTTGCGCTCGCGGGCAGCATCGGGATCGGCCTCTCGTCGCCGACGCTTGCACTCGGCTTCCCGTTTTCGAAAGTCCGGGTCCTCTTGTCGACGCTTACGTTTCAAAGCGGCCGAATCCGGTGCTGCTGCTCGACGCTGACGTCTCTCAGCGGCTTCACGTTCTCTAAGTTGAGCATCTTCCGCTCGACGCCGACGTTTACGTTCGGCGTCGCGAGCTCTTCTCCGCGCTGCCTTGTCTTCGGACGACGACTTGGTTGCGGTTCCGCCAACACTTTGGCCGGCGCTGGTCGAAGGGACGTCGATCATTGCGACCTCGGACGTCGACGCGCCGTACAAACCAACCGACGAGCGGCAACTGAGCGAGCGAGCACCGACCTTGAGTATATATACAGCGCGACGGCGCATGCACTGTCAGCTGTCGAATGTTCGAGAAGGGGAAAAAGCGCAACGGCGCATGCGCGCGCGTCAGCTGCCGATGTTCTCGAAGCGTGACGGCGCATGCGCGCGCGTCAGCTGCCGGCACGCGGTGTATAGAGGAGGAAGGGTGCACAGATGGTGGAGGAGTGAAGCGCGCGCGGTGTGTAGAGGAGGAAGGGATGCACAGATGGTGGAAGAAGGAGGAGGAAGCTTGCGGACGGCGCCGCACTACAAGCCTCGAGTATTAGATGCTCCGCATCTAAAGCAGTAAATTGTGTGAAGGAACAGCAGCGTTAGAGAGTCCAGATCCATGCAGCGAAGGCGAACGGGCGCACCACACCATAATGACAAACTTGACCGAAATTGGCTGTGGACCAAGAATATGTACGCCAAGGCTTTCTTAGAAGGACCAATGGTAGCAATACACAAAGGTGATCTAATTTCACAACCTATAACCTTGGGTAACAATTGCACTCCCAAGGGCTCAGTGATATCCCTACTCTTAATGAATATTACCCTCCTTAAACTACCGCATGCCTTGCAATGAATTCCAGAGGTCCACCACGCCCTGTCGGTGGATGATGTGACCATATGGTCTAAGGGCTCAATACAACTCATAGAGGGCAGCTGTAAAAAGCAGCCTCGACAGTCCAGTCCATCGGTAACACCACGGACCTTGAGAGCTCACCATCTAATTTAGAATCGCTGCTTTTTCGGCACAGATATTCGAAAATCACACCTCTCAATATCAAGATAGAAGACACTTATGTTGAGGAAGTCAGAAACATCAAAATCGTAGAAGCACACTTTAACAACAAGAGAAACAACACGTTGCAATCACAGAAACGTAGAAATATGAAGCCTCCAAACCTCACGCATGATTAGCAGGCTTGCCGACAAGCCCAAGGGGCTGAAAGAACATGACCTTCTGCACCTCTTTAAAGCTTTTGTGGTCATTTTGGTAACCTACAGCTATCCCTACCTATAAATAACCGGGGAATATGAACAAATAATCAATACTATACTGCGCGATAGATTTAAAAAGGCACTCAACCTCCTTCGATGGACATCCACAGAACGACTTCGATAACTGGAAATTCACAACACCGCAGCAGAGTTATTGAATGCTCACCTCGAAAATCAAATGATCAGACTAGCCCCCTCCAGAACTGGTATGACAGTGCATGCTAAAATGCACATCACACCACCAACGAAAGTCAGGAACAAACACAGGCTGCCGGAGGCTTGGAGGAAAGGCATCACCATCAAGCCTCTTCTTTGGAATATGAGCCCCACATTCCATGCAGACAGGCGCAAATCCAGAGTCAAAGAATACAATAAATACTCGGACGACGAGACCACCTTTTTCGTGGACGCCGCCTGGTCACCTGCAGGAAAATGCACGGCGGCAGTACTAAACCAGGGGCAATGTGTCTATTGCATATCTACTATACAGGATGATGTCACAAGCTTGGAGGAGGTCGCTATTGCCCTCGCGCTCCAAAACCAAGCGTCCACCTTCATCCCTACGGACTCAATGGCAGCCTATCATAAATACTGTAAAGGCGAAATCAGTCCTCTAGCATGCAGAATATTTCAAAAGCAGCAGACGGCCATTCTTAGGCAGACTGGAAACAAGCTATATGCATACATGACTACGTGGTATCAGAGGCAACGAGCTAGCTCATGCCTTCATTCGAGCTCTCCTACCCCGAGACTTTAACTTCAGTGCAGGTTCTCCAGCCCTTCTATATCAGAGGGCCCACTTCAACACATACAATGAACTTTTACAAAACCAAAGGCTTGCTCGAAGATTATATCCCCCACCACACCCTCAACTCAGTAAAGCTGCACAGGTAGCCTGGCGCCACTTACAAATGTTATCGTATCCCAACCCCAACCCATACGTACTCTCCAAAATAGACCCTGACGAATACCCATTACCCACATGTGCGCTATGCAACACTAATCTAGCTACACGCCAATATATAGCATGGGAGTGCCAAAGAAACATATAAACCAGATGTATTTAAGGAGTTCAGTAGAGATTGGTGGGAAGCGGCTTTGTCCAGCCAGGACCAGGAGGTCCAGGAGGCTCTGGTGTCCCGCGCAAGGACTGGGGCGCAAGCCAATGTGGTCCCGTACTAGAGACTCCACTGATTTCTCAATAGTTGTAATAAAGTATTTCATCCATCCATCCCACGGAGAAAGATGTGCGCTTGTTTCGGAGGCGATAAGGTGTAGAACGCAAAGTGATGGGCAGGTGCCACTACCGTTGCGTCTTAGCGAAGCGTTGGAAACACTTGCATTGTTGAGCATCACGTTGCACTGTTAGCGCAGCGTGATTAACGCCATGGCCCTTAGAATTACTTATGTGTGCTTTCTCTAGTATAAAGACACACACACAAAATGTTGACGTGTTATTACGGTGCCTCAGATATGCGCAATATTTGTTTTTAAATTGACAATCGCACAAGTGTGAACGCTGAAATTTGAGCATTATTGGTGGGCGCTGCGGATAGGGTTGGCTGTTTGAGGTGTCGCTTTGTGTCGTATGGGTTATCGTTACGGTGAACAAACAGATGGATGTACAGGCAGACAGAAAGACAGATAGACAGACCAAAATGTTTGCGTCGAAGTACCCCAATAAAGACTATTGTCTTTGAAAGCATCAAGACCCTATACACGCCCATGCTTCGCATACGTACGGGTAACTTCAACATAGAAATTGCAGTGAAGTTCTTTACCTTTTACAGCAGGTGTACGGCTGCATGAGGCGAACGCTGCATTATATATACAGCCACGGCATATGTGGAACGGCGGTCTTGCCTGGGATATGAATGACTCATGTGCCACTTTCATGTGGGCGTTCATCAATAACCCTTCTTGATGCTGGTGAACCACCAGCAAAATATACAAAGCGCAGTGTGCGGCAAAACAAATGAAAAAAATGTTATCTGAACTGGGATTCAGGAAGTTATAGTGGAACATTGCGTATGAAAAGAGACGAAGTAAGGTACACTGCCCTTAGTTCGCTCGCTTTTTAAGACACAAGTCAGAGCTGCAATGCCATCATCAGTTGACGCTTTCGCTCAAAAGGGTCATATTGGTGAAACTTCTAGGCATTATTGCGTCATAGTTTTCTGGAAGTTTGGCCGCTGGGTCAGTGCAAGAAGAACATTCGGAACTCTGTGAAATGTATCAAGACAACAAAGCGGCAAAAAATAGAACCTATTTCCTACATTCTGAAGCGTGACCTGCTGATGAAGTTCATTGCTTAGGAAAGAGAAATAGAAGTTGAAATAGTAGTGTAGGAAGAATTGCAACGCACCTGTGGTTGTTTCCAAAGTTTGCCGGTGGCGTCTTATTATATCATGCCTTTTTTTTCTTCCGGCTTCAGAGAATTTACGACTACTGCTGTTTTATTGAATAGTGACATGACATTCTACTCCATTTTGTCTATGGTCATTCCTTCTACTACATCATAGTTAGTGTGCGTAGTTTATGGTTGCTCTTATGTGTAACATCTTCAATGGAGCAAATGTGGAACTTATCAATAAAGTCTCTGTGGCTGCCGTCATAAGCCCATTTGGGAAGTGGTGAGTGGGCATCACACCCTAAAATGTGCTGCCGCGATCGTGCCGGCAAAATCTGTAATGCCGTACCAAAGTGCAGAAAAGTAGCGTCAGCATCTCTCAACGCCTCTAAGCGTCTCTCTCTAAGATTTTCGCATAGACAAGTATCATTCTCCACCTTCGCCCTCATGACGCTTATAGCTAACAATTACAGGAAAAGAAACTGTATGATGGCGTTTGCTTCATCAGTTTGCTCACTAACTCCCGCACCATCTACTAATCTGGCCCTGATATAAAGTGAGAATCGATTCCTCTTGTCCAAAGTCTTTCTTCCAGTTTTTCAGCTATCGTAATTTCTGTGATCTCAGTATCGATACTAATGGCAAGCTCTTACATTTGAGATGGGCTAATGCTGAAGGTTCAGGGGTGTTCTTATGCTATTGCGACAACTTATGTCGCTTATTTTTGCAAGAAACAATGTTTAAAAATCAGAACTTCAGCCAATATTAGGTCATGGAGCTAACCGCCAGTCTCAAGACCGTTCAATGTAACATCACACGCATTGTGAAATAAATGTCCATGTTCTGGAGGAATTCAAACCAGCAGTCTGCGTTGACAGTGAGTAAACTACAGCGCAGTGACAACATTGCTTGAAACTCCTTCGCAACAAAATACCCTATGCGGGTGTCAAGATGGCAATAAATCAGGCTAACAATTAAGTATAGTATATTAGAATATGAAATAATAACGAGGGATCACACATTATAAATTTCTTGACGAGTCCATGATTTAAAATTATCCACTCATATAAAAGGGATCAGCCTTACGTTTTCAAGGACACAAAGCACATCATCAACAGTGAGTAGACGTGTAGCGATTACCACAATTCTCCACAAAAAATGAATAAAGGACAGTGAGCGCTTCTCTGAGTTGCAGAAAACATGAGGACTTGTGATACTTCTCATCTTAACCGGCTTTAGTTGTTGCAAAATAATTTACTATGTGTTCTAGAAAGACAACTCCTCTATTTGTTGTAACTGTGCTGCGTTCTCCGAGTGGGCTTGGTTTTTCTGTTTGTGTTGTGGAGAGGGTTTTCTGAAAACTCTTTACTTTAGTACCATACGGTGATCGAAGTACCATACACTACTAATCAAATAAACAAATAAGTAATTGAACTGGCAAATAAAACGTCAAACGATCCCGAACGCATTCGCCTGAGGCCACACGAAGCCGACAGTTATAATTAGTGTTTCCTCATTCAGTGTGTTCTCATTCATTTTTTTCTAGCTTTGTGTTCCTAACATGTGCTGTATGGAAGACTTTGTAGATCTCACCCAGTTTTAAGCTGCGCCCCTGGTCAGCCAGCATTTGACCAAGCGATGAGGATTTCATTCGGTCACGGCGTCAACTGATCAGTGTCTTTTGCGTCAACCGTGATGACGCGACCTGCGCTTCCGCCAGTTCATTTTCGCCTTTTATGTGGTATATTAGGCTTTCCCATTCACAAGTTTTCAATATCACGCGTCATTGTTCATGGGTGTTCGTTTTCGTTCTTCGCTGTTGTTTGAATAAAAACGTATGCATTTTCCATGAAAAGCATGATACAACATAGACATATAGCCGGTGGTTCACATGTAGAAGTCTGTAGAGAAACTTAGTTCGGTGTTATCCTTGCATTTTTGTGAGATGCAACAGTGACCAAAAGGTTACATGCATCCACGCAATATCAGCGTAAGAGTAGTACGACAAATTTACGTATGACAGTGACAGTGGAATGGCTGCTTACCGCTGTATCTGTACAAAGTACTTGATCTTAATATCGCTATGCTGCTATTACCCCGCCACTGTAATGCAGAAAGGCGCTGTGGGTATTGTAATAAATAAATAAACAAACAAATAAATAAATATATAAATAACCAAATAACTCTTCAGCCGGCCTTTGAGAAAGTATTGTAGGAATCAGCCTTAACAAAATGTGGGCGCTGACAGAGCTAAAACTTTTTATTTTGTTTATTCTAGTGTTACGTTGAACTGACAGCTTGAAAGCCCCGGATGAGATTAGTAAGGGTTCGCATTTTACTAGAACATCGCTATTACTACTAGGAAACGTCCGCATTTATAAAGAGGCTACAATAAACAAAGTTTTGAAGACTGGAGAGGTTCGCTTGACGATCTTGTCGACAATTTTTCTTTCAAGCTATTGGTTACTAACAGCATCAAAGCAAGCAATGAGAACGAAAACAAAAAAAGAATCACAGTTTTGTAAACAGTTGTTCCTAAACATTTCTTTCATGTCCAACCCTTATTCAGAGAAAATACTGCGAAACATCTCAGACTACAACATGCGATTTTGTAGTAAAAAAGAAAATAGAAGGATGGACAAAAGCTTTAGCCAAAATGAAGAGTGACTGTTAGTATGCGCTAGAAAAAAATTCACTTTCCATACTTGAAACAGCTGCGATTCGTGATTTTAGGCCCTGAACTGATACGCACGACACGAAATCCCTTGCCTGAAACGGGCCAGTAAACACGAATGTATAGCCGCTTCTCTAATAGGCGTGTTGCATTTCTATGTTATGATATACATCAGCTTCACGCGGCAATAAGCTATTTATAGCTTTTTCTTCCTGGTGTAGGGAGTTTTCAGTCTAAGGGAATGAAAAATGTCTCAATGTCAACGGCTCCATGCTTTTTGAAATCCGATCTTTTATTTGTCTTATACTTGAGATTCTTAATATGGAGATTTTTCATCCAATGTCCCCCTCGGATTCCGCTCTTTGATTTTGTGGGTACGGTATGAGCTTGCACAAAACATACAATAACACGAAAATTTATATTGATGAATATGACTGGAAAACGGGATTTCGACGTCAAACAAAACACAGGAGCGAAGATAAATCCGCTTGATTTGCACGCGTGTTATTAGTGTCCATTGTTTCAAGGTGCTGTTCTGTTTTTCTATGCCTGCGACTGTAAAACTCCTTCAGCGGGAGGGGCCACACTTTCATATCTCATGCAATGGCCCACGTGAAATCTCTAGCGTTATTTCCCTTATGAAAGTATTCATATTAATACTGCAAATGTCGCACTCAGTTTCTCTCTGACCATCGTCAATAGTGCTAGTTTTGTAACATGGAGCATTAGTAGTGCTGTGTATCAGATACTTGGAGAATTAAGATAAGTCAGGGGCCCAGTAAAAAGAAATATAGTGTTTTTAATGCAAAAAAACTTAGAAATGGTCAACCTAAAGGTCTGCCCTTAATATCGCCTTTACATATAGTTAAAAACGCTCTCGCGGAAAGTTTCTTTCTTTGTTTCTTTCTGCTTTTGACTTAGCTGTTAAGCAGGCATAGACTTTTTACAAAATGTCGACGTAGCATTGCACCTATTTGTAGCAAAGGTGCGCAATGGTCTTAATTACCCTAAAAATACGGTACCTACGAACGTTAACTTTCCATCAATAGAATAAGTACGCTAAGCATAACATCCAGCATCGCTACGCACAATTAATAAACTCTTGTGATCGATGTCATAATGGCCCCGACGGGGTGGTCTAGTGACTGGGGTACTCGGCTGCTGACCGCAGGTCGCAAGTTCGAATCCCTGCAGCCACGGCTGCATTTTTGATGGAGGCAAAAATGCTTTAGGCCCGCGTGCTCAAATTTGGGTGCACGTTAAAGATCCCCAATTGGTCAAAATTTACAGAGATTTTCAATACGAGAGAGTCCGCCAGGGGGCCAGGCAAGGCTGGTGTGACTCGCATAGTCTCCGTATTCTACGAAGTTTTTGTTGAACCAAGACTGCTTTTTTGGTGCCAACAGTGGCCTCTCTTGAACTTCAGCAAGTTGCCGACGCTGCTGGTGAGTGCCTCAAACCTCTTTGTTCGTAAGGAGCTTTGCAAACTTCAACTCTTGCTGAGCGGGGGAACGCCGCCTCGTCAGCCCTAACGCCACCGGCACCGGCGTCGGGCTCGCGCTTCGATGCGCGTGCACAAGTTCATTCGGCAACGCAATGGCATACAAGGTGAATGGCACGCATTTACCTGCCACTGAATTCAACCCAGAAGAATGGAGTGTAGTCCTTAATGCCCGAAAACGCTCATCTCAACAGAGGTCAAAAGAAACTGAAGGAACGCAGTCAAGTAAAGCGGCGTCAGCTGCCAAAATGCCAGCACGCAAAATGAAATCACAGCCCAGCGTTTCCTCGAAGCTCGACGACACAGCTGTGGCGCGTCCTCGCTTAAAACGACTGCCACGGTTGCCAGTCGATGAATTCAAGATTGTCTTTCGTCCGAGTGCGGGCGTAGATCTGGCCCAATACAACGATGGAAAGTTATGAGCGGCTGTGGTCGCCAATAGCGGACTGCAATCTGTGGTTGCCGACGAAGATCTTGTGTGCACCAATCTGGCGAAGAATATTTTTACCGTGTCCACTTCTTGCGCCGACCGTGTTGCCAACTATGCAAAAATACGATAACTCACGCTACGTGGTAAAAAACTGGGATTTCATGCATACATAGCTCCCCCGGACGGGGCACGGGCAGGGTTCATCTACCGCGCTTGGAATGGTGAATCACCTGAGGACTTGCTTCAAGAATTACGTCGGACAAATCCCCTTCTACCAATAGTCCAAGCAAGGGACAGGGGGCGTACGTCACGCTCAGTGCTCATTCACTTCGTGGCTGAGGAGCTTCCTCCGTCAGTCAAAATGTTTGGCATCATCTACGCCGTTTTCAACTTTCGACCGAAGGTGGAAGCGTGCCCAAACTTTAGACAAGTCGGCCACCGACGAAACGTATGTCCTTTGCCAAATTACCTCACTTGCTCAAGCTGCGGACAGAAACAACCGGAGGACTATCCCTGCATCCCGCAGTGCGTCATCTGTGGGGATGCTAACAAGACGGGTGACAGGGCATGCAAGCTACGCTTTCAGCGTGGCTTCAGCCATCTCTCTCGGCCACGACAAAGGCCGCAACAAGAGCACCAGCAGGAGCAGCCTGAGTTCCAGTTCGAGAAGTTTTTTTCAAGCATCGACGAGTTAAATTGTAGCAGTAGAAGCATGAGTCCTGGACGAAACCGTAGCAGCAGAAGCGGAAGTCCAGGACAAAACCGGGGCAGCAAAGGCAAAAGCCCTGGATGAAGTGCATCACAAAGCCGTGGCTTCAGCACCAAACACGAAAAGGTGAGCTGGGCAAAGCAAGCCTCCTGCTCCTGTTGTATGCTCTCTGACGCTAAAGAAAATTCTAAAACTCAGGAGACTATCGAACGTCTAATGCGAGAGAATCAAGAGTTAAAGCAACAGTTGGCTCTGGTGCTGGAACGTTTAAGTGCACTTACAGCTTCCCCACCTATGTCTTCTCCCCCCCCCCCCCTATTCATCTCCCCCTCTGTCATAGAGCCTGATATGGCAGCCGAGTCAGGGACCGATGTTGTAGATTCCTCTCCACAGCCAGCAAAAAAGAAAAGGACAAAGCAACCTGAGTCATCGGAGGATGATTTTAAAAGCATCAGTCAAAAATTTCGGAAAGAACACCGGGAACTCAAACAAAAGGTTGATTTAGGCTTTACGCAAATCACTGAACGCTTCAATAAGATAGAGAGTATTCTAGACGTGTTAGTTGCTCGGCTCGAATCTCTCCCACAATCTCAACCCTCTCCAGCGCCTTCGCCACCATAACCCCCTCCTGCACCCTTGCCTCATCTTCACCTTCTTCACTCTGCATATGGCAAAAGAATTGCGTTGATTAAGAAACAAGAGAGACAACCTCTCAATTTATATACAGTGGTCTACATGCGCCCATGATGTTATCTTTGTACAAGAGCCTTTAAAAGCTTGCAAACTCCTCGGCTATCAGTCTGTACATTCGTATCCTAGCTTCCCATGGGCCACCACATATATACAGAGGGATATCTCGTTTATAGCGGATGATCTTTCCGATCTTTACAGTGACTGCCTTCTTCTTGAACTTCTCTCACGTCGTACAGGACAAGGCACATATTTTATTTTGAATATTTATTCTTATTCTAGAGATGACTTCACTGCTGTTTATTAAGCAATCGATAGGGCCATCCAAATAGCAAACTCTGCTCCCATAGTTGTAACGGGTGGCTTTAATGCCCCGCACGTAGATTGGGGTTATAGGAGAAACACTCAGAAGGGCACCAGCCTTTTTCAATACATTCAGCGAAACAGGTGCACTCTAGTCACTGACTGCATGCTACCAACACGAATTGGCAACAGTGAGAGCAGAGATATCACCCCTGACCTTAGTTTAACTAAAAATGTGTGACAAGCTAACTGGACACACAGTGGGGTCAACCTCGGCAGTGATCATTACATCATAACAATTACACTGTCCGATGCTAATTTTCGTCCACAGTTTCATTTAATACCTATTGTTGACTGGGACAAATTTCGCAAAATCCGAGACTGAAACCCGAAAAAAGAAATTCAAGACTACAAAGACTGGGCGTCTCAGCTTAAACAGGATGTAGCTGTTAGCGAAAAAGTAGCCCCAGCAGCACATATCAGTGATCCAGTAGACAGCAGGCTACTCCACCTATGGGAAGCCTATTAGAGCTTGGAGAAACGATGGCTCAAGCAAAAATATAATCGCAAACTTGAACGCGAAATTTGACAAACACTCCAGCTTGTAACTGAACACGCGGCCGAACTTTCATCGCAGCAATGGAACCAGATATGTAACCGAATCGACGGTACTCTACATATGAAGAACTCTTGGTCCCTGCTTCGCCATATGTTAGACCCATGCTCCTCGCAATGTGAAAATAGTAAGCGAATTACGAAACTCTTGTTTGAAGTAGAAAAACAAGGGCAAGACGTTGAAACTGCTCTTAAAACTGCGTATTTCCCTGGCCCAAGGCGAGAATCGTTACCCACCTACAATGGAGCTCCTAATGCAGACTTGGATGCACCAATTACAGAGGCGGAAGTTTGGGCTGCCTTAAGCAAACTTCGCACCACATCTGCACCAGGACTAGATGGAATTACTAACAAGACACTCCGACATTTAGACTCCAAGTCAGTGGCAGCTCTTACAGATTACATGAATCAACAGTGGTAGTAGGGCACGCTGCCCCCGGAATAAAACTCAGCTAAGGTGACTTTCATACCCAAACATAATAAGCCGTTAGACCTTAATAATTTGAGACCGATCTCTCTTACCTCATGTACAGGAAAACTGATGGAGAATGTAATACTCAATCGTCTTAATCGCTACATGGAACAAGAAAAACTGTTTCTCTCCCCCATGTACGGCTTCCGAGCGGGACTCTCCACACAGGATGTCATGCTGCAGCTTAAGGAGGACGTGCTATATCCCACTTTTCCTCACATCACTAGAGCCTTCCTTGCATTGGACCTGAGTAAGGCTTTTGATAATGTTTCTCACTTCTCGATTTTACAATCTCTTAGTGAATTAAACGTAGGCTCTCACACGCACAGGTATGCCTCTGCCTTTCTCAGCAATAGGTCTGTCTGCCTACAGTTGGGCACTTTCAAAACCGATCCCTTCACGTTAAGTAGCAAGGGAACGCCCCAGGGATCGGTTTTGCCTCCGTTCCTTTTTAACGTATCTCTCATACCGCTAGCGCGGGAACTTGCCAAACTTTCTTCCATCAATCACTCCTTGTACGCGTATGACATCACCATCTGGGTCAATAATGGCAGCCATGGCGAAATCGAATCGAAGCTTCAGTTGGCCGCTGACATTTTTGTTAAACACGCCAACAATATTGGGCTCACCTGCTCAGCGGCTAAATTAGAACACCTAGTAAGTGACTTTAAAAAGCAAGATACATGTCACATTCACGTCATGCTTGATGACACCCCTAATCGCAGGGTCAATAAAATCAATATTTTAGGCCTTAATATTTCCGGCAATGGTTCGAACGCTGACACCTTACAGTTACTCCGCACGTCAGTTCATAATACAGCTTCCCTCAATAGGGAGTTTTAGTGCTGGGTACCCAAGCGGCTTGCGTACGCAGGACGTTGGGGCGGCGGTATTGCGCATGCGCGAAATCCCAAACAGATGCGTCGCAAGATCGCTGGGGCGATGGGGTCATGCGTCCCCGCGGTCCACCTTCGCAAGAACTCACGGTATCCGCACAACGGATACTCTAGCCGTCGAGTTAAAATAAGCCAAAGTGCGAGCACTTATAGCGATTACACGGTTTCATCCAGATTTCCAAAGCTAGAATGGCCTGGATCATAGAAACTAAAAGGCATATGCCACCCCCGACCAGCTTATTAAATGGCGCCATCTAGCGCGGCTATAGTGAAACAGACAACCACAACTTTGTTATTGCAGAAACATTGTGCATTGTACATCTGGTGCAAAAATTGCGCAGCGACAATACTACAAATGAGTAACCTTTTTATTCAGTTTCACCTCAAAAACATTACGCGTAAGCTAACATGTTCATGACTGCGGTCGCATGAAGTGTCACAAGATCTCGACACTGTCGTTACAATAACCTTGTATTTTTCACTTTTTTGCGTATACCAGATTACTGTACACAATAAAAAAGTGTCCTGATCATTATGTATGTTTAATTTAACATTTTAAGTCATAAAAAGACTTAAATAATACTTATGCGACAAGACGCTATGGCTCTGCGAGCGCGTCTAAACTTCGGGCGGCTTGCGTTTGTGTGCGTGCCCCCGTGGCGCCAACTAAAAGGCATTCTGGTTGGGTATGGGTTGGGCACGCAACGCCGCGTGCTCCCAAGCCCACAAGGCCGCAAGAGAATGCGTACCCAGCACTAAAACTCCCTATTAAGCGCATATTCAATCGTCATCACGGCATGAGAGAAGCAGACACACGCCGCCTCATACAGGCCTTTTGCCTATGCAGAATTACCTACTCTATCCCCTACCTCTATCTCTCACTTACGGAGATCGAGCAACTTAACAGACTCATTCGTAATGCCTATAAAACTGCGCTCCATCTCCCTAAATTAACAGCCACGGATAAACTACTTCAACTTGGGGTGCACAACACTCTGGGAGAGCTTGTAGAGGCGCATCTTTTCAGCCAATATCAAAGACTATCACTCAGAGAAACAGGACACGTACTCCTGGGCCGACTTGGAATCAACGTTCCTGGTAATACCACGGCCACGCACGCAGTTCCCGTCACTCTTAGCAGCAACTTATTATTCCCGCCACACCCCAAAAATACTCACTCAGAACATAATCGGGCACGACGGGAAGCTCGAGCCAAGTCTCTTCAGAAGCGCTGCCCTCCTAATTCTCCCGCAGTCTATGTAGACGCGGCCAAATATGTAGATCATCGAGCTTTCGCGGTAGCCGTCGTAGATGGATTTAAAAAAACTGGTCGCTAGTGCGTCCCTTCCAAATTCGACAGAATCTCTGGAAGCAGAGGAGGCGGCAATTGCTTTAGCCATTGTTCACTCCTCCGCCGAGTATATTTTTTCCGATTGAAAAACTGCAATTCGTAATTTAGCCACTTTCCGAATTCATTCGCCGGCTGCTAAAATTTTTGAATCAGCTCTTCCGCCTGATCGCCTCATCACCCTCCTCTGGGTCCCTGCGCACTGTGGACACCCAGGCAACACGGCCGCTCACACCCAAGCCCGAGCACTCGCCAACCGGGCTCACAGCGACCTGCCTTCGCTTCGAAGTGCCAGGGATCGACTCCTCAGCTATTACGATATCACGCTATTTTACCGAAATTCCCGCCTAACGTATCCCCCGCCACATAAATCTCTCTCCAGAAGTGACCAGGCTTTGTGGCGCAGACTTCAAACGGCCACAGTAACGACTCCTTTTCTTCTTTTTCTTTTACACATGGCGAAACCTCGCCTCATTGCAACTTACTTCCTAGCACCAGAGCCGACTTCCAGCACATATTTCTGAATTGTCCAAACAAACCCAAGCCTCCGTGGCTAGGGTCATAACACCAGGAGCGATGGGAGGCTGCTCTGCGCAGCTCGCAACCGGGTTTACAGCTCCGGACAGTGAGCTGGGCCAGAAGGGTCGCCGAAGCACAGAAGTGTCCGGCCACCTAGAGCGGCCCGAGGGCTCGTCGTCATCCTGATTCCACTTTCCCTACCACACCCCCCTCAAATGATTTCTTCGTGAATCAATAAAGTTGATTACCTACCTACCTACCTTCGCTACGGCGTCTCTCATAATCATATGATTGCTTTGTGATGTTGAACCTTATATATCAATCAATTGATGTCACAATGATGGCTGAACATGTCGCGTGGACGTATCGTTACGTGTGTGCGTGGTGCCGAGAGTCGTCGGGGTCTCTCAATTCAAGTTGTTCCTGTGCGGTGAGTGATTAAAACAGGTCATCACTTTCGAACAAACTTTATATCAAGTTATTTTTGAGTTTTGGGACATTTTTTAGCTAACGGCGTCCTCATGTTCCAAGGCCATCGACTGGTAGAAGGGGAAGGCATGCACCTGTTCTTCGAGCAGCCAAGAGAGGCAACTTGCGACTTCAGGCGTCTTCGCCTCTCTTTCTGTTCGAGGCGCCCGCTAGGAAGCGAAGGGGCCGCTTTCAGTCGAGTGACGTGATGTGGTCGGGAAACCCATTTCCAGAAAACGCGGTGTCAAAAATGGTATCACACCACGGATAAACTGGCGAGAAACAGCCGTAGTTGTAGCGATCGTCCAGTGTTCTATTCCTGGGTTGCTGGCTCCGAAACAGCAACCGTCTCGAGTGCGGATCACGTTAGGGGTCATTCATAAACTAAACGCAGTCAAAGGGCAAATATGTCTTCCATAAATGCTGTTTATTTTTGCCTGGTTGATTTTGTTGGTCATGAGGGCTTTCATATCTATGCTGGCTTCCTTGAGCAGTTGTCATCAATGAAAGAGTAGCGAATCTTTTCCTTCTCTATGTTTTTGTCTGAGGTGACGCACTGTTTTAAACTTATTTATAGCTTTTAGTTCAATAAGGTGTGTTTTCGAAAACTCAATTATTTGAATTTACAAAAAGGTACGCATCTTTTCGAGAACTCAATCCAGTCACTTCAATGTCCGAGGTTGATTGCGGCATGCATGCGCGCTAAACGTGTCAATATATTCTTCCAAATATTTCTTTTTGAGTACTTTTATTAAAGGTTATCAGTACGTGGCTATAGTTTAAGTACCACCCACACCAGGAATGCAGATTTTAAATCCATTTTCATGTCTCTTGTTTTGAAGAATGTTAGTAGGCGACTTTTTATATAACACTTCACGCAAGTATAAGATTCACACGTCGCATGACGGAGCCCTGGGACTTCCGCCAATGGCCTCTACCATACGTCTCCTAAAGGTGGGCGTCCACAACACGTGGCAAGAGCTCATCGAAGCGCATAGGAACAGCCAGCTGGAGAGGCTCAAGCTGACACCCACGGGGAGGTCGGTGCTCCGCTACCTCAACTACAGTGACACGTTCATCGCCGATGCAGACCGGAAAAAGCGCATCCCGCTGTACATTATAGAGTCGCTGTCCATCGCACCTATTGCACGCAACATGCATCCTACTTTCCACGAAAGTAGACGCAAGGCTAGAGCTAACGCTATTCGACGAAAGTTCAAGCAAGACCCGGACGCCCGCTACACTGACGCGGCCAAGTATCCGCATAGAAGCGCTTACGCTGTCGGCGTCGTCGATTCTCAAGGCCGATAGTTAGCGTCGGCCATGGTCAACGCACTCAATTCAGACGCCGCAGAAGAATCGGCAACCGCTCTAGCAACCAGAACATGTACAGATGCCGCGGTAATTTTCACCGACTCACAAGCCGCCTGCAGGAATTTTTCTAAGGGCCGTATCTCAGCCAATGCCATCAATATTTTGAAACGGCGAAGCACTCCACTCCCATACACTTGTGTATTATGGGTGCCAGAACACGAGGGTCTGCAGGGAAATGAAGCGGCCCATGCCGCTGCCCGCGACCGCGTCAGCCGGGCTGCCCTATGCCCACAGGACATTCGACCCGTCGTTGAAGAGACGGAAGTTGTTCGAAACACCTACTCGTCGTTACTCCAGCATTACAGGCTGGAGCGACGAGTATACCCTCCACCACACTCAAAACTGACAAAAGAGGAAAGCGTAATACTGAGACGCCTGCAAAGCAGCACATACACACATGGGGCCCTAATGCACCGTCTCTACCCAACGAGATATAGCTCTATATGCCAGCTTTGCATCGTACCGGACACCCTGGCGGACTTGCTTCTTGCATGCCAGTGTATTGCCAGACGTGATATGCAACAACACACAACTGATAATTAAGCAGGATGAACGAACGAAGACCCAACCGAAACGTAGGAGGCGAAGCTCGCCCTCGAGGACCTCGAAGAGCCACAACAACTCGTCGCCAGGGCCAAGAGGGCAGCCGAAGCCAGAGGGTTCCTGGACTAAGGAGCCCTCCCACCTCAGGGTGACACCGGGCACTGCTCGGGGCACTGTTTAAAAAATAAACGTTTACTTCTCTCTCTCTCTCTCTCGCATGACGGAATCATTGTGTGATTTGCCTTTGAAGTGTGTTATTTCTTTTCGCACGTGTGGCCATGGCCTAGTGCGTGAGAGAGAACTTTCGTCGTAGTGTGGCAGTGTAGTTCAGTGTGCCTTGTGTTCTCTGCGTTGTCGTCCATATCAGTGAATTGGTTGGTGAAATACAAAACGCCTTTGTGAACGACCGGAACACTGAAAACTGTGTCGAACACAGCGTGTTTGTGGTTTTCTTGAATATAACGCAGTTATGATCTTCGCGAGAAGGGTATGTCATAAACGTCTGGAATTCTCGCAAGCACACCCATTCGTTGAGGAAAGGGTGTCTTCGTAATGGAAAGAGACTTCCGGGCTCTAACCACACTACAACGGTGCCGGGGTGTGTTCTCTGCAGCTGCACCGAAAGGGGGCTCGTAGGAGTTTGTGGAAAATAACGTGCAGGAAGGACACGTACGCGCTGAAGAGAATTTGACTGCTTCGGCAGTTTTCATTCAACCAGTGAGAAGTGCGGGTGTTAGTGTTGTGTGGGTCTCGCGTAGGCGGCGAGCATAGAGTGCCCAGCGCAATGTATTGAGACGGCTACACCACCGGGCGCCCTTCTCGTCTACCAAGCTGAGGAGACCTTCAGCGGCACCCCGTAAACTCTCCTACGTGTACTACGAGCTCGACTAGTCCATATAGTAGACTCGCTCGCTGGATTTCGTGCCGACCGGTTGTACCCCCGCGATCTCTGACAATATCGCAGCTCTGGCCGACTGACTCGTCCTCTGCCGTCTCCTGACGCCAACAAGAGCTCTCGCCGAGTGGTGCCTCATCCTCGGACTCATCCGACCGTGTCCATCTTTCCTATCTTCTTCTTACTTCCGTATGTACCTGTCCCTGCGCCTCGCTCTCTCTTTTCACTCTATCTATCTCTATACCCTTTAATCGTTATCCTTGTAATCGCTCCTTAACCCCACCCCTCGTGAGCTACTGTTGAGGTGTCCTCCCCCTGTGAGACAGATACAGGGCTCACTCTTCTCTTCTTTTTATTTAAAATTACTCCCCCCCTCGTATAGAACTTTTTATTGAGAGTTTTTTATCTGTATTTTAAATGCGAAGCATTTCTTAGCGAACTTCAGCAACTTTGAGCGTATCAATCTATCCATCTCTCTATCTAGCCGCTTACGTTTGGGTGCTCTCGTGGTCACACCTATAACTTGGCGTAAACCAAAATTAGCAGGGGAGGTTAGCATGGTCTGACAAATATTACGAACTGCTCAAGAGATGAATAATCTGACAATCTCGTCGCGTACGTCGCGAAACACTTCCCACCAGACATACCCATTAGCGGGTATGTGCTGCTGGTATGCGGGTATTTGACACAGATGATTAAAACTTACCCCCGTATTCATAAACGCTCCTCGATTCGACTTTCACCCTTCACTTGACAGAGTTGAGCCGTGCGCGACTGCTCGGCTAAAAATGAAGCTGCGCTACTAAAGAATCGCTGCAGATTATCCCTGATATGCAGTGACTTGTCGTTCGTAGAGATGGCGCTCCCATCGGCTTTCTCAAGTGAAGGTTAAGTGTTGAGGGAAGGGACTTTCTAGAATACGGTGGATAGTATCTACTCAGGATTGACGATAACACACATGAATGATTTTTACGAGCGAGTATTAAGGAATACCCGACATCGGTCGGGTATTCCTTAACCGTCGACGACCCGACGAATGCAAAAAAAAATGAATGTGTTTTACCCCAACTTCATAATGCCTTTGGTCCGGTGGGTATTACGAAATAAAAATAAATACTAAAAAGTTTCTGGGTCCCACCTGTAATCGAAAGTGCTTTGCTCATTTCTATATAAACCTGAAACTTTGATGGAATGTGCCCTTCGCTAGTATTTCATCATTTCCTGATGTTTGAAAATCTTTGTCCAAGTTTTCATAATTGCGCTTTGCGGCTTCTCTGATGCCAGGAGCAAGGGGTAGGAGCGTCGTCAAGCTGCTAACATAGCAGCTTTTTGCTCCAATTCTTGCAGTTGCTTTTCGCAATTTGGTGAAGGAAATGCTCAATAAAACTGAAGCTGAAACTGAACCCAAGCATTCTGCGTGGATATGAAGCATTTTACCACAGAGTTACTCAACGTCTCGAAACTACTTCTCAAATAGACGCTAATCTTCGTGCAACGTCAATAGCGGTTCCAGTGCGGCCAACTCATTTTTATAAACGTTACCTTTGATAGAGCCATCACGTCGGATCAACATCAGTTGTGGTTAGTTGCCATGCGCTGAATTTGATTTATGTAGCAGTGCCCCGGGCCAGCATCCTCGTGAGCATCGGCGCTTGATATCAGCTGCTGGTGTTGCTAATACACATGTTACAGTTGGCATCGTTGCGCAAGTGAAAACAGCTGCTTATATAAACATCTGCAACTTTTCAACATATGTCTTTGCATGCAACATTTGTACATATACTTGGCGTCATTTCATGACGTGTTGTTCAATAAAAAATAGCAACATGGTCCCCTCCTCTCCGCATGCTTCGCATAACGTCGATTTCCAGGTACGTGAGATCTGTCGAATTTTTTTTATTAACCCCAGCTTTTTCTTTGTGTCTCCTTTGATTTCTATCAGGTTATTTTATTCACATCTTGCGTTTTTCTACTAGTACGTGATGTAGCGTTCTTTCAGAAATTAGTAGGATTAGTAGCTCTTCTTTTCATCGCGCGTATTTGCGCTTTTCCTCTTAGTTAAGTTTTGTTAACTCCGTCTATTTTCCTTGTTGTAAGTAATCGCTTGTTTGTGTTTGTTTTAATTGAACCTCCGTGTGTGCTCTATGAGTCCGTTAGTCCGACCCAAACATCGCTACACGTGCAACCTGCCCGGATCGACAGGCCTGCAAATAATTTCGAAATGTATCACTTGCAGGCCTTCCAGGCCTCGCAGGACGAAACGTAATGTGGAAGCCTGCGAGTCTACCGCACGCCTCTGCAGAATCGGCGGGGCCTCACCAGAATGGTGTCACACCGACTCATCAGCACCATCTGTTTGGGGATGTCATAAAGAAAATATACCATCACGGCTGTCTGTTGCGTATTAGACGAGTGGTAAGAGAGAAGCCAGAGACCCCTTTCAATCCAATGAAACACGTCTAGCGAACGCTCATGCGAATTCTGCTTTCTCTCTGGTTGCGGAGATCGCAACACCCCTAAGCCTAATTAGCAGGCTGGCGTCTGTAGTCTTATGCCGGCCATGCGCTAGTGTGAATGTTGGATGACACAGCACCCAGCGCCAATGTACTAGTGTAAGATCTGCACTTCCCGTCGTGATTTTTTCTTGCGATCATAGCAATATTTTATGTTGCGAGAGCATGTGCGCCTTTCGTGTGATATACGAACATGCGCATGGCTCCTGTGTACCGCGTCATTTTCTGGTAATACTTGATAGACAATAACCGATGTTACTTATGTTCTTACAACACAAGGCATATACGGTAATGAACATTTTCTAGTTTATTTGATAGTGAACTATGACAGCATATTGCACAAGAGCTTTTCGTAATAACACAAGAACGTTTCATATTGAGAAAAAATTTTTATAGTGAGAATAGAAGCCGTTGTACGTGAAATTGAAGAAAATAAAAGCAAGACGCACGACAAGGTAAAGAATCGTCTACGGAATTTGCGCACGTCATCACAAACAGGACATCGCTTTTCTATTGCCACGACACCCACTTCAATGTGATACATACTTGATTTACATTTATTTTTTTGTGAGCTGTTTTGATGTCCTGTTCACATACAGTCAGTCAAGAACTTTAATATATGGTCCTGAGGAGTTTAAGCCACCAGGGTGCCCACGTGGGACATCCTAGCAGCCGCTACCGTAGGCGACGCCCGAGTCGGGGCGGGAACGTGGTGGCGTTCCGCCAGTTCTTGGGCCCTCTGGACTGCCTTAAGTTGGTTTCGGAGATTGGGGCTCCTGAGTGCCTCCTCCCAGTCGGACTCACTGGTGAGAGGTCCCTGAGGTAACGCGGGACATTGCCAGAGCATGTGCGCGAGTGAACAGTACACTTCTGTGCAATCTGGGCACTGTGAATTTATGTCTGAGTTATAATGGCTGAGTCGGCCCCGTGATGGGTACGATCTCGTTTGTAACATTCTAAAGGCTACTTCTTGCGCGCGTTCGAGTTTTGAATGGGGTAAAGGGTATCGGCTTCTGTTGTGTCGGTAGTGGGAGGTAATTTCATGGAAGGTGAGTAGTGGGTCATTAAACTGCACGTCTGGGCCCAGCTCTTCGGTGGCTGATTGATCGTCACGGCGGGTCAGTTCTCGTGCTCGATCATGAGCCATTTCGTTGAGGTTGGGTTGTTGTGGGTGAACGTCTTTGCCCATGTGGGCAGGGAACCAAGAGAGGTAGTGCGAGCCCGTATATTTCCGTGTTTGTAAAATGCGGGCTGCTTCTGGAGCGATGTTGCCGGTTTCGTAAGCCCGAATGGCGGCGCGAGAGTCTGTGAAGACATTAGTGAGTGAGGGGTCGGTCATCGCTAAAGCTATAGCAACTTGTTCGGCTATGGCGCTTGTTGATAGCCTAACCGAGGCGGCTGAGCGTAGGGCTCCGTCGCCATCTACTACCGCGAGTGCGAAAGAGGAGGAGTTACCGTATTGCGCTGCGTCGACGAATGCGGTAGAGTTGCGATTCGCGGCGGTACGGTTTAGGATCGCGCGAGCGCGGGCCAGCCGTCTGCCTTCGTTGTGTTGTGGGTGGACATTTCGCGGAAATGGGGTTACCATGTAAGTAGCTCGGACAACTCTGGGGAGGGTTACTGCGCGTTCAAGGCAGGGGTGTGGGGACATGCCGGCCTCGCTTAGAAGTCGGCGGCCTGCCTTGGAGGAGGAGAGGCGGATCACTTGGGCCGTGGTCTGGGCCTCGATCACTTCATCGATGCCGTTGTGCATGCCTAGTTGGTCAAGACGGGAAGTGCTCGTGTTTTGAGGCAAACCAAGGACTTGTTTAATGCTTTTGCGCATGAGTGTGTTTAGTTTCGTCTTTTCTACCTTCGTCCAGTTGTGGGCAGAGGCGACGTAATTGATGTGACTCATTAGGAACGCGTGGTATATGCGCAGAAGGTTGGCCTCTCCAAGGCCTCGTCTACGACCCGAGACTCGCTGAATGAGTCGGAGCATGTTCTCGGTTTTAGCTGTGATATGTTTAATTGTTCTTGCATGACAGCCAGTGGCCTCGACGAGGAGGCCGAGAATGCGTATGGAGTCCACGCGGGGTATTCGCTGCCCATCTTTGGCGTGTAGCGCTATGGGTAGATCACCTAAGGGTGTTAAGTTACGAACGCCTTGGCGAGATTGCCGGTACAGTAGCAACTCTGATTTTGTGGGCGACAAACGAAGTCCAGTGTTTTTTAAGTAGGCTTCTGTGGTATTGAGAGCAGTTTGAAGGGCTTGCTCCAACTCCGCCAATGAGCCTCCCGGGCTCCAGATGGTGATGTCATCTGCGTATATAGCATGGTTTATGTTTGGGATCTCGCGGAGTTTGTCAGATAGTCCCTTCATTACTATGTTAAAAAGGAGTGGAGAAATGACTGCCCCTTGTGGTGTCCCGTTGGAACCTAATGTGTAAGTGTCGGATGTAAGTTGCGATAAATGCAGCTGAGCTTTTCGATTTTGCAGAAAAGAACGAATGTACGCCTGGAATCTTTTACCGAGACCAAGGCTGGCAATGGATTCCAGTATAAAGCGGTGTGAGACGCTGTCGAATGCTTTAGTGAGGTCTAGGGCGAGAATGCCACGAACATCTCTCGTTTTTGAGTCGAAGATCTGTTTCTTTAGTAATAGCATGACGTCTTGTGTTGAAAGGTGCGGACGGAACCCGACCATGTTGAACGGAAAGAGTTCGTGATCCTCTATGTAGCGCGATACACGATTTAGGATGACATGTTCAGCTGCTTTTCCTATGCATGAGGTTAGGGAAATCGGGCGTAGATTGTCGAAGTTGAGTGGTTTACCTGGCTTTGAGAGAAGGATTACCGTGGCCGTGCGCCATTGTTCAGGTACCTGGCCAGTTTCCCACATGTAATTAATGTCTTTTGTGAGTAGTGTGATGGCTTGGTCGTCTAAATTTCGCAACAGGCGGTTGGTTACCTTGTCAGGACCGGGGGCTGATCTGCTGTTGAGGTTGTGTAATGCCTCCCGAATTTCTGACTCCGTGAAGGGTTCGTCGAGTTCGGGTATCGTTTCGCATTCTATTTCTGGGTAGTCGGTGGGTTGTGCTGTGTTTAAGGGGAGGTGACGTTTGGAGATTTCTTCAAGAAAGGATGAGTTTGTTCCTCCCATCTTTTTGTGCGAGTGTAGGAGCCGGTCTATTGCATGACTCTGGTTGTTTTTTGTTTCGCAGTCGTCCAGCATGTATTTTAGGAGGTTCCATTTACCCCCAGTTCGCATGCGGCCGTCGACCGCCGAGCAGAGTTCATGCCATTGGAGTCGTGTGAGCTCCGTGCAATATTTGGCAATGTCTTGGTTCAGTATTGATAGACGTTTTCGTAAGCGTCTGTTTAGTCGTTGTGTTTTCCAGCGCGCGAGTATTGACGCTTTTGCCTCGAGCAAATGTGCCAGATGTGGGTCCATTCTCGGGACCTCGAGTTCTGTTTGTATTGTTTTCGTTGTTTTGGCTATGTCTTCCTGAAGTGAGGTGAGTAGTTCGATGAATGTGTTGTATTCCTTTGTGTTGTTTTTGCGGAGGGTGCGGAAGGCATCCCAGTCCGTTAGCGTGAATGTACGGGGTGGGGCTGATGCGTTGGGTAGTTCGGTTCGTATGATGAAGTGATCGCTGCCCAGGTTTTCCTGCGTATTGGTCCAGGTGTGGCCTGTGACGTTACGGGTAAATACCAAGTCCGGCGTAGTGTCGCGTTGTACCGATGTTCCAAGTCTCGTAGGGAATCGGTGATCTGTGATGAGTGTGAGGGACAAGTCGTCAATTGCTCGCGTGAGGTTAGTGCCTTTAGCCGTTGCCTGGGGGTAACCCCATGACGGGTGGGGGGCATTGAAGTCGCCTGCTATAACAAGCGGAGAGTTTCGCGCGAGCGTTGTGGCTTTAGTTAAGAGCGCATGGAAGGACTGTCTGTAGTCTGACGGGGAGCTGTAAACGTTAAGGATAAAAACGCTTTGTTTTAAAAAACGGTTTGGTACGAGTTCGACGAGTATCGCTTCCAGGCGGCTGCGGGTGGGTAATACCTCATGTACTATGTGAGCAAATTTCTTGCTAATCAGCGTGGCTATACCTCTCTTGGTATCCCCTCGTTGTGAGATGGGGTGGTAACCCGATAATGTGAGAGTATCACAAAGGGTCTCCTGCAGTAATATTACGTGTGGCTTCTTGGGTTGCGCTTTAATGTACTGCAGCAGTGGGGTTTTACGGGTCGCGAAGCAAGCGCAATTCCACTGCCAAATTTCTAACGTGTTTTGGGTTGTGGAAGCCATGATGATTACATTGAATTTGGTGGCCCAGGCAGATTTGCCGTAGGATCCACAGAAACTACTGTTCTGGCTTTGGTTTTAGCTTTTATGGTGGCTTTTTGCTCTAGTGCTTCCACCCGGCGTGACAGCGTGTCGATGTTATCGTGGTTTTCTCGCGTGAGACGTAAGATTTCGTTTAGAGTGTCTTCTGGTGAGTCGCTGTCATTCGTGTCCGCTTCGCGGAGTGGTGGGGCTCTGCGTTTAGGTTTGCTAACATCTACAGTGGATGAGGGGGGATCTTTAGGAGCTGTGAGAGTTTGTATTTGGTGCCTCGCCTCATTTAGTTGTGTGGTGAGCTGTTGTATGGTTGCCCGAAGACCTGCTAGTTCTGCTCGTAGAGTTGTAACTACCTCGCTTTCATGCTCTGGCAATGAGGGCCGCGTTACCTTTGTGACTGGCGGCGTGCTCCGTAGCGGTGGTTTCTTCCCTTGGACTCGGTCCGCCCATGTCAGCTCAGCCTGGCGAGATGGGGAGTGTCTCCTGGAGCGGGAGTGGCTGCGCTGGCCACTGCGACGTCTCGCTGTCGGTGTGAGGGAGCGGCTTCGCCTGGATGTCGCATAGGTGCTCGAGGTGGCGCTGGAATCGCGGGAGCTGGCTCCACTCGATCCTCTGGAGCGGCTACGACCGCGTCGACGGCGTCGGCGTCGTCGTTGGCGTACGATGTACGGAACTTGAAATTTACGTTTGCAGTCCTTATCGGCAGTGGGGTGTGGTCCACCGCAGAGGGTGCAGTGGGGCTTACATTGGTGGTTTTCGGGTGGGGTTTTGAGTCCGCACTTTCGGCACCACGTTGTGTTAGGATTAGGGCAAACGTCTGCACGATGGCCGAGGCTGCCGCAGTTGTAACAAACTTCCGTGTGTCTGCGGAAAAGCGTGCATCGAACTATGCTCGCCCCGCAGTATACATAATTGGGAACTTGCATTCCTTGGAACAGGATGGTGACGGCTGTGGTGTTCTTGATGCGTTTCACCTCCAGGGCACTCGGGTTGCGCTTTGTGACGATCAGTTCTCGGAGCTGGGTATCGGTGAGGTCAATGTCAATGCCTCGGATGACGCCTTTGCACGTGTTATCGGGTGGAGCCGGATATACAGCAACTCGGTACAGAGTGTCTCGCAGACGTAGTTGCTGTACCGTGGTATAAGCTCGTGCGTTTCGTTCGATTGGGGTACACACTACAAAAATGTTCTGGGTGACATTTGGGCATATAGAGTCTTCCATGAGGTCTTGAGGAGCCAGGGCGGCGGCCATCGCCAGGGCTTGCTCAAACTGCACCGGCGTGATTTTAGCCACGTTGAGGCCATCTCGGGGCCTTACGATTATGCGATATGTGTCCCTCGGAAGTTGAGGGAGTCTTGAGGTAGCGACGAGGCGTTGGTACGCGCTTCTCGGTTCGGCGGTGCGGCCGCCGTCCCTACGTCTCCCTCGCGTACTTGTTGGTCTTGCGTCTTGGGATTGGTTAGCTTTGCTCTTGCTTGGCTTACGGTTGTACGCCGTAATCCAGCCTGGGCCATTCGCTTCTTCAGGCGATATTGCTTCGCCTTCGACGATTTCCATGATGAACGGGGTAAACTTGCGGGATAGGCCCAAGCCTACCCACCTTGGCTCACCGGAGCAAGGCTTAGCCCGCTAGGGGTAGCGAGGCAGCGGCGGCGTAAGCACTTCAGAAGGCCAAAAGTAGAGAAAGAGTCCACCCACCGAAATAAATACGGTGTCCACGGAATTCTCGTAACTTGGTGCGTACGTTGGTGTGCAAATCACGGTGATTGTAGGCGGCAAACCGCACACAATCATTGAAGATAGCGGAAGCCGATGTTCTAACGCCCGCACTGGTCGGCTTCTTCTTCTTCCTCAACATACAAAAAAAAATTTCCAATTGCCAGCAAAGTCTCTCCCAGTTGTTTCTTTGAGTGCTACGAGGGATGACAGAAAACTATCGGTGGAACGAAATGAGGAGATTTAATATGTTTTAAAAAGAAAGTGGAGACAGCTTCTTGTGTGTGCAGAGGCAGTCAGTGTTGACGTCGCGACAGGGTCTCCGTGAGACGGGGACGGCAGGCGACATGTAAGCGAGAGTAAGGGAGCTGCACCTCTAAAGAAATCAACGCTCACTTTTCAGAGACACGCGTGTTGCTAGCGCGCGAAATTAGTTTGGAGGGTTTGAAGGAAGATTAACTGCGCTAGCTTTACGAAGCCATGTTAAGATAATTGGACCCAGAAGTTCACCCTGTGAGTTTGAGCTTGCAGCGAGCACTCTCAACTTAAAAGCAGTCTGAGCGCACGACGAACTTTTGAGAGCATTTTTATTTTGATTTTTTTGCATTGCCACATTCGATCGATGCTTCTCGGTTTTCGTGCGTCTATTTCGTAATATTGCTCTGTTTTATGCCAGTATGATTTTATTTTGCGCATTATCAGAATACTGGAATTTTCTCGTTGGCCAGTGAATATTTGTTTTATGTTTAGAGAAATGGCTCCGGTGTCTGTTCCATAGTGCGCTTTTTGAACGTAACGTTGTTAAACAATTAAAATAAGAACTGGTCACCTTTCGATCACCACTTTTTTTCTTTTTCTAGAAGCGACTTCAGCACGGCTCGAAATTTCATCGAATCCACTGATTACAAGTGAAGTCTAGGAACACTGGTCCGAATTCAAGGAGCTCAACAAATTACAAAGAGGTCTTTTCCAGCATTCGTTCTCAGAGAAATTTTGAAACTCGTGGGATTCGCGACACCAATGTTGGCATAAATACGAGAGCATATATAAATTGTTAATATGTCTAAATATATTGAGTCATCGCGTATAGCATCCGTTAACCTGTCATGTGATCGAAGGGTTATACGTAAAGCAAAAAGGCTAGAGTTCTTAATTTCCACTTTCATAATTTTTCAGGTTACCCCGTATTACTGTTCAATACATTTCATGCGTTCTTTCTTCAATGTACTTTATCTAAATAATGATGCGAACTCTTTCTGTTACAAAATTCTTTGGCTTAACAACCTCATACATAGTAAAACGGTAATTAAACTAATTACTTTAGTTGAAACATTTCCTGTATTTAAGTTTTCATGGCCTTCAGTCCTACACATATATTTGATGCCAACAAGGCTGACGTCCTGACCACTCGTGATCGCAAGGCAATGGTTCTCGCGTACTTTACCATTGCCTAACTTTCGCCCCATCCTCTATAACAACGTGTTGGCAGTGGCATTGTGAACAGCGGTAAGGATGTCTGCTGCTGTGTAAATAAGCTCAATAGAAGTAAAGGCACGTTCAAGTTGCTACTAAAACCATAGTTCCAACGCCCATGTACTTGTTAAACACTCTAAACTTTACTAGTTATTTTCATCTTCCTTTAGTTCCGGAAACATTGCTTCTGGCTAATGTTTGTTTCCATGATTGGCAAGACAATAGTATCCATCTAATTTGTTGGTGATCTGTTGGTGGAGCTATCCTGACCTGACTACGGCGCATTGTATTTAGGGCATCAGGCTGTCAGAAGTCTAGTAGCGAAAGAACGCACTCGAAACAGGCAAAAGAAACAAACTTTTTGCGTTTACATAGGCAATTGAAACAAGAATTTTGATGCAGCTCCTGTGTAAACAAATATGTCTGTGGCCGGTGTTGGAATACACGTCGAACTGAAATGATCTTCAGTCTAAAGCACAGCTATCAATTGCTTCTTCTACGCTTGAAAGCATGTGAAAAAATCTCTAACGGGCACTGTTACCAGAAAGAAAGAAATATCCCATTTAATTTGCATTATAATGACACACCTTTCACTTGTGTATTTGAGCATAAGTATTTAGGCGTCACTTTAACACAAGATCTTCGATGGGAAAGCCATATCAACACCATAACCTCAAGTGGCCTTAAGCGACGTTTCTTTTTGAGAAGACGCCTTCATCTGGTGCCCCCAGATACAAAGCTGCTAGAATACAAGATGCTTTTCAGACCAGTGTCAGAGTAGGCGAATATTGCTTTGTTACCGTATGCAAAGAAACTGATTGCAAGAATCGAAGGGGTGCAGAGGAAGGCAGTGAGATGAGTTTATGACAATTTGACCTATTCCTCTTCTGAGTTGCTACATGAAGCTTGTCTACTAACACAGCAAAGTCGGGCAAAACAGCAAGTGTAAAGCTTTTGTTTACACTAATTCATGAGGACATGAACATCGACACGTGAAAAATAATTTATTTCAGTAGTTCTAGATTGACACGTCACAGGCAGTCTCAAACATCAAACGAATACACTTCTAAATCAAATTGCTTTAAATATTAATAATTTCCGCAAACCTTAAAAGAATGAAACCTACTGTTACGAAAACCTTATCTTCACATATGTCCTTGAAATTAATGTAAGCAAATGTACATTCTATGTAGTTTCTGCGAACACAGTTATTGTTTTTTTCAGTTTTTTTGTCTCCTTGTGACTTGTAGTATGTATGCCCTCCCTGAAATGGTCTCTGTGAGATCAGCAGTGTTGCTATATGAAAAAAAACATTCAAAAATAATAACAAAAGTTAGTTACGCCTGAAGACTGTCACACAAGTACTACATGCAGTTCGAAACTTGCAGCGCACTGCTGGGGCATAAACATGACGCTCAAAAAGATTGCACATGTATACACTGGACGAGCGTGGTCAGTCCGGGGCACGCTGTCACTTATATGGTAGATCAGCCGGGAGTGGGTAAGTACCCGACGCTGGCTAAATCGCAGTGGTAGGCCTCGACCACGCGGCAGCGTCTGATGAGCTGGACAACAAGCTTCTAGCTGGCGAACTCCACTATGTCGTTGAGATTGATGCTCTCGGCAACGCTGGCATCTGGCGTAGACAGCTGCCGATGACAACTCTGGCGGCTGCCATTGGCTGTGCCGCGGGGAGTCGACAACCGGGGTTCGACAATGCCCTTAAAATCACCGACAGGTTTGTGTGAAAGTTAAGAAGGAACAAGTACACAGATATCAAACACCTGAGGTTACCAGAGATATCACTGTAAATAACAGCAAATTCCTAGCAATATGGTTATTCGTGACAGAAATTCGTGAATGCTGCTTTATCTCTTAGCTCATTCAAGGAATACAACCGAGACATGTTAGAATATCATAGGTGTCATAGTTGAAGTGTGACAAAGTGACAATAAATGAGCGCGTTTACCGTGCAGTAAACCTATATTAGTCAGCACAAAATAGTTCTTCCACTCGTGATGGTCATGATATCCACTGTTTTACGGCGCAAGGGTCAATGGTAGCCAAATAGTTCTGAGCCATAATGTTCTTGCTTGGACAAACTATACGGGCTGGTGACAGAATAGAATGTCGGCAGACTTTATTACCAAGATTTGTGGTGCTGTTGTCCACCAGTGGTTGGCTGACGTGAGTGAATGCTTCGATTGTACTCTGCGTTCTTGTTTAGGCCAAGTGATGCTGTCTACTGCTCGGAGGTCCGTGTTTTAGGAAACGTGGGTATATATTTAGAGTACTTGGTACTGTAGAATAAACATAGGATGACTTGAGGCCCACGGAAGCACACGCGCCGTCCCATGTGCGCCACTTTATAGCAGAGCTTTTGAAAAAAAAATGCTAATGACATAGAGCACGTGGTACTAAATTATGAGAGAACTTAAAGCCGTCCCTTGGTCTTCACACCTAATGAAGCTTACCAAGCTTGAATGCAAAACAAGCTGTGTTCGTAAAAAGTTGTTCACGAGTTTGAGTACTTCGAAAGAGCAAAAAGCCCGATAGCGTCTAGAACTACAGCTAATAAAGTGGGGGGAGGGTAGAAAAAGTGGGCAACAATTTAGAGTACAAGGTACTCTATTTTGGGAGAGCGTAATGCCGTCCCGTGGGGCGATGGCCACTGCGTACAACGATGAAGTTTTTTTTTTAGATAGAAATCGAAGTCAACCTGAGCTAGAAAAAGTTGTTAACGATTTCGACTACTTAGTACGGAATAAGGGAGAGCCCAAAGCCGTCCCATGCCCAAATAACTTGAATAATTGCTACATTACACATCTGTGTTTAGAAAAAATGTTTACAGATTCGAGTACTTCGTACTCAACTATGAGAGAGCACTGAGCCGTCCCTCAGACAACTGCCTGCTTAGCCGAACAGACTGTTTAGAAAAAAGTGGTTAACGATTTCGAGTACTAAATACTCGATCACACGAACAGAGTAGCATGAAGTTTGAGTGATTATAACGACAACAACCACACATAGGCAGCTAGATAATTGGATATATAGATAAAAATGGGCAAAGAGTCACCAGTTAGTTTAGAAGTTTCTGGTATAAAAATGCTTGTAGCTAAAGAACTGTTGACGCATGGTTCCAGTTATAGGCTTGGACTTTTGTTGTTACATTCTACTGTTAGTTTCTTGTAAGGAAGATATGCACACATTTGCCTAGTCTTCGTACTTGCGGGCGACGAATTGTACTTGCGGCTTCGTTTAATGCTGTGTTTCGGTTTTGTTTTGAAAGAAAAATTCAACCCTTTTGTACTTCGTGACCCGATTTGGGAAGGTAAGTTAAAAAAAAACAAAGTGGCGAAGCGTAACCGCAGAGCATTAGCGTATATTGGTTTTGTGAGAAAACAGCTCCATGCCGCACGAACACACACGGAGGCAAAAGCAGGCCAGGAGTACGAAGATTAGACAAATGCGTGTACTACCCATCATTCCCACTCTCGCTGAAGTGTCGTGCGTTGTAGATCACGTAGACACTAGCGCCAAAGTTTCCTCTAGTGTATATTAGGAAACTCTATGTCTCCCACCACGTGCTCGCAATTTGGTGGAGAGCACTAAAAGCGCCACGGCGTCGTTCGTGCCTGGCGCTTGATTAATTTTTAAATACGATAGTCTCCATGGGGACCTTCGACGCAAAAACTTGGTCTGTCGGTCTTTTTGTCTGTCTGTATATTTGTCCGTTGGTCCTTTCCTAATGGTACTGAGTACTTGATACAGCACCAGCCGGTACCCCAGGCCAACCCCATCTGAAGCGCCCATTGACGTTTCTCGAGCTTCAGCGTTAATACTTGTGCGAATGTCAATTAAAAAGCAATTATTGCGTATATCTGAGGCACCATAACAACACGTATATATTATGCATGTGCGTCTTTTAGTAGAAACGGAATACATAGGTAATTCTAAGGACCGTTGCGCTTATCACGCAGCGCTGACCATGCAACGCTTGCACGAAAAGATTGATGATTGATATGTGGGATTTAACGTCCCAAAACCACCATATGATTATGAGAGACGCCGTATTGGAGGGCTCCGTTAATTTCGATCACCTGGAGTTCTTTAACGTGCACCCAAATCTAAGAACACAGGCCTACAATATTACCGCTTCCATCGTAAATGCAGCCGCAGCAGCCGGGATTTGAACCCGCGATCTGCGGGTCAGCAGCCGAGTACTTTAGCCACGAGACCACAGCGGTGGGGCTTGCACGAAAATGCGAGTGTGTCCAACGCTTTGCTAAGACGACAACGTGGTGGCGTCGACCCGTCATCTTGCGTTCTACAACTTATCACCTCTGAGGCCAGCATGCACGCCCGTCTTAGAGCTGCGCGTTTTGTTTTTCAAGAAAGCTGCCAGATGGCGCTCATGTCACACGTGTGACTTGACTTGATGCGCTAGTTTGCCTCCCCTGCACGCTAGAGGCACTTAAACGCAGCGCCTCCTGATTACCATTCACCGATTTTCTTGCGCAGAACATCAAATAAATGTTTTGTTTACTCTTTCCACATGCAAGATTTTGACATTTGCAGATTAACATGCAGATACGGGGCCTATTCTTTAAGTGCGATATTTCTCAGTGAACTTCAGCGACTTTCAGCGTATCTGTCTGTCTATCTATCTATCTATCTATCTATCTATCTATCTATCTATCTATCTATCTATCTATCTATCTATCTATCTATCTATCTATCTATCTATCTATCTATCTATCTATCTATCTTGCCGCTTACGACTTTTAGCTCTCCTGGCCATTTCGATAATTGTATCAATACCAAACTTGGTAGGGCCTAACATTACTGTATGGAGAACATATTTGACTAGTCACAAAATGATATCATAAAATGTATGTCATGAATGTCATGATTAACATTTCATGGTCCTGTAGCTTTTGCGGTGGTTTCGTTCACATGGCATTTTGCAAAACTGTTATGGTATGATGACTGCATGGCGAACACAAGCAACAGACTGAAACATTAAAATCATGACATGCGTTTCATCTAACAACATGACTACACGCCACGCTCATGATGCACTCACGGCCGTTTCACTAGCGTCACATATACCAAATTTGATATTACAGTACGGAATGGATGGCGCAGGTATGTGACTAGTGCGAAGCGATGCACTATGAACTGCGTCTTCGACCTCGTTACATTTGTAGAACATGAGATGAGTTGTGGAAACATGGCTTTTGCGGCGTTCATAGATATTAAGAAGGCGTTCAACTCTGTGAGCCACCTTTCTGTGCTGAGCGGGCGTACCTCACTAGGGGTTCACGGTCGTGTCCATCAATGAATTGCCAACTTCCTATGTAACAGACAAATATATATTTCAACCATTAACGGAGACAGCGCTCACTTCAACATGAGCAGAGGTGTAACCCAAGGAAGCGTTCTAAGTCCGCTTCTTTTCAATGCTACAATGGTAGGTCTTCCAGAAGTACTGCCCGAAGCCTTGAACATATCCATGTATGCAGACGACATATGCATATGGACGTCTCACAAATCACTGGAAGTGATCGAACATCGGCTTCAACAAGGACTAGACGCACTAAGTGATTACCTCAAAGAGCGAGGCCTGCAGATTTCTCACGCCAACTCTGTAGTTCTGCCATTTACGATGAAAAGAGTGAAAAACTTGAAGCTTTTTGTGGACAGCCAGAAAATCTAAATCGCACGAAAGCATCGCTTCCTTGGTGTTACCTTAGATAGCCAACTCAGATGGAGTCAGCATATTGCTGATCTAGAAAATCAAGTGAACAGCACCATAAATGTTATACGTCGCATCGCGGGAACAAATAGGGGTGGTACATCAGCGTCTCTCCTCCACGTCCATTGTGCACTAATCGGGCAGAAAATTGCCTACTCTGCGCCAGTTTTCCACAACATATCTCAGACGTCGCTACACCGACTTCAGCTGTCACAAGCACGAAGCTTACGCATATGTCTAGGGGTTCCACAGGCAACATCAAGTTTTTCACACTGGCAGAGGCAAGAGAACCCAACTTTATAGTAATTAGAAATGTGGAGACATGTCGGCATCTCTTTCGTCTAGTCACGCAACACCCTTCCCATCCGCTCATATCCAACATCGTGAACGATGCTGGTGCGCAAATACACCATGTGTACCAACAGTACATTTCCCGGCTTCCTATGTCGACACACTGGCCACTGGACCAAAACTACCCTCCATGGCTGCTTGAGCTACCAACTATTGAAACGTCAATAGAAGGACTTCGCAGCAAACATGAAGTGCCAAGCGTTGCCGCTCAGCAGTTGGCATCACATCATTTGTTTGACAGGTACCAAGGATACACTCACGTGTACACTGAGGGCTCCGTCACCAAAGAGACAGTGACATCAGCATTCATAATTCCAGAATGGACCATATGCTAAATTGCTTAGTGATCTGGCAACACTGTGCATTTTGACCCCACCGCCATTTTAGTGTGGGCGTGAAGTCGACGGCAACGCGTTCGCTAGTACGGCCGTACGACTCCTGAACACTTGCTTCACTGCACTGAGCTACTGCGATGACCACAGCAAGATGTTTCCCAGTGCCCGAACATGTGACGTGAACAAACTGTTTAGGAATCTTGCTACATCTTGCCACTTGTATGTAATTGCATCTTTCGGAAGGCGGTGGAAGGATACCCACAAAATATAAGCAAACAAACATTCAGTGCGACGTCATGAGCTAGGTTTCTCTTAGCTGTTCAAACGATTGTTGTTCACAAACACAGGCACTATCACAAACTCATCTCACAGAGAATAGAGGTCACACTTATATGTGCATTGCAGGACTAATGATGCACTTGTAGTGCGACCCCCTCTCCCTCAGTTTTTTTCTGTGCACACTCCCGTTTCTTAGCAGTCTTTACTAGATATGACCATTCACAGCAAGCCTTAAGAGGCATTAGTCACTTGTGGACACTCGGGGGGAATATAAATCAGTTATTTTTTATATCTAAGTAGCTTCAAAGGTTTCTAGAAGCTGCGAGTGTAAGGCAGCCAAAATGTTGAATCCCATTCAACTAAGTTATGGCTGTCTCCGCAGCTGTATGTTTTATAATGCAACATGAAACATTTTTCAAAGAGGTGAGTTGCAACACAAAAAAACAGCTGCAACGCAACTGAGCCAACGAGACTGAAATGCAGAAAATTAATCCCGTCTTACGGATAAATAGGACAGCGGCACTCTGAACTCATGCAGAACGTCATTCAGTCAAGCCCTGGCGATACTCATGGTGCCATTTTTTGATACCGACGTCAGTGCACCCCGCTATCTTTTTTATTTTATTTCGTTGGTAAAAGAAAATCATTGAGAGAAGCCCTAATGGAAAATTTGCGTCCGCGCACGTTGGGGGAATTGAAGTTAAGAGCTTGAGCAGATACTTTTCTGTTCCAAAACGGGAATAGCCCTTATCTTCCGATTAACTGTTTTATTGCTACGCGGTGACCATACTTGCGGACACAACGGACCTTGAACGCGCACGAGCAACCAAGCTGCCTTTCTAGGATGCGTGTACGGCATGTTACTCGGAGTATCGGAAGCCTTGCACGTCTCTGTGCGCGATCACCTTCAATATTAACATTTACACGTCGTCTACCTACATGGTGTAGTCTCGTCACAAAAAGAAGCCCGTCCTAACAGTTCGGTTCTGTCACACTAGTTACCCTACCAGCAGTGTGGGACTCTCTATTCGACTGCAGGGAATCACTGGGTCTCTTCGATTTACCATCTCGGACTCACCGTGGATAGTCCGCGGGTAGTCCGAGGCTTCCCCGAAGTCATAAGAAAATTTGAGGGCCGCACAGCTTATCAGCGAGTTCGAAAAGGTAAATCGAAGAGCGCCACTGTCTTGTAGAGGCCCGACGTAGTGAAAACACCTAGCCGCAAAGCTGACAAACCTATAAAAACACGGCTAGTCCGCGTAACACAGAAAAATGCTTAGTCCTGCATTGCTCTGATGCAGCCCGCGCACCGCGGAGATGTATGCATCCTAGACTGTGCCCATAAACTTGTGCACGCCATTCCCCTGTTTTGCGTTTAAATGATTGGTGCAAAATCTTAATTCATGCAACATACTTTGCTCCCATCGATGCCTGCCACTCCGCGCTGCTTGCACAGCGGCACACAGCAGTTTACTGGCATTTCGCCAGCAAAAGAAATCTGAATGTTACAGTCAAAGCGTTTAAACGCGTACGCTTGCATGTGTGTCGCAGGAGCGTAGTGGTCAAGCTTCACTAGAATCAAAATGGTGGATATGGTACCTGCTGTGTTCACTAGATGACGCTATTAATTTCGCATATTGCCTATTGCTCGAAGAATATGAATGTCGCTTGGGCCACTTCTCTTCTTCAACAGCGTCAGAGCTCATAGCGATTTTGCTAGCCGTAAGCTTTATTAAACTGTTAGTGACACGAAGAAAATGGGTGGTAATTACAGACTCTCTAGCAGCACTGGCGTGTGTGGAAAGTGCCACTTCAAGACACATTGATGTGCGTATGGTATACGCTATACTAAAAGAGCTCTCGGAAGCTACGAAGTCAAATCTTCGAGTGGCATTTCATTGGGTCCCAACTCATTGCGGAATTAGAAGAAATTGAATGGCGGATGAGTTGGTGAAAGCCGCTCATAGTTCTACGCAAACGTGCTTCATTCCCGTATATAAATATGATGTAAATAGAATTTTAAGAACAACAAAACATGAATTATGCCTGTCTACCTGGTTCACAGACAGAACAAAGGAATCGATCCTATATTCTCTTGATCCTAATCTTGGAGACCAATTAGACCGTGACCTCCCAAGACGTATCGACACACTCATTTATCGCCTATGACTCAGAACTGCTTAAACAAAGCGCTTCCTACTTCGTATTCATCGTGCAACATAGTGAGCATGTTCATGCGTTCACGACGACGAGGATATCTGTCACCTCTTGCTCGACTGTCCGAAACACGACACACACCAAAGGCGACTAGAACTAGAACAGCATAGGTTAGAGCCTGAGTGACCATTCGGGTTGAATAAAATGCTTAGTCCATGGCCATCCAAAACAAACGGCAAAGCAGTGAAGGTGCTAAAACAGTTCTTCGAAGAAACGAAGGTTTGTGACGAATACTGAGAGGACAAACGTTCAAAGTGCGCGTGTCGTCAACATGTTTGTTCTGCCTATATAGGAAAACTTTTGCTCTCACTCATGTAGGACGGTATATATGTAAGCATGCTATTGTTTTTTCATATTTTTATTTGTGCCAATTAAGTGGAAAGGGGTAGCCATCGCCAAGTAACGGTGACAAAAACACCTTCACTTATTTTCTATTTCAACAAAGAAAAACTGGTGCAAACATGATAATCTTGAGATGTGCGTCATATAACAACATGTCTGGGTGCTACGCTTATGATGTGCTCAAGGCCGTGTCGCTTGCTTGCATGTTCTAAACTCGGTATTCCGTGACGTGAATGAACGACATAGGTAAATGACACATCCAAAAATGGTAATCACGACATGCATGTCATGTAACAACATGACTACATGTCATACTCATGATACGCTCAGGACCGTTTCGCTAGCTTCTAGTATGCCAAATTTGGTAATATGCGGCTTCAATGAATGACGAAGGTACGTGACTGGTGCAAACATGATAATCACGATGTGCTGGTCAAGTGAGAACATGACTGCATGCCACAGTCAAGGTGCCAATACATTTCGATGTGACGCAGTGCGCGAGCTCGCCGGCGTTCATTTCGTTGCATCAAGCCAGCGTTGCCATGCCAGGTGCCAGTCCTGCTATACATAGAGTTTCCTAATATACACAAGTAGGAACTCTGGCGCTAGTGTCTATGGAAGCTGCAACGCACGGCGCTTCAGCGACCATAGGAATGACGGGTAGTACACACAATTTTCTAATCTTCACACTTCGGCCCTGCTTTTGGATCCATGTGTGTTCGTGTGGCTTGGAGCTGTTTTCGTACGAAGCAAATATTAGCAAATGTTCAGCGGTGGCGCTTCACGATCTTATTCTTTTATACCTGCCTTTCCAAATCGGGCCACGAAATTCAAAGAGGTTGAATATTTCTTTCAAAACAAAACCGAAACAGAGCAATAAACGAAGCCGCAAGTACGACTCGCCGCCGGCAAGTACGAAGATTAGGCAAATGTGTCTACTACCCATCATTTCTATGGTCGCTGAACGGTCGTAGCACCATAGTCTCCTCTAGTTAATTTCAGGAAACTCAACTCTGCCATATACTCGCAGGCGTGCGCCACACAGCGTTGTTTTGAAGCATGCGCGTTTCAACGCGTCCGGCATTCTCCGTTACGAAAGAAGAGAGACGCACTGTTGTCTGGGTAACGCATCAGCGCCAATTGTAGCATGTCGCATTTCGCACCGGTTGCCGTCGCGCCACACCGACGGACGCTGGTCGCGCCTGGCATCAGGCTATAAGGGCTCGCGTTTCGCTAACGTAACGTCTCTGTGCCCAGAATGCGTGCGCGTCAACGCTTCATTGGAGTATATCGAGCTCTTTATGATGCGCTCGCGGCCGTTTCGCTAGCGCCACATATACCGAATTTGGTGTTACGTGATGTCAATAAATGACGAATTATATGACTGGTGCAAACATGATAATCCGGACACGCGCGTCATGCAAGAACATGACAACCTACCGCGCTGTTAGCGTTCTCGAGGCCGTTTCGCTAGCTCCACATATACAAAATTTGGTATCACCTGACGTGAATAGATGACGAAGATAAATGACACATCCAAACATGATATTCATGGCGCGGAAGCCGTGTACGTCATCATTTACCTCTACCTCTTAGCTTTGTGCTGATTTTAAAGTAAAATATCAACGTATCTCATTCATGCTTCCCATATCATCGATTCCCACTGTACGTGGGATCTTTCAATTTTCATTTCGACAGCGAAGGCGACGCAGAGAAGGCAGACAAGCTGACTCAGGCGCTGTGAGTGCTTGTGAAAGTGCAGCGGCATCTCGACACCGGTAAGTGTACACGGAGGCGGTGACGACGTGGCAAGTCGTTCTAAAAGGCCGAAAGCGGTCACTACCTGAGGTTGGTGGCGCTGATCAACGATTTACTAGGTACTGTACAATGGAAGAGCATGAAGTCGTGCCATGGGCCTCACAGGCTGGTGAAGAGTAAGCATGAAGAGCACTTAAAAGCTGCCTTGATGGCAGGCAAAGTCCTGGTGATTAGCGTTACGTCCACCTACTTCTACCCACACAAACCGGATCACTTTTTCACTTTCAACAACGTAGAGAAACGTTCGAAGCCTCGTACTTCTGATCTTCCCTCCCCTTCGCCCACCCATGAATATTAGCCCCACCACGGTGGTCTAGTGGCTAAAGTACTCGGCTGCTGACCCGTAAGTCGCGGGATCAAATCCCGGCTGCGGCGGCTGCATTTCCGATGGAGGCGGAAATGTTGTAGGCCCGTGTGCCCAGATTTGGATGTACGCTAAAGAAGCCTAGGTGGTCGAAATTTCCGGAGCCCTCCACTACGGCGTCTCTCATAAACATATGGTGGTTTTGAGACGTTAAACCCTACAAATCAATCAATCAAATCACCCATAATTATTACTTCGAGAATGTGTGCTGATTATTATTATACTGAGAACAACACCTCGAGCTAGTGCATACTAGCCTCTGCCTTCCTCTCACCTCTACAATTTGGTTTTCTCTCAACGCACGTTAACATGGTATCCAGAAGCGGGCTAGAGTATACGCAACTGAAAAAGGAATCAGTTCTGATTCCGTTTTCCCGGAATCAGAACTGATTCCGTGAAAAGGGAAAGATGAATCGTCACACGGTGTGAATTGCGAAACGAGTGGGTCATTCGATGCTCCAACCCATTACAAAAGCTTGTTCTTTATCACCTAATAACTCTGGCGCATACGCACAACAGGCCTCATTCTTCATCGTTGTAAGCTACTGTATGAAAAATTGTCACAAAGTTTCTTGCAAGTCTGTGGCGGATAGCGCACTTCTAAGAATCACAAAGAATTGCATGGCGAAGTGACACGCTACAAAGAATTTCTCATAATTTATGGCATAGTGGATACCAAGCAAGCCTGCTTGTAGCAGTTACCCAAAGAGTGTTCAAAAAAGGCTTGGGAGGCTACTCTTGGAAATTTTGCCATGACTGTGCGGCGCGCTCCGCGCAGGACTTGTGGTTTTTATTAACGCGATAGGGTTAGAGAGCTCTTGTCACAGAAATTCTGCTTTTGGCGTCGGCACCATTGGTTGTGAGCGAAAAATTGTCTGTGAGCGAAAAATAGCGAGAGAAGGAACGAAAACAAACAATAAAATTTTGGTCTCATTCATATTTGAACCTGGGCGATTCGTGTGGGAAGTAGGTGTCCTAACACAAAGTCACGATGTTTCTTGCAGCTTGATAGAAAGAAAAACACTACATAAATACCATGTAGTGAAAGGAGTTTCCTTAACGAATTTTGTTCGACAGATCTCACGACAAAAACAAGCCCATTCGGTGACTTGTAGCAGATTTGGGAGGCCATCAAACTATGCCAAAAAAGTCGATATAGTGCAGCCATCGCCACAAAATACACACTGGAACTTCTAAACAGCGCTAAATATGGACAAAAATGTCCATCTAGCACAAAATATATCATGCTTTCCCAGAGATCAAGCAAATAGCTATTGCTAGATAATATTTTGCCATCTTTGAGGCGCAGTGAGACTCTTTATGGCCATCCGAGATGGCGAGCACGTGGCGTGTATCTTGGACGCCATGCGACTCTTGCTTTAGATCAAAAACCCGTATGTACCATTCGCATGCGTGTGCATGTGTGTGTGTGTGTGTGTGTGTGTGTGTGTGTGTGTGTGTGTGTGTGTGTGTGTGTGTGCACCTAGCGGTTGAAGGGCGCACTAGGGGTCTGATTTCGCTATCGCGTTCAACTCTTCAAGGCGACGCTTAGGGTTCCCCCAATTATTTTTGTATTTTTGTGTTAATAGTTGTCCAGACGTAAGGTTATGGGGGTGAAGCGGAACACTGAGTGGATCACGTAAGAAAAATTATGGTACATAGAGCAAAGTTCATGAGTGAGACGTCTACATTAGACGCCTTCATTGGGCATGGTTTTACATAGTTGTATGGTGTTGCAGCACAGTTTTCTCTTGGTGTGCCCACTTTGAGCGTCCGAAATGCTGTTACCAAAGTTATTTATTCAGCTGAACCTAATGACGTAAACAATGTCATGAGTTTTGAACAATTGTGCCAACCTTAGAAACTACTTCTTCACGCGCATCGAGTTCTCTACCCGATGAACAAAGGGTGTACTTCTAGGTGACTCTCTTTCATAGAGCCTATTTGTGCGGTGTAAATGACACTAAAAATTTCGGAAGTCAACTGGAATGGCAGATCGTCAATAAATAAAGGAAAATTGTTTATAACTGGGAAGATATATTGTGTTCTACCAAGGTGTGATTATGTGCGTAATAATAACAGGAGCACCAGCAATGCTCAATGAATAATGAAAGTATAATTGAGGCATTGCGCTCGTCATACTCTGCGGATCAGCCTTGTTTTTCATTTGCTGCCTAGAAGGAATCCTATATAATGCAGAACTAGAAGCTGAAGCCTTTGATCGTTTGGGCCGAAAAACTGTATTTTGAAGTAGTTTTCGAAACGGAAGCTTTAGCACCTGTCCTCCCTCTTTTGATCCTGGCGGGGCCTTTGATGAGATCAGAGGTCCTGGTGGGCTCTTTACAATTCCAATATTGTGGCTGCTGAACTCGAAGACTCATCAAAGAACCGTTTAATAAAATATTTGCCCAAGGCTCAACGCTCTCAATAAACACGACACAAAAATTATTTTCATATGCCGTTTTTCAGTATATCTTGCTTACTCAAAACCACTGCGGTTAGTGGGTATCTCTCAGCGGCAGCTTTCTTTAAATAGCTCATTGCGTAAAATACTACAGTTTCATGCTTCGTGCTTCTCTCTATTAGCATTTTTTATGATTTATTATACTTTTTATAAGGTGCACAGCCACTCGATGAAAGAAGAGGAAGAATTCAAGGAGCGCCCACACGCACCGATGCTCGAACGGGTGCAAACATGAGGTGACGCCACAGTAGGGCATGTGGCCGCGCTAGCTGCTGGTGCCTGCTTCCATTCCCGCAGTAGGTTTAAGGCTCGCAGTATTTATTCGAAGCAGTTATCGGGCTTCTGTAACCAGCTTGTGCAAACCCCAGGTAAAATGCGGTTACCTGTGGCACTCCCAAAGCCTCATCTTTGTTTCGTTATTGTTGGTGCTGTTGCACAGGCAGATACCACACGCAATGGAGCGCTCGCCTAAGGCAAGTCAAAGCAGAATTTTCAGTTCCACCAGACATTTCTGCGCCTTTGGGGAAACAGGCTACATCTTCCTAAGCATTACAATTAGTCTGTATGACATACCGAGTCTTGTTGAGCTACGTGGCACAGCGTTACAATCTCCGTTGTCGCCATGGTAAGCTTCAAGGGAATTTTTTAATAAGGGCGGAGCTCGCAAATTACTCTTGTTTTCATCAAGCGTAGCGTTTTAACTGCTTCCTGAAACGAAACGCTCAACCTGTAAGCAAATACTTGTGCATCCTTTACAACAAGTCAGGTTGAGAACAGTGCCTACCAGCCGCATCGAAAACTGCAAAAATAGTGCCTGTCTATAAATCCGGAGATACTTCTTGTCCGTCCAATTATAGGCCCATTTCTCGCACATGCACTTGCTGCGAAATATCGGAGCATAGTATACTAAAATTCATTACCCAGTTTGTTGAGAAGAACAATAGTCTCCACCCCTATCATCACCCGTCAAGATCAATTCACCCGTGAGGTGTCTGAAGCCTATCATATTAACAAGTCACGTGATGCTTGCGTGCGCCAGACCTCGGTTACATTGCACAAAAAAGAGTTCACTTTTATTGATGTACGTATTATTTAATCTCGCTGTACCTCAATTGTCATGCACGGCTATTACTTTTTAAACTCATGTTGCTCGGAATAAACTTTCAGTTGTGAGTGCAGTGCTGTGTGTGGTTCTCTTCTTTGTCTCCGTCTTTTTGTGCGCCGCTTTTCTTTTAATATGAACCCCAAACAACATGGCTTCAGGGCTGGTCTGTCTACCGTTACTCAACTTGTAGAAACCCTGCATGTTTTCTCTAAAGGCATAAATGACACGAATATATATAATTTTACTAGACTTTTCAAAGGCATTTGACCATGTCTGCCATTCCAAACTTCTTTATAAGCTTAGACATATTTTAGGGGATAGAGCAATTTTTCGCTGGATTAGGTACTATTTCACTGACCAACGCCAAACTGTCCAGTTAGGAGCCACAACTTCGAAAGCTATGCCATTGCTTTCTGGAGTACCTCAGGGTTCAGTTTTGCTCACCGCGGTGGTCTAGTGGGAAAGGTACTCGGCTGCCGACCCGCAGGTCACGGGATCGAATCCCGGCTGCAGCAGCTGCATTTCCAATTGAAGCGGAAATGTTGTAGGCCCGTGTGCTCAGGTTTGGGTGCACGTTCCTATCGCTCTGTTTTTACCGCGCCGTGGAGGATTAACTACGCCTATAATAAACCCTTGTTTTGATCACAGGCGGAATCACTGGAAAGAAAACTAAACCTCAACCTCGAAAAATGGAACTCTTTGTGAAAGGCTATTTAGTGTTTATGCTGTACACTTTTACTACTCGCGTGAAAAGAATTGGCAGATCCCACGTACAGTGCGAATCGATGGCATGTGAAGCACGAATGAAGAAGGTTGATATGTCACTTTATATCAGCACGACGTTATGATTATGATCAGCACGACATTATAATTTCCATGTGATGACTATCACATTTGGACGTGCCATTTACCTTCGTAATCTATTCACGTCACCAGATACCAAGAGTGGTATATGTGGAGCCAGCAAAAGGGCCGTGAGCGTACTATGAGCGTAGCATGGAGTCATGTTTGAAATGACACGCCTGTCATCATTATCACGTTTCGACGTGTCATTTGCATTTGTTCTCCATTCCCGTCACGTGATATCAAATTTGGTATATGGGTAACTAGTGAAACAGGCGCGAGCACGTAATGAGCGTAGCATGTAGTCATGTTTTGCATGACACGCATATAATGATTATCATGTTCGGAAGTGTCATCTATCTTCGTAGTCTCTTCAAGTCATGCAATACCGAATTTGGTATTGGCAAACCTCGAGCACTCTATAGTCTGACGCTAGGTGCGACCAGCGTCTGTCAGCAAGGCCCAGCGGCAACTGGCACGAAATGTGACACGCTGAATTTCACGCCGACGATGTTACCCAGACAGCACCGCGTCTGCCTAGCTTCGTGACAGAGGGGCGACGGGCGCGCTCAAACGCGCATGCGTCAAAGCAACGCAGCGTGGCACAGGCCTGCGAGCATATGCCAGGCAGATCAGCACCTGGCGTGGCATTTCCGGCGGTACTCGACGAAACGAACGCTGGTGAGTACGTGCGCCCGGTCACGTCAAAGTGTTTTGGCGCCTTGAGAGTCGCACGTAGTCATGTTACATGACACGCATCTCATGATTATAATGTTGGGACGTGTAATTTACATATGTCATCCGTTCGCGTGACGTAATACGGAATTTGGTACAAGTGAAGCTAGTGAAACGGGCACGAGCGCGTCATGACCATAGCGTGTAGCCATGTGGGTACAGGACACGCATCTCATGATTATCATGTTTGCACCAGTCACAAACCTTCGTCATCTATTCACGTCCCGTAATACTAAATTTAGTGTACGCAAAACTAGCGAGACAGCCGCGAGTGTATCATGAGTGTGGCATGTAGTCATGTTACATGACACGCATCTTCTGATTATCATGTTCGCACCAGTCACATACCTTCGTCTTGCATTCACGTCCTGCAATACCAAATTTGCTATAAGTGAAGGTAGTGAAACGGCTGCGAGCGTACCATGAGCGTGGCGTGTAGTCATGTTTCATGACATACATGACATGCATGTCATAATTTCCACGTTAGGGTCTGTCACTATTGTTCGCCATGAAGTCCTGTCATACCATGCCGCTTTCGCAACATGTCATGTGAACAAAACCATCGCAAGAGCAGCAAGACCATGAAATGCAAATCATGACAATCATGAAATACGTGTCATGATAGTGATGTTCTGACTAATCAATTATGCTCTTCATACAGTCATCTTATGTCATACCAAGTTTGGTATTGATACCATCATCTAAACAGCCAGGAGAGCTAAAAGTCATAGGCGGCTAGATAGATAGATAGATAGATAGATAGATAGATAGATAGATAGATAGATAGATAGATAGATAGGCTCAATTTCGCCGAAGTTCGCTAAGAAATGCCTGGCATTTAAAATCGTAAGCTGCGAGATCTCGTCGGTGATAGAACCAAAGCTCCATGCGGGACTGCGGAAATAAAGTGAGCGCAGGACGCAGACATAACACGGAGTTCGGTCATTCTCTTTTCTGGAAGTGCAACAAGCACACGCAGTTTCTTTAGCAATGAGAAATAGCATTTTGGTCAGTGTACAAAATCCAATTATCTGATTTGTTATATCCAGTTTGTTGTGTTCACAGCCGACCATATTTAACCTCTTTACAATCAGGCAAGAGATAAGGTCTGTTATGCTATCAGTTTTCAACTTGTTGAAACTGAACCAATAGTTGAATGCATCTTCTATAGCTTTGACCAGGTTTGTTAAGGACTCGGACGGGCACATAAAGCTTGATTCTGCCGGACGCAAGCTGGCATATACCGAGTGAAGCTACAACCTGCCACATTCGTTGCACTTGGTCTTTTTTACTGTCTTCCGCGCCCCATAGCCACTGACGAAATAAGTGATCCAGGAGTCACTTTTATGTGTAATTAGAATGTGGTCAGGGAAAGCTTCACAAGCAACTATAATTTCATGAACCTCATTGAGCCGCCCCACATCTAGCCGCTCATCCAGCTTTTTCTGCAAATTTATTGAAGTATTGTAGAGGCCTGGTCATAAAAGGCTACTCGGAACTCCAGAAGGTATGTTTCCTCTGAAGGGTGACTGTGCCAAACTGTGTAAAAACTGAGGCAATTCAAAGAGGTCAGATTGTGTCGGTGAAAAGTGATAACTCGAGTCAGACATTTGCTTCAAAATTCCAAAAAAAATAAATGCATTTTGGGAGAGGCGAGATGTCATCAAGTATTTATAGCCGAAGGTTTTTTTGACATAGTGCCAGATGGGAAGGGTGCTGTTGAGAGTGACGTGGAGTCCTTCGGCAGTTGATTCACTCAGGAACCTAACATCTTTAGGTACAGCTTTTTCCCAAGTTGCTAAGAACCCGTTGATAACATGCTTGTAGCTACGAAAGATGAATCTTCCGTCGAAATGAGCTTCGCACACAACGCAGTTCTTTCCGGAGGTTTGTCAGCGCAAGGAATCGTACGCTCCCAGGCGTTGAGCTGTTCGTCGTCGGCAAGAGCAGAGAAGAGAGACGCTTTTTTCCCTTGTTTGCGGGCCGAAGCATATTCCGCATTGCATCCAGGTGCAAAGCAGTGTCTTTGCTGTTTACTCATCACTGTTGCATGATCCCATTAGTACGTAATGATCCTTAACAAGTGCAAATAGGCAAAGCGAAGACGTTGCGACTTGCGAGCACACGAGCAAGCGACTAAAAGTGCCGCGCTAGCGGCTGGCAAGCGCTCTCGATCGATCACGGTGGCCACTTGCCCGCCCCTTCACGGCAAAATAAAATACCAGCATGCCTCCTTTCAACGTGCGGCCAGGATGGTGCTGATACCTCTCCTTCTAGCCACCATATTTGGAGTATATTAGGCCCTCCATGATGCACTGGCGGCCGTTTCGCCAGCTCCACATATACAAAATTCGGTATTACGGGACCTGAATGAAAGGAGAAGGTATGTGACTAGTGCGAACATGATATTCATGACACGTGTGTCATGCAAAACTTTACTACATGCTAGGCTCATAACACGCTCTCAGCCGTTTCGCTAGCTGCACATATATAAACGTTGGTATCAGGTGACATGAATAGAACACGATGGTAAATGACACGTCCAAACATAATAATCGTGTCATGGAAGTCATGTACGGCATAATTTACGTCCGCCTCGTAACGTTTTGTAGATTTTAAAGTGGCATATCAACGTTCCTCATTCGTGCTTCACATATCATCGATACCCACTGTACGTGGGATCTGCCATTTTTTGTATTTTCGGAAAGATATCGAACCATGATCATTTTAATCTTCTGTAACGCTAAATATGCAGCACGTTGGTGTCATCGTCGTGCTTCAGCAGTACAGCACCGACTCCACATGACGAACGTCCTGACGTAACGTAGGAGTTGCTCTAACAGGCCCTTCTGTGCTGTCCACCGGCACCATTTGAGACTGTATAGAGGACACACGAGGTGCCACACGCCTTTGTCCGCTACACATTCAGACATCGTATGGCGGGTCGTTTCTGTTTTGCCACGGTTCGGCAGTGATAATTGGGAACGACGCCCCACCATGACAGTCTCTGATGAGTGGCCAACGCCACAGAGTTTCCCAATATACACTAGAGGGAACTCTGGCGCTAGTGTCTATGGCAGCTGCACCGCACGGCGCTTCAGCGAGCATGGAAATGATGGATAGTACACACGTTTGTCTAATCTTCGTACTTGTGGCCTGTTTTTGGCTCCGTGTGTGTTCGTGTGGCTTGGAGCTGTTTTCTCACGAAACAAAAATGAGCAAATAATCAGAGGTTGCGCTTCACTGCCTTATTTTTTTAGACTTGCCTTTCCAAATTGGGTGACGAAGTTCAAAAGTGTTGAATATTTCTTTCAAAACAAAACTGAAACGCAACAATAAACGAAGCCGCAAGTACGATTCGCCACCCGCAAATACGAAGACTAGGCAAATCTGTGTACTACCCACTATTTCCATGGTCACTGAACGATCGCAGCGACAAAGTCCCCTCTAGTTAATTTTAGGAAACTGTATGGTCAACGCGTCTCACCATCATAGCACATCAAATTCTCTAACGACTTCCGGTACGTGTTCGCTCCGCAATTTTTCCACTGTGTTTACAAAAGTGATTAACGATTTAGAGTACTTAGTACTCTACTATGGGAGAGCACATAACCATCCCTTGGGCCTCATACATAATAAGACACTGTCGGCTACAAAGGAGGCACATGTGTTTAAAAAAATGGCAGCATATCCACGGAGTGAATGATGGAGACTGGGGCGACGCATTCGTCTGTCCATTCGTTCTTGCTTCCATCCGTCCATGCGTCCATCCGCAAGTCTGTGCGTGCATCTTTTAGTGCGTCCGTCCCCGTGGTCGTCCAAGCATACGCCCCTGCGTCCGTTCATGCATCCATCCATGCATCTGTTTGTGTGTCCGTTCGTCCATCTATTCAACACTCCAAGTACCACCATGTCGCATCTTATCATGATATATTACCCATATAGAAGCAGTGCCATCCAGTGGACATTCCAAGGACCAAAACGAGAGGTGGAACACGCACACTTTCTTACGGCTTGCGCTTCGGGTCTACTTCCCACCTTGAACCACCTCGTGTTCGTGGTATATACTAGTTCACGGTATTCATGGCACTGTGGCCAAACGCTCGCTAGACCTTTCTAAAACCAAGAAGGTTACGCCCACTGAGTATAACGTAGCAACCTTTTCCTGTCAGGTACTGCTGAATCTACGTGCTAATGGCTGCTAATGGGAAATGAGAGACAAGAGAATGCGGCTTTTACTTTCTTACGGCTTGCGCTTCGCATCTACTTCCCATCTTTAACCACCTCGAGTTCATGGTCTATACTAGTTATTTGTATTCATGGCACTGCGGCTCCATGCTCGCTATTGGATTGGATAAACTTTTTTGGTTCTTCAAAACACAGATCACTGTGTTGCGGGCAGCTCCCACGTGGGGACTGATATGCCAAGCTCCTCAGCCGCCTCGTGGGCTTGGTGGACAGCCCAGAGCTGATCTGCCAAGGACGAGCTGTGGATTGCCGCCTGCCATCTGGCAGAGGTGATGTTCGATAAATGAGCGATTTTGGTGCACTGCCAAAGCATGTGTTGTAATGAAGCTATTTCCCCTCAATGTGGACAAAGATTACTTGGGTACATGATGTGTAACATTTTCAAAGTAAACATCTGCATTTGCAAAAGCCCTAATGTAAGTGCTAGGGGCCGAGTTAGATTTTTGTTAGGTGGAAGGAAGATCCTTCTAGACAGGTAGAAATGTTTAGTGAGTTCGTTATATGTTGTGAGAACTTCCCGGTTATCCCCTTCACCGGTACAACGCATCCCAGGGGAGGCGCGGTTGGAGAGGTCTCGTGCCGCCTCGTGTGCTGCTTCATTGAGATTGGAAGGGGAATCGTTGATTTGTCGAAGATGAGCTGAGAACCATCTCAGAATATGATGCGTTATGTTCTTGCCTATGATGCGTTATGTTCTTGCCTTGCAGTATTCTCAGCGTTTCTTCAGAGACCGTCCCCTTGGCGAACGCCCGTAGTGCTGAAATTGAATCACTGTAGACGACTTCAATGTTATCCATCTTGAGTGCTAAGGCGATCGCCACCTGTATCGCAATGATTGCGTCTTTCGTCCTGACCGTCGCTGAGTTGACGACATGACCAGCCCCATCGACCACCACTGCCACAAACGCTTTCCCATTGGTGTAGGAAGCCCCATCAAAAAAATACTACCTCTCGTTCCTCGTTTGAGGCTTGACGAAGTATAGTCCTGGCACTCACTACTCTTCTTCCGACGTTGTGTTCTGGATGCATGTTTCCTGGTATAGGAGATACCGTGATATGCTCCCTTATGTTGTCGGGGATATCATTGTAATTGCGTCTGATTGCCTTTGAGTGTTGGCCCAGCTCCTGCAGGATCATTCTCCCCGACCTTGTTGTAGATAACCTTGCAAACTGTGCTCTCTCTTGTGCTTCTGCTGTTTCTTCGAGCGTGTTGTGAATGCCAAGCTCAAGCAGACGCTCGGTGCTGGTATGTATGAGTAGGCCTACGACCTTCTTGATAACTTTCCTGAGGAGCACATTCAGTGTCTCGGACTCTGCTCTTGACAAGTTGTGCATTGCTTCCTCGTACGTGAAGTGGCTTAGAACAAACGCATGCATCAACCTGATAAGAGTGTCTTCCTTGATCCTATTTCTTTTGTTGGACATTCTGCGTATGAGGTGCACCGCACTGTCTGTTTTCCAAGTTAACTTGGCTATAGATTTGCTGTTGGCGCCGGTAGACTCTATCAGCATGCCCAGGACTTTGATGGAGTCGACCCTCTGGATGGCATCCCCTTGATTTGTACGGAGGTGGATGTATATCCGGTTTAACGGCTTCCGTCCCCTGGGCTTCGGTCCCCGGCGTGCAGTCCAATACAGTAAAAGTTCTGACTTACTCGAGGAGAACTGGAGCCCGGAAGGACGAAGGTACTCTTTACATTATCAATCGCCTCTTACAGAGTGCTCTCAATCTGCCCCTCGCTTCCACCTGTGCACCAGATGGTATTGTTATCTGCGTAGATGCTGTGCTTCAATCCTTCAATGCTCGATAATTTCTTTGACAGTCCAATCATGGCAATGTTGAACAGCATTGGCGAAATCACTGCCCCTTGCAGTGTGCCCCTTGCTTCTAGTTCGATTGCTGCGGTCTCGATATCTGCAATCTTCATCACGGCTTTCCGATTTGTAAGAAAGAACCATACGTAATCATAGAAGGCTTTCCCCAGACCAAGCTTGAAAATTGCTTCGAGTATGAATGAGTGGTCGATGTTGTCAAACGCTTTTTCTAGATCTAGGCACAGAATGGCTCTCACGTCTCTGGTTTCAATGTCGATGACCTGGTGTTTGATAAGCTTCAATGCATATTGTGTGGATAGCCCTGCCCTGAATCCAACTATATTGTTTGTATGTATGTCGTTATCTTTCAAGTACTTGTTTATCTTGTGCAGTATGGAATGTTCTGCAACCTTGCCGATACATGATGTCAAGGATATTGGTCTCATACTGTCCAAGTTAGGGGACTTTCCTGGCTTCGGAATAAGGATCGTGCTGCCCAGCTTCCACTGTTCTGGCACCCTGCCTTCTTTCCATGCTGCATGGATCATATCCTTCAGGGTTTCAATTGAATCGTCATCAAGGTTACGAAGGGCCTTGTTTGATATACCGTCCGGGCCAGGGGCCGACCTGCCGTTGAGATCATGCCAGGCTCTTCTGATCTCCTCGATTCTAACGTCGCCCTCAAGACCTGGATTGGGCGTGCCCTGGTAGTGTCTACTTGGTGGCGCCAATCGTCTTTGATTGGGAGGTACTTATGCACGAGCTGCAGCTCAACTTGCTGTTCTGTAGTGGCCCTATCTCTATATGCAAAATTCGAGCGATAACATGCTTTTGATTTGTTTGGTAGTGTTTTCGTTGAGGAGATGTTTTAACATATTCCATGTCTTGCCATTGCGCATCTGACCATCGACTGAGTTGCGGATTTTGTCCTATTGCTGCCTGGATAGTTCGCGACAATGTTCCTCGACTGATCTGTTTGCCTCAGCTATCTCCCTCCTCAGTCTTCGGTTCAGGCGTATACTCTTCCAACGGTTCAGTAGTGCTTGCTTTGCCTCAAGAAGACGAGCGAGCTGGCTATCCATTCTTTCAACCGGAAAATCTGTGGTAATGGTTAGGGAAACGGATTTGATGTGTTCTTTAATCTGTTTGACCCACTGCTCCAAGCCTTGTCCGTGGCCATCTTGTCCCATTTCTATCCGTATCTTCCTGAACTTATCCCAATCTGTGAAGTGGAATTCTATCTGCTTTTTACGCTCCACGGGGAAGAACTGCTGTATATAATAAGAATGAAAATGCTCTGACTGTTGCTGGTAGCTGGCACAATCTCTACCATGACTTGTTACAACTGGCCTGCTTCTATCTTGAGGTCGTGGCTTGCGTGCGATAATTTGTTGCATACGAAGGTGCAGACTCCCCTCTCTTCAGTATCCCCTATTACAGGCCGGAATCCAGGCAACGTTGCTTGCGGTGAAAGGGTCTCTTGTAATAATATAATATAAGGGCTTTTCTTGGCTGCTCCTAATATACTGCTGTAGGGTTGCCTTCTTTTTAAGGTAACCTCTACAGTTCCATTGCCAGATACGAAATGCTTCACGTAGCGCTGCCATCATGGTTATTACATGGGCGGCCAGAGCCTGATGCTGCACCTGTCGACAGGTTTGGTACCGATAGTATTGGTGGCCGAAGAAGTGAGTTTGGTGCATGAGGAGGCTTTGCTGTGTTGTGCAGATATGCTTCGACCTTTGTAATGCGCAAAGTCATATGCTCTCCCAGTGCCGCCACGCTTGAATGTAGCCTACCCATCTGCTCGCTAAGATTTCCTCCTACTTTGCTGAGCGTGTCAAAGACCTCTTTCATATCTGACATGATCGTTTGGTTGGCTTTCACATGTTCTGCCATGACTGCCCCTTGTTTTGTGGTTCTCGAGTCCCCCACGTTTTCAGTCACAGGGACATCAACTTGCTGAGGTATTGGCTGTGAAGACTGTGCGAGGGTTAGCTTAGTGAGAAGATTATTTGTTTCCTTTAACTCAGCTGATAGCCCCTCATTCGAATTTGTCAGTCTCGCGTTTTGTTGCTCTAGCTGTGCAATTCTATCATGCTCTGGCAGCTTACCTGTCATCACCTCTGCCGTGCCGTTGCGCACTCGCTCAGCCCAGCTGCCTTTCGATGTAACTGCAGGCGTCCTCCCTGGGTTGGAAGCCGTGATCTGGAACTGAACGCCAGGCAGCTGGCCATTCGGGTGCCACCCAGGCTGATCTCGACTCTGATGGTGTCCTTGAGAACTTGGGCACCCCAGTGATTGGGAGCGGGCCTTGGCTCTAGAACCTCTTCTGGAACGCGACTGCCCCCTAGAGTGGGGTCGCCTTTCCTGTTCTTGTGTAGTCTGGATGCTCTGGGTCTCGTAGGCTGGAATAAGCTGCTTGTCCTTGATGTCTGGACTAGATGTGATTGACGTGTCCCGGGCTTCTGTGGCTGCTGGCGATCTTTCCTAAGATCTGTGTCTGACGACGTATGGCACTAAGAACCTGTTCTTGCACTCCTTGTCTGCCATGGTATGGTGACCGTCCCACAGCCTTCATATTGGATTGCACTGGTGCAGGCTATCTGGGTTCTTAATTTCGCAGTGTCTGCAGATGGTTTCAGCTTGGTTCGGGCAGACGTCAGACCGATGTCCCAGCATTCCACAGACGTAAAAAATATCGATGTTCTTACGGTAAAGGAAGTACTGCAAAAGTGAAGGTCCATATCTCACGAATCTGGGCGCCTTGTGTCCATCGCACGCTATGATGATTGTCCCGGTGTCCTTGATTCCTTTGGCCTGCAGCCCGAGTGGGTTGTTCACGTTCACAATCTTTCGGGTCAAAATGCCCTGAGTATCGCTTACGTGGATCCCGCGAATCACTCCTTTACAAGTATCGTGGGTTGCCGTGGCTTACGCGCTTACCTCGAAAACTTTGCCTCTAATGTCAATTTGCTTGACCTTGAGGTATCCTGAAGTTTGTCTTGATCCATAGTGCTTGCCACCATATTGTTCTGCTGCAGGCTGAAACAGATGATGTCCTGCATAGCCTCCTCCTCTTTGACGCCGGCCGCCAGTACTATCACGTCCGCCATGACTCCAGTGCCAATTCTCGAGATATTTAATCCTCCACGTGGTCGTAGCACCATTTTGCTGAAGTCCTTGGGTAGTGGTCGCATGCGTCAAGCTCGCACAATTGTATGCTTGGTGTCATACCTACTAAGACTGGTTCGAGCGTCTCCCGCAACGCCAGCCTTGGTCGAACCCTTGGCAGCAGGAACGCTAACCGCGGCTAGCTTATTTCTTGAGCGTCTCGTTTCGGCTTCCTTCCAAGCTACGTCTTCCATGCAATCCTCTAGAGAGATGTCCTCTCCATCTACTTGGTATTCCATTCTCTGTTGCAGGTCCTGGAACGCGCAGAGCATTAGGTCACGTTGGCGCCGGGTCGGCGCATCGGCGACAATCGCCTCCTTGGTTAGCCTTAAATCCCCCGGTGGCGTTGCCGTGTAAAAGTGTTCCAAAAAATGGTTTAAACCTCTACTCATCAGCACAAAAGTGGTATATGCTGATTTCTTGAGAACTTAGGCACACGATGGGACTGAAAACTCGGCGACAAATTTGTGAGTACCACAGGAAAGCATTCTTGACAGCAGGAGCCGATCTTCGCGCGTCCGCACTGGTCGGCACCTAGAGCGTCTCCCCTCAACGCTCGCTAAAGCTTTCTAAGACTAAGGAGGTTACATCCATTGAGCATAACGTAACAACCCTTTATTGCAAGATTGTGCTCAATGTACATACGAAAGGCTGCTAATAGGAATCGCTGCGTGCGCGTTAACTAAAGCCGAATGCTCCTGTCTCTCATTCCCCCTTAGCAGCCATTCGCATGTACATTGAGCCCAATATTTTATTGTTCAACAACGCACAGAAAAAATCTCTCACCGGCACCACCTTGGAGGTAAAAATGTTACACTCGTTACACACTACAATGGTTACGAGAGATGAACGTGTGCCGCTATAAGGAGCTTCGCCCTAAAATTGTTTAACAATTTTGAAAACTTGAAACTCAACTATGGGATAGCAGTAAGCCGTCTTGTTTAGAAAAAGTTTATCGCCACAAACGTCAATAACACTCAACAGAACATTTCCTTCTTAAACATACTCTAACGATGATGACCAAACAGACGTCACTTACATGAACATGGACATGAGATGACGTTGAAAGAACATATACGTTAAATGGTTGAAACAAACACAACCACAAAATAGTTCAAGGTAAACAAGAGACACAAATAAAACATAAATATGTACATTTTGCATATTTACATGTTGGCATGCCATTTCTGCCGGCGCATCGACAGATCAGCCTACCAATACCAAGCCGGCCGAAAGACACGTTTCACTCGTCCATCATAGACCGACACAAAAGGGCAAGACCAGTGCCGAAGAAATTCCTCTTCACCGAGAAAGAAGAGCTCCTCCGACAAAACAGACAGCAGCTCCGAGTACAATCGTTCTAGGATCGGGTAGAGTGCGCGGCGGCGGCGGCCCGCTGCAACCGCCTCGCAGCTGTTGCGCCAGAGGCAGAAAGAGCCGGCAACAATGAAAAAACAAGCGAAGCGGCCTCGCGAACAACGCCCAGAAAAAACGAAGCGATTTACTCTGAGGCAGTGAAATCCGGCATGTACGGCTCGAAGTAAAGAGATTATCGCAGCAATAAGCGCACAGGCTCGATAAATTATCATATAGGTAGGAACGTGCAAATTGCCGCTAGTTTCTTAGAAGTTATTTATAAGAAAATGCTTGTAGAAAGAGAATTGCTGACACAGTGTTCCAATTTGTGGCTTGGAATTTTGTAGCTGCATTCTACTTTTACTCTCTTGATAACAGAAATATAGAGGGTAAAATGTTTAGAAACTTTGGAGACGGCTTATTTCTGCACTCAAATGAGCGTAATGTAGTGCCTCGGACTTTTGGAACTACAATCTAATTTTAGTTCCTTTAAGAGAGAAATAGAAGGAGGAATATTTTGAAGATTGGGATAGTGATTATTTCCGCTCTGTAAGAAGTGCGATGAAGCGTCCAGAGATGAACAGGAGCAACAAAAGCTCAAGCAGGAGATACCTCCTCCTCGAGGTGTGTAGCTTCACCTCTGAATACAGACGTCCCTCCAGATTGTTTTAAATTCGAAGCATTTCTCAGAGATCTTTGGCGACTTTGAGCGTATCTATCTATCTAGCCGCCTACGATTTTAGGGCGAAGCTCCCGATAGCGGCACCCTTTCGTCCTTTGTAGTCGTAGTAGTAGTGGCTAACCTGTCTTACAATTTAACCTACAAGATGGTGCCGGTGGGAGATTTCTTCTGTGCATTTTTGAACAATAAAAAAATTCGCAGCGTGCGCGTTAACTGAAAGCCGAATTCTCCTGTTTCTCTATCCCCCTTAGCAGCCATTGGAAAGTACATTGAGCACTATCTGACAAGAAAGGCTTGCAACGTTATACTAGCTGGGAATAACCTCCTTGGTTTTAGAAAGGTTTAGCGAAAGTTGGGCCGCAGTGCGATGAATAAACTGAACTAGTATATACCATGAACACGAGGTGGTTAAAGGTGGGAAGTATACACGAAGCGCAAGCCGTGAGAATGTGTGCGTGTGCCTTCTATGGTTCAGTCCTTGCAATGTTCACTGGATGGAGGTGCTTCTATATGAGGAATATATGATGAAAAGATGCGAGATGGTGGTACTTGGAGTGTTCCCCAGAACGGTGAATGATTGGAATTTATTAACAAATGAGCAAGTGTTACAGTCTTCATTGGCAAGTTTTACTTCTAGTCTGTGTTCATGAACCTGGATCTCATTTATATTTCGTATATATGCACACATGCGTACTTAGTAAGAGTGCACATTTATTCTTGAAGGTCTATGCATGTATTTGTGTTTCATTTCGTTATTGCTATATTATTTACCTACACTCGGTATTTTGTTCTTGTGTGCACGTAATTGTATTGAGGATTGCTATATATGTATTGGTATGCATGCGTACGTGTATTGTTCAGATGTGTAACCGCGTTTCATTTTTTTTGATAGGTCACTTTCTGTTTTATGTCATACGAATTATGTGACCTGGTTACGCCTACCACTTGTTCCACACATTTCGTAGTACCAGATCATGCATTGTTCATCTTCCCACCCTACCAAAGTCCCGACTAGGGATTGTAGTATTTATAAATAAATAAATAAATAAATAAAATATGTGGACGAACGAACACAGACAGATGCATGGACGGACGCACGAATGGCTTCATGGACGGATTGATGAAAGAACGCAGAAGCGGATGCATGAACGAACGCAGGAATGGATGCACAGATGGACGTGCGGACGCACGAACAGACGCCTGCCCAGACGGGCGGATGAATGCATGGACGGCCACACAGACGCACGCATGGACGGATGGAAGCAAGAACGAATGAACGGACGGATGCTTCGCCCCACTCTCCATCATTCACTCCGTGGATATGCTGCCATTCTTTAGCTCTACTGGCCATTTCAATAATGGCATCAATACCAAACTTCATATGTCATATCATGATTGTATGAAGAATATATTTGACAAGGTATAACATGAAAATCATATGTGTGTTATAGCTATCATGATTTGCATTTCATGGTCCTGCAGCTCTTGCGGTGGTTTCGTTCACATGGCATGTTGCAAAACTGGTATATAATGGCATGGTTGCATGGAACACTCAAGCGACAGACCCTCACATGAATATAAAGAGACGCATGTCATGTAACATCATGACAACTTGCCACGCTCATGATGCGCTCGCAACCGTTTCGTCAGCGTCACGTATGCCAAATTTGGTATTACAGTACGTGAATGAATGACGAAGGTATGTGACTGGTGCAAACATGATAATCATGACATGCGCGTCATGACTACATGCCACACTGATGCGCCACACTGATGCACTCGCGGTCGTTTCGCTATCTTCACATGTACCAAATTTGGGGTTACGTGACGTCAATGGATGACGAAGCGTGATTGGTGCAAGCATGATAATCATTAGACGCGTGTCATGTCAGAACATGACTACACGCCAATGTCAAGGCGCCAATACATTTCAACGTGATGCGGGGCGCGTGCTTGCTGGCGTTGTCACGTCTGGCGCCGGCCTGCCATATACTCGCAGGCACGCGCCACGCTGCGTTGCTTGGACGTATGCGCGTTTCAGCACGTCTGGCGTCCCCCCGTCATGAAAAGAGGAAGACGCAGTGTTGTCTGGGTATCGCATGGGCGTCCGAGAACGTTATGAGCAGGTTGTGAAGGTTGATAAGGGCTCCATGCTCGCGGAAGAATTCCTTTCCGAGAATTAGGTTTTTGGGAGTATTCGCGCAATACGTTAAAGGAAGCAATGTATCTTTACTCACGAATTTGAAGCCCAGCAATGTATGTTCCCAGCGGTGTCAATAGGTGACCTCTCACTGTCCGCAGATTGGGTTCATGTCTCCAAGGTGTCTCTATCTTTCGCAGTTGTGCAACAAGGTCAGCGCTTATCACGGAATAATCGGCACCCGTATCTAACAGAGTGATTACCGGGTGGCTGTCAACAACAACGGAAATGCAAGCCGAGACACGTTTGTCGTCGATGGCATACGTTGATGGAAGGATGTCGTGGAATGACGGAAGGCAGTTTGGCAGGGAGGGGGGGGTCTTGTACTGGTCGGTTAACAATAACCTCACCCCCAGAGGCCGCTTTTTTAGTTTCCCTGGGGTGGGCTCGTGAATCTAGGCGATCGTGCTGCTAGTATGACCGCAAAGGCCGATTGTTGGCCAGATGACGTAAAGCACCGTGGAAACAGTGAGCGGGATTGGCGACGCAGAAAGGTTAGGAACTGCTGGCTTGCCAAGTACTCGGCGATAGCATGGGAGCCGCTCACCATCTCTGTGTCAATGAGCATCTGGACGGAAGTCAGGAAGACCTATATGCTGGTATGCGCACTCACGGTAGATGTGACCTGGTTCACCGCAGTAATAACAGAAAGGTTGGTTGTCGCGAGCACGCCACACACTGGATTTCCGTATAAGTTGTGGGTTGCCATATGGCGGTGGTCCTGAGTAGAACGACAGTGCCGTCTGCAGGCTGAACGGACGGGACGGATAGCCAACAGCCTGTGCAGGAGTACGTAAGGCTCTCGCATACGTTAATAGCAGAGCTTCGGCTGGAAGCGGGACCATGATAGATTGGCCCTCGGCTGGACGAAGAGCCACCATGGGTTGCACCAGCTGCCGGACCCCTCGTGAACGACATCCGTTAGAGCAGCAACATAGGGCTGAGAGACACCACGTGCAGCTCTTGCAGCTCCTCGCGCACGGTACTGCGCTCGAGTACCATAAGGTCTTTTATAATCGTGACATGAAATGTTGCCAGGGCCGATGACACTGATGAGAGACTGCCAGGGCGCTCTTTTTGAGACGAACGCTACACTTGCATCCTCTGCACTGTCGCGGCTTCATGGAGGAAATCCGCTACAGTGTAGGGAGGATTGTGCACTAGTCCAGCGAACAACTGCTTTTTCAATCTCCGTGTCAGTAGACGCACCTTCTTCTTTCCCGTCATCGAGGAGTTAGCTCGCCTGAACAGCCGCGACAAGTCCTCAACGAGCATAGCAACAATCTCGTTCTGGCGCTGTTTTTGAGAAATCAAGAAGCCGTTCCGCTTGCTCCTTTGGGTCAGAGCCTCGGAGCGTATTCCGCAACTGGTTGCAGAACTCTGGCCCGTTGTCAAAGCGGCTTCATGATTTTCGAACCAAGTGCGTGCAGAGTCTTCGAGCTAAGAGTAGACATATACCGAAGCTTTAGGTGCTCGTTCCTCTTGTTGACGCTGGTGCAACGATTGTAGTCGTCAAGTCAGTCATCGACGTCCTCGTAAGGGTCACGATGGAACGGTTTCGGGGTTACCGGGGCGTTAAAGAACCATGGAAGAGGCAGTGTCGATGCCTCATGAGTTTGCGTTCGCGCACTGGCCATAGTTCTGCCGCGTTGTGGAAGCTGCCCAAATTCAGGTAGTAGGCCTAGTCGTTGCAGGCTATGCCGTAGGTCAGCTGGTTCTTCCAAGACTTTACTAGTGCCGGGTATTCCTGCTGATTGCACTGCATACAATACTACCCAGCACCTCCACCAGAAAATGTCACGTGAATGCGGGTAGACTACAACGTCTGTTTACAGGACCAGCAGCACTGGACGTTGAGCCCAACCGGGCACCAAGACTACGAGCACACAAACCAGTCTTCTTTGTCACATTGGTACATACATGCTCTGGCATTGTTCAACCTCGCTCCTTGCCCGTGGCAATATTTATAGAAGTAACAAGGTAGTTGTCAATTGAGAAATACAGGTATTTAAACCTATAGAAATACAATGCGGGCTTCCACAGGAAAGTGTCTTATCACCTTTGTTCTTTATGCTGTATCTACAGGGACTAGAAGCCAATTTTGAGGGGAGTCGACTTATATTCCACCTCTCTTTTTCCAAGCAAAGAAAACGCATTGAACAGTCATTGCCAGCAGTGATGTATGCAGATGATATAGTAATAATAGCCGTCAACAAAGAACATCTGCAGAGTTGTTAAACATGTATGGTAATGATGAAGATGGGTTAAATTTGAAGTTCCGAAGGGATACGTTGGCAATCATGATTTTGCATGATAAATAGTGAGCATAAGATGCAGGAAGTCACGCTTAAGATAGCGGATAAATACAAATATTTGGGCATATGGATAAATAACGGGGTTGAGTACCTTATGGAACATGAAAGATACGTAATGACTAAGGGTAACAGGAATGCAGCTGTAATGAAAAATAGTGCACTGTGTATAACGTTGTGAGAAAGATTCGAATAGGTGTCATGGTCCCGGCTTTGACGTTCGGCAATGCGGTCTTGTGGAAGAAATCAGACGTTCAAGCAAGATTAGAAATTAAACAACGTGGCATAGGTAGACTTGCTTTGGGAGCACACGGGAATACCTCAAATCAAGGGGTACTGGTTGACATGAGATGGGCATCGTTCGAGTGCAGGAAAGCTACAAGCAAGATAGAAGTTGAGGAGTGATTGAGAAAAGTGAGAGGGGAGCGTTGGGCTAAGAAAGTTTTCAGCTACTTGTACATTAAGATTGTTGACAATAAATGGAGGATGCGAACTAAAAAACTGTCAAGCAGGTATTTAGACAACGGCAGGATACCAAGCCAAAAGAAAACAAGGGTTAAGAGAACGTAAAAGAAACATAGAAAGACATGTTGAAGATTGGAATGCTTGCAAATCATCACTCGAGACTTACCGAACTTTCAAACAGAAAATTGCAAAAGAAAAGATCTTCGATTATTCTGGGGGTAGTTCTCTGCTGTACGAGGCCAGACCGGAAGTACTGCAGGAACGTAGGAATGGAAGTACTGAACGGAAGACCAAGATGTACCGAGCCAAATACGAAGGCACAGACATGGTATGTAGTACTTCTGGAGAGGAGGAAGAAACAGTTGAATATTTGATAATGTTCTGTAAATAATCCATCCTATAGTCCAAGATATATAATGGCGCGGAATTTTTCAAATCAATTGGGTTAAAGGAATGTGAAAGCAAAATAGGCATTAAACGGGTCGATATGACCAGAAGGAGGCTTAGTTATTGGACGCTACAACCAAGGCGCGAGTGATATTCAATTCTTAAACACGTAGTGATAGTACTTAACTTTATGGCTAGGTGGCCTGAGCCATCGTCCGATCTGAAGGGACAGCCGCATGCACCCATTCATCCGTCCGTCGTCCCGGCGTGTGATCGCTCTCGGTCTTTGACAGCCAGCAAATTGAAGAGCTCACTCCCAGCACGTGCTCAGGGTTTGGGCAGAGAGCACTAAAGGCACCGCGTTATCATTCACGCCTGGCGCTTGATCTTTTTTCTTTTCGGCAGCGAAGACTATGAAGACAAGTCAGACAAACTGAGCTGGGTGCGGTGAGGTCTCGCGAAACTACAGCGGCAGGTAGACGCAGGCAAGCGCTCCCGGAGTCGGTGATAACGCGGCAAGCGGCTGCCAAAAGCGGTCGCTACCTGAGGTTGGTGGCGATGATGCACGGTTTAAGCTCCGTACTCTCGACCAAGGTTTCGGACATGCTCCAATGTTTGCTGTCGTTTGTGGCTTGACAATCATCTGACAAAGATTGCTAGCACCCAGAATAAACAGTCCCATTCTAGTGCCATGCCTTGCTCCAGCGAGAGTCCGCCACCGATGATGGAGCTGGCAGTGTGTTTGGGAAAAGTGGGTAACGATTTAGAGTGCTAGGTACTCTATTATGAGAGAGCATAGAGCCGTGCTGTGAGCCTATCAGGCTGGTGAATAGTACGCATGAAGAGCCCTTGTAAAAATGCCTTGCGGCACGCAAAGTGCTCACGCTCAGCGTTACATCCGGCTTCTAATACCCACTCAAACTTGATGACTTTCTCACAATAAACCACGTAGAGAAACGTTCGAACCCTACAGCATTTTTTTATCTTCCCCCGCTTCACCCGCTTATGATGATTCACTTCGTGGATATACGGCGATTATTACTATACTGAGAGCGACACCTCAACCCAGTGCGCTGGAGCCTCTCCCTTCCACTAACCTCTACAACTACGTTTTTCTTTAACGCACGTAGCATAGTATCGAAAAGCATAATGGAGCATATGCAACTGAAAACAAAATTGCAGTCAGTTTCAGTTTCAATGGGTGTGAAATAAAATGTAGTTATATAGGCAAGCGTCTGAAAACATTAATGAAGGAGTGAGGCAGCATCTTGAAAGCTACGTTTACCCGTATATATACTGAGTCAAAAAATTTATGGTTGCTTCTGTTTTTTTTCTTAATTCTAGGACACATATTACACGTTATAATATCATAAATGTAGCAACTAGACTAAAATTCATATACAACTATGAGACAGGGTAATACATTTACGTAGTCTAAACCGCAGAAGTTAACTTGTGTTCTGACCTCGCCGCTGTGGTCTAGTGGCTAAGGTAGTCGGCTGCTGACCCGCCGGCCGCGGGTTCGGATCCCGGCTGCGGCGACTGCATTTCCGATGGCGGCGGAGATGTTGTAGGCCCGTGTGCTCTGATTTGGGTGCACGGTAAAGAACCCCAGGGGGTTGAAATTTCTGGTGCCCTCCACTACTGCGTCTCTCATAATCATAAGGTGGTTTTGGGACGTTGAAACCCCCCATATCAATCAACTTCTTTTCTGAATGGGGCACCTATGAGTGCTAGCGTTATTTATTTCCGTGAGCAAAAATCTTATACACAAATGTATACAAAACGTTATGCAATATGCAAAAGGAAACTAAACAATAAACAACATGAAAGATAATATTACGAAAATGAGCAAGGACACGTGTAAATGATATCAAACACCGCAAAGTGTCGCAACCCTAGTGTACTCGTTGTTCGATAAGAGCCGAGAGTGGAGGCACAAATACACTGCACCAATCTGAGTCAGTGGGCCGTAAGCACATCGAGCAGTCTGAAATCGAACATAGAAATCCAACGCTGACCTAGTAATAACACTTCTTGACTGGCTCGTAAATAGAAATTTAATTTAGCCTGAACCCTGTGGTTGCGAAAAGTACTCCTTTACTGAAGATATATACCCTATATATCATTATTAAGCGCGAACATAACACAGAACAATAAACACACATGAGCGCTACGGTACTAGAAGCGTATTGCAGTGAAATTGATAGTGGGGCAAGTTGGTATGTATTCATAATATAAATCATCTAACCACCCGTTTTTGTGCAATATGTTTCTAGTACAGTAGCGCTTGTTGTGTCTTTTGTCCGCGATGAAATAAGTTTCAACATTGGATGCATACCAACTCACCAAGATATTAGTTTTACTGCAAAGTTATATACTACATAAAACAGGCCACATTTGCGGCCCAGGCATTTCCCACTGTTTATATAGCTGCCACGTGTGTTCTTGTACACCTAATTCAGTATTTCTAGCTGCTCCAGGAGGTACTGCTTTCTATGTGGGTCGGCCAATGTTATGCGCAGACATGTTTGAGCTATTTTACAGCGAAAGCCGTTTTCAAAAAAAAAATGAAAACACACTAAGCACACAATGGGATTTGAACCCGGGTCCTCCGCCTGTCAGATGCGTATTCTACGTCTGAGCCACGCCGGTGCTCACGTCGATGCTCAGACGGTGCTCACATCTTTGCCTCAAGCTTGATGTCGGGAAAGAAAGCGCGCTAATACGAGCAATAAAGGGTTTTAGAAGAGAAAAGAAACAAGCAATTGTCAATCAATGTGAATTGCGTAACGAGTTGGTCGTCCGATGCTCCAACCCATCGAAATGCTTGTTCTTGCTCACCTAATAACTGTGGCGCATACCCACTACAGACTTCATTCTTCATTGTTGCCAGCTGCTACATGAAAAACTGGCACACTATTCCTTGGAAGTGTGTAGCGAATACCACGCTTCTCCGAAGTATTACGAAGGATTGCATAGTTAAGTGGCTTGGTACAGAGAACTTATGAATAGTTATCGCATAATGGGTACGGAGCAGCCATGCAAGTAGCAGTTACCCAAAGAGTTTCAGAAAAAGATCTGAAAGGTCACTCGTGGAGCATTTCCTGTGACTAAGATGCGCATTCCGGGCAGGCCTGGTGGTTCGTTTGGTTTTCTTACGTTAATGGTTGTTGCAAGATGTTAAGGTATACGGTGGCAACAAAAAATATTGAGTGAATCACGTAAGAAAAAATATGCTATGCGAGAAAAGTTCATTAAAGTGACGTCTACATTAGGCACATTCATTGGGGCATGATTTAACGTAGTTGTATGGTGCTGAAGCACTGTTCTCGTTAGCTGTGTCCACTTTGAGTTCCTAAAATGTTGCTATCAAAGTTAGTCCATCAGCTGCATCTAATGCTGCAAACAGTTCCATGAGTTTCGATCAGTTTTAGCAACCTTACAAATTGCTTTTTCAAGAGCCTGTCACGTGACTTTTCTAAACCAGTTCGGGAAAAGCGGCGTAACTTACTGCAGTTCTCGAAAACAATAAAAAAGGAAAGTGACCGTGTGAGGCTCGTTTTTGACAGGCTTCACATCAATGATGACGTTTATGTATGGGACCCCAATACCAATCAAGCCGCACCCATCACTAATCACGCTGCGCTATCTCAATCCTCTTCCGCTACGGTATGACTGCAGCCCGACCCTACCCCCCGTTCAACAATTAACCATTCCTTATCATCGCACCAAAGAAGTTCTGGTGGTGTTCGTTTTTTGTACACGAACATTAGAAGCGTTCAGTCCAAAAGCATTCCGTTGTCATCCCTCGTTGATTCTTGCACACCAACCATCGTCGCACTAACTGAAGCGTGGCTAAACGATGACATTCCTGACAGCAGTTTTTGGCTCACGTGGGCAGAATACAAATTTTTTCGTTGTGATAGGAAACATGGAAGGGGAGGTGGCGTACTTCTGGCGATAAAAAATGATGTGCTTGCAGTACCTGTTCTGGTTACCTCGCTTTTGGAATGTGTATGGGTATCCCTGAAGTGTGGCGGCCACGTCATACTTATTGGTGTTTTTTACCGCCCCCCAGATGCAAATACTGACTTTTCTAATGAATTATCCGTGTCTTGACGCTACTGTGTTCTCTTTTTCCTAATTCTCTCTTAATAATCTTTGGCAATTTTAATTTTCCGAGCATTTGCTGGTCAACTCTATCCGTTAGGGATGGTCAAAGTGAAGCTCACAATTTCGTCCAGTCTTCTCTCGACTTTTCCCTGGCTCAGCTAATTACTCATCCCAGGCGGTGTTCTGCCACATCAGCTAATATTCTTGACCTAGTATTTACCAACAACCCTAATATTTTTTTCTGAAATTACTCATCTTGACGGGCTTTCTGATCACGACGTCCTTACTGGAAGCGTCCGGATTTCCCCTAATAAGCGCAAAACTACCAATAAGCAAATAAGGTGCTATAATAGAGCTGATTACGATAGCATTAATAACGAACTCTTGTCTTTCTCAAATAACTTTTTAGGAGGGTATTTATCCCGATCCGTTGAAAATAATTGGCTCATGTTTAAAAATGCACTTACCAACTTAATCAGCAGGTTCATTCCCCTTATCACCATCAAAACTGTAAACACCGCTCCATGGTATAACCAACAGCTTCGACGCCTCAATAACAAAAAGAAAAGACTTTACCGCCACGCCAATAAAATAGACCCCCTTTCAGTTTCCTGGTTACGCTACAAAACATGTCATAAGGAATATCAGTCACTGCTCACATCAACTCGACGTCATTTCTTCAAACATGACTTAACATTTATGCTATTAAATAACCCTCGGAAATTTTGGCGTGTCATCAATCCTGTTGATCATCCTGATATAGTCCTTACCACCAGTAATAACAGCGTCATTCCCACGTCTCAGTGCGCACAAGTTTTAAACGACGCATTCATTTCGGTATTCACGTGTGAAGACATCCCGTCATGGCCGAAAGTTAACCTCATTCCTGATATCAGCATGCCAGAAATAACAGTCAGTGAAGCGGGCATATTCTCCTTACTAAATAAACTCAAAATTTCTACTGCTTCTGATCATGTCGGCTTTAATAATAAGATACTAAAGAATATATCAGCTAGCATTTGTCCCATACTGTCCGCCCTTTTTTCACAATCGTTATCATTAGGCTGCATCCCACATGACTGGCCAATCGCTGAAGTAATTCCCATCTTCAAGTCTGGTAAACGCTCATCGCCATTAAACTATCGTCCCATCTCATTAACCAGTACCATTTGTAAACTTCTTGAACATATAATCCACACCAAAGTAATTAACTACCTGGAAGATCATAACGTTATACATAAATATCAGCATGGCTTTCACCGAGGATACTCATGTGACAAGCAGCTCGCCAGCTTTATTCATGACATACATTCAGCTCTCGACGGTCGATCCCAGGTTGATGCTATTTTCCTCGACTTTTCTAAAGCTTTTGACCGTGTCCCTCATCACCGGCTTCTAACCAAACTGTCTAGGCTTAACATTCACCCTAACATTTTGGCATGGGTAAAAGATTTCCTTTCTTCTAGAACACAGTTCACGTCCGCTAACAATTGTAGCTCTTCCTTCAGACCAGTAACTTGTGAAAACAGGGACTGCGGAGGTAACAAAACCAACCATTTGTTTTAGTAGAGAATGCACTGCTTAGCGTCATAAGTTTCCTTCGCACTGTTTTTACCCCGCGATACAAAATTCGCTACGCCTATTAGTAACCCTTGTTTCGATCACACGTGTCACCACTGGAAAAAAAATAAAGTTGAACCACGTAAGTGAAACCATTTGTGAAAGGCTATTTAGTGCTTATGCTGTAGACCTATTCCACCCGGTGCAAAAAACGTAAGCTAAAAGATTTCAACGGTACTAAAATCAAGGCTCATTACGAGATTGTCGAAATAAAATAAACGCAAGATGTAGACGTATGAAAGAGTTCGCTTGTGGTCTCTGTAAGAAGAGCACTAAGCACACAAAAATAAAATACGCTAACGAAAACAGGTAAGCCTTTCTCTTTTTACAATGTCAGGGCAATAAAAGTCACATAGCTAAGCGTTGATCTGCGGCACTGTCCATTTCGATTTCCACCTGAAAACACGACTGACACAGACAGACAGACACAAAACGGTATTGAGGTCCTGATGAACACTACCTCCAGGAGGTAGAGCAGCGGGCCGCTCCCACGTCGGAACGGGTAGGCCGAGCCTCACCGCCGCGTCGTGGGCCCTCTGGACCGCCCAGAGTTGATGTGCAAGTTCTGAGCTCCTGAACGCAAAGCTCCATTCCTCTTCAGTCATGTGCCTAGAATCGCTTGATGAGGGGCACTGCCAGAGCATGTGTTTTCACGTAGATACGGCACCAGAATCTGGGTATGTTGGAATAATGCTTTTAATAAACTGGCTGTGGGAACTAAGACTGGGGTACGACCTGGTTTGAAGCATGCGGAGTAATGCCTGGGCCCTACAATGTTGTATAAGAGGAAGGGGGAAATCCTTCCGTTCCTCTAATAACGTTTGGTCAGCCCGTTGAAAGTTAGGACAACATCCCTAAAGACCATTAGGTTGGAGTCTGAAGGTCCAGCAAGCCACCCAGCACGGTGAGTATGTTCGCGTGCTCGGGCATGGGCGATCTCGTTTACGTTTGCAATGGAGGCCAGATGTGATCTGAGGTGAGACGGAAACCAAATTATGGCGTGTTCCGAACTATCCCTATCACCTAAGATGCCAGCTACTTCAGCCGATACCAATCCAGATGCAAAGGCTCGCACTGCTGCTCGTGAGTTTGTACAGATGTTTTGCCGTGAGTCGTCGAAGAGAGCGAGAGCTATGACTACCTGTTCAGCTTTAGCGGGTGTGGTGTTCCTGATTGCGAATAAAATTGTTACTAATTACTTCTTCGTAAACCAACCTGAGTCAGTATATTAAACAGAGTCCGTTAGACCACAGAAACTTCAGCAGGGCCTTCAACGCTTGACTGTAATTTTCCCGTGCTTGAATGCGTGCGTTTTCTATTTTCTTTTCTTTACCCGTCCCTTCGCATCCTTTTCCCACCTTACTTTTTCGTGCCCATTTTTTTTCCCCAGTGTTGGGTAGCAAACCGAAAAATTTCTTCTCGTTAACCTCCCTGTCTTTCATTCAACCTTAATCTCTCTCTCTCTCTCCCTCTCTCTCTCTCTCTCTCTCTCTCTCTCTCTCTATATATATATATATATATATATATATATATATATATATATATATATATCAAAAGAGGTTTTCAGTCACAAACCACTACGGATCAATTTTTAATCACCCTTTCACATCATTTTCCTTAGATTGACGAGAGCCTTTTCGAAGTCGTAGTATGACGTGGACTCGGCAATTACTTAAAAGACAGCTTTTTACATAGTACAAATATTCTCCCATTATATGTAGGTCACTTTGTGGGGCCGCGTATATTCTGCGGTTTTCTCTGTAATAAGCAGAAATTTCATTATATGTCGTGATTCCTTCCTGCTAGAAGTCCAGTGCTGAAGAGTGCACCTCCCGGTTGAGAAAACCGCGTGCTACACAGTGTGCCGCTTCTTTATCAGGATTCCCCACATGAGTGGGCACCCATACATGTTCTAGCCTATCGCTTCGTTGGTTATTTTAGGAGCGAAGCTCCTTAAGTCGTGGGTCGTGCGTCCACGTTGTATGTTGTAGCAGCCATGGTCGTCGTAGTATTACGTAGCCATCTCCACAGCTGGACTAGAGGAGCAGTACTCGTGCACTCATTCGAATTGAGGAGGAAACCCATGCACATCAATCATAAAAAAGAGAGTTGTTTCTGAATAAATGACCTACAGAGACGAGCATCAGTGACTTGATCTTCATTAAAACTTGCCTTGAATTTGATGCTTACTAAAAAAGAAATTGGCAGATCCCACGTACAAAGGGAATCGATGATATGCGAAACACGAACGAGATATGTTGATATGTCACCTTAAAATCAGCACAACGTTACGAAGTGGAGGTTAATGATGCCGTACGTGACTTCCGTGTCATCATTAGCATGTTTCGTTGCGTCGTTTACCTTCGTCCTCTAATCACGTCACGTGATACCAAGTTTAACATATGTGGACCTAGCGAAACGACCGCGAGCACACAATGAGCGTAGTATGTTGTCATGTTCTTACATGACACGCGTGTCCGGATTATCACGTTTGTACTAGTCATAGACTTTCGTCATCCATTGACGCCACTTAACATAAAATTAGGTATACGTGGAGCTAGCAAACGGCCGCAAGCGCATTAGGAAGGGCCCAATATACTCCAATGTAGCGCGGACGCGCGGACACTGGATACAGTGACGCTATGTTAGCAAGACGCGAGCTCTCTACAGTCTTACGCCAGGCGCGACCGGCGCGCCCAGCGTCCGTCGGCGTGGCCCGACGGCAACCGGTGCGAAATGCGACATACTGCATTTTGCACCGATACGTTACCCAGACAACACTGCGTCTCCATATATTTGTGACAGAGGGACGCCGGACGCGCTGAAACGCGCATGCAACAAAGCAACGCAGCGCGACGCGCGCCTGCGAGTATAAGGCAGGACCAGCGCCATGCGTTGCAACGCGGGTATGACGCGTCGAAGTGAACGCCGGCGAGCACGCGCACCGCATCACGTCTAAATGTATTGGCGCCTTGACTGTGGCATGCAGTCATGTTCTCACATGACACACATCTCAATATTAGCACGTTTGCACCAGTCACATATTTTCGTCATCTATTGACGTAACGTAATACCGAAATTGGCATGTGTGAAAATAGCAAAATGGTCGCGAGCGCAACATGAGTGGGGCATGTAGTCATGCTGTTACACGACACGCATGTCGTGATTGTCATGTTTGGATGTGCGATTTACCTATGTCAAGCGTTCGCGTCACTTAATACCAAGTTTGGTACATGAGAAGCTAGCGAAACGGCCGCGAGCACATCATGAGCGTAGCTTGTAGTCATGTTGTTACACGACACGCATATCGTGCTTATCCTGTTTGCACCAATATCATACCTATGTCATCCATTCACGTCCCGTAATACCAAATTTGGTATAAGTGAAACTAGCTAAATGGCCGCCAGCGCATCATGAGCGTAGCATGTAGTTATGTTGTTACATGACACGCATCTCATGATTATCATGTTTGTACTAGTCACACACCGTCGTCATCCATTCAGGTACCATAATATCAAATTTGGTATATGTGACGCTAGCGAAACGGACGCGAGTGCACGTGAGCGTGTCATGAGCGTGTCATGAGCGTGTCATGAAAACATGATGTTACATGACACGCACGTCATGATTTTCTCGTTACGGTCTGTCGCTTGTGTTCGCCATGCGGTCATGTGATACCATACCAGTTTCGCAACAAGCCAGGTGAACAAAATCAACGCAAGAGCTGCAGGACCAAGAAATGTAAATCACAGACATTCATGACATACATGTCTTGATTTTTACGTTATGACTATAGTCAAAGATGTTTTTGATACAGTCATGTTATATCGATACCATTATGGAAACTGTCAGGAGAGCTAAAAGACGTAGGCGAGGCGGATAGATAGATAGATAGATAGATAGATAGATAGATAGATAGATAGATAGATAGATAGATAGATAGATAGATAGATAGATAGATAGATTCGCTTAATGTCGCCGCAGTTCGCTAAGAAACGCTTCGCATTTAAAATTACTTGTAACCAGCTTTGGTAGGATGCGCATGCTGAAGATGCCACCCACGCCCAAGGACTTTGACGAGCCACCTGAGGCACCGCTATCATTATCGATGGAGGATGGGAAAAGACAGCAATTAATTCTCTGTTCCTGTTGCCTCAAAAACTGCCTGACTTTAAACTTTATTCATTCATTGGACAAAAATTCATCCTGGAATAAATACTATGAACGTCGCATGCACGTGAGAATGCTCATTAGACACAGGAATCTGTCCAAGGTACGTCGTACACAATATGTGCATAGATATTACAAAATATAACGGTAAGGCGAATAATATTTATAATTCTGCGAGGACGCTACCGGTAAGTTTAGAAAGCATTAAAAGCCACGAAAGCAAAAAAAAGTTCCGCCAATAATCTATAATGGCTACATTCAATTATGTACCGTGAAGCTATCTTGGAGCTGTCGCTTGACAGAAGCTGAAAAAGAAGGTTATGTTGCCACAACACACATTGCGTATGAGAATTAAGACAGATGTTTCCTTAGAAGGTTAGGTTAGAGAGAAAAAAAGAAAAAAGACAGGAGAAAAAATCAAGAAAGAAGAACGAAAGAAAGAAATAGAAAAAAACGAAGAAAGATGCTCGATGTAAGAGAGTGCTGCGAGATTGAGCGCTTCCTTTGATGTAAGGCATGAAAGAAGCGGACAAAGATTCCGTTAGGCGAAGGCCAACCTTACGCCATCGGCCTTGGAGTAATCGATTGGTTTGGCTTTTTCTAGACCTTGCTTATGTGCACTTTTATGCTTTTTTCCCTTTTGGACTGCGACTTGAACGTTTCTTAGTAGTCTTGTCTTCCGTTCCAACGTGTTTTATTTGCGTAACATAAGACTCAATTATTGTTTATGTTTTGTTTATTTTATCGCAAAGGCCAAGCATGCTACAATTTTTATTTGTTATTTTTATTGTTTCTACATTATGCATACTTGCTGTTCACCTGCCGCCTCATAAAATACTCATCGCTTTCTCCTCCTCCTTCTTGGAACCCGCTTTCCACTGAAATTGGCTTCGCCAGACACGAGCTTTCTTTCACTCTCTTCTTTCTTTTGTTGCATTGCTAGCCACACCACTGTTTTCTTGCTGTCATCGTTGCTGGCTAAGACGAACAGCAAGCGGCACTTCGCACGGTTGCTTTATCACACCGTTTTGCTCTCGTTTTTTTTTTCTTTTTATTCACTCACAGGGAATACTCAGCCGCTCAGTCCTTGGTTAACCTTGTACTCATATGCTTATGTTTATTTTTTTGAAGCAAAACTTTGGCGTTGGCTGACCAAATCTATATTGCTCCACTAGCCCAGTTCTTTTCTGAGCTGTACTTCATTTCAATAGGTGCTTACGCTCAACATTCATAATTTTTTTCCTTATACCTTTTTGGTCCCAGACCACACGCTGTTATGCAAGAATCTAAGGCATACAATAGAAGTTTTAATCTTGGGTACGTCGACAGAATTTGCCCATCCGGAAATGAACGTCACAATAGTTCGTCGTTTGGGGCGTTATAATTGATGCTTCATTGTCTCGCAGCAGTGTTATCTTTGCTGGGAGAATGTCAATGATTACTGTAATTTCGGTATGACTTCTTATTGATGAAAACGTTATGAAGAAAATGTGTTCCTGAACACTTGTTTTCATTTCCCTCACTTAATATATTTAAAATGGTCCGGATAAATAAGTACTTGTGTAGTTTCTATGTATGGAGCCTTACTTAATCCCATCTTGATATTCATGGTGTAAAGGAACCCCGTCTTGTCGGGAGGAGACATAAAAAAACGCTAGTTATAAAAAAACGAACAAAACAAAACGAGGCGTTTCAGCTACAATAAGGGAGCCTTCACAATGTCGTGCGTTGCACATATTTATCTATAGTCGGTGACCACATAAGAATAAATATAGGCTCCACTCAAGAGGCCACATTGCTCTTATGTTCCGTGCCTCCCCGCTCCAAAGTCAGTAGTTCTGAAACTATGGCAATAATTTTCACGCAAGGAACATTTATCTTGAAATACTTCATTTATAATAAAATGAACAAACAAAAGCTCAATGAGAAAACTTCAAAAGGCACGGAGTTAAGCTGCAGCTTTGCTATGTATCTCTTTCTTGAACCCCCCCCCCCTTCACGCTCATCTCAGAGGCCACAAAAAAGGAATATACATCTCTCGAAGGTGGCGTTTATACGCTGCACCTATGGTGGTATTAAAAGAAACAGTGAAATATTCAACGCATTGTATAAAAAGTGAATCGTCCTTTTGAGGTTTTACAAAATGAAAGAGTAGCATTAATCACTTTTCATATAGGGTCGTTCGAAATTATTTGTTGTTTTATGTAAACTTCACCGTCAGATTTCCTCACTAAACTGTAACCATAGACTGCAATTATGAGTCAAAGCTAAGAATAAAGAAGTGATCTGAGATTGACTTCATAAATTTCATTTCTTGTATTACCGTAAGTACCAAGTATTTGTCTCATGTCAAAGCGCTTGTCATCGTGTTTGAGTTAAACACCATTGTTTCGTTCGACATCTTGTTTCATCGAAATAAAAATGCATAGCGCACATTGTGTTTAACAGCAGGAGTCATTGCCTACGTTGTTGTCAGGTTAATGGTAAGATAATATATGTGACTACAGTTCTCATGAGCAAAGCCGTAGGTGAGTATTTTTTCTCGCTTCGACGACTTCCACATCATGGTATTTCTTGACCTCCCAGACCGTCTTGAACAGTGTGTCTTTATTTCGTTTTTCCCTTGTGATTCACTTCAACTATAGCACTGTGCCATGCGAATTTCCTGACGGAGAACTCGGGCAACGTTTTATTGCGAAAAAAAGCGCCTGGTTGGAACATATGTCTCCATGGAAAACAACAAGGTGAAACTCGTATTAGGGTCCCTCGATGGTATGTGAGCGATTTCTCCAAAGAGCGCCTGTAGATTTAGGAACGCAAACATTTTTAACGTTTTTTTTCCGGGTCTCTGTGTCGATATGCACGTTGCAGCGTCAGTGACTGCGACCATTCCTATCTGCAACACTTTTTGTCCTCAATTTTCTCTTCCTTGCTCATTGCTGTTTTCGGGTACGTACTTCTGAATGTAGCTTGGTAGCCAAACTCTATTCGCTTTTACTTCTGTCTTCTTGTTAATTACTCGTGCTCTGCATCTTTAGCATGGTCTTTGGAAACACTTTGCACTCAGGCCTCAATGCATCTGCAAGAGAGCTGGAGATTCATTTGAAGACAGGGTGCAATACATATAACCACAGTGCATCAATGTGCTGTTCATCAATTTTAGTGGCGACTCAGAAAGTAGAGTTTCTTGTCGCGGTATTCGTATTATGGGCAGCCCGACATCTTCATTCCCTGTGAAATTCCCTGTCATTTTCATTCCCCGTAAACATCACCTTGAAGAAAATACAGGGAGCGATTTGTACTGCCTTACGTGCTATCCTATTGTTTTTCTGCTATGTTTTGACACAAAGTAAGGCAGAGAGAGTGTGTAGCATGAAAATGATTCTACAGACACTAATGGCATAAAGAATATGGAAGAGAATAGTTTTTGCGTTTTTACTGTTATACTCCTATAGTTATTATGAAGTGAATTGAAATTGGTAACACAGGACGAAAGATTAACCTTCCCACATCTTGAATTCGAACCCACAATTTTCGCACTGCGCCTCCAAAGGTAGTCAATTTGTGCTTTGCTGGTTGGTGCTTTCTCGTTCCATGCACTTGATTCTGCTACTTTTGACCAAGGGCAGAAACACTACATTGTGATTGTTATGCAGCGCCACTACTAGCCAAGGCATCATGTATGCAACACTGTTTTTACAGAGGTCCAGGGATATCACTTGATATTTGCTAGATGTGTCAGCTGAGCGATGAACCTTAGCGTGCTATTCGAAGACATCAGTTCTGCCGGGACATCACACTCGCTATGAACGAACGAGAAAAGAGCGATGTTTTTTAAGAGCCTGTTCGCTTCTTTGATAGAAGGAAATGAGAAGGACTGATGATATGGCCAAGAAAAGCATTGAAAAGATTGTTGAATTTCGGCTATACAGTAGGAATATTTGACGTAGATATTGATTATTTTATGTAAGCAAATATAACCTCTTTTACGATGTGAACCGAACCCACAACCCCTGATTTACGCTAACGATGATCGTTCAGTTGATGAAGAGGGTAAGTTACTTGGTAAAAAACATAGTTTAATGTCGGTAATTCAAGTCTATAATGGTTACTTATTGTGCGTCATTATTGAGATAGTGCACAGTATATGTCAGTTTATTATGGCAGGATGGCTTCGGACTTTCGCACTGTAGAGTAAACAGTACTGTGAATCTTCTAACATTACTTCAAAAAACACAATTCTTCTCCGAGACTCCTGTCTCAACACCGCGCTTCTGATACGGCAATGAGGATGGCGGAGGCGTTTATTATTCTATTCACTATGGAGAACTATGCATCATTGAACAGGTCAGGAATAAGGGCCCAGAAAGTGTACAGTTGGGAGGGTATGTGATTTTCTCAAAATAACAGCACTTAAGCAAATCCGTGGTAAGGCGGTTACAATGTCCGTATTCAGAGCAGGAAAATTTCAAATGCACGAGCCGGGCTTTCAGCGCGGAAATGCGCACTCAAGTTTTGTTCTCAGGTATAGGCACTCGTGCCACAAATAAATTTATTTACTTTCCCCCCTCTTATTAAGGGCGAAGCACCTCAGTACGGTACAATGTCCCTCCGTTCATAAACCGCCGCCTGGTGTCTACAGCAGTTGCAGAAACCCAGACATCTGTGAACTAGAACTACAGAAGGATCATCAAAAGGCTGTGAACGAGAACAACGAAAAGAAAAGACCACGAAACCAGAATTACACTGATTTTGCCCACTTAATAATTAAAAAATATGACTGAACAAACGTTTAAAAAGAATAAAAAAAGCAGGCTGTTCACGAGAACAAAACAGAAGGCCACTATTCATGATCCGATGCCAACTTATTCGCACTATCATCACCATTCCCTTCTTGTATATGCGTAAATTTAAGACGTATGTGATTTTGTTCGAAATTAGTGCTTTTTGTGTTCCCTTTATTCTTTGGTTCCTTCAGCGATTCGTGATCTGTGAGAGTGCTGCAGTAAAGTAAGTTCCATCATGTCTATGTGCTCTTGTTTGTGCGAGCCACTGAAGTGATTGTGTAACACCACGCAGTTGTACTCGGATGAAGTGCTTTTACTAGTATACAATACACTTCCCTGTTTCTCCTATAAAGCGTCTGCGCCGTACTTCATTCGGGATTTCGGAAGTTCCGTTTTTTTTTCTATTTTAAAAACACTTCTATATGTTTTTTGGACTACATATTTGAAGGCTTGTGCACCTCACTCCCGACTACGAAAAATTATGGGTGCCAGGCGGCACTAAAGAATATTTCCATCAGCACTCACAGTTCCCTGCATTTTTACGTCCCGAGTATGGGCAAAACCCATTGCTGTTCGCTTCGGCAATTCAATGAGTACTCAGCCTTGCATGGCGAATGGCTTCACCGAACGCTCCTTATACGTTGCTTGATGGCCACTTATTATCCTGGTTTAGGTCATTTTACACCCCACATACCTTTATTTATGCTAATATTCGCCCGTTGCGTACATGAAAACAACTAGGCACCTGTGCCAAAAGAAGCTGGATGGCCAAAGAATACGTGCTCGTAATCATATGCTCTGGACGTCCTAACTGTTCCTGCATGTATTATCCTAAAACTCCAACGTTTACAAACGACAGATGATTGATTTGTGGGGTTTAACGTCCCAAAACCACCATATGATTATGAGAGACGCCGTAGTGGAGGGCTCCGGAAATTTCGACCACCTGGGGTTCTTTAACGTGCACCCAAATCTGAGCACACGGGCCTACAACATTTCCGCCTCCATCGGAAATGCAGCCGCCACAGCCGGGATTTGAACCCGTGACCAGCGGGTCAGCAGCCGAGTACCTTAGCCACTAGACCACCGTGGCGGGGCATAAAACGACAGTTCCCTCTAGCAATTCAGAAGCAGCGCAAGGCACATAACAAGAAAGAGACGAAACAAGCGCAATTATTTGTTCGCTTGAGGTAACTTGAAGTCTCCAGCCCGTACCGACTTGATAAGAAGTTGGGCCCAAGGTTTAAACTTCGGCGGCAACAGGCAGTCCATCGCTTCTTAGATAAACCTATCTCGTTCTTCAACAGGTGCTCCTGCAGTAGAGTTCCTCGCTCATGAAGCAGAGAGTGGCAGCATTTGGTCCATCTCTGTCCTGCTGTCATGCCAATCATGATGTTTCTACTATTTTTACAAACATGTGCCAACAAGCCCTAGCGAGCTTTTCAGCGTCTTTTTCAACTCGCACCCCTACTTGTGCTTTCCCTGTGTCAGATAAGAAATCATATATCAAAACTCAATGAAGACCGATTGACTCTGCTAAAACTAATGAACTCCCCAGAAACTTCGGCGTATTACATGCCTGTGCTTGTTGCCCATGCAGGTGGTGTGCTCATTACATTTTATCAATACTGTTTTCTCAGTGGCACAAGGCTCCAAACTACTTCGGCCAACAAATGCTCTCGAATAAGCAGCTAACACCTGATATCGCACCTGACGCGCCCTTTTTATGTTGATATGGCAAGGCGCATTTTCAAAGCGACTTTTAAACTGTGAATTCAGGCAGTCATGTAAACTACGAGTTACATTTATTTCGGTCTATTTGAATCAATAGTTGGATTTTCCCGCCATTGAGTTATACCATTGCTGGCTGCCGACGAAGGCAGCGAAACTCTAATTTACGGAACCTTTCATCTTCGGATTCAATCTTGAAAATTGCTAAAGTGCATACAGCAGCATGGTGAATTGTAAAAAGGTGTATTGATTTTTAATGTACTCGGCCGTTGCTCTAACAATACATACAATACACACCCAGGTAGGTCGGCGTATCATGAAGGAAGCGTACAAGCGTTTAGTATCCTGACGTGTATCACAGGTGCACGAGTGCTACTGGTGATAGTTAACTGCAGCAAGTCTTCATCTGGACAGCTATAATACCAGCGTGCACGTATAATATCCCTCTAACGTGAGCGCACAAAAATAAATCCAGTAGTGCTCGTTAAGGACCGCTTGGCACGATCGCAGTGCCATTACACGCACCGTGGCCCTGACACCATACTCACTTGCCTGCTAAATTTTCTTCACTCGGCGCACAGTAATCTCCAGTCACGTAGATGCCGCTTCTCTGAGGCTGTGCAAGAAAGTCAACATTGTGAGGTGAGGAAATGGGGTCGGCTAATCACTAGCATAACCCGGAAATGCTTTCAAGATACTCGACAAGATCACTGGTTCCCGTTGTTAGAAGAAAGGCCAGTGGTACCGTTGTTGCATGCGTTTACTTCGCGGTAAGCTTCAAAATGAACTCTTGTTGATTATTTATCATGTGATCACACTGCGGACACAATACGGGTGACATTTGGGTTAAGCATTTGGAAAAGAACAGTGTTCGGAGGAGGGAACGTAAGGATTAAATATGTATGTATATATGTATGTATGTATGTATGTATGTAAGTATGTATGTATGTATGTATGTATGTATGTATGTATGTATGTATGTATGTATGTATGTATGTATGTATGTATGGATGGATGGATGGATGGATGGATGGATGGATGGATGGATGGATGGATGGATGGATGGATGGATGGACGGACGATGGACGGGCGGGCGGGCGGACGGATGGATGCATGAATGAATGGATGGATGGATGGATGGATGGATGGATGGATGCATAAAAACTCTATTGAAGCTCTCAAAGATTCTCCCTTCCTGTTTTATGGGGAAGAGAAACACGGCCTGCTTCCACGTAGGGACGAAGAGGCCTAGGCTCCCCTCCACGTCATGAACCTTCTGGGCAGCTTTTGTTTTTGAAGGAGGGCTAAGAATTGTCAAAAAGCGTCCAAAAGAGGCTTCGAAAATGACGTGAACTTGACTGCAACCGTACATAATGAGGAGAACATATTTTACATGGAAATATGTACACCATATTTGCAATCTATGGACCTAATGTGGCCCTAGGCAAAAAATACTGCATCTGTTCAGAAATTTCGAACACTCATACCACATGAACTATACAACCATTTTAACATTTACAGGTATAAACCGAGTATGTATTTTTTAAAACATGTCCCCTCCTCATCTCGCGGAATGTGTTGCGGCCAATGTTTGAAAATTTTAGGCTGACGTTCGAATCTTCCAGTCTCCTACAACGTAAAACACTTCGCTCTCCTCCTCTGCCCGTCCGATGGAAACTGTCGGACTCTCTTTAAATAAAGATTCTTTATTGCTTTGTGGCACACACCTATATGACTCTGAAAGCAACATATTGTTACGGATGTGATGGGTTCATTGTAGGGAACTATGCGAACGACGATGAAGCAGCCTGACACGGCAAGCCACAGCGTTGGTGCACACGCGCGACCCGAGCTTGCGTTTGTTTTGTATTTTCGGCCTGTTGGCGTTCCTCGCTCTTCTGGCGTTCCTCGGCCTTCCAGTAGGTCTGTACGTAAATAAACTGCATGACATCTGGTGGAGGTGTGTGGACTCCCGTACAAACCTGGAACTTCGCTCCCGTAAGCTTCCCCCTCTACGTGACACGAACATGGCCACCGAGACGCCTCTTCAAGTGGGACCTTCGACCACCCACGTCACTTGCGGCACCGTGTATTCTCAACGAGACCTTCCTATCATCACGCGCTACACTGAGTCGGACGTCGAAGATTGGTTTGCGAGGTACAACAAAGTTGGCGCAAGTAACAAATGGGACGACCCAAGTAAGCTGAGCTACGTCACAATCTACCTTGCGGACACCGCGCAATTGTGGTTTAATAACCACGTAGCTGACATTACTACGTGGTCCGCATTCAAGACTGCTATTACGGACGTCTTTGGACGACCTGCGGCACGCAAGCTTTAAGCCGAGCACCGTTTACGTCACCGTGCGCCGCAACCAGGCGAGACCTACACGGGCTACATTGAAGATGTATTGAAGAAGAATGGCAATTTGGGCTAGTTGGTTTGAATTCATGGTAATAAGGGCTGCAGCGCGAGCACGAAAGTCTGTTTCTTCTAGCACAACACAGCGCTCTTGTTGTCCTCTTCGCTTTCCGTGCCTCGACTTTCAACTGTTTCTTCTAGCACATTCGTGCTCGCACTGCAGCCCTTATTACCATGAAGATGTGTTGCATCTATGCAACCACATCAACTCTACCATGCCTGAGGAAGAAAAAATCAGGCACATATTGAAAGGCATTGACCACGGCGTCTTTCAGATGTTGCTCGCGAGAAATCCCCCCACAATTGCTGTCCTCGTTTCCCTTTGTCAAAGCTTAGATGAATTGCGTAGGCAGCGCGCAATTGCTCGTCAAGCCCTCACGACGCCAGACACGCTCGCAAGCTTGCACCTAGCTGCCCATCCTACCGATCAGCAGCCGCTGCTTTCAACAATCAAGGACTTCGTGCGCGAAGAGGTAGCACGCCAGCTGTCACTGCTGCCACTGACACATGAGCCCACGCTAGCTTTGGCACCGGACCTCCAACACGTCATTCGGACCCAAGTCGCTGAGGCCCTTCCGCCGATGCATCAGAAACACCAGTCACTACGCCTCTCACGGACGCCGCCGTCGCTGCTCGGCCCACGTAACAGCGTATGCCATATGCTCAACCTGCAACGCCACCCTATGTCGTGCCTACAACCCCAATTGCTACGCCGTATCCCTACGCGAGATCTTCAGCTCCGTTCTACCGTCACTCAGACGCTTGGAGGACGCCGGATAATAGGCCCATCTGTTTCGCCTGTGGTATTGCTGGACACGTCGCCCGCCACTGTCGCCGAGATCCCCCTCCAGTCGACACCGTGGGCAGGCCAATGGCGTCGTCGTCTAGGACGCCATCAAAGTGCACCACTGAAGGTCCTCGACCCTACGCAAACCATCGGTCACCATCGCCCCGACGACGCTCCCTGTCACCTATGCGTCGCCGACCTGCTACGGAAGAGGGAAACTGATCGCTGCAGCTCCGGAGGCAACAGCTGCATACAATTCGAACTGCTTAAGGCCTCCATCTTGCTCGCCGCAAAACGTTATGGACGTCAATATTGAGGGGACCGCCGCACAAGCGCTTATCGACACAGGGGCCGCCATTTCCATAATCTGTGAGACCTTATGCCGCAAGTTGAAAAAGGTGACGACGCATCTTTCGGGCCTGATGCTCCTCACGGCCAACTCGCAGGGCATAGAACCTACAGCTGTGTGCACTGCACGTGTCATTATCCAAGGTGAACTTTATGCCATTGAATTTTTTGTGCTGGCATCATGCTCCCACGAAGTCATTCTTGGATGGCACTTTCTTTCGCGTCATCGGGCCATCATAGATTGCTCACGTGCAGAAGTTGTCCTTACACCGCTGCCAACCTCTTGTTTGGTGTATTCTCTTTCTGAAGCTCACAAACTTGTCGTAGTGGCAGACACAGAAATAGCACCGAAAACATCCACCCTTGTAGCCCTGACCTGTACGGCCCTGACCTGTATGGTCGGAACTGTTTCGTTCACTCCGTCTGACGTATTTACCCGCCGCTGTAGCCTACACGCGCCCTTTGCCGTACTCACCGTGGATGCTGGTGCTACCGCCATGCTCGTCGCGAACTCGCTATCGTCACCAGTTACCTTACTTCACGGAGAATGTTTGGGTAACATACAAGACGTTGACCCCTTGCGCCCTCTAGAGTTCGCCGAACACCCACCTCACCTCCAGCTCAATGCTATGACGCCACCTGTGGCCACACTGCCCGCGCCAGACTCATTCCAGCCATCTGTTGCCGCTGAGCTATCACCGACACAAAGAAGGGAACTCTTGTCTCTTCTTCGAGAGTTCCGTTCTGCCTTCGATTGCGCTCAACCGTCTTTGGGTCGCACAGCGAACATCACGCACCACATTGACACCGGTACTCATGCTCCCTTACGCGAACGACCATATGGAGTTTCAGCGGAAGAACGCCGTATTATCAACGAACATGTCGACAATATGCTCAAGCGTGGTTTCATCCAGCCATCGCAGAGCCCTTTTTCGTCCCCTGTTGTACCTGTGCGCAAAAAGGTTGGGTCTATCCGATTTTGTGTCGACTACCGCCGGCTCAATAAGATAACTCGGAAGGATGTGTACCCGTTGCCACGCATCGACTATGCTCTCGAATGCTTGCAAGGAGCAGAATATTTCTCCTCTTTAGATTTACGCTTAGGATATTGGCAAGTTACAATGGCTGATCCTGGTCGAGTTTCAGCGGAAGAACGCCGTATTATCAACGATTAAGTCGACGATATGCTCAAGCGTGTGTCATCTAGCCATAGCAGAGCCTTTTTTTCGTCCCCTGTTGTACTTGTGCGCAAAAAGGATGGGTCTATCCGATTCTGTGTCGACTACCGCCGGCTCAATAAGATAACTCGGAAGGATGTGTACCCGTTGCCACGCATCGACGATGCTCGCGAATGCTTGCAAGGAGCAGAATATTTCTCCTCTTTGGATTTACGCGTAGGATATTGGCAAGTTACAAAGGCTGATCCTGGCCGATCGAAGACTGCATTTGTAACACCTGATGAGCTGTTTGAGTTTACGTCATGCCGCTTGGGCTCTGCAACGCCCCAGCTACCTTCGAATGGATGATGGACACCATCCTTCGCGGCTACAAGTGGAACACGTGCCTTTGCTACCTAGACGACATCGTCGTTTTTTCTCGCGACGTTTCGACTCACCTTGTTCGTCTTCGTGCTATTCTCACGTGTCTAACCCCTGCTGGCCTTGAACTTAACATCAAGAAGTGCCATTTTGCCACACATCAGCTCAGCATACTTGGTCACGTCGTCTGCAAAGAGGGTGTTCTCCCGGATCCGGCGAAACTCTGTGCTGTGGCCGACTATCCGAAGCCCAATTCCATCATGACGCTTCAAAGTTTTATCGGCCTGGGCTCATACTTTCGTCGATTTGTGCGCAACTTCTCTACCATCATCGCGCCTTTTACCAACCTGTTGACAACTTCCAAAGGCATTTCTGCTTGGTCAAAAGAGTGCGACGAATCCTTCACCGCGCTTCGGTGGTTATTATTATCACCTCCAATACTACGTTATTTTGACCCCGATGCGCCTATGGAGGTCCACACCGACGCCAGTGGTGTCGGTCTTGGTGCTGTATTGACTCAACGAAAACCAGGGTACCAAGAATACGTAGTCGCTTACGCGAGTCGAACCCTCAAGAAAGCCGAGTGTAATTATTCCGTCACGGAGAAAGAGTGCCTCGCAATTGTCTGAGCTTTGATGAAGTTTCGCCCATACCTTCATGGCCGCCCTTTCGAAGTCGTCACGGACCACCACGGTCTATGCTGGCTATCATCGCTCAAAGACCCGTCGGGGCGCCTTGGTCATTGGGCGCTTCGCCTACAGGAATACGACATTCGTGTTGTATACCGATCCGGCCGCAAGCACTCCGACACTGATGCGCTATACCGCTCACCGCTACCGGCTGACCCAACCTCCTCGTCACGTTCTTCAGCTGTCATAACACCAATCGACTTCACAGACATGGCATCGGAACAACGCAAAGATGTGTGGATTTCCCAACTCTTCGCCTTTCTGACTGATCAGTTAGCTAATTTGGTCTCAAAAACTATCCGCCGTCAAGCCACCCATTTCGCTATTCGAGACGACCTACTCTATCGGCGGAATTACACGTCTGAAGGTCGGAGGTGGCTGTTAGCGATACTTAACCACATGCGCTCGGAAATCTGTATTGTTTTCCACAATGACCCGCAAAGCGCTCGCGCTGGCGCTCTCAAAACGTACAACCATCTACGTCAGTGGTACTACTGGCGCGGCATGTACACATTTGTCCGCAAGTACGTACGTGCTTGAACTGCATGCCAGCGACGTAAAGTCCCACCTCAACGCCCTGCCGGTAAACTTCAGCCTCTGCTTTGTCCAGCGCGTCCGTTTGACCGCGTCGGTATCGACTTATACGGACCACTTCCCACGTCGTCTTCTGGAAATAGGTGGATAATTGTCGGCGTGGACCACCTCACGCGTTACGCGGAGACGGCAGCACTACTACCCGCAGCAACCGCGAGGGAAGTTGCGTTTTTTATCTTGTGCAACTTTGTTCTTCGCCATGGTGCTCCGCGCGAACGTTTGAGTGACCGGGGGCGTGTTTTCTTGTCTGACGCCATTCAAACGTTGCTCGCTCAGTGCAACATGGTTCATCGCATGACGACAGCATATCACCCGCAGACGAATGGCCTCACAGAACGATTTAATCGCACTCTCGGTGATATGTTGACGATTTACACAGCTTCAGAGCAGACCAATTGGGACACTGTCCTTCCATTCGTCACGTATGCGTATAACACCGCTACGCACGCGACAACAGGGTTCTCCCCTTTCTTTTTGTTGTACGGACGCGAACCATCGTGCACGCTGGACACTATCCTCCCATACACGCCCGACTCCTCTGAGTACATTGTAATTTCTGATGTTGCCAGGTACGCAGAAGATTGCAGATGATTGGCCCGTTCCCTGACAACCGAGGACCCAGGCCACCAGAAGCTACGGCATGACACCGACCGACATCTCTCTACTTCATGACTGGTGCTCTCGTTTGGCTCTGGATTCCACGGAGCACTCCTGGCCTTTCGTCGAAATTACTGGCACAATACCATGAGCCCTACCACATTCTCGCCCGTACGTCACCAGTCAATTATGAGATTGAGCCTTTGACACAATCTCATGACTTACGCCGTCGTGGCCGAGAAATTGTGCATGTGAGTCGCCTGAAGCCGTATTACGACCCCGCTGTAGTGACTACGCCTTAAGTCGCCAGGTTGGCTACGCTATTCACCGGGGGCCACTGTAGGGAACTATGCGAACGACGACGAAGCAGCATGAAACGGCAAGCCACAGCGTTGGTGCACACGCACAATCCGAGCTTGCGTTTGTTTTGTATTTTTGGCCTGTTGGCGTTCCTCGCTCTTCTGGCGTTCCTCGGCCTTCCAGTAGGTCTGTACGTAAATAAACTGTGTGACAATATTTACACTGAAAAAAATGTCAGCGCTCTACCGTCACTGCCGAATCACCATTCCTCGAGAGCGCCCGATCTCTTCTTCTTCCTCGCTCTTTGAGTCCGCGTTACATTTCCCTCCGGGCCAGACGAAGCTCACCGAGCGAGTAGAAGCAATCGGTTGTTGTAGGGCTTCAATCGGGCAATGTGCACAATTTGCGTCTTGCGCGAACGTCGGTTCTGAGCTGTCACTTCCGCAAAAGTGTAAGTGATGCCACTTAGGCACTGAGTAATGACGAATGGTCCTGAGTACTTAGACAGAACTTCTGGCAAAGTCCCCTCTTTCGAACGGACGTCCACATCAAGACCAAATCACCTGTAGCGAAAGTCACGGGCGGGTGTTTTGCGTCGTAAAGGTCTTTCGCGCAAGCGTGATCGGAAAGAGTTCGGAGCCGAGCAAGTCGGCGCGCTTCTTCGGCGCGACACAAAGTCGGCGCGACACTGGCGTTTTCGTTTGTCGAAAAAGGAAGTATGGTGTCAAGAAAACTTTGGGGATAACGAGCATAGAGAAGAAAGAAAGGCGTATAACCCGTGACTTAGTGTTTCGCGGTATTAAAGGCGTATGTAACAAAAGGTAATACGGCTCAGGTAATACGGTAATAGGTAATAACAAAAGGTAATACGGTCCCAGTTCTTGTGATCCGCTGCGACGTACATTGAAAGCATGTTGATGATGGTACGACTGGTGCGCTCAGTGAGGCCATTGGTCTGAGGGTGGTACGGCGCGGAATGGCGATACTGACACCCACAAAGCTGTAGCAACTCTTCGACAACGTCTGCGGTAAACTGTCGGCCGCGATCACTTATCACCACACGAGGGGCCCCGTGACGAAGTATGATGGAGTGTAGAAGAAACCATGACACATCAGATGATGTGGCTGAAGCAACCGCCATCGTTTCAGTATACCGCGTCAGGTAATCTGCGCACACAATAATCCAGTGGCGGCCGGTGGTAGACTTGGGGAAAGGGCCCAGTAAATCTATGCCGACTTTTTTGAATGGTGATGTCGGTGGCTTAACCGGCTGCAGTGTGCCGGCCAATGGTGTGGTAGGTTGTTTGTGGCATTGGCAGACATCACAACTTGCGACGTAGTGCTTGATGGTCTTCCAGAGTCAAGGCCAGTAAAAACGTTGTCGGATACGGTGAAGCATTCGGGCAAATCCAAGGTGCCCAGACGTGATGTCATCGTTTATGGCTTGGAATACCGCAAGACGCAGGCATTCTGGCACAACGAGGAATAGTGTGGAGTCATGGCTGGAGTAATTCTTGCGATATAGTAGGGCGTCATGAATCACGAATGGCGTGGTGCGTTTAGAGCTACGAGCCACATCAATCATTGATTTCAGCGAAGGGTCACGCTGTTGCTCGTGACGGAAGACGTCCAAATTTGGGAAGTTGGATGAGATTGCGGCCAGGTAGTTGTCAAAATCATCATCATCTGCACCCACAGTCGGAGATAAAAGACGAGATAAGCAGTTGGCTTCTGCGTGACATCGACCGCTCTTGTAGGTCAAAGAATAATTATATTCTTGAAGCCGTAAGGCCCAGCGAGCCAACCGACCAGCTGGGTCACGTAGTCCGACAAACCAACAAAGCGAATGATGATCTGTGACGATCTTGAACTGCCGGCCGTACAAATAAGGTCTGAACTTTTGGACGGCCAAAACAACTGCAAGACATTCCAGTTCGGTGACCGTATAATTCCTCTCCGCCTTAGTCAAAGTACGACTTGCATACGCCACGACGTGCTGGCGGCTGTCGTGATATTGAACTAGCACGGCACCAACACCGATACCACTAGCATCTGTATGCAGTTCCGTGAGTGCCTCTGGGTCGAAATGGCGCAAGAGGGGCCCGGAAGTAAGCAAATACTTCAGCTGCTCGAAAGCAGCCTCACACTCAACGGTCCATCGAAATGGGGCATTTTTGCGGAGCAACTCTGTCAGGGGATGAGCCAGCTGGGCGAAGTCTTTGATAAACCGACGAAAATAAGAACACAGGCACACGAAGCTACGGAGATCCTTTACAGACGTCGGTTGCTTAAAATCTCGAACAGCACTGATTTTGTGCGGGTCTGGTCGTATACCGTCCCTGTCGACTACATATCCGAGCACAAGGGCTTGACGCTCACCAAAATGACACTTCTTTCCGTTTAAAACGAGACCAGCTTGTTTGACGCAATTTAGGACAACGCTAAGCCGATGGTTGTGCTCGTGGAATGTCTTGCCAAAAAATAATTACATCATCGAGATAACACATACTTATCTTCCATTTGAGGCCGCGAAGGATGGAGTTCATGAATCGCTCGAAGGTAGCGGGGGCATTGCATAAGCCAAACGGCATAACATTGAATTCAAATAACCCATCAGGCGTGACAAAAGCAGTCTTCTCTTTGTCAGACGGATGCATTGGTATTTGCCAGTATCCAGACCTTAGGTCGACGGACGAAAAGTATGCGGCCGAGTGCAGACAATCAACAGCATCGTCGATGCGTGGTAGCGGATACACGTCTTTCTTTGTGACGGCGTTTAGACGGCGGTAGTCTACACAAAATCGCCAAGAGTTGTATTTCTTTTTTACAAATATAACAGGAGCAGCCCAGGGACTGCTTGACTCTCGAATAACGCCTTTCTGCAGCATGTCGTTGACCTGATCGGCGATCACTTGCCTCTCTGACGGGGATACGCGATAGGGTTTCTGGCGTATCGGTGCAGCAACTCCCGTGTTGATGCAGTGGTGCATAGGGGGTTTTGGCAACATGAAACAACGCTTGTTTTGAGCGAAATCAAAGACTCCCACGTAGCGTTTAAGTACCTCCTCAAGAACATTCTGCTCGGGAGAAGGCAACGACTTATTGATCATACGTCTGATCTCGGCTGATTGGTTGGGCGCAGTCTGACTGATGGCTCGAGACTCTGAGATCAATATGACGTCAATTGTGGCCTGCTCCTCGAACGTTCCCAGTTTGAATCCAGCTGGTAGAACAACAGGCTCTGAGGCTGCGTTGAGCGCCCACATGCAAGCATGTCCGCCGATGGCTGTAAGGACAGACCGTGAGACCAGCACATTCTCCTTGATGGCGTTTGCATGATCAGGTTCCACAAGTTTATTGCAGGGTCCTGAGTGGACATGAGAAGAGCATACGGGTACAAACACTGTTGTCCGACCAGGGATCGTCACATCTCCAGACAAAGAAAGAGCATCGATGGGCAGAGTCGGAAAATCGTCAACTATTGCAGCGGGCAACGTACTTTGTAGAAGAATCTCTCCAGTTTCACAGTCAAGCGTAGCGCCGCAATCATGAAGGAGGTCTATCCCTAAAATGACGTCATGAGCTGCACGAGCCAGTACAGTGAATTCAACTCGGAAATTTTGTCCACCAATCGTGAGTACAACTGAACAAATACCAACAGGGCATTACGCCTCGCCTTCAACTCCACGAAAAAAAAAGTTTTTTTACGATTCCACGCGAACATAACTTTGTGACCCAAGAAACGATGTTTGAAACGAAGGCTCACAACCGAAACAGCAGCACCAGTGTCTACAAGAGCAAGAGTATCTACACTGTCTATACACACACACACTTTGTTCATCAACATCACAGCAGAAGGAGGAATTGGCGAAACTGACCGTCCCGCGACCACAACTCCATCGGTCGCACCAGTTAGTTTCCCTGCCGATGCAGGGAAGGTGACCGACGACGCGGAGACGGCGATCGGCGGGACCGTGTCGGAGGCGGCGTCAGGCTTCGCTCGGAGACGGGGGACTAGCTACGAAATTCGTTAGGCCATTGCTGTCGGGGACGGTGGTCGGCCGGGTGAGAGGTCGAGGTTTCGTGCATACGAGGCGGGGGTGTCGAAACACGTGGTGGCACAGGCGTTTCGTACATACGAGCCGGTTACGTCGAAAAACGTGGCGGTGCAGGCGGCCGCCTGGGACAGAAGCGCGAAATATGCCCTGGGAGACCACATGTGTAGCAAACGGGGACTTGTCGGCTTACATTAGCAGGAGCAGAGGTGGTAGAAGTACGCGAATACGGGTCGTGCTCCGCAGGAATATTTTGTGAAGACGCATAGTAATCTTCTGGTAGAGGCCTGGTTGACGATGGTCGGAGGTCCGCAGCGGCACGTCGAGATGATGACACTCGGTGGTGGCCACGACTCGTCGGGGAAAACGGAAGCCGCGGGGTGAAATTTGCTGTTTCTGTGCATGCTCTGTTTTCGACGTGGCGCTCTCGCATTCAGTAGGGAGGTGGTTCGGGGCACGCGGCGAACAAGCATTGGTGGTGAACGTCACCTGCTTGAAGTCGTACGAGCTCTTCTCGAACTACCTGACGTACGAGGAAGGGAATGTCTTCGCAGGTGGCGACGTCCATACTTGCGACAGTGGGAACATTGTCCAAGCGCCCGAACTTGGTTAGAATTCTCCGGGTCTTCAACGCCTCGAATGCGCGACACTGCTGCCTGAAAATCGAAGGAGTGTTCAAGTTTTCTTTTGTTATCAAAAAATTGTACACGTCCTCGGCGACGCCTTTTAACAAATAACCGACTTTGTCTTCGTCAGACATATTTGCGTTGACAATCCCACAAAGCTTCAAAACTTCTTCAATGTAGGTTGTGCACGTCTCGCCGGGCAACTGAGCCCTACGTGACAGCGTTTGCTCAGCTTTCTTTTTCATGCAGCTCGTGTCCCCAAAGCAGGCCTTCAGTTCCTTAACAAATATATCCCAAGTGGGGAGGACAAGTTCATGGTTCTCAAATCAAAGCAAGGCTGTCCCGGCAAGGAAGAACATAAAGTTCATGAGCTTCGCCGGTGCGCCCCATTCGTAGTAGCGGCTGACTCTGTCGAAGTGCTTTAGCCAAGCGTCCACGTCTTCGTCAGTTTCACCTGAGAAAATTCGTGGCTCGGGTGCCCAGTAGTCTGGTTGTCGAGGTCGACGGCCACCTTGTGCCGTGTCGGTGGCACTGGTGGATGCAGCAGCGTAGTACGTCAATGGGATTGTTGTGTCGTCGTTCATGCTGATGTTGTCCGGGGGTAGGCCAGCTAAGCGTCTGCTTCTTCGAGGAACGTCTGCTGCGGGGTCCAGGATGGCAAGTCACCCAGCACCACTCCACGAAAGCTGTTACGGATGTGATGGGTTTATTTACATTGAAAAAAAATGTCAATGTCAGCGCTCTACTGTCACTGCCGAATCACCATTCCTCGAGAGCGTCCGATCTCTTCTTCTTCCTCACTCTTTCAGTCCGCGTTACAATATATACAAAGGAGGAAGGGCCGTGTTCATCTATATTAGGATAATCTCCCGTGCACACTTCTTTGAAATGAGAGAAAATACTCTTGAGACTTGCAAATATTAAAAAAATACAAGAATGAACAAGAAGCTCCCGGATTGTGAAGGTTGAAGCGAGCAGCTCTTTTCTTCCTTGAAGTTCACGCCGAACAAATTACGTCGCTAGGTGAGAAGACTCTGATAAGACACCCAAGTGCTGATTTCTCCAGGGATCCTCTCGAGCCATCGGCGAAGAGCATTTCTTCTAACGATGACGCGTTCTGAGGGTCTAAGGTCTCATGACATGACAGCGGGAGCTATTAAGCTCCGTCGCGTATTGGTGTTTTAAGTGTCGTGCCTGCTCCTAACTCAGAATACTTCTCCTCCACGCTACAAGTCTTCAAAAATGTACCTGGCCGTCAACTTTTCAAGTTCGTGCGTCCTTGTTTATATCAGATAGAGTTTTTTAAGAGCAGCTAAGGACAAAAACATTCAGTGCTGCTAACTGCGCAACTCAGCCTACAACATATGTGTTCCAACAAGTTAGGAAATCAAGCGATATAGGGCATGCATAAATAAACGGGTAACACAACTTCTCAATAAAAATGTCACCAATGAGAGAATACATAATAGAGGGGGACAGGTACCAAGGTTAACCAAATTAAGATAACCTGTTTGTTACCCTACACGTGGGAAACGGTATGGTGGTGGTTGTATGAGGGCGAGGAAAAAAATGGAGCCCGTGACACACCACGCACACAAACACACAGCGAGTAATACTCCATCAATCTGAATCACGACGTGAAATCACTATCCAGGTCGGTTTTTCTCAAAAACTCGGCAGTTTTTTAGTCGCCTTCAGCTGCGAGTCATTTGTCGACTACGTGAGAGAGCATATTATACAGATAAGCCTTTCGGCACCACCAAATAGGGGCTTAATGTGGCGCTTGTCCCCACGCTGAGAAGAATTCTCTTGCACTTACTAGTAGCTGTGAGTACTTCCCAAGTTTGGAATCATAGGTCATTCGGAGGGGCCGTGTTTTTTTGCGTATGTTTCGTGCAACATGGGCATGTCCAAATAACTGCAGAATCAAACATTTTGACTTGCAAAGCAATTGATTGCGCCGGACCACTTGAACAGAAGCGCTGTGCGTACGAAGAGCTGCGTAAAGACAGTTCGCATACAGTTCCTTGAGGCTTCGTGGTGGTGCCAGTATATGGCTAACCTTCCAGCCTACCTCTTCAGCTCTCTCTTTAAAGTGCAACCACCATTATCACTTAGTTTAGTACATTGCCGTGAAAAGCGCCACAACTACACTGGATTCACGATTGCTATCGAAATATACTGCTTGAGATTTCGTGATACTGTAGATTAGAATATTTACATAAGAAACTGTATTTAGGTGTTGTTTTAAAATCAAGAGTACCGTGAGTGCCACGAGTGCCATCGAGCTATAGATACACAGCAGCATATGAAGAAACATTTATACCCTTAGAAGAGTTGTTGCACAAAGCGGTCCTATTATTTAACTCTTCTAAAGATGCAGGGCTGAGACTTTTTGTGAGGAACGATGAAACATCAAAGTTCCACGATAAACAAATTCTGGGGACTTACCGGATATAGTATCGTACCTGTATCTTAGGAAGGTGCAATAACAAGTTCCCACAACTGTGACCGCAATGTAACGTGGGTCAGACTCCAAAAATACCCGATCACACAGCTTTAATATTTATTTAGGCAGATCATGGATATCATCAACACCCTCATACGTCTTGCTTAACGTTCTCGTCATAGTTTTGATAAATCAGAAATTTATGCCCCAGCATTCAAGTAAGTGTGTTTTAGCAACCACAAGCCACGCAACAGGTGGACTATACAAAATTTGCTATAGACAAATCGAAAGACAATGGTCGACGTAAGTATAAGACAACCACAACAGGGCATGAAGAAAGAAGTTCTGGGCCATTTATCTTTGTGTAAACAAGGATTGAAAAGACTCGGCTCTCGAAGGCCGCCGTGCAAAAGAGTCGACAGTGTTGGTGTGGATGATATCGTGGATAGTGGACGGACACGGGCGTCCATCTGTCCGCCCGCACGCCCGCCCGCCTGTCTGCCCGTCCGTCCATCTGTCCGTCCGTCCGTCCGTCCATCTGTCCGTCCGTCCGTCCGTCCGTTCGTCCATCTGTCCGTCTGTCCGTCCGTCCGACCGTCCGCCCGCCCGGCCGCCCGCCCATCCGTCCATCCGTCTGTCTGTCTGTCTGTCTGTCTGTCTGTCTGTCTGTCTGTCTGTCTGTCTGTCTGTCAGACTCAGCATCTCCTGAGTGAGTCATGGACCTTGGCAGTGTTCGAATGAAAAAAAATTGCAGATCCCACGTACAGCTGAAATTGATGATATGGGAAGCACGGATGAGAAATATTGATATGTCACTTTAAAATAAGCACAACGTTACGAGGTGGAAGTAAATAATGCCGTACATGACTTCCGTGCCATGATTATTATGTTTGAATGTGTCGTTCGCCTTCATCATTTCTTCACGCCAGGTGATACCAAATTCAGTATATGTGGAGCTAACGAAACGGCCGCGAGCACGCTATGAGCGTGGTATGTTGACAAGTTCTTCATTGACACGCGTGTCAGAATTATTATGTTTGCACCAGTCATATATTTCGTGATTCTTTCACGTCACGTAACACCAAATTTGATATATGCGTAGCTAGCAAAACGGCCGCGAGCGCATCATGAAGGGCCGAACATTCTCGAATGTAGCGTTGACGCGCGCTCATGCTGGCCCCAGCGAAGCTACGCTAGCAAAACGCGAGCACTCTATTGTCTGTCACCAGGCGCGACCAGCGTTCGTCGGCACGGCCTGACGGTAGCCGGCGTGAAAATCGACATGCTGCATTTCGCGCCGATGCCATAGAGTAACCCTACTATATATGCCGATGCGTTACCCACACCGCACTGAGTTTCCCTCTTTTCGTGATGGAAAAACGGCGGACGCGCTGAAACGCGCATGCGTCCAAGCAACGCAGCGCTGCGTGCTCCTGCAAGTATATGGCAGTACCGGCGCCTCACGTGGCAACGCCGGCGAGCACGCGCACCACGTCACGTCGAAACGTATTGGCGCCTTGACCGTGGCATGTAGGCATGTTCTGACATGACACGCATTTTATGATTCTCATGATAGCACCAGTAACAATATCTTAGTCATCGATTGTCGTCACGTAACACCAAATTGTACATATGTGAAGCTAGCGAAACACCCACGAGCTCATCATTAGTGTGTCATGTAGTCATATTGTTACATGGCACGCATGCAGTGATTATCATGTTTGGATGTGTTATTTATCTATGTCGTCCGTTCGCATCGCGTAATACCGAATTCGGTGCATGTGAAGCTAGCAAAACGGCCGCGAGCGTATCATGAACGCAGCGCGTAGTTATGTTGTTACACGACATGCATCTCATGTTTATCATGTTTGCACCAGTATCATACCTTCGTCACCATTCAAGTCCCGTAATACCAAATTGGGTATAGGTGAAGCTACAGTGAAACGGCCGCCAGCGCATCATGAGCGTGACATGTTAGCATGTTGTTACATGACACGCAACTCATGGTTATCGTGTTTGCACCAGTCACATACTTTCGTAATCGATTCTCGTACTATACTACCAAATTTTGTGTATGTGACGCTTGCGAAACGGCCGCGAGCGCATTATGAGCGTGGCAGGAAGTCATGTTGTTACGCGACATTCATCTCATGATTTTCATGTTAAGGTCTGTCGCTTGTGTTCGCCATGCAATCATGCCCTACCATACGAGTTTTAGAACATGCCACGTGAAGGAAATTACCGTGACAGCTGCAGGACCATCGATTGTAAATCATGACATTCACGACATACCAGACATATTTTCATGTTATGACCAGTCAAATATGTTCTTGATAGAGTAATGTCATGCCATACCACGTTTTGTATTGATACCATCGTCGAAACGGCTAGGAGAGCTAAAAGCCGTAGGCGGCCAGATAGATAGACGCACAGATAGATAGATAGATAGATAGATAGATAGATAGATAGATAGATAGATAGATAGATAGATAGATAGATAGATAGATAGATAGATAGATAGATAGGCTCAATGTCGCCGAAGTTTGCCAAAAAATGCTTCGCATATAAAAAGTCTTTATAACAGTACAAATTGATACTTCACGCTTCTTGTAATCTTCATTTCAATTCATGCATATCACATAAAGCTCCAGTCACAACAGACGGGTCAAAAAAAATTTTTGACACATTTCACCTATCCATGGGAGCAAGGACTATCAACACTCTTGCAGTCACTAAGATATTTCTTCGTCCATCATAGCAATCTTTCTGTAATCTTGACACAAAATAATAACTGCTGCCAAATTTCGGTAGTTAAAAGCAGGTTTCTGGTGGACGTAAATCATAGACATATTCTCTACATTGGGAAAAACAGAATCCCACCCCCCAGCACACATTATTCAGCATGTTGAAAACATAGGACTTCAATAAGGGAATATATTCAGGCTATCATAATTTGTTAGGTACATAATACCTAATGGGCTACTATGCCTACAGCAGATATCTGAAAAACAGAATTCACTGAAGCAAAGTTTACTATTTCATTTGCATCATCACCTTGTTGAAGCAATTTAATTAAAGTAGATTTATCTTAAGAAAGAGCCATCCATAAATACGTTCAAGAAAATGTGTGAGTTAAAGGACAGGCGGCAAAGAAGAAATCGGACATTGATTATGCTCAGAGTACTGAAATATATATCACACCAATTACAATATTTCTTTATTATACTTAGGCCTTGCACTATTCTCACGAGGAGTATATTAGTCAACTCATGGGATGTTGATTATTTCAGAAATGAAGGTTTCGGGGTCAGTTTTATTTTTCATAATAATGAATTGCCGACATAAGTTAATGGTTGAAAAAACGAGAAGTGGCAGTGCAACAACTTTATCAATACAAGAATGTTTATTAACGAGTGTTTACCAATACGGATGTAGGAAATGATAACGAGCTTAGTAGAAAAGTGTTCTGCAGGTGTGCGAGTCCTCGATATTATTTTAGTAATGTGAACCTATTGAAGGAGTTAAAATACCTAATTTGCATTCTTAGTTTTCACGTGTACAGTGCCTGCTCGCTACCATAACCACTGAAGTGGCTGTCTCCCGAGCAAACCAACAGGGATAATTAAGGTGCTAAGATTCCTTAGGCTCCGAAAAGAAAGCAACGAGGCGGGAGCGTAATCCGTCACGTCTCATCACTTGCCGCGATTTGAGACACAAAGATGGTGGCCGAGAGCTTCCGCAGTCGGCTCTTCTGAATAATGAGGCTTCTTGAGGACAAGCGTCTGTGGGCGCGCATGTGATAGGAAGAGTTTTCTAAATTGTGATCTTTTAGTTTTTGTTTCTACGCTGCCCGTCGGAATAATTTAACTTGTGCCGGTGCCTCTTAAGGAGGATCACAAGCGGACACTGAACTTTAGAAGGATTGCAAGCAGACACTGAACACTGAAGTTTAATAATTACGCACTTACGAAGCTCTTTATACTGAAGTGCCACACTGCTTCTCAGAGATACTGGGCTTATTAAAAGAGCGAGTTCTCGTGTAGTGTGTTTACTTATACTGCTGGTCTGTGAAAAGGACTTATGATCCCATACGCTGCATATATATGGTCACATCAATTCAGATAAATATATAAACTAATCAAGCTGCCATTTTGCCTTCAATAAAACGTGATCACTGCGGCGGCTATGAAACTCGTGACTTTTCTGTCAGGAAGTTTAGCCCCTCTAACCCCCCCGGTGGACATGACTTCGGCATTTTTTGTTTTGCACGTGAAAGTTTCAATGCGCAGATAAAAGCTCAAGTTTTTGTGGTGCCTTTCATTATCTGCCGAAACATATAACTTAGTTCGGAACATTACTAACGTATTACAATGTAGTATGGCATAGCAACCATGTAAAGATGTCGAAACTGCGACAAAATTTTGAAAACTGCGACAGAGACATGACATAGAAAAGCTTTCCTCGAGGTTTTTAAATGGATCGTAAGAGCTGAATGGCAAACGTAAGAGAGCCTGTAGCCCGTGCCTAAAATACCATTTGGCCCCACCACGGTGGTCAAGTGGCTGAGGTACTCGGCAGCTTACCCGCAGGTCACGGGATCGAATCCCGGCTGTGGCGGTTGCGTTTTGAATGGAGGCGAAACTGCTGTTGGCCCATGTGCTCCGATTTGGGTGCATATTAAAGAACCACAGGTGGTCAAAATTTCCGGAGTCCTCTACTATTGTGTCTCTTTTAATCATATAGTGGTTTTGGGACGTAAAACTTTTCATATCAATCAATAAAATACCGTTTCTTCACGATTGAAAGCAAACTTTGCACGGGCCCGTTTTTTTAGAGCCCGGTGAAATGTTTTTTCTGTCTTTCGGGAATGTGTGATTTCGTACGTACATTTTATCTAACAGTTTTTTGTTGCAACGATAGCTATTATGGGATCACAACAAGGGTCACGTGTGCTGTAGTAGTTCACCGCTGCCACTGCCGGTGTCTATAACCAGTATTGCACAAAATAGAAAACAAAGCTATATAAACAAAACAAAGACAGTAATATTGCAAACCGAGACCCCTGTGGGCCAGCTCAACATTTTACCGCAGAGCCATACTAATGGTTTAAACTGTGCGCGAACTGACGCAAGGCGGGCTAGATATCGCGAAATGGGTCGCGTTAGTATGAGTAATAAAGCGTTTCATAACCATCACTCCCCAAAGGACGAATCGTAATGTTTGTAGCAATGCAGTTGCCCCCAACAGGACGAACCACAGACCCTTTTTCGCTCTTTACGACTTAGAATGTATATTTTAGTAGATGTGAAGTTAAGAACCCCCAATTTCATACGCAATATTGAATGATCAATTGCTTTGTGGCCGACCAACGACCGTGCCCTCGAGTTCATAACAATTATTGTATGGCGATTCAAAGCACTGCATATAGCTTAGCTCACGGGTTGCACTGATTCAGTAAATATAAAATGCACCTAGCTCATGTGTGTTCAGATGACCAACACTGAGTTCCATGTTGTTAATGTTCAACGCTCGTTTGTTATCTGAAGTGCACCTTGGTTCGGTCGAAACATCAATCGATTTTACAATAGTGTAAATTGATTGTAATATTCAAATTTTTGGAATGCCACCTGTGCGCGCTGTACATTCATATTTGTGAAAGAAAATAATAATTTAACCCTCCAGTGCACCTCTTACTGCAGTGCAAAGTAAGCGTGCCAAGACTACAAGCAGCAGAATCAGATGCGAACCAACACCTCCTCAGTGAAGCGTGGGAAGCTGCGATCTCCCAGCCAGACCTGGTCGAGCAGCGTCAACTCTATGTCCAAGCCAGAGGGTTCCTGGAATAAGGGAGCCTCCCACCTTCACTCATCAGCTTAATTCAATAATTGTTTTTCTCTCTCTCTCTTTCCCTCTATACGAGAAACAAAGCTCCATAGGCATCCAAAATTAAACACACAAGCGCGTGACACTTAACAAGAGGCTCGTAGCGAATCAACAATCAAATATTAAAACAACGGTATTCAAAACACTCTACGATGAGTGTAGTGATTAAATCATGCTTGCATTTTGTAACTAGATACAGAACAATCTCACCAATAAAACTCGCAGCGGCAGCTCACTCGTCTTAAGAACATGCTTTTGTACAAAAAGATAAATAGGACTGTCTGTTTTTGTTTGATATTATTGTTGAAGAACAATATATTAAGAATGGTGCAGTCTTGCCCACGAAACTAGAGCGCCAGACGCTCACTGTGTTCTCAGGGCCTAAGCGCTGCAGCAGCGGTACGTAGCTCCGGACATGGGGGGGGGGGGGTATTCTGCTGCCTGAGCAGGAACGCCATGTATGACGTCAACATAAGTGACACCTTGATGGTGGCCCTGCTTCTGCTAACAAATAGCACCACAATGCGACACAGGCCAACCACTGAAAAGCGTTATTTGGGCAAAACTATGTGCAATCTGACATGGAACCGTGCTTTTTTATTCATATATTTGAGGTAGCGTGACGCCATATGTATCTGCTCATTTCACGTGTTTCCTGCACGCTCAACCGCGTCCAACTGTGCCACTTTCTAGGGAACGGAAACCCGCGATGCGGAAGCGATCATGTCCCGTAGTACGTAAGTGATTCTTAAAAGAGAGACAAGAAGATAGAAGTGAGCCCCATAACTGTCTGCATAGTGCGACACCTCAACAGTGGCTCACGAGGGATGGGAGTAAGGAAGAATTCAAAGGAATAGGGAGGAATAAAAGGGATAGAAATATAGATAAGGGCAGGGACAGAGAGTCCCACTTATGGAAGTAAGGAGAAGACATGAGTGATGGACACAATCGCAGGAGTCCGAGGACCGAGTACCACTCAGCGAGAGCTTCATGACGTCAGAAGATGACGGAGGGTGAGCCGGTCGGCCAGAGGTGTGATGTCGTCCGAGATCGCGGAGGCACAACCAGTCGGCACGAAATCCAGCGAGGGAGTGAACGTCCTATAGCCCAATCGAGCACTGGTTCTAATCCTTGTATATTACAAGTGAAACATCTCATGCTGGAATTCTGTCTGATGTGCGGCGTGACAGCCCTTCCTGCGCGTGCATGCTTCTTTCTCCTCTCTCTCCTTTCTTACACTTCCCCTCTCTCGCCTCGCAATGCCGATGCTGGCAGTGGCCGCTAGCGTGTTTCTTGATTGAAAAAAAAACTGACTGCTCGCGCTGCACAACCGGTCATTCCATGGCCACCCCGTATATATATATATATATATATATATATATATATATATATATATATATATATATATATATATATATATATATATGACACATATGACACAGGTATATATATATATATATATATATATATATATATATATATATATATATATATATGCACTAAATATATACTTCCAATGTAGTGACGGTGCGATATTTTTCCTGTGCGTTGTTGAATAATGAAAATTCGCAGCGTGCGCATTCTCTAACAGCGGAATGCAGGCATTTGTGTAAGAACAGAGCCTTTTGTTTCACTGCCTTTCAGCAACGATTGACATGTTGCAGCCGCAAGCACCAGTCCGTCAATACGTACTTTGCACCTCCTCGGGTTCTCTCGTGCGCAACGCCGCAATAAGAGCCAGCGTCAACGCCGCCGCCAGTGTAAGCGTTAGCACCGGCTGCTTCGCATCTACGTACGGTTCAATTCGGCGGGAGACAGTGTAATTTTTTCCGTTCACTTTATCAAATAAACACGTATTAGTGGGCCTAAAACGTTTTATTATTATATGCATGAGGCTAGTCATCCACAATTTTATACGCTTAGTTACTGAGCAATCATATGAAGATTTTATTACGAATTCAAAATGTGTATTCAACTTACCAATACCAATGAGGTATCTGATGTATGAGGCACAATAAACTGTCTAATTGAATCTGATAGTAATTACAGCTTTTTGCTAAAAAAGCTCTGTGTTAGAGCAAGTAATTTGTCCTAAATATGAGCAACAGTCGTTTTCTTTTTATTTCACTCCAAGCTGAATTCGGCATATGACATTTACTAACACATTGACAGAAATGTTACAGCACAGATTCAAGAAAAATCTTTACCGCAAACTGAATAAAGCTGACGAGGTATCCAGCCACCCTCAATGAACAGCGAAAACATTTTTGCCGGAAACTTCCAAGGGTGTGACTAATGACGGCGCAGAGAGTAAATATATAACTTGTAAATGAGCAAAAAAGAATAACCGATAAACCTCAGCAGTGTCCCACTCTACTCGCCTACAATGTCACAATTACCAAAACTATGTTCTTCGCAACCCTTCTCTAGTTACAAGAGCGTGTCAAGAAAAAAAAAGCACAAAAACTCCTGACTGTTTTACAATTTCACATGACCCCGTAAAAAAAGCTCTGGCGAGCGCACAGGTGCGCTTGCTCGCTGATCGGGTCATACCACTGAAGCGCCGATACTGGTCCGGGGCTGCGGAGACTTTTGAGTGAAAGCAGGCAGTCGTCGTAAAACAGTGCCGTTAACAGTTTCCGCTTTTAAATGCGAAGCATTTCTTGGCGAACTTCGGCGACCTTAAGCGTATCTATCTATCTATCTATCTATCTATCTATCTATCTATCTATCTATCTATCTATCTATCTATCTATCTATCTATCTATCTATCTATCTATCTATCTATCTATCTATCTATCTATCTATCTATCTATCTATCTATCTATCTATCTATCTATCTATCTATCTATCTATCTATCTATCTATCTATCTATCTATCTATCTATCTAGCCGCCTACGATTTTTAGCTCTCCTGGCCATTTGGATTATGGTATCAATACCAAACTTTGTATGACATAACATGACTGTATGAAGAACGCATTTGTCTTGTCGTAACATGAAAATCATGATATGTATGTTATGAATGTCGTGATTAACATTTCATGGTCCTGCAGCTCTGCGGTGGTTTCGTTCACAGGGCATGTTGCAAAGCTACTCTAATATGGCATGATTGCATGGCGAACACAAGCGACAGACCATAATGCCTAGTTCACACTGAAACATCCGCTTTGTACAGCGACCGAAATTCCCCTGCCGCCGAAACGCAGCGTCGTTCGCACTGGACACACCCCACGCCGCCGAATATGCCATCTACTATATACGGGGCAAACACGAGATGGATGCGCCGTCACCCGGTTGTCGCGGCTTGCAAACGCTACTACGCTATCCGGTGGTGTATACTTCGACGATTCTCGTACGCAAAAAGGAAAAAAAGACAGTACTGCTTAGTTTGCTGGCAAGTGGCTGTCTTGTTATGCATGAAGAACAGAAAAACCACCGAGGCCAGTGGTGTTGGTGGGTTTGTTTTGCTCTGCAAGACCGCAACAAGCTCGGTAACGCCAACAGCAAGCTTGGTCACCTCTTTCACGAAATACGGAGGCGAAGTTGGCACAGAGTAGGTTAAACTCCCGTTGGTTTCAACATTCAGTTACGTGCACTGCGGCATAACAAGTGAGTAGGGCTTGGCCGCCATTTTTCAAAATTCCTTGACTAGCGCTCCTATTGGTCCGCGGTGACCGATTCAGCGGCAGACGCCTCAAAAATCGGTCCGAGAGCAATCGGCGCGGACAGGACCCTTTCGGCGGAACTCGCCGCCACCGACCCGGATTCGGAGCACTTTAGGCGGCCGGAATGCTCAGTGTGAACGCTGCCTAACATGAAAATCATAACATGCGTGTCGTTTGACAACATGACAGATGCAACGCTTATGATGCACTAGTGGCCGTTTCGCTAGCGTCTCCTGTACCAAATTCGGTATTACAGTTAGTGAATGAATGCGGAAGATATGTGACTGTTGCAAACATGATAATAATGAGATGCGTGTCATGTCACAACATTACTACACGCCACGCTCATGACGCCATGGAGGCCGTTTCGCTAGCTTCACTTATACCAAATTTGGTATTACGGGACAAGAATGTATGACGAGGGTGTGATACTGGTACAAACATAACAAACATGAGATGCGTGTCATGTAAGAACATGACTACATGCTACGCTCATGATAAGCTCGCAGCCGTTTCGCTAGCTTCACATGTACCAACATTGGTGTTACGTGACGCGAACGGACGACATAGGTAAATACACATTTAAACATGATAACCACGACATGCGTGTCATGTAACAATATGACAACATTCCACACTAAAGATGTGCTCGCGGCCGTTTCGCTAGCTTCACATATGCCAAATTTGGTATTACGTGACGCCAATGGATTACGAAGGTATGTGACTGGTGCAAACATGATAATCATGAGAAGCGTGTCATGTCAGAACATGACTACATGCCACAGTCAAGGCGCCAATACATTTGGGCGTGACGTGGTGCGCGTGCCCGACGGCGTTAGTTTCGTCGCATCACGCTGGCGTTGCCACGCCAAGCACCGGTCCTGCCATATACTCGCAGGCACACGCCGCGCTACTTTGCTTTAATCCAACGCGTTTCAGTGCGTCCGGCGTCCCTCCGTCACGAAAAAGAGGGAGACGCAGTGTTGTCTAGGTAACGCATCGGCGCGAATTGCAGCATGTCGCATTTCGCGCCGATTGCCGTCGGTCTACGTCGGAGGACGCTGGTGGGGCCTCTCGTCTGACTATAGAGTGCTCGCGTTTTGCTAACGTAGCGTCGCTGTGCACAGCGTGCGCGCGTGTCAACGCTACATTGGAGTATAATGAGCCCTTTCATGATGCGCTCGCGGCCGTTTTGCTAGCTCCAGATATACTAAATTCGGTGTTACGTGACATAAATGGATGAAGAAATTTACGAATGTTGCAAACATGATAATCCTGACATGCGTGTCTTGTAAAATCAACACAACTTACCACACTCATAGCGTGCTCACGGCCGTTTCGCTAGCTCCAGATTAACTAAATATGGTATCACGCGTCCTGAATAGATGACGAAGGTAAACGACCCTATCAAACATGATAATCATGACAAGAAAGTTATGTACGGCATCATTTACCTGCACCTCGTAACGCTGTGGTGATTTTAAAGTGACATATTAACCTTCCTCATTCGTGCTTCGCATATCATCGATTCCGACTGTATGTGGGATCTGCCAATTTCTTCTTTTACCTGGTGAACCTGCGGTTTTTACTTTGACCTTTCTATAAATATATTTATTGTTTCTTTCTTTTAAATGCGAAGCATTTGTTAGCGAACTTTTGCGACTTTGAACGTATCTATCTATCTATCTATCTATCTATCTATCTATCTATCTATCTATCTATCTATCTATCTATCTATCTATCTATATATATATATATATATATATATATATATATATATATATAGCTATCTATCTATCTATCTATCTATCTATCTATCTGTCTGTCTGACTATCTATCTATCTATCTATCTATCTATCTGTCTATCTATCTATCTATCTATCCGGCTACGTTTGCGTGCTCTCGTAGTCACCCCATTTACTTGGCGTGAACCAAAATTAAATATAAATGGTAATGTATGCAGTGACGAATACGACGCAGCTGTCAAGAGGTAATTAATGTCGCAATTACGTCCTCAAGCACTTCCAGTGGCACATACCCACGGGCGGGTATGTGCCGATGGTATGTGAGTATGTGCAACAGGTGATTGACACACGAGATTTGCTTAGGAACGACTAGAACACACATGGGCAGTTTTAACACGTGAGTGCTACGAAATACCCGACATCGGTAGCGTCGACTCGACGTCTTCCAGCTGGAATCAAACCCTAGCATTCCCCATGCCTATAAAGATTTTACCACAGAGCTACACCAGGTCTCAGAACTACTTTTCAAATAGAGGCTAATCTTCGTGAAACGTCGATGGCGGTTGCAGTGCTGCCTACCCAACTTTATAAACATTACATATGTACTCTTATGATATAGCGGTAACGTCGGGTTATCGTCAAGTGTGGTTAATTGCCATGCGCTAAAGTTGATTTATGTAGCAGTGTCCAGGATCAGCATCCTCGCGAACATCAGCGCTTCATATCAGCTTCTGGTGTTGCTAATACGCATGTTGCAGATGACATTGTTGCGCAAGTGCTAACTGGTTGTTTAAACATCTGCAATTCCTCAGTATATGTCTGTGTCTGCGACGTTCATACTTTAATTTAGCGTCATTTCGTGACGTGTCGCTCAATAAAAAAATGCAACACGGTCACCTTTCATGCGCATGCTTCGCATAACGTGGATTGCTAGGTACGGGGAATCTGCCGAATTTTTTCTATTTGTCGTTTGTATAGCCATCTGTTGAGACTTTCCTGTGAAAGTTGGTGTAGTGTCACTCTCATTGAGTGGGAGGACAAAGCAATGTTACCCTTTTCTCTCACATTGATCTTGAAGCATAGAAGTGATAGCCATCAACTTGAAAGTGTTTGCGATACAGAGCTGAATCCATGAGTGCACTGAGGCCACTGCAACAGGAACCTCTCTGGACAGATGGTTCGAAAATTTAACTGGTCCTTCGAATACCGTAGGCGTATTCAAGAGCTGTCACAAAAAGTGAGAGTTATTGGAACGTTAGGCGGAAACAATACATAGATCTAGAAATTTTAGCAATGAAAATAGAGGCATGAAAGCACTTATTACTTGTGGCTTGTGCATATTGCTGCTCTATGTGGACTCGGGGGTTTATTGGGAACATGGCAGCCGTTTAATTAGGTGTTATACAGATAATCAGCACACACACTACACAAACTGCTTATCAAAGAATTTGAATTGGAAACATTCAATATGAGACCTTCAAGGACGTCGTCTGCGGCCGGTGTTTCTGAACAACCTCTGCGCTCTGTTTAAATGAGAATTGAGTTCATTTATTGGAACATGTAATATGAATGTGTAAAGATTGGGTTTTGTAACATTCGTGGTGCGTATTATTACGTAGCTTGATTAAGTAAATGATTGCATGATAGCACAGGAATTTGTTTTCGTTCACTTTGTGATGCAAGCAGCTTTTATTGTGAAAACTCTGACATGTTTTGTCGACGAAATTGCTGTATTCAGACCACGCCTGAATGCATTGGAAGCTACTTGCGTGCTGGCGAATTTTCCCTAAAATTGTGTGCGTAATGCTCGGGATGAAGTTAGTTCTTATTAAAGCTGACACACGTAGCGATTAGGTCTTTATAATGCGCAATTACGCATATATAAAATTCCACATATTCACCCGATGCTCAGATTATCGACCACCCAACACTAGACTCACCGCTGTAGGTATACAATAAATGGTTATTTTTTGACGAGCAAACGTTCTCTTTATATAGGGGTCAGTGTTTTCTAGTGGTGTCATTATAAGCACTGTCAAATTTAGATAAGTGGTCAACTTTTGATCGGTTTACAACTCCACTTTTACAGAACTGGACACCAGGGTTCAATTTTACAGTTTCTGTAGATTGGCACCTAAGCGTGAGGTCTGTCTACTTTACCGCCTGAACAGCGTGGCTAGGCGTCTATAGTTTAAAACTCGGGACATAGCAAGCTATCAGATAAAAGCCATCAGCAGTGGTTGAAATGTTTTGTCCATACTATAATGAAAATAAAATCAATAGAATAATAGCCGTCTAGGTTGATATCTTTACGTAATGTCGCCATCACATTTAGGGAGGATTTGTCTAATGGTTTCTGGAAGATCCCATGTGTCACAACTTGTCTCATAAAGAGGAACTGTACGACTGCGGTAATTGTTTCTGCGCTCTCATAGTTGAGTCAGACCCCGGAAACTCTCAAGTTTAGCTGATCACCTGTAAGGTGCGAAAACATTAATCATGACGCAGCCGGCTTCAAACACCCAAAGTGGATCTACTAAACTATGCCATACGTTGGAGTGCCATCATTCGCGCTATTGAACTTTCCTGCAGAGTTCTCTCGTCGGGGCCAAATGTCAGTTCCAAAACGGTCAAATACTACATCTTTGCGTAACGTTACACCTACAAAATAGTTTTCTCTTATACCAAGTAGTTTTGCCTAAATACTTGCTGCGTCATCATTCTTTTGAAATAGTTTTTGCTCCCGCTGACTCGTTGTTATCAGTGGCCTATTGACATCATTATCTTCATTTCAAAATATACGGTGGCCAATGGTATAGCGATGGCAGGTAACCGCTCACGGTGTATTCAAATGGGTCTCGCGCTGTTTCGCTTCACTGTGAATATTTAGAGCCTCTAGCGGCCGACACACTTGATTTTGATCTGTTTATTTTGACTTCTTCAAATGTTTTCGTGAGGCACCTTCTATAGTGTCTTTGGGGTAACAAGGTGTTCGTCGAAGCTTTCACCGGATGAACACTAGTTTTGAAGCCCGAGATTTACAGACAGGTGAGTAAAAACCACTAAAGTTTTTTAAGACTCGTTGCTTGCTGGGCTAGTTAATACAATTAAACATGTGTAGTTTTTTTTTTGCAAATGACTGCACAGATGTCACACGATGCCCCGCCGCGGTGGTCTAGTGGCTAAGGTACTCGGCTGCTGACCCGCAGGGCGCGGGTTTGAATCCCGGCTGCGGCGGCTGCATTTCCGATGGAGGCGGAAATGTTGTAGGCCCGTGTGCTCAAATTTGGTTGCACATTAAAGAACCCCAGGTGGTCTAAATTTCCGGAGCCCTCCACTACGGCATCTCTCATAATCCTATAGTGGTTTTGGGACGTTAAACCCCACATATCAATCAATTAATCGAACAAATGTCGTACGATGGCGGTGCACTGCAAAATTAGGTTTTTTTTTAACTTGCCATAATCAGTCACCAGAAAAACGTGCTTTACTTCTGGCGTGCCTTCACGTGGGAGCAAGTTGCTGACCTAATAGTGAATTCTGAAATTTAATCGACAGATAACACAAACCAGGTCGTTGCGATGAAAGAAGGCAAAAACGTTACTGTCGCTTGACATGCGTCTTCGTAGCTAGCTCATATATTAGTGCAAAAAAAAAATTCGGCAGATCGCACGTACCATGGGAATCCACGTTGTGCGAAGCATGTGGAGAGAAGATGACTATGCGACAATTTTGTTATGGAGCGACACGTCATGAAATGACGGTAAATATATGTACAGATATTGCACGCACAGACATACGTAGTATCTATATAACCAGTTGTTTGCACTTGTGCAACGATGCCAACTGGAACATGCGTATTAGCAACACCGGAAGCTGATATGAAGCGCTGATGCTCGCGAAGATACTGGCTCTAGACACTGCTACATAAATCAACTTCAGCGCATGACAACTAACTACAATTGGCGTGATTCTACGTGACGGTTGTATCAAAGGAGTACATATGTAATGTTCATAAAATCGGGTATGTAGCACTGCAGCCACTATTGACGTGCCACGAAGATTAGCGCAAATTTGAAAAGTAGTTCCGAGACCTGGTGTAGCTTTGTGTAAAAATGCTTGTTGCCACGCAGAAATTTTGGGTTCAATTCCAGCTGGGACCCGACATTTATTCTTCGCATTCGTCGGGTAACGCTAAACTGATGTTGGGCATTCCTTAACGTTCGCGCGTGGAAATTACCCATGTGTGTTCTCGTCGTTCCTGGGTAGATACCAAGCGTCAATCACCTGTCACACATACTCGCATACCAGCGGCACATAGCCGCCCTTGGGTATGTGCCACTGTGTGGCGAAAAGTTTTTGACGACGTACGTGACGGGATTGTGACATTATTCATGTCTCGACCAGCGCATTGTATTCGTCAAACCATCTTACCATTTCATGCTAATTTTGGTTCACGCCAAGTTATGGTGATGACCACGAGAGCACCCAAACGTAAGGGGCTAGATAGATAGATAGATAGATAGATAGATAGATAGATAGATAGATAGATAGATAGATAGATAGATAGATAGATAGATAGATAGATAGATAGATAGATAGATAGATAGATAGATAGATAGATAGATAGATAGATAGATAGATAGATAGATAGATAGATAGATACGCTCAAAGTTGCCCAAGTTTGCTAAGAAATGCTTAGCATTTAAAACCTTTTAGTTAGTAGTTTACCGCAGTCGCACTTCAGAAGCACCACGTTATTATGGGTGTGGTTTCACTATACTGTGACGAAGAGAGCGTCACATAAGTCAGAAATACTATTTTTTTCTGCCATAGCCTCCTAGCCTACCTCACAAGAAAGCAGCTGTGTACAATGTGCAAGGTACCTGTTACGTGACATGCCTTGTGAAAAAGCAGCCGCGAGTGATACATGTGTGATGACTAGGCACCATTACATATATGTAAAACATACTACAGTGTACTAGCTAAGTTTATTTGCTTACTTCGGAAGTTTTCATGCATTGAGCATACTTAACTATATTGCCTTTCCAGACTGCCATGCAACGACGGGATGTTTACCCTAGAATGTCCACTCTCAAAGCACGTTGAAACATCTGTACCTCCACTACAACAGGTCATCTCGAACCTCACACTTGCAATGCTGCATTTGGGATTGCTTGACCATGAACCTCATGGACGTATGCTTGTTATTGGCGACAAACATTACCTTTCTATCATGGTATGGAATCTGCACTTCAATAACGTTGAAACTGAAACACAACGTCTGTATATCAGATACAGTATGTGGCACTGCTGAGCTCAACAACAAAGGTTTGATCCCAGCTACAGTGGCCACTTTCTATGGAGGTGAAATGCAGGCGCTTGTGTGCTTAAGGGTTGATTCGATTCGCCTGGACCAGATGATTCATTTTAAAAGATGCTGCACTTCATCATTCGTTTCAATGGTGCAGCAATGGCGGCCTCTTAACCACGCCATTTGTTTCAGATGGTGCAGGAGAAGTACAGCACTAAATCTGGTTGATTACTTTCCAGTACCTTCTACACTGACGGCGCCAGTTTGGTGCAGCCGCATGTACACTTTAGCAGACGACATAGCTGTTAAAAACAAGGACCTGTGATATTAGAGCTGGACACGTCTTTACTGAATCATGACTTAGCTCTGAATCCAACTTCGTTGTTCCCTTCCTCTCGTCCCAATACCTACCCCCAAGACTACTTCCAACTCGTCTATTTTCAACATCCCCTGAGGGAAGAAAACGAAATGACCGGCAGTCATTTTGTTGCTTCAATTAGACACAGTTATTGCACCGGCCAGTTCACCACGTGGCTTGTAGCCAAACGCACGGAGCATGCTCAAGCTATCCCGTCTCGTCCAGGATGCAGCGATGTCACTCGCCCGAGTTTCCAGAACGTCGGAGAAGGGTTGTCTTCGAGCACTATCACAACGTCGCCCATGCAAATCGGAAAGAAACCTTGATTCGTTTGGCAGTGCGCTGATCGCAGCTGCAGTAAGTAGGCACTTTTCCAACTTTGCCAAAACTATATGCTCCTCCGCTTTCAGTACAGTACTTGTCGTAGCTCAGCGCGAGTAGATGTCTCTGCTGTGACACCCCGCTCTGGCATTGCGATGGCTCGCTTTCCGAGCAGAATATGCACCGGGGTTGATGGCTGTAATTAATCGGGTCCTCCTTCAGATAGGTCAGGGTTTTGCTATTAATGACGGCTTCAACATTGCATAATGTTTTTGTGAGGCACTCTGCATGAAGGCTGCTGTGCCCTTAGGTCCGCTTCAAAGCGTGTTTCGTAGTTCAGATGAGGCACTCCTACCATCCACCCCACCAAGGAGCTCGTTACACAATAAATTTCCACTGTATGCACGCAGTGGTGGCATACTCTTGCAACGCTGGGATGACCGCTTTGAAGCTGCGTGCAGAAGAACGAAACGTTCGGGCGGGGAGTCGGTCCCAAAATGAGCAGATGCCTGCTGGAGAGGTGGCACGGACCGTACATACTTAGCTAGCCGTCCTCCACTAACGCAGGCCATCAGCTACAGTCGAGACAGGGACAGTGTCCTTAGCGAAGCGACGTGATTTCGGCTTATGAAAAATCATGTGATGCATGCCCCATTGGCAGAAAGCGCCCAAACGTAGATGCACTCACCATAGGCCTTAGGACTGGCACCAGTAAATATATGCAGCTCAAATGCCAGCTCTACGCTGATATCATGCACAAAAACACGTAGCAAGGTATCTGTGCCTGGACATTTGGCAACTCGGCACACCATGCGTTCCATTGCAGCTTGTACTTCATCTGGCTGCGTGTCATCCCAGGTGTGCTTGCGCTTCGACAAGTCTTGGAAAATCAGCTTCCCTTTCACGATAAATGGGTAAAGATGACCAAGCGAATCATAAACTCTAGCCACTGTTTGAAGAATTGTCGCATGGTGGCTGGTCTGTTTGTGGCAAAGGAGGCTGCGTGGCGCACTGTCAATGCGATGGTATCGCTTTACATTCTCATGGCACGCCCACAACCTTAATGAGATGGTCGTCTACGGCTTGAGCATCAAAAGCCACTTTATCTTGGAGGAACTGCTGCTTTAGCAGGTCGGAGTTTGATGCCCGTTTCCGTATCTCCATGCATGCCCAAACGAAAAGGGCGCGTGTTTTTTTGTACACAGTCATGGCTCATTTCACTGTAGACACACCAAAGATGAGGTCATCGACGTAAAATGCCTTCTCCAGGAGAGCCACCGTCACGGCAAATTTTTCCCGACATGACAAAAAGATGCAGTTGCATGGCGGCAAGCAGAAAAGGACTTGATGCGGCTCCGAAGAAAGAAACCTTAGTCAACCGCCATGCGACAGTGAGTGGGCTGGGATCTTCCTTGGTTGGCAGTTCCTGAACCCATAGGAAACATAGTAAATCACACTTTTCTGGTATAATGAGCATTTGCAAATAGGTTTTTTGATATCTGCTGCAAGATTCACTGGATAGCAACGAAAATACAGCAATAGTTGCACGATGTCAATACCAAGGTTCACCCTTTTTGAACAAACTTCATTCAGACACGGTTTTCGGACGACATGAGAAGACTCGTCAATGACAACCTGGAGCTTGGTGGTCACTGCATCTCGGCGCATCACAGCATGATGCAACATGTAATAAATATTAGGGCCTATAATCCACTCTTCATCAACTCTTTCGGCATGACTATCCTTGAAATAAGCGGTGATGGCTTCGTCGTACTGTTTCAGCAGTTCGGGTGGCTCCCTGAATCGGTTCAGCTGCAGATTTAATCAACGTGCTGCAAGCTCAGTGCCAATAGTGTCGAGGTGCCACATAGCTGATTCTTCGCACTCTTGAGGTGAACAATGAACCGATAAGAAAAGGGCACTAGTTCCTGTAGCTTTGTAGCGTGAGATAATGCCCTGCACATTCCACCCGAGAGACGTTTCCACGGTAGTGAGTTGTTCGTTGAGGCGATGAATTTTTTCATTGGCTACTTACCAATAGGCATCCGAGCCAATAATATGCTGACGTCCCCTGGGTGCCAAGTTTCCGGGTCAAACATGTCTGCAGCATCAAACTGCCGGGCGCTAAACAAGTAAAGCCCTTCCCTGTTCAGTGGTAGACTAGTCACAGTGCTGCACACTTCGGTGATTTCCAGGGCTTCCAATGTTATGCTGCTGCTGTTAAATCGTCCACGCAGCATGGCAGGGACGCGTCGACAACATAAAGGATTACGCTGCTCGGCCTTTACAAACGTTACCAATGACAGCTCTTCCGTGCCAATAACTTCACACTGCAACCTCTTGGCAACGTCAATGCGGATGAATGAAGACTTGCTGCCATTGTCAAGCATTACACGCACCAGAAGCTGTCGTGTCTCCGCCAAAACACGGCCTTTCTGAAGCAGCACCGACTTGGCCTCTGTAGCGCCGCTAGACGCTGTACTTCTCCTCGGTGATGTAGAGCCGGACTAGCCGATTGGTGATGTTGGTGTAGGAGCAGCGGTCGTGGTGACGACTCGTGACAGCTCACAAAGGACCGTTAGGGGTCAGCGTTGGCCGTTAGGGGTCAGCGTTGGCACTTTTTGCACGTTGTGCTTCGGGAGAGTGCAAAACCGTGGGACATGATTGAGCACTCCGCACTTGTAACAGCACCGAGTGTTAAGCAACCTGGCCCGTTTTCGGTGGCGAATAAGTCAATCGTGTACTCTGCCAGGCTGTGACCTCGGCTGTCGCACAGTACACAAGGTGTGCTCTTCGGGGGAGGGGGGGGGGGATTTCGTCACCGCTAGCGCGGATGCCGATGGAATGCCATGTGAACATCTTGTCGGCGATCTCGTGTCGTCAGGTACCGTGATCGAGTTACGAGTATACGATGGCGCCGCTGCTTGCTTCCCTTCTTCACGTACTTGAACCTGAATTTCCAGGAACACTTAAATGTCAGCCGCCTTGTGCGTTCTTGCTTCAAGGAATGTGAACTCTGCTGATGTATTAGTACCGCGCGTGCTGTCCCCCTTATTCTGTCGGTACTATATTGCCAAGTCTTCTGGCAAGCCTCTCGTTAGCCTCCGATGCAGCACCACACTGCTCAGGTGGTACACCAAGACCTTCGAGCACATTTACGCGGAAACGCGCGATGTCATGCAGCAACCGAAGCTTCTTCACTTCCTTGGAACTCCTCACGGGCGACAATGCAAGAAGCTGGTCGATGTGCTCGTTGAATAATGATTCTTGTCGGCTGAAGCGCTCTTTCAGTGTGGTAACGGCAATTTCATAGTTCATAGTGTCAGCCAGCCTGATGCCTTCAATAGCTCGCTTGTCCGCTCCCGTCAGGTACGTCTGCAAATACTTAAATTTCTCGATGGGTGGCAACTCGGTGTTTTATTGAATTGTGCTGCTGTAAAGGTCGCAGAATTCTCGCCACTGACGTAAGTCTCCGGCCTACATTGAGACTCTGAAAGTCGGAAGCACGACCGATTGGTAGCGGGGCGTACTGTCGGGATCAATATTGCTCTGCATTGTTGGTATTTGGTCACTATTGCATTCATTCACCAATGTAATGCTGAGATTGGTAGCCTGATGGTGCTGTCACAGGAAGAGCTGAACATTACCAATCGCATACAGAACATTCTTGTGGTATTCGGTTGCACCGTCGACTTCACCTTCAGTAGCGTCATCTTCCGTGAGATCGAGAATGTCCTTGTCCAGCTGGCGGAACTCAACTTCTTTCGTTTTTAAAATGGTGACTTGCCTATTAACCTTGCGCGCTTTGGTGTCGAGGTCATGCCGAATTCTTGCGAGGAGCGAAATATTCCGGGACACGCTGGCCCTGGTATTTCCACGCACCTTTCGAAGCCGCTTGGTTGAAGATATTTTTGTCCAGCACTGACCAGTTCTCAATTTTCATGACCCTAACGTTGAAAAATTGCAGATCACATGTACAGTGGCTATCGATGATATGCAAAGCATGAAAAAGATAGGTTGATATGTCACATTGAAATCAGCGCAACGTTACGCGGTGGAGGTAAACGAGGCCGACCATGTCTTCCGTGTCATGATTATCATGTTTGGATATGTCGTGTACCTTCGTCATCTATTCACGTCTCATGATACCATATTTAGTATATGTGGAGCTAGCAAAACGACCACAAGCACACAATGAGCGTAGTATGCTGTCATGTTTTTACATGTAACGCGTTTCAGGATTATAATATTTGCACCAGTCATATACTTTCGTCATCCATTGACGTCCCTTAGCACAAAATTTGGTATATGTGGAGCGAGCAAACGGCCGCAAGCGCATCATGAAGGGCCCAATATACTCCCATGTAGCGTTGATGCGCGCACGCTGGGCACAGCGACTTACGTTAGCAAGACGCGAGCTCTCTACAGTCTTATGCCAGGAGCGCCCGGCGCACCCAGCGTCCGTCGGCGCGGCCCAACGGCAACCGGTGCGAAATGCAACATGCTGCATTTCACGCCGATGCGTTACCCAGACAACACTGCGTCTCCCTCTTTTCATGATGAAGGGACTCCAGACGCGCTGAAACGCGCAGGTGTCAAACCAAGCGCACTGCGGCGCACGCCTGCGAGTACATGGCAGGACCGGCGCTTGGCGCGGAAACGCCGGCGTGACGCGACGAAACGAATGCCGGTGAGCACGCGCACCACTTCACGTTGTAGTGTATTGGCACCTTGACTGTGGCATGTAGTCATGTTTTCACATGACACGCATCTCAAGATTATCATTCCCTCGTCATTCATTGGCGTCACGGAATACCAAATTTGGCACGTGTGAATGTAGGGAAACTGCCGCGAGCGCATCATCAGTGTGGCATGCAGTAATGTTATATGACACGCATGTCACGATTATCATGTTTCGATGTGTCGTTATTTACCTATGTCGTCCGTTCGTCTCGCGTAATACTGAGTTGGGTACATGTGAAGCTGGCGAAACGGCTGCGAGCGCATCATGAGCGTAGCATGTAGTCATGTTGATACATGACAAGCATCTCATGTTTATAATATTTGCACCAGTACACACCTTCGTCATCCATTCCCGTACTGTAATACCAAGTTTAGTATATGTGACGCTAGCGAAACAGCCGCAAGCACATCATGAGCGTGGCATGTAGTCATGTTGTTACGTGACACACATATCTTGATTTTTCTATTAGGATCTGTCGCTTGTGTTCGCCATGCAATCGGGCCATACCATACCAGTTTGGCAACATGCCATGTGAACGAAACTACCGCAAGAGCTGGACGACCATGAAACGTAAATCATGGCAATCATGACATACATATCAAGATTTTCATAATATGACTAGCAAAATAGGTTCTTCATACAGTCATGTTATGCCATTCCAAGTTTGATATTGATACCAATATTGAAGCGGCCTGGAGAGCTAAAAGTCGTAGGTGGCAAGATATATATATATATATATATATATATATATATATATAGACAGATAGATAGATAGATAAATAGATATACATAGATAGATAGATAGATAGATAGATAGATAGATAGATAGATAGATATAACAACACGTCAATATTATGTAGAAGTTTCTTTTACTAGAAAGGCATATATAAGTAATTTTAAGGACCATAGCATTTATCACATTGCGCTGACCATGCAACATTTGCATGAAAAGACAGGTGTATCCAGCGCTTTGCTAAGACGACACAATGATGGCACCTATACCGTCGGTTTGCGTTCTGCACCCTATCACCTCCGAGACAGGCACGCTTCGTTTTTCAAGATAACTGCCAGATAGAGCTTGACGTGACTTCACGCGCTCGTTCGCCTCCGCTGCACCCTTTAGGCACTCGAATGCAGCTCCTCCAGAACACCATTGACCAATTTTCTTGCACAAAACAAAATGTTTTGTTCACTGTCGCAAGACGCGAGACTATCTATCGTTTTTCGACGATATTTGCAGCGTAACATGCAGATACGAGCCCTTTTTTTGTCTGAGCTGCCAACCTATTCTGGATAGCATTTGGAATATGATGTCACAAAATGAGATTACCGAGTGTGTGAGTGTCTCCTAGCCTAATTGCGTTATTGAAGCATATTTCCCCTGAGATTACATTAAGCAGCATCAATGCAGAAGCTTTTATATTTTATAAAAAAATTGTGGACTCTGCTGCAGAAGTGGTGTTTTATTTAAAGTATGTATATGGTATATCAATAAAATGAATTTGTGCTCGGTGCAGTCACTCTTCCTTTATAAGTCAAAATGTCAAACGGAGATTCATAATTCACAAATACACGCAAACGCAGAATTAAAGCTATGGTTCACACTCGGCAAATGTATGCGAGAGTCCTTAAAATTGCCGACAAATAGGTTTTCCCGCTAAGTTCAACTGATTTCACTTGAATGAGAACAACGATAGTAATTGGTGTTGTTTTACTTAGTTTAGTATTAATGTCCTGAGGTCTAAACTGGTTCACTGCACTAAATAAGATTATTCCGGCTGCAGAAATGACAATCAAGTTTAAGTTGTCAAATATGACTACATCTACAGCATCAGAGCTTGCTGCTATAAGGGCTGCTTTACAATGTCTCGTTCAAGAACGTCCAGGAAAATGGGTCATATTCTGTGATTCGAAGGCAGCGCTTCAGAGTTTGCAGTCTGCCATGCGTAGGAGGAGTCATGACCAACTGGTACAAGAAATAAGACATTGCCATCATGAAGCTCTAGCACGAGGGCATAATAATATATATCAATGGCTGCCTGGACATATCGGTATTACCGGAAATCAATTACCCGATGATGCAGCCCGCTCAGCCCATGAAGAAACCCGTGTAGTCCCGATTCCTCTATCAAGGAATGATGCAGCAAGACAACTTTACCTGCTGGCTTGAGATCTCACACGCACGTTCTGGTCATCTACCAGCTTCCAAAGGTGTCAATTTTATGAACTAGATCCTTCGCTCAAGCTAAAGCTACCATCACAACTTTCCCGCTCCGATGCGACACTGTTATGCCACCTTTGGTTGGGTGTTGCATTTAAAAGGTGTACTCCTTTCGCATTGGTATGGCAGACACTCCTACATGCGACTACTGCGGAGCTGAAGAGACCATCGAACACGTCCTGTGCAGCTGCGCTTGCTACGACACACAGCGATGCCAGCTCTGGATGGTTTTGAATCGACTTGACCCCGGACCATTTTGTGTGCAGAAGATACTAGGACCTTGGGCATCTGCCTCAGTTGCGCAGAAAGCAACTAAAGCACTGCTACTTTACCTTGGGTCAACAAACCTGAGCGACCGCCTGTAGACCGTGTGCGCTCCCCGAGTGTGCTCGTGATTGTGTGTACCTTCTCATCTTTCTGCAACCTCTTTTCTCCCCTTTATCCCTTCCCCAGTGAAGCGTAGCAAACCGGATGTGCGTCTGGTTAACCTCCTTGCCTTTCCTTGCATCTTTATTTCTCTCTCTCTCTCTAAATAAGATTAGCCACATGCAATAGGTAGAAAACAAGGGCTGAACGCAGTATAGCAGAATACAACTACTTACTTCCCGCATATTTGACTATTAAATGCGCAGCATTTCTTAGCTGTATTCTGTGGCTTTCTTTATGAAGAAATATGGTAGCAGTTGATCCCCAATGTATTTCTTCCAGGATATTTATATATGCTTTATCGACGCCCTAATTCGCCCGTGTCTGCAGGACTGCTGATATTTCTATTGAATGTAATGCCTTCTCGTAAACAATGAAGGCAATGTATAGTGGTTGGCTATATTCTAAGCATTTTGTTATTACCTGATTGGTAGTATGAATGTTGTTGATTGTTGAGTAGCCTGTTCGAAATACTGCTTGTTTCATTGGATGATTGAATTCTAATGTTTTCTTTACTCTGTTAGCAATTACCTTTGTAAATAGCTTGTATACTACAAAGAGTAAGCTGATCGGCCTGTAATTCTTGAAGTGCTTGTCATCTCCTTTCTTATGTATTAAGAGGATGTTAGCATTCTTTCAAGACGCAGGTATTCTTCCCGTCAGGAGACACCTTGTAAACCGGGCGGCTAGTTTTTCAAGCACAATCTGTCCATCTTTCAGCTGATCTGATGTTACCGGAAATTAATCTGCAGAAAACGAAAGTAATGTACAACAACCTCGGCAGACAGCAGTGCTTCGAGACAGGTAATAGTGCACTTCAAGTTGTAAAAACTATGTCTACTTAGGGCAAGCAATACCCGCGGAGCCACACCACGAGATTGAAGTAACTAGAAGAATAAGAAGGGAATGAAGCACATTTGGCAAGCACTTTAATATTATGACAGGTAGATTGCCACTATCCCTCAAGAGAAAGGTATATAATAGCTGTATCTTGCCGGTATATGCGTCTAGTGTACGGCTTACGGCCAGTCTTCGGACGGGACGGCTTTAGGTTCTCCCATAGTAGAGTACTAAGTACTTGAAATCGTTAACCACTCTTTCTAAACACAGCTAAGAAGCAGAAACCTGGAGACTTACAGAGATGGTTCAACTTAAATGGAGGACGACGCAGCAAGCAATGGAAGAAAATGATAGGTTTAACCTTAAGAGACAAGAAGAGAGCAGAGTGGATTAAGGAACAAACGGGGGTTAAGGATACCGTAGATGAAATCAAGAAGAAGAAATGGACATGGGCCGAGCATGTAGCGCGTATACACTGATCATTAGGGGAACTTACTGGATTCCCAGAAAAGGCAAGCGGGTTGGGGGAGACAAAAGGTTAGGTGGGCAGATTAGATTAGGAAGTTTGTGGGTATGAATTGGCAAGTACAGGACCGAGTTAACTGGTGAAACATGGGAGAGGTTTTTGTCCTGCAGTGGACGCACTCAGGCTGCTGCTGATGATGGTGATTTCTGAGCAAACTTCAGCGACTTTCAGAGTATCTATCTATCTATCTATCTATCTATCTATCTATCTATCTATCTATCTATCTATCTATCTATCTATCTATCTATCTATCTATCTATCTATCTATCTATCTATCTATCTATCTATCAAGCCCCCTACGACGTTTAGCTCTTCTGGGCGTTTATAAAATGGTATCGATACCAAACTTGGTATGGCATAACATGATTTCCTCGCGTCAGACTTTAGAGCGCTCGCGTTTTGCTAACGTAGCATCGCTGTGCCTAGCGTGTGCGTGCGTCAACGCTGCATTGGAGTATATTGGGTCCTTCATGATACGCTGGCAGCCGTTTTGCTTCTTCCACATATACCAAATTCGGTGTTACGTGACGTCAATGGATGACGAGATATATGACTGGTGCAAATATCAAAATCCTGACACGCGTGTGATGTAAGAACATGACAACACACGGCAATCATTGCATGCTCGCGGCTGTTTCGCTAGCTCCACATATACTAAATTCGGTATCACGTGACACGAATAGATGACGAAGGTAAACGACACATCCAAACATAATAATCATGAAACAGAAGTCATGTAAGACATCATTTACCGCCACCTTCTTACGTTGTGCTGATTTTAAAGCGACATATCAACATTTCTCATTCGCGCTTCGCATATCATCGATTCTCACTGCACGTGGGATCTGCCAATTTTTGTTTACATCCGTTCTCGCACAGCGTTCTCAACAGCGTAAAGTTCGATTCAAGCGAAGAACAAGACATTGTCATGGTGCTGGTGCGTTGTGTCATGGTGTCAGCGCTGGCATCATCGGTGCCTCGAAAGAAAAAAAAACCGGTAGTGGATGTAACCGTCCTCTCGATCGCGGGAGTTGGCCGGCCGTGCAAGCCGCCTGCCTCTCGAGCTGCGCTGAGACGACGAGAAGTATTGCCCAGAGTCGTACGTATTCAGAAACGGTCTTTGACTTTAACTTGACTTGCAACAGCCTACGATGCAGCACAAACACGTTTCGAACGCGGTGTCCTTAGTTGTTACCAAGGCATGAAGCTCAAACACGTTCCTAACGCGCTGCATTAAAGGCGGTGACAAGTCAAGTTCAAGACAAAAAACGTTTCTCAATACGGGGAAAAGATAGGGCACAATTGATTTTCTCTTTACTTTGACGGTGTTTAGCTTCTTGCGAATGCCGCCACGTAAATTCGACACTTTGCTCGTGCTGCTGCGCCCCGCCATCTCCAAGTCAGGTATTCCGTGGTGGCTGTGGTGCCACAGACCCAGAGGAGCGCACTCTTTTGTATCTGGCGCAGGAAGCCAGCGCGATGAAAAAAAAATTTGCATCGCTGATTGGTTACAGCAGCTGTGCGACTGCAGTCACGCGACTGAAAAATCGGTCAGGAAGCGACTATCCAAAGCAGTCGCTTTGCGACCATTTGCAACCGTTCGCGACTGTTTGCGACCAGTCGCAAATGGTCGCGCGACTGCTGCTAGTTGCTGGTGTGCACCAGGCTTAACGTAGCGTCGCTGTTCCCACTATGCGTGCACGTCCACTCTACATAGGAGTATATTGGGCCCTTCCTGATGCACTCGCGACCGTTTTGCTAGCTCCGCGTATATCAAATTTGGTGTTACGCAAAGTCAATGGATGACAAAATATATGACTGGTGCAAATATGATAATCCTGACACGCGTGTCATGTAACAACACGACAACATAAAACGCTCATAGCATGCTCATGGTCATTTCGCTAGCTACATATATACTGTATTTGGTATCACATGACGTGAATAGACGAAGGTAAGCAACACATGCAAACATAAAAATTATGACACAGAAGTCATGTACGGCATCATTTACGTCCACCTCGCAACATTGTGCTGATTTTAATATCAACCTTTTTCATTCCTGCTTCAGATATCATCGATTCCCACTGTACATGGGATCTGCAAATATTTAATTCTGAGAAAAAGTCCAGTTCCTTGCATCATGACATGGCATTTGCCTACTTGGCAAAATTAGCTGCAACCATGTCACTAGTGTGTTTGACCAGAATCGAGGACCTCACCCTCATTCGACGCTACGCGAATTTCATCGGCCATGCGGACATCCCAAAGTATGAATTCTGAACCAAGTGTATGAGACACCTAAGGACATATTTTTAACAACCACTCTCTCTTGTTCACAGCGGGAAACGCTGGTTTCTACAAATGCAGACACCAAAGTGCACACAATAACGAAAATTTGTAGTGCATTTGCAGTGTCCTACTCGATACTAACAGGCAGCGCTGCAAGACAGCTGTAAGTTTATATAAAGTTTACTGGGCCGCGCAATAAAATACATGAAGCTACAGTGTTGCATGGGTGCTACAAGTAGGCACCGGTTTTTGCATCTACCACCATGCTTTCAGGCTCTTTTCTTCCTTTGTGCAGTACAGACTAACCCACCTGGGCGTAGAAGCTGAAGCCAACCTGCTTTCTTGACAGATTCTGTCTCTTTCTACCTATCTGTCTCTTTCAGTTTTAGTACCGACAAGTCTGCTACTAAAAGCAGTTTTTGTTTTAAAATGACAATTTGGCTGCTACAAGCGAAGTTTCTGTCCACAATGGCACCTAATATGATGACTTCACTTCTGGGTGCTACGCAATAGGCTTCAATGCAACGCAATTTGCATCGGTCCATTCGACTCTGTATGCTACCATGGCCACAACATGTGGCTTTTTTACTCCGACTATCTTCCCTCCAACAGCAAAAATATGCTAATGATCAATCCGCTTTCTTCTCAAAGTGCTTCGAGATGACGCCACGAGAATAAAGCATTTAGATACCATACCATTCCTAGCCAAAGGCCGTCATACATTTCCCGCTAGTTCTGTCAACTGCATTCATCGTTGTATAGCAAATTCATTCTTTTAACCATCGTTATATCTACCTTTTTGTCAAGCTTCAGAGGTGTCAAGTTCGCTCGCTACCTTTATCCAGTAGCCACGACAATTGAATTCATTTTTTAGCTTATCACCGCCGCCTAACGCACTGCTGAGCATAAGGTAGGATTAAAGGTATGAGATTCATTAACTCCTAGCTTAATGGGTTACGCAATTGAGGTCGGCGTACTGGGTTTAAGGGGTTCAGAAAGCCTAATGCGTTTCCCTTTCCTCCGGTACCGCACTCATGGCGTTGGGAGTGTGAAGCGCGGTAGTCATTAGTGTGCCTTCGACAACCTAATTAGATACGTCAACTGTCGAATAAAATCTGATGTGTATTATACGGTGCAGTTCAAATGAACTGGTAGGCACAAAAAGAAAGCCGAAAGGTTTTTCATTGGGAAGTTTATACTTCCGTGCAACTCTTGTGTACATAAATAAGTTGCCCCACCAGGTCCTTCTTAAACTTCTGCTTATGACGACTTTATATTGACGTCACAGGCTGGCACGTGTGTCCCGTGTATAATGTATCACGTCTAGTGCTATACATACGTGGGTGAAAAGGGGCGACTTTTTCAAAGTAGATTCGAGCATGATGTCAAAGAGGTTTGAAACTGGAAGGATCTCCGTTGCTCAAACTTAAAACAGATAGAATTCATTTTCTAAGAGAATGAGAAAATGAGACAAATTGATATTGCTGCCTAAGTTCGGTCAAAAGGTGACGTGAAATGCAGCCTTGATTTAGACAATCATCGCGATGCGAAGCGCTTCTCGGAACGTTGTAGGCCTCAAATGTTGTAGGTCTGATGTGTCCGAATATTGTATGCCATGAGTTTTGGCATCGCCTTCTGAAATGGTTCAACTATTCTTAGTTCCTCGATTATACTACCTCATTTCTATTCGTGTTTATATTACATTTACATGGATAAAGAGCGCTCTTTCAAAATATTGGCCGTACTTACAGAGCATGCTCACAGTTCTTGGCATGGAAAGTGATGCCGCAAAGACACACGTAATTTAGGTTTTTGTTTTAAGTTGAATTAGTAACATTTCATTGCAAAAGCACTATTAGATGTTTCAAATCACAGCCTAAGTTCTGGATAAATGTTTTTTTAACAAGAGAAGCACCTTTAGACATTATATGAATGAAGCAGAAATAATAATCTGCAGAGATACCGAATTGATTGTCGCAACATAGCACGAGAGAAATTTTCTAGTTCAGTTTTCGCTTTGTGGAGTGGATTATTAATCAGCCTTTATATTAGTTCTACATTTTTCACTGTATTTTTCACTATGTTGCCCATGCCTTGCTTTTGACTAAACCAGTTATTCATACACACCGTGGTGGTTTCTCATGTTTGTGTCGGCGATAATAACACAAGCGTGTATTTTTAGCAGACTTGCCAGGCTTGCCAGCCAAATACGAATCCTACATGCGCCACCTACGCATGCAGTGTCTCGTGCCCATCTCGAGTGATGCTCACGTACGAAGCCTTCTAGCTGTAGTGGTCATGAAATTGGTGCGCTTGTTAACTGCAGCGTTAGTCAAGCTCTAACCGGAAGAGGTCTTACGCTTCAGCAAAGTGACTAAGAGGGCGTCCTGTGTAGCAAGCCCTTCAACGACAACGCATTTAGTGCAATGTGGATGTGACATCACAAAGCCAGCGCGACGACTACACATAAAGCAACTTCGGCGTCTGCACAACCCCAACTCTCTTTCCTACGCTGTCCGACCTTGACATGCCATATATAGCGGCATAACAAGAAGGGACCTCCGTCCGTTGCGGTCTTCGCACAGTCTGCTTATGCGAGCTTACGCCAGTTTTAGGCGTGGCTACATTTATCACTTCTGGGATGGCTGAATAGCGAAACTAATTTTTGACTTTTTCTAGCGTCAAGATTCAAGGAAACGCACACTCGGAAAAGAACAAGATATAGTGGAGGGGGCGAAGTTTGTGCATCAATTTTAGTAAGATGCAAAGTATGAAGGAACTTTCTCGCAGCCCGATGCACTGAATGTCGGACGTGGTGGCTGAAAAGGAAGGCAATTATTTGTATCAGGAATGTGCGCCTTCTTGCTACATGTAGACAATGTAATGGAAGGAGCAGCTAGCGAATTATAAAAAAAATAACGCTTCTGAATCTGGTTGGCAGGTATATCTTTTGCATGAACTCATGCATCCAGTTCATCTAATTGAGTTTGAACGAAGTTCAAAACTCCTGTGGCCTGACCATCGCCGAGGAGTAGAACATTACACAGCATTCTTTGAGAAATGATTAGCTCAGAGTTAACACCTAAGTCTGAAAAAAAATTCCCTGCTTTGTAATCACCCTGATAAATCAACGTCATGCCTATTGCTTCATCTCCACTAGGCTTGTCTCGTAAAGACATTGGCAGATGTCTAAAAGAAATTTTCGTAATACATTATAACAGGTCCTTTAATTTCAGTTCAGAGATGTGGCCTTTCATCGGCAAAATCGAGCAAATGATTTTATGCGTTGAACACGACGAAAGAACGAATGCGGAGCGCAGTAAACAATCGCATCGACAGTGAAAAATTTGAGCGAGAAATTGAGGAAGAACACTATCCATCAATGAAACTCTACTATGTTTGCCAAAATAAAAAAAGGCTGTGTAGGAACGAATGTTTGTCAGTGACGAGTGCTTTTACCGAGTCCGCACATCCGACGAATGCGCCCACAGTATTTAGCCCAAACCATTCATGCTATTCAAAGCTTCAGCATTATGTTAACGTAATAAATTAAGAGCCGGCTCTTTGTCATGCCATAAGCTAGTCGACAAGTGAAAGTGCTGCGTGTGCGAGTGCGTCTGCGGCTGCTTCCAAAGTATTGCGGCTGACCACAGACAGGCACATCAACGCTGGCTCTAGAATGCAGGAGTTCACACCGCCGTAGCAGTATCCAAGTGTCGCACTGCGAGTAATCATAATTTTTGCTGCCGAAGCACTGCTCGGTTGAAGCAAACGAAGTCAATTTCGCAGTCTTGAAGCAGCGGCAAGAGGCCTTGAAGCGTCACCAATGAAACTACTTCCCGAATTCGTACATGCGGTTGCACCGTCGTTAGGCATCACCAGGCCTCAATTGATTGTCGTATCCCCCTGAAGTTCATCGATGTAATAAGAGAGAGGGACAACATTGCCACTGCGTTGTCTTCATACTCAGAGACCGATAGGTAGTCCTTGACTGCTTGCTCGTCCATGAGGACATCCACCAGTTGTTCGCTGAGCACGCGTAGTCTATCGTTGCAGTTCTTCAGAATGTCTTGCAGAACTTAAAGCACCAGAGTGCTAAACTAGCTCAATTCAATGAGCTAGCTTGCCCCGTTATGGAGACGCGTACGCAAAGCTTGTTGAGTTGCTTGTTTGCCATTAATCCAATTCATTTTTGTTTATGTGGCAGTCGTTTTCGTCCCTAGATCACTTGGGTCAAAAATACACGGGTTCTCGGCACTATAAGATGTAGAAGACAGGAAGCCTTTTTGTTGGTACGATGGAAAATGGGGTGACTTTATTTTCCACAGCCCTCTTGCAACACTTGCAGTCCTGGCCGTCCTAAAAGCCAAGTTCATGACAAGCACTCCACGCTCAACGCGATAGTCACTCCACTGCCTTTTTCAATAATTATTTAACAACTAATGATCCGACGTGCTTCAGCACTCACGTTCGGTATAACAGAAACAAATATGCACTCTTTATGGTGCGATGATAAGGGTTTCATGCGTAACGTTCATTAAAATATTTTTCTACGGTCAAGCTACGATTGGACACCACTTTCTTAATTCAAGAAATACAAGTATAATGCACACCAGACTGCTGCAGGAGCAAAGTTAATGCTGGAGCCACAATTGGCGTCCAGCCAAAGTAACGCCTTTACGATAAGACTACAACTCATGTATATTTCGAAAATGAACGGATGACATGTGTTATACGGCGTAGTTGTTATTGCTATATTTGATGAACTTTGTCGTATTCATCACTATGGTGCAAAAATTACATTGTCTTTTTTCTTCGGCATTCTCTTTCACTAGTCTCAGTTTATTGTTCAAACGTCTGAAATAGATCCTGCTACCTACTCATGAAATCGCTTGTTTCTTCAGCACTGAGAGAGGCACGCTTGATCCTTATTCACTGCGCTGAATGCATGGAGCCTGTAGAGCATACAAAAGCACAGGCTGAGAATGACATATAGCAGGAGCACAAATGGGCGTGGTAACTTTGTTGCACGACAGCGCAGTAATAAGAGCAGAGCTAAAGTAGGCACACTTTCCGCAAGAACGGGCTTATTGTCTACGGCCAAGCGGGTGGACACGGCTTATGTAGTCTTGAAACAAGAATGCACATTTACGGAAACCGCCAAGGCGACAGCACTACACTTCTGTTTCGAGTTTCAGTCACCAGGCTGTGTAGTTTTTGCCTTTTGATCTCCTTGTTTTCAGTCTGGAAGCGCAACTTCGCCACGGTATTCTTCGTTATATTGGTCGAAAAGAGAGCCTATATTAAGGCGCGAATGGTGCTCGAGTAGAATTGCTGAGTCTTGCCAGACTTCTTTGTCATGCTTTCTCTCTCTTCCACTCTGGCTCACTTTAGTGTGTTCAGTCAAGCTTATGCTGCGTAACACTCTCACACTTGTATGTTTAGGCGCATTTCTTTCCTCGTCGAGACTATTATGTAGTTACCCATTCATACGCAATGTAGCGGAAGTGAGTGAATATTGTGGCGTACGAGGACGCTGAACTCGCTTGTGTGAGCTGCAAAAAAAAGTTAGTGTTTCGTTGCGTAAGCACAGCGTAGCTCTATTTCCATCAATCAACAGACTCTAAACAATGTAGCATGTTAACGCCTTATGGTACTTTATATAACGCATTCACAAGCTTTTCGATTAGAACTAACAAAACAAAACATAAAGAGCAGCATGTGTGAAGGAGATGCGTAAAACTAAAAAAAGGAAAGTTATCCGTGATTTAAAATATCAAAATCTGCTTTGACAACACCTAAATAGTATTGTTTGAGATATTTAGATATTTATTGTCACTAAGAATAAAAAGAAAGGGGCCAGACCGTCTCCATGCCTAAAAGTTTTACGTAGTTTCAAAGAAGAGTTCAAATATTTTATTATATAAATGCTTACACAGACAACCATTGAATCTGTGTGAACATTTGTGAAGATGAACTTACGAAGCAATCACCAACGTTGAGATGCAGCATGTCTGTATAGCCACAGTGCACTTACGTGCAAAACTATTCCCCCAGTGGCAGTCTATATGGTTGTCCCCGTTAACTGAAGGTGAATAATTCCAAAAATTGCTAACATTTCAAAATTTAGAAATCAAGCTGTGTACAATACAAAGACTACCATTTCAATTCGGGAGACTTCAAAGTAACCAGGACACAGGGCTTGCAACTAGACATGACCGCTGTAGTAAATAAACAGGAAAACCGATACTCCTGTTCGTTACAATACACCCAAATTAGGGTTGCCATTTGGTCAAGTGTGAACGTTCATAGTCACCCCACATGCCCTTTGAAATTTACCCCGGCTGTCACTTTTAGTCGCTGATTAATTACCAGAGATAATAAAATCATGGACGCCTGCGTTGTGAGCAGTCATTGAAGCGTGAGGCGCGAGTTTGTTATCGGCGTTTGAATCTAAACAGTGCGCACTGGTTTCTATCTGTATTTGCCGAATATGAGGGATGACTGGCACCAACTGATCTGTTTTGTACACTTGGCCATATTGTATGAATGTGATAAAAAACATTCGCCATAGTTCTCATTCTGAGACGATAAGCAATATCGCTATTGTAAACTATTGTTAGTCGAGATGTAGTTGATTAAAAAATTTACACCCTACGATGACTGCACTTCCGAGGAGTAAAAGACACAGCTACTGACTTTTCTATCAAATAACTAAAACGGCACAAACATGTATAACTAACAATTCATACTAACAATGTTTGCTCCAAATAATTAGACCACGCATTGTTCGTAATGCAGCAATCTTAGCCCGATGCCTTCGAATAAGTCTATACATGATTTATTGTTTTATGCGCAGTATTTTCGTCAAGCTCTTGAAAAGTAAGGTCTAATTTATAAAAATGCACTTACTAGTTTGGCCTGACCATTGTTGAATAATACACTGTTTAAAGTCTAAACTTAAGCATTTACGTTGGATTTTTTTAAAGTAAGTATGATTATGTGGCTAGCCGATACATTTCTGTGTAGCGATATGGCAGAATAATTCTTCTCCGTGTGAGTTTGATTTATGTAACTGAGATTACCTGACGGCTGTGTGCAGCACCTGCTTGGAAGTAAACAATAAAAAATGTGGCTGATTCTCCTTTTACAAAATCGGTGTTTCACGAAAGTGAAACGTGTCTAAGTAGAAGTAGTTGAGCGTTTTTTTTTTGCATTGTTTCGTGACAAAGCTGAAGGAATGCATGGCACACCTACAAAATGACAAGTAACGCAACCAACAGGAAGTAGTTTAAAAATTGCATCGCGCACCTCAAGCAGACAGCACGCCCTAAATGAGCATACACAGGACGAGTGTAGAATAATCACTTTCACAACTCCACACTTAAACGCACGTTATTACCATAAATACGCAGAAAGAAACAAACAGAATAGGCACAGACAACTATCACTATCCTTTCATCTTCGTGAGGGAGCAGCGTGCTCCTTTTGGAAACGCGGCTGCGGGAGCGAGTGAAGTGACTTTTGTGCTCGCCTAATTCACGAGTCTGATAAGCGCGCGTACCAGAGAGACCACGCTCCGTGGAGGCGGTGCTCTCCAAAACGCATGAGGTGACGATCTTTAGAGCGGGCCCAACGTGCACCATTGACGCAATCTCCCCACTGATGACGAAAACCAGCTGAAGTTGTTGGTGTTATGAGAATCGGCAAATTATATAGCGTGTATATAGGTGGCTTGCCGTTAACAATGTGCGTTCTATTGCCTGGTTGTTAGCACCGCACGCTTCAGATCGTGAGGTTTCTAGTTCGACATCGCGCTACGGAACTTGTCATACACGTCTTTTCTTTGCAATCTAATAATACATATTTTATAACGTTATATCTGCGACAAAAGTTCGTCAGCAGAGCCATGGTGGACCTGACATAAAACTCTTTACTATTCAAAAATGACACGCCAGATTGCACCATTTTGTTATTATAGAAGAAATGCTCGGGTTTCACTCTAAGGCAACGATATTCCTAATAAAAAGTTGCACTGCCCACCGAAAGTATATTTACCCGAGTGGCGCCTACTGATTTATTTTATTAAGACTCCCACGTACAACGCTTTGCAGCAGTACTATTGTCATTGAAATCATTCAGAAGGTAAATACTGGCTTCAGAAAATTACATGATGAATTCTGGCGTACAGAATTATGTGGTGTACAGAACAGTTAATCACGTTCACATACTGCAGATGAGTGCCCTAAGCAAAAGGGTGCGAAGGTTCAGTCAGTGCTGCCAAAGCTAGCACTAGGATCATTTGGGTGGCTAACCCGAAGAAAACTGGCTCTTAAATTACTCTCCACTGTTGACGAGGGCAGGCGCGAGACCGATCGAAGTGCTCTTCAGAGAAGAGACTCGGAGCGGACTCTTCACTGGTCTAACTTCTATGCAGCTATAATCAACGCCAAAGCCAGTTCCTTCGTTTCAAATCTTCAACGCAATTTAGCTCTCAGTGATGACGCGCACTGATTATGCGTTTATCCTTGGCTCGCTTTGCAACCAGGGACCTACGCAAAGTGTTTATTGTGGGAGTGGGGAGAGGGCACCATTTTATTCAGAAGAGGCGGCTAGGTCGGCAGATGAGGTGAAGTATCATTTTGGGCTCCTGACGACATAGCGAAAAAGAAAGTGAGGGTGGGCGCACGGTTTTTCTGTGCCTCCCCTTGCAATTCAGTTGTTTGCAACTAATTTCTTTGTAGAGCCTGCGGTGTTCGAGGATGAATAGCTCTGATGACCACCACAGCATCGTGCGACTTCTCTTTTAGAGCAGCCGGACTTACGAGTCTCTTCAAATGGCTCGTTAGCTTTGACGCGTAATCAGATGCCTCACTCGAAGTGAGATTGCAATGCTGCGACAATTTTCCATAGCAATTGTTAGGGATACTTCATGCATGCACACGCTTTAAAGTCTCTTTTTAAACTTAAGTAGTTTTTTTTACTGGCAAGAGGAGCTTTTTTAAAATGGTAATAAATTACATGATTGCATTGTTTTTCTCCTGTTGATTGGGAAGTACCTACACGCCTAAACAGTTGCTTTACCACATTTAGCCTTACTTGGTGATACGGTGCTTGATGAAGCTTAGAGGCAACTAGCTATGAAAAAAATTCGCAAACAGAGACACAATGCGATTCTAGTTCTGCATATTCACCCGTAATTAGGAGAGGCTTTACCATCTTTATTGGGAAAAGATTCCGAAAGGGAGCTAAGGTGCTTGCTTTAAGGATAAATGCCCCTTAAATTGAGCTATATGATGAGTTCGCAAAACTAGCGTGCAAGATATGTGCGATAACAAGCAAAAGCGTAGAAGTGGTGGTAAATAGCATCGTACTATCAGCCAGTAATTATTATTCACTATAAAAGACCCGACGTTACACCTGGTGGCCGAGACGCCACGTATCTTTCCAGGTGCGCAAGTGTGTATAGGCCCCAAATGAACAGCATATCGTAAGGCAGTGCATTCAGGTATAATGCATGAAGATTGAACAGTTCATTTCGAGGTTTGGTACGCTCACATGTCCATGGCGTTATTGATGCCTTGGAGCAAAGTCGGTGCTGTAAATGATAAGAATGTAAATTGATTCGTGCACACGAAGAAACACCGCCGAAAGTGCGCTACGCTACACATTCAGCGTTAGCGCACGTTTATTAACAAAACTTCGCTACTGTCTTGGTAATGAAATCTACAACCCGTGAGCCAGCTATTGTTTCCTAGATGTCGGAGAGACGTAAAGTTTTGGAGTACCTACAGTGAACAAAAAGTTGGTCCTTTTTTCACTACTCTACAGCATATGTGTGCGCCATAAAATATCGCTCGCTTTGCTTACCGTTCATGTTCCCTTAACACGAAGAAGTGTGAAGGCAACATTCGCAAGCTAAACTCGGTTTCCGTTTTGATACACTTAAAGTATGTTAATAACAGAAGAGCGATAACCAAAAGTTGAGAGATAAGAGTAAAGTTGGTGTACGAATACAAGCCTAAACGTTCGACAACGTTTTACGGAACTTGAAATACCTTGCACAGTTCTGGCAAGCAATACTCTAAATAATGCGTGTCGTTGGGGGGGGGGGGGGGGGGGGATTAGCACATTACATGTCTTGTTGACTTTACAGGGCTGCCTGGGACCATTGCGGCAGCGATGAAAGCATAGAGCACGTTCTCTGTCACTGTCATCGTTACAGCGTGCAAAGATGGCAGCTAGCTGGTGCGCTGGCTCGTTTTCACGAGAGACCCTTGTCTGATCAGTCAATTCTTGAAAAGCGACATAATCTGTCTTCGCACAGAAAATCAGTGAAGGGCTTTTTGCGTAGTAGTGGCCTATTGAATAGGCTATAGCACCCCAGCTCACTTCTTTTTCTTTTCTCTTTCTCGCGTCCATTTTGCTCTTCGCTTCCTTTCCCATCTTTATTCCTTGTTCTCTCTTCTTTTGTGCAGGGTAGCAAACCCGATGCCCTAAAATCTGGTTAAGCTCCCGGCCTTTCCCTCATTTTATTATCTCTCTCTTGCTTGACTAGAAGGTAACAAGTCACTGAATCAATGTCTTAAAAGTTGCTTCACATATGCATTGATGTGCTGCGAAAACCAAGAAAAGAATAAGGCTCTACAAAACGAATTATATATAAAAGAGAAGGTAGTGGCTACAGCAGGAGCCCAAAGGCAGATTATGGTTGATTGACTTGTAGAGGGTGCCTAGCTATCACGCAGCATGCTGAAAAAATTGCGTGCCCTTTTGGCTTAGCCTTCAAGCATTGAACGCGATAGCCGAATCCGGCCCCTTGTGCACCCTTCAAGCGCCAAGTGCATACTTATCAATGTGTTTTGGTATTCACACACACAAACACACACATAAACACAGAGACACATACACAGTAAATTGTAGCAGCGCGTCCGCGCGAGTGGTACATACATGTTTTTTTGTATCTAAAGCAAGAGTCGAATGGCCTCCAAGATACAAGCCGCGCGCTCGTCATCTCGAAGGCCACGAAGCGTCTCACAATGCCTCACAGATGGAAGCACGTAACTTGGCGTTTGCTGTTTGCTTGATCAATGCCTCTGGGAATTGATAAGCTTTCCGCTAGATAGACATAGTTGTCCATTTTTAAGCTGTTTGAAACTTCCTGGGTGCCTTTAGTGGCGATCACTGCACTATTCCGTCCTTTTTTGACGTAGTTTGATGGCCTCTCAAATGCGCCTACAAATCGCCGAATGCGTTCGTTTTCGTCGTCGACTACATGACATTTATGTAGTGTTTTTTTTTCCGCAGCAGTTGCGAGTAACATCGTGGCTTTGTGGTAGGACACCTGCTTGTCACGTGAATGCCCGGGTTCAATCTCTCAATGAGACCTAAAGTTTTATTCTTTATATCAGTTTCTTTTTTTGTTTTTTCGCTCACGGACGATTTTTCGCTCACAACCAATGGTGCTGATGCCAACGGCAGCATTTTTGTGACACGAGCTCCCTAACGCTATAGCGGTAAAAAAATAACGACATCACGCGCAACAGAACACGTACTTACTGTTTCGAGTGCACTGGAAGAATATGCACTTGGTGTGCTCCTCCTAACGGAGTTCCTTTTTTTTAATCGCACTGTGTGATATTTGTGATGCCTTCTTTATGCCTCAGTGTGTATCTCCCATAAATTTGTTATTACATATGTCGACACCTACGTCGTCCCAGCAGAATTTCTTAAGCATAAGAGTAGGCCTTGCTGTGCTAGTTTAGGATTACTTCGGCATGCCAAAGTTTCGACCTCTTGTAAGAGTTTGGATTCGCCGCATCGATCTCTAAACGACCACAAAAGCTATGGAAAGAAAATAGGTGAATGGGACGTGAGACGGGGCTTGGTCAGCTCGTACTTGCTTTGACTCAATCAAAGCAATGTCATTCCGCTTAACATATTAGAGAACAAACACGGTTTCGCAATTGGACGGCAATATCAAATCATGTGGGTTCGCGATGTTCATTGTTGGTGATTTTATTGTCTTTGTGTTTTAGCCCAACAAGCGTATAAAGAAGATTAGAAGGCAAGCTCGCACTGCGGAGCACTCTTAAGGTTAAAGATCCTAAACGACTACACGTGAAGTCGTGTTCGTGTGCCTCTTGCGTGAGTGGTTCTACTGGCAGCACGATGTCACAGAGTTTGGTCGTTAACTCTCAAATCGCACTTCGTCTGACAGCAATATTAGAGGGAAGACGAATAAAAGCAATATCAATTTCTCAACAAGTATACTCTGCAATAAATCATTTATTCAGTGATACTCTGTTGCCGATTCCGCTAAAGGGCGCCGTTTACAATTGTCCTGGAGCATGTCATAACCCACGTGCCCTCGTTGCCGAATAACCTCATACGAATTTCACTCAGTTTATCTTACTGACCAGCGGTCAGTTAGATGACGAAATCCCAAATTTTTATTGGTAAAGTGTGTGTCGACGAAACAAGCCCTCGCCAGCTGTCATAACTGGTAAAAGGTAGTACAGTGCCCTTACTTTAGCCACTGCATGCATCACATTATATAAGCAATCACTAACCCGAGCCACTGATGCTGCATTATTACAAGTCGTGTGACTTGTTGGGTGACTAATACTGAATATTTCTTAGCATTCAGCAATATTTCGTGAGGTTTGCTAACAGATTCATTTATGGAGTGTTGGTAAATGTCTTAAATAGCTTCCGTGGCTGTTAACTATTACCATTATTTGTTTAATGTTGCTAAGTTTTCCCTAAGTTGAGGGAACAGACCTGTATGTAGAGTGCCTTGAGAAACGAGAACTTCACAAAAATACGAAACTTGGTTTAAGCATAGGCTTCAGTCTAAGGGTTCATGCTTCTTGTTCCTAATAAACGTTGTAATTTAGAGGTTACCACTTACCTTGTTCTTTCATTACTTTTAAATGCGAAGCATTTCTTAGCGAACTTCGGCGGCTTTGAGCGTATCTCTCTATCTATGCTGCTTACGTTTGGGTGCTCTCGTGGTCAGCCCCTTAACTTGGCGTGAACCAAAATTAGCATGGAAGGGTAAGATGGTTTCACAAATATGACGCGCTGGTCAAGACGTGAATAATGCTACAATCCCGCCGCGTACGTCGTCTAACACTTCGCGCCAGACAGCGGCACATACCCACGGGCGGGTATGTGCCCCTGGTATGCGGGTATGTGCCACAGGTGTTTGAACTTAGTATCTACCCAGGTGTGACGAAAACACACATGTGCACATTTAACGCGTGAGCGTTAAGCAATACCCGATGTTTGTAGCGTCGACCCGACAAATGCAAAGAATAAATGTCAAGGTCCCAGATGAAATCGAACCCAAACATTGTGCATGTCAATGAAGTATATTACCACAAAGCTACACCAGGTCTCGGAACTTCTTTTCAAATAGATGCTAATCTTTGTGAAACGTCAAGAGTCGTTGCAGTGCTGCCTACCCAGCTTATAAATATTACATATATACTTCTTTGATACAGCCGTCAGGTCGGGTTAACATTGATTTTCGTTAGTTGAGTTGCGCTGAAGTTGATTTATGTAGCAGTGTCCGGGTCCAGTATCCTCGCGAGCATCAGCGCTTCATATCAGCTTTTGGTGTTGCTAATACGCATGTTCCGGATGACGTCGTTGCACAAGTGCAAACAACTCATTATATATGCATCTGCAACTCTTCAGCACATGTCTATGCGAGGGACATTAGTACATATATTTAGCGTCATTTTATGGCGTGTCGCTCAATAAAGAATTGTAACACTGTCCCCTTCCCTCCGCATGCTTCGCATAACGTCGATTCCCAGGTACGTAAGATCTGCCAAATTTTTCATTGTCCTGCTTTCTACGTCCAACTTCTGCCTTCACATGCACCCCTCCCAAACTGTTCTCAATCATCACGCCTGATTGAAAGACAGACATCGGCTTAATCTTTTACTTGCATTTGTCACTTCCTTTATACAACAAATGCTCTCAGAAAAATAGAAAAAACTTATAATAACGGCCTACGTAATTTTTCTGAGTCAGAGTGGAACACCTTTGAAGTACTTGAACACAAAGAAATTGGCCGTCAGATACATTACTGCATGAAATGTTGCTGAAGTACTGGCTTGGTATAAACTGTTTCAAGAATAAAGTCCGCTTTAAAGTCGGTGGGATAGTAATACTACTACAGGAGTTCACTGACCTTTTTGGGAATACTCAAGCGAGTGCACAGAACGTGGCTCAGCAAACAAAGTAACAGCTTCCTCATGCATCACCGCACACCGTAATAATGTAAGCCATCGGAAGCTTGCTACAGAATGAGCGCTCCACATGAGTGCGGCTTTTTAGGGGACCTTGAGATACCTCATCTCGTAATAAACAAAAGAGCTGCTTAGTGAATACTTAAAATACACTGCTCTTTCTTGACGGGCCTCAGTATTGCGGCATATTTAGAAAGGTCGAATAGTTAAGAAGCTAGAAATCATGTTCTTATCGTCAAGCAAGCTACCATACAGGTCCCTATATTCCGTCTGGCAAGGAGCTGTATGAATTCGAGATGTAGTTTTCTGTGTTGGGAGAGAGTGGCCTAAATATGCTGATTTTGTTCTCTCCGATGTTCTCACGAAGAAGAAAGACGGAACAGCCCTCTCCTGACAAGAAATGAAATGATATCATGTCGTGTTATCAGTTAGCACAAGACAGCTTGAGACAAAACAAAAACTAATTTGGTACATTCACAGTTCGTGCAATTATTCAAAAAGCCCGTTTCCAAAACATCGCGCCAACCAGGCCCTAAACATGTGCCATAACTCATACGGATGTTGTGCCGTTTGCCGGCGTATTGGCATGAGTATTGCACCTTGGCAAGAACAAGCGTGGTGGGCTGGCCCGAAATTTGCCATAGCAGACTATCAATAAGACTTCTTGACACGCTAGATCAGCTTTAAGCTTGCTGACTCTGATAAGGCACCTGTTTAGCTCCTGACGTTTCTGATGACGGTGTGATTGTCAAGCGTTTAATGCATTAGTTGGCAAGAAGATGCTTTTTCGCACACGAGAAATCGTCGCTGTTTTATCCGTGCGACGACATAGCTTAAGAGAGACTCATGGCGCAAACTTTACCCTGGAATTGACGTCTGACTTAGTGAGTTACCAAGCTTCTTAGTTACCAAGGCGTTAATTCGCGTGGTCTTAGTTGGCAAGTTCTTATTCCGTACTGTGCAACCAACAGGTATTTCATTTGCAAGATCCTAATGGCATTGCATCCCTTAGCACGTTCTTACTATGCAAGGCTATAAGACCGTTTGCCGAAGCACCAAGGAGGCGTGAGCCAGCCGGGCAATGCAATACGATGAAGGGATCAATCATGACGACTGGAGGCCGGATTTATATGCACTAAAAAAACGGGCTTTAGGCACCAAAACAGCTGCGCAAAACACTTTTTTGGCTTCCGAAATTGTAAATATAGGCACAATCATCATTGATAAAATCCAATTTTTATAAAAATACGCGTGGGATCTGTGCCTACAACAAGAAGGCAACAAAAACGCATCTTGTTTTTCGCAGGGGTCGCAGAATGCGGTCTCGCCATGGATCTGTGTCAACGACAGGAAAATAACAAAAGTCACAGCTTTGCCACAACGTTGAAGCAATGAATGCGATGGCAACAAAGTGGAAGTTCACACGCAGAATAGCAAGCAGATCGAAATGTGCTCCGCGTTTCTCACGCCTAAATGGCGCACGAAACGTACTCACAGGTGCAGATTACGCGAATAAGCGTCTCAGTTTTCACTTGGTTGTTTCGTAAAAAACGCGCCCTTTTCGCAAACGGACGCTGTGGAACGATTGAAATGACCTTCTTTCGGCCCGTAATTACAACAGAATCGTTCCAACTCATGCCCAATGCCAGCAAAGACGAATGATCCTCCTCACCCAGAGATAAGCGTAGGCAAGAGGTCGTCCACTCTCCTTCTCTCTGCGGACTAAAGTACACGTGAGAGATGCGAGCCGCCGTTAGAGTGCCTGGATGCGTGCACACGAGCATCGAGGCACTCTAGCCGCCGCGCGCTCATAGCGCCATCTTGCTGATATTAATTTGTGCTTTGTGGCTTCTCTGAAGCCAAGTACAAGGAGCAGGAGCCTCGTCAAGCTGCTAACATCGCAGCTTTTTGCTCCCATCCTTGCGTTTTCTTTCCGATTTTTGTAAAAAAATGTTCAATAAAACTGAAACTGAAACTGAATATGTTATTTCCATTTCTAGACCAGCATGAACAGTTAAGTGCCCTTCGTCGATTAAGCATTCTTCTGGGTCTTTTTCTTTTCGGCGTGACTGAAAAGGGCTACGCAGGTGCAAATAGGCAAAGCGCAATAGGCCAGAAGAATCTTTTTGCCTCGTAATAACTTGATCCAACGACACAGCCTCAATTTTTTTCTCTCTGTGAACACCTTAAAGGGCTCTTACGCAGGTTTGAAAATTTCGAGAAGTGAAGATAAATGCATGCACTGGGTGCTCCTAATCTCATCTGCCAAGATTTGCACTGCTACGCACGCCATAAAACGATGAAATACCAAACTGAACACCGCTTCACCTTCATCTCACGAGCGTGTGCACCAACGTGGTGAAGGTGATGAAATGGCCATGCGCACGTCAGAGTAATACGTGAAACTGTGAGAACTCTTCAAGATGACATGTGTAATTTGTGCAATCTGTTGCCTGAGGAGAAGTATGAAGGTTGACAGAAATATAAAACACGCAGGCGGAATCAATTCGTGTTATTTTTTTTTCAACTTATCGAGTGAGATGCGTGTCTGAGCTACCTCCATTTTGTTTGCGTTGGTGTTCTCGCCTTTCTCGCATCGTGCTGGTCCTAGCATTCACAACGCTTGGTGTGTTTTAGGTGCATTGCCTCTTAGAGGAGTTGTAGCGATGCGATGCTGTGCATCGTGATAAGAATACGTGATTCATGCCAGCCTCTCCAAACGTGCACGCATAGAGAGATTCATCCCACAGAAAAGGCAGTGCAATACAGAGCACGTCGAAACGACAGAACACCGCTTGTGTGCACATCCTGGCATGGGCATGTCATGCGAAGTACCCTACGCGCATAATGCGTGCTAATGCGTCCTCGTTGTGTGATCCTTGAGCTCCGAGTTGCTCCATTACCAAAGAAGGCAAGGAAGTAATCATGCTTGGGAAGTCTACATCTAGTGAGTGGTGAAGGTTTCAAGCTCAATTTCTCCCATCATGCTTTCGCAGCTTGTAACGAACCAATTAAAACACTCTAGCGATACAAACCACTTCAATGTGCACGAAATAACTCCCACTGTCTATGTAAAATTTGTCATGGGACATAGTGAAGCGCCATTTAAAAAGTAATTGAGAAATAAAACAAAAACTGCAAGGATATTGTTTTTTTCCATATATATTTTACTTACCCCTTATGACAGTCCATGGTTTTGAATTAATTCTTCATTGTCCTGTTGCTGTAAAGAAGCAGCTCATGCTTCCTACGCAAGCAAGCAGACGCCGCAGAGATGCCGAGCAGATGACGCGACGCGGTTGACTACATGCATACACACTAATCGACCTTCCTAATGGCTAAAAGGCCTCGTAGGTTTGACAGCGCTGAACGTAACTCATAAGAGACGGAGTATAGGTTGCACCCAACAGTGTGCGAAAGCTCAATTTTGAGGGTAACATGAATACCGGACTCCAGTGGTACTTGAAAGCAAAATTTGAGTTTTCATGGCGTTTATAAAGGTGCAAATAGTGAAAACGCATTTAGAGGCGCTAATAGGAATTTAGACACCAGCGTCAGAAATAGGCGTTTATATGTGTATAAAAACACTACAAAATCTGTTTTAATCCTCTAATTCATGCTCACATGTCAAACGGCACAATAGGAACTTAAGCAACAAAATAAGCATTTGCCTATAATCCAGTCTATAATGATGTCTATACATTTCTTCAGTCTGCAAGGCCTAGCGCCATGTTTACACAGTTTCACTGTTAAAGTGCCGTCACGTTATATAGATAGATGGTTGCAGAACCGCAGCATTCCAACGCTGTATGTTACTAAACGCATAAAAATACACGTAGCCTCGATGATCAGCCTCAAGCGCGCGCAGTTGAAAGGCGCTCGGCAGGACTTCATACTAGAGGCCCCACTATTATTATCATGAATATTTCACGCAAATATTTACCTATTGGAAAAAATTTGCGCAACACGTGCTTCTAGAAATGATACTTGTAAATATTTCTGACACTTGTACGGGTGAGCATAAGCACTCAGTGGAACTACAAAGAAATCAAAGAAAGCTAGGCTTGTTCGTTGACGCTACTCGAACTTGGCGACCAGCCATCACGTTACACTGCGTTTCATTATAATCAATAGAACGTGGCGTGTACAAAGGGTTAGATCTGGTCTTTCCTATATTTGTTGCTTCTACAAGGGGTGTTACCAGTGCTCGGAGAGATTTTCTGCGCAGCACCCCAGTGCAAGCAAGAGTAAACAACATTCCTGAGCCATCCCAGTGAAACAAACTTTCCGAGAGTCAGTTCAACTTCTTTACCAGTTCTCTAGTAACTCTCCCGAAAGAGCTCTCGCCTTGTCAACTAAGATGGGTGGAACTTAGACGAAGAACTAAGGTGACGCTGCAGAGCCTACGTGTATTCAGTTGAGACATGCGGAAAACAAACCGGCAGAAGGCTTCTGGGTTCCGAAATACAGTGCCAAATCTGTCAGGAACATGCCGGGCGTGGTGAAACAGCGTACGTGAGGTGGCAGTTGAGACAGATTTCTTAGTTGCTGAACGAGCAAAGAAAAATATAAAGTAAATCTTGAGAAGCAAGAACATTACCAATGAAGTGAACAACATGATAAACGACGAAAGTTATACGAAAGCATTGGATCTGCTGTAGTGTTTTTAAGGGGACGTTTCTTTCACATGGCCTAGTAATTAAATTTGTGGTATCGAAATGATATTTTCGGCTCCCGGAAAAAGAGGGGCGTGAAAAACTACACAAGTGATAACCAACTAGGAAGGCATCAACGGCTGAAACATTTCTGAGCTGATTTACAGCGACAGTGGTAGTAGTTTCCTGGACCTGCTTTGGTTTAGAGCGAAACACCAGAATCCACCTATGCCGACCCGCACCATAACCCAGATGCTAAAATACTTCATTCTCAGACTTCTGTACAAACATACACCGGCCACGAAAATGACAAGAAATCACTGTCCTCGAACTATACAAAACTGACAGAGGTTACGATGTCTCTGGTCTTTAAGTACACTAAGTCGTGGATGCAATAAATTTTATATGCTCCATACGTTTTCCGATTTGTGTTACAGAACTTTTTTCCATATTACTGCAAGACTAGGCATTTTGTTCAGCTTGTATGAAACTGCGTTTGTATGTGTTAATATATATAATGCTATACCTGTTTGTCCAAGCTCCGATTGTGCATTCGGTGCAAGGTTCCCGCCAAGCCGATCCCGGCTGCATTTTGCCCTCGTATCCCAGAAGTTCGCGCCTGAAGTAAGGAGCTAAACGGCCATAAAATAAACTTGTTCGCAAAGCACAGCATCAGTTCTTGAGGCACATCTAGCTCAAATAAGCCCAGGAGCAAAATTATTCGCATTCGTCCTAATTTCTCTACTGTGGCTGCAAAAAACTAAGTGTCGACAAACTTATCAAACCGATAACGCTGTTTCCGAAATGACCTCTTATTTCAGCGCGGAACAGAAAGATGTTCTTGACATATGCGTGAAGGCAATAAACAAAAGTATCCGAGCAAATAGGAGACGTGCATCTCTGAGCGAAGCCTCCAAATGAAAATATATTTGTGAAGCAGATTTAGAAAGCGCTCCATGCTCTCTGCCACAAATACATACAGCTTGATCGACATACAGTGGTAGTAGAGGATTGACAAAGAATAGCTTTCTCTCCAACGTTCTATGAAAGATAATGAAAGTGCAAATGTGAGATGGGTAAGACTACACGATATTTTCGGACATTTATATCTTACCGTTCCTAAGGCATTATAAATATAGCATGCATTATGGACACACAGTGACGCTGTCAATTGTTAAACTTTCTCTAGAGCAACAACTTATGTCACAAGGTATCCATAAGCACTGTGCTTACAATGTATGTGTGTAATAATTCTTGATATTGCTTGAAATTATGTTTGCTCTCAAATTTAAAATAGAAAGCAGTGTGGTTGACTAGTGTATATAGGTGCGAAAAAAGTGTGGCGCAGCAAACCACAACGTAGTTATGGGAGCAATATCATTCATGCTTTTTTTTCCTAAGAAAGCAGAAGGCGATGTGAGGTGGTTCATGTCTTCCACATCTATGACAATCCAACCTCTAGAGCCTGTATTTAAAAACAAGGGTATTGCATTAGTTTCCACACGGTGGAAGTGGGAGTGGCATAGCAACAGATGCTAATAGAAAAGGAGCATTTCACCGCACCGAAAAATACAACGAAAATTGATTTATCACATGTTACCTGCACACTGTACAGCCCACTTAACAAGCAAATTTCCACTCTAGTTGTTTCAAGCTTACAGTTCAACTTTGGCAACAAGAGCATATAACCTAAGCTGAGCTAGCTTGGGGAGCAAAGTGTCTCTAGAAAACAGCTGGGTAGACGGTGCCAAGGGAGGCAGCGAGTTGTGAGCTTGCTTCTCTGCAAATCATTATTTACCTGTTAGTATTTACACTTTTGTTAGCTTGCAGTACGCACGAACACACGAATATATATATATATATATATATATATATATATATATATATATATATATATATATATATATATATATATATATATATATATATGGGAAAGAAGTGTATACCTAAGAGCTCATTTTTTCGTGTTTTGACACAATATAATGAGATTTTACCTGCTCACGGCAAGTTACTTTTTCACCCACTTTTCTTTCCTTTTTTTACAATGCATTGGTTCCAATCACTTCCCCTATACATTCCTTCGCAGTATTGTCTGATAGATCTCATTCTATATATATACATACATACATATATACAACTGACTGCCCATTGCATTATTACTCCCACTATATATATATATATATATATATATATATATATATATATATATATATATATATATATATATATATATATTTATATATATATATATATATATAGAAATGTGACGCTACGATGACTGGGAGACGTGGCCTGGCTCATACCCTATGTTTATTCCGTTCTGACTTCTTTCTTCTCTACTTCTACAAACCACCGCTACCTTCTTACATTACAGGATTCCCCCTCCCCCCGAAAGAATGCTCGCGTTACATATTACAATACATGCTGCACAAGCAATTCTAGAACACAAAAAAAAATGCCTAAATGGGCTGTAGTTCCACATCACATTGAAGTTCCGTAAGATCGCACAGACTTCACAGGACAGGGCAGCAATCCAGGGTTATCAAGAACGGCTCTGGTGGGCGAGGCTGGCGGTTACGCTGTGGATGACATAAGCATGCTTTGGGCGTGGAAACCGACGGAAACGCAGCCAGCGTTCTTTCAAGGAATGAGCGAGGCTGGAATGCCTTGGAAAATTGACAGTTTTGTTGACGTCGCATTTTTCGTCGTGAGTGACACAATTGCGGTGCATGCAGTTTGCATGCCCGTTAATCATGGCTGATTGGGCGCTGCTTGTGTTCCTGCAGAGTACAAGCGGTTGTTTTGCGGCGTTTAGGGAGTTTTCTAAGGTGATGGCACAGATGTTCAGACCGAAGGCGCAATCTTGAATGCTGGTGCAGAAAAGTGCCTCTACTTTTCTTTCTCTGAAGATGGCTGAAATGCGGAATCAGTCTGTTCTGTAGTGGTTGTTGTGGTGGCGGTGATGGTTGTGAAGGCCGTTGTTCACGCCACAAGTATCCTTGCGATGTCGCTTTAGTTCTTCGTTGACCTTGTTGGTGTAGCCGTTTTAGCTGCTGGGCCTCTCCTTGTTGCTTTTGTTGGCATTGCTTATGTTGCACTATCTGTCGAGTTGAACTTCCTTTAGAAACATGATCCCGCTTTTCTTTATAGGTTGAGGTGACCAGCAAATAGTCGATACTTGTTAGGGTGTCGCGATTCTTGTCAGGCAATGGAGATAGTGTGTCAGAATTGACAGAAAAATCTGCTGAGGCTCTTGAAACGACATTCTTAATGGACGTTCCTGGCATAGGGAATTGCTTGAAAGTTGATCCTTCCGAGCTTCCTGTGTTGATTGGGCTCTCAGGTGGCTGGGAACTCGACGGCGACACTGCGAAAAGATTGGTTTGGTCAGATTTTACTTGGGGCTGTTTCTCACGCACCTTGGGAGATAAGCTGTTCTGATGCATGAATGAGGAAGGTTGGCCCTGGGCTTGGCTGAGTATATTCAGAGTTCCGCAGCTCTATCCCAACCGTAGCGGGTGAGTGAGGCGTGAGGTGAGCGTTGTGAGCGATGAAAGATATATATATATATATATATATATATATATATATATATATATATATATATATATATATATATATATTTCACGTGTACGACATTCTTCTAATCCTGCCTCGAGTTCCTCGCTGTAGGAAAACGAGAGGGGCAGTGGACAACCGATCTTATCTTATGTATCTGTTCTCTTTACAAATATAAGAAGCATCCTTAACAAACATAACGCTCTATCTTCCGCCATAGATACTTGTTCAGCCCATATAATCGCTCTAACTGAAACTGGCTTAATGCGCATGTGCGTGATTCCGAACTTTTTCTAAATTCCTCCCGCTTCTCAATTTATCGCTGCGACCGCACTGAAAGACGTGGAGGGGGTGTTCTGTTGGCAATATCAAAGGACATTCCTTCTTCGCCTGTGCACGTGTGCAGCAATCTAGAAATAATATTTAGCTCACTTACAGTAGGCCACCAAAAGTACATTGTTGGTGTATGTTATCACCCTCCTTTCTTATCACCGACTTTCATTAATGAATTACACGATGTTCTTAACATCATTCATACCCGTTTCCCTTCGTGTCCTTTGTTTCTTTTTGGCGATTTTAATCTCCCAAACATAAAGTGGCATGCCGCCCCACCCTTTTTGTCACCATCTTCAAGTGAAGCTAGCGAATTCCTGCAACTATTATCGACTTTTTCGCTTACACAATTAGTTACACTACCCACGCGGGTAACATCTCACGCCGCCAACACCCTTGATTTAATTTTAACAAATACACTTGACCTTGCATCCGACATTACCTGCTTACCGGATATAAGTGACCATTCATTACTCACATTCTGTATCAATGCGCCATCCCACACATGTAGCAAGAAAAGAAAAATAATAAGGAACTACAGGAAAGCAAATTTTGAGGCCATGAATGATGAACTTGCGGTATTCCTTGATGTTTTTTTGAAGGATTATGATGAGCGAACTGTTCAAACTAACTGGGATAAGTTTTCTTCCGAAGTTCGCCGACTAACCGATAAGTACATCTCCACGAAATTCATTACGACTCATGCACAATGCCCATGGTACAACCCAAGCATCAAACGCCTATCAAACAAAAAGAAACGTCTATATCGTGCTGCTAAACTTTCTCAGACTAATGCAAAATGGGCTGCCTACAAAGAAGCTTCTGATAGCTATGTGACAGCTCTAAAAAACGCTAAAGAAATTTTCATGTCGAAATGTATTACCTTCTATGCTAAAATCAAATGTGAAACAATTTTGGCGCACTATTAACCCGACGTCTAATGATTCCATCTCTCTCCTAGATATGTATGGTGATTAAATTTCTGAAAGTGAATGTGCTGGTGTCCTTAATGAAACATTTGTAAACAATTTTTCGCAGAAATCCAACAGCTCTTTGCCACACCTACGTTACTGCAATTACGTCCAAATGCCACCAGTGAACATGGACGCTCCTGGTATTGCCGCCCTTATAAGCAATTTGAAGTTTCATTCTTCACCTGGTTATGACAGTGTTAACGCTAAATTTTTGAAAAATACATCTACAACTAGCTCAATCATCTTGGCAAAAATTTTTCAGCAATCACTCGATCAATCTACGCTACCTCTTCAATGGAAAATCGGAAAGGTGGTTCCTATCTATAAATCCGGAAATAAATGTTCTCCTACTAACTATCGCCCCATTTTCCTTCCTAGCCCCTGCTGCAAGCTTCTAGAACATGTATTATTCACAAATCTTGTAAATTTCCTCCAATCAAACTCCTTATTCACTCCTGCGCAACATGGGTTTCGTAAAACATACTCCTGTGAAACACAGCTCATAACCTTCACTGAAAAACTGCACACTATCCTGGACAGTTCGTCTCAAGCAGACTGCATTTATTTAGATTTTTCTAAAGCATTCGATAAGGTCTGTCATCAACTTCTACTTCACAAACTAAGTAACCTTAACCTTGATAGAAACGTGCTACAATGGATTGAATCATTCCTTACCCGCCGCACCCAATTTGTTCATGCTAATGGCTTTAACTCTTCTTTCAGCGAAGTGCGCTCTGGGGTCCCACAATGATTCGTCCTAGGGCCCCTTCTATTTCTTATCTATAATAATGACCTCCCTTCAAAAGTGTGCTCTATTATTCATTTGTTTGCAAACGACTGTGTGATATTTCGTAAGTATAATAATAGTGACGACATTAGAATCCTTCAGTCTGATCTAACCGCTGTTTCTAACTGGTGCCAAACTTGGCTGATGGAATTAAACATTAACAAATGTAAGGTTATGCATATATCCCGCAACCCCAAGCATCAGTCAACTTATTACCTAAACAACATAGCTTTAGAACCAGTTACATCATATAAGTACCTTGGAGTGCACATTACAACTAATCTCAGCTGGTCAACACATATTGAACATATCATCAACAACGCTAATAGCGTGTTAGGGTATCTACGCCGCAATTTTTCTAGAGCCCCATCGTCACTAAAATTATCGCTTTACAAATCCTTAATACGCCCCAAGTTAGAGTACGCAGCATCAGTATGGGAACCAAGCCAAGAAAATCTAATCGCTTCTCTCGAGCTTGTTCAAAATAATTCCGCTCGCTTTATCCTGTCAAACTATAACCGTACTGCCAGCATATCTTCAATGAAAAGCAGCCTTTCCCTTCCCTCTTTATCATCACGCAGGAAACTTTTTCGGTTAACCATTCTGCATAAAATATATTATCATTCCTTCCTGCGCAACGAACTTTTACCCCAACCACTATACATTTCTCATCGCATTGACCACCGTCACAAGGTTGGCATTAACTATTATCATACAAAATCTGCCACTCAGTCATTCTTGCCCCGTTCGTCCCGGGAATGGAACCACCTTCCCGCTGAAATTGCGGGTATCACCGATAACCAACTGTTCCGTGCTGCCTTAGCTAATATTGTATATGCAGAAATATCTGATGTTTAATCTGTGTTTGTGTGACCACATTGTTGGGATAATACTAATTTGTTTTGTCTTTCCTTTTCCTTTTGTGTACACAACGTTTTTGTAACCATGCTACCTCATGTTATGCCTTTGTTCTGTACCACTCCCCTCTGTAATGCCTCTGGCCCTGAGGGTATAATAAATAAATATATAAATAAGTATATGTATATATATATATATATATATATATATATATATATATATATATATTATATGACGTATGAGGCGATTATTGGTAGAAGCCGAGAAGGGAGAAGTGCAGAATGGAATAAACATGGCGTATGAGCCAGGCCACATCTCCCATTCATCATAGCGTCACACGAGTCGACAGGGTGAACACCTCCCAGCCCCTTCATCAGTCGCTCATCATCTACGCAGTCCTCCGCATGACACCCTGAGTATACATGGACTACTGTAAAAGCGCCTAGCATTACGCATCAACCAGCATCAAGTCAGAAGCATCTACTGACCTTCCCATCCCAAATTACACTAGCGGACGATCGACCCGTACAAGACTTGTTCGACCTGTTCAAGTTCCACGCTACCGCACTGCATCTTGGTCGGAACAGCAAATGTTTACGAACTTCAGCGACTATGTCATCGGTGAGGCATTCAAATTTTACCTCACCCACATATTCGGCAACGACGAGTCTTGGCAAAAGATAAAACAAGAAATGATCGTTTGGTTTAAAAAATACGATGACGACTACGACGAAAACCTGCTTGTAACCCACCATCCACAGACAACTGCACTCAGTCGTCAATTTTAAAGGCAGTCTTCAACCATTCGAACGCACAACAAGATCCGACCTCTGACAAAAGACGAAGAGGCGCACGAGTTCAGTGGCAGACGACAATGCGTATTTTGGGAAAAACACAGCCATCGAGCGCGCCTCCCTTCTGCACAAATGTTTGCGTTTGCGAAGACATCGCTTCAGCATATGACCCGAGACGTTGCCCAACCACCTTATGCTGTTCACTCTTCGTCTCGCATACATGGTACACCACCTGGGTTTTCATCACTCGGTTCTTCAAGCACTCCTAACGCTCACCATTTGCCTTATAAGGACGCCGTATTTATGGTAGATGACCTGGCGCACCGGGAAAATACCCTGTCGAGCCATGCTCCTTCCGCACTGGTTCATGCATCGCCATCTAGTCTATACACACTCGACAGTAGAAGCAACACCGAAGGCTCCGACGCATCCAACGTCGCACGCTGCAATGCGCAAGAGCCTCTCGTAGTGAACAGGGTAGAAGAAGCTTCTGAAGAACTTTCTACCAATTCTGAAGCATTATCTTCATTGCCCGAAGTGCATGACAACAGCCCACAAACTACCAGCTGCCGACTGGGCCCCACATCAAGTTGTGAAGAAAACGAGCGCGATGTTCAAGAAGGGATCTCACCGCAATGCGTTCCACAGCAACATATGCAACGCCAGCAAAAGCAAGTCCAAAAATCGCAGACATTCCAACGGATACACCGAGAAAGACGACGACACAAAGTCAGCCTCTTAAAACAAATTCAAGACGCCTGGCATTTTTGCATAAGGGATCGGCGCCAGAAACGCATTTGGCACAAAATATCAAGACTGCGCCTAAGATTACAGCTTCTAAACCTCAGGAAACACCGAACAAGTCAAGAAGTCACCAGTTCTACCACGCAAAGATTCAGACACCATTCCATTAGTTCATGACAACGGAGCCAATGCCACAGAAAACTACGAAAGAGACTGAACGCTATAATTTGAACAACGCCCAACAATAGACATAATTCCTTGAACTTCAGTTTTTGTGCACGCAGGCTGCAAGCACTAATTTTGTCTCAGCCGTGACACAGAATACAGCGCGTAAGACAGAGGATTCTGCGCCTACGACATTCGACCTTAAAGTGCTCCAAGGACTTCCAACCTTGTTCGTTCCTCGCAGGTGCTCAAGTCACGTCATGGTCAGTGCAAGGGAGAAGTGCAGAAAGGAATAAACATGGCGTATGAGCCAGGCCACTTCTCCCATTCATCATAGCGTCACACGAGTCGACAGGATGGAGACCTGCCTGCCCCTTCATCAGTCACTCATCATCGACACAGTTCCCCAGAAGACACCCTGAGCATACATGGACTACCAAATCATCGCCTAGAAGTACAACGACCAGCACCATGACAGAACCATCGGCTGACCTCGACATCCCCAAGTACACCGGATCAGCGGATGACGAACCCGTACAGAACTGGTTCAACCTATTCGAGGCCCATGCCGCCGCTGCATCCTGGTCGGAAGAAGAGATGATCATAAACTTCACTGACTACATCTCAGGTGAGGCATTCAAGTTTTACCTCACCCACATCTTCGAGAACGATGAGTCTTGGAAAAAGATCAAAGAAGAAATGATCAGCCGTTTCAAGGAATACGATGAAGACCTGTCCATACTTCATCAGCGGAAAGCTTTTCAACTCGCCCATCAGAATTACGCGAAGTCTTCCCGCAGTAAGCCTATTCTCCAAACGAGACCTCATAGAAAATATACCACCATTGTACCATCGTATGACTCTTCCGAAAAAACGTCACGCATTCGAACACCGACTGGTAACTTGCACGTCGCAACAGACAAGGTAAAGCCTCCGTATACCGAAAGGAGTCTAGACCATTTCGACAAAAGACTAAACTTAAAGCCGGATTTCCCTAGAGCAATGAAATCGGCATTTTCAACGTGTTCACTGCACCACAACACTTCACATTTTACTGAACCACCCGAATCCCTTGATGCTTTGTGTCACACACAAGCCCAGACGGTTTCGAGCGTGCGACGGAATTTACGTGTGACGAGCTGGTGAATCCTCGCAATACCAGCCCCCACCCTGACGTTTCCGACCAGGGTCATTCGACAGACATTCTCAGCCTAATCACGCTGCAAAAAAAAACATACGCCATCTAAACCACCTGAAGGCATGTCTGTTGTGCTCTCATCGTCAAGTGATAACACACATGTGAGTCAAAGCACTGCAGGAATTTCGAATCCACAAATGCCGGCGCATAGTCAACTGACAGAAGCATTTACAATCAAGGATGACTCACAACCATCTTGGGAGCTTTCTCATCAGCCTGTCACTCTGCTTTCATCGCAAGACAAGCCTAGCAGTACAGTCTCGACTACCGACAATCTACTGATCACATCACCATCTAACGAAAAGCAGACTCATGTTCCTGAAAGAGGCCCATCTGACGAACTTTCACAACAAGACGAGCAATTTCAACAAAGGCAACTCCACGAACTCCAAGAACTGCAACGGCTACTCGAAGAAGAACAACAATCAAGTGAAACCTCCTCACGAGTACACTTGTGGCTGAAAGGTCATCAGAGACAACATCAATTAAAGAAGCAAAGACAAAGTCGATGCCTAAGCCATCTTCGCAGAAAGCAACGTCAACAAAATTTTCTGCACCAGTTCTCAAAGCCATGTCTGCGATCCAACAAACTGAGAGAACGCCACAGAAAGTTACGAAAGAGACATGAAGCTACTACGTATACAACGGAGAAAAAAAGACATCGTCCCGTCATCCTCGGTTCTCACGCGCGCCGACTAGAAGCAAGGCATCTATTGCCATGACGGCGCTGGATCCGATGCCAAAGACATCCGTCAATCCAATGCTACACAGATTTCGAGCCTTGTTCATTCTTCACAAGACCTCAAGTCGTGTCATCATCAGTGGAAATATGCAGGGAAGGGTTATGCTATCCAAGGCACAACAGCCAGCCTCGGCCACCAGAGCTACCCTAGATATAACCGGACTGCTGCCCTATACTGTGAAGCTTTTGTGCGAGTTAGGGAACTCCTTCCTGAAATTGAACTACCGCACATCTTGACATTCTTCACTTTATGCTTTTTGTTGTTTTGTTGATTGTAACTCGCGCATTTTTTCAAGGGGAGAGGGAATCCTGTGACGTAAGAAGGCATTGATTTGTAGTAGAAGCTGAGGAGGAAGAAGTCAGAGTAGAATACACATGCCGTATGAGCCAGGCCACATCGCCCATTCATCATAGCGTCATATATATATATATATATATATACATATATATATATATATATATATATATATATATATATATATATATATATATATATATATATATATATATATATATATATATATATATACTGTCACGTAGTTTATTTACGTACAGACCTACTGGAAGGCCGAGGAACGCCAGAAGAGCGAGGAACGCCAACAGACCGAAAATACAAATCAAACGCCAGCTCGGGTCGCGCGCGTGCACCAACGCTGTGGCTTGCCGTTTCATGCTGCTTCGTCGTCGTTCCCATAGTTCCCTACATTGGCCCCCTGTGAATAGCGTAGCCAACCTGGCGACTTAAGGCGTAGTCACTATAGCGGGGTCGTAATACGGCTTCAGGTGACTCACATGCACAATTTCTCGGCCACGACGGCGTAAGTCATGAGACTGTATCAAAGGCTCAATCTCATAATTGACTGGTGACGTACAGGCGAGAATGCGGTAGGGCCCGTGGTATCGTGCCAGTAATTTCGACGAAAGGCCAGGAGTGCTCGGTGGAATCCAGAGCCAAACGAGAGCACCAGTCATGAAAGTAGAGAGATGTCGGACGGTGTCATGCCGTAGCTTCTGGTGCCCTTGGTCCTCGGTTGTCAGTGAACGGTCCAATCATCTGCAATCTTCTGCGTACCTGGCAACATCAGAAATTGCAATGTACTCAGAGGAGTCGGGCGTGTATGGGAGGATAGTGTCCAGCGTGCACGATGGTTCGCGTCCGTACAACAAAAAGAAAGGGGAGAACCCTGTTGTCGCGTGCGTAGCGGTGTTATACGCATACGTGACGAATGGAAGGACAGTGTCCCAATTGGTCTGCTCTGAAGCTGTGTAAATCGTCAACATATCACCAAGAGTGCGAATAAATTGTTCTGTGAGGCCATTCGTCTGCGGGTGATATGCTGTCGTCATGCCATGAACCATGTTGCACTGAGCGAGCAACGCTTGAATGGCGTGAGACAAGAAAACACGCCCCCGGTCGCTCAAAAGTTCGCGAGGAGCACCATGGCGAAGGACAAAGTTGCGCAGGATGAAAAACGCAAGTTCCCACGCGGTTGCTGCGGGTAGTGCTGCCGTCTCCGCGTAACGCGTGAGGGGGTCCACGCCGGCAATTATCCACCTATCGCCAGAAGACGACGTGGGAAGTGGTCTGTATAAGGCGATGCCGACGCGGTCCAACGGACGCGTTGGACAAGGCAGAGGCTGAAGTGTACCGGCAGGGCGTTGAGGTGGGACTTTACGTCGCTGGCATGCAGTACAAGCACGTACGTACTTGCGGACAAATGTGTACATGCCGCGCCAGTAGTACCGCTGACGTAAACGGTTGTACGTTTTGAGAGCGCCAGCGTGAGTGCCTTGCGGGTCGTTGTGGAAAGCAGTACAGATTTCCGAGCGCATGTGGTTGGGTATCACTAACAGCCATCTCCGACCTTCAGACGTGTAATTCCGCCGATAGAGTAGGTCGTCTCGAATAGCGAAATGTGTGGCTTGACAGCGGATAGTTCTTGAGACCAAATTACCTAACGGATCAGTCAGAAAGGCGAGGAGTTGGGAAATCCACACATCTTTGCGTTGTTCCGATGCCATGTCTGTGAAGTCGATTGGTGTTATGTCAGCTGAAGAAGGTGACGAGGGGGTTGGGTCAGCCGGTAGCGGCGAGCGGGATAGCGCATCAGCGTCGGAGTGCTTGCGGCCGGATCGGTATACTACACGAATGTGGTATTCCTGTAGGCGAAGCGCCCAACGACCAAGGCGCCCCGACGGGTCTTTGAGCGATGATAGCCAGCACAGAACGTGGTGGTCCGTGACGACTTCGAAAGGGCGGCTATAAAGGTATGGGCGGAACTTCGTCAAAGCCCAGACAATTGCGAGGCACTCTTTCTCCGCACGGAATAATTACCGGCCTTCTTGAGGGCTCGACTCGCGTAAGCGACAACGTATTCTTGGTACTCTGGTTTTCGTTGAGCCAATAAAGCACCAAGACCGACACCACTGGCGTCGGTGTGGACCTCCGTAGGCGCATCAGGGTCAAAATGACGTAGTATTGGAGGTGATAGTAATAACCGCCGAAGCGCGGGGAAGGATTCGTCGCGCTCTTTTGACCAAGCAGAAATGCCTTTGGAAGTTGTCAACAGGTTGGTAAGAGGCGCGATGATGGAAGAGAAGTTGCACACAAATCGACGAAAGTATGAGCACAGGCCGATAAAACTTCGAAGCGTCTTGATAGAATTGGGCTTCGGATAGTCAGCCACGGCGCGGAGTTTCGCCTAATCCGGGAGAACACCCTCTTTGCAGACGACGTGACCCAGTATAGTGAGCTGACGTGCGGCAAAATGGCACTTCTTGATGTTAAGTAGAAGGCCAGCAGAGGTGAGACACGTGAGAATAGCACGAAGACGAACAAGGTGAGTTGAAAAGTCGGCAGAAAAAACGACGATGTCGTCTAGGTAGCAAAGGCACGTGTTCCACTTGTAGCCGCGAAGGATGGTGTCCATCATCCGTTCGAAGGTAGCTGGGGCGTTGCAGAGTCCAAACGGCATGACGTTAAACTCATACAGCTCATCAGGTGTTACAAATGCAGTCTTGGATCGGTCAGGATCAGCCATTGGAACTTTCCAATATCCTGAGCGTAAATTTAAAGAGGAGAAATATTCTGCCCCTTGCAAGCAATCGAGAGCGTCGTCGATGCGTGGCAACGGGTACACATCCTTCCGAGTTATCTTATTGAGCCGGCGGTAGTCGACACAGAATCGGATAGACCCATCCTTTTTGCGCACAAGTACAACAGGGGACGACCAAGGGCTCTGCGATGGCTGGATGACACCACGCTTGAGCATATCGTCGACTTGTTCGTTGATAATACGACGCTCTTCCGCTGAAACTCGATATGATGGTTGGCGTAAGGGAACATGAGTACCGGTGTCAATTTGGTGCGTGATGTTCGCTGTGCAACCCAAAGATGGTTGAGCGCAATCGAAGGCAGAACGGAACTCTCGAAGAAGGGACAAGAGTTCCCTTCTTTGTGTCGGCGACATCTCAGCGGCAACAGAGGGCTGGAATGAGTCTGGCGCGGGCAGTGTGGCCACAGGGGGCGTCATAGCATTGAGCTGGAGGTGAGGTGCGTGTTCGGCGAACTCTAGAGGGCGCAAGAGGTCAACGTCTTGTATGTTACCCAAACATTCTCCGCGAAGTAAGGTAACTGGCGACAATAGCGAGTTCACGACGAGCATGGCGGTAGCACCAGATTCCACGGTGAGTACGGCAAAGGGCAGGTGTAGGCTACGGCGGCGGGTAAATACGTCAGACGGAGTGAACAAAACAGTTCCGGCAGGAGCGGCCGTACAGGTCAGGGCTACAAGGGTGGATGTTCTCGGTGCTATTTCCGTGTCTGCAACAACGACAAGTTTGTAAGGTTCAGGAAGAGAATCCACCAAACAAGAGGTTGGCAGTGGTGTAAGGGCAACTTCTGCACGTGAGCAATCTATGATGGTCTGATGACGCGAAAGAAAGTCCCATCCAAGAATGACTTCGTGGGAGCAGGAAGCCAGCACAAAAAATTCAATGGCATAAAGTTCACCTTGGATAATGACACGTGCAGTGCACACAGCTGGTAGGTTTCATGCATTGCGAGTTGGCTGTGTGGAGCATCAGGCCCGAAAGAGGCGTCGTCACCTTTTTCGACTTGCGGCATAAGGTCTCACAGATTATGGAAACGGCGGCCTCTGTGTCGATAAGCGCTTGAGCGGCGGTCCCCTCAACATTGACGTCAATAACGTTTTGCGGCGAGAAAGATGGAGGCCTTAAGCAGTTCGAATTGTATGCAGCTGTTGCCTCCGGAGCTGCAGCGATTAGTTTCCCTCTTCTGTAGCAGGTCGGCGACGCATAGGTGACAGGGAGCGTCGTCGGGGCGATGGTGACCGAGGGCTTGCGTAGGGTCGAGGACCATCAGTGGTGTACCTTGATGGCGTCCCAGACGACGACGCCATTGGCCTGCCCACGGTGTCGACTGGAGGGGGATCTCGGCGACAGTGGCGGGCGACGTGTCCAGCGATATCACAGGCGAAACAGATGTGCCTATTATCCGGCGTCCTCCAAGCGTCTGAGCGACGGTAAAATGGAGCTGAAGATCTCGCGTAAGGATACGGCGCAGCAATTGGGGTTGTAGGCACGACATAGGGTGGCGTGGCAGGTTGAGCATATGGCATACGCTGTTGCATAGGACGAGCAGCGACGGTGGCGTACGTGAGAGGCGTAGTGACAGGTGGTTGCTGATGCACCGGTGGGAGGGCTTCAGCGGCTTGGGTTCGAATGACGTGTTGGAGGTCCGGTGCCAAAGCTTGCGTGGGCTTATGTGTCAGTGGCAGCAGTGACAGCTGGCGCGCTACCTCTTCGCGGACGAAGTCCTTGATTGTCGAAAGCAGCGGCTGCTGATCGGTAGGATGGGCAGCTAGGTGCAAGCTTGCGAGCGTGTCTGGCGTCGTGAGGGCTTGACGAGCAATTGCGCGCTGCCTACGCAATTCATCAAAGCTTTGACAGAGGGAAACGAGGACAGCAATTGTGGGGGATTTCACGCGAGCAACATCTGAAAGGCGCCGTCGTAAATGCCTTTCAATATGTGCCTGATTTTTTCTTCCTCAGGCATGGTAGAGTTGATGCGGTTGCATAGATGCAACACATCTTCAATGTAGCCCGTGTAGGTCTCGCCTGGTTGCTGCGCACGGTGACGTAAACGGTGCTCGGCTTGAAGCTTGCGTGCCGCAAGTCGCCCAAAGACGTCCGCAATAGTCGTCTTGAATGCAGACCACGTAGTAATGTCAGCTGCGTGGTTATTAAACCACAGTTGCGCGGTGTCCGCAAGGTAGAATGTGACGTAGCCCAGCTTACTTGGGTCGTCCCATTTGTTACTTGCGCCGACTTTGTCGTACCTCGCCAACCAATCTTCGACGTCTGACTCAGTGGAGCCCGTGAAGAAAGGAGGGTCTCGTTGAGGATACACGGCACCGCAAGTGACATGGACGGTCGAAGGTCCCACCTGGAGAGGCGTCTCGGTGGCCATGTTCGTGTCACGTAGATGGGGAAGCGTACGGGAGCGAAGTTTCAGGTTTGTACGGGAGTCCACACACCTCCACCAGATGTCACGTAGTTTATTTACGTACAGACCTACTGGAAGGCGGAGGAACGCCAGAAGAGCGAGGAACGCCAACAGACCGAAAATACAAAACAAACGCCAGCTCGGGTCGCGCGCGTGCAATAACGCTGTGGCTTGCCGTTTCATGCTGCTTCGTCGTCGTTCGCATAGTTACCAACAATATATATATATATATATATATATATATATATATATATATATATATATATATATATATATATATATATATTGTAACGAAGAGCGACGCGGCCGCTGTGGGCCACGGGCTGAAAAGCGAGGAAGAAGAGGCAGAATAGAAGCCCGACGAATGGGTGTTGTGTCTGTCTCGCTTATTACAATGGCACGGTCGTTCAATGAACCTGTGTGCGACGATCTGCGTGAAGAAGCCGTCCTACGGAGCGGACGCACTCTCCAGCAGCCCGCAGCTCCTGCTAACATGGCCATGGCATCCGACCTGGCCACCGCAGGTACCGAAGCCAGCGCGTTGCCTGCAGGCGTCCTTGCCAAACCACAAGATGACTCCACTGACTTGGCTTCGCAAACCGCCTCCTTGCCCGGGGACGCTGTACACGCTCCCTTGGATTTCGCCTCAGCTACCATCCCTGGAGCAACGTCAGTACCGTCGCCAGAAGACAAGCGTAATTCCTCGCCTGTAGCCGCCAGCGAACTCTGCACGGTTCTTCAGGCCATCGCTACTTCGAGCCAGCGTCTTGCAGACGCCACCGTCACCTTCTCAGCAGCCTGTGAACACACCACGTTGCCTCCCCCGTCTATGGCAGAAATTCCTGACTTTACTGGCGTTGATCAAGACCCAACCGTCCGGCTGGATGAAGTCCATTCGTTGGCCCGTCGACATGCATGGACTGACGACGTGACGCTATCGCCAGCCTTAAGCCGACTGCGCGAGTCCGCCAAAGCGTTGCATCAATATGATGGCTGCAAGTACAAATCCTGGAGTGACTGGACTACAACCTTCGTCACGGCCTTTCCACCAGTTCCGTCTGCATACGACGACCATTTCATGCGCATGCGATCTCGTCGGCAGGCTCCATCAGAAGACGACCGTAAATACGTCTACGACAAGCTCGGGCTTCTTGACAAATGTGGCATTACATGGATCTCTCCGGATGCCCGCCAATGTGTCGTTGATGGCTTGGCTGACCCTACCCATGCTGCCATCTTATCTTGCCAGTCACCTGAAGCGTCACCCCAGGTTTTCGCTCAAAGGGCAGCCGAACTTCAGCAAAACTCTCGTCGTCGGCTTAGCTTAGACACGGATGCTTCAAGAGCGGTCGCATTGGCCACAACGCCAAGGAGTGTCGTCAAACTTTCCAGACCCGAATCCACTACCAAGCTTGTCAAACTCCTGGGATGTCTATTCATGTTGAGGGAATAGGTGACCTATCTGCTCTGGTGGATACCAGTGCGGAACAAACGGTGCTACACCAACGTCATGCTCCGGACACTATCCGACCGTGGACGCAACATCCCCTCTGCGGACTTGCAGGAAGTGCTATGCCACTCGGAATGCTCGACATTTCAGTCCGGACGGCAGCGGGCACTAAAGATCTTCCAGCCATTCCCGTCTTCGAAGACCTCCCTGCCGACATGATCCTTGGTGCTGACTTCTTGCTATCTGATGACATTGAGCTCACCATACATCGCGGCCACGTCGAGATCCGGTCTTCGACAGCTGGGACCACCGCCACAACCCTGCCATAACCGACAGGTGAGCCGTCCACTCCGCCTACCTTATCTTCTATATTGGCTCGCCATCAGCCAGTATTCGCTAGCAATACCGCAGAACTGCCAGGCACTAATGTGCTGTTCCATCGCATACCAACGGGACATCATCCGCCAATATGCGTACCACTGCGACGATACGCTGAACGAGAACGGGCAGTGATAACAGAACAAGTAGATGAAATGCTTGCCGCGGGCATTATTAGGCCGTCATCGAGTCCGTGGGCAGTGCAAGCCGTCCTTGTTCACAAGAAAAACGGATCACTACGCTTCTGCGTGGACTACAGGCAGCTCAATAAGTGTAAAATGCCTGACTTCTACCCTTTACCCCGCATTGATGACGCTGTTGATACTGTACGTCACTGCAAGTTCTTTTCATCGCTTGATTTACGCGCAGTGTACTGGCAGATTAACGTCGCGGAGGAAGATTGATGTAAAACAACCTATCGCACACCTTTTGGTTTGTATGAATTCAACCGCATGCCGTTTGGACTAAGAACGGCTCCTAGCACTTTTCAGCGTGCGATGAATTCAGTGCTCGGACCATTGAAAAACCAAGCCTGTGTGGTGTACTTAGAGGACATCCTGGTCGTTGGCAGGACGGAGGATGAACACCTTCGCAATTGGGACGAAGTACTACGCAGACTCTATGCAGCAGGGTTTCGTTTGAACAAAGAGAAATGTCAGTTTGGTGTGTCCAAGATTTCGTACCTGGGACATATTATATCTCCTGTCGGCATTCAGCCACTCCCGGAGCGAATAACTGCCGTGTCGCAGTATCCCACACCAACCTGCTTGAAGCAGGTTCAGTCATTTCTGGTGGGGAATAAACCTTCGCGTCGTATTTGCGAAGGTTTATTCCCCACTTCGCTTCGATCGCAGCTCCCTTGAGCGGTCTTCTTAAAAAATTCGCGCGGTTTGAATGGGGCGTCTCACAAGAAAATGCTTTTCGAGCTATAAAAGAAAAGCTCACTTGTTGTCCCATACTAAGTCACTTCAATGAAGACTTGTCCACTGAAGTGCACACTGATGCCAGCCAAGTCGGCCTAGGAGCTGTGTTAGTGCAGCGTGATCCAGATGGCGTGGAACACGTGGTCGCTTACGCCAGCAGAAAACTTTCAGACACCAAGCGCCACTATCACTCTAACGAGCTTGAATGTCTTGCAGTGGTATGGAGCGTCGATGATAAGTTTCGACATTATCTTCTCGGGCGTAAATTCACTATTGTGACTGATGATGCTGCTATAGCATGGATGTTCTCCAAGCAGCAACTTAAGCACAAATTTGCCCTCTGGATAATCACGCTGCAAGAATACAATTCTCACGTGCGCCACCGCGCCGGGGGGCTAAACAACGTCGCCGATGCAGTCTCACGGAACTCCCTTGACTGCGCCAAACCAGGCAAATCCACATTTTTTTCGCCCAGGTGGATATATCCCGAGCCCAACAGGAGGATAAAGATTTGGCATCCATTATTGCATCTATCACTGACAAGGGAAATCACAGTACTCTTGTGATGCGCAATGCCGCATTGTACCGGCGTCACTGGCGAGCGGACCGATCCGAAGAACGTACCTCCTGGTGATCCCGAAATCCCACAGGTCAGAAATGTTACAAGCCATTCACGACTCCCCAGAAGGCGGAGACACCGGCCAACGAGCCACAATCCGGAAACTACAAGAACGTTTATGGTGGCCGAAGATGCAAAGTAGCGTCCGTTCTTATGTCGCCAGTTGCAAAATTTGCCAGCACTTTAAGCGACTGCCTGGGTGTCAACCTGGATTACTAACACCAATCCAGATACCCGAAACAATTTTCCACTCGATTGACATTGATCAAATGGGACATCTACCCACCACCACTGCGGGAAATCATTGCGTCATTGTAGCAGTAGACTACCTGTCAAAATACGTGAAAGTGGAGGCCGTGCCATATCTTGCATCCACTTACCTTGTCGAATTCCTCAAGCACCGATTTGAATGAAGACATGGCTACCAAAAAAGGTAATATCTGATCGGGCTACAACGCTTCGAAGCGGGGTACTGAAAAAGTACCTTTGCACGGCAGGCGTGCAGCCCCACTTTGCATCCGCCTTTTATCCTCAAGCAAACGGCCTTACTGAGAGAACCAACCAGAGCATCCAGGCACGACTCGCTCCATATACCAAGGCAGCGAAAAGAGGAGAGGCCGACTGGGACGTTCACCTTCCGTCAGCCGCTTTTGCGATTAACACGGCACTGCAGACGTCTAGCGAGGAAACGCCCTACGAAATTGTTTATGGGAAACTACCACAGCTGAAAGCGGTCCTCAGTCTGAATGCTCCCATTATAGTTCCACGTGCCAACTATCGCAAAGCGGCCTGTCAGAAGATCCGAACTGAGGCGATCAGAAAGCCACCCACGCACAAGAAAATGGAAAGCGCCACTATGACAGACGCCGTAGACCTGCTCCTGCTTACAACATCGGTGACGAGGTCTGGGTGCAAAGGGGCACCAGCGGGCCTGGCAAGAAGCTACTCCCTAAGTTCAACGGGCCATTCATAATTACTAAGCGTCTAGGAGAAAATACCTGGCATGTGAACACCTCAGATGCGAGCTTCACTCTCAATAAACGCAAAAGAAACAACTTTGCCGTGCATGTGTCGCGCTTGAAAAAAGCAGTCGGACCGCTGCAATTGCAATGAACTGTAATTTCTTTTTTTTTCGTTGTCAGATCCGCAGTGTGGCCGAATGTAACGAAGAGTGGCGCGGCAGCTGTGGGCCATGGGCTCGAAAGCGAGAAAAAAGAGGCAGAATAGAAGAATAGAAGACTCTAAACGTTTTTCAACATAAAGCTCACGTTAAAAGATACCCCCCCCCCCAAAAAAAAAAGACGGGTCGAAAAGTGATTTTAAATTCTCGATAAATCCGTGACATACCAAATTAATCGGGTTTGGCAAACCCAGCTGTCTGGTCGGCTCCTAAAATCAAGTTGTAGCTATTAGTGTCTACTTTGTTGTTGATTCTTTTTTCTCACTATCTAAATCTTTGGTTTCTTTCTTTTTTTAACATACTGTCTTCACTATACAACTCCCCCAACCCCCCCCCCTTTTTTTTCGTTGTAAGCAATAATGCAGTTATCGTCCATATGAGACTATATGTTCTCTTGGACAATCCCCCAGAGTGGGTACGAGCCATGGATTAGAGGATACAAACAAACAAACAGCTTGCCCGACGAACGAGTGTTGTGTCTGTCTCGCTTAATACATATATATATATATATATATATATATATATATATATATATATATATATATATATATATGTGTGTGTGTGTGTGTGTGTGTGTGTGTGTGTGTGCGTGTGTGTGTGTGTGTGTGTGTGTGTGTGTGTGTGTGTGTGTGCTGCTATGATGACTGGGAGACGTGGCATGGCTTCGTCATCTTTATTCCAGTGTAAATTCTTCCTCCTCCTCTACTTCTACTAACCATCCCTGCTATCTTGCGTAAAAAAATAAAAGATAGTGATCAATGTACATTTCAATAGCTGCTAAAGGGGAATGAGAGACAGGAGCATTCAGCTTTTATTTAGAGCGCACGCTGCGATCCCATTTATCAGCCATTGGCATGCACATTGAGCACTACCCGACAAGAAAGCGTTGCTACGTTATACTCGCTGGGTGTAACTTCCTTAGTTTTAGAAATGTTTAGCGAGCGTTGAGCCGCAGTGCCATGAATACAATGAACTAGTATATACCATGATCTCGAGGTGGTTAAAGGTGGGAAGAATATACGAAGCGCAAGCCGTAAGAAAGTAAAAGCCGAATTCTTCTCTCTCTCATTTCTCATTAGCAGCCATTGGCATGCAAATTAGGCACTATCCGCCAAGAAAGGGTTGCTACGTTATATTCGCTGGGTGCAACTTCCCTAGTTTTAGAAAGGTTTAGCGAGCGTTGAGCCGCAGTTTCATGAATACAATGAACTAGTATATACCATGAACTCGAAGGTACTCGGCTGCTGACCCGCAGGTCGCGGGTTCAAATCCCGGCTGCGGCGGCTGCATTTCCAATGGAGGTCGAAATGTTGTAGGCCCGTATGCTCAGATTTGGGTGCACGTTAAAGAACCCCAGGTGGTCGAAATTTCCGGAGCCCTCCACTACGGCGTCTCTCATAATCATATGGGGGTTTTGGGACGTTAAACCCCACATATCAATCAATCAATACCATGAACTCGAGGTGGTTAATGGTGGGAAGAATATACGAAGCGCAAGCCGTAGGAAAGTAAAAGCCGAATTCTGTTCTCTCTGATTTCCAATTAGCAGCTATTGGCATGCACATTGAGCCCTATCTGACAGGAAAAGGTAGCTATGTTACAGTCGCTGGGTGTAACTTCTTGAGTTTTAGAAAGGTTTAGCGAGCGTTGAGCCGCAGTGCCATGAATACAATGAACTAGTATTTACCATGAACTCGAGGTGGTTAAAGGTGGGAAGTATATACGAAGCGCAAGCCGTAAAAATTAAAAGCCGAATTCTCTTGTCTCTCAATACCTATTAGCAGCCATTGGAATGCACATTGAGCACTATCTTACAGGAAAAGGTAGCTACGTTATACTCGCTGGGTGTAACTTCCTTAGTTTTAGAAAGGTTTAGCGAGCGTTGAGCCGCAGTGCCATGAATACAATGAACTAGTATATACCATGAACTCGAGGTGGTTAAAAGTAGGAAGTATATATGAAGCGCAAGCCGTAAGAAAGTGTGCGTGTGCCACCTCTCGTTTAGTCCTTGGAATGTCCGCTGCATGGCGGTGCTTCTATATAGGGAATATATGATGAAAAGATCCGAGATGATGGCACTTGGAGTGTTTAATAGATGGACGAACGGACACACAGACAGATGCATGGATGGACGCATGAACGGACGCAGGGGCGGATGCATCGACGAACGCAGGGATGGACACACGAACAGACGCACACACGGACGGGTGGATTTACGCATGGACGGTCACACAGACGGACGCATGGACGGACGGAAGCAAGAGCGAATGGACGGACGAATGCTTCGCCCCACTCTCCATCATTCACTCCGTGACTATGCTGCCATTTTTTCTTAGGCATTTACACCTGTCTAAACTCCCCTCTTTTCCCACTGATTGCTTTGCTTTTAACACAAAAGAGTTTTTTTCTGGGTCCACCACAGCTCCACTGCCGTATTTCGGTCACGGTTATCACGTTGTAAAATAAAAACTAACAGGCTTAAAAGAAAAAAAAAATATGGCCCCGTATATGCATGTTTAACTGCGAATCTCGTAGAAAGACGATAGTATTGCGTCTGGAGAGAGTGAACAAAACGGTTATGTCTAGTTTTGCGCGAGAAAATTGGTGAATTGTATTCTGGATGCGCCGCGTCAGAGAGTGGCGATCCGTGCAGCGAAGGCGAAGTAGCGCGTTGAGGCACGTTAGACACGAGTGCCATCTGGCAGTTATCTTCGAAAACGAAGGCGTGGAGGAGAAATATGCGTGCCTGTCTCAAAGGTGACAAGGTGTATATTGCAAAGCGACGGGCCTGTGCCACCACCGTGTCGTCTTAGCAAAGCGTTGGAAACACAATTTCAAGCACCGCGTTGCACTGTCATCGCAGCGCGATAAACGATACAGTCCTTATAGTTGCTTGTGTTCCTCTTCTAGTATAAAGGCACACATACAAAACATCGTATTGTTATGGCGCCTCAGATATGCGCGACGATTGCTTTTTAATTTACAATCGCACAACTATGAACGCTGAACTTCGAGCAATATTGGTTGGTGCTGCGGATGGGGTCGGCCGTTTGGTGCCGTTTGAGGTATCTTTAAGGGCGGACAAAATACTATTAGACAGACAGACAGACAGACAGACCAAAATTTTTCAGTCGAAGGTCCCCAAGAAAGACAATCGTCTATAAAAAAATAAAAGAAACAGCTCAGCGGCGGGGCGTCGAACCAGGACGTCGCTCTTCTCATCTTCTCAGTGTGCGAAACTGGGCACTACGCCACAGAGCGAACCTTCTGCTACTTGTTAACACCAAGGCATACATTCACCATACACAGTTTTACAGTCCTCTGAGCCCCGCAACTTCAGCGCGTTTTCGTTATCAGTAGCGAGGTGGCACGACGTTCTCGTGTTGGGTGCGCTCTAAAGGGCGTCACTTCTGGCGTTTTTGTAAGCACCGCCTTTGCGGAGCGTGGTCTCTCCTGCGCGCGCGCTCATGAGTCTCGTGTTTCATGAGAGCACGAAGGTCACTTCTCTTGCTGTCGTGACCGTGTTTACGAAAGGAGCACGCTGCTCATACACGAAGAAGTGAGAATTTTCTAACAGTTCGCGCTGGTCGTGTGTGAACGTATGTGTTGACTTTGTGCGTCTTTCTTTCTGTTTGAGCAGCGTGCTTTAAGCGTCGAGCTGTGAGATTTGTTTTTCTATGCTCGTCCCTCTGTATACTCTTTTCGTGCGTGCTTTCTGCTTGAGGTGTTTGCTGCAAGTTTCCAGCCGTTCTCCGTTTTTCGCGTGACATTGCGATTTGTTTTGCTGTAGCATTCATTGCTTTGCCCATGTGGCAAAGTAAGGAAGGCAAATGTGGGAATGTGGCGAAGAAACAACCTCTGCCAGGACACGTTTGACTCTCAGGGTATACGAATTCCTAAGAAAAGAAATCAGTCACGATATTTTTGTCAATATTGGTGAGCGCTTCGTCTGCTGAACTTTGTACAATGACAGCTTCTTTAGTTTTGTTAAATTATCGGCTTGAAGGGGGACCCTTGTCTCTTTTTTATTCACTGTCTAGGCAGGATGCGTCATCAGAATGAAATGCGCAACATATTGTTTCTCTACCTACTTCCACCAGGTTTCCTTTGTCACAGCAAAGAGCTGTTTATTGTTCCTCGCCCTCTTTCAACATTAGCAATACTTGAGCAAGATAAACTATAATGTTTGAAAGTAGGCTCTGTGACTCAGCTTCTTGTATGTGATAAAGAAACCAATTGTACGGGAGAAGCACTAGCAAACGGGCCTTGGAATGTTTTCATGCTGTACTTGAAAGGGTAGCAAAGAACAGGCGTCTGCAAGCTCCGCTTCTGACTCTGATAGTGGATCGGTGAGCACTCACACACGCAAAAAAAATATTCCTTGAAGGTCTTTCTTGCCGTAGTTCGGGTTTATGCGAGAAGTCTAAATACCACGCCCCCTAACCCCCAAGGAGTGCAGATAGATGCGCATGCTTTTTTTGAAATGTAGCTTTTGAAACACGCATGCATACATACCGTTCCATTTCATCATCTTCGAGGTACTTGTTGCAACGCGTTAGTGTTAGAGCTTGTTTTTGGCGTCGGCCCTGCCAGCGTTGGTTGTTAGCGAAACCTAATTTTGTGTGTGGTCGTAAAATTGAGAAATGTACCCACAGAATAACAAAATTTCTAGCTCCGAGGGAGAATAAAACTGAGACCTTTTCCGTGACATGCAGGTGTTTTACTAGACGGTCATGTGTCTGCTTCAAAACACAGGTAAATAAGTTCCTATCCTTATAAGCGCAAATAAAGTAGCGCTCCTGCTTTACAAAACAACGCGTCCTGTATACCTGTAGGCTTCACAATATAACATGGGACGTCGCAGTGATATTTTCTGGTACACGTGTACATTGCCATCGGGCATCAAAACATGTCATTATCATATAGACTAAGTGATTTAAAGGCAGCCACCCAATACAGAAGACACACATGTTATTGTGCGTATTTCCCTAGAGCCTCATGGTCGGCGCATAGGAAGCTCTCAAAATCCTACGGGCATGTTCACTTGTGGTTTCACTGATGGAAGTACGCACGCAGGACCGGATAATGGTGTCGCATTCAACATTGAAAGCTGAGTCTCGCTATTTTTTGTATTAGGACATGCCTAATGTGCACGCGTATATAGGTCATTACTTCATTGTGGGTGTCCTCGCGGAAGGTTCAAGAGGGCGTGTGACATTCTTTCGGTTAAAACCGGATGATAAGAGGATTCAGTGTAGAAACGTCCGGAGAATGGCCAGCTAATGAGCATATTTTCTTTCCCTCTCCTTCTTTCGTATGTTTCTCCTAAATAATAAGACCAAACTTTCTAACTTATCACTTGTATAGAGGAGACATGATACAGACTCACAAATTTTATATATTTGTTCATATAACGCTAAATGTGAAGATATATATGATAAATCAATATCCGCTATTATGCCCAGAAGTTTTCTAAACGCGACAAAGTCACACACCGAGGTTTAACGTTTTACATTGAGCTGCAAATTATCATAATTTTTATTGAAACATGAAAGCTTTAGCGTCAGTATAATTTGGTGTATATAAACAAAACTAAGCAAACGTAGCGGAAATTTCAGCCACCGGTTGTGCCGTTCAGCAAAATCACAATAAAAGGGCCTACAAGACTGTTGCTTCAACGTAGATCGTGGCCTCCACGACCATCATTCGATCACGCCACCTTCGGGTCAGAAGTCGGGCACTAAAATCACTCTAGTACCACGTTGGGCCCCAACGGGCACTTTAAAATACTCCGAAACGGCCATTTGAAGGCGCACAGATTTACCCTCATTGTGACACGGTTATGATGCTCACGGAGAGGACGAAACAACTGAGAAATCTATAAGCTGAAGGGCATTGTTCACGCAATCACGTTCCGTACACTCTAGAAAGCGAAGATCAAGTGTGGTGTCATTTTGAACCAGCTTCGCATGATACCTTTGCAAGCTGATCGCACACTAACCTGAGGTTATACATGATGGAGGCCATCTTGTGCTGTTGCAACGTAAGCCATGAAGATGAGAAAGCGCACATTTTGCTTTTTTTGCTGAGTCTGATAAAATCCCTGTGTCGCATAAAGAACACGTATTTAAGGGTGCCTCCCACCACAAGATTTTTGTCTGATCTCTCTTCTTGGGTGCACATAGCGAAAGAAATGGTCATAGTTCTCAACACTAAACTTGCACCTGGTGTTTTGTACTGGCCGGTGCATTGTTCAATGTGCACGCAAAAAAACATGGATTACAACACATGTGTTCCCGTTTCCCAAGCTATGTATTAGGAAAAAAACATCTACGCTGTGTCCTCATTCTTTATCGGTATTGAAGGTTTTATTTACTTTGATATTTTTTTACATCTCCATCATACCTCGTGAAAGCACTGATGGATATTCTTAAGGAAAATTGATATCTGAGAACCACTCTTCTCTATAAAGCTGTCAGTGGAGCACCGCCATGAAAGCTGACTCCATTGTGGTTGTCGGGTTTCTCCTTTGGGATCAGCCCTCGAAGATAGTCTTCACTTGGCTCAAAGTAAGCAGCAGTTCATCTCCGAAGACGTTTTATCTCTTATTACGCCTAGTTCACTTCAGCTTGTCTTTATTGTACGCTTTCTGAAACTACACCAACGGGTTCGAACTCGCCTGCTTTCTTTGATATATCCCTGCTGCAGTTATCAAACAGCCGCACGCCTATTTGTTCCGCATCTGTTACATTCCCGCGTCACTTCAGAAAGATCTTGTTCAGAATCACTTACTAGCATCATTTTGATCCATGCCTATAGGAGGCTATCACTTGACTGCTTTACTTTCTTCATTACGCTACGTACTGCCTAGATTTCCTTCAGTGAGTATCAATTTCTCATACTAAATATTGCATTGGTGTCGGTGTACATCAGTTGCAAGAAGAACATGATAACCCTTCGCACGAAGAATAAACACTAAAAGCAAGAGGAAGGGCTTGAAATACGGTAGAGGAATCTGGGTGCGTAAATTTTCAAGTGAGCCAGCTTGCATCAGCAGAATTTTGGCCACCTTGAGTATGCATCTGAAAGTGCGCTCATTCGTTGAGAACATTCAGTTACAACTATAGCAAACCAAGAAAATCACTCGCTACCTTTTGATTGAACACTATCAACCAACAAGTATCCGAATAGGTTCTTCTAGACACTACGCATTGTGATTAGCGCACTATATTCAAAACTCGAAACAAGTTTTTGCGTGAGACAAGACTCGAAAAATGACTGTAAATAACTTTTCGGGATAAATTGTTTAGAATAATCATTGCTTTCACGTTCACGATCATCAAAACCATCTCTATACTTTGTTTACCACCCGCTTCCCATACCAAACGCTTAGTATTATGTCAGAAAATTGATTCAGCCCAACATGTCAGCTTCTTTTTCCTTATAATAAACCTCTCTTTCTCTCTATCGAAGTACAGTGTTGTTAGTTCATGCGTGCCAGTGTTGCAAAGCTTGCAGCCATGTGGGAATGAAGTCGTATTTTTTGCCTACGGGTGAATGTGCCAATCGTCATTTGAATTATAATTTTTAAAGTACAGTAATGCGAAATGGGTATGCTTGCTATTTTACATATGCAGGGTTTCATGTAATGTCATCCGGCAGAGGGCGAAGTGGTAACTGGTTCAAATTGAATACGCTGCTGTGGATTACATGTAGACCTGCATACTATCAGGGTCCCCTGATGGTGATGTCAGAGCTATGGCAGTTTACTGCTGGCCCTATGTTCGTGAGATGCAATACGGACCAAAGCAGCCTCATTTAAATCGAGGCAAAGTGCTGAACGCCCGTGCGCTGAGATATAGGTGCACAGTAAAAATCCCAAGTTGTGGCAATTTATGAAACCACCCGACACCATGTCTCTCGTAATTATCACTTCGATGTACTAATACAAAAAACTTAAAAATAATTATAATGTGGTCGAAACAATACCAAATTGTAGTGACAACATAAAAAGACATGCATAACATAAATGGTCGGGTTGCATGCGGTATAGATGGCTTTCATACACCGCATCATTACCCTTGGTGGTATAGTGGGTATTTCGCTTGACTGCAGAACTACGGATGCGGAACATAATCTTTGACGTGATAGCCAACGTACAAGATTATATATATATATATATATATATATATATATATATATATATATATATATATATATATATATATATATATATATATATATATATATATATATATATATTGTTACGGGAGATAATCAATGCGAGATGCGAGAGATGATGAGCGTCCAGAAATCTGGTAGATCACCACTCGTGCCAACCTTATTCTCCTCTTCTTCAACCCGTCCCCTCAGTATCGTAGTGATTCCCCCTTTGCAGACGATGCCCACCGGGTGAGTGAGGCTTCGTTGCGATGTTGATAGCGTTTTAAACGGGCGACATGAACGACGTTGGTCTTGCTTGTGCAGCGGCCAGTTGACAACAGCCGAGATATCACGTATGGAACATCGCTGAACGTTCCAGGACAACAAACGGACCAGTGTAGTTCGCGAGAAACTTTTGGCAGACGCCGCGCTTGCGAAGCGGCGTCCAAAGCCACACCAAATCCCCTTTCTCAAACAATACGTGCGGGTGACTTCTGTCGTAATGGTTCTCAGAGCGTTTTTGGGAGACGAAAGTTCGAAGACAGGCGATGCGCAGGGCCTCTTCCACGCGGCAAATGGTTTTGGCGAGAGTAGGTTGATTAGTCTCGGAAAAAGGAAGAATAGTGTCAAGAGCTGTGCGGGGTTCGCGGGCGTAGAACAGATAAAATGGACGGTATCTCGTTGTTTCGTGCTGTGTAGTGCTGTAGGCGAAATTTATAAATTGCAAGATCGCGTCTTATGTTTTGTGTCCGGAATCGACATACATAGAAATCGTGTTGACGAGAGTCCTATTAGTTGGTTCCGTCAAATCATTAGCCTGCGGGTGATACGGAGTAGTGTGACGGAAATGGCACGAAGCGAGACGAAAAATTGGTGGTTCTCTGGAAAATTGGTGGTTCCATGGAAAATCGGTGGTTCCATGGAAAATCGGTGGTTCCCTGGGTTGGTGTATGACCATCGTGGGCTGGGACGCTGCGGTTGTCATTGTCGCTGCAGTCGCGGTCATGGCCTTGGTCTTCCGCGCCTTGTCTTGTAGAAGCCCGTACTCCAGTGGTAGCCCTTGCTGTCGGCGGCTTGTTCCCTGCTCCTGGTTGGCGTCAGTGTCTTCTCCGCGACGTGGGCTGGGTTCACGGCTTGACGGGGGCGTCCGGTACATGAACGAAGCAGCGCCTCCACCAGATGTCACGGGGTCGTGACGTGGCCGAAGACAGGAGACTTCGTGTTCCGATTTAACTGTTTATTTGGGCGAACCTGTGCCCGGTAAACGGAAAGTCCAATTACAACAGTAGTCTTGCACAGATAGCAGTCTCGGACCGATAGCGGCGAACGGAGCGTCGGCCTTCGATCAACAACTGACAATCGGCGAAGCGCGTCGGCATTTATACTCTTGCTGTCGAATGTTCTAGCGTTATCGCTGGCGGTGGTGTAGGTTGCAGAACAATCTGTACCGTTCGCACAGTGGGCGTTATCTTATCGAAATGATCTACTACAGTCCGGAACCTTCTCGAAAACTGCAGGCGCGGTTTGCGCTGAGAATCATGTGGTGTTTTGGGACGATAACAAAAACTTGGGAAATAGAACGTGGCAATATATATATATATATATATATATATATATATATATATATATATATATATATATATATATATATATATATATATATATATATATATATATATATATTATTTATATTTATATATATATATATATATATATTTATATTTATATATATATATATATATATATTCATTCATTTATTTATATATAAAGTACGTTTTTTAGATGAACGTTAAAGAACTGAACGCGGCCTAAATTTCTGGACGGCTAGACTGCAGCATGTCTCATAATCGTGTTGCGTTCTGGGGGTTTGAAAAGCCGGGAACTGTCATCATACGCCATCGCTACGTTTGTACGTTTTGAAAATGTCGTAGCGCTTCATCGCAGCACTTTTGTGTACAAAACGAAGCGAATATTGCACTGTTGAATACAAGAAGAACAAAAAAACATTTTTCTGCTTCCTTGAAAGAGGCCCTTTGTGTGAACTTCAAATCTAGAAAAACATTGAATTTTCACTTGAGTGATTCTGACATCTTCCATGTATTGCAGTAATTACTTTATTAAATACACGCCTTGGCAGAGCAAAACCCGATGGTAATTATTCCCGAAAGGAGTTATACATGAAATTGACGGAGTACCTTCGATTTGCGAAATTCAAAAGACAATTCAGTAAAGAAACGTGAGGCAGCACTCGCAAAGAAACAGAATCTGTGCACAGAGAATGCTTGCAGTCCATTCCTTCAAATTCTTTCACAAAGATCCCATATGCAGCCACCACGTCGGAAAAAGATTCACGTGCCCCAACCTAACATAGTACGGTACTGGGAAAAAATAGCAATCAGGTGGCGAAGCGTGTTAATTCTTTAGGTTGGCCATTCAAAACGTGGCCCCTTTCACAAAGAATGCAGCTATGATTCTTCATTGTCATCAGAAATAGCATCATCAAAGTTCACATATTGTATTACAGATTTGTTACCGTATCTCGCCTTTTCACCGAATGATGAATGATGACACAACGTGTAGTTACCTACTTCGCAAAACGAGGATCACTAATAGCATAGAGGGTACCTACGCCTTGAGACTGTGTTTCTGGTATTCGTCCCCGGAGAGCATGTGCTCTACAAAATCCGATCCTGTAGGTTTCACTCTAACGGTGCTGAAATGTCGGTGCGCATAAGTTTTTATCTCTCCCACCTTTATCATAGTATGACTTCCAACACTTGACATCGTTATGCAACCTACATTTTTTCAAGGTATGAAGTTTCAGCATTGGACTATTCTGTTGTCCTACTCTGAAGAGCGCGGACGTACAAAATATCTCTTACCATAAACCTTAGCGCGACCTAAAAGGATGTATTCACAACAGGAACTAACGCTTCATGGTCACCAGTGTCTGTGTTAGCATTGCAAGTTCATTATACAAGCGTATGCAAGGGCTCCCAAAATGTCCCAGACATCTGAGTTTCTATATATTGAAACAGCAACTTCATAACATGAAGTCACGTCATGAACACAAGCCATACAATTTTGTGATTACATTTCCATTTGAAAGACCACTATATTTTCGTTTAATTGCCACTGAAGGCGTCCTATGCCACATTATATATATTCCTAAAACTTCCAGTTCAACGTAGCTCTACTGTACACGAGTACGTCATTGCGATTTGGGCCAAATTTGCGTGAATTAGATGGAAAGCGAGGAATTGAAAACGTACACTATCTTCCAAATATTTGACCACCATATTCCATTGAAAATCGAACCTATATTGTACACCACTTAGAAAATATTATCCCGCATAGAGGCTCTGAAATAACGTGTGGCTCAGCTCAAATTACTTCCGCATAGTGATTGAAAACGCCGACAATATGAAATTAAACATAGTCCACGTTCACCCTAACCTCAGAAAGCATTTGTAGGTCACGGCTTCGACGAGATGACAACAATACCACTAATGTACACTTAGCGAATTTATCCGCAAATTATCGGAGTATAGACGCTTGACACCTTCGCAATATCACTGAAATTAAAATAAGTTATTCCTGCGTGTCTCACAGTGCGTGCATTTCGGCACTTTCGAAACAAAGGCTGAATCTTGCTGTTTAATGCTCCCTCGTTTTCTTATTGTAGACTCCGTCGTTTTCCCGTTACGGTTGTTTTGTCCCTGGTGTTATTTGGATTGATCAGCTTTGTCAGCTTAAGAGCATGTTATGACAACAATAAACAAGACTTCTTTGAACCGACAGAAAGGTTCTGTGGCAAAAAGAAACACACTGTACAGTGTCCTGGTTTCAATGTTGTAAACGTAGTGTCCAAAGAGAAGCGAATGAAAAAAAAAATATGACATCGACCATCAGAGCCAACATACCGAGCGTTAAGTAATACAAAAAAGGCAAGATGAGGAAGATAGACGCTTCGCTTCCAGCGTTGAAATTGAAGTTTCAGTTGCTGTCTTCAAAAAGAGAAGCCCGCTTGTTAAAACTTTGGCTAGAGCCCCTACCCCTTGTTTTAGAATTTGTCACGTGCGTTTAGCAGTGTGATAGGGAACAGAATGGAAACAGCACTAGCCGGAGCCTATTTACGAATTAACGCTTCCCGGCTCACGAATGAAAACTGAGTTATTGATGTACGCTTCTTTCTAACAACTTATTGGTGATGTATCTGTAGGTATACAAGGACACATTTACCGACATGTATTTTGGCATAAATTTTAGAGCAGATGCACCTTTGGGTCTCGGTTTCTCGGCGTGTAATGAGTCCACGGGCCTCATAAACAGGTATGCGCTAACAAAATTTGATACTGATTTTCAATCCACGTTTTGCTGTAATTAGGGGTTTCAAAAAGACATTGATGGGACTTTGTTGAAAAAAAAACCTTATTTGGAATGTCCAAAACCCGCACTATAAGCAAAAAAATAAGGCACTGCTATGCTACAGAGAAGAAGATCTGTATCAGTGATACTTAGAAAAAGATCCCCTCGGCGTGTCTGAGCTTAAAAACTTGGAGGATGCTTGAGCTTCGCGTTCAAGAAGAGAACACGATACCGTGCGCATCATCTGCTGATTGGCTAGCTAAGCCTTGCTTATCATTGAGCACGTTGACAAGTGCTAAGAGAAAAGGAAAGTCTGTGCCCATAATGTGAAGGCCAGTTAAGCCTGGAAAAGCCTTGTTTTACATGCCTACCTCTCGCTTTCTCGTTCTTCTGATATACTTATTTCTCTCTTGATATCTTCATGTTTTCAATATCTTTATTTTGGCTACCTTTCTATTTTTTCTAGTTTTCTCGCTAATAGCAATGCAATTAAATACTTGGCATAATTGCTCATGTTGCCAGCGTGCCTAGATTACTGAGTGGTTACAATGGTCATCTGTACATTGTAAGTAGCGTGTTCTAATCATGTGTCACAAAGAAATTGTGCTTTTTCTACTTATTCATCTATTACGCTGCCCTTCTGTTCGTCTCTTCTCCCGCCTGCGGTCCTCCGATGCATTGCCAGGCCACGCGTGGAGACGTCTTTATTGTGCGGGGGCTTTGTGTGACCATCTGACAGCCTAAGCTCCGGCCTATACCCTTCCCTACTAGGAGTAGCAGAAGCATTTCATGAATAAAGGAAAGAAAACTTTCCTGGCAAGCCAAAGAAGGATTACAGGAATAAAAAGAATCACGAATAAAAAGAACAACAGCAAAAGCTTTCGCCCCGGAGGCAGATCAGAGGACGAAATTGAGGACTGTGCCGAAAAAAGAATGAGATGGTTGTCAATAAGGTGGCAAGAATCTCAAAACTTCTGCAACTAAAGATACATGAAGCCACATAAAGAATGTGCAAGAGAGACAAACGTTGATTTAGATTGGCATTGTATAGAATAGCATAGTGTAATATAGAAATGAACCAGGTCGATACAGCGTAAACGTCTGTGTCATACATGAAACAAGCTGTCAAGGACTTGTCTGAAATCGAATTTCAGTGATGATACAATTTAATAATATCTAAAGTCGTCATTTATGGGCACTTTTTAGCGCAGTTAAATCAGTATTACTATAGTTGGTGACACCTTCAAGAAAAGAAAATGCTGCCAAAAGTTTTCAAATTTTTGTTGTTAGAACTTTCGGAATATACTTTTTCACCTAATGCAAAAGTGAGAGTTATTTATGATGGTAAAAGGCTGGGCAAAGGTACACCCGGTATATTACCTCGTATTTTCTCTGTTTTAAACATTCAAGTGACCGCTGATTTGTACCTCTTCGTATGCTGTATGTTAATTTTACATAGATAATATACTCTACCAATATCTAGCGCAGATTAAGTACTGTTGGCTGGAAGGAATAAGTCCCTGAGATTAGCATGCACAGCTTTACAGCATAACTAATTTTGCTCTGGGTGTTATTAATTCTGGATAACAACTTTCATAAAAAAAGATGACTACTGGCTTTTAATGTCAGTTCTCAATTTCATTTCTCACTATATTTCTTTCGTGAGTTCTGAACATCTGCTTCTAAACATTGAGAGACGCGTTACAGTTTTGTGCGACGAAGCAATTTGTCATATGTACGTATCAGTAACCTTTTTTTTTCAAAGTTAGATTGCAGTCTATGAATTATACTAGAGTGCAGCTGCCCTCGTTTCAAACTGGTAGCGCTAAGTAGGGTGAATAGCTGTAAAGTTGTAGTTGTGGCTTCGATTAGCGCAGTCACAAGGAGTATGTTTATTTATTTCCGTTTTTCTTAATGAAATATTTACGAAATTCGGATGTACGTTTTGCTAGCTATATTTTCCTGGGTTCCGCCATGTTTTGCCTTTATGTTGCTGTGTCATACAAGAAGGTGCCCCTAAATGGACAACCCTCCTTAACAGTTCTAGTTTGCAATACAAAAGATAAGTGAAAGGAGCTGCACGTTTGACAGGAACAAAAAATTGTATTTGATGTGTATATTGTTCTTTCCGGAATCAATGTCTAACCTCACTGAAAGGCTTCGCCTTCAGCTTTTGTGTAATTTTAAAGCACGACAGCATCATATCCAATTTCGCACTAAATAGACGGTTCTAACGTGGAAAATCGTTTTAGTCGGATAGGGCAGTACATATTGGGGAGTTTTCGAATAGGAGTCCCTACAGTTCGTGTCACCAAAGCCTTTTGCGTATGCATGTTTCGGGTCAAGCAGGAGCGAAGAGTTTTCGAATGGGGTCTGCAACGATTTGGACACTTACGCAATGTTTGGTCACTCTATAGTACTGGATGACAGCCATCTTTTCAATGGCTGTGGTGACGTTTGTTCTACGCAATGCTTTTGGGGTAGGTTTTGGGGCTGCCACTAAATTCAGGAAATAGAGTTTCTAACAAAAACCTTAAACGCAGCTTGTGTTTTGCGCATGCGCAGTGGCCTTGACACTATTTATTTAAGAACCTCAATCAAAAACTCCGTATTGTTATAAATCTTGATTTATTTTCGAGTAAAAATTGTCAACACGCGTTTAAAATTTGTTTCGTCATCTCATCAATAAAATTTATTCTGTTTCAGTCAAGACCTTTTGTGAATGTTGCGCATTTTCGGGCACTAGATAATATACACATGCCAGCCGATTAAAGTGATAATAATGGTCTGGTACGTAACACTATTTGACTGTAATGTTTGATACTCAGCATAGGTAATTGACAAAGATTTTTGTGACCGCATACTAGCAACACGTATACTAGAAACTGTACAAAATCACACCCAAGCTTGCGATGACGTACTTCTACACTAGTGGCTTAAGTATTGTTTTTTTTCTTTTTGTTCTCGCTCAACCCATCTTAGCATTAGCGATATATTCAAGCCTCAAACATATTTTTTTATTTCTTCAGGCCTCTGAGGAATGGTTTATATAAGTTTTCTTTCACGGTCTCGCGTTTTCTTTTTTGTAATTTATAGAAATTGAGAAAAAAGCAGAACTTTTTGTGCGGAAGGAGAGCTTAAACCACGCCATTCACACTAAAGTAGGACGTTCTCTTTACTACAAAAGGGAGTCTGCCGATTCTTACATGTATCGCACGTGACATTAGGAAGACTCCTGTTTTTCGTATTCGAAAAGCATGAATAGGAAACCTCACAGGAGCGAATTCGCATAATCAACGCGACAGAATGAACGAAGCGTACATCACCGATTGAATGGTGGTGAAGGTGCTAGGTCATGACGTGAGACAAAGTAAAAGCAACTCTATTAAAACCGTATATTTGTCACTCAAACATAGTACTACCGCAATTTACACATCCCTTCGTGTCGTTAGTTTCAGCCCACTGCATAAACCGTTTTCTTGTGATGTGACATGTGTCTATCCTTCTCTCTCTCTTTTACTTCCCCTCCCCCTCCCCATGTGTAGGGTAGCAAACTGGACGCATAGTCTAGTTAACCTCCCTACCTTTCCTACATTCCTTCTCTCTCTCTTTCTCTCTTTATTGCTACGCACGTAGGGAGGAAGACAACAGTGAACATAAGACACTGAGGTCAGGGGTTGAGGCAGCGAGAATTCTGATTCGGTTTCTGCTCACCGAGTACGCACGCTCCACTTATGCGAACAAACAGCAACGGGCATAGCTGTAAACCCAGTGAAGAACAGAAAACATAGAGGGGTAATCCCGGGACAAAGTTAGATGAGAATGGGTGGTTCCTGCGCTTCCATTGCATTTGAACAAATTGTCCCCGCTGTGTATTATTGCAATTTTCTGCGAGCTAGATCCCACCTTTGTCCTTCCCTTTTCACGGTTTGCTGGTTCGATGCTCAGGGAGCAATGCAAACTAGTTTTGTGTTTCCTCTGACCCTCTATTTTTGACTAAGTTGATGTTACACCGCTTGTAGCTGGTATTCTGTTTCTTAATGTATTCTCTTCCCTAGCTTATTAGCTGACATACGTAGTACATTGTCAATGTTAGCGACACAGGCTCAGTCAGTGTGTAGCAAGGACACTTACTTAGGTTATTTGTATGAAAATTTGGGGGAGTTCTTATGAGGACATTCTTGAATCATTTCGACTCGTACACAGTGGACAGGAAAGCGGAAGGCGAGAAGACGAACAAGCATGAACTCACAACTCAGTGTGTCGAAAAAAAAATGTAACGAAATATGTATCCCAGATTAGCTCAAGAGTGCGTATACGTGAAAAAAAACAAGCAAGTAAAACAAACGACAGGAAAAAATTATAGCACGCCTTGGCACAATTTGTTTCATAAGGGGTATCCACAACGTTCAGCACAATGTGAAAGTCCAGTATGGCTTAATAAGGTGAACTAATGGTCTGTTAGTGCGATGGAAGGGCTGCTTGCGCATTTATAAGCAAAGTTTCTGATACGAAACGCTTCCACTATTCCCGAGTTAGCTTGTGTTTCTGAGAAAAAAAAACAATCGTGGTCCACCAAACAGGATAACATTCGCAGCTGCTTCAATACTCGGCTAGGTGGGAGTGAATGATTATTTTCAAAGATTTTGAATGTCATCAAGGTGAATGTTGCTGCACCGGCTAGTCTGATATAAATATACACGACCACAAGTTAACGGCAATTTTAAACTACCCCTGTCCTGCACCTCACAAATATTGCACATTGTTTTGCAAGGCAAACAGAATTTTTCTTCTTTGCTAGCTTTGTCAAACTTTTTGTCCAGCTCACGGCAGATGCGTTGAACCTTATTACGTGCACTAAAAATAACATCTACACCAAAACGCTTGGCTATAGCTTGAGCACATGCGAAAACCGATGAATGTAAGATCAAACAACAATGCCTTTTCGTTTTGTGTCTTATTCGACGTGTGCTTAGGTGCACCATTTAAAAACCTAATAATGCTTTCGATGGCTCCGCTAACAACATTTTCTGAGTATGCACCTATTTTAAAGAGTTTGAATTTGATGTGAGATGCCAACATCATAGTATTAATGCGTGACTTCGGCAAGGCACTTGTTCGACCGGACACAGCGACTCCAATTTTTACAATTTGAAATTACTTGAGTTGAAGTTTATAAAAGAATTCACTGTCCTCGCAATATACAACCAACTAATGTGTCCTAATTGTAGGTGCAGTGTTAAATCAAGGAACTACAACTTGTTATTGTGTGCAACATCTTGTGTCAACCTGATCCATCTCATATTCCTTAAACACCTACACAACATTCACAACACTGCTAACTTGCACTTATTTTTCAGATATAAGTGAAAAATTATGAGGAAACCAAAAAGTTTTTCCCTGGGCCAAGCAATTTTTTATGAACAATATTGTCTATTCCGGCCAAGAAAATAGCGCTGAAAACAAGGGCAACTTTCGAGCCAATGCAGACCCCTGAATTCAGGACTTACATTTCCCTCTGCCACCCACCGAATAAGTATTTCAAATAACAGACAATGATTTCCAAAAAACAACACCAGATACCACTGTATCATTCGTAGATTTGACTCATCATTGCCATCACAGATGCATGACTTAACAATTTTCATTAGTTAAGCGTAGGGGATGTAATAGTAAATGTGTGGCACCTTAACAACGAAGGCAATGCAATTTCCTGGATTTTCGTTGCTCAATTATTTAAGGCAACGTCAAACTCAAGTGTTACAAGCGGGTCATGAATCTTCAAAGTTCAGAAGTGTATTGGAAGATAGCAAGCTACTTGCAATTGTCACGTGCTTCTTTCAGAAACTATTGCTCTAAATCTTTGATCGGGCTTGTGAGTTTCACAAGAAAAGAACACCTCTAAAGCAAGTTCTTTGTTTTTTGACTGCTGAAGTCAGGCTTGCCAGTTCAAGCGAATCTAGAAATGCGACAGCTTGTTGCTAACCTTCCGGGGTTTCATACAAGTGTCTTTGAAATTTTTGGTAGCAGGTTGATTTGCTTTTCTCTAAAGACACCATGCGGCATTAACATGAAGCGGCCCACTTTATCTGCCATGATAACATGTAGTCCCCCCTGAAAAACTTCAAAGACAACTAAATCCCCTTTTTTGGCCGTCCTCGTAAAAATCCTCGTCTTAGCTATTAGATCGACACATACAGATACACACCTTGAGCGTTCGTCTTCGGTGACTAGCCTGCAAATGGCTTAGTCACAGAGTAACCCATACCATCATGTTATGAAGTACAAACCATGTACCTAACACTCAATGCACGTCCTGTAACAGACACAATTTAGGAGGTACCCGGAAAATGGAAGTTTTCTAATTTCACAAAAGCTTGGGCCATTCGTTTAAACGATTTTTCTATTTTTCTCATTTTCTCTTGTTGTAGTTTTCGTCGGAGATGAAAAATATTGATTGCTGATGCTGCATCGAGAGCCAGTGCTCCTGAGGCTCTACTGCATTTGTTGTGGTTCTCTCTCTCTATCGAGAACACTTGTTTCGGTGGCAGGAGCAGTCGATACAATGCTGCATAGCAAGATTAGTGGCCTGCTGTCACGATACCTCTTTCACGTTTAAATGCAGTTCGCTGGCTTTGAACAAAAACAAACAATGTCAAATGTTTTTCTGGTGGCGATTCTTTTTTTGTTTCATCTTTTTAGTGCACTCTTCCACTGGTTAGGTGAGTAGAATGTTTACGCGCATGCACATGATCAACATGACTTATAAACGGCAAAGAGCTTTTTTTTATTTCTTCTAAGAGGTATAAGTCATTCAGTTAGGAAGACGTCAAGAACGATGCATCGTCTTTATCGAAAAAAAATATGTTTTCATGAACGAATGTCCTATGTATGGCTAATCAACCCTCCTTCCTATAGGCCTAACACAGTTAATGAAGACCACGCTGAGGCTAAAGCACTCGCAACACTGAAGCAGTTGCAAAATCATTTTTGTAGCAATTTCATCCTGGTAATGCCATTTTTTTAAAAATCTCTAGTGTATATATTCTGGAAGGTTTCATTGGGTTAAAATCTACATACGCAGATTGACAGGACCTAATGACCAGACCATACTATACTACAACGTGCATGCAGTAAGAACAAACATTCCGTTGCAGTAGCGAGCAAACTAACAAGAAAAAAAATTGAAATAGAATATTTTAAGTACAATTTCATCTAGTTAAATACATTTTCAGCACGAGAACTGCACGAAAAAGGCTGAATGAAATAAATACATGTGCATAAAAAGCTAAAAAAATGTTACATACATCAAAATTTCGCTACAGTATAAGGAATAAATGTAAATGGCAGCAATACATGATTGATCGATATGTATGCTTTAACGTCCCAAAACCACCGTATGATTATGAGAGACGCCGTAGTGAAGAGCTTCGGAAATTTCGACTATATGGAATTTTTTAACGCGCACCCAAATCTGAGCATACGGGCTTACAGCATTTCCGCCTTCATCTGAAATGCGTCTGCCACAGCCGGGATTTGATCGCGCGACATGCAGGTCAGCAGCCGAGTACCTTTGCCACTAGAGACCACCATGACGGGGCAATGGTAGCAGTAAAAAATATTGACATCGTACTACTATAGCAATACTACCTATTTAAAACAAAATCGAACGCACGGCCATATAATGCTTAACGCTGCAAAAAATTCATGTAATCATAATAACTATGTTAAAAATGACGAAATAACAAACAATGCGATTGCACAAAGTCTCAGAGCATATGGAATTACGAGTGAATGAAATATAAGCGCAAGTCTTATTTACTAAACACGTGAATTGCATCACATTTATTTAAAGTGATTGGCGAATTATAATAAAGGATTGGTGTTCAGAATGCGTCCTGAGATGTGAAAGTGACCATGCTTCAGGGTTCTTAGTGTTCGCATACTTCTACGACGTTCTAAAGAGGTAAAATGTTTTATACGGTTCTTGTAGGATCCAAAAATGTATCAGGCAGTATGCAATAAACAGAAAGTATAAAGGTATTCGATCTCATTACCATTGTATCTAGAAAATGTTTATCTAGTGCTAGAATAATAGTCTATATATATGTTACCAATATAGCGTATGCTAGTTATAGTAGTTGTTGTACGTATATTAGTTATAGTAGGGCTCCATACTAAGACTCGGTATTTTAACTGGGCTTAAAATAAATCATTGTAAACATGTATTTTGACTTTTGTAGGCATCAAACTACGACATCGTGATTAGACAACTATCACGGAGGAGAGCTTTTCATATATGTAATCCACATGCATGTCCCAAGTGAGCTGCGAAGAAATATGCACGCCAAGAATTTGGTGAATTGCTACAATTCCAATAGCTTGACGTTCGATAGCAACTGTACTATTACACTGAAAGAAAATAGTTCTGGAGGGAAAGATAATTACCTTAGTTTTCTTTGCGTTGATATTAAGTTGGTTTATCTGAGACCAGATGGATAACTTTCTAAGCAATTCATTACAATCAGTTGTATATGATAATTTCGACTTCAATACTAAAACTCACAACGTCATTAATGTAGACAAAAAATAAAAACGGCTGTAAAACATGTCACTCAAGCACGTCAAGTTTGTTTTTAAGGAAAGATGTCATGTGATCGTTTACATAAATACACTGGTATTTGTAACTTAAGCAAGAAATGAACAGTGATTAGCAGCTACAACGCACTTTGTAGCACTATAGTTTGTTTTATAAAAATGTTGTTTTATTAGGCAGTCAAATGCTTTACTAAAATCTATAAATATTGCCAGTGTTACTGCTTTTGATTTGTGTTCTTGCCCCGCCGCGGTGGTCTAGTGGCTAAGGTACTCGGCTGCTGACCCGCAGGGCGCGGGTTCGAATCCCGGCTGCGGCGGCTGCATTTCCGATGGAGGCGGAAATGTTGTAGGCCCGTGTGCTCAGATTTGGGTGCACGTTAAAGAACCCCAGGTGGTCTAAATTTCCGGAGCCCTCCACTACGGCGTCTCTCATAATCATATAGTGGTTTTGGGACGTTAAACCCCACATATCAATCATTCAAATCATTGATGTGTGTTCTTTATTATTGTTTTTTATTGACGGAAGTGCTGTTTCCGTTGGCCTGTGTTTGTTAAATCCGTGTTGCGCGTTAGCTTTCACACCAAATTTATTCAAGAAATTGACCATGCGACACACACAAACGTCACGGCAATCGTTGCACATCTGTGGATCCGTTTACGCAAAGGGCCCGCTTTTCACACACAGCGGAATAACGATTTAGACGCTTATTCGCGTTCATCTGTACCTGTTAGTACGTTTCGCGCGTCGTTTGTCCGTGTGAAACATGGGGCACGTTTTGATCTGCTTGCCAATCTGCGCGTGACCTAATTCGTTGCTATCGCGTTCTTTGTTTCGCCTTTGCGGCAAAGCAGTGTTTTTAAAATGCGAAGCATTTCTTGGCAAATTTCGGCGACTTTGAGCGTATCTATTCATCTATCTCTCTATCTAGCCGCCTACGACTTTTAGCTCTCCTGGCCGTTTCGATAATGGTATTCATACAAAACTTGGTACGGCATGACAGGACTGTATGAAAAACATACTTGACTAGTGATAACATGAAAATCATGACATGTATGACCTGCATGTCATGATCAAGGTTTCGCTCACATGACATGTTGCAAAACTGGTATGGTATGACATCAATGCATGGCGAACACAAGCGATAGACCCTAACATGAAAATCATGACATGCGCGTCATGTAACAACATGACTACATACCGCGCTCATGATACGCTCGCGGCCATTTCGGTAGCGTCAAATATAGAAAAATTTGGTATTACGCTATGTGAATGAATGACGAAGGTATGTGAAGCATGAGATGCGTGTCATGTAACAACATGACTACATGCCACGCTCATGATGCACTGGCGGCCGTTTCGCAAGCTTCACTTATACCAAATTTGGTATTACGGGACGTGAATGAGTGGCGAATGTATCATACTAGTGCAAACATGATAAACATGAGACGCGTGCCATGTAACAACATAACTACATTCTACGCTCATAATGCGCTGGGGGCCGTTTCGCTAGCTTCCCATGTACCAAACGCGGTATTACGCGACGCGAACGAACGACACGGGTAAATGAGACATCTAAACATGATGATTACCACATGCGTGTCATGCAACAACATGAATGCATGCCACACTTATGAAGCGCTCGCGGGCGTTTTGCTAGTTTCGCACATACCAAATTTGGTATTACGTGACGTAAATGGATGACGAAGGTATGTGACTAATGCAAACATGATAATAAGGATAATACCACGACTACATGCCACAGTCAAGGCGCGAATACCTTTCGACGTGACGTGGTGCCCAACAGGTGCCGGTCCTGCCATATACTATAAGGCGCGCGCCGCGCTCGATTGCTTTGACGCGTGCGCGTTTCTGCGTCCTTCCGTGACGAAAAGAGGGAGACGCAGTGTTGTCTGGGTAAAGCATCGCTGCTAAATGCAGCATGTCATCTTTTGCGTCAGTTGCCGTGGATTTGCGCCAACGGACGCTGGTCGTGCTGGTCGCACAGTGTGCGCGCGCGTCAACGCTTCATTGGAGTATATGGGCCCTTCATGATGCACTCGTGGCCGTTTTGCTAGCTCCACATATACCAACTCTGGTGTTACGTGACGTCAATGCATGACAAAATATATCACTGGTGCAAACATGATAACACTGACACGCGTGTCGTGTAAGATTATAACATACCAAGCTTATAGCGTGCTCGCAGCCGTTTCGCTAGCTCTACATATACTAAATTTGGTATCACGCGACGTGAATAGATGACGAAGGTAAAGGACTCATTCAAACATGATAATCATAAGAGGGAAGTCATGTACGGCATCATTTAATTCCTCCTCGTAACGTTCTGCTGACCTTAAAGTGACATATAAGTCATTCTCATTTGTGCTTCGCATACTATCGATTACCACTGTACGTGAGATCTGCCATTTTTTTTCAGAGATCGCTTTTTATATAATACAGAACCTGTTTGTAAGTCGCGAGATAAGTATTCTCGCTTGCGCAGAAACTTCGCTACTTCGTCACAAGCCCAAATGTGGCGATATTGCATTAGACATCAGAACAAAAAAACTCTATTAGAAATCAAAATTTTCTGGCGTCTCTTAAACGCTGGTATGTTATTGTGAATGAAAAGGAGAAATGGGGCTGAAATATTCTAAAACAGAAGAAATAAACTATCAATAAAAATATTATAAACAGATAATGAATGTTCAATTGAACCTGATCAAGGTATTGTCAACTATTGTGCGAGAGTAATTGAGGCTTTCTATGTAAATTATTCTTTTAATACAGGCTTCCGACAATGCCGATTCCACACAGGTAGTTGACTAGCAGTACTGACCAATGGTTTATTGTTAGATGAAGTGGTGGGTCTAAAACTGTTGGCAGGAAACAAATTGCAGGTAATTTCTGAGAAGAACCACAGCCTTTCCACTCTGAGAATATTACCAGTTTGTTAGCTAATAGAAGTTGCAAGGAACAGCTCGCTTATTATTAGCTTCGATAGAAATGTAACGAAAACTATCTACGCTCACGGCTACAAATGCTCATTGTCGCGATACTGGCGTAATGAACAACTTTCAAAATTTTTGTTCGCATAACTTAAACATGATGCGTAGAAGTGCGCTATCTCACAGAAGGTATGAACCATCTCGGCTCAATTAGAATTTTTATCCGTTCTAGGCTACAATAAAGATTGGGTGCAGTCGCAGCTTATATATGCCGAGAAGCTCCTAGAGCATACACATCGGCAAGATCTACGCTAAATAGCTTTACACACACTACACGTACTTGCTTCCGTTTTCAGCACTTCGGTCTTCAAGGGTATACTTAATATCAATCGGTAGTATCATTTTTTTAGTTACACAACCTGTTATTTTGATTACATATAGCAATTAAATATACGTTGCACTAAACGCTTTGATATGCGAGAAATAAAAAAAAGCTAAATACGTTTATACTAATTTCTGTTTTAACATCTATTACCTTAACATCACTGCTCACAAACCATGGCATTCAAAACATCCGCCATTATTGCACTCTTACGCACTTTCTCGCTGTTACCATCACTTTCTGAGCTTGCGAAATTTTTTCATTTTTTCTTCTTCGAGAGAACTACATGGTGTGGACTAACGTGCCGTCCCAAATAAAATACACAGTTTTGTGTAGTATTTTACCAGCGCCTTTATAAATGTTCTTAGCATCCACTCGCCAAAGTTCCTTCAGAGCCATGATGAGTTTCACTGCACCGTTGAGTACTTTGCACAATTCTCCAAACAATACGCCACGTCCGCTGCACTTATGGCTTTTATGCCGAACAACGGAACACAGAAAGCGGAGTGTCGACTCGTATACTGTTTATAAGCACTGCCCTTTTGTTCTTTCTGTTGTTAAGCGCAGCTCAGTTTCTCGGGTGGTAATCAAACATTGAGATAAGTTGACCGGTGTGAACTATACCTTCGGATTAAATTTTCTCTGGCACGACTTGTTTCGCGTTACGTAGAGAGAGAAAAAGAGAGAGAGAGAGAAGGGGAGAGATATGAGATGCGGAAACAAACTAGTTTGTAGATGGTAAGATGAAGATTGCTGAACATACCAGGCATCACAATAGAAAGTTTCGGTCTATTTCTTAGGGCACGGTAGAACTATGGTGGCAGCACACTTTATACATTGGGGGTCTTTATTCTGACTTGTTTTCGACAGTTTGATTTCATGCTGAATTTCAGTAATTGCGTCCCGTATTGTTGGTTAACATGATGCGTCGCTCGCGTGTATGCCTTAGGAGTTTATGGCAATGAGTTGCACTCCCCGCTAGTTCGAAAGAAGTCTTTGAATTTGGTGCAAATATTTTTGCAGCGTAATGCATCACAAATATACGAAATCACTCTCATGATCTGTGTGCGAATAGCGCAAACTACACCGTAGGACTTGTTTGTACACGAACACGTCCACGGTTTGTCTGTCTCTTGCGACCAGTCACCAACGACATACCACTGGTCGCTAGCATATATTATGACTCATTTTCACCCAGTGGTTTGTCGCAGCTCGTTCAGTCCCCGTCTGTGCACTTGGCCGGAACCCTGCTTTCTAAGTCCTTTATGGTAGCTGCAAGAATAGTTAAGTGTTCAGCATCTATGCATATGTATCTAGGAGGAGGAAGCCATCTTGCTTCATTCATTTTCATTTTTATCCAATGTAGCCTACTCCTTCAGAGACATCTGTGTTATTTCTCTGGCTTTCGGCCGCAATACTCGGAGTAGGCCAGTGTCTGTACTTCAATGATTATTGTTTCGCATTCACAGCAAAGTGTAATAATGCCATATTTAAGCCAGTTATAAAACTTTGTAGTATAACAACTTGCGTGTGCAATTCTTCGCAGTAAGCGCGCCATGTGCCGATAAATCTGGTCACTAAAGATAATCAATCCTTACTGAACTCTACGCGTTTGATTCAAAATTAAGCCGATGTGATTTAAGCTGAAGATAATGGCAACAAAATTATGGAAGTTTTTTGGCCCTAATTTGTTCTTTTTCAGTGTGTGAGTACTGTCAGTGACGAAGTTGTGTGAAATGAATATTCAGAAAATTATGTGGATAGCTAGAAGCCACTGAAAGTCAATGGGATGTCACTTTCTATTGTCACTATTCATGGTGATATGTGTCTTTGTAATAAAATATATGGGAACTGTTTCCCCGAGAATCATTTTTACTCTAACTCACTCAAAGCAGCGTCGTATTTCAACATAAAGTAGAGAAAAGTAAAAGAACAAAAGCGCACAATATTTCAGGTTCATAAAGGATCAATAGACAGGAGATGTTCGGAAATGCCCTGGATTAGGTTAGATGCATTTATAAGTCATGTATCCAGCAAATCCTGCTAGAAGCGTTGAAAACATTACACAGACATAATTATCACGTCCATCGGGTAAATCTTCAAGGGATAGTGATATTTCTCATCGCTCTGGTTGACAGCGAGAATGCACCCTATGCTGAAATTTCGCTTGTGGTTTGACATTAAGGGATTTTACTGTAATGAATCCTTTGTTGCAATCCTTGCGACCTTTGTTGCATTGTATTTGGGTATTTTTGACCAAACTCTTTGTGGGAGTCGCACAGGTGTGCATAACACAATAAGTTCGAGAGAGGTGAGACAGACATAGCTTTAATGCTAAGTTATATGCGGATTGTCAGCTATAAATTGTATTTGTATTTTTATCTGCTCCATATACTACAAACTTTTTTTAGGCATTTAGGCAGTATAAACCTAAGCACTGTGGAATTAATCTGCGGACATCAGTAAGAGCGTCACACAAGCGCTGATTACCCTACCACCAACTCTGAATACAAAATGTCCGCTAAAATGAAATACGTGCGCAGTTACTTTTAAAAACATTCTTGCTTTCTTGATATTCACGGGGCCGAGATCGCAGCTCAGAAACCACCAGCTGCGGTTAGTAATGAAGTGTTTGAATATACTTTCGACTTCTTCAATCCAAAGGAACAGATTGATTCAGGAATGAGGCTGCTATAAAATTATGCTGAAAATGCTCTGGATCCAGGAGGCTGACAAAGAGGACCGTGGTGACCATGTTAACACGACCAATTGCGCGCGTTTATGCTTTAGGAGTTTATGGGAATGAGTTGCGCTGCCCGCTAGTTCGAAAGACGTCTTTGAAATTGGTGCAAATATTTTTGTAACAATTTAAAAAAAACATTTGTTTGGAACTGCAACAAAAATGGCTAAGCAAACAAAAATTGATTGATTGATTGATTGATTGATTGATGGATATATTGAAAGGTGCAATAAAAGTGCACAAAAAGTTGCTTCTGAACATTTTATTATTCCTACGAAACGTTTTACAAGGCAACTATAATTTCGTACACTACATGACCTATAGGCTGACAAGAGTTCACAGCAAATTAGAAGTGACCACTATTTAGAGAAGTGTTTTCAAACCACGGCTGCTACGATGTATGAACGCGTATTATTGGAAAAAAGAAGCTGCTGTTTTTACGAAATATGGACAAAATATGCTACCAAAAAAACAGAGCTGCTCCGTAAGAAAATGCAGTGAAAAATATTTTGCTTCCACTGCAAGCAATGGCTGCGATTCTTGTTTTTATGATCATAAACTGATACGCGTCATGCGATATTACTTCCTTAAAGCACGCAAGTGAACACGAATATACAGACGCTAATTCCTTATTACGTATATAGCGTTTCTGTGTTTAAGTGCTTGACGTCCAGCCCAAACATCCTTTCACTCCTTTTTTCATCCATGTTGTTGAGGACCATGAGGATGAAAAATCTTTCAATGGCAGAGGCACCCACAGCTTCTAGAGCTCAGTCTTTCTGAATTCACTTTCGGCCCGTGGTACTTGGTTGCACTGTTGATGAAATAAATGATAAAAATGATAAAAGTGGATATATATGAATATTATTTGTACTTTTTGATATGTCAACCGTATATATGTGATTTTTTATTGTTTTATTTTTATGGAGTTTTCTCTCGTAGCCCTGGTCAACGAAGCCCGAGTTGCGATGGATGCTATTGGGCGTCTGCAACAAGAATCCGACCTAGTGTTTGTGTCGGGTTGCTCGCACAGGCCACCTCCCACCTCTTTAGATAGAATATCGATTTTCCTGTCTCTCGCTCTATCGTACCCCGTCCTGTCTCGGCTTGCGTCGTTTGACTTACGTTGCGAAATGCACCATCTTGGCAACTCTGAATCTCCCTGAATGCTCTGTTTGGTTTAAAATAATGCCGCAACATAATTGGCAAATATGGCAAAATTGAACATTGTCCTGCGTAGAACCTACGCTTCAGTTCTGCGTACGTCCTACGCTTGAGTTCTGCGCACAAGAACGAGTCATTACAGCGAAATTATTCCACCCACAAAGAAAAAAAAAACCTTGTTATAAAAGTCATATGCACTGATCAAAATACTAAGCAAATCTTAGAGGGAAGTTAAAATGTAGTGAATTTTGTTCACATTCCCTAATATTTTAATTATATTAATGCTGTCACATGTCAGAAAGATTTGGAAAATATAATGTGGAATGCACCTTGCGTAATTTCTGTTGCAACTGATAGCTTAAGAAAAACGATTGGTCGGAACTGGCTTTATGCTCTCCCATAGTAGAGTACCTTGTACTCTAAATCGTTAACATCCATTTCTAAACACACAACGATTTATTCTAAAGCGGGATGGCTGAGTGCTCTCCCATAGCGAGTGCGAAGTAGTCGAAATCATTAAACATTTTATCTAAACACACCTTTGAAATGTTCAGGAGAACATCGTGTAGCTCTTAATACTACAAAGCACTTTGAGTCGTTTACTTCAAGTGTCATATGATTCTAGGAATTGTTAACAGAAGTATGGGTTGCTTTATAAAGTACTCAGTTCTGCAGAATCTTAGCGCCTCCGTCTAAGTTTTACATACCAAAGACTGAACTGCCTTCAATCACTTAATTGAATAACTTCATTGAAGGAAGATGCAGTTTGAAGGAAAAGTTTATATGCCTAAATAATGAAAAAAATTTTTGTGATTATGCGAGACGTATCGAACTTCCATATAACTGTCCATTGAGGACTCTGTTCATTCAGAAGTCTGTCGATTGGCGGGAGTTTGTCAAACAGTGCACCCCTGTATCTGCTAGTTCATCGTCAACGTAATTTTGAAAAGATACAGCTTACTAACTACCGATACGAATGATAACAATGAAATACTCTTTTTTACAGTGAAAGCAGACCCTAGACACTCGCTCCTCGATGCGCTAATATAGCAGGCTATGCATTAGCCCTTTCTGTGAACGCATTATAGCCCTCGAGTTAGGCTTAACGCTGCCACATGATTACACGAACTCTTCCTGCTCTTTATTTTAACGCACTTCAACAAAATCAGGCTGAATCAGAATTGTGTCCTATAGGAAATTATCTCCCTTGACGGGAAATCACCAGACCTTGTCGGCGTTCACAACAACATAAACTATGCAAAATAACCTCCGTAATGAAATTTCCCACAAAGCCTCGTGTGATACGCATGCCGATGGCGCACTGAAAGTCAATTTTCCTCAATGTCACATGATGCCATTTGATCGCGCTACCCTTTTTGCGTCATCAGGAGTTCTCCAATCACAAACTTTAGGACGTCATCGTGAAGTGAACAAACAAACCGCCATAACACGGTGTCACCCGATGAGATACTCAGCGACGCCGTCGTGGGGCAAAGTGGTGGAGGCAGCGCACGCGAAGTGTAGAAAGCTTGCGGCGACTTAGATCCCCGAAACAATGTGGAATCACCTTAGCTGCAGAAAAAATTTTGAGGTGCGCACGTCGAGGATTAGTGCAATTGACTGCGAAGAAAAGGTGGAGAAAATGAAGGGCAAAGTAAATGTTGTATACGAGTTGTGATACGTGGGAACAATAAGAGTTGTGAAGTGGACATGTGTTAACTGGGAGGTCCAAGCTGCGACCCAACGGCCTTCTTTCACTTATCAGTTGAGTCACTGATCTGAACTATTATATGCGAGGTTCGCCGTGGAGGTGTGAACGGTAAACTATCGCTTTCTGACACTACTATCACGGGTTCGATCTCAGCCGCTCTAGTGACATTTCGATGAAGAAGGAATGCTAGAGGCACGTGTACTGTTCGATATCGGTACATGTTAAGCAATACCAGATGGTCGACATTTCTGGGCCACTGTCCTATGGTGTCTCTCATAATAAGATGTCCGTTTTGGCATGTTAAACTTCAAATAATGGTGTGCCAATACTGCAGCTATTAAAGTCGATATTTAAAAGTCAGCCAAAGCTCAACCAAAAGAATCCAAATTAGACCAAACGCTAAAATTTAGGACTAGTACCTTGTCTGAAGTAACATATACAGGTCTTTTTAAATATTGCTTCGCCACAGATAATGACGTCAGTAAGTTAGATAGATAGATAGATAGATAAATAGATAAGATAGATAGATAGATAGATAGATAGATAGATAGATAGATAGATAGATAGATAGATAGATAGATAGATAGATAGATAGATAGATCGTTAGATAGATAGATAGATAGATAGATACATAGACGGGATGTTTTCTTCACCTGAAAATTATACGCAAGGTAAATATTTCAAGTACTACTCTTGTTTTTTTATACATAAGATGATGAACATTCTTCGATTACACATGGACTCAACTTAGAATGATTACACTTAGCTTGGTAGCTTAACAGGTAGTTTGATGTATAGCCCTGCCAATTTAAATCATGATGATTAATTCACTTGCAACGATGATCACCTCCCTATTACTCGAAATTGGCAACACCGCCCACTAGAACATGCCATTCGCTGATAATGGCAATGAGGGGCAGAGGACTCCGATGGGACCCAGAGACCCGCAGTCTACTTTTATGCAAAGCACACGCTGCGCACTTTCATTGTACAACAACGCATAGAAAAATATCTCATAGACACTATATTGAACGTAAGAGTCAGTGCTATATATATGGTGTTGCCCCTGAACGAATATGCTTCGCGAGCAGTCAGCTTTTAAAGACGATAATCTTTCTTGAGGTTCTTCGACGGGAAAATTTTGGTCTGTCTGTCTGTCTGTCTGTCTGTCTGTCTGTCTGTCTGCACATTTGTCTGTTTGTCCTATCTAACGATACCTCAAACGGCACCAAACGGCCAACCTTATCCGCAGCGCCTACCAATATTGCTCAAGGTTTAGTATTCATGGTAGTGTGATTTTCAAATAAAACTAGAAATATTGCGCATATCCGAGGCGCCATAACAACATGTCTATGTTCTGTATGTCTGCCTTTATACTAGAAGAGGACACACGTAAAACACTCTAAGGGCTGTAGTGTTTCACGCGCTGCGCTGACAGTGCAACGCCATGCTCAAGAGGGTGTTTCCAACGCTTTGCTACGACGTCACGGTGATGGCACCTGCCCGTCGCTTTCTATTCTACACCTTATCAACCCCGTGACTGGCGCGCTCCGCGGTCGAGCATGCCTTCGTTTTCAAAGATAACTGCCAGAGGGCGCTCATGTATGAAGTGCCTAGACGCGCTTGTTTGCCTCCGTTACACGCTCGATGCACTCTAACGCAGCGCCTCCAGAATACCATTCACCAATTTTCTTGCGCAGAACATCAAATAAACGTTTTGTTCACTCTCTCCAGACGCAACACTATCGTCGTACGATGACATTTGCGGTGTAACATTCACATTTGGAACCAATTTTTCACAGGGATGAAACTTGTTAGCTGACGCTGCCTGCGTCGGCATTAACAAAGCGTTAGAGGGGGGAACATTGAGTGAAGGGAGAAAGAGGGAGGGGACGCGCATTTGCAATGAATGAGTGAACGCGGCGAGGAGGTCTGTCTAGAGGAGACAAATGGGAGAGCACAGGAGGGAGATAGAGGGGGAGGGGACGTGCATGCGGAGTGGAGCGTGGACGACACCAGATCAAGCTCGCTCATAAGATATGACAAATCTAAAAACTAATTCTATAATACAAGTTAATCTTATGATGCACACAAACCTGGAACATTTAAGTTTAGTTTCCTGCCCTATGGGTAGTGTAACGTTTTTGCATATATGTTTAGAGAAACTGCGTAGACAGCAACTTACGTAGTATACTGATTCGTGATTAACTTCGCAAGTACACAAAGAAACAGAAAAATTGTTTTTGAGAAAAAAATCACTTTCTTCTTTGCACTCGACCTTATTTCAATGCAGAGCAGACTTCACAATACAGGCACATTCCGACATTGCACGCACATCTTACAGTGCTGAGGGATAAATGTTACAGAAACAGATATAATTTAGTTTATGTTGCATTTAACTTTAATTAGCGACCATTCATTGTCACAGCATTGGGAGGTGTTTCACTTAACAAGCACAATCTGTCTGAACTGTTTATCCCGAACGCCATCAGTAAACAATGTGTAAACCTGTAAACAAAATTTGCAGTCATATCTGAAAAAATATCGCAACCAATGGTGAATGCCACTTCCTGATTGAAACTCAATTTTTACGTCTCTACATGTACTTACCCTCAACGTCGCTGCTCGGTCAGTATTTATTCTGTATTTTCAAGTTTGATATAAATCATTTCAAAAATTTAGTTTTCCATACAACGGTGCACGATGTATTCGTGGCATTGCCCGTAGCACATGTTTTTAGGTGGAATATCAGTGTCGCGCGAGAAGCGATGTCAATATGCACCTATGCACACATATGAATACCGTATACAAAACATCACAGCGCTCTTACTCTCTCTTCTAGCTGACGTTCACGTGTCGAGCCTTATGACAGTAGCCATCTTACTTGTCTCCGTGTTTTGTACGTATGCTTCTTTTATACGTAGGACTCACCAGCATAGATCCTGCAAGCACTTCAAGCGACGTGCACCGAAGCAAACACTTCAAGAGCAGCGCATCTGGCGCATTATTGATGCGACTGCGCGAACTCTGCGTCTCCATCACCCATAAAGCGGCGTAGCATTGTGCAAGACCTCCACCTCTCCCATTCTGACACTATCTGAAACCTTGTTCTCTCATATATAGCGATATAACAAGAAGAGGCCCCCGTCTGCTGCAGCCTCCATGCGGTCGGCTTGTGCGAGCTTAGGCCGGCCTTCAGTTTGGTTACATTTATCACTGGTGATAGGGCTAGACGCCAAAATTAATTGGTGCTATTTTTCAGCCTCAACGTCAATGGGAGCGCAAGCTCGGGAACCAGGAGCAAACAGGAATGGAGACGAAGCTTGTGCATATTTGATAGCAAGCTACAAAAATAAAGGAATTTTCTCGCAGCTGGCGACAGTGAAAGCAGGACGCCGTGGCTTTAAAGGAAGCCAAATATTTCGTTTTGTGAACGCCTAACGCCTAGTTATAGATATAAAAGTTGATGAAGCGAAAAGGTGTGGTCACATAAGAAAAAAAAATTTTTAAATAGCGGAGGAGCTAACGCATACATTTAGGGTGCAGTCATGCCTATATTCGGCCGAGTTTAAAGTTGAAACCAATTGCGAAACCCGTGTTGTCTGACCATTTCCGATAAATCAAGTGCTACACAGAGTATTTTGAGAAAGTATAAACGCAGAGTTAGCATCTGGGTTGCAGAAAAACACACCTATTTTCTTCAATATCTCGGCTTCTTTTATGATATGTGTAATTATTTATGTTTATGGAAGCTTTTTTTAATAAGTGTTCAGGAAACGTTCGTAATTTTCCGGAGTGCATCTCTCAACTAAAGTTGAGAGATGCGGGGCTTTGGCGGCGTGGTCTTGTGAACCATTGGAGCAGCAGGTGATGAAAGAGAGAATGTAGAGAGGAGAAAACAGTTCTTGAAGGGGCTTATGTGTGTCTATACAACTTTCACCTCGTAATTACGAAAATATTGTTTCGAGTAATTGGGTGTGCCTGCAGATTGGAGCTATTGGAAATGGGCACCAGTAGCACTAGTGATTTTTCTTTCTGTTCGCCGCAACTACGGTTCACGAAATTATAAGAGGCACAAAATTTACCCGGTCATAAATATTTTTTTTCATCCTTAAAGTAACCTATTACCACTTTGCTTTCCTGTGTTCTGCCCCGTATAGACTAAAATATACAAAAGTTGCTTGAAGGGGGAAAAACACACTTTTCCCGGCCTAAGTTATATCGAAAGCCGGTTTTTCTACTATCGCGTTATTTCCGCTATTTGAGTGGACTCATTTGTTTTTCAGTGTTTTGGTAAAAATTTGCGCAAATATTATTTTTATTTCTCCAGTGCTTCCCTCTGCCAGCCTTAGTTCATTATAGAAGTGCCTGAAACAAAGCTTTGCAATTCGACAAATTGGCCTTTATTTTTGTGCTGAGCGAAGTCTGCTTTTGTGTTCTTCACTGTGCGTCAGATGCAAAGATTGCATTGCAAAAAAACAGCACCAATTTGAAAGAACATAAAGCGTGGTCATGAATGGGCTGGACCACTTTTCCGACGCGCGAAAGCGTAATAAATGCAGCACACCTAGAATAAGCACACTTTCCGCAAGAATAATCTGGTTATCTTTGACTCGGTGGAAGCAAGGCGACCTAAAAACGCTGCCGTACCAAAAAAAAACCTAAACTTAAAAGAGGTACAAAGACCACAACACTACATTCAGGATCTAATCCTTAATCACCGTGCCATGACGTTTTTGCTTTTTGATTTCGATTTCAGTGTCGAAGCGCAGCTCACTGTCCCCTTCATTCAAATCTTCGAAAATATATGTAGTATCCATAAAGGCTCAAACCGTTCTCTTCCTTCAAATCTGCGAAAATATATATAGTATCCATAAAGGCTCAAACTGTGCTCCCTTACCACTACCGAGATTGGCTACGGTTCTTTCGCATCCCGTCTGAACCTCTAAATATGTTCTGCTTAATTTATGTTCCCTAACAGCTACACACTTCTATGATTACCCTTTTGTCGTCCTTCGCACGTCAACGCTATTTTAGAGTTGCACGCCGACGTGAAATGTACCGGAACTGAACAAGAGAGGGCTGAGTGCAAGGAAGGTATAAAGAAGAAAAAAGAATAGTGGTTATTTTAAATCACCTCACTTGTCTATAAGCAGTCCGAAAAGGGGCCGCATTTCTCAGAGAACCACAGCACAGCTTTCGTTCGATCGCTTCTCAGAGCCGCCGTAGCCTTGCCGGTTCCCTGGTTATGAGTAAACTGTTGTCGGATTTTAGAGGCGAAGCTCCTTATAACGGCACCTGTTCGTCCCTCGTAGCCGTTGTAGAGTGTAACAAGTATAAAATTTTGACCTCCAAGGTGGTGCCGGTGAGATATTTCTTCTGTGTGTTGTTGAACAACAAAAAATAGTGCTCAATGCACATGTCAATGGCTGCTAATGGGGAATGAAAGACAACAGTATTCGGCTTTTAGTTAACGCGCACGCTGCGATCCCCATTAGCAGCCACTGGCATGTACATTGAGCACTATCTGATAGGAAAAGGTTGCTATGTTATACGCGCTGGCCATAACCTCATTAGTTTTAGAAAGGTTTAGCGAGCGTTGGGCCGCAGTGCCATGAATACAGTGAACTAGTATATACCATGAACTCGAGGTGGTTAAAGGTAGGAAGTAGACCCGAAGCGCAAGCCGTAAGAAAGTGTGCGTGTGCCACCTCTTGTTTAGTCCTTGGAATATCCGCTGGATAGCGGTGCTTCTATATATGGGGAATATATGATGAAAAGATGCGAGATGGTGGTACTTGGAGTGTTGAATAGATGACGAACGGACACACAGACAGATGCGTGGATGGACGTATGAACGGAAGAAGGGGCGGATGCATGGACGAACTCAAGAACGGACGCACGAACAGACGCACGCACGGACGGACGAATGGATGGTCACACAGACGGACGCATGGACGGATGAATGCTTCACCCCACTCTCCATCCTTCACTCCGTGGATATGCTGCCAATTTTTTTTCAATGCGAAGCATTTCTTAGCGAACTTCGGTGACGTTGAGTCTATCTATCTATCTATCTATCTATCTATCTATATATCTATCTATCTATCTATCTATCTATATATCTATCTATCTATCTTTCTATCTATCTATCTATCTATCTATCTATCTATCTATCTATCTATCTATCTATCTATCTATCTATCTATCTATCTATCTATCTATCGCTTACGTTTGGGTGCCCTCGTGGTCACCCCCTTGGCCAGAAGCCAAATTAGCATGGGAGGGTAAGGGTAAGATGGTTTGACGAATATGATGTGCTAGTCAAGACGTGAATAATGTAACAATCCCGTCGCGTACGTTGTGAAGAACTTTCTGTCAGACAGTGGCACATACCCACGGGCGGCCATGTGCCACAGGTGATTGACACTTAGCATCTACCTAGGAATGACGAGAACACACACGGCAATTTTAAGGCGGGAGCGTTAAGAAATACCCGACATCGGTAGCATCGAGCCGACGAATGCGAAAAATAATTGTTGGGGTCTCAGCTGGAATCGAACCCAAACATTTTGCGTGGCAATGAAGCGTTTTACCACAGATCTGTGCCAGGTCTCGGAACTATTTTTGAAATAGATGCTGATCTTCGTTAAACATCAATAGTGGTTGCAGTGCTGCCTACCCAACTTTATAAACATTACGTATGTACTCTTTTGACATAGCCGTCACGTCGGGTTTACGTCAACTGTGGTTAGTTGCCATGCGCTGAAGTTGATTTACGTGGCAGTGTTCAGGGCGAGCATCGTCACGAGAATCGGCGCTTTATGTCAGTTTCTGGTGTTGCTAATATGCATGTTCCAGTTGGCATCGTTGCGCAACTGCACACAACTGGTTATATAAACATCTGCAACTCTTCAACAAATGTCAGAGCGTGCAACATTTTTACTTATATTTAACGTCATTTCATGGCGTCTGGCTCAATAAAAAATTGCAACATTGTCACCTTGTCTCCGCGCGCTTCGCAAAACATCCATTTTTATGTACGTGGGATCTGCCGAATTTTTCGCAGACTGGTGGTGAGTAGGGGATTCATTGTATTTTGGTGTTACATACCCGTTTATGAGGATGATAGTAACTCACAGCCAATGTTGTCTTATTCATTTTTATGCATTGGTTAGGCTTTGTCATCTTGTTTTGACGTGAACCACAGTTCAGCAGAAAGCACCTTTAACACAAACACTTCGATGCGTAGCTTGGGCTAGTTTGATTTATGCCAGCCGCGAAGAGCTGGTCGCTTTTGCCGAGATAATACCTCGGTAGACTTGGATAGCATGTCGGCATGTATGAATTGCATCTTGGCAACATAACCGAAACCTACGTGGTGTCAGCGTCAATCAAACTGCTCCAGGACAGGTGACGGAGTGTTCGTGTTAAAGGTGCTGACGGTTCTAGTGTTATTTACCCAGTTTCTGGGACACATCCCCGTTTGTGAAATGTTATACGGCACTTATCTTACTGCATTTTGGTCTGCTTCGTTGTCAAAAACAAATATAAAGCACTTACCAGCTATTCGTATCGCAGAACACGCAGCACTTCTAATTGATATATGACTTATAGATTTATGCATATAATTGCAGCAATACAGGGCTTTAAAAACGGTGACAAAATCGGCCCTCAAGAAGAGGCGCTCAGCGTAACATCAGCCGGGAGCATGGTTTAACACTTTAACCATCCTTCTCTTTTGTCGCCTCAAAAGGCAGTCAAAGCTATCTTGCGCTTTTTGAAAACTACCAGTCTATGTGAACACATTTAACTTTTGTGTAGAGCTACCACTGCCTACGCGTCCACCCATTCGTGGACAATCCTTTTTTTTCTCTCTTCTATTCCCTCTCTCTCTTATCTTTATAGTACCATTTCCCATTCCGCCAGCGCAGGGTAGCAAACTGAGCATGTGCCTGGCCAACCTCCCTGCCTTCTCTCTTTCTGTTCTTCTCCTAATCCTTAACCAGCAATATATGAATCAATGAATTATTTTTTCTGTGAGCAATATATTTTAGCTCACGAAATTGTAAGTCAAGCAATATTTAAAAAATAACCGAAAACAAACTGAACTTCTCCTTCAAAAGCAAAACCCAGTAGCTTCATACGGCCCCGTGCCGATCATCTTCTATACTGCCAAGCTGGTTTCGACTCTCGGTGCCTGCCTCAATCATGCTGCAAGAAACCAGCATTTGTGCTTGTAACATTGGCGATTTCAAACTCTCCTGCAATTCTTATTGCAAGTACAAGTCGCGCAGTGCCCAATACGCTGTAAGTCTTTCCTTTGCGAATCACCCAAGAGCCAACTGTGCGTACGTCAGGCAACACGCAAACTTACGCAGCTGCTCACTATGTTAATGCTTTTGGTGACGATGGCTAATAAATATGCCTGAGAGCTTTGATTAAAACATTTAAAACACCTGCTCGCTGCGATAACCTTATGTTCAGAGGCCTGGCGCGGTTCTACTTTTCTGGCAGACAATATACATGGGTTGAAAGGACTTCCCTGGCTACAGAAAATGTAATGTCATGCTCTGTGGTAGAATACCTGCGTGTTATGCAGAAAGCTTGGGTTTTACTCTCGCTCAGACTGAAGATATTTATCTCTCTTGATTATGTGCTCTCGGATAACCCTGCATTTCCGCTCACTATCAACAACCCAGACACCGGAATTTTCGCTACAAGGGCTCCAACGCTCACGGGCTAACATGAAATTTACTTAACCTGAACAATAATCTTCATCTACTATGCACAATAAGTCACACTTTTCGTCAGATTGTGCTAATATTCTGCTTCAGATAAGCGCGACGATTGTTGTTTATTTGAAAAATGCACAATTATATGAGCGCAGAAACCAGAGCAATATTCGTGCGCACTGCGGATTTGGACATACTTGAGTCGTTTTGCCTAACAAAGAGACAAACAGAAAGACATACACACAAAGAGACCGAGCTTTTTGCCTTAAAGTACCTCGAATAGCTATCGTCTTTAGGAGAGAGAGAGAGAGAAATAAATAAAATAAAGAGGACGGGAGGTTAACTTAGGAGAATTGGTTTGCTACCTTGTACAAGGGGGGCAGAGAAATGAGTGTCGGAAAGAGGATAAGAGAATAGAGATAGAGAGAGATAAAATAAATTACGAAAAAGACACACATGCACACAAATGTACAGCGTTTCGATCAATGTCGTCTGGAGAGACCAGTTGAACGCAGGAAGCTCAGCAGCGCTTTCACAGCCTTCTTTCGCGACGCAGAGTCCTGTCGGATTTTTTCTTCCGAAAGCGACAGGTTGTCCAGCTGGTCTAGTGCATCGCAGAGTGAGTGCATCCGCGAGAAGTACTGTGGACATTCGGACAAAACATGCCAAGTTGTTTCATCACTGCCACAGTTGTCACATGCTGAGGGGGGGGGGATTATTTTATATGAAAAGAAGAGAAAAGGGAGCCCCGTAAATGTCTCTCAGGAGTAGGACACCTCAACGGTAGCTCACGAGGGATGGGGGTAGAGAAGGGATTAAGACAGAGAGGAAGGAGAGAGTGAGGCGCAGGGACAGCGAATGACGGAAGTAAGGAGAAGATAGGAAAGATGGACACGGTTGCAGGAGTCCGAGGAGTGGGCATAACTGGAGAGAGCTCTTGTCGGCACCAGGAGATGGTGTAGGGCTAATCCAGTCGACAAGAGCTACACTGTCGTCGTCGTCGGCGGCGACCGGCGTCAGGAGTTGGCGTAGGACCAGCCCAGTCCGCCAGAGCTGCGCTGTCGTCGGAGATTGCGAGCACACAACCAGTCGGCACAGAATCCAGTGAGTGAGTCGTTCACCTGCTGCAGTGTTGGCCATTCCTATGCAGAACGCGTACGTATTGGTAAACAATACACCTAACCATAATCTGCACATCATAGTAGCGTCTTCTCGGTGAAGTTTTGGGAGAATATCAAGGCTGAGAGTTGGGTCTAAGGTATGTAGTCGTTCGCGCGTCATTTTAATCGCGCAGGTGCCATCGCTTCCTTATTTTATGAATCGAACTGACGAGCTGGTGCATATTTAAAGCTATATTATCAGGGGAAGCGCTAAAGCTCAGATGTGTTTGATTCACCATGCCTTATTTGAGGTTCACAATATTGTTGGCTAGCCACGCCTCCACAGTTCTTCCTAAATGATACTGCTATAAAGCAGATCTACTGGGGTAAAAGATAGTTTTTATGCATTATGATGAGGAAGTGCATCTTCATCCTTTTAAAACTCAGTAAAAGCGTGCATACAGTGTTTACCTTGGCATGTTGAATTCAGAAATTCTAATAAACACTCATCATGAATCCAAAACTTTGCAATTTATGGGGAAGGTTATTTCCTTAAACAAAATGTAATTGTGCAAAAACAGGCGTAGCATAGATGGTACAACTAACCCAACTTATACCGAACTCACGATATAACAGGAAATGCTTAGTTCGATAGATCACATATATCAGTATACATCATATAATAAAACTTCAAGCATTTTCAATGCGAATTTCAGTGCGCAAGTAGTTTTTCAGGTGCTTCTTTACAGTAATAATGAAAGCGTGCTTTCACAGCATTACGCGCCACTTCTTCATTTAGTCTTATTTTTTCGTAATTTCCAGTTTCGCGCGCAAGGTAGTCGCGTATGCGGGCTATGAGCATGAATTTAGAACCTTCAATGGCTTCGTGCCAATCGTGCGAGAAACAGTGAAAAAAAGTGATGTCTTGAATTGCTGGCTAGTATAAAAATCTTCAATGAAGAAAAAGTATGTATCCGCTCCCTTGAACTGAAAGCGAACACATTTAGAAAATTGCGAACATCTTAAAATATGAAAATAACAAAGTTAGAAATATAAATGTTACGCATCAGACCTCCAAAAAGTTTGAAGGCGTCGACACAAGAAGCCTGTTCTGCAGTCGCAGTAAATATTACAAATACATTGTTCTCAAAGGTAGAGTCACTCCCGCATTAAGGCGGTCACCCAGTCAATGAGAAAATAGCTTATAGTCTGCAGGCACACGCGTTGAAGAGTACTCAAGCTGTACGCATTATTCGGTAACTAATTAGCGGAGACGTTGAACTAGGGCACGCTTGCGTTGTGAGCAATCGTTGAAGCTTGAGGCCTAAGTCTCTTATCAGTGTTCAAATCATTACATTATGCTCTGCTTTCTTTCCCTTTTTGCCAAATATACAGGACAACTGGCAGTAGCAGATTTGCTTTCACTTGTTCAGATTCAGATTGTTAATAACTTTGTTATCAAAAACTCTGAGGAAAGTTTTAAGTTGGAAACGATGAAAAAGGATTTGATTTGAGAAAAGTGTTCTTCAAAATGAGACTTATTTTCTTTAGGTTAACACCTACCATACCTGCTGTTTTAAAATAATTGAATATGGCTTCTAATCTCTGAATAAAAAAAACAAAAACCAGGTCAACATGTAAAGCTGACCTGTGACATTCGCCAACACTGCGCCAATGCCAACTATTCAACAGTATTCCTAATGAAGTGAACCAAACACAATGCAAATAGTTTGAGTTAGTACCACACATAATTTATAGTTTTAAAATAGAGATGTTGAGTGCACTTCATCAAAGTAAAGCCTAATTAATGTGTGCGCGAAGTTTAGCTCGACCATTGTCGCATTAAGTTGCTTTCTATATGTACAAACTTGTTGCACATACATTGGACAGAGATTATAGTTTTTAATACTATTATGGGAACGGACTTCGCATCCATGGGTAGCGATATTTTGGAATAACTTTTACTCGTAGACTCTAGTGTATTCTACTGTGATTATTGGAATATTTGAATGTACACCGGCGAGTAGATAGAGTAATATAAAAAGTGACTGTGAAACATTGCATTACTTCCTGACTATAAACAAAAAATTCAAAAGCTTCACTCTGAAAGGGTGAGCTACGGTGAAGGTTCTTACAATGCTACTCTAAATTTAGAAGTTCCATCTATATGACGCCCAACGATGATCTTGTATAAAGCTGCCAAATGACGTGCAATGGAGCAGTACAGTTGTTCGTGAAGAAATTGTGAGGACAGAAAATGTGTATTGAAATCAAGCGCATCAGCAACGGTTGAATTTGTGCCCATACAGGAAGCAATGTGCTTTTACAAAGATGCGCGAAGAAACGCAAACACAGCTGAAGAAGGATATGTTGGGATAATTCGAATTGCTCTCGGAAAGGACAGTGGCGCCAGCATTGCTCGTAACTTTTAAATGCACAAGGATTGGTTGATTCAAATGTGCGGTTTAACGTCCTTAAACCACCATGATTATGAGAGAAGCCGTAGAGGAGGGCTCCAGAAATTTCAACCTCCTGGGGTTCATTACATGCGCCTAAATCTCATCACAACGAACCACAGCATTTTCGCCGCCAACGAAAAAGCAGCCGCCCCAGCCCGTATTTGATTCCGCGACCTGCAGGTCAGTAGCCGAGTACCATGCCACTAGAACACCATGACGGGGCATGCGCAAGGATAAGACAGGGTGAAGTGCTTATGACGAAGCTCACTTGAAGTGGGCACATTCATTGGTTCACTTATAAGGCGCCTATAAGCCATGGAGGCGTTGAAGCCTTAATTTCAAAGGTTCTAAGCAATTTCGACTCTCAGTGATGACGCGTACTCATTAAGCGGTGGTCCTACACTCGCCTCGCGACTGATTAGTTTGCAAAGCTCATGCCTTCAGAAGTTACGCAGACGTCATGATCATGGAAAGGACTTTCCCTTTCAAGATTTTTTTTTAGAAAGGCGTTGGAGCGACGAAGGTATGGAAATAGCTGATTCTTTGTCACGCCTCTTTGGACGTGAGGTTGAAACTGATATCTGAATACGGCAACAACTCTATGTAGTGCTCGGTAAAAATATTTTCACCATAATTTTTTAAATTTTACTTGCCACGTAATGAAATCTGAGGAACAATTAGATATACAAAAACAAAGGAAAGATTCTTTGTGACTTTTGAACTGTAGTGTAATGATTATGAAGTAACTTAGAAATGACTTAAGATGAATAAAAGTCAGCCTTGTTTTGATGGGATTCATTTAACGACCCTCGAACTTTACAAACACTACCTTCAAATTTGAATATTTAGGGTTCAGATCCTACCAGAGAAAAGTGTGCTTTTTCGTCCATTCAATTTTTAATGATGTAAGTGAGAAACACTACAATTCAGTTTCGAAGGCACAAATACCAAACGTCTTTATGTTCTGTTTACAAATACTTAAGTAGGCCACTTAGTTGATGGTTCTAACGAAATGAACTGCTTCGATAGAGGTGCATAATACGTTGGCGTTGCTAGTGGGGCAAAACACGGCAGCACACGTAGGCTAAGCACATTTCGTAATAGTCGCACCTGCTTGTGGCTACGCGCAATCTTTCAGCGATTATCAGTGGCTTTAAACAACCTGATGCGACGTCTTCCGGCAGAAATATCATAAATAGTCCCACATCATAAGATGATAATTGCTTAGCTCACACGAAGTAACCCGATGGAGATCGCCCTACGCAATGATGTCTGCCCTACGCTAATCTGAACTATATTTCTTGAGCTAGAGTTCAGTCATGATTTGGAACAGGCACTTCAAGAGTGCACACGTGCAATCGGGAAATCAGGATCAACTTTGTATTCAGTGTTCCGAAAGAGGCGATTTGAAGAATATTACCTATAGGTAGAGACCGGGATTTCGAACTATTGGTTACTTTATTTGGAGATAGCATACCGCTATGTACCCAAAGGTTGATAGCACAAGCAGGGAGCGGAAATTCCCAATACCTGCCATGCAGTAACTATCGACAGCGGCAGCGCCACTTTTACCAGTGGTAGTTGCCTGGAAACCTACAGCAGCCTGTCTTTACTTGACAATGTATGATTTGAACTACGCGCAAAACGTAAAAGAAACTAAAGCTATGAGCCAAGCCAACTTGAATTCAAGCCTCTAAATACACGCATTATTATGACAGGGGCTTGGCGGTCGTCTTCACCAATCATAAAAGTGACACTGCACTTCTGCCAGTCTAGTTAGGCTCGCAGAAAACTGGGTTCACTCATATGTATACAGTACGCACAGATTGAAATAGGACACCTTGACCGCGTGGCTACCGGCGCAGCTAGCGCAGCTCGTGGGTTCTCGTGGAACCAAGGTGTTGCGTTGTGGTATAGAGCGAGGGCGAGAAAATCTGCAGAGCAGGATAGCCACTTCCGATCGCGAACGTCTCGGCCTGTAGTTACCAAGGCACCCATTACATGCATGGAGCTGCTATGCTAACGCGTTTTTGCATGCCGACAGAAAGGGCTCACGTTCTGCGCTTTTTGTGTGATGCGGCACGCATGCTCTATAAGTAAGAAACACGATTCGGTTAAGAGATTGTGCCTTACATGCATTCACAAACAACTGCATAAAAGTTTAGTAAGTTTATAACGTGGTTTCTGTCACACACAAAAAAGTGGCAGCAAATCCTCGGAGTGAATGATGGAGAGTGGGGCGAAGAGTTCGTCCGTCCATTCGTTCTTGCTTCCGTCCGTCCATGCGTCCGTCAGTGTGACCGTCCATGCGCCCATCAGCTCGTCCATGCGTGCGTCTGTTCGTGCGTCCGTCCCTGCGTTCGTCAATGCAGCCGTTCCTGCGTCCGTTCATGCGTCCATCCATGCATCTGTCTATGTGTCCGTTCGTCCATCTATTCAACACTCCAAGTACCACCATCTCGCATCTTCTCATCATATATTCTCCATATAGAAGCACCGCCATCCAGCGGACTTTCGAAGAACTAAACGAGAGGTGGCACACGCACGCTTGCTTACGGCTTGCGCTTCGGGTCCACTTCCCACCTTTGACCACCTCGAGTTCATGGTATATACTAGTTCACTGTATTCATGGCACTGTGGCCGAACGCTCGCTAAACCTTTCGAAAACCAAGGAGGTTACGCCCAGCGAGTATGACGTAGAACCCCCTTTCATGTCAGATAGTGCTCAATGTAAATGCCAATGGCTGCTAATGGTGATCGCACCCTGCGCGTTAACTAAAAGCAGAATGCTCCTGTCTCTCATTCCCCATTAGCAGCCATTGACATGTACCTTGAGCACTATTTTTTATTGTTCAACAACGCACAGAAGAAGTCTCTCACCGGCACCACCTTGGAGGTCAAAATGTTATACTTGTTACATACTAAGGGAGACGAACGGGGGTTGCTATAAGAAGTTTCGCCCCTAAAACAAAAAAAAAACAGGAAGCTTTCGTAGAGGCCATCGGCCACCGATAATCGTGCCAGCTTCTGCCATTCTTTATTGACGGCAGCCCACAGGTTGTCGGAAGGACACTATTTCTAATACACTGTTTCAATGTCGCACGAAGAAAGCTCTGTGGCTGCTTCTTTTTTCGTCGCGACAGAAAGCTCGAAATGAACTCACTACACTTTTGTGCATGAAGATGTTATCTTTATCACGCCTGCGAACGCACCGAACGCAGAATCTTGTACCCGAAACAAGTTTTTTTTTTACTTGCAGAGCCTATAGGTGCAGCATCAATCCAAGGCACTGAACGAGAGCGTCGTCTACTCGCGCCACAGTATGAGTAGTGTGCACCGGCGATCTATTTCTGTCGCTATGCGAAAGCGTGCTAGCCTTGCAGTGCCGCGCTAGAAGTGTGCAGTTTGTGAACTAAAGGCCGACTCTTTAGCGACCGGAAGAAGTAGTCCTGTCTTGTAGGTGTTCTTCCCCTCGCTCTATACCACAATGCAACACCGTGATTTCAGCAGCGCCCACGAGTTTTGGCATCTCTGCCGGCGGCCACGCGTTCCAAGCGTCCTATTTCAACCCGTGAGTACTGTACTTAAGCAATATCAATACCTGTGCAAATAATGAGTTGAAATTGTTGTGCTCAACCGTTGCTTCTTGAGACGTTAAGCCCCACATATCGAACCGTTGCTTCTGGGAAACGCTGAAAAACCTTTGCGGAACTGGAAATTCCAGGGTGTGTCGACCGCAGAGACGCGGTAAACATGTGTTGCACGATGAAGCCGACATCAATGAATGCATGGTTGATCTGCTCGGCATAGCTCGTTGCAGCTCACGCTCTCTGCCCGCCATAACTTGCTGTCTTTATCTTTCCTGTAGTTGACAAGCCAACCGAGCGAGATAACTCAGTGTGACCCAACTTCTAATATTGATGAGCGAAGGGCGAGAAGGAGCGGAGGCCCTTGCTACGATCGCAAGTCATTCACTTCACGTGACTCCCCTGATTAATTATCCATAAAATAAGGAATGAAAAAGACACGTAAGCAAAAAAAATTCCTTACAGGGGTGTCATTTTCTTGTTTCTAAAAACTTGTGAAAGCCAATAATTGCGAACAATCCTATCAACCTCACTCCGTTCAACTGAATCATAGGATGCCCGGCTAATGCTACGAGCTTCCACGTCTTTTGAGACCAAAACTAGCGCTCAGCTTTCGGGGCCTGGAAGAAGTGCACATGTCCTCAATTCTGTTAGAGCTGATGACACAAGCCTAATTGTTCTCATTTTGCTATGCTAAGACAGCATTACGCAGAAAAATGACGACGATAGAATTGGGGCTGAATTTAATGTAGCCGTATTGCGACGCGTTGGTAGGTTTGCGCCAATGAGAAAGTTTAAAAAAACAGTATCCATGAATAAGACACAAAATCATTCCTTCAAAACAAAATTAGCTGAGAACAATGAGAGAAAAATTCTTCGCAGATTGTCGGTCATCTTTGTCAACACGTGTCCACTCGTCGAATGGGTATTTCCATCGACATAAAGAATCTCTATTATTCTCTGCCTCAAAAACCACTTGTTGATCTTATTGAAAAGGGAATTTCTGAATTTGAGGCTATCGCCTTTCAAAGCGAATGTGGGCTTTTGGTTTCTGGCTTCCTGGATGTGCTGAAGCTTTGCCTTGCCTCTACCTTTGCGCAGGGGAATGGTAAAGTTTTTCTGCAAAAAACAGGCATGTGTATTGGCTCATGAATCGTCCTAGTTTTAAGCGATTTGTATCTAGCTCAGTTTGATAGAGAAAATTTATAAATGTTGGCACAGATGAATGTTAGTAAGTGTTTTCGGTTTGTCGATGATTTCTTGATTTTGTTTGATTGCGATCTTGATGTCCTTGGTGAGAGCTTTCCGCAACTCTTGCAATTGTTACAGGAATGCCTTAAACCCCTATTTCTCACGCATGAGCGGCTGGAAAATGGTTTCCTGAGGTTTTTATATTCATTACTAACATTTTCAGCTGGACACGTTTCTTAAACGTATAAGCCACAAAGGAAGAAAGCTTTTTTGCCATACGCGTCTTCTCACAGCAAACTGGTAAAGCGTGGAACTGTAAAATCATTTATATACAACGCTTTAATGAAATCTTGCTTCAACTTAATGGAGCGAAGTTTGAAAGGCAGATTCTTCGTCTAGAGGCAGCGGACTATCTCGGTTTGTTGCTAGTTTCTGATTGTGAGAAGCTGCGCAGACAGTCAAGAGTAGGTACCGATGCGGACACTTTTCAAGGAGCAACTCCAAAAAGGGTGGTGGTGATACCGTATCTGCATGGTATCTCGCATAAACTTAAGAAGATAGGCCAAAGAGTGGGCGCATCAGCGGTTTTGTCCACACCGTATAAATTGTTCCAGTTATCTGTCCAAACTAGTCCCGTAGGAACCACCGTGAGCAGCTGCAAGATTAAGCACCTTAAAATTTTGTTAAAAGGGTAACAGGGATAGTTTGTGGTGTACCTCTGTCTTGTGGGCTTCAGTACGTAGGTCAGTCAGCCTTAATGTAAGACTTCAGGAACTATGCCAGAAATTTCCAAATGTGGGTTCCAGCCATTGTTCGAAAAGACAAGGGTTCTTGCGTCCCACCCTAACGAAGGCACAAGACTTGTAATCGAAACTACAGCCATTGCTCGAGGCAGCTGCATCAGCAAACCGTAGATAGCATTATCTGAAAAAGAATTGGCATTTTTGTATTCGGCACGTGAGGGTCCAGGGTGAGCACGTGGTTTCTTGCAATCTCGTTAGACTTTTTTGTATTTTTTTGTTTATTTTGTTTTTGTTCCTGCCTAATCAGGTGATGTTATTGTATTTTTTGTAACATATATATGTGTGTCGTAGTAGTATTGAACTTGTTGAAAGTCTGCACTTGTCCTCGTCTCTTGTGTTAGGTGTCGGAAGTTATCCTGCTGAGAAGTTTATTAATCGCTTATCAACTAGCCCAATACCAAACTACTTGAGTTATTCACATCGTGTTATAAAAACGAGAAGGAGTTAAAGCCAAACACCTCACCAAGATGAAGTACCAGTCCGGTGTAAAGTCTAGGTCGTCATAAGCGTCCTTGAGCTGAATAGCCTTTTGTATGAAGTGTGCTTGAATAGGTGGTGGTTTTTGCATGGTGGTCCTGCCTACTTACGTTTCTTCCATATGCTGTGCATACCCATAAGGAAAGAGGTATCATATAACACTTCGTCAAGCGATACACTTCGTCAAGCGATACTAAAATTATGACGAAACGTTTTTTCAGTAAACGCCCAAGGACATTCGAAAACAGAATGGTGTCTTTGCAGCTAACAAAGCAATGTTCAATCATTTCTGGCCCACTAAATTGACGGCAGTTAACAGAAGAAAAATAAATACCCTTTATTTTTACCCAGTATTTACCTCCAATGTTTCAGAGTGGAGTTTATAGAAGAATGTTTTTGAACTCGGTGGATTGCACATTTTTCGCACTTGTTTTAATACATCGTGGCATGGAAGATTGGAGCACAATGAACATCTTGCAACACATCTTGCAAACACTTCAGTATTGAAGAACAGTACGAACGACATGTATATTGCCTTGTATGGATTGGCCCTTAATTTCACATGTTCGACGAGACCCAATGAAGGGCTACATCACGAATTGCAATCTATTTGATAATATTTTTGCGAATATTTTGTAGTGCACGCTTGACAGCAATATTAACCCGTGACAAAGAAAAGTTTTTCTTTATCAGTTCTTGGTATTATTACAAAGTGGCTTTTGCAAAATGATCGTGGAGGTGTCTTCATGTTGTAGCCTATTTGAAAAATACAGCGCTTTTTAAATCTTAGTAAAGTGTGCCGAAATTGTCATCAGGGCCAAGTGTTTTCAATAAAGGTAAATTGTCAATTGCCTTCTCAATTTCCTGTATAGTGATGTGTCCAATAATGATAACACAATCATCGTCCTTCAAGGAGTTGAAAAGATAAACAAAACTAGCCTTGAGGTGAGCTTCAGGATAATCAAAGCGAGAGTAAAATAGAATATCATAGTACGTTTCGAACGCCAAAGGAATGTCTCTTGTATGTTTTATGTGCACGCCGTTAGAGTATAAGTCTGGAATCACTTTAGAAACAGCATGGCGTTTCTCGTCAAGTAAAGCTTCGCGGTTCGGTGTCTCAGAACTTAAAGTGCACCAATTCCGAGATGTAAAACGTACCCCTTTGCAGTGAGCAGTATTATATCTTTAAAGTTGGCTTTTCATATATTCAATTTCATTGACGTACGTTACTGGCATTTCACGTTCATGTTCATAAAGATTGAAAATGCTTTTAGGGAGTGTCTTTTCCCCTTCTTGCTATAGTAAGACTTGAAAGCACCAACATCTATAGATATACCACGAACTTGTTTAAAAAGCTCCAAAGCAGGGAGTGTATGCAAACCATTTGAACGAGATTGACTCGATGCCGGCTAGGCACGATTCTTGAATTCTTGATCACAGAGGAGCTTCGTGTTCGTTTTTCAAAGAGCCCACTTGAGACTTAATCGTTTGTGACAATTTTAGCTGATTTACGCAAAAACAATGCAATGGTCTGAGAATAACAGTGCTAGAGTTTTATAGGACATAAACGAGAGAATAGAGACAAGACGCGTAATTACGGTCAAGGTGAGCATAAGAAATGTCCTGAACTTTTGTATATGCCGTTGTCTAATTGGAGACACCAATGTAAATTAGAACTGCCTTATCTACAATGCCGGAAAAAAACACGGTACTCCTTTCTCGCTTGCGTTGAGGATTGTTACGATCATTAGTATCGCATAGGCAGTTGACGTCTCCCATAAGTACAGTGCAACTGTCCGAGTAAAGAAAGTAGACACTTCTTCGAATAATTCAAGCCGTTTCGCACCCTTAGCAGACATGTGACAGTTAACAATTCTCCACAGTGATCCTTTCAACAAAAAATCCAACTATATGTATCTGCCCTCATTATTACCACTAGTGCGGAATGCTGAACAGGGCAAGCTTTCTAAATGCGAAGCATTTCTTAGCAAACTTGGCGACCTTGAGCGTATCTATCTCTCTAGCCGCCTACGACTTTTAGCTCTGCCGGCAGTTTGACACGAAACGTAGTATGATATAACATCACTGTATGACGAATATAACTGGCTATCCATAACATAAAAATCGTGATATTTATCATAAATGTCATAATTTACATGTGTAGGTCTTGCTACTCTTGTTGTGGTTTAATTCGCATATTATGTTGGACAACTGGTATGGTATGAAATGGCTGAATGGCGGACACAAGCGACATACCCTAACATCAAGATAATGAGATGCGTGTATTGCAACAACCTGGCTACATGCCATGCTCATGATGCGCTCGCGGCCGTTTTGCTAGCTTCACATGTACCAAATCCGGTATTACGTGACGGGAACGGACGACATAGGTAAATGACACGTCCAAACATGATGATCATGACATGCGTCTCATGTAACAACATGACTACGCTGCACACTCATGATGCACTCGGGACCATTTCGCTACCTTTATATATGCCTAAATTTTGTATTACGTCACCTGATGGGTGGCGAAGGTATGTTAACTGGGGCAAACAAGATAATCATGAGATCCAGGTCTTCTAAGAACATTAGTACACGGCACACTCAAGGCGCAAATACATTTCGACGTGAGCCAGCGCGCGCGCGCGCTGGCGCCGTTTTATTACGTCACGCTGGCGTTGCACGCCAGGCGCTGATATCCCCCAAGTAGAGATCAGTGGATATGGCCACTGACCTTCATTGTGGATCTGCATGCCGTATACTTGCAGCCACGCGCTGTGCTGCGTTGCGTTGACGCATGCGCGATTTAGCGCACATAGTGTACCTCCGTCACGAAGGGAAGCAGACGCGGTGCTGTAAGTAACATCGTCGGCGCGAAACGCCGCTTGTCGCATTTCGCGCTGGGTGCCACCGGGCCACGCCGACGGACGCTGGTAGTGCCGGTCGCGCCTGGCGTCCCACTATAGAGTACTAGCGTTTTGATAGCGTGGCGTTGCTGCAACCAGCCTGTGCATGCGTCAGCGTTGCGTCAGAGTATATTGGGCCCTTCATGAGGCGCTAGCTGCTTTTGTGCTAGCTCCACAGTACCAAATTCGGTATCACGGGAAGTGAATAGACGACGAAGACAAATGACACCTCCAAACTTGATAATCATAATATGCGTTTCATGTAAAACATTACTACATGCTACGCTCATAGCGTTCTCGTGGCCATTTTACTAGTTACACATTAACCAAATTTGATATTACCTGACGTTATTGTACGATGAATGTAAACAACACGTTCAAACGTGATAGTCATGATATGGGCTTCATAAAAAACATGACTACATGCTACACTCATAGCATGCTCATGGCCGCGTCGCTAGCTCCATATATACTAAATTTGGTATCAGGAGAAGTTAATAGATGACGGAAGTAAATGAAACATCCAAACATGAAGTGGAAGTCATGTGCGGCATTATATGCCTCCGCCTCTTAACGTTGGGCTAATTTAAAGTGACCTTTTACCCTTCCTCATTCGTGCTTTGCATATTATCGATTCCCACCGTACGTGGGATACGCCATTTTTTTTCTCAGAAACTGCCAACAGTCCACAGATAAGGCTTTTGCTTTTGAAACACCCACACTATACAAGAAAAAAAAGGCTGTAGGGCCTCATCAGTCCCTACCTCACTCTCGATCTTTTTGTCGTGGATTGCGACAATGCTGAGATGCTTTCAATTGAGAAGTCTGTGGAGCGTCGCCTGTTTCTGCGAAGACCTAACGCCACATGCGGACAAGGTAGCAAAGAAAGGTCACTCATACTGTGCCATGGTTACTACCATCTAAGCTCTTATTTTGCCACTTGATCGGTCCTAAGGGTTGACGGTGACGCTTCCAGTCAAACCCCACCAGGCCTCCTAGATCGGTACCACCGACACCTCTCTTTGGTCATGGACATTCGGCGATGGCATAATCTCCTAGGCGCTAACGGTGAGTCACTTTCGTTGCTTTATTCCGAGCTGTAAGATGCGCGGTACCTAGGTATTGTTGCATCTTTAGAGGCCTGCGCATCTTTCTATAACACCGCACCATGATGAAGGAGCTGCTGCGGAGCTGCAACGCAAGCAGTTGAAAAAACTTCAGTGATACTCAGCTCACAGTCTCTGTTTTGTACTATACAGTTGCTGTTCGGCGCCATGATGAGTCAGCACAACGGCGCTCTTCAGAGGGGCTTGTGCTATTGGTTGTGCGGGGCCATTTTGTGTCAGCTGCTTGCACGATTCACTTGGTCCTTTTCAAAACAAAGTTTCAACTATGTCGACAGCGACTGGCTTTCTTTCCACTTCTTAATTCTTCTTGGTAGAGTCCGCGGAATCTGAAGTTGACAGAGTGCCTCCAGATATGCTCTTGAAGGGTGTGATCTGGCTGTACTGTGCGCTGTTGCAGCTTGCTTGCGTATGCAATAACACAATCCTTTACTGAATGACCGAAGCGTCGACATTCGTCGCAGCGAGGCGTTCTGCAGTTTTGACGGATGTGTCCAACTTCACTGCACCGCAGGCAAAGTGGTAAGTGGCCTAGTATCAGGATGAGGCTTTGCACTCCGCAAGCAGTAACAATGTGCCACCGCAAAAAGGCTGGCCTTTTTTGCGAATATATATCTACCAAATGGTTTCGCAAAACTTCGGCGGAATCCGCCACTATTTATGTGTCGTATGCATTTTCTTGCGTGTATTTGGTCAGCCACTACCGCAGTTTGTAGGGCATGAACTCGAAACAACTGCGGTTAGCGCTTTCGGCTCAGACTTTGGTTTGTGGTGAACCGTTCCCCAAGGACAATTATTGTATGTTCATTAGCCGGCGAGGCGTCGTCTCGCTTCGTGCCGGCACATGTCAGACATGTCAGGCTTGAGCTACCTAAGGCAGACGAGCCCGCATTGCGACAGTCACAGTTTTCCTCCGCTCTCGTGCCCCCCCCCCCTCAATCTCCGCGCACTGGTGCCGCCGCTACTTTGTCTAATTAATAGAAAAAAAATACAACAATCTGGCAGATCCAACGAACAGTGGGAATCGATGATATGCGGAGCATGAATGAGAAATGGTGATATGGTGTCGTCCATTCGCGTCCCATAACACCAAGTTTGGTACATGTGAAGCTAGAGAAAGGGCTGTGAGCGCATTATGAGCGTGGCATGTAGTCATGTTCTTACATGACACGCATCTCATGATTATCATGTTTGCACCAGTCACATAACTTCGGTATCCATTCACGCACCATAATACCAAATTTGGTGTATACGTTACGCTAGCTAAACGGCCGCGAGTGCATCATGAGCATGGCATATAGTCATGTTGTTACATAACACGCATGTCATGATTTTCATGTTAGGGTCCTTTGCTTGTGTTTGCCGTGTAATCATGTCATACCATACCAGTTTTTCAACATGCCATGTGAGCGAAACAACCGCAAGAGCTTCAGAACCACGAATTGTAAGTCATGACATTCATGCCATACGTGCTATGATTTGCATGTTGTGACTAGTCAAATATGTTCTTCATGTAGTCATTGCAATGCCTTACCAATTTTGGTATCGATACCATTATGGAAACTGCCAGGAGAGCTAAAAGTCATATGTGGCTAGATAGATAGATAGATAGATAGATAGATAGATAGATAGACAGACAGACAGACAGACACACAGACAGATAGATAGATAGATAGATAGATAGATAGATAGATAGATAGACAGACAGACAGACACAGACAGATAGATAGATAGATAGATAGATAGATAGATAGATAGATAGATAGATAGATAGATAGATAGATAGATAGATAGATAGATAGATAGATAGATAGATAGATAGATAGATACGCTCAATGTCGCCGAAGTTTGCTAAGAAATGCTTCGCATTTAAAACCTCTCATGTCACATGACGCTCCATTTTACAAGTATATAGTAGGCGCTTCCACTTGGCGCAGCCGCTAATAAACAGTCTTGGTTAATTTTTCGGGGCGAAAATTCTCATGATTTAGAGCAATGCCTACCTCCAGCGTACCCAGCAGCGTGTCTTTATTCATACAATAGATGAAAACGTACCATGGAGTTGCATGCAAACTGCAGTTGGGTGACGATATACTAGACGTCAACGCACGCATTCTGTGTCCTTATTGCCTGTTCGTCTAGTTTCTTACATGCTGCTGTCCTTTAGAGATGTATGCAATATGGCCGTTGTGTGAATGGTCGCTTTATGGCGCTGGAGGTGCCACTGCCCTCAGATTAGCTGTTATGTGGCTTGCGCGGGGCTCCGCCAGCGCACGCGTTGTCTCTCATTCTCCTGAATTGTCGCCGTACGCGTCGGATCATGATTGCGGCGGCTGGCGCATCCCGAGACGGTACGTACCAAAGAAACCGCTGCGAACAGGCTCAACGAGAAGAGGACCCTGAAAAGCGGAGAGCGGCGAATGTTCTCGGAGTTTTCTCGGGCCGAGTTCTCGGAGGTTTTATGGTACCACCGAAAAATCTCGGGAGCATCGCGATACCTCACCATCATAAACGTTGTGGAGACGCTAGATTTTTATTCACTTCCCCTCTTACAAGCAGGATTTTATTCAGTACGGAGGAGCGCCCCGCCTCTGTGCAGTTTTCTATCGAGTACCTGACTTAGAGTAAAAGTGGTTTTCACGCGAGTTTTACCAACCTCAGACTGTGTTCACACAAGTTGTGATAATTACCCTCGATATTCAAACCGAAAGTGATGTTCTGAGGGTAGTATGGCTTTAGAAGCACTAAGATACTTTTCGAATGCCAAGCATTTCTTAGCGAACTTCGGCGACTTTGAGCGTATCTATCTATCTATCTATCTATCTATCTATCTATCTATCTATCTATCTATCTATCTATCTATCTATCTATCTATCTATCTATCTATCTATCTATCTATCTATCTATCTATCTATCTATTTATCTAGCCACCTATGACTTTGAGCTCTCCTGGTCATTTGGATAATGGTATAAATACCAAACTTGGTATGACATAACATGACTGTATAAAAACACATATTTGCCGAGTCATAACATGAAAATCGTGACATGTATGTCATGAATGTCATGATTTACATTTCATGGTCTGGCAGCTCTTGCGGTTGTTTCGTTCACATTGCATGTTGCAAAACTAGTATGGTAAGGCATGATTGCATGGCGAACACAAGCGACAGACTCTAACATGAAAATTATGACATGCGTGTCAAGTAACAACATGACTACATGCCATTCTCATGATGCACTCGCGGTCGTTTCGCTAGCGTCACATATACCAAATTTGGTATTACAGTACTATAAATGAATGAAGATGTGTGACTGGTGGAATTATGGTAATCATGAGATGCGTGTCGTGTTACATGATTTTTTTTCTTTGTTGTCCCTTGAAAATGTATTTAGGTTTATATACATGAACAACGAACTTTTTTTCTCTCAATCAAGCATTCTAACTGCGGCACCTATCATTTAACGCCGCTACCTTCTGGTAAGCAGCCAGGCACCACAATCACTATACCACCGCAGTGGATATAATAGAAATTAAAAGAGCCTACTACCTGTACTAGTTGCTTACAAAACGCCTATAAAAGGGTTAATATTCATTATGGTTCTTGAACTCCAAGGATACCAGTCCCTTTCAATTAAGTTAGAATGTAGTAACTGCAACCATAGGCAATATTATGAGAGAAAAACATTTCAACATAGTCAAAAACTCAGCCTTCGTGCGAAATAGTGGTGCTTGTGAAAATTGGCGCTGTTGTTATAAAAGAGAAAAAATAGGCAGCGATAAAAATTTCAAAGTGTGTGAAAGGACAGCTAGGAAAAAGATGGCGTTTCGGGCGGAAAGGCCACTTTGACAAATTGAACCTGGCATAGCTGCGAGGGGAAGGCTTCTTTTGAAACGAGAGGCTTGTTGTCGACGACGACGACGCCTCCATTAGGATCAGAGCGACCGAAAAAGCATACAATCGAGACGTGACGTAAGCCACTCTGTACATACAACCTAATTCTGCTCTTGCTAGCTACCATGTACAAATTGAATGAAACTTGAATGCAAAGACATGCAATGCGCCGCAGCAATGGCGCCATTACCCCATTCAGGTAAATTTCCTCTGCCACTTCGTGCCATACGACCTGGGAGGTCTCGCACACACCGGCCGTAAAACTGGTCGGGTGTCTCACCGATGCATCCACGAAGTATACACCAGCAGCATCCATAAAATATCTGTCCAGCAATTAGAAGTTGTAGTGTACAGGTCTTTTCTTGTGTATGTTGGCGATATATTCCTAAATATCTGTCTCAGTCAAATTTGCATATCTATTCAGTGATTTGACTCCACTCAACACAACTCTTTTGTCATATGGACTTTGCTAGACATTGCAGCAGTTCGGGCATGTGACTTCGATCGTAAAGCGACTACCGGTGGAGGAAAATTGCCTGGGTAGCTGAAGATGGCCTCGCCGTATGTGCCACACACCGATGAAAGCACTGCTCACGTCGTTAGCATTTTATAGAACACTGCTCTGAAAATATTTTTGATGATATTATCAAAGCATGCGCGATGTTTGTGATATGGCTTCTGGTCGAACCTGCTGTCTCTTTGCCCCAGCTCAGACAAAGTATTATGATGAAATAAACTTGCGCTTAAGCTGGATTAAAATGTTATTAGCTAGATTAGAAGCTTAACGTGCATAACGTCGAATTCTTGTGGTTCAACTGGTCACGTGGTAAATCATCTCTCAACTGACAGAAAGTTCAAGAAGTAGAGTAATTAAAACAATATCTTTGGATGAAGCAACGTTGCTTGGTACCAAGCAACGTTGCTCAGCAACATTGCTTGGTATTTTACGCCTTATTATAGAATACAAGTAATTATTCACATATTACGTGCGTGTTTTGACTGTAAAGTAACCATGTTCAACTATATTACTAGACTTTTCTTGCCCTCTGTAGGGTAATTGACAAATTAGCAAGTCCTCGTGGGTAATGCATGCTTCACAGTTAAAAAACTCACGTGAACTCACAAAACTTGTGACAGACAATGTCGTCGTTTCACTTTAACGGCTGTGCTTACTTGCATATCATCCGCAATAGCTAAGAGCAGCTACTCCCACTGCATGATGACTAGTTGTGCGACTTCTTGGCTGATTACTGTTAAACGTGTGTAATTATTGAGTGATATTTTCTAACATAGGCTAACACTTACCTGCTGAGTAACTGCAGACTTACTTCCCTGGTGCTAACTATTGGCTTTCTTTATTTAACGTTACTTTCCTTGCCCAAAGCCCATGGAAGGAAAGTGTGAAGTACCATATGAAACAAGAGTTTAACTTAAATATTAGACCTGAATGAACAGAGGCATCGGTTGTTTGGATTGCGCTTGTTACTCCTGATGCAACGAAAGTAATTGTGTTCAGTGCAATTTTATGCTCTAATATTGATTAATTGGTTTCTACCTCGAACTTATTTGTGTATAATAACGTGTGTGTAAATGTGCTGAAGCACTGTGCATCATTCAGTGGCTGTTAACATCTTGAATATTATTGCTTCATCTGTCACTGCATTCATTCAACGAAGGTGTCTGCACAAAACACCACAACTTCTAAGAAATATGCCCTTCTCTATTTATTCTTGCATTAAAACGATACATTTTAAATGCGTCAACGAGAAAATATCCTCAGTCACGTAGATTGTTGTGGTAAACCTTCTTGCTGAAGCATTGGCTTGTGAAATGGTGAGAAAAGAATCAAGTCCACTCGAACAGCAGTAGTATATTAATGTGAAATACCGGAATTCTCAAACCCTTTGAAGCGTATTCAAGCCAGAGCACTGTGCCCGGCAAACGAAGGAAAAGTAGCGGGCTCCTTTTGCCCTGCAGCGCACAACAATAACGTAATCCATGGGGTGCTGACTAGGCGATTCACGCTGGCACTGTTCTCCCTACAATTGCCGGTGCTCAAAGTTTAATTACACCGCATGACTGTCGCGCTTCTTCGACCTCTCTATGGCTGTCAGCTTACTCGGCATTAAACTGAAAACTACTTTGCGCAAACCTCGCATGCACTGTCTTTTTTTATTTTGACAGGCCTCAAACGTGTGACGTGTTTAGAAATAATGAATTGATGCAAAACAGAGAAGCGTTTCTGTTTTATTGCCGTTGGACCTGTAGTGCACGTCCGCATAATATTCTGAACAAGAGGCTGTGTGCTCGAGGTATTATTTTCTTTTCTTGCTGACTTTCCCATTATTAGGTTATCTTATTTAGCTTTCAATTTTTGCCAACGCAACTTTTTTTAATCCAATGCTGCCATAGATAAAGGTTTGCAAGAGAGAAAATAAGCGAAGGCAGTGGTTTTCAATACAAGAATTGTAATTCAGAAGGGTGTTGGGTATTATACGGAATGTGATCTGGTACGAAAAATTTTGTATTTTTGGCTGGATTTTGTTGAGTCCTCCACTATATATGGCCAAGAATTATTGAAGAGAAAGGAGACAAAATATCCCCGCTTGAGGTCTTCTAAGATTTAATGCACACAGAAACATATGTCGTTATGAAATACGCCATAGCGGCCAAGAGCTCGACAAAGTAGAGCATCTGGGGTTTATCAAGGTGTACTAAATATAAATGTAAAGGTGTGTTTGCAGTTCTACCCATCAAAATATAGCCAATATGTTGCATATAAACCATCGTCATGCGAAAATGTTTTTGTTTCCACTTCTCCTCCTCTCTCTTACTTTCTATGTTTTTGGTACAGAATATACCCAAAACAATTGAAGTATTGGCCGCATTACGCCAACATCTACTAATAAATTGTTCTTATTCGTGCTATCAGATGCCTGCTTAAAGGCATGTGCACCTACTGAAAAAAAGTTTGGTCCTTTATATTTTCATCTGGTTGGTAAGGTTTGCAAGGAGCTGCGTGAAAACTAACAGAAACTGTGGTAACATCACAGACTGCAATGATTACCTACAGCCAAAAAGCCTTCCGAATGATAACCTCGTAAATAAAAAACATTACTTTTTTTCAAGTGAGTTAAAAACCATACTGAAGACGCCTATGACCCTTAGGTGAATGGGTAGCTGCCTAAAGTTAGGAAAGCTGCGCTGCAAGTTGTAAGCGATATTTCACCATACTATAAATAATTACGGCACCATCCAGCACAGAGATCCCATATGGCTCACTTGAAATTATTACGATGATGATGATCATACTTGTTCAAAGTGAAGATGTCTAGAGGCCAGATTATAACCTAGAAGGTGGCTGGGTCATCGCATAGTTAGTCATTTTCTTAGATGACCATGATGCCTGCCTGTGCATCATCATAAGAACATGGACGATTCTTTCATAGCTTAGTGCCCTCACGAAAATAAAGATAGGTGCAATGAATCTTGAATTGCAAATTACAGTGCTTTACGTATGTTGGTATTTAGGTATGCGGTATTTATAGCTCCTATACGCCATGGTAGTGTGCCTAGAGGAAATAGATTTACAGGTGCTCACTTCTCCTTTCATCGTGTGCAGCCCTAAATAGCCACCAACTTCTTGTTTTGTTTTGTTTTTTATAAAGTGGACAGAAGTAAGGCGAGAGTAAATGGCATTACTTTGGACTCGTGTACAGTGAAGCAAAGTGCCCGGAAGCTTTTTCGAAACTTTTAATCACATTTAGAGTAAAAAACCTCTCAGAACAGCTTTCGCCTCGTCAACTAGGATGGTAGAAATTTGGACAAAAAAGTAAAGTAACATTGCAGAGCCTACAGTGGCAAAATGAGGAACTCAAGATAAAAAAGATGGAAAAAAAGTTTCCAGTTTCTGAGACATAGCAGCAAATGTCTACAAATGAGGCGGACATGGTGAAAGCGCGTACGTGAGGTGAGAGAGGAAGAAGGCTTTCAAGGTACTGAAAAAACGAATGAATAAATGAAGGAAAGTTTGTCGAGTAGGCAACTTATCAAGCAAACAAAAAAACGCCTTGGTGAAGTAAAGTTATGCAGGAGACGTAGGGTGTTCTTAAGCGGGTGCTCGCTCAAGATGGCGTAATAGTTTAATTTGCAGCAAACAGGTGATGTGTTACAGCAAAAGCTGTTAAAATATTGCAACAAGAGTCGCCTACACCGTAGTTGTTCGTCACCGCCACCCAAAACCACTATCACGCAACATAAAAAATCTAAGTAGGGAGAAACAAGAAAAACACAATAGAATTCGAACCCGGGTTTCCTGCGTGCAAGCTCAGTGTTCTACCACTGAGATACGCTGGCGCTTGCAACTTCGTTGCAAAGTGACCATAGGTAGGTTTCATATGACAGAAAAAAATCGCATAATGTGTGTAATAAAGCTCTTTAGGGCAGCTAAAGAAGCACCACGCATCACACAATGCTAATTGCGTAACGAGTGGATCGTCGAGTTGAACAAACTATTGCAATAGCGCTAGGCGTAGTTCTTCATTGTCGTCAGCCACAGCATCGAAAAATTGCACGAAATTCATTGAACATGTGTAGCGGGCCACACGCTGCTCCGAAGAATGACGAAGGATCACATTGCGAATGCCTCCCAACCACACTGATTTCACGTATAGAGTATAGAGTAGTGAGTATAGAGTATAGAGTAGTGAGTAGCAGTTTGAGGGTATATCAGTGCTTGTAGCAGTTACCAAAATAGAGTTGAAAAAAGGCCCTGAAAGGGCGATATTCCTGCTTTTCCCGTGACTATGCTTTGCAGTAAACGTGCTTGGTGTTTTTACTGTGTTTTTTCTTTTCATTTTATTTTGCTTTGTAGTGGCTACGGGTGGCGGCGGCAGCGGACAACTACGGCGCACGAGACCCTTGTACACTTACCTTGTAATACACTTTGATTAACTCTTCCGTCATATTTCTCAACACTGCTCTCAGTAATGGTAGTTCCGATAGCAAGTGGCTCTCATGCTGGTTTCTGTAAGCGTGCTGCATAAAAGTCTTCAGCAACGTCTTAAGAAGTGTTATAAAGAGCAATATGAATAAAAACTTTGATAAATCAATGCGTAGGCGTTAAGTGTCCTAAAGCGAAGCACTCATTAAAATGGGTGGTATTTTCACATGCGATTATCTGGCTAGCTTTTCTGCTGCCAAGGACGTTTCAGCGCTACAGACTCGATCTTTAATGCTTCGAGGCCCCATGAGAATATCCAGTGATGGAGGCACTAACTGCGCCCACTTGCCAAATGAGACTCGGAGGATGAAATAAAGAGAAACGCTCGTACATAACAGTCTGCCTCACAATATAGGTACTAATTTCCCCGTGCGCTTTTTTTTCAGCCAAGGATCGTTATTGAATTTGAAACGGATTTGAGTGGCGTAATGCCCGTACGCTGCATAACAGAACCCCAGTATAATGCGGCTAGTATTCTCACAATGTAATCTGATTTCGCAGGGTCGAATCACAATGGTGGCCCGTACGCTTTCTCGTGGTAGCTGCGGACGACGTCGATGGTTGCGGTGGAGGGAAAGGTTTTCCTTAATGGGTCGGTCGGCTCTTTACCTTTCATCTTCGTCCGTTTCTCTTCAATGGTCATCAAGTGGTAGGCGAAAATAAACACTTTGTATGTGCATGTGAAAAAAAAAAGGAAAAAGAAGAAGAAGAAAAAAAAACAAGAAAGGACAGTGTACACGTACGAGTCAGTCAGAAAAATCAAGCATGGTCTCGAGCTATCAATCTTTGTCACCAATTTTCTCCTGGCTTACTTCTCGGAGGCAGTTGAGTTTTCTGGGGTGCTCGTTGATGCCGGCTACTAATGGACGAAATTTGAAAATAAAATATGCCTCACGCTGTTCGCGCTCGCGCCTGTTTGAGAAACCGGACTGCAAAAGAGTTACGCTGATATTTTCAAAACTGTGGTTTGGCAGGCGCATATGTCTAGATAAAGGTAGCTTTGGCAGTGAAGTGGCGTGGTACCAGTGATTATTGTACCGCAGCCGAAATGGCGTGTCTGTTTGGCCGATATATTCTTGTCCGCAGTAGTTGCAATGTAGCATGTATATTACGTTACTAGAGTCACAATTAGGGCTTTCAGTTATGCAGAATTTGAAATCCGAGAAGTTGGCTTTGGATTCACGTGTTGTGAGCATCTGTGGGCATACCTTGCATTGAGCTTTTCCGCAGGGATGGCACCCTGATTGAATTTTGGGGTTGTTTGTTTTTGCTCTGTCAAGAATGTCTTTCAGATTTTTATCCCTGCGGTACACCACGTGAGGTGGCTCCGCGAAAATAGAAGTTAGTCATTTGCTTTGCCTGATTATGTTGAAATGGCGGGAAAGTATGTTGTTGATTCGTGGCGCTGATGAGGAGTAAGTTAGTACAAGGTTCGTTTGGGAAGTCGTTTTAGATACTCTGTTTGGTCCCTTAATTATATCATTCCTGTTCACGTTGCGAGCACGCAGTATGGCATCGTCAATAATGTCTTCCGGATAATTTTGTTTCAATAAGGAATGCTTTAGGTGTTCCGCGTGTCTGTCAAATTCCCGCATATCGGTGCATATTCTTCGGTACCGGTAGGCCTGAGAATATAGAATACCCGTTTTGCAATGCTTTGGGTGGCTGCTGTTGAAATGTAGGTACATTTGACGATCGGTAGGCTTTTTGTAAAGGTTTGTTGACAAGCGGTCATTTTCGACCGTGACAGTGACTTCCAAGAAGTTAATGGTAGTTTTGGAAATTTTGTGCGTGTATTTAATTGACGGGTGACACTTGTTAAAATCCTCTACGAAGCGGAAAAGACTTCCCTCATCGTGGTTCCATATCATAAAAATATAGTCTAAGTATCTTCTGTAGTAGAAAGGTTTCAGGTGCGTCCCTCAATGAAAGGGATTTTAAGTGAAGCCATAAAGGTGCTGGCGAAGTTTGGGGCCATTTTCGTGCCCATTGCTGTGCCACTGACCTGAAGGAAATGCTTGCCATTGAACTCAAAATGGTTATAATTTGTTATAAGTTCAAGAATTGTAGACAGTACCTCGCCACTTATACTAGTTGATGAGTCAGATTTTACATATTCAGAAACCATAGCCGCTATTCCATCATGGTGGGGTATGTTGGTGTACAGGGAATTCACGCACAAAATTCACGCACAATGTGCTTGAATTTCCCTATACATTCCCCTATATACTTCCCCTATACATTCCTTATCATTATTGTCTTTTAGATCTCATGAATATATATATATATATATATATGTGTGTGTGTGTGTGTGTGTGTGTGTGTCTGTGTGTGTGTGTGTGTCTGTGACGTATGAAGGCATGGTAGGAGAAGCCGAAGAAGAGGAAGTGCTTAATAGAATAAACATGGCGTATGAGCCAGGCCACGTCTCCCAGCGTCACACAAGTCGAGAGGATGAAGATCTGGAAGCCATCATTGTCAAACACGTCAGCAAGATGCAGTGACAAAACGTGGACCACGCAAGTGCATCCCAACTCTACATCATGACCAGCATCATGACAGCACCATCAGCTGACCTTGGCATCCCCAAGTATACCGTATCAACGAACGACGTAGCCGTGCAGGACCGGTTCAACCTATTCGAGCACCACGCCACCGCTGCATCCTGGTCGGAACGGGAGATGATTATCAACTTTACCGACTTCGTCACCGGTGAGGTTTTCAAATTTCATCTCAGCCACATCTTCGAGAATGACGAATCTTGGAAAAAGATAAAAGAAGAAACGATCACCCGTTTCAAAGAATACCATCAAGGTCTGCCCACACCGCATCAGCGGAAGGTTTTTGAAGTCACCCATCACAGTTACGCGAAGTCTTCCCGCAGTAAGCCTATTTTCTAAGCAAGACTTCATAAAAATATACCACCAATGCAGCATCATATGACTCTTCCGAAAAAACGTCACGCATTCGAACACCGACTGGTAACTTGCACGTCGCAACAGACAAGGTAAAACCTCCATATACCGAAAGGAATCTAGACCATTTCGCCAAAAGATTGAACCTGAAGCCAGCTTTCCCAAGAGCAATGAAATCGGCATATTCAACGTGTTCACTGCACCACAACACTTCAGATGTTACTGAACCACCCGAATCACTTGATGCTTCGTATCACACACAAGGCCCAGGCGGTTTCGAACGTATGGCGGTATTTACGCGTGACGAGCTGATGAATCCTTATAATACAAGCCCATGCCCTGACGTTCCGGAATAGATTCTTTCAACAGACATTCTCAGCCTAATCACGCTGCAAAAACAAACAAACATATACCATTAGAATCACCTCAAGCCATGTCTGTTGTGCTCACATCGTCAAGTGATAACACTCATGCGAGTCAAAGCCCTGTACAAATTTCAAGTCCACCAACGACGGCGCATTGTCAACTTACTGAAATATTTACAATCAATGATGACTCACACCTATCTTGGGAGCTTTCTCATCAGTCTGTCACGCTGCTTTCATCGCAAGACAAGCCCAGCAGTAGAGTTTCGACTACCTACTATCTACTCATCACATCATCGCGCAAAGAAAAGGAGACTCATGTTCCTGAGAGATACTCATCTGACCAACATTTGCAACAAAACGATCAATTTCAACAAAGGATACTCGACGAACCCCAGGCACTACAACGCTTACTCGAACGAAAACAGCGAATAAGTGAAACCTCATCACGAGTTCACTTGTGGCTTAATCGGAGACAACACCAATTAAAGAAGCAAAGACAAAATGCCTAAACTTCTTAACAGAAAGCAACGTCGACAAAGTTTTCTTCACCAGTTCTCAAGGCCGTGTCTACGATTCAACAAACTGAAAGAAGACCACAGAAAGCTACGAAATAGACATGTCGCTACCTACGTGTGCAATGAAGGAACACTGGCATCGTATCATCAGCTTCCGTTCTTGCACACGCAGTCCGCAAGCACTCGTTCTCTCTCAGCCACGACACAGAAGGCAGCGTCTACGAAGGAGAACTCGGTTCCTACGACATCCGACCCTCAAATGCTACAAGGACTTCCACCCTTGTTCATTCCTCGCAAGAATTGCTGTGTCATCAGTAATATCTACCTTCAAGCCGTGCTTCTGTTGGCCAGAATGCAATAGTCAACCTTGCCCACAAGAGTTGGTATAAAATTCACTGGACTGCTTTCTCGGCCTTGAAGATTTAGTGAGATTGTGGAATTCCGTCGGGACGTGAAACTGTGAATTTGCGCATTATTTTGTTTAATTCTTTGTAGAATTTGTTCTAGTTTGTAACCAGTGCGATCTTTCAGTGGAAGGGAAGTCATCTGATGTATGAAGGCACGGTATGAGATGCTGAAGAAGAGGAAGCGCTTAATGAAATAAACAAGGCGTATCAGCCAGGCCACGTCTCCTAGTGATCATAGCGTCATATATATATAGATATATATATATATATATATATATATATATATATATATATATATATATGTATATATATATATATATATATATATATATATATATTGTACAGAAGCCGCCGAACACTGAAGTGGGTCGCACTCTTATGTGCCTTCTAGTGGGTCTGCCCAAAGAGAACGCCGCTCGCGCGGAGACCCCGTGTTTTGGTCGTTACTGTCGCCATTGTGTAAACTCGCTGTGTGCCGGCTAATAAACGCCATAACAAATTGGTGGAGAGTGCTACGATCCCCTTCGATGCCCTTGGAACTACGCTCACGTACGCTGCAATCTACCATGTCCCACGACGCCTCTCAGCAAACGCCTCCTCCCATGCCACCCCCATGTCCCGGTGTCCCCAGGATCCGCGATCCACCCATCTTCACGGGCGCCGATGGCACTGACGTGGAGAACTGGCTCGCCATTTACGAGCGCGTGAGCGTCCCCAACAAATGGGACGAGGACGGCAAGTTGACAAACTTGGTGTTCTACCTTGCGGGCGTTGCAAGTTTGTGGTACACCAACCACGCGTCCGAGTTTGCAACCTGGTCCGGTTTCAAGACTGCTATCACCAACGTTTTTGGCCGCCCTGCCGTTCGCAAGCTGCAAGCCGAGCAGCGCTTACGCGAACGCGCTCAGCAGGCCGGTGAGTCATTCGCCAGTTACATTGAAGATGTCCTGGACTTGTGCAAGAAGTCGAACGACAGCATGTCCGAATCAGACAAGATCCGGAACGTCATGAAGGGCATTGACGATGATGCCTTCACGATGCTGCTTGCCAAAAACCCCGGCACAGTAGCTGAGGTCATCACGCTGTGCCAGAGCTACGAGGAGCTCCGCCGGCAGCGTTTGATGACCCGTCGCTCCACATCACGAGATGCAGGGCTTGCAGGCTTGGAAGCGAGCTGTGATCAGGTGGCACTGCTGGCAGATCTCAAGTCCTTCATACGTGAGGAAATCGCGAGGCAGTTCTCTCCCCTGCCCTTTGCCCACCCACCGGCTGCTCAACAATCGGCCCCTACCATTCTTCCACCCATCCGCCGAGCGATTGAGCAGGAAATAGCGGAGGTCATGCCTGCGTACCACCCACAACAACTTCCGGCCCCTGCACCCCCAAGTTACGCCCAAGTGGTCGCAAGGCCGCCTCCAGTCGTTCAAGCGCCTGCACCAGTGACTTACGCCGAAGCTGCCGCACGACCTCCGTCCTTTGCAGCGGGTATGCCGGCTGCATATGTTGGCGCAACCCATCAGCCTCATTTTCAGCCCACCATGCAGCCTTTCCAGACACCGTTCCGGGCGAGACCCACCCCGGCAAACCGATGGCGCACACCCGACAACCGGCCCATCTGCTTTGCTTGAGGTTACGCCGGTCACGTAGCCCGTTATTGCTCTCGACTACAGCCGGCTCCCACTTCTCCTGTTGCTGGCCACCTTAGCCGTTCGTATAACGAGGAACTGCCGTCTGTGCCACTGTCTCGCCCAAATCCGTCTGCTCGAAGGTCGCCGTCTCCACGACGTCGGTCTCTGTCCCCCATGCGGCCAAGTTCTTCTGCTCATGAGCGGGAAAACTAGTCGTCGCAGTCCCAGAGGCAAGGACTGCGACGCTATCGCATTGTGAAAGCCCTCAGAGCCGCCCATCTAATGTCATTGACGTGCTTGTGGACGGTGTTCATGCATCTGCTCTTATTGACACTGGAGCTGCGGTATCAGTTATGAGCGAATACCTTTGCCGCTTGCTTCGAAAAGTGACGACGCCGATTTCTGGACTGTCCCTTCGTACCGCTAGCTCACATCGTATTAATCCTACAGCAGGCTGCACAGCTCGCGTTGTCGTTCAGGACGTTCTGTATGTCGCCCAATTCATCATCATTCCTGCATGCTCTCATGACGTCATCTTGGGATGGGATTTTCTCTCCCGCAACGACGCCGTCATTCATTGTGCCGCCGCCGAAATTGAACTCTCGCCCTTCTCGCATTTGACGCCAGAAGACGGTCCCTCGACACTGAACAAGATTCTTGTGAAAGACGATACTATAGTGCCTCCAAGCTCGACGATGGGCGTATCGGTCTACTGCACCGGTCTCTCCGACACAATTGCACTTGTTTCGCCATCCTACCGTGCTTCTAGGAGGAAAGGGTTGCTAGTACCTTTCGCGACCGTGCAAATTACCCAAGGCAACGCCGCTATTTTTGTGACCAACCCATCCCCGTACACTGTTACCTTGGTTCAAGGGGAATGTCTCGGCAGAGTGGAAGCAGTCGACGACGCACAAGTCCTGGACGTACCCGAAGACTCGCGTTGTTCCGATTCACGTACCATAAGTGCTGTTTCTACTTCTGACCCATCATCTCCTGATGTATTTGGCCCATTCATTAATGACAACCTTACGTCAGTGCAGCGTTCCCAGCTTTTAGACCTGTTGCAAGAATACCGTTCTTCTTTCGATGTCGGGCGAAGTTCTCTCGGTCGCGCGTCCACTGTTACGCATCGTATTGACACTGGTGCCCATCCACCATTACGGCAACGTCCATACCGCGTGTCGCCTGCTGAATGCCGGCAAATTAACGAGCAGGTTGACGATATGCTCCGACGCGACGTCATTCGGCCCTCGGACAGTCCATGGGCGTCTCCTGTTGTTCTTGTTGCGAAGAAAGATGGTTTTGTGCGGTTCTGTGTGGACTACAGACGGCTCAATAAGATCACTCGCAAGGATGTCTACCCACTGCCGCGCATCGACGACGCAATTGACAGCCTTCACGGAGCCCAATTTTTTTGTTCTCTCGATCTGCGCTCGGGGTACTGGCAAGTACCCCTGGCTGATGACGCTCGACCGAAGACTGCCTTCATCACACCCGACGGCTTGTACGAATTCAACGTCATGCCGTTTGGTCTGTGTAATGCACCTGCGACATTTGAGCGCATGATGGACACCGTACTGCGCAACTTGAAATGGCACACGTGCTTGTGTTACCTCGATGACGTTGTTGTCTTCGCTCCAGATTTCTCCACCCATCTCCAACGTCTAAAAGAAGTTTTCGCACGTGTGAGCAATGCCGGCTTGCAACTAAATCTGAAGAAGTGCCGCTTTGCAGCACGCCAACTCACCATCCTAGGGTACGTCGTGTCCAAGGATGGCATTCTTCCTGACCCAGCCAAGCTTCGGGCCGTGGCCAAATTCCCAAAACCTGCGTCCGTCAAAGAACTGCGTAGTTTCGTGGGCCTGTGCTCATACTTCCGACGCTTTATACGAAACTTCGCCACGATTATATCACCGCTGACGAAGCTCCTCGGAAGTAACGGGCCCCTCAATTCGTGGTCGTCAGAGTGCGACAACGCGTTCTTGAAGCTCCGCCACTTGTTGACGTCTCCTTCCATTCTCCGCCACTATGACCCTACGGCCCCAACAGAAGTGCACACGGACGCCAGTGATGTAGGCCTCGGCGCTGTCCTGGCGCAGCGCAAACCCGGGTTCCCTGATTATGTTGTGGCATATGCAAGCCGTACGCTCACAAGAGCCGAGACAAACTACACCGTCACTGTCACGGAAAAAGAGTGCCTGGCAATCGTCTGGGCTCTTACAAAGTTTCGACCTTATTTGTATGGTCGCCCATTCGATGTCGTCACTGACCATCATGCACTATGCTGGCTGTCATCATTGAAGGATCCCTCAGGCCGCCTCGCCCGTTGGGCTCTTCGCTTACAAGACTACGACATCCGCGTCCTCTACCGCAACGGACGCCAGCATGCTGACGCCGACGCCCTCTCGCGCTCCCCTCTGCCTGAAGCTAACGTGCTCTGCTCAGTATCCTCGGTTGTTGTTTCTGCCATTGATGTTGACATCATCGCTACCGAACAGCGAAAGGATAATTGGATCGCCCAACTGATCGACTTGCTCTCTGATCCATCCGCAACGCCATCCACGCGTGCCTTGCGTCGTCGAGCTCACCATTTCGCCATTCGTGACGGCCTCCTACACCGACGCAATTACGACGCCGATGGCCGGCAGTGGCTACTCGTGATACCCCGCAGTCTGCGGTCGGAGATATGTGAATCCTTCCATTCTGATCCACAGTGCGCGCACTCTGGGGTATTCAAAACCTACCACCGCATTAGACAACGCTACTTCTGGCGCGGGATGTACCGCTACGTCCAGCAGTTCGTTCGCTCCTGTCTCGCTTGCCAACGCCGCAAACCGTCCGCACACATGTCACCAGCCGGTCTGCAACCACTACCTTGCCCTGACCGTCCGTTTGGGCGCATAGGTATCGATTTGTACGGACCACTTCCTCTGACGTCCACTGGCAACCGCTGGGCCATCGTCGCCGTAGATCATTTAACGCGATACGCCGAAACCGCCGCTCTCCCCTATTGGAAAAATTGCCATGGTGGATACTGGAAAACATGGTGGGCGTAGTGGAAATAATAGTGGGCATGGTGGAAATAATAGTGGGCATGGTGGAAATTATGATGGCTATGGTGGGACGTAGTGGAAAATATGGTGGTTATGCCGGGACATACTGGGTGGTATGGTGTACAGATGATGGGTAAAGTGGAAATGATGGTGGAAAGCAGAGGCTAGATAGTGGGCAATAATGGGACACTCTGCCCACCATTGCGATAATGCAGGGAAGCCCTAAGCATATGGTGGGTGGTGCTTATTATGGTGGGCTACATGGTGTACCAAGCTGAGAAACTCTTCCCACCATTGCGATAATGCTGGGAAGCACTAAGCAGATGATGGGTGCTGCTTGTGATGGTGGGCCACATGGTGTACCAAGCTGAGAAGCTCTGCCCACCATCGCGATAATGTTGGGAAGCAGTAAGCAGATGATGGGTGGGCTTATAATGGCGGGCAAATGATATAGTGTACCAAGCTGGGATCTGTACACTGCATGTTCTACCATCATGATTTCCACCAAAGGTTAGGCCTACTCACCGAGCCCGTACAATTGTGTTATCCGTGCTTCCGGGTTTCAGAATACACGATTACGACGATTAAGTATGACAATACCTGTAGCGCAGCCATATGGCATCAATTAACCTAAATGAAGCATTTTTCATTGTGTATGCTGTTCGCTCAAGAAGCAACAAACATCGATGCGACGTGATTAAAGCACTCCCAGAGAACGTAATTTAGTGTCTTCTCACCGACAGCCGCCGGTCGCACTCGCCGGCACTTCTCTAGCTTTGTACGAGAACTCAGACGTGGCAATTCATGTGCTTGGTGAACCATTATGATAGCGTAATGTTTCCGGTACACTGCATTCGTTTTGGCCAAGCCGTTATGTAGTTGTTGCTTTAGCGAAAGAGCAACAGCATTGCGCTGGCGCGACCGCCCTCTACATTGCGCGAAAAGCATCCCAATACTCACTCAAATAAATTAGGCGGGCGTATCTATGAAATAAGCCTAGAAGCGTCATAAAGCGTGAGCAGATGTCGCCCTTTAGAACGAGCGCGAAACGGATATTAAACTTGGCAGACCCCGCCGGTAAACTGTTGCTGCTCCCCAGTCCACTTGGTTTTTTTTCCTTTAAGTTGTGAATTGTAAAAAAAATAGCACTAGTACCAATAACATAGTGTCAATCGTTACAGGGCGCAGTTGCTTGTGTTTAATAAATGTGCAATTTTTAGTAGCAGGTGTAGATCTTGTCTATGTTGTGTAGACGACAAACATCTTAAGTTGAACCTTAAGTTTGTACGCCAACTAAGTATTTAACACGCAACCACCGTCATGTTGGTGTGGCGCAGTGGTTAGCGTCTTCGAATGGGAATCTGCAGGTTGCACGTTCGATCCTCCGTGGCGCCTTGTTTTTTTTTTACGAGACGGGTGTTTTTTTATACCGTTTTTATAGAATTCTTTTTTATTTTTTGTGGCAGCTCGTCACGGTGATTCTGACGTCATTTTGCGCTCAAGTGTTGCCGGCACTGCAGCACCCACCATACCCACCATGCGCCATGGTGGGTGTTTCCCACCATTCACCCACTACATTAATCCACTATAATGGTGGGTGGTGGTTTCCACCATGCCCACCATTCGTTTTTTTCCGATAGGGTCCCTGCGGCTACTGCGCGTGATGTTGCGTCCTTCCTACTACATCGATTTATATTGCGCCACGGTCCACCCCAGGAGCTTCTCAGCGATCGAGGCCGTGTCTTCTTGTCAGAAGTCGTCGATGCCATTCTCACTGAGTGCCATTCTGTCCATCGCAAAACTACTGCTTACCACCCGCAGACGAATGGTCTGACCGAACGCTTTAACCGCACCCTCGGCGACATGCTGTCGATGTACGTCGCCGCCAACCACACGAATTGGGATACCATACTGCCCTTCGTCACTTACGCCTACAACACCGCCCCTCAGAGCACGACTGGTTTTTCACCTTTCTTTTTGCTGTACGGAAGGCACCCGTCACACACCATCGACACGATACTCCCGTACACGCCGGATCCATCTGAGTGTACACCTATTTCCGAGACCGCCAGGCTTCCTGAAGAGTGTCGCGAGCTTGCCAAGACTTTTACGACGCATGAGCAAGAGCGGCAGAAGAGTATTCGTGATGGCTCCGCCACTTCTGAGCCCACCTTCCTTCCTGGTTCCCTTGTATGGCTCTCAATCCCGACCTCTGTAGCTGGCCTTTCTTCCGAACTACTCCCGCAATATGAAGGTCCCTACCGTGTGATCGAGCGCACATCTCCGGTCAACTATCTTATCGAGCCAATTGAACAATCTTCGGACATGCGCCGCCGCGGGCGCGACATAGTCAACGTGGAGCGTCTGAAGGCTTACTATGACCCGCTCGTAGTGACAAGCTGTTAGGTCGCCAGGCGGCTCCCTCTTCGACCCCGGGGTAATTGTACAGAAGCCGCCGAACACTGAAGTGGGTCGCACTCTTATGTGCCTTCTAGTGGGTCTGCCCAAAGAGAACGCCGCTCGCGCGGAGACCCCGTGTTTTGGCCGTTACTGTCGCCATTGTGTAAACTCGCTGTGTGCCGGCTAATAAACGCCATAACAATATATATATATATATATATATATATATTTACATAAATATATATATATATATATATATATATATATATATATATATATATATATATATATATATATATTTATATCAAGCGAGTGTCCTCCGTGAAACCAGTGATAAATAGAAATCGGCTTGACTGGACAAACGTACGAAAACTTTTATACTCCTACATTTCGGCTACATTTATTACTCCTACACACACACACACACACACACACACACACACACATATATATATATATATATATATATATATATATGAACCGCAAGAAAAAATTCTGAAAAAGACTACAGCGTGTGGAGTCGAACGTGGTGGGGCTTGTGCACCGTGAATGCTAGGCGTTATTCACCGAGCCACCGAGGAGCACGTCCTTCAACGTTCAAATGGCAAGCTATTTCAATGTCTCCTGAAAAATCATGGCTGGAACGTGCGCCGCGAAAGTGCTGCCCTTCCCCCTGATTTTACCCTCCCCCTCCAGTACGAAGGCGAACGCCTTTGGCGGCCGCCCCCTGAGAACACAGCAATGCTCTCACAAAGTCACAGTTGCCTCTGAGAAGGTGTGATGTCACGTAACATAGCGGTACGGTAATGTCACGTGACTGAGCGATACCAAGATGAGCGTTCGCAGGCGGCGGATGGTCGCAACATGTCCCAGGAGGCATGGCCTTAAAGGGCCACTCACCAGGTTTGAAAATTTTGTGCTGACGAGCGCAATGCGTAGACGTGGCGTACATGATCACGTCTGCCAAAATTTGCAACGCTACGCGCTGCGGAAAATGGTCAACTTTCAAGATGAAAGCTGCTCCCCATCCCCTCTGCCGGTGCACGCGTAGAGAATGAGGGCATGACGTAGGCGTAGGAATGGCCCTACGTACACGGCAATGCAGTGACGTTGGCCCTCTACGTAGACGACTCTGCTCTGACGTTGTTGTCAACAGTATACCACGTGACATGGCAAAAATTATTTAACGCAACATGCGTAGTTTATGTATTTGTTGCTTTAAGAGATGAATAAAACTTGAAATAAATAATGAGACGAAATAAAAAATTGTGCACGTTTTTTTACATTTTTTCCCATGAAACGCAACGAGATGCGTGGCTAATGTGCCAGCGTTTCACATGCGTTCGGGTTTCCTCGGTCAGCGCATTGAGCAGACGACCGCCGTGGAACGCTCCTACGCGTTCGCGCACTCATTGTGCTCATGTATTCTACCGCGTCTAAGCCAGCGTTTCCAAACAATTCCGCAGAAACAGGCAGAAGACCACAAAATAACGCTGGTCAACAAAGCAACGCCGCTCGCGTGCAAGGGGGCTGGGTTTGTTCGGGCACGTCATGCGAACGTTACCTCTTGGTCGGACGCCGGAGAGGGTGGGGAAGAGGTTTGGCTTGCGAACGCTACGCGGAGAAGCGGCAAGGGTTTCAAGCTCGTCTCCTCTCACCCTCGTTTCGCGCCGCTTCAAAAAACCTGTTTTCTCCGCTCGTAATGAACCGATTCCAAAAATTTTTGTGGCAATACGTTCCTCATCGAGCACCCAACAACTTCCTCTGTCTTACTAAAATTCGGTATGGTGCCTGGTGAGTGGCCTCTTATGGGAATATAGGCACGATTGAAGGTAGTTTTTCGCCTTTAAAACGCCCACTTTAACTAGTTTTCGTTTACGGTGATATAAACACCAGAACCCGTTAGTTCATATCTTGCGCTTGTGCTTGCCACGGTGGTAGCCCTGGCTAGTGCTTTGTTGACTAGCTGCATTGGATGGCGCTCAAGTATGCAACATATGTTTCCCCAACGTGACACCTTTATCAGATGATTACACAAAAATTATTCATAAAAGTAGAAGGCCAGCGCTGCAATTACAATTCATGTTCGACCAACGCTACACCATAATAGGTTCTTTTTGCAAAACAATTTCGAGACCTCGCGTGTGTGTGCGGTAGAACACTAGGTTTCCCTCAAGGTGGGTGTTCTTGATTGCTATTGGAATCCTGATACTTATTCTTTGCATTCATCAGGTCAACGCTGCCGATGTCAGTTTCTTTAGCACTCTGTCATTGAAGTTACCAATCTCGGTTCTCGCCTTTCTTGGGTAGATATTAACTGTCAATCTCCAGTGGCACATACCCGTATTGGGGTATCTGTGACACGTGCCTGGAGGAAAGGGTTTTATGACGTGCATGGCTCGATTCTCATGTTATTTTAGTTATCACCAGCCATATGCATTTGTACAATCATTTTAAGCTGTCTTACTGATAATCATCAACCCCAAATCAAGGAGGCGATCCTCACAGCCCCCAGACGTGGCCGGATAGATAGATAGATAGATAGATAGATAGATAGATAGATAGATAGATAGATAGATAGATAGATAGATAGATAGATAGATAGACAGACAGACAGACAGACAGACAGACAGACAGACAGACAGACAGACAGACAGACAGACAGACAGACAGACAGACAGACAGACAGACAGCAACTATCACAGCACACACAGACGTCTTAGAAACGCTTCGAATAAAAAATAGGTGGCAACAAATTCACTGCAGCGTGCGTGACCGCACCGCAAATGAGTGACAATCGCAGAAGGCCGCTATTCTCACAAAGCACAAGATTGCCTCCGCTGGCTTTCGGGCTGGCGACAACAGCGCAATTTATTAACTATTCACGCTACCTTCCTTATACGCGACTTAGCTTTATTGGCGGCGTCTGATAAGTGCTGTTTTATGGTAAAAAATAAAGATACTAGCTTCATTTTATCTTCAACGTTATCACCAGCCTACCTACGCGCATTGCATGGCAAAGACGTCTGCTATGTTTCGCTAATCAGCCCATTCGTGTGCATGGTGCGGCCGCATTTTATCGTAATCTTTTTAACGTAAACTTTTTATCGTAATCTGCCAGCCAACCTTTCGGATTAGTTCTATTGCTTTTATGATACTTCACTGCAAACACAAAGTTTCAAAATAAAGACGTCATTATCTATTTTTGGTAGTCATCCACATTTAGATCCCACAAAGCATAAAGTTATGTCATTTGACTTGGAACATGAAGTTAACGTCGATATCACTGCAAAGTTATAACTATTGGAGACCTCATTATTATGACAAATAAGCAGAACTTTTTTGAAGATTCTTCTTAGCACAGCAACCAATAAGTTTGTGATGAAGATACAAAAAGGGCAGGCTAAGTAATCATCGTTTCAAAAAGCTGTGGTATCGGTACAAGACTCACTGTAAACCCATAAGCTATACGTAATCTCTCAGTAACTTGTGACTGGATTAATATTTTTTTCTTTTCTTTTACTGTGGTAAGAAGTATAAAATTCCTAATTACGCAATTGAACAGCAGATATGGCTGAGTGCTCTCATTTGAACGGCTAGCACAAATTAGTTGTGGAGTGGCGCCGTGAACACCATAATTCGGGAAACACTTGAGAAAAAAATGTCACCGAGCACTGATTGCATCCCGGGAACGGTGAAGCGTAGCCCATGCCTAAATTACTTCTGGCAGAGTCCAATTATGGGCCCGTCGACTTGCATTAGAACGCACTTCGTTAGTATTCAGGAGGCAGTGCGAATTTGCATGAGGTGTGTCAGGAAATCACATTGCTGAAAAAAAAAGAACGTGACCAATGATGCTTCATTCATTCCTGAAGCTCAATAGAGGTTTTTATTTTAGTTGCAAAGATAAGGACAAAAATTATAACCAGCACAATATTCTGCGAAAAAACCAACGCGTTCAGGTTATGCATCAATTCCAGCTGTTCGGAAAACGGGGTCGCTTGAAGCAAACATTTCGTCTGAAGCACCGGAACCTTATTTTCTTGATGGCGTGTATTACGTCCCCATGCTTGTGTAGTGCTTTGTGTTCTCTCCTGGTATTTTCAGTGGGCAAAGCTAATCTAGTTTCCTGGTGAATAACTGCCTTTTCTGAAATTTTCGTTTCTTTTCACACTTAAAACGATTGAAACTCACGCTGGAAGTAACGTACGATTGCAGCGACGTATGACGTGTGGCTTAATTCGAAGACTACAGATTTCGTAATAGCGATCGCTATTGGGAATTCCCAGTAGTAAAATCGCTTCCTGACTTTATGTAAGAACCCTCTTCAACCAGTCTGCGTTGCGAAAACTTGCGACATTGTGGCGTTGTGCTGTAAAAGCAGCTTGGGCTATGAAACGTGGATAACGTTTGAATTGGCTGCAGAATTATCATAATGGGAATAAATGGAAAAAAATTGGCAGATCCCACATACCTAGAAATTGACGCTATGCGAAACATGCGTAGGGAAGGTGACCATGTTGCAATTGCCTTATTGAGTGACACGTGATAAATTGGCGCTAAATATATGTACAAATGTTGCACGCACAAACATATGTTGAAGAGTTGCAGATTTTTATATAACCAGTTGTTTGCACTTGCGCAGCGATGCGAACTGCAACCTGCGTACTAGCAACAGCACAAGCTGATATGAAGCGCTGGAGCTCGCGAGGATGGTGGCCCTGGACACTGCTACATAAATCAACTTCAGCACATGACAACTAACCACAAGTGACGTTGACCCAACGTGACGGCTGTATCAAAAGAGTGCATATGTAATGTTTATAAAATTGGATAGGCAGCACTGCAGCCTCTTTTGACGTTTCACAAAGATTAGCATCTATTTGAAAAGTAAATCCCAGACTGGACTGTGGTAAACTGCTTTATTTCCACGACGAATGCTTGGGTTCGATTCCAGCTGGGACCCTGACATATATTCTTTGCATCCATCGGGTCAACGCGACCGATGTCGGGTATTTCTTAACGCTCTAGTGTTATAGATAGATAGACAGATAGATAGATAGATAGATAGATAGATAGATAGATAGATAGATAGATAGATAGATAGATAGATAGATAGATAGATAGATAGATAAATATGCTCAATGTAGCCGATGTTCGCTAAGAAATGCTTCGCATTTAATATACTTGCTAGCAATCACACGTTTATTTCGAAAATTCACTCAGTACACTATCGACACTGAACGCTACACTAAAATATATAAATTTTTGTTCAAATGGATAATTCACAGTGTACATGACATTATTATGAAATATGTAATGTCGTTATGGTAAACTCTGTGGTAAACTTTGGCCGGTAGGCTAAATCTAGCACATTGGTGTTTAGAGATACCTGGATTATTACTATGCTGCCAGTTTGCCGGCCATCAACACCAACCATTGCTCAGTGGCATAAAGAAGTAGCCATTCGGGCAACAAGGTTAGCATCTATAGTGTAATGTACATGTATAGAAATACCAGTGGAATGATGAATATAAACTACATATTCACGTTAAACATATCTGCGTTGTAGCAATAACTGGTCACCTAAGTCTTGTTAAACAAAAGTGCTCACAATTCTAAACCGTGGCCACTGTGCTTACATTAAAAAATTTCACTTATTGTTTTTAAAAGGCTGCAAGAGTACTGGTTAAATAAAGCTTCAAAATATTTTTCGTATTCACTTTGGTGGTCACTTCAAACATTCAGTAAGTTTGCAAGAGATGAAAGTTACTTTTCAAGTCGAAAACCTTAGATGACTTATCAAATGCGAAAATTGAGTGCATCTCACGTGCATGTCTTAAACAAGATTGGTGCAAGAAAACAAAACGTGTACGCGTGATGGCGTGTAGTAATTTATGTGATGAAGTCACCGTACGACGTTATCCTTAAGGCAGAGACCACCAAAACTTGTGACAGCATCCCTAGTCTTCACTACTTGGTGGGCCGATTCCGGAGCCAATGCAAAACAGGGTGAGGTGTACAGAGCTTACAATAACTCTAATGGGGGATGCACTGTAAAATCGCCTTAGCTTCAGTGAGCTTACGGAAAGGAAAGCAGAAGTCTCAATACATGCATGTATAAATTTGTATGCTACAAATGAGTCCTGTGGAAACCAGAAAGGTGGTGAAAGGGGTAAGTGAGAAAAGGAATTAAGACAACCACCCGTTTGTAGCAAGAAGCCACAAGGAAATACTTGAGAATTCGTCAAAAAGAAAAGCCTTTTAGTTGCCGAAAAATTCGTCCTGATCCGGGGTTCAAACCTGTGACCAATGCCTTTCCGGGGTGGTTGCTCTACCAATTGAACTAACTAGGAAGCCTGCAATTGACAGCGCGAGGGCAAATTCATCGACTGTTTGAAGCACACTTATAACGCAAGTATTGCAAAGGAGTTCTCTGGAAAGCCGGAATGTGGTGAAAGGTTTGAGGTAAGGAGTATTATTTTTCGTTGGTAGAGAGACCGCACCAGAAAGGCGTTGTAATCGGGTGTTAAACCTTAAACAGGACGAACTGTTCGGCATCTGAGAGGCTTTTTTTTTTGAGAAATCCGTATGGATTTTCTTGTAAATTCGTGCTACAAACGGCTGGTTGTGTTTTTTCTCTTTCATAATTATACGTGGTGTGCATGCTGCGCGAAGCTAAAGAAACTACTGAGCATGTTCTGATTAAATACAGATATGCACATTCAGTTTTATAAGTAGGGCATACGCCAAACTTGGGTTTTGTGAACACAAATGCAAAACTGAACACGTCTGCACTAGAAACAAGTAAGGGTTGGTTAGAAGACTTGCGGTAGAATACTAGTGCGAAAGGGAAAATACATCGAACTAAAAGACGGATTCCACCGTCCAGTCGACTGAGATGGGTGCATGAGTGAATCTTTGAGCTCTTCTTGAACAAAATGATCCCAATCGTCCACCGGTGTTTTTTCACGTTGTGGCACCAGTGAACGTTTTCAAAGGTAACTTGAGTGAATAGTATGTAGTACCGCAAATGATATGTGAAAAGTAGGCAAACTGAACCAATCAGAACTGAAATATTGCTGCTGCTAATTGAACTAATTCAAAACAAGTTCTAGTGTGCTTTTCTCGCTCATCTAGTTCAGTAAAGCATGATTTCAATGTCTGAAGACTGGTTTGTTGATATATTGTTATTGAGTGGCTCCTGGAGGAAAATGAAATCTCAGTGCAACATTACTCACATTGTCCAATTCGCATTGTCTCGTGGAAGAATATTGGAAGTAGTAGTAGCTCGTGGATTCCGGGCCGGGCGGAACAGTAACATAACGAAGTTATAATCTTCCGGTCTTAATTATTAAAAAATATATACTTTGTCACAGAAGCCATAGTAGCCGAAAAGTAGCTACCATGCTGTAACACTGCGCATTGACTTGAATAATTCACAACAATCGGTTCCTAAAAGTTGTTTCAGAAAATATTTTAGCCACAAAGTGCTCGACAATCAATTCTGAAGTTGTCCAGCGCATTGCCTTCAAATTGCAGTTTTGTTTTGTCCATCACGTTCAATGTTCTTGCTACACGCGACCAGGAAGCGGATAATTACAATAATTGAGTGACACACTTGACGCGTACGTCATGAAAACCTTTCGTTCACTCACGGGCTGTTAATACTCGACTACTACAAGTAATAACATGCGGGTATGAGGCACACATGATTGACAGTGCGTATAAAGCCAGGAACGCCATACAGAGCTTCAAAAACATCAAACCGCCAGTTATTGAGCACGTGTCTCAGGAAATGCTGGGCATGCTTCGGCCGTGTTGTGAATGAAAAAAAAATAAAATAGGGCAGCGAAAAGGAGAAATGATATTTAGAATCCGATTTGCACACAGGTATTATGCGTGAAAGTCAAAAATTTTGCCATAGGGGTAGGCTATTTGCATGAAACAAATTAAAAGAAAATTTTTGTGATGGTGTCATATCGCACCAACGTCCATTGTAGATGCTGTATGCATTATGGGCTTTCGAAACAATATGAAAAAACATTACATATCAGCTCCTGCAACTCGCCGAGCCATGGTTTATCATTGCATAACCAGAAGGAATATGTGTGAAACCGCGTGTGAAGAAATGCACATTAGGGCAGTTCAAATGAACTGCCCGTAGCGGGATATTCATTTTGATAAAACTTACGGATGGGCTTTGATGAGAGCACCACCCTTACGTTCGAACTTAGGATATTTCTTCAGCGTCTAGGTAGTCGATAGGGCAAGCAAACCAATGATCAATCTTGTAACGAAGGAAAGAGGTTACTAGGAGCCCCCCTCCTTCCCTGACACCACGTAGCTACATACCTGAAAGTGTGTTCTTTTCTCAAATAGTCGAAGCCCTCAGTAAGTATTACCGCCCTCTGGGGGAAGAAATGCCCTCTACGGGCGTACCCGCGGTGTACTCATAAGAACAGAAAACGAAGAAAGAAGTCAGTCAAACCAGCAAGGCTGAAATGAAGTCAGTAAAAGCTGCGCCAGAGGACCCAGGTTTTCTAGGACTTCGCATGTCATCGACTGCCAGAATCACAGAGATCTGTGGAATTTTTCATCATAACAATGTAATTTGTTTAGTTGGCCCCAAAATGTATCATATCTACGGAAGTCTGCACGTTCTTTTAAGTACGTGTCACTGCGAAACAAGAGTCATAAATAATCAAGTTTCACTGCTTCTGCTTCGAGTTGAGGGCATAGCATACGAATATTTATGTGCGAAACACAGAATCAAACAAAACTTCAGCGTACAAACCTAGCAATCATCCTAAATGATATAGTTTGACCAAAATACGTAAAAAAAGAAAGCACCCACCTTGCTCAGTTTACTTTAAAATTTGGGGTGCTTGCCTGGCATGCCAAATGAAAACTCACGTGCGAAAGCCTGTGCGCTTGACGAATGTAATAAAATCGCTCGTGTTGCCCAGCCGTCTTTTCACAAAAAAAATAAGAGCTAATCTACACAATACATATAATTTATTGCGTAGAATATATATTATTTTGTAAAATATAACATAAGCATAAAAAGAATAAATATTTTAATATAAAAATATAATTCTTCACCGCTGCAAGCAAAAGTAAATTGCTGGCTATGCTCTTCATAGTAAAGCAATGTGTTGAACGGAGAACTACTATTACGTTATTCCTTCACATGACAATGTTTCTTGCGACATTCATGCCATTTATCAGCACAGTCTGTGCTGCTAAACACGGAGCGTAAACAAGGTTGAATGCAAGCGGAAAACGTACGACGGAGAGCAATAAATAGGCGATACATTAGGTACGCGGTGGGGGCCCCTCATAGCGGCAATAAGTAAAACAAGCCCACATCAAATGAGAGATCAGAAAACTCTTCGTCCGCTTCAGAGCTTCTTGTGAACGCTTATTCATGTGGTCGTCGTCAATTTTAGCGCTCCAAAACAATGCATGACCGAAGACATCGTGATGACTCTGCGATTTTATGCTAACACACGTTATAACAGCGGACCTCTTAAAGTTCACATAAAGTTCCCCGGCCATGCTAAATAGTTGTAATGAGACAGCACACGCGTTTTTTATCATCTGCTTAACGTTTTTCCTTTTCCCCCAAGCGCGTACGCAGATTTGTACCCACACGCACTCTCTTTGCCCACGAAGTTGTTCAGAACTTCCTAGAAGAATGTTCCGGTGGATACTTCTACTCTCGTTTTTTCAATTTTTTTGATGGTATTGCTCGAAGGATTCGTACAAAAAATAAAAAGTAATATAGCCCTTCCGTGTTTTGTTTTTCAATGCCATACTTGTATTTAGTAAAACAAAACACTTCATAGCGTCAATTTAGTGATAGTGTTTTGGGTGTTTGTAAAACAAATCCGTGCACACTGAAGGTTTACATGAGGATGTGCTACCACTCGCTTATCCAGGCACGCTATCTAAGCATAACATCGCTAATAATACAAGAGTAAAGCAAGAGGTTGGGAATGAGAATAAACAGTTAGAAGGTGAGATGTGGGGGTATCGAGAAAGGAAAGGAGGAGGGGAGAGCAAGGAATGGTACTGCAAAAATGTTTCGAACCAAAACTTTTTCAAACCGATACCTACCGCATTTAAAGTGGATGCTCTAACCATGTAGCGACCGCTTTGGCGGCTACATGGTTGTTTATGGGTACTCATCTCTAAGGCTAGCACCATAAAGTTCTGCGACTTGGGGCACAACTTGACCCACCACAGCGATGTTGAAATAGTCGAGCATCCGCCACTGCTGTTGGAGGCAGAGAATTGCTACCTTTATAGGCACCCGCTGGTTAACTAAGTACTAGGGCACTTCTGACTGCGTGCTCGGCAAACGAAGTTTATAGTCGCAAGGGAGGACATTCACCCAGTGGGAAATCGACAGCACACGACCGCCAGACATAAAGTTATGGTAATGCTTTCTTTTATGCGAAGTGAGCTATTTACCATTATTGCGTTCATGATTCTAAATACAGGAATACATTACAAAAAAGTGAACAAACACGAGAAAAGTAACGAGAAACAATTAAGTTCAATTAGTTGTATAACTCTAGCGGGTTTGGCATCAGTAGGGCCATCTGCATGAATGTTTGTTTATTGTAATGGTGTCCTTAAACACCAAAGGTATTGAGGAACAAGGTGATTCATGTTAGGAAGTGATAATATGTTATACGAATATCCTCTTATATATCGCTTTTAGCCCGTAATTGCTAATGCTAGGTCGCTCCTCATGTGCGAAGCCATGATGCTGCATTTCGCTCACTCACATCATGTAAAGGGTTCCTTTTAAATGAACAACCTTTCAAATCACGAGGCTTTGTATTTGACTTGCAGTAAACTAAGCCGAGTAACTACTCACCTATCGCAAAAAAGTTTGCTTCCATTGCACTAGACTGAAGTTCTAACGATATCATGTGTGTATAACTAAATATAGCAATGTTGCCCTACTCACATGGGTTACAGCGAACAAAATCTTGCAAAACTACGTATCAGTGAGTACTGCGACAGAAAGGCCGAGCATGATTTCGGAGTGTGAAAGGCGAAAAAAAAATACCAATATGTACAAACAGCGTATTGACAGATCAGAAGCATGCTTCAAACACAAAGTGTACTTTACAATACTTTGAACTGAACTAGTTCAGTAGTATGTCTCTAAAAGATAAAGTAAGCAAACCGAGTTATGTTCATGCGTGAAAAATGGTTTATAAAAGATCGTTGCAACGTAAGAACTACTGGGCCCTATATGTGATGGGGAAAAGATGCTCGAAAAGTCAGGTTGACAAGGTGCTCCTAATTTAACCAAAATAAAGAAGGGCAACAAAGCAGCTTCGTATGCTGCAGGTGCACTGTGGCTGCTACTGAAAACAGTGTATTTTCCAGGCGCTTCTTAGGAGCTTCTCTGGCCAACCTGTATTGTGCAATGTCATTCTCGGCTTGAAAAGTTATAACGGTACAGTGAGGTCATTTGGTTTTGCGCCAGCATGTTTCTGCAGAGGAAACTGTAAACACAGCAATGTTGGAGTCCTCAGCCCTCTACCATTACGAAAATGAAACGGCGCGGAAAATTTTCTTGTTTTTTTTTTATTAGGGCCACCGTCTACCTTGTATGATTTTACTTCAGCTGATTAAAGTGAAGGCAGTTTGTTCATCCGCTTGTCACTGTCTATTAAAAGAGCACTGACATCAAATTTACTCTTGTCAAGATTTTTAATCAGCGAATGGCTATAAACGCCGCAGCTGCGATTCTCGACCTAAAACGCAACTGAGGGATTAATAACTATCTCTTTTATTGATTTATATTACTGTGATCTAGAACTATTCAAAAACGGCCGGCAATCCCACCATTTTTAGCGCTGGGAGCATTAGCAGTAGCGCTACCTCGCGGTCACCTCCAGATCACGCCGCAGCTGACCACTTCTTCACAGAAAAGAGTGACGTCAGGCTCAACTGCTCCGCTAACATTTCGTTTGCTAGGCGGACACATTCAGTCATGCTTTGTCACCTGCATCGCTGTCCTCGCCGTACAAAGTGTCGACTCGGGTTCAATACGATAGTCTGGAGCCTGGAAACCCCGTGATTCACGACGTCCCGAATTAATTTTGCTTAGATCGACCTTTTGCCGAACAATGATTCCGAAATGGACGCCGTTCCAAGCAGCACTGCCGAAGTGCCTGAAGATGCACGCCGGCCATGTTCGCTCGTGTGTCTCAGTTAGCTATATTGGTGTGCTTTGGAGTGCAAAGCATTCAGGTATACGCAGAGGGGTCAATGCAATACAGTAGCACGAATGAACATCAGCGGAAAAATAGAATGCGTTTTCTGCTTCACACACACACACACACACGCACACACACACACACACACACACACACACACACACACACACACACACACACACACACACACATATATATATATATATATATATATATACATAAATATATATATATATATATATGGTCCTCACAACAAGTGAGGACCACATACTGTTGGACTGTTGAACGACACCGTCATCAAGCATTTCATTTACCTGCGTCTCTATGGCCTCGCGTTCTTCTTCTGAAACACGGTACGTTTGCTGGCGGATTGGACGAACATCATTGTCAGTAATAACTCGGTGCTTCGTAAAGGGCGTTTAACCAACAGTCAAACAAAAAGACGAAACTTGAATAAAATTCTTTCAAAAGGGTCGTAAATACGGCCTTCCTCTCGTTCCAAAGCTTCGAATTGACGTCGATATGGTCCAGAAACTTGCCTCCATAATTCAGTACGTCGGACGCAAAGCACTTCGTGACATCCACTACAGGGTCTTCAAAGGCCACAGTGGTGCCGCGGAAAAAATGCCGCTGCTTAAAGTTGAAATTTGAGAAAGGCACCTGTGACCGTCCGTTACTAATTAGCAAAACGCTCCACATGCACATTGAAGCAGCAAAAAAGACAGGTTGCTCTCGGTGACCACCCGACCGTCACGGAGTTCATCAGATAAGACTTTCATTACAACACAGCACACACCACTAAGGTTTCCAACACACCAATATGGTTTTAATTGGGACACATATAGTTACACTATCGCAAATTTTTTCTGAGTGAAAAAAAAAACCATTATTCTGTTTAGTGTAGCGGAAGTTGTTAGTCATGCGCATGTAACGAGTTCTATGTTTAGGGTCACATTCTCTTGAAATTTATGATGAGCGTCATTATTGTGCTGAAAAATTGCTCATTTTTTATATACCAAAAATATGTACGCCTGCAGTGCTTCGCTGACCTTATTGTCAGCAACCTAATACTCATCTGTATGACGCCTGGTGTATATCCTGACACACCACGTACTTAAAGCAGCGTCATTGTGTCGGGCGCCGAAATTCGATGTTGATGGTTGAAATCTTAGAAGCTCCCGTACAAACAGTGCAGTCGCAATAGGTATATGGTAGGTAATTGTACTCCCTCAAAGTGATGTCAGCATTCTATCGGACAACTCTATCCGAAATAAAAATTAAGGGACCTCGTGGCCAGTCTACAAACTGCCCGCCTTTATCCATCAGGCTCCGATGACACCAACGCTGTCATTTCATAATGAGGAACATCAGCCTGTGAAAACGCAACCTACACAATGTCCTCATACGTTGAAGGCTTTCGCAATCGCCGATAATAGTATATGCTTGCACACTTAACAGGATTTACGCCGTTGCAACCTTCTCGATTCAAAACATTGTGAGCCACGCTACCTCAGCATTAAACTTATAGTTTGAACAAGAGGGATCGTGTTGACTGCACCATCTATTTTTGTATTTGACGTTGTGTATGACCTTCTACAGCACCTGTTTTTTCTTTTGCACCAGGCTGACAAGATTTCCAAAGTGTCTGATTGCGCAAGCGTTCCCTCCGTCTACTTCCCAGGAGAGAAGATCTTGCATACCGAAAAACTAATTCTGAGCCTAGAAAAACAGGAAAACATCATTTCAGAATTCAGCTGCAACTTTGCTTAGCGATAATGCTGGTGAGGTTAAGCAAGCGCAGAATCCTACTGGTAACATTTTGTAGACCTTGACTATTTTGTAGTTTTGGTTGTTTCGGCGTGCAAGACGAGCCCGTTAAAACTTGACCTATTATTCAAGTGTGTTGTACTTTACCTCCCATGGAGCGCAGAGTTCCCGAACCCCTGTTCAACATTTACCCACTAGCGTAACAGAGTGCATTACTGTAGTGTATTTCGTGGTGTCTTCATTCGCTATGGTCTGTGTGAATACATGCAAATTTCGGACGCAGCGAATAAATATTGTGATCTAGCGTGGTGCCATGAAACAAGCAGGAGAAATCACCATAAATCTTCAAGATCAATAATTTTCTTACTTGGAAAACCCAAGGTATACGAGCGGCTTTCTTGAAAAAAATAAACCACATTCTCACAATTCAAACGAAATGATTGGGAGAGGAAAGTGAAGGATAATGCATTTTATTGCGTATCACACCTGCAAGTTTTATCATGCGGGAAACTACTTTGACACTGAGAGGATCTTTCTGTTGAGCTCTACGTCATAAAACGGTGGCGGCTTACCACTGGCAATCTTTATCGCGCGAATGTTCTCAACTTGTATATAGAAGATATGTACTTATTTTGAAGGCCCATTACTCTTGCTATTATGCCAGTTTATATTTGATGAAATTTAAGGTTTCCAAACCACGATGTGAATGAGAAAGACGGTGTATTAGAGGGCTTCAAAAATTTTAAACACGTGGGGTTCCTTAAGAAGCATTCAAACATAAGTACACCAGAATCGAGTATTTTCGCCTCCCTGAAAAATGCGGCTGCCTGGTATTTGACCCAATCACCTGCGAATCAGCAGTCAAGCATCATGGCCTCTTGACAATTGTGGCGGGTTCGTCATTCAGCAGTGAAATAAGCAATACTTTGAAACTATTTGCTGCTTAGTTCCATGACAGTTTCAGTGACAATCCTCAAGAACGTATACATCGTACATCTGCAGTCTTCTCCAAACCAATATTTTCAAGAAAAGCCTTTATATAACGGCAAACGGTATGGACATCTTGAATATTGCATTGAAAATTAGGTTCCAATAAAAAACTTGGAAGAATATTTGGGAAAAACATGGTTATTACGTTAAAGATGTTGGCCAGAGCAGTTTTTAGCCAGTCAAAGTGTTGGATATTTATGTAGCGAAGGTGGCAAACCAAAAGCTAGCTATTTTTCTTGGCTGAATTCAGGTGATGATGCTTGGTTATCTTATTCATTATCATTCGTGACAATTATTGGTCTATGAGATGTCCACTTCGGGACGTTCTCCTCTCTAAATGAGTGCCAATAAGCTTTGTGTGGCTCGCGTTTATAATACTTTTAAGCGAAAAACACTTCAAAACAAGCGACGGTAAAATAGACGGAAGAAGCGCTGACATACAACTTTGGTTTCATTCCAGTCATGGGTGTATGACTGGAATAAAACCATACATGAAAGGAGGAGCAGGAGACTACATGAAAGGAGGAGCAGGAGAACCGTGATGTGGAACTTTTGTTAATAAAGTATTTGTATGAGTGTTAAGAAACCTGGGAAGAAGCATACATCTACTTCACAAATACGCAACTTCCCTGGTAAAGAGCGCTAACGAAGGTGCACTCACGCACATATCAAAGGTGATATGTGCATGAGTGTGCCCTTTCGCTGTCTTGTGTTTGGCGTTGTTTTCACTTTGTTGATCAAGTACCAACTGGCCCAAATAAGCACTTTACTACGTAGTTAAAATTTTCAAATTCTTGTTTTCGTCCTTGCATCTGCTTCACTGACTTACTTGGTGGCGTTTCTCATCCCTGAGTAGCTATTCCGTTGCTCTAATTAACCATTGGTTGTCTGGACTACGCATGTATGGGCCATTTCTTCCACCTAATGTTGACTGCTCGCAAATGTTACTGCATCGTGTTGGTTTTTTCACCTATTCTGCTGTCTTTTGATTCCTTATCGTCATTCCTAATAGTTACCGTTTCGTTGCACATTACACGATCCTATACACTTTCAATATTTCTGTTGTTAACCTACAAAGTTGAGCCCTATATGCCATACTTAGTAATAATGCTCAGGTAGTGCAAGCTTCATAGAGGCCCTTCGTTATTCAGCAACTTCAATCGGCTATGAAGTTTTATGCTGATGAGCTGTTCATCTTAGTGAACATCGTAGGTTGAGCACGAGAAACAGTTCAATTGAAAAAAATATATATATACACACCATCACTTTTCTATGTCACGGTCTAAATAATTGTGGTGAGCTTTCCACATTGTAGATACAGAGTGTTTTCGTGTAAGAAGGTGTAATTCTGCGTGGGCGAAACGTTCTGCATATATCAATGGCACGTATGAGGCATCTGTGGCACTTGGGATATGAGCACTTTACGGGCCAAATTCGTGTGGCCGATAATAAATAGCTCTTTTTGAGCTGGTAGAACAAACAACTTGCGCTTAAAAAATAAACAGTTTGTGGATTCTACGAAATACATAAAACGTGGAAGGCAACTGGAGGAAAAAAACAGGAAAGCATAAAGGTCGCACTTATTCTGAGCGGTTCCAAGAAGCCGCAGTATAGTCAGTAAGTGCGCTCTACTCGCAAGAACCATATTGACGGAATTGCTGGGTGTTGTTGCGTGGGCAATGCCTCTGTCATGAAGTATAGATGGTGGGTCAGTCGCATGAGGACCTTCGGAACTCTTTCATAGGAGGCATAAATAAAGTCAGACGAAAGCTGCAAGTAAAACAAACGAGGCCTATGCAGGCCAAGATTGTGTTGTGACCAAGAAAAAGTTGATTCAGTGCTTCAAGAAAAGGTGATCTAAGAGAAGGTATACGTGAAATCAGCCAGGAAGTGAATTATTGATTCTTTTTATTACATGTATCTGGCTCATCTTGTTGGCTACATTTGGTGCTTCTTTTGTTGGACGTCTGCAATCTTGTCGGTAGTCTCACCCTAATCTATAGTGACGCAATATTTGGCGTCATTTTTTTTCAGTAAAAGGTAAACCCACACTTAAGCCGTATCTTCGCCGTCACCACCGGCGGTGTTGTGAGGCCTCATATAAGGTTTATGTCAATAATCTCACCACCTACGTCGTATTCTTTATTCGCACGGTAAAGCATGCGAATGCTCGCTCACGATAGTAGCTCGGCTGGTGCCTCAATGCACCGGCCTCTACGTGGTATTTAGAGGTGGGTGAGGAGAGACTGTATTCTTTCGATCAGCTGTGGAAGACCGTATGTGAATGCGCGTTGTACGTAAAAATTATGAGGAGGCTCCCCAGGCGTTCAACACTAACATGCTGAATGAGGGCTAATTCGGGCAAAGGAATGCAAATTCTGCCCTTTTTATTCTCTTCAGCTTGTGTCATATGGACGCAGTTTCCGCATGAAGACGTTTATCAGAGCCTGCATAACGTTTTGGGGCTACATTCATCGCTATATGACGTACCTCGAGAAATCCCACATAGAAGTTGTAAGACTGAAAAGTTACTGTGCATTTTAATCCGTCAGTACTGCGCTGTCGCCCCTACGGTGTTTCCACAGAAATGTTTGTCTTGAAGTCACAGACAATCGACGCGTGTCCTGCTGACGTGGCATAATTTGTGCATGCCGACGTTTCGTTGAGCTAGGGAAGGTCGCATGTTCAAGAATTGAGAAGTCTGATTTCGTGTAATACTCCAGAAGATTGATGTATGATCCACGCATTGTATTTCTTACATTTCTCGTTAAAGTGGTGGCCAAACAATATAGCCTGCTTTCGCATTAATTCTGACCTAAGCTGCTTTTGATGGCGAAAATCATCGTCGTTAAAATATCAATATAACATACACGCGTAATATAATTGTGCTGAAGCAGAACAGTGCAGCAAATAAAATAAAGTAAAACAAATACAAGAAGGTAAATTATTTTTCTGGCGTTCAAGAAATGTTTGACTGATATGAGGTCATGACCTTGGCAACGTGCATTAAACTAATCCTTTTAAATGTTGATAAAAGAACACAGCAAGTTTCCCGAATTCATTTTTTTAAATTTGTCATAACATTCCCTAAATATATTTATAACAAAAACACTCTTGGGATCTACTCGGATGCATCGTAGAAGAAGAGGCCTAGCTATAATTATTCACTCTGACCTTTACTTGAAACGACGGCGAAGTGATTCTCTCACAGAACGCTTGTGCCCGTGTCTCAGTGTTTTCAATTTGTTTGCCTGGAAATACTGGGAGCTGCCGCTCCCTCCTTTGCGGTGATGCTTCAGGACACACCTGAGAATGTTCCAGGCATGCAACCGTCGCGCCGGACTTCGTCGTCCAGGAAGCGTAGCAACGCGTCGAGCGACACCGACAGTGAGGCACCCGATTAGTATTCGGACGGCTTTGAGTCGTCGGATGATGACTTCACGGTCGTCATGAATCGATCTACAAAACGAAGACTGCTGCGGACGGCATCGTCGGTTAGTGTTTACACCGTTAAGACTGCACCACAGCGGTGGCCGCACACCATGCTGTTTATGCCCGAAGACCCTGCATCTAACTTGCGACTCCTCAACAGGCAAGTTCTTTCTGTGCTTCTGGAAGAAACCATGCCGAATGAGATCAAAGACGTGAGGATCAATGCACAAAAGAATGCCCTTGCTGTAGACGTTATGCACCGTAGCGCACTGCAAAGTCTTCGGCAGATAACAGAAATCGGCAACGTGAAAGTTCGGCCAATGGTCGCTACAGGTTGTAATGGCACCGTAGGCGTCATTTATGATGTGGATCTTTCCATCTCAGCTAATGACCTGCCAATACTAATAAAGCCAGCGACTGAAGGCACCCGCATCACGCACACTACCAGACTCGGCAACTCACGCTGCTTGAGGCTTGTGTTCGAGGGAGACAGCCTTCCCTCGTATGCCAAAGTTGGACATGTTCGCCACTCAGTGCGTCCTTACATACCGAAGCCACTGCAATGCTACAAGTGATTCAAGATGGGACACGTAAAAGGTGTCCGTGAGAACAAAGTTGAGTGTCCGCGGTGCACTGAGTCTCACTCAAAAGACGCCTGCAGTGCCACCATGCTACGATGTCCAAACTGCCACGGCGCTCATGAGGCCTCATCCAAAGATTGCCCGCGGGTGCGTATGGTGCGGGACAATTCAACGCACAGGGAAGCTGCCGCTACACTACGCCGACGACGGCGTCATGGGCGAAGATCATCACGGAAAAACGCCTCTACCGATAGAGAGATGTCATCCTTTATCAAAGAGGCTGACCCACAAACACCGAACTTACTGAAGACGGATACTGCCAAACAGAAGAAAGGGACAGCAGTCGCACCTTCCGAACAGCGGCCCTCTCTTCCACGACGTCAACCTACTTCGGAGCTGCATCAAATCCCGCCGTCCTCGACGACCCCTCAAACCAGTGATGCGATGAATGAAGATCAAGTGATAGGCTTGCTGCAATCGCTAATGAGTACCATGCGTGTCCTACTGAGTAATATGAAGACTTCGGCTGCGCAGACCGCACTGCATGTGCTGGACGCCCTGAGTGCGGTGCTTGCAGCTCTAAAGTAAAACCATGGCCAGCGAGGCACAGGCACCGTCGTTTCGACAGGAAGTCAAGAATGCATCTGTCTTTCAGTGGAACGCCAGAGGACTGAAGTCGCGCATGTCTGACTTAAGAAAGTTTGTATTTGTGAACCGCTTCCTCATTATCGTGATTTGTGAACCCAACCTGTGTGCTTCAATCAAGCTGTCAGGATATGAGTGCTTTATGTCCTCCACTCACAGAGACTGCAGCAAAGTTATTGTATTCATGCGCCATGACCTCACTTACGTTCACCACAGAGTCTCGCCTGATGAAGGGAATCAGTATGTGTGCCTTACTGTGAAGAAGGATAAGGTTGCTTTCACGATTATCGGAGCTTACTTATCTCCATCACGCCGCCTTGGCTGCGAGCGCTTACGCGGTATTCTGACATGGACTCCAAGGCCATGGGTGATCACTGGCGACTTCAATACCCACCATTTTCTATGGGGAAGCTCCAGGGACAACTCTAGAGGAAGAAAATTGGTGTCCTTAGCCTCGGAGTACGAACTCTGCGTTTGTAACGATGGAAGCCCTACATATTTACGCGGATCAGCCTATAGCAGCTGCCTGGACCTTACATTGGTTTCTCGCTCACTTACCAGGAAAGTTCACTGGTTTTCGGATCTGGAAACGCGGGGCAGCGACCATATACCAACTTACCTGTGTATAGAAGGTTTCACCAGCTCCAAGTCCTCAAGAGGCCTCAAGTACACCGATTGGCCGAAATTCAAAATGTTAATGGAAGACTGCTGTACCGACGGCTCATCATATAACTAGAGGACTCGATAAAAGATGTCCTGCAGAATACCACGCATACTCATTTGACTAGTCACAAGGGCACCGATTTTGACATCGAGCTTGAGAAACTTCGCGCAATACGCCGTCGTGCAGAACGAAGGTACCGATGGACAAAGTGCATGGATGATTTGAGGCTGGCTAGACGCATTCAAAAGAAAATGCAGCGGCACATGGATAAACTGGCTAGGCGACGTTGGATATCCTTTTGCGAGTCATTGGATCCACGAAAGCCCCTATCACTGATATGGCGAACTGTCCGGGGTCTTAGCACAACCTTGGGTCAGCGACACCCGTTTACATTTATGGCAATTCACCTTCGATGCAGAGAGATTGACGTCGCAGAATCTTTCTGTAGAAGAATTGCCGGTGATTCTAATTTCACAGTATGAAGAACGGGAACTTTTGACAAGCCACCGCCCTCACTTGACCCCCGTATGGAATGCCAGTTTTCTATGGATGAGCTAGAGGCGGCACTGGCTCTGTGCAGACGTTCTTCAGCACCCGGTCCTGACGGCATCACCTATCGTGCCCTTTGTAATCTTGGAGACGAAGCTCGGAAGGCACTCTTACGCCTATACAACGACTCCTGGCAGACTGGTACGGTTCCCCAGGCATGGAAGTCAAGTCACCTCATTCCACTTCTAAAGGCTGGTAAATCTCCTTTGGATATTGCCTCATACTTGCCAGTTGTGTGGGAAAAACGATGGAACGAATGATTCTAACACGAATGGAGTGGTATTTAGAGCACTACGAAATCTATCCAGTATCCATGACCAGATTCAGGCGTGGCCATTCGTCAATCGACAACGTTGTTGATCTGGTGACATATGTTCAACACCAGGAAGCCTGTAAGAGACTGTGCACCGCCCTGCTTCTAGATGTTAAGGGGGCTTACGACAATGTCACCCATGAAGCCATCCTTAGTGCTTTCAAAACAGTAGGTCTTGGTGGCAAGATATATATGTGGGTGTACAGCTACTTACAGCTGAGATCATTTTACGTGATGACAGCGAATGACCCAACACCTGATTATTACAGCAGCCGAGGAGTTCCTCAGGGAGGAGTGCTAAGCCCTACCCTTTTCAACCTAACTCTGATTGGTCTAGTCGAGCAGCTAACTAGCACTGTAGAATTTTCTGTCTATTCTGATGACATCTGCATTTGGACATCAGGTGGGACAAGGCCTCAGCTTCGCGCCCGCCTTCAGAAGGCTGCTACAACGACGTCATGCTATCTTCGTAAACAAGGCCTCGAAGTGTCCTGCGGAAAATTCGCAGTGGTAGCGTTCACGCGGAAACCAATGTCTGCTTACAGTATATCGTATAATGAAGAATACATATCGTTCAGCAGAAGCCACAGGTTCTTGAAAATCATAATAGATAGAAACCTGTCGTGGACTCCACACGTGAACTATGTGAAGAAGCGGCTGATCGCAACATGCCACATGTTCAAATTCCTTGCAGGAAAGAATTGGGGAGTGCCCATACCATCCACGCAACAACTGTACAGAGTGCTGTTTATCGGATTCTTACGGTACAGCTTACCTGCAATATCTAACAGCGGTAAGACCAACCTGCGCACAATTCAGAGCATTCAAGCCCAAGCACTTAAGATATGCCTTGGAGTACCCCGCAGTGCTTCAACGGCTGAAACCATTGTCATCGCTCAAGATCACTCGATAAATACGCATAATATTACCGAGACAATGCGCATGCACCTCAGGCATTATGTCAGGACCCCTTCTCACCACCCGGCGAGCCTAGCTGCTCAAAGGCCCCGCACGACATACGGCACTATTGTCTCCAAGCATCGTTCATCGTTTGCTGAGACATACGCACCTGCATCAAAGCCACTGCTTCCTCCTTGGAGCTTGAGCTGGCCGCGAGTTCACTAAATGATTCCAGGAATGAGGAGAAAATCGGACTTACCGACACATGCCCTGAAACAACTGAGTCTATTCCTACTGGAAGAAAACTACAGTAACCACGTGCACATTTACACGGATGGCTCTACTACGCCGTCTAGTTCAGGTGGAGCAGTGGTTATACCATCACAAGGGGTAACTCGGTGTTTTAAGACTTCACATGTGACAACTTCAACGACGGCAGAACTTGAGGCTCTGCGCAATGCACTGGAACACATCAATTCCGAAGAAAGACCAGGTAAATAAGCTGTGTTTTCTGTCTCAAAACCAGCGTTGCAGTGCCTGATTTCAGTTCTCTGACGCGGATGCCACGACCAGTTGACCTACCAAACCGTGAAACTTCACCACCTGTTAATACAAAAAGGTCATGACATCGTATTTCAGTGGTTACCTGGGCATAGTGGTATAGGCGGGAATGATTCTACAGATCATGCTGCTCGCACGTCACATAAAGAAGCGAACAGCGTTCCGATACCGCTTTCAAGAGCGGAATCAGCGAGGCAGATTCGTCAACTACGACCAAGCATACGACGTACACGACTGCACGAACTCGACCCTTCACTACAACTCCGTCCTCCACCCGGCCTACATCGACGTGAAGCTTCGCTTCTCTATCGCCTTTGGCTGGGAGTTGCTTTCACGAAAGCTTATTTATACCACGTTAATCAGAATTACTGACAATGCGGCGTGCGATGTTTGCGGCACCGACGAAAATATCGAACACCTGCTGTGTCATTGTCCTCGATTTGACTCAGATAGACAAGTACTTGCCAACGCAATGCGGCGACTGGATGATCGACCTCTTTCTGTGCAGGTGCTATTACAGCAACGTACACATGCCTCGACAGCCCACAAGGCAGTGAAAGCCCTGCTGTGTTTCCTGAGAAAGACAGGCTTGTGTGAACGCCTCTGACATGCGGTAGAGTTCTACACGCTGCAGTGAAATTACTGTCAGTCTCTACCCCACCTCCTTTTTTCCCTCTCTTCCCTCTTTCTCGTCTTTCTTGTCCCCTTCCTTAATCCCCCAGTGTAGGGTAGCCAACTGGATGTTTTTCTAGTTAACCTTTCTGCCTTCTTCATTTTTGTTGCTTTCTACTGAGCTTCACTATTTCAGATGGAAAAGCCCATTTGATCTTGAATGCATATAGTATAAAGCACCCTTTGCGAACCATTCCGTAAATGGGTCTGTTTATCGTCCTTCTTAGACGTCACTGAGTAGATCGCAAATATTAGCTTCATTTATACCGGCGGAGTCTATCCGTCTTCCAGTTCATGGTGATTGCATGGTGATTTCAACTTTCCGAGCATTAGTTGGTCAACCCTCACAGCTTCAGGGAAGGAAACTCCTATATTAAGAGAACTGGTAAGAAAAATAATCAACAGCAGCAGTAGTGGCACCTCAATAGTATATTTCATGCTTCTTGATGAGCAATCGTTTCAAGATGGCATGTTAAATTATCGAAGGTACCTCGAATTATTACCTACTTCGCGCTTCTGATCGAATGAATATCCCAAAAGGACGTTATGTTACTGCACATTTACTGGTTTCACCCGAGCTATCGAATTGTATATTATTGGCCATTTAGACCAACAGTTTCTATTTTTGACGAACATATGGTCTTATTTAATATCACTGACTTAGTTATTTCGTTTCAAGATTCGTTCAAGACTTATAATTATTGTATTATATCTTGTAAAGCAGTAGACACACACGCTTGAATAAACGAGATTACTCGTGAAATTCCGCGCCCTTCTTCCCATGAAATTACGTGCAACGGACAGAAAGAAATCAGGGCCTAATTTAATGCTGGAAGTTGAGTCACACAGAGCGAAACTTTCAGCTAAAACAGCAAACACCCGAGGTTTTTACTTGAGTCATACCTTTGCCAATATACTCGCATTGAAGAAGGGTAAGTTCTGGTCTTTTATCTTACCCCCAGGTGTCTTGTTCAATTCACCTACAATTAATCGGGAAACGACCAAACCCGCTGGAGATTTGGAGCACGTTTATAGTTACTCTGTGTTATTACTCTACATTACCTTGAGTGTCATCTTTTTTATTGCAGTAACGATGTGTCCATAGATCACAGAGAAGTGAGCGAGGATAGCATCATAAATCTTAGTCTCACAAAATCTTGGCCTAAAAGGAACACAGCGCAGATATAATTTCTAATCATTCTTTCTTTCGTTACATTTTGTGCTTTTGCGACAAGCGCACCATTATTTTTTTTTTAAATCCTTGCCTACTATGTAGTAACCTGATCTTGGAAACTCACGGATTCTTTCCTAATTCATATGTGGGTGAAAACCGCCAGCGTTCTTAAAGGAAAGTTACTGCAGAATATTGTCTACAACTAAACAGCAGGTTGTTTAGCTTACCCTCTTAACTTTCACATCGCGTACTTTTTGACTCTACTAAATATCCGACAGTCGAGGTGCCGTTTGGTGTACCACAGAGGCCTGTGCTCAGCTCTCTCTTGTTCGTACTTTACATATCTAATCTTGCTTATGTGATTTTTTCAAACATACATTTTCACGCGAACGACCGGGCCATGCATTTTGTGGTTATAGCACAACCCCATCATGTCCATCAAGGCAGTTTGTGGTGCATTTTGTGCAAACAACGGCAGTTCATCATCAACTTCAGCAAACCAGTCCTTTTTCTGATTATCAAGGCGTCATTTTGTATCTCATTATACATATCTTAACAGCAATCATCCGCATCACAAAGTTATTCATTAGTTGAATTGGCGAGGTGTTTTTAATTATATATATATATATATATATATATATATATATATATATATATAGAGAGAGAGAGAGAGAGAGAGAGAGAGAGAGAGAGAGATTTTCTGGTGTTTTTATACCATACAAAAATCTATTCTATCACTTAGTTATTTCCATTGTATTTTATTGGCAACTTCATACAATGCTGCAGTGAATGAAGGCGGCATTTTCAAAACATGGTCGTTCACTTGATGAGCTGGTGAGCAGTTTCTTTTTTGCAGGCATCGTAGTGAACATACGACGAATACTTTTGCTTTTGTTCCTTTGCTTATGTGTGCTATAACGTGCTCCATAGGATAGCATTCTTGGCATTCTAAAAAAGTCGTTCTGCTGCTTCGCTATATAAACCGAAGAATTTCACTGCGAATGCCCACCACTTACGTAGTAAATCAGCTAAGAAGTGTGTGAGGCGCTGAACTGTCATTTTCTGATAACACTTGTGCAGCTTTTGACATTTTTGTTCCTTTCAGCAATATAAACACCATTACTGTGCTCCGAAAGCAATTATTAGAACACCTGAAAAGAAGGTCAGTTTGAAAATACTGCAGGAGGCTCACCGTGCTTTAGTAAGAACCCTGTTGCGCTTACGTTTTTCGCAATATTGGTCCATAGGCTCTGTGTTATTTTTATTTGCTCTTTCAGTAGCATAAAAGTCTAAGAAGGCCTCCTCGTATTGCAAATCACTTCTTCTGTTTCACTGTGCCCAACTCCTTTCTAGAAGATTGTCACTGCATTTCAGAAACTGCAAACATTTTTTTTTCGGGCTGTTTCGTGGTGCCTTTTGTGAGCGCGCGTAGCCTCGGCAACGTTACCTTTGTTATTCTTCTCACATCCGCCCGCCTTAGTTGACAAGCCGAGAACTCCTCTGGGAGACACTTAACTTAAAACGTGGTGAAAAAAGTTAAATGCACTTTCAAAAACTTCATTTCACTACGATTGCTTAAAAGAACATTCTTCACTTTTGCCTGAAGTGCGGTGAAGCATGGCATAAGTTTGGACAAGTTCCGAATTCGCTGAACAAGCTACTACCCTACTTTGAACGAACATATATCGCGAAAATGTTAACTCAAGCATTCGGCACGTACTGCGTTCTATAAATTATTTTGGATTGCAGGGCCATGGGTAAGGCGGTCGACAAAGTCGGGGTAGTGTCATCGAACAAGGAGCACCGTCTTTCATTTATTTGTCGTACCACAGGTTGCAGAGTAGGACCGTTGGTAAGGAAGAGTGAAAATTTCAATGATACAATTTTAGAAATACAGCGTGTAAATCATTTTTCAGGCATTTAATGCTTGTATCTTACAATCCTTCGAATATCTGCTGCCAGTGCCTCCAAGATGAACTCCAGTTAAGCGTGTTTAAGCAGTGCTTGCCTGGTGCTAATTGCTGAGGGCCCTCGTAGTAATACATTGATTGTTTGCAATATACCATGTTTGAACACCATGGTTGTGCAATAAATGAGATAGGTGACATAACAGTGTTATAAGAGTGGAGCTGCACAAACGCAATCCTAGGCCATGTAGATTGAACCAATTTCAAATCATCATTATGATTGGCCTCCAACCTTTTTAACCTTGCTTGACTAGCACGCGTTTTCTGCGTTCTTTTTTTCATCTACTTAGGGCCTAACATTGAATCTGATTACGAATAACTTTTATTTCAACGTGGCCACTGAAAATCCTGCTTAAGAACCATATTAATTCACATATTGCCAATAAAATGCTTCTTTGTTATTTCCAAGATAACGACTTTTTTAAATTCCTTTCCGCTAATTAAGAACCGTTTATTATCTCCTCTATGAGCCAGTTTCCCCTAATTAATAATAAGTTAAACATGATTTCTAGCGACAGATATGCGCCATGCTCCTGCGTATAATAACACATTAACAATGTTTATATGCGCTAAGAAGAGGTATTTTATCATCCACAGCGTGAAACGACTAACAAGAACAACAGCACTACAACAGTCAGAAGCTGAACTGGGTTCTTCTCAGAATCTGTTAGCTTGAAACGGATTTGGCTTCTCAACATGTTTGATTGATAGGCGCCCATGACAAGGTTCAGGCCCACCCACCACATGTGATCTTACCCGGGCGCAATACTCACGCTACTACGCCAGCAAGCTTGACGATTCCGCTATCAGCTGCAATGTAAGGTTATCAAATTTAATGCAAAGCAATAATGCGTGTGCGCCCTTTTATCCTTCTAGAATGAAAAATTCCATGCTTCAAGTAGAACAAAAAACTTAAAGAAAATAACCTCTCACGCACATGCTTGCAGAATGCGTGATGTTCACTGTGCAAAGGGATAGCGCGACACTGACAATGTCGTCGCTGCACTGCTGTAATGTTGAATAATTGGTGATATGACACACTGGTACGTGCTGTGTTGGAAAACTACTGTAATTGCTGCCTGCCATGCTAAAGTTTAGGCATTGGCTGAACGGCCAGCCATGTTGAACTGGTGGCTGCATACATGCTTTTGATTATTGTCGATCTCAAAGCCAATAATAAGCATTTCTGAAACTCAGCATCAATATGTAAATAATTAAGTTTGTTCCTTCACTATGAAGTACATAGATACGTAATTCCACAAGACGTAGTGTTGCTTAGGTTGCGCTGCAAATGCTATGCTATGCACGAAAAGCCTTCAACTGACAATGTGGTGCTGTCATCTACCAGTGGTCCTGGATTCTGCGCAAGCTCATGGTTCTCGAAGCAACTGCCAGCTGGCCTTCATATCTCACGCATCACCATATTTCACGCGGATGAGACCAAGACCCACCTAATACGGCCGACACAAGACAATTGTTCTTTGACAATATTTTCTGCGAATCACGCCTATAAGCGACCTAATTTTTCTGAACGTTGCTTTCACGTGTTTCGATTGTATTCCTGTCATAGCATTCATGAAGTGAGCTAAGAGCACACTCGCTTTTACAAGACGCTCGGGCCATCCTGCATACCACTCGTCTCGTCCACTTCGGTAAACAACGCAGAAACGTTCCGGCTAGTATAATTCACGCATGATGAAACGGGGAGCGAGATGCTGCGAGATCATTTGCTGTGTGACCCATAACACCTTGTTGCCCAGGGCCTTTAGAAACTCCCAAGGCGGTAATAGCGATAAGACGTAAGTTTAGAAATGATGATGAAATGTAGGACCTTTATTTGTGCAAGAGAATCATGCTGTAAGAGAAATGTGTATGTTCATATATTGCTTTATGGGTTGAATTCATGGGCATATAGAAAAAAAAACGCAACTTAGTTCCTGCTAAGTCACCCTCTTGGGTATTACATGAACGTCAGACTCTATTTTGGGAAGGTTATTGTGATAATATGCTTCTTCTTCGTCTTCTTAGAAGAGTACTTATAAAACTGATCCCTTTTCTGCATAGCATGGTGCCGTATAATTTGAAATTGAAATCTCTCTTGATAATTCCAACTGTATTATACTTGACAAATTTAATATGATACTTCAATAAAGCTATTATAATCGTCATGATAAGCAGCTGTTGCAGATTTCACGCATTAATAATAAGGAACAGTGGCTTGCACATTGTATGACTGCAATTAATTATTTGCAATACTTACTAATCAAGGTATGCCTCAAACAAAATGTCATTCTTATTTCGTTTAAAATAAACTGAACAAAAAGAGTAAAAACAGTCAGCTATTTCTCGCAATTTTTCTGAAGGCATAACTGTTCGTGCGCATTATAGGGCTAAAGCAGGTCAGGCGGGGTGTTTCTCGCAGGTAAACCTACATAAATACAGAAGTCAACTTATTCATTTGTGTCCCTTAGGCTTTTTAAAGATAAATGATGCCGTGTCAAATTTTCTCGAATACTTATTTAAAAAGTACATTTCGCATTAACTTGTGCTGTGGTTCATCTTGACACCATACTTCCAGGCTCTTTTGGCCATCGTTGCTTTCTTACAATCCCTCCTAGTATTGACTAAAAAGGAATTATTTTTTCTTGTAGGTGCAGGTTACTTTTAGGTGGGTCGTTCCAACACGAAAAAAATTTGTAGGCCAGAGACGTTTCCATTAATTTGGCACATACACATCTTTCAAGAAGAATTTTTTGTGCTAACAAAAAAAAGCGAGAATGCAAACGGAAGAGAAGATGCTCGAAGGCACGGGTATCATTTATGGCATGCGGAGAGAATTTTGACAGCAACCGAATTCCCGAGAACGCCTCCCTAAATTTAGCCACACCTTGAAGAGGCCAGGTAGATGGCGCCCACTCAGTTGCACGGCAAGTAATAAATACGCAAACAACTTCACGTGGAGGGTACGTTGCTCTTCAGTGTAGTACCAAGTAAAGCCTAAGAAGGTCCCAAAGAGCAGCACACTTATACGAGGTAATTAAATTTCAAGCGTAAGAAATTGAAAACACCACTGCGTCAGCGCACATTGCTTAGTAAGCTGCCCACGGCTTAGTTATTGCGGTATGCTGCAATGCAAGAAATATCTTCTTTTACTTTACTACGCTCTGTTTTGTGGTTTAAATGTGCAAAAAGGGTCACTGAACTAAACTAACACGTCTTAACATATTGTCAATTGCGAAGCCTACGTTATTTTTTACGTAGTTAGTTCTTCAGGGAGAAAATTTTACGCAATACTGTAGCAGAGTGCGTATCTCTTTGTGTTGGAGTGCTTTAAAGCTGTACCATTCAGCCTCGCAGGAATGTGAAAGATGTTCCCTGAAAATGTTGCTGTTTTGTGTCAAAATGGTCACCCTTGTCAGACCAGTCACTGCTTCAATGCCTACATAAATTGTGTTGGCTCCAAGAGGCAGTCGCCTGTTGAATATGCTATGAACTTCCACTCTACACTTTTCGCTAGTTTTTTTTCAGGGCGTCTACTCGTCCTCCCGCTTTACTTTTTTCATCTTTCTTTTCCTTTCCCCTCCCCTCAGTCTAGGGGAGCAAAGCGGATGCTCCAAATTGGATTGACAGCCCTCCATTGTCTTATTTCTTTATCTCTCCCTTTAAACTCGCAATCGGTCAAAGGATGATTTAGGAGGTGACTAATTAAACCATCATAATGCAGCGAAATATGGGTTCCACTTATTATCCAGCTTACGCGTTATTTGAGACGAGTCGAAAAAACACCATGTTGACAAACAATGCACGTTGTGAAAATTCCGCATGCTTTGAAATTTCCGTCTAAGTTAATTCCCAAGAGGCATTTGCGCTCAAAAGTGAAAAAAAAATTACAGCATATCCATGGTCAAAATGGAGATGAGTGGGGCGAAGCGTCCGCCAGTCCACCCGAACTTTCATTCGTCCGTCCGTGCGGCCGCTTCTGCGTTCGTTCATACGTCCATCCATCTGTCCATACATCCGTCCATGCGTCCGTCCCTTCATCCTTGCCGCTGTTCATTCGTCCGTCTGTCTGTGTGTTTGTTCATTCGTCTGTGCGTTCGTGCGTCCATCCATTCGTCCATCCGTTCATCTGTCCCTCTGCTTGTCTGTCTGTCCGTGCGTCAATCTGTCCATCTAGTGAACATTTTAAGTATTCCCATCTCGCCTCTTTTCATCACATCTTCATTTTATAGAAGTACCGCTATCGAGCGGACATTCCAAGAACTAAACAAGAGGTGGCTACACACTACTAGATACATCGCGGACGCACGGCCCACGGCATAGAGAGCTTCGCCCCTAAAATGAAATTGCCACCTAGCGTAAGTATCATTATTCTTTTGCTTGTTCATCATAAAACTACACGGAAACCATCTGTTTTCTAACATGTGCATTGGTTTATTCCACTAACAACTTTCACCTAGCACCATTAACGAGGTGGCTACGTACTACAAACATTGGGTACGACCAACCCAAACCTTAAGGAGCTTCGCATTCAAATTGTGGTGGAATTGCCTTCTTCGGGAAAAAGCGAATGCTGGTGGGTCACGCCCCGGCATGCAGCCCATTTGTCCATTTATTCTTGCCGTGGCACGTGCAGTCATTTTGCGATTGATGCTGCTTGCCTGAAGTCGTACGATGGCAAAAAACTTCAAAATGACAAACTAATGGGCTCGGGCGATGCAGCTGACAAAGTATATTTACCAAGCCATTGACAAAGCACACTGAGATAGACACCTAGGCATATATTGTCAACATGCCTGTACACTAAATCTGTACAACGGCACACTACAACTTCTAATTGCAAAAAACACCTTTCTTGTGCTACTGTATACTGTATGCGTACCGTATTCATTGGTTAGGCACCCGACCAGTTTAACAGCAGGTGTGTGTGTGACCTCCCAGAATCCATACCACAAAGAGGGAGAGGAAATATACCTGAATGACGTAAAGTGGTCATGCTATGGCGCGCCTTTCATTTCAAAAGATTTTATTCAGTATACACAAGGTAGCTAGCATGGACACAGTTACGCAGTATATACGGACAGGCTTGGTTAATGTCCCGGGTGCACTCTGCCAGTCACCTTGCTCCTAATGGAGACGTCGCCTTCGTCAACAACGTCGCCTCTTAACTAACAAAGCATTCATGTCGCAGGGGAACGCTGTTCAATTTGTCAATGTGGCCTTTTCACCCAAAACACCATCTATTGTTCTAGCTGTCTTCCTAGGTACTTTCAAAAATTTTCATGTCTATGTTTTTGACCTATTCACTGGCATGAAGACCAACTTCTCACAAGCGGCTTCTCAGGAAAGCTACATTTTTGCGTTTGTCAAAGCTTTCTTTGGCTGAAACTAAAACTTTTACTTGACATTACGGCATAATTTATGACATTTGATTTCACGGGTTTCAGGTGTAATATATATTACAACTTTTATAGAATGCCTTGTAAAGAGTTGGCATGAGGAGGAACGGAATTTCCGAGGCACGAATGTGCAATAATTTCTAGTCAGTCATGCAGCTCTCATCATTGGTGCTATTTATTATCGCCGTAGGCACCGACAAATTCAGCGTTTTTGTTACCTCGTAGGAAATTGCTGGTAAACTGGCGGCACAATGTGTAGTGGTGAATTGACTGCTATGCAACACTAGACAATTGCTGAGGACACTCGAATTCTCAGTGCTCGCAATGTTGCACCGCAATAAAGCTATAAAAAGCCTCAATTTACTCTCGCTTACTCTGTTCATTAGCTTTTTTTGAGGTTACAACATATTGTCATCATTCGATAAAGTCGTTTATACACACTCTCGCAGACACACGATACAAACGCAATACAAAATTATGCATCATCCCTCTGTCTAAAGAAACGGTATAACAGAAAAGCGAAACAAATCTTCACAAAGGCAGTTGAACAATATTTTTAGATTAATTAATGCGAAGCGTTTCTTTGCGAACTACGGCTACTCTATCTATCTATCTATCTATCTATCTATCTATCTATCTATCTATCTATCTATCTATCTATCTATCTATCTATCTATCTATCTATCTATCTATCTATCTATCTATCTATCTATCTATTTATCTATCTATCTATCTATCTATCTATCTATCCATCTATCTATCTATCTATCTATCTATCTATCTATCTATCTATCTATCTATCTATCTATCTATCTATCTAGCCGCTTACGTTTGGGTGCTCTCATGGTCACCACCTTAACTAGGCGTGAACCAAAATTAAAATGAGAGGGTAAATTTGATGATTATGACGCCCTGGTCAAGACATAAATTATGTCACAATCCCGTCGCATAGGTCGTCAAACGCTTCCAACCAGACAGTGTCACATACCCATGAGCGGTTATGTGCCGCTGGTATGCGGGTATGTGCCACAGGTCATTCGCCCTTAGTATCTACCCAGCAACGACCAGAAGGCGAAGGGGTAGTCTTAACGCGTCAGCATCAAGAAATACCTCAAATAGGTAGGGTCTACCCGACGAAAACATAGAACAAACGTCAGGGACCCAGCAGCAATCAAACCCAAGCATTCTGAGTGGCAATCAAGCATTCCACCACAGAGCTACGCCAGGTCTCGGAGCTACTTTTCAAATAGACGCTAATCTTTGTGAAACGTCAATAGTGGTGGTAGTGCGGCCTACCCAATTTTATAAACGTTACACATGTACTCTGTTGGTACAGCCGTCACGTCGGGTTAATCTCAATTGTTTCTAGTGGCCATGCGCTGAAGTTGATTTATGTAGCAGTGCCCAGGGTCAGCATCTTTGCGCGCATCAGCGCTTTTTATAAGCTTCTGGTGTTGCTGATACGGATGTTCCAGTTGGCATCGTTGCCAACTGAAACCTGCTGTCTGAGCAATTGTCTGGTTGAACAATTGCACTCGCACACTCTGCGAAAGCCAGTTGAATTATATAATTTATTTTGGTGTAATTTTGAATGGTGACACACAATCAGCAGTCAATGTTATACCTTCTCGTCTCTCACACAGCAGGCTTGCCACATTCTTATTATGATTTGTACACGTTTTACAAAGGCGAGTTAATCTGGCCAACTGTCCGAACCAGTGCATATGCCCTTTAAATACGGGAGTAGCATTGAAGCCGTCGTTAGTGAACCCATTGGCTGAACACCAAGCAGCATGCCTTTATTTCAGTAACGATTCTCTCAAGGACTGGGCTAGAAGGCCGAGAGAGTCGAGGCGAGTGTCGAAGCCAGCCCTCGGCTTCATAGGAGGCACTGGAGATCCGCTGTTTCCACAGAGCAAATAGACGAGTGGGCCGGGAAACGATTGTTACGGCTGACCCGTTTCACTCGGAGGACTAGTCTCAGCGTTCCCTTCCTTAAACAAGAAAGGAAGGGATGTCGGGGAGGCCAAGAACTTTTCACTGTCGAACTACGGCAATGTGAGAAGCTACTGGCTAATTATTCGGTCCATGACTTTTTTTCGAATACAAAAAAAGCAGTGGGTTAGTTTGCGGCTGGGCGTAACCTAATCGCCGACACGCACAATGATCTTGATGGCAGCTTCAATCAATACTGCGGTTGATTTTGTGGTCCTTCAGATTCTGGAGGGCCCTTTTCAGAGGAGGGCGAAAAGTTTCTATCAGTGGATGGTTTTCGTAAGCCCTATGTCCCCCCCCCCAAAAAAAATCGTTTGCGGTAATTTTTTATGTAGCCATTGCAATAAAGGTTGCAGCGCAAGCATGGAAGTGCTAGAAGAAAAGTGAACAGGAGGCGAGGAATGGAAGGTACAGATGACAACACGAGTGCTGACAACCAACTGACTTTATTTTTTGCAGCACACATGTTAATATATGCAATGAGGCAAAATATTTTAACAGCAAACGTGAGCAACGTGACACAGTTCAGGGGAGAGTCCCATGAAAATGGAGGCACAATGATAAAATGGCTAACCCCTATCTAAAAGCGCGATTTCTTTTTCATTCAAAGCCACGGAAAGCTGACTCACGCATTCGTCACCAAATTTTCTAACATGGTACGCCTCAGCAATTCCGCGTGATATTTTGTCAATATGCCGTTCCAGCAGAGTCACGGCCTGAAGTTGAGGTGGCATCCGCAACTTTTACAATGCATAACAAGATTGGAACTGGACCTTTTGTAGAAGTCATTCATATGCTCTCCCAACTTTTTATTTATGCAATGTCCATTTTGACCTATACAACAACGACCACACTACGCATTCTATAAATTTAATAATGAGTTTGACAGTGCGTGTATAACTCTTTATGGTAATTAATCTCACTGAGGCGTTCATCTGTCAACTTGCAAATCTACTTTGCATATTTTGCGCGGGGCTGATAATACCACATCCAAACCTATTTCGAGCCCACTTTTTTCAAGCCGTGAGATATATTGTGAAAGTAAGGAATGACAGCCACTCTTTTTTGCTCTTTCGTTCTGCATGGCTTCTTTTCCTTTTGTTTGATTTTCTGCGGCAATGTTTCACACACTGAAGAAATGACAGATCCCGAAAATCCCGCTGAACGAAGTCTGTTAATCTGCATTTTTACACTATCAGTCATCTTATGCAGGCATGACTTCGTTAAGCTAACAATCATAGCCAAGAAAGCGATCGCTCTCTTAACCAGTTTTATCTGGCAGGGAGCGTATTTTAATAAAGCCTTAACACTCCGTGGTTGGTACTCTCAGCACACGTGATTTGAAAACATTGTGACACTAATATTCAATAACCTCAACGACCTGTTGGGGAACTTCGCAGGTGAAGTCTATCCCACCCCCATGTACTTAAAAAACACCTAAAACGATCTAACCCAGGTTTCGCCGGTTTTTTGCAGACGGCTGCATAAAAATTACATAGTCGTCCACATATCTGATGGCGGTTGGTACAAAATCTTCGAGCTTTTCTTCAAGGATCGTGGTGACCTTGGCAAGAAAAGTTTCACTCAGAACTGGAGCAACTCTTGAACCTATGCAAACTCCCTTGTGTTGTCTATAAAGAAACCCGTCCCACGATACAATAGTTGAATTCAGGTAGAAAAGCAAAAGTTCTATGAAACAACTTACATTGACGCCACTTTCAATGATAAACATTTCTTCGTGGTTATCCTTGGTTATACATTGTGTAACATTCTGTTTCATAACATAATGTTTCGCAACATTCTGGCAGCACTTTCGTGCTTGCGCTGCAACCCTTAATAGATAGAATTTCACCAACTAGCCCAAATAGCCGTTCTTTGTCAAGTAGCCACGTCAATCGATTCGCCATCCCTCATCTTTACTTGTGAAGCAGTGCGCGGAGACAAGGCCCATAATGAACGAATAAACAGGACGATCGCTGCTCGTTTCATTTCTTCCTTGCCTCCGTGACGGCTTGCCAAGCAAACATCAATTATCGCCAACTCACCAAACCTTCAATTTTTCTGCCCTCATCACTTCTCCCTGCGCAAGTAGCATACCCGCTCGGCCAAACTGGTTAGCATTCCTGCTTTTTGTTGTCTTGCTTCCTTCCTCACCTGTACACTCTGGGGGAATATTGTAAGACAATCAGTATTACGAGATAGTGGTTGCTCTTACAGCAGTGGCAACGCCAATTTTACATATTTTTGTACTGTATCCTTCAATGGGAACAATCTTGTCGAGAACACTAACACAGTGTCTTGGTGCTTCACAACCCATAAAGTTTATCTTATTACTACTGTCTAAAATGCCACTTTTGCTTGAGGAATCGTGACATCGCTGGCGCAGTTTCATAGTGCTTTGGCATGTGTGTAACTCACGGGGAGATGGCGACTTTTGAACTGCAAGCGGCATCATTGTGGCCATGTGTCAGTTATATGTGGGGCACGGAATCGACGATGAGTGAACTGTCGTGCATAGATTCTTACAGTGATTTTCGCCAAATGCAAGGTCATATGTTCACAAACTAAAAGAGCTGTGTTAACTCGCTATGATAACGGCCCTAGCTTACGGGTTTGCTTTCAAAAACTGGGTGATGCAAAAATTTAAATAAAATCAAAATATTTGACACGCGTTTTTTGCCTACATTTTGTGAAGAGCCGAATGATGTTTCTTTAGAAGAACGATGCCCCGTTTCCTCCGTCTTATAATCATGCCAGTACTTTTTAAACGAAATGTTTGTTTGTCTTCGGTTTAGACAAATATCATGTTCAGAGACGCACCATAGAATATGTTCTCGCTCGAATTGATTTTGAACGATGTTGGCCAAATTGGGCAAACAAAAATACGCACGAAGGTGCACCGGAACATAATGTCTAAGTATATTAAGAATATATTTTTCTGAAATTGTTGAAAAAAACTATTTTTTTCCTGTTTGCTTCTAGTGCCTCTGTAAGCAGTGTTTATTTTGACCGTGTACAATATGACCATTATTACTGTCTTTCTCATTAGAAACGCTGTATTGGCGATGCCTCTTGTACTATATGATATTCGCGACAGCGTTGTTCGAAGGGCTTTTTTTTCTCTTCAGCCAGCTGACTCCATTGATTTTTCAATGTTCTTCCTTATCGATATCCTAATTTCTATTTTGACGGATGCAGATCACTTTGTTGTGTGCTTTAGACAGAGAATATAAGTGACCGCGCTTTCAAGATTAGGCGTGCGTTTGGGCCTACAAATATAATGGGAGCCATCCTTGTGCAAAAAGTGGTGGCCTGGTTCTGTTTATTCGAAGTGCTGGGACAAGAATACGTGTCGATGAGTATTGTGTGCGCACGAATAAGTGTTCAACCAACGAGCGTACATAACTGGATCTGGTGCCATGTTTTGTTATAATTATGAGACGACTGTATCGACCGTCGCTATATCAATTTGCAAGAAGGGCCGCAGCTCACTTAATTGCTTTATGAAGCAGCGTACGTTCCGTGCTTAATAAATTACCACTGAATCTCGGTGACTTTTCCTGTTCTATGGCGATGGGGCAGGAGGTAACATTAGAATAATGGCGATAACCAAATCACCGTGTCATACTGATGGATCGCTTGGCTTGCTACTGCCCTATTCGGTGATATTTAATGTGATTGTGGTAAAACACACTCCCACACAAAAACACTTAATGAAAATTGGACGCTTACACGCCAACTAAGTGAATGACCTTTTTCTAGCGTGTTGAAGACTATTTGTTTTTGTTTATAGTTGAAATTAGAGTCTGAGCTCACAGAAATTTTGTTATCTTGGAAGCATTGTGTTTGCTGATCTCACAGACACGTTTTATGTACACCCACAAAAACTATATAGGCTTTCGCATCAATAAGTTAGCCAATTACTGTAGAGAGGAATCGGCTCACCGGTTAAAACGAACACGGGTAGTAGAAGAACCTTACACCGTGGACCAGAAATTAAATCTGTCTCAATTTATGAATGTAATTTCCTCGCACTATTTAGCAAACGTGTGCGCTGTTTTTGTCCAGATTACTATGCGTTCATCCACTTTTTCAACCAAGTAATAATCATGCGAAAGGCACGTCGCTGTCAGTGTCATCTGGCTGTTCATAGGCAGCTGCTCAATGCACCGCCAAAAGCCACCAAAGGCATTTTCAGGAGCGAAGCTCCTTATAGCGGCACCCGATCGTCCCTCGTAATTGTAGTAGTAGTGTGTAAGGTGGTGCCGGTAAGGTGGTGCCGGTGGGAGATTTCTTCTGTGCGTTGTTGAATAATAAATAATTTGCAGCGTGTGCCTTAACTAAAAGACAAATTCTGTCTCTCATTCCCCATTAGCAGCCATTGGCATGTACATTGAGCACTATCTGACAAAAAAGGGTTGCTACGTTATACTCGCTGGGCGTAACCTACTTGGTTTTAGAAAGGTTTTGCGAGCGTTGGGTCGCAGTGCCATGAATACAGTGAACTAGTATATACCACGTACTCGAGGTGGTTAAAGGTGGGAAGTAGACACGAAGTGTAAGCCGTAAGGAAGTGTGCGTGCGCCTCCTCTCGTTATGTCCTTGGAATGTCCGCTGTATGGCGGTGCTTCTATATGAGGAATATATGATCAAAAGTTGCGAATTGGTGGTACTTGGATTGTTGAATAGGTGGACGAACGGACACACAGACAGATGCATGGACGGACGCACGGATGGCTGCACGGTCGGATGGACGCATGGACGGACGCAGGAGCGGATTCATGGACGAACGCAGGGATCGACGCACAGATGGACGTGCGGATGCACGAACAGACGCACGCACGGACGGGCGGATGGACGCGCGACGTTCACACAGACGGAGGCATGCATGGACGCAAGCAAGAACGAATGAACGGACAGATGCTTCGCCCCACTCTCCACCATTCACCTCGTGGATATGCTGCCATTTTTTTATAACTGCCGCAGACGTCCCACAAGCATTTCCAACGTCACGCGCGTTCCTGTAGCCATTTTACCAACACTGCTATCCCGCGCACCCCACTGTCTTCATGCCATAGCCACCGTGAGGGAGCTCGAAGCAAACTGGTCTGTCCACGAAGCTCGGGACACCTTGGATAGCACTCTGGATCGTTTTATAATATATACGCCTACTTTATTAATCATTGGGAAACCTACGTGGCTGCTAGCGATAACGCTACAATATTTGGTGCCACGTGTATAAATGCCAACACGCTTCGATGCCTCTCAGTTTATCGACGGCCGACGCTTTGTTCGCCGCTGTCAGTGTCAGTGTGAATCGCTGTAATTTGACCATCTGATTCTGGCCACAAGTTCGGCAAAAATAAACCGTTTTTAAAGACAAATTTCTTAGCGAACTTCAGTGACTTTGAGCGCATCTATCTATCTATCTATCTATCTATCTATCTATCTATCTATCTATCTATCTATCTATCTATCTATCTATCTATCTATCTATCTATCTATCTATCTATCTATCTATCTATCTATCTATCTATCTATCTATGTATCTATCTATCTATCTATCTATCTATCTATCTATCTATCTATCTATCTATCTATCTATCTAACTAGCTGCCTATGTCTTTTAGCTCTCCTGGCCGTTTTTATGATGGTATCGATACCAAACTTGCTATGGCATACTATGACTGTATTAAGAACATAGTTGACCAGTCCTAACATGAAAATCCTGATACGTATGTGATGAATGTCATGATATACGTTTAATGATCCTGCAGCTCTTGCGTTGGTTTCGCTCACATCGCAAGTTGCAAAGCTGGTATCATATGGCATGATTGCATGGCGAACACAAGCGACAGACCCTTACAAAAATTGTGACATCATGTAGCACCATGTCTACATGCCACGCTCCTTATGCGCTCGTGGCCGTTTCGCTAGCGTCAATTATACTAAATTTCTACTAAAAATGGCTGCTAATGGGGAATGAGAGACAGGAGAATTTGGCTTTTAGTAAATGCGCACGCTGCAAATTTTTTCATTGTTCAACAACAGTGCCGAATCCTGACCTTGTTGAACAATGCAACGAAGCCGAGATACGAGCAGTTCTACACAAACTAAATACTACGTCGGCACCGGGACCTGCCACAATTTAACAAAACACTGCGAAATCTAGACGATACGTTTATTGGCAAATCAACAAACTTTAATAATGAATGCAATAGCACCAGCTGTCTGGTGCTATTGTGTCCATGGAGAAGTGGATGACGAGCTCGGTGTCAACTTGAAAGAATGCAGTGACGTCTTGAAATTTGTCTGAGCTTCCGGGATCGTCCTTGTTTGCTTTAGATACAGCCAGAATACCAAAACCGACACTGGGTTGAATAGAATCCTGTGTCATGGGGCCCAAGCCACGGCGGTACCACGATTTTTCGAGTGGTTCGAGATATTTGACGCGTCTCTTGTTTTGAAAGTCTTCGGGGCGTAGGCGCGTAATGGTGTTCTCTTCGGGAGTTTGAGTGTATGATTCGATATTGGAGAAGTTTGTTGTTTTGTAAGTTGCAGCGTCGGATGGTACACCAAGCACTGACTGAGTGAGTAGTTCGTTGCCTGCGCCGTAAGTGGGGCCCATGCGAAGCCATGCATTGTTAAACTTGTGCGGGTAGTTAACGATTGGGGTGCCTACTTGGCCTTTGAAGGGATATTGACTAACAAATTTCGTTAAGCGAGGACTGATGCCGTCGATGTGTATTAGGTCATAAGCAAAATTGTGGCATGGTGCTCCCATGCTGGCTGATGCGCCGGTTTTGTCATCGTACTCTTGCACATCTGTTATTGGTTGTATTTCGAGACCCCAGTAGCTTTTGGCCAACTCTGCATGGTGGTCTATGCTGAATAGAACTATTGTTTGTGGTTTCATGGCATTGTGTGTTGTGCCGTGGGTGATGCGGCACATACCAGTGTCCATGCTGTGGTTCAGCCCTATTGATGATACACCGTACACGAGCATGTCAGAGTTGACAGGTTGTACTACTGAAGAACCAGTTTTCCACGGTGTTCTTAAGCCGTGTGGAGTTATTTTGGCCGAGCATTCGAGAGCCTTTGTGTGAGCTGGTAAGTTAAGGTAAGTGCCATGTGGGATGTATAAGTATGGACGGTCGACTGGAAGGCGTGACATACTTGTTACGATGCCGGGAAAGTTCTTTTCTCCGTCGTATTTCAGCGATGTCTTCAGCATGGCGTAGTCCCAGGTGGTAAGAATTTTGCTGTCATTGAACACCGTGACCACTCCGTGGTCGCGAGGAACTCGTAGAATTTGCTGAACGCATTCGGACTGTCCACATGCCTTAGCAATGGAAAACGGTGCACGTCGTGCTTATACCCAAGCCTGGCAAACGCTTACAGCTTGAAAACCTAAGCATATTTCACTAACTTCCTGCCTGTGCAAGGTAATGGAACACGTCTTACTGACCCGATTGACTAACTACCTAGAGGACAACAACGTACTCCCTTGTACAATGATACGATTTCGGAAAAATATTTGTACACAAGACGCCATGCTACAATTAAAACACGAGACCACAGATGACCCTAGCAGATGAACTTGAGCCATCCTCGGGCTTTATCTAAAAAAGGCATTTGATAATGTCTCTTACCAAGCCATACTGAATCATGTAAGTAACTTAGGTTTAGGTGAGCGGATGTATAATTACACCCGAAACTTACTAACGGATAGACAAGCCGAAATCGTTGTAGAAGGCCTCACGTCCGAGGAATTATTTATTGGTAGTGCTTGTAAGACCCAAGGATCAGTGATATCACCTATGTTATTTAACTTAGTCCTAACTGGCCTCCCAAGTAGATAAGAAAAGATAGAAGGTTCGCACCATACAATATATGCAGATGATATTACTCTGTGGGAAAGCAATGGCAGCGATGGGTCAAGTGAACAACGTTTACAAGAAGCAATCGACACCATAGAGTGATACCTAGAAAGAACTGGTCTCACGTGCTCAGCCTAAATATCTGAGCTGCTACTCTATAGACCAACATTAAAAAGCCGACCTTCCAAGCACCACAACACACATACCTACGTAGACATACAACTTAAAGCACGAAATGGACACACCATACCCATTGTCGACAAGATAAGGGCACTGGCGTTGACAATAGAAGCTAAAGGCACCAACAGGGAAACTGTACGCAATATCGAAGCGAAGGTTTTTCAAACGATGCGCCTAATCAAAAGAATTACGAATACGCATAGCGGCATGAAAGAGGCAAATGTCGTAAGGCTCATCCACGCGTTCGTCATCAGCCACATTACGTGTTTCTGCATACCATAGATGTTTCGCAGCAGAAAAAATAAAATAAACAGCCTCATAAGAAAAATCTACAAAGTGCTGGGGCTAATGCGAAGCACAAGTACAGAGAGAGAGAGAGAGAGAGAGAGAGAGAGAAAACTTTATTTGCGCATAACGCGGAGCATTCCAAATGGTCGGGCCCCTATTCCAGGGCTCCGCTGGCCCTAGCCATCATCTCTACCCGTTGGACCAGCCAGCGCTGATCAACAATGGCCGAGCTGGACAGCAGCGCCTCCCATTGTTCCTCTGTGTTGTTCATGTTGTGGTGTTCTTCATTGTGATGCGTACACTCCCACGTGATGTGAAACAGAGTTGGTGTGGCCCCACACCACGGACATATATCTTTGTATGCTGTGGGGTAGAATACATGCAGCCTGTGTAAGTTCGTGTATGTGTTTGTTTGGATTCTGCGTAATGCCACCGATTCCATTGCTAAGTACAGAGAGGCTGTTAGAACTAAGCTTAGCTATGCTAAGCGTCCTCAAAGCCTCGTTCAAGAACTAACGAGAGGTGGCTAATAGAATTACGACAGGACGCTCAGGCCACGCCTGAATTGACACCGTAGAGCATTACCGGACACCGTAGAGCAAGCTAGAATTTTAGGAGCGTCGCTCCTAATATTCCAGCTGGTCGAAATTTCTGGAGCCCTCCTCTACGGGAGACGCTGCTCTCGTCGGAGCGAGTGGACACGCGTCGTGTCGGCTCCAGTTTCAACGAATGTTTTGCAGTGGAAGTCACCTTGAGGCCCACAAGACTTTGGTACCCGCATATTCAGCTTGTCATCAGGAATCGTCCGGCACCAAGTTCGAGGTGGGGACTTGAAGTTTGACACTTTTACCGACGCATTCTCGTTAACCACGATGGCGCGAGAGCTACGCCTAACGCCTGCCAAGCCACCGGCAGCCCCGCTGCCAGAGACGCTGCTGCCTAGGCCGGCCTAGCTCTGCTGACACCAAGAATCGCCGGTCGGCGCGTTTGACGCGTCTGACTTTCTGAGAACAAATGAAGATCTCTGTGGAGAGAGAACCTATTTCCCGGATTCGCTCGCAGGATTTCAAGCTGGACGGTTGTGCCCTCGCGATCTCCGACATCAGCGTAGCTCCCGCCGACTGGTTCGCCATCCGCGGTCTCCTGACGTCGTGCAGCTCTCGCATTGTGGCGCTTCGCCCTTGAACTGCTTCGACCGGATCCCAACTTTCCTATCTCCTTCTTTTTTCTCTCGCTTGGCTGTTTTCTTCTCCGTCTATTTTCCTTCTATTCTTTTTATCCCTCCTTCCCCCCACCCCTATAAGGCACTGCGCCGTGTCGCCTGAAGGCGGACAGAAATTAGGTGCCTTTTTCCTCTTCATTCTAACCACTACCACTACCACCACCACCTATTTCCCGTGAACAATGCGAAGAAAGCACAGGGTGGAGCACCGTAGGGGAAAAAAATAATTGGCAGATTCCATGCACAGTGGGTATCGATGAAATGCGAATCACGAATGAGGAAGGTTGATATGCCACTTGAAAATCAACAAAACGTTACGAGGCGGAGGTAAATTATGCTGTTCATGACTTCCATGTCTAGATTAACATGGTTGGACGTGTCATTTACGTTCTATTTATTTCACGTCACGTGATATCAAATTTGGTACATTTGGAGCTAGCGAAAGGTCTGCGAGCGTGCCATGAGCGAAGCGTATAGTGAAGTTTTACACGACACACGTGTCATGATTACCATGTTTGCACCAGTCACATACCTTCGTCGTCCATTCAGGTCCCGTAATATCAAATTTAGTATCGGTGGAGCTGGCAAAACGGCTGCGAGCGCCTCATGGAGGGCCTAATATACTCCGACGTTACATTGACACGCGCACGCTGGGCGCAGCCGCGCTACACAAGCACAAAGCGAACACCGGCGAAACAAGCGTCCGGCGGCGCGACTCAGCGGCAACAGGCGGAAATTGCGACATGCTGCATTTCGTGGCGACTACGTTACTCAGACATCACCACGTCTGCCTCTCTTCGCGACGTAGCCACGCCGCAGTGGTCTAGTGGCTAAGGTACTCGGCTGCTGACCCGCAGGTCGTGGGATCAAATCCCGGCTGTGGCGGCTGCATTTCCGATGGAGATGAAAACGTTGTAGGCCCGCGTGCTCAGATTTGCGCGCACGTTAAAGAACCCTAGGTAGTCGAAATTTTCGGAGCCCTTCACTACGGCGTCTCTCATAATCATATGGTAGTTTTGGGACGCTAAACCCCACATATCAATCAATTAATCTCTTCGCGACGTAGTGACCCCGGGCGCGCTCAAACGCGCATGCGTCTAAGCAGCGCAGCGCGGCGCACGCCTGCGAGTATATGACAGACAGACCTGCGCCTGGCGTGGCACCGCCGACGCGAACGCACGCATGGTCGCGTCGGAATTTCATTATGGCATATACTGATGTTCTTAGAGGACACGCATCTCATGATTATCACGTGTGCACCAGTCACGCACCTTCATCATCTATTCACGTTATGTAATACCAAATTCGGCATACGTGAAGCTAGCAAAACGGCCGCGAGCGCATCATGAGTGTGGCATGCAGTCATATTGTTACTTTACACGCATGTCCTAGTATTCGTGTTAGGGTCTGTCGTTTGTGTTCGCCATGCAGTCATGTCATACCACACCGGTATTGCAACATGGCTTGTTTACGAAACCACATAAAGAGCAGCAAGACTATGGAATGTAAATCATGACATTGATGACAAAAATGTCATGACTTTCATGTTATGACTAGTCTATTATGCTCGTCGTACGGTCATGTCTTGACATACCTAGTTTGGTATTGATAGTATCACCGGAACGGCCAGGAGAACTAAAAGTCATAAGTGGATAGACAGACAGAAGGATAGATAGATAGATAGATAGATAGATAGATAGATAGATAGATAGATAGATAGATAGATAGATAGATAGATAGATAGATAGATAGATAGATAGATAGATAGATAGATAGATAGATAGATAGATACGCTCAATGTCGCCGAAATTCGCTAAGAAATGCTTCGCATTTAAGAAACAACATTTGCTCCAGAGTTTGCAGAGAAGCACCTGAAATTCACTACGCGGACCCCCACGCAGTCTTCATGAGCCCACACTCTGCATTCCACGCTATGAATCCAGTGAGAACCCGGCTCTGCGTTGCTCCAAACGCCTAGCAGATCAAACACCCCCAGTCTCTCTTTGTGCTAATGGTGTGTTGTGTTGAACGCTTGCACTTTAATAAATTATTCAATGATTGGAGGCTAGATTTGTTTTAACGCATCATTTTCACTTCTTTTCGCCGTTTCAATTCAGAACTGCACGGGTATTCTATTGCTTTAAACTTCGTCATCCGGGCTTTGTGAGACGATGAATTGCGAATTTTCTAATATTTGTTGTTTTTAAAACTTCGCTATGAGAAAAAAGAGGCAGCATATCCACGGAGTGAATAATGGAGGGTGGGGCGAAGCAATCGTCCGTCCACTCGTTCTTGCTTCCGTCCGTCCATGCGTCCGTCTGTGGGACCGTTCATGCGTCCGTCTGTGGGACCGTCCATGCGTCCATCCACCCGTCCGTGCGTCCGTCCCTGCATTTGTTCATGCATCAACCCCTGCGTCCGTTTATGTGTCCTTCCGTGCATCAGGACCGCCAGGTGGCGCCAAGGAGTGCACACGCGTTCACATCGGCTCCGTCAATCATCGTACCTAGCAGCGGTTAAAATCATGTGACTACCAGTGAAACTACGGGAATTGTGCAGGAAGACGTCAGGTACACGCTGACACCACCTTTTTCACAAGCGATCCCGGTTTCCTCTGGGAAGTGAAGACCTTCGGCAGAGCATGCCAACCCGCCACGCTAAGCCTCATGGCGAACCGGAACGCGGAGTCCTGGCAGCCAGCTCTCGGCCGACGCGTCGCGCTGCACCTGCCCGAACCCCAACGGACAACGACCCGGAACTAGCCCAGGCACTTATGGACATGGATGACCAAGACATCGAAACCCAAGTGAGCTCTGCGGTGGACGCCAACGAAGATTTCGTTTCACCTGACGAGGTGCCACAAGGGGAATATACTAGCGACGCCGAGAACAAGGAAAAATACCCTGCGGAGGAACGCGACGACGAAGCCAAGAATGGTCAGTGGCAGGTAGCAATGTCATTGCGACAGCGAAAACGCATCAGGAAACAAGAACGTGCAGCGAGTGATGACAGCGTTGCTCGAGGGGTAACTGAGAGCAACAGCTCCGGCGCTAGAACGCTTGCAGAAGAGCAACGCGGAAGAGCATCTGACAGGGGCCGACGACGAACGCGCGCGGCACCGCTGCTCAAAAACGATATGAAGATTATCATGCGGCCCAGACCAGGGTTAGTTGTGAAAGAACTGAAAGCATACCAGGTTGCGCGAGTGATAGAACATGCGAGCGGTGACCCGGAGGCCGGTAACAGCCACAAAATTCTGCTTCACCTTCGCAACAGTTCTAACATAATTATTGCAAGCACTCCGTACGAAGATGTAGCAGAAAAGATCTTGAAGATAAAGACACTGGAGCTCAATGGCACCAATAATCCCGTAAACACCTACATATCCACACCTGCCGGATACTTGAAAGGAGTGGTACACGGATTAGAACGCGAAACGCCAGAAGCTGAACTCCTGAGCCATCTCCGAGTGCGCACTCAAGGAGTGACAATTGTTCAAGCCCGCATGCTTGGACAGTCACAAACTGCAGTGATCACGTTCGATGGACCAATACTGCCGCGCTTCGTGTATTGTTACAGTGGCGAAATGCTGTGCGTGCCTTATCAACCTACACGGCAGTACTGTAAACTGTGCAAGAGCCAGGAACATAAGACGGATGTTTGTCCCACACCAATGACAAAGGCGTGCAGCAACTGTCGCCTAAGATTGATTGATTTGTGGGGTTTAACGTCCCAAAACCACCATTTGATTATGAGAGACGCCGTAGTGGAGGGCTCCGGAAGTTTCGACCACCTGGGGTTCTTTAACGTGCGCCCAAATCTGAGCACACGGGCCTACAACATTTCCGCCTCCATCGGAAATGCAGCCGCCGCAGCCGGGAATTGAACCCGCGACGTGCGGGTCAGCAGCCGAGTACCTTAGCCACTAGACCACCGCGGCGGGGCGTCGCCTAAGAGGCCCACCTCAGTGGGTCTGTTAGACCCACTATCTATTAACCAGCTTCAACCTCTTCTCCACTTCGTATTTGCTGAGTATGAGTTTTCTTTGGCCTTGACGCTGAAGAAAAATCGCAGAAATTAATCTTGGCGTCCAGCCGTCTCGCCAGTGATAGATGTAACCACACACGAGACCGGCGTAAGCTGGCGCAAGCCGGCTGCGTAGGGGTCGCAGCGCACGTGGGACTGTTCTCGTTACGGGGCAACGTTGCAGGTAATGCAGGAGAGCGAGTGAGGCTCTTGCAGAATGGCGGACGCTGCTTTATGAGTTGTGGTGGCATTGCGTTCCGGGGGTCGCATCAATAATGCGCCAGATGCGTAGCCCTCGGAGGGCTCACTTCGCCGGACCTTAGTTTCGACATTTTGCTGAAGCCCGCGGCACCTCTGCTGGTCAGAACTTGGCAACGCCACGCATACGTACGAACCAACGAGGCATGTATCATGGCTACTGGTAGAATGCTAGACACATGAGTGTCACTCAAAGGCGGGAGCGAGAGCCCTGCGAAGACGGCGTGAATATGATTCATTGCAGCGCTGAACTTCCGCGTTCACGCTGTTTGCGGCGTAGCGTAAAAAGTACGCAACAAAAACAATCCGTGCTACTAGGAATGATTATGACGCGTAAAAACATTCTAATGCAAAAGTACCGTAATAAACATCAATAATCAATACAGAGTTTATGAATATGCAGGAAAAAATAATTTGAAAGGAGGTTAGGATAAAGTATTGCATTAGACACAAAACTGCAATCGAAGTGAAAAATTTTCTTCGTCGTATGTTTCGGCAATATCTTAGATATCGCTTTGAAAAATGAAGTTTGAATGAAATTTTATGTCGTTCAATGATGGCTTCCGCGCTAAGGTACAAATACTCAAAATTGATGCTTTTACCTGGAACACCCACAGATTTTTTGCAATGAATGCTAACTAATGCGTCAGCAAATGAAAACTTAATTTTATGTTTCAAAGTGGTACTACTATTCAGGCAAAATATTAATGGTATGAACTTCGTAACGCATGCACTGCAAGCGGGCACTCAAACATGTAAAGGCCACTGTTCATCCACTAAAGAAATTTACATCACCCCTGACCGGGGCGTTAACTTGAGAGATATACCATACTCACATATGCGAAGTATTTCGGGCCTACATTTCATTCAACGCATACTATGACGAAGATTTTTGTCTTTAGATTTTGGATGCACCTCATGTCCACTAAACCGGAATATGAACTATATGGGTTTGTGCCATTCTGTCTTTCCCACTACAAGTGAATTCTATTTTTATGAATTCAGGCATTTGATACTTTCTTCTGAATCTGAAATATCTTCCAGGTCGCACTAAAACGTTTTATGAAAAAAAATGTATCTCTCTTCTGGCATGCTTTTTCAAATGTTAATGCAATTTTAGACGGGCTATGACAGGCGTCAATCCGGATACGTCCACCGCCCTCTCCCATAGCAACAGCTGCGGCTACGTGCGTCCCTAGCAACCAGAGCTTCCACCTCCTTGACTTGAGCATAACTTGCCAACCCCCAATGCAGTGCGTTTGAAATGCTTTAGTTACGTTTGTGCTACTACCGCTTGCATAGCGTTTGTGTTGATACGATGCTGGCATTATGGTCGTCAAGTACAATGACAGGTGAAGCGCTTCGCCGTTCCTTCTTTCGCCGTTTGCTCCCTCTACCCTCTGCACCCCACTCTCCCGTCCACTCGCTCGTACCTATATATAAACAGAGTGAAGCGCGTGCCTGACTCTCGACCGTTTGCTGGCTGATGAATGCGTAAACAAATGGTTACGGTACAAATCGCTTCGCCGTCTCGTCATTACTTTATGCCAATAAAATTATTACGCCGTGTACGATTCCATTCAAGGAGGTGGGGGCATTCTTTTACTATGGCTCATACTTCACATACGTCATCCTTTAGAAGCACACACACACACACACACACACACACACACACACATATATATATATATATATATATATATATATATATATATATATATATATATATATGGTGCTCCAACGCGTGGCTTCTGCAAGCTTCTACCGTTTGTACTCACTTCTCTCACCCGTTCCCACCCCATTTTGTTCAAGGCCATGTTCTCGCAAGCGCCATTAAATTGATTGTCCCATGCTTATCATAACAACGAACAATTGCGTGTGATATTTGTCAAACCTTTATAGTTTGAAATGGCAGCTTCCGTTAGAAAGAAATGGTGCATTGGGAAAATAGACAAAAAGCGTGTTTATGGCGTTTTTTGAGGTCGAGCTACGAAAAAAAACGTCGCGCCATTAACACGAAATCAATGATGATGAGTAGGTGAAGCTGCTGAGGTACATAATAAGTAGGCGAAGTCACTGTGATCGCGGAAACTTTGCTCACTACCGTTTTTACAAGTAGACCGCACTATCTCAATGTGATCTTTTGGAATGGTGGCGGCGAATTCCCGCTTTGGAACAGCGCTGGAGTTGTCGCGGGGTGGCTCGTTTCTGATGCTGCAGAGGGTGGTAAAATTCTTATCGAATCACAATCGTACACAAACCTTGCTGCCATGGCCGACACTGTGATCCAGAACGTCGCGCTGACAGCGTGCAACGGCACCACTGCTATGGAGCGATCGCTTCAGGCACTTGGCTGCAGCCCTCACTGACCCGTACAGCCACAGGATCCACTTGACGGGGCTGCTGTGCCACCGCCGCTTCGCCGGCTTTCAGCCCCAGGTCTGCTTGTTTTAAAGACGGTAGTGTTTCTTGGGGAACTTCGACGGAAAAATTTTGGTCTGTCTGTCTGGCTGGCTGTCTGTCTGTACATTTGTCTGTTTGTATGCCCTAATGATACCTCAAGCAGCACCAAACGGCCAATCCCATCCGCAGCGCCCACCAATGTTGCTCAAGGTTTAGCGTACATATGTGTGCGATTATCAATTGAAAAAGTAAATAGTTTGCATATCTGAGGCGCCATAACAGCACGTCTATGTTTTCTATGTCTGCCTTTATACGAGAAGAGGCACAGACAAGTAACTTTAAGGACTGTGGCGTTTATCGCGCTTCGCTGACAATACAACGCGATGCCCAAGAAGCTGTTTCCAACGTTTTGCTATGACAACACGGTGGTGGCACCTGCCCGTCACTTTGCATTCTACTTTTTATCACCTCCAAGACTGGCGCGCATCTTTCTCCGCGGTCGCGCACGCCTTCGTTTTCGAAGACAACTGCCAGATGGTGCTCGGGTCTAACGTACCTAGATGCCCTTGTTCGCGTCTGCTACACGCTCGAGGCACTCTAACGCAGCGCCTTCAGAATACCATTCACCGATTTTCTTGCACAAAACATTAAATAAACGTTTTGTTCTTTCTCTCCAGACGCAAGAATATCGTCTTTCGACGACATTTACAGTGTAACATGTAGATGCAGGCCAATTGTTTGAGTGCGTTTCACCGCCGTTTAGTGAATCTTACCCTCGATCGGAGTCTTGTCGTTGTTGAAGTCGAGCATGTGCCGCTTCGGCTTCTCGAGCTCTCACTTCTGAGTCCACAGGGCGAGCTTGTGCTGTAACCGCCATGTGGGTCCTCCGCTCCACCGCCTTGTCTTCTTCGTTAGTATTATCAATATCGAAGTGTACAGAGTGAAGACTGTCGAGAGAGAGAGAAAGATTCTTCGGTGGCACGTAGGAGTGGCGCGTGGGAGGTGAGGCAGCGCCACAGGGCCATTTAGTGGGCGCTAAAGTACCACGGCTGTCTACGACGCGCCAACCGACAAGCCACGACCTTAAGCACCTTCACCCCTAACAAAAATTAGGCACGATGGGCATCCTTTTCTATGATCGTAACTGGAACCGGTATTTGTTGCCGGGACCGAATCAGCAGCACAATAAAAAACCTAATACAAATGACAGGCAAACCAATACCAGAGTACAGAATGAATCATCTTATGCGCTCTGCGAGATAGGCGCGTTTGGCTTACAATACTGATGACACGTGTTCACATACATCTCCAGCGTGCTAGTAAAGTTATATTCGTAACACAAATATCATGTCGCAGTGCTTACACTGCCTATAATTAGAATATCTGGACTTGAAAAAAGATTGTTTGGATTACAATAATATTGATACGTGTTGACACGCGACTCCACTCTTTTCATTACGTTTTATTGCGAACTAATATTACCCCCTTATTTACGTCGCCAATCATTAGAATGTATGGACTTAGAAACATGGTAATTTACTGGTTCAAGTAATGTTAACAGGGCTTTTAAAGCATAAACACTAGCCGGATGTTTTTCTCTGGCTGGAAACCTGGTTACTCAGAATACAAGTGGTTTGTGCAACAGGAGACGCACAGACAGAGCTAATTAGAGAAAAGGAAATCTGGTTGCCTTCGTCTTGTACGCTTTGGCAGAATACTCTGTACGGGACAGTTGGGGAAGGTGAAAAAATGCTGAAGCAGGATGGTGAGGACACTAAGAAGGCATGCATATATGAATATCCACGAAACACTGAAGTTTAGTTTAGCGTGGCGTGCGGTTCAGTACTGTTCACAGAACGTATAACTGCCCTTGCCGGAATTGGTGATGTTAGCTGGCAGGACCATGGAAATGAACTTCAACGCCCTGGTACAGCTTGCACTGTATACGATTGCCACTGGTCCCATTAATTTGGGAGGCAATTGCCGCCTTCCAAGGGCCAAAGTATTGGCCCTCTGAAGTGCACTACGAAAGCAAGGACAATCTAGATGTGGTCCTAATAAGCGCGCCAGCGAGCGCTGGCTGCGGTACAAAGAACAATTCAGAGGCAAGAGTTGATAACAAAGCAAAAATATATATATTCTCAAAAACGACAGAACAAACAACACACACTTATGAACACTCGGAAATAATTCAACACAATGCGTCACCAATAAAACAACGGGCTACACAATACAACCAGTTACACTAAGAACAACAGACAAAAACATGCCTTTGGTTGGTCATGGTTGGCTATTGCCTTCTCAAGAACCAAATGCAGATTCTGCACATTTGTCGTCGGCACTGATGGTTGTATCGGCCTCGGGACGGCTTTTAGCTCTCCTATAGTAGAGTACCCTGTGCTCTAAATCGTTACCCCCTTTTTCTAACCCCCACCAACCAAGACACTTGAAGACTAAAAGTTCGTCAAACTTATTCAGTCCAAAGTTCTTAAAATAAAGCTTGAATGCTTCTCTTCTAGGAAACACTCAAAGTTCAGCACTGTTGTCGTTCCGCTTCTCCCGAAGTTTCTCTTCCAAAAATTCTCACGTCGGCAAATATCCGCACGCCAATCACCAAACGTTTTCACCGGTAACACATACAAGCCAAAAAGCCGCTATGATAGCGGCTTTTTACACCTGTCCTAGCATTTGTTTTAAATGAATGCTGAAATAAAGAATCAGAATCAGGCCTCTCATGAGCTGCGGCTGCAGAACGCGTCTTCATCCACAAGTGGTAGACACCCGGATTTATTCTGCTCTTAGCACAAACCTTCACGCGCACGTGGAAAACCTCTTCTTCTCCTGCTTCGTCACTGAAAACATAAGCCTTCTCCCGACGGCGGAAAAATTCTCTTCACCTTCTACCCTACGCACACTGGCGAAAGACTTTCTTCATCTCCCGATCACCACTGTCCGCTGCTTGCTTATATACGTTCGCCCTGGGTTTTAGAAGCTTCGTCGGCGCACTGCACAGTGAAAGCTTGGAAAAAGGCGAGTCTTTTCTAAAACCATCGGTGACACGTGACGCACCCAGAGACGGAGAAGCGGTTATAAGAGGGAAAAAAAGAGAAAAGTTAGCCCCGTAACTGTCTGCATCAGGGTGCGACACCTCAACAGTAGCTCACAAGGGATGGGGGTGAGGTGGAAATAAAAGGATAGCAATAAAGGTAGAGAGAGAGAGAGATGCGCTGGGACAGCGAGAGAGGACATATGAAGGATAGGAGAGATGGTAAAGATGGAAACACGGTCACAGGAGTCCGAAGACGGGGCACCACTTGCGAGAGCTTTTGTCGGCGTCAGGAGATGGCGTAGGGCAAGCCCAGTAGGTCAGAGCCACGCTGTCGTCGGAGATCGGCGTTGGGAGATGACGTACGGCCAGCCCAGTCAGCCAGAGCTACGCTGACGTCGGAGATCGCGAGGGTACAACCTGTTGGCACATAATCTAGTGAGCCAGCAAGAGAGTGACTTACGCGTCCTTCTTGAAGCCTCTGGTGTTCGCTCGGCCATCGGTGGTAGCAGATCGGTCAGCGCAGCGACACGCTTTCGAGGAGGGTGAGCAGCGCGCCCGAGAAGTCCTTTGATGCTTGTTTTCTTCTTTTACGCTGGCTCTTAGCGCAACAGTCTGGCGCCTGGTATCGTCGCCGTCACCAGAATTCGGAGACGCCACTTTTTTGAGCACTGGTTTGTGACACTGATGCTTGCCAGCGTAGAATCTCGTGTGTTTTTTTCAGCAAGACCTGAAATATTGAACAGGTGCGTTCACTTTTTTTATCAGCCTTGTAGTTGAGGTTGTAGACTGCAATCTGCGTAAGTGTAAGCCCTCTAGAGTGGGTGGGCAGCGCCTCTGCGCAGACTCTATACCAATATAACATCTTAGAAAACACATCAAAGACAATTTTTGGTTCTGCGCCCTTCGAATTTTGCCGCACAACATAAAAAAGCCAAGATAATACAAAAATATCAACCGGACGTGCATGTTGGACCTCTCGTGGAATCAGCCTACTGTAACTCGCATAAATTTATTTCAAGCTATGCACGAAATGAACGCTAAATACAGCATGATTTTAGCACATGGTGTTACTAAACTTTTGATTGAAGATGATGCTCAGGGAATTGGATGCCGTCAAGAGTAATTGCTCAGTAAAACATGCTTCGATAGTGGAGCGCAGCAATGAGATGACCACGAACCTGGCGTTATACTTTCGTGCCATCACATGCCAAACGTGATCTGCTACCTGTTGGCAGCCTAAACTAAAGCCCCGATCAGTGTTTTAGTGAACTCGTCAAGTCACAATGGGCTAATTAAATATTTAAAGCGCAAAAGCTCCATAGCATACCTTTAAGCATCAATGCGTTCCCACATCACTAAATGAATAAAAAGCCGCCCGCTTCTTCTAACGGAGGGAACTTTAGTAAATGCGTCGCGGATAGGGGGAGCGGGGTGCTATCGCGTGTATTCTGCGTAATAAGGCATGCTTTGAGAATGCTGAATTCTTATACAATGCGAAGCATTTTTAAGCGAACTTCGGTGACCTTGAGCATATCTATCTATCTATCTATCTATCTATCTATCTATCTATCTATCTATCTATCTATCTATCTAGCCACTTACGTGTGGGTGTTCTCGTGGCCACCCCATTTACTTGGCGTGAACAAAATTAGCATGAGAGGGTAAGATGGTTTGACGAATATGACGCGCTTGTCAAGACATTGATAATGTCACAATCCCGTCGCGTACATCGTCGAACACTTCTCGCCGATGAGTGGAGCATACACATGGGCGGGTATGTGCCGCTGGTATGCGGGTATGTGCCACAGGTGATTAACACTTGGTATCTGCTCAGAAACGACGATAACACACATGGTCAATTTTAGCGCGCGAGTGTTAAGAAGTACCCGACGTTGGTGGCATCGACCCGACGAGTGCCAGTTGGAATCGAACTCAAGCATTCAGGGTGCCGATGAAGCATTTTACCCCGAGGCAATGCCAGGTCTAGGAACTACTTTTCAAATAGATTCTAATCTTTGTGAAACGTTAATAGTGGTTTCGGGGCTGCCTACCCAATCTCAAAAACATTACACATGTACTATTTTGGTACAACCATCCCCTCGGGTTAACGTCAGATGTGGTTAGATGCCATTTGCTGAAGTTGATTTATGTAGCAGTGGCCAGGGCAAGCATCTTCTCTTGCATCAGCGCTTCATATCAGCTTCTGGTGTTGCTAATGTGCATGTTCCATTTGGCATTGTTGCGGAAGTGCAAACAACTGGTTATATAAACATCTGCAGCTCTTCAACATATATCTGTGTGTGCGACATTTGTACATTTTTACTGTCATTTCATGACGCGTCACTCAATACAAAAATGGCAGCATATCCACGGGGTGAATAATGAAAAGTGGGGCGAGACATCCGTTCGTTCATGCGTCCGTCTGTGTGACCGTCCATGGGTCCATCCACCCGTCCGTGCGTGCATCTGTTCGTGCGTCCACACGTCCATCCGTGGGTCCATCCCTGCGCTCGTCCATGCATCCACCCCTGCGTCCGTCCATGTGTCCATCAGTCTGTGCAGCCATCCGCGCGTACGTCCTTGCATCTGCGTTTGTGTCTATTCGATTATCTAGTCAACACTCCAAGTACCATGCACCATCTGGCATCTTTTCATCATATATTCCGCATATGAAAGCGCCGCCATCCACCGGACATTTCAAGGACTAAACGAGAGGTGGCACACGCACACTTTTTTACGGCTTGCGCTTCGTGTCTACTTCCCACCTTTAACCACCTCGAGTTCATGGTATATACTAGATCATTGCATTCATTGCACTGCGGCCCAACGCTCGCTAAACCTTTCTAAAACTAAGGAGGTTACGCCCTGCGAGTATAACCTAGCAACCCTTTCGTATCAGATATTGCTCAATGTACATGCCAATGGCTGCTAATGAGGATTGACAGACAGGAGAATTCGGCTTTTAGTTAACGCGAACGCTGCGAATTTTTTATTGTTCAACAAGGCACAGGAGAAATCTCCCAACGGCAGACCGTTGCCGGTCGAAGCTTAAGACATGTTACGCACTACTACGAGGGACGAACGGGTGCCGCTTTAAAGAGCTTCATCCCTAAAAATTGCAACACGGTCACCTTTCTTTCGCATGCTTCGCATAACGTGGATTCCAAGGTACGTGGGATCTGCCGAATTTTTACATGAGATTGAGCTCTTTCACTGGGCTGTGTAATGCTGTTCATGCTTGTATGAACAAGCATGAACAGCGTTCATGCAAAAAAGCATGAACAGCGGGTTGTGTAACGCTGTTCATGCTTGTGTGAAGGCGCTGCACCACGCTCCCCTCGGCGCAGGTGTTGGGGTACCAAGTAGGTTACGTCTTTCCTAGCAGTGCGCGGAAGCTTCCCTATCTCCCTCACCTGTCGCGCGCTCGCCACTTGTCACTTCTCTTTCACTTCACACTTTCCACCGCTCGCAAATTTCGAGCACACAGAGTGAATACTCTTTGGGCTTGCTTAGCTGCGACAGGAAGGATGCCGGAAAGCGAAGCATGCATCGAAATCATTCGAACTAAACTGGCCGTCACTGCTGTTGTAATGGTCAGCAGAGGCAATTGCGTTCACGAATGATGACGTCACCCTGCAACACCGAGGAGGCGCGGGCCAGGGAGGGAGAGAGGTTAATGAAAAAGAAAGAGATAAAAAAGACGCCATTTTATGCCTCCCGTCACGAAGGCATAGCTCAGCGCCTTGGAAAAAGGGGGAAGTACGAAGATATGAGGAAGAGAAAAGAGAAAAAAATATTGTCAGATTCCGCGTACAGTGAGAATGGCTAATATGCGAAGCACGAATGAGGAAGGTTGATATGTCACTCTAAAATCAGCAAAATGATACGAGGTGGAGGTAAATTATGCCGTACATGACTTACATGTAATGATTATCATGTTTAGATGTGTCGTTTACCTCCGTCCTCTATTCACGTCACATGATGCAAAATGTACTTAGTATCACGTCACGTGATACCAATTTAAAGCTGACAAAACGGCCGTGAGCACGCAATTAGCGTGGAATCTTGTCATCTTCCTAAATCATACGCTTGTCAGCATTATCAAGTTTCACCAGTCATATAATTTAGCCATTCATTGACGTTGTGTAACAACAAATTGGCTATATGTGGAGTTGGAAAAAGGACTGCGAGCGCATCATGAAGGGCCCAATGTACTCCGATGTAGCGTTGACGCGCGTGCACGCTGGGCACACCGACGCTACGTTAACAAAACACGAGCGCTCTATAGTCTGACGCCAGGCGCGACCTGCGCTACCAGCGTCCATTGGCGCAGCCCGACGGCAACTGGCGCGAAATGCGACATGCTCACGCTAATGCGTTACCCAGACAAAACTGCGTCTTCCTCTTCTCGGGATATATAGGCCCGCCCGACGCGCTTAAACGCACATGCTTCAAAGCAACGCAGCACGGCGTGCGCCTTCGAGTATATGGCAAGACCGGCGCCCTGCGTGGCGGTGGTGGTGGTGGTGGTGGTAAAAAACATTTATTTAAGAAAAAGTCTACTAGAGAGTGCCGACGTGGCCCATCGGCGTACTAGAGTGGCAAGACCCTATTCCGAACGCCAGTGGAGCTGGAAGCTGCCCGCGCGCGCTCCACCAAGGAGCGTTGTGCAGCCAAGGTAGAGCAGCCGAGCAGGTGCTCCTCCCAAGCCTCTCTAGTTGGGATAGGAAAAGGGGATGAGAAAGGGACGGGATTAACTGGGCACGATGCTACGACGTGATATGTGTCGGCGAGGACATGACAGGTCGAGCAGGTGCCATTGATTTCCGGCAAAATGTGCCTGGCGACCGCCGGACTGATAAAGGTGTTCGTCTGCAGGCGGCGTAGCAGTCGTTCGTCCGCTTTCTCCAAACCGCATGCGGGGTCCGGGTAGAGGCGGCGCGAAGCCCGGTAATAAGCCAAAATTTCGCGAAAGCGCGTCAGGTTGGTATTGCCAGATTCCGTCTCGGGACATGGAGGGGCAACGGCCCGGACAGGAGAAGCGCGGGCAGCGGCATTTCCCGCCTCGTTGCCGGGCAGGCCCGAGTGGCCTGGGGTCCAGACTATGCGAATGGGATGAGGGTTAAAGCGCCAAGAGGCTGCCTGTAGTAGGCTAGCCGCCAGCGGGGCAATGGAACCCTGAAGGTACTGAGAACAGGCCGAGCGCGAGTCCGTCAGGATGGTGCGTGAAGCAGGGTGAGAGGCGGCCAAAGCTATGGCAACCTCTTCAGCGTGCGTTACTGTGTCTGCTCGAAAGGAGAGGCCATCTACGTGTTTGCCCTCTGTAATCACGGCAGCCGTGAAGTGACCCGAGGGGGAGGGACCCGAGACGTCCACGTAGAAAACACCAGGACGATCGGAGTGTCGCGTATGAAGGGCCGCAGTGCGTGCTAGTCTACGGCCAGGATGGAGGTCGGGGTTCATATTACGGGGTAGAGGTTCCACCCATAGCTTTTGACGCCAGAGCTCTGGTACCGTCTCCAGAGGGTCTTGGTCAGATATCGCGTTAAGGCCAAGTCTGTGTAGAAGACGGCGCCCTGAAGGCGTCTGCGACAGTCGATTGATTTGGTTAACGCGATGAGCTTCGCGCATCTCTGCAAAGGTGTTGTGTACCCCCAGAGCCGTGAATCGGCTGTTGGAAGTTGCAATAGGTAGGTCCAGAGCGCGTTTGTATACTGAACGAAGAAGGACGTCCAGCTGGTGCTCGTGTCGACGACGCAGGCGAAGGTAAGGCAAGGCGTAGAGGACGCGACTGGTCACAAACGCGTGGGCCAATCGGAGGGACTGAGACCCGCGGAGGCCGCCGCGCTTGGTAGACACTCGCCGTATCATGCGGCTCACCTGTTCGCTGGTGCGTCTGAGGCCTGCTATTGTGCCCTTTGGATCCAAAGACGATGTGAGGTGAAGGCCAAGAACCCGAATATTTTGCACTGACGGGACGGGCCCGGACGGAAGAAAAATTTGAGGCGGCGGTAGCGGAGAGACTGAAAGAAGAGCCGATTTAGCTGGAGAGCACTCCAGGCCGCATGAACCTGCGTAGGTGTCCACCAGAAGGGCAGCCTTTTGCAGGCGTTCTTCGATTTGCGCTAAGGATCCGGTGTTGGTCCAGATTGTGATATCGTCCGCATATAGTGCGTGTTGTATTCCCTCGACCTCGCTTAGAAGAGACGGGAGGTTCATCATCGCCAGGTTAAAAAGCAGAGGAGACAGGACTGCCCCTTGAGGTGTACCCCGCGTGCCTAATAAGTAAGGGCCGTGTTCGGTAGAATTAAGGCGAATAAAGGCGGTGCGATGTGACAGAAAGGCGCGAATGTAGTTGAAAGTCTTCTGCCCGCAGTTTGTGGTAGACAGGTTAGTGAGTATAGTGCTGTGTTTGACGTTGTCGAACGCCCCGCGGAGATCGAGAGCGAGCACGGCTTTATCGTTATGGCGCATAGTAGTCGGCTCTATGATATCGTGTTGAAGCTGGAGCAGGACGTCCTGCGCCGACAGATGTGGGCGAAACCCAAACATCGTGTCGGCAAAGGTCCTCCTGGCCTCCAAGTAGGCGGAAAGGCGTTCGCGAACCATGGTTTCCATGAGTTTGCCTGCGCAGGACGTAAGTGCGATGGGTCTCAGTGCCTCAATACTAATGGACTTTGCCGATTTGGGAATGAATGTCACGACCGATGTGGTCCATTCCGTTGGAAGCGGAGAACCGTCCCATATCGAATTTATAAGGTGGAGTAGCGAGAGGTGTGCTTGGTCGGGAAGATTTGCCAGGAGCGATACTGTGATTCCGTCGCGTCCAGGGGCCGTGCCCCGTCGCATTTTCGTGAGTGCAAATCGTAAATCAGAAAGTGTGTATGGGGCGTCGAGGTCGGTGTTCGGGGCGCCGGAATACGTATATGCTGGGCCTGCGGGATCAATTGTGCGGCAGATGTAGCGGTCACAAAGTTCTCGCGCGAGTTCATCCGTAGTGCCCTGAAAGGCATGCAGAACACGGTGGAGCTGCCGTTGCGTTTCTCCCCTGGTGGTGGAGGGATCGAGAAGGCTTCCAAAGAGTCGCCACGCACTCTTAGAGCTCATCTGCTTTGCAGCCTTCGAACAGGTGTCTGCCCAGTTAGCATCGGAAAGTTGTGCGGAGTATGCGGCCGCCTCTGCAGTGAGCGCCTCAATGCGAGCGCGAAGTTTCCGATTAAGTTTGTTGCGTTTCCAGCTCCTTATGAGCCCGCGGCGAGCATGCCAAAGATGTAGGAGGTGTGGATCGATTGCAGGAGTCAAATTAGAGGTTGCAAGGGTGCGAGTGTTCGCTTGTTTCATATGAAGAGCGTATGATGCCCACGCTGCATATTCGGTCGAGGAGAGGCCGGCGGGGAATGGTTGCATTCTGAACCGAGTCCAATCGGTGAGACGGGCTTGGCCCCAGTGTTGGCGCATTTTCTGCCGCGGTGTGAACGAAATGCGGAGTAAAAAGTGATCGCTGCCTAGGGTTTCGCCTAAATTCTCCCATGTAGCATCGCGGATGTGACGGGTGAGGGAGAGGTCGGGGCATGTGTCTCGCGTGACCGAGTTGCCGAATCGTGTGGGTTGTGCCGGATCGGTAAGAAGCGTCAGGCTCAGCGAGGAAATGAGCTCCTTGAGCTCTCTGCCCCGGGCCTTCTCGTACTGGTAACCCCAGTGAGGGCTGGGGGCATTAAAGTCTCCGACAATCACCAGTGGTTGTCGGGCAGCTATACGCAGCGCCCGGTGGAAGAGATGCGCAAACGAAGCCCTTGCAAGGCGAGGGGGACAGTACACGTTTAATATATGTATTGATGGTTGGCCCCTCCGCTGAGATAGCACTGATATCATGCAGTAGTCGTAAGGAAGATCCAGATCGAGGTCAATCTGTACCGCCGTGTAAGCTTTATGCACGAGGAGGCATGTGGTGGTGCCGCCTACATAGGAGCAGTATCCAGAAAGGGATGGAGCAGGGCCAGATTCTTGGAGCGCCAAGACGGCCGGCTGAGAGCCAAGTGAGCTGAGGAAAAGGGAAAGATGTGAACGCTTTCGCCTGTTCCCGAAGCCTCCAGGGTTCCACTGTATGATCTCGAATTTAGACGCAATGTTTGAACGGGACGTACGATTGGTAGCCATCGTGACTGTCCTAGGTTTTATATTTGGTCCTCCATGTCCCGCTCGGAATCCTCAGAAGCAGGGAGGGGCACGGAGGCCGGATTGTCCGACGGCGGGGTGGTGGTAGCCACCTTACGACGACGCCGTGGAGCTGTACCCTCACTGCTCACCGAGCAGGAGCGGGAACGCGATGCCTTGGGTTGAAACTGGGTGATTGCCCAGGCTTGAATAGCCTGGGTAACCTCTACTACTATGCGTTGGACCGAGAAGCTGGTGAGGAGGTGATTAATCGAAGCTTCGACGCGCGTGAGGCGTTCCTCTACGCGCGGGGTGCGCTCTTCGCTAGGGAGAGTTTGGTTAGCGGGCAAGATAACCTGAGGTGCCCCAGGAGCCTCAAGAGCTTCTGGAGTAGATGTGGCACCGGTTCCGAGTGCTGGAGTACAAATGGTTGCTTGAACCGGCGGTTTAATGGGAGTGGGCTTAGCGCCAGGACTAAGCTTGGATGTAGCTGGCGTAGCCGCCTGGACAGAGGAGGCAATACCGGATGGCCTTGCAGTGCACTGTTGTTGGGGTTGAAGTCGCTTATTTAAGAGTTCGAGTTGTTTAGTTAAAAGAGAATTTTGCTTTTGAAGTGCCGCAACTTGCTGGCGAAGGGCCGCAAGTTCGGGAGAAGGAGGATCGACAGAAGGGGGTGAGAGAGGCTTAGAAGCAGCTTTCCCTGCCCAACTGCTCACCTGAGGTACCACCGCTGGTGCTTCGAGCGGTGGGAATGCCTGAGTGTTGGCGTGGAGTGGTGGAGCCGACTGATGCAGGTTGGTGCCGCTGTCTGGCTGTGACGAACATGAGGTGGTCCCTCGAGCAGATGTTGAGGGCTGCTTGCGTTTCCGATATTTTCGATATTTTGCCGTGCAGCCACTGGTCCCAGTCTCATGGGCGCCGTGGCAGAGGAGGCACTTGGGGTGGCAGTCGTGGGCATTGAGACCTGCAGGTGCGGGGGTTCCACATTTGGCACACTGCGTTGGAGCGGGGTGAGGACACTGAGGTGGTCGATGGCCGATGGTACCGCACTTGGTGCAAACCGGGACCGTTTTCTTGTAGGCGCGGATGTACGTCGCCACGCAGTGGTAGAAGAGGAAGCGGGGTAACTTCGTGCCCTCGAAAGTCACCACCGCCGCCGCGGAATCTCCGAGTTTGCGGACCGCAAAGATAGTACCTCGAGGCCAATACAGTTCAGACTTTATCTTTTCCGGGTTTCAGCAGGGTTTACGTTGATGACGCCCCTGCATGTATCCCCTGGTGCCTTGGCGTGGCCTCGAACGGGCAGCTGCTGATCCCCCACTTGCAGCTGGAAGTCCCCGAGGAGTCGCTGTGCCATAGGCAAAATGGTGGTGCTACAGACCAAGATGTTCTGTTCCCAGATTGGCCACACTTGAATTTGCGTGGTAGTCCGGTCGCCGAGGTAGCTGCGGATGGCGTCGCCCGCGCGATCGGCCGGGACAAATGTGCGTAGCTCGCAGGGAACGCGAGGTTTAACTACTACGATGTAGTCGTCGCGAGAGAGGCGAGGAGTTTGACGCGGACGCCACTTGCGTTGCTTCGCTGGCTGCGAGGACGGAGCAGAGGTAGGCACACCGCCGGAGGGATGGCGCGCCGGCGTTCCTTGCAAGGCTGGGGAATGGTGGCCCGCTGTGGCGTCTCGTTGTTGTTGAGACGCAGGCTTCGATTTCACTTGCTTGCGTTGCCACAGTCTCACCATGTCGTCGAGGTATTCATCTTCTGATGGCATGGTGTTTTCGGAGGATGAAATCACCATAGACAGCATTTGGCTTGAGGTAGGATCATAACCCGTAACCACGTTAGCGGCCGCCATCGCCGGGCTGAGAGCCCTTAGCGAGGCGGCGTTGTAGCCGGGAGTGAAGGACGTCCCTCAAGTTGTCAAAACTGGACCCACCTGGACGAAGGTGTTGTCTAGGCGAAGCGGAGAACTTGGCGGTGACGATAAATCCAAGTTTCAGGGGTACCAAGGTGGAGTTCCGCAGAAATAGCATAAAATCTACGGAGGCGATGTGGAGTGCGTCCGTCACCATCGAGCGCTCGCAGCGCCCCCCCCCCCCCTGCGTGGCAACGCTGCGTGACGCGACGAAACAAACGCTCGCGAGCGCGCGCACCGCGTCACGTCGTAATGTATTAGCCCCTTGACTGCGGTATGTAGTCATGTTCTCCTATGACACGCAACTCATGATTATCATGTTTGCCCAAGTCCCATAACATTGTCATCAATTGGCGTCACGTAATACAAAATTTTACATATGTGAATCTGGTGACACGGCTGCCAGCTCATCATAAGTGTGGCATGTAGTCATGTTGTTACATGGCACGCATGTGATTATCATGTTTGGATGTGTGATTTGCCTATGTCGTCTATTTACGTCGCGTAAGACTGAGTTTGGTTCATGTGAAGCTATCGAAATGACCACGAGCGCATCTTGAGCGTAGCATGTAGTCATGTTGTTACGTGACGCGCATCTCACGTTTATCAGGTTTGCACCAGTATCATACCTTCGTCATCCATTCACGTCCAGTAATACCAAATTTAGTATAATCGGAGCTAGGGGAATGGTCGCCAGCGTATCGTGAGTGTGGCATGTGGTCATGTTGTTGCAACATGTCATGTGAACGATCCACCGCAAGAGCTTCAGGGTCATGAAATGTAAATCAAGGCATTCACACATATGTGTAATGATTTTCATGTTATGGCTAGTCAAATATGTTCTTAATGCAGTCATGTTGTGCCATACGAAGTTTGGTATCGATCTCATTATCGAAACGGCAAGAAGAGCTGAAACTAATAGGCGGCTAAATAGATAGATAGATAGATAGATAGATAGATAGATAGATAGATAGATAGATAGATAGATAGATAGATAGATAGATAGTAGATAGATAGATATGCTCAAAGTCGTCGAAGCTGACCAAGAAATGCTTAGCATTCAAAAGTGAAATGCATGGCAAGAGAACTGTCCGTCTTCTCAGTCCTGTCAGTGGCGGAAGACCAACGACTCCGACGAGGTGCGAGTTTTAAAAAAAATGCTGTCCGCATCTTCCCGCGGGAGGATCTCAACTAAGTGAGCAGCACATCTGATGGGGGCGTTATGTGAATGTTGTCTAATTGGATAAGGCTTGGGAATGCCTAATTATTATTTCGTCTTTCAAATTGGAAGCATTTCTTGGTGAACTTCGACGACTTTTAGCGTATCTATCTATCTATCCATCTATCTATCTATGTATCTATCTATCTATCTATCCATCTATCTAGCCGCCTACGACTTTTATCTCTCGTGGCCGTTTTGATGACGGTATCAATACCAAACTTGGTATGGCATAACATGACTGTACGGAGAACATATTTGAGTAGTCATAACAAGAACATCATGACATGTATGTCATTATTCTCATGATGTACATTTCATGGTCCTGCAGCTCTTGCGGTGGTTTCGTTCACAAGGCATGTTTTCAAACTGGTATGGTATGACAGGACTGAATGGCGAACACACGTGACAGACCGTAACATGCAAAAAATGACATGCGTGTCATGTAACAACATGACTACATCCCACGGTTATGATGCACTCGCGTCCGTTTAGCTGGCCTCACATATACCAAATTTGGTATTACGGTACGTGAATGGATGACGATGGTATGTGGCTGATGCAAATATGAAAATTATGACATGCCATGTCATGTAACAACATGACTACATGCCACGCTCATGATGTGCTTTCGGCCATTTATTTCACTGGCTTCACTTATACCAAGTTTGGTATTAGGAGCCGTGAATGGGTGACGAAGGTATGATACTAGTGCAAGCATGATAATCATGAGATGCGTTTCATGTGAGAACATGACTACAAGCCACAGTCATGGCGCCAATACATTTCGACGTGACGCGGTGCGTGTGCTCACCGGCGTTCATTTCGTTGCGTCACGCCGGCATACCATTCCAGGCGCTGGTCCTGCGACATACTCACAGGCGCGCGCCGCGCTTCGTTGCTTCGACGCATGCGCGTTTTAGCGCATGAAGTGCCCCTACGGCACGAAAAGAGGGAGACGCTGTGTTGTCAGGGTAACGCATCGGCACGAACTGCAGCATGTCGCATTTTGCGCCAGTTGCCGTCGGGCCGCGCCGACTGACGCTGGTCGCGTCTGGCGTCAGACTGTACAGTGCTCGCGTTTTGCTAAGGTCGCGTCATTGTCCCCAGCGTGCGCACGCTTCAATGCTACATTGGAGTATATTGGGCCCTACATGATGTGCTCGCAACAGTTTTGCTTGCTCCACATATAATAAACTTGGTGTTACGTGACGTCAAAGGATAACGAAATGTATGACTGGTGCAAACATGATAATCCTGACACGCATGACATGTAAGAACATGGCAACATACTACGCTCATAGCGTGCTCGTGGGCGTTTCGCTAGTTCCGCATATACTAAATTTGGTATCACGTGATGTGAATAGATGACGAATGTAAACGACACATCTAAACATGATAATCATGACACGCAAATCATGTACGGCATAATTTACCTCCACCTCGTAACGTTGTGCTGATTTTAAAGAGACATATCAACGTTTCTCATTCGTGCTTCGCATATCGTCGATTCCCACTGTACATGAGATCTGCCAATTTTTTTACCCCTATATTTAAATGAAGGAGAAACGTTGCCTTTAGCGAGTGGTGGGACGCTGATGTGTCATTCAGTGCCTACCAAGGAGGTTGGCGCCTACACATTCGGGGTGACCAGGAAATGTTTGTGCTGTTCGAGCCATTGCTTTTTACTAGCAGACGTTGCTTGCGTCAGCCTTGCAAGGTGAGAGAGGGGGGTGAGCAAGCAGTTTGCACGAGATCCATATATTCGGCACGATACGCGAAGTGCGAGCATGTGCATCGGGGGTGTGGAGAAAGCCGACGCACAAAACATGACAACGTGCGACTGAGGAATGCTCCGCATTTAAAAGGATTTATCAACAGGAAGTACTCAGTACTCAACTGTGAGAGAAGGCGCATGAGTTGCAGACCTACACCTCTTCACCTATAGGGGCGATGTTTAGTGAAAAATCACAGCATATCCATGGAGTGAATGACGATGAGAGATGCAAAGCATCCGTCCGTCCATCCATGCTTCAATACATCTGACTTTTCATGCTTCCGTCCGTCGGTGCATCTATGCTTCTGTCTCTGCATCCGTGAGTCAGTCCGTGTGTCTGTCTGCCTGTCTGTCCGTGTATGCTTCCAGGTGTGCGTCTCTTCGTCCATCCGTTCCTGCTTCGGTCCGTCCGTGCGTCTCTCTGTCTGTCCATCCATGCTTACGTCCTTCCATGTTTCTGTCCATCCCTGCTTTCATACGTCTAATCGGGCATTCATCCAATCTTCTGTCCGTCCGTGCATCCCTCCGGCTGTCTGTCCGTCTTTTCGTGTATCCGTGCGTCCATTCATGCGTGCTTCTGTGCGTGCCTCAGTCCACCCGTACTTCCGTTCGTCCGCCTGTCCATGCGTCCGTGAGTCCACCTGTGCCTCTGTCCATCCATTGTCAGTCTATCTGTCATTCTATCCGTCCGTCTGTCTATCACTCATACTAGCACAACCTACCTGCTGAGAGTCATTCAACTAGGTGGTTACGAACCGGTCACAAACAAACCTGCATGGACACCCCACGGCTTTAGAAAGCGGACCTTAGAAAAATCAGAGCTTATTTATGGAGTGAGTGATGATGAGTGCGACGAAGCGTCCATCCATCCGTACATGCGTCGTCTGTTTTTTCATCTGTGCTTCCGTCCATCCGTTCGTTCTAGCTTTCGTCCTTGTGTCTGTCCACGTGTCCACCTGTGCGTGCGACCATCCTTGCCTGCATCCTGCTTTCTGTCTGTCTGTCTGTCCGTCCGTCCGTCCGTCCATCCGTCCGTCCGTCCGTCTTTTCCTGTGTCTGTCTATCCGTCGTTCTCTCTGTTCTTCTGTGCATCTGTCTACCTGTGTTTCTGTGTCTTGGTCCATCCATTTCCCGTCACTCACGCTAACGCCAACTGTGGAGTGAGGCACACAAATAGGTAATTACGAACCAGTTACGGACGTGCATGAACAACTCCATGGCTTTAGGAGCTTCGTCCCTAAAGGTGGATACCGATTTAGAGAAGGTACTCAGAGCATAAGGCCGTGCCATGGGCCTCACAATTGATGAGGCCATGTTGACAAAAATTATGCTGTGAACGAGTTGATTGATTGATTGATTGATTGATTGATATGTGGGGTTTAACGTCCCAAAACTGATTATGAGAGACGCCGTAGTGGAGGGTTCCGGAAATTTAGACCACCTGGGGTTCTTTAACGTGCACCCAAATCTGAGCACACGGGCCTACAACATTTCCGCCTCCATCGGAAATGCAGCCGCCGCAGCCGGGATTCGAACCCGCGCCCTGCGGGTCAGCAGCCGAGTACCTTAGCCACTAGACCACCACGGCGGGGCTGCTGTGAACGAGTTCACGACGAGTCAGCGCGGAGATCGTAACGATGAACGAGCCTCATTCACTAGCAAGTGAATTGAAGTGTGTTCATAAAACGTGGTTCACGATTTTGAGTACGTGGTACTCATATATGGGAGAGCAAAAAGTGGTTCCGTGAGCCTCACTCTCGATGAGGTGTATGAAGACATCACTAAATTGTGTTTAGAAAAAGTGGGTAACGAGTTAGAGTACTAGGTACTCTACTATGGAAGGGTTTAAAGCCGTCCCAAGGGCCGCACATTTGGTGAGGCCCGCTTTGTGTTTAGATAAAAATTACTGTAACAAACGCGAATAACAATAACAGAACAATTTCTTCTTAGACATATTCTAACGATGATGACACAACAGACGTCATTTACATGTGTTTAGAAAAAGTGCGTAACGATTTAGAGTACTTACCAGTACTCTACTAAGGGAGAGCGTAAAGCCGTCCCACATGATGGATTACCAGGTATACTCGGCGACAGCTTTTCTTGACAGCACAGTGGAAGCTATAGAGCCGAACCGCCTGCATGCGCACGCGCATGGAAATAGTACCTATTTTATTTTCTGATTCTAATAGCTACTTGGCCCGAATAAATAAAACTTTCTTCATTATAAGGATGGAACAAGTATGGGACGCTGTTCATGGAAAAGAAGTTATCGTGCGCCTTAGTTTTTTTTTCTTTTTTTTTCTTGGACGGCACTACGTTTTCCGCATGCCGGCTAAGTCTGCTGCTTGCTCTTGCAGCGGCGAGCACAGACAGCATCGGCCGTGGAAAAGCTACTCATCGTTGGGACGCGCCGTCTTTTATACATCACGCATCGAACTTTCCAGCCTTATCACTGGTGGCGGCCCAAGCTCTGAAATAAGCTTCACTGTTCGCGTCTTGCGCGCAATCTTAACAACAATCTACAACAATTGTGAGGCTTCTCGAACACTGAGGGGCAGTCTGCGCCGATCATTGCTGACAGCCTTTGAGGGCGTAAACCGAATACAGCAAAACTGAAACAAGGCAGGCCCGTGGCCGGATCGTGCCGCAACCGGCCTTCCATTTCGCCTGCACCAGAGCTCAATACCGTAAACGTTAACATTCGATCACGTGTGGCGCGTACCCGTATATACTGGGCTGAACACGGAACCTAAACTTCACTGTTATAAAGGCTGAATAATGCTGGGGAAACGTTCTGAACAACGGAAAATTTTATACATACCAGTATATAAACAGCACAGTAACTAGCTGCATGTATACACTCTCATCAAAGTTTAACTCTGACGTTCCCATTTTGTATGCATACATTTTGCTAAACACACTAGCGCAGCGAACAAGCGAAAACCGAAACTGGAACCGAAATCGGCTGCAAGCTGCCGGACTACTTGCGTAGTAACACAAATGTGTGAAGGCCCCGCCTCCGTAGCCTTCGCTCCAATGTCAAGGAAATGGAGGGGGGTAGAAAAAGAGGAATACGATTTAGAGCACAGGGTACTCTACTATGGGAGAGCTTAAAGCCGTCCCGATCGCACACGAGCAAACACCGAAAGCTGTCGCCGAGTATAGTAATTTCTCGCTGAAAAAACGAATTTTAACAGTGGCTATGTTGCGCATGTCACTCTACATCTCCTCCCAACATGTGACAGGTACATTCGATTTACGGAATATGCCACCGCATCTGATTCTAGCTTGATTTTATTTTCAGTGACATATTTATGTACGACTTCAACTTGAGCATATCACTTTTATTTGAGGATTTATCGTGTTGGACATTCAAAGAAAGCAGAGGCTTTGGTGCATGCCTGCGAAATTGTACAGAAAACTGCACCCCGGGTGAGACTTTGAAAACAAAACTGCCAGATTCCACCTACAGTGACAATCGATCATATTGCGAAGCGTGAACGAGGAAGGCTTGTATGTCATTTTAAAATCAGCACAACGTTATGAGGCGGAGGTAAATTACGTCGCGCATAACTTCCGTGTCATGATTACGATGTTTGGACGTGTCGTTTACCTTCGTCATTTATTCGCACCACCTGATATCAAATTTGGTATATGTGGAGCTAGCGAAATGGCCCCTAGCGTGCTAAGAGCGTAGCATGTAGTCAAAGTTTTACAAAAAACGCATGCCATGATTATCATGTTTGGACGTGTCATTTAACTTCGTCGTCTATTCATGTCACATAATACCCAATTTAGTATATGTTGAACTAGCAAAGCAGCAGTGAGCGCGCTGTGAGCGTAGCATATAGTCATGTTTTACAAGACACGCATATCATGATTATGATGTTTGAACATTTCATTTACATTCGTCGTTCACACACGTCACGTAACATGAAACTTGCATATGTGGAACTAGTGAAACGGCCGAGAGCACGCTATATATATTTAGTCATGATTTATATGGCACCCCTATCAAGATTATCATATGCCATTCTCCTTCGTAGTCTATTCACGTCCTGTGACACCATATTAGGTATATGTGGAGCTAACGAAACGGACGCACAGCCATCAACAGAGTGGTATGTTGCCATGTTCTAACATGACACGCGTGTCATGATTATGTTTGCATCCGTCGTGTACCTTCGTCATCCATTGACGTAACGTAACACCAAAGTTGGTGTAAGTGCAGCTAGCGAAATGGCCGCTAGCGCATCATGAGCGTGGCATGTAGTCATGTAGTTACAAGACACGCATCTCATGATTGTCATCTTTGCATGAGTTACATACCGTCATCGTCGATTAACGTCCCATAATACCAAAATTGCTATATGTAAAGCTAGCGAAACAGCAGCGAGGAATTCATGAAGGGCCAAATCTACTTCGACGGAAGGTTCAGGCGCATGCATACTGGGCGCAGCGGCGTTACGCTGCAGAAACACGAGCGCTCAGACGCCAGGCGTGATGCACGCGACCACCGTCTGTCGGCGGGACCAAACGGCAGCAGGCGGGAAATGCGACATGCTGCATTTCGTGCCAACTTCGTTACCCAGTCCGCACTGCGTCTACCTATCACAGGTACGCCTGGCGCATTCAAACGCGCATCCGTAAAAGCGACGCAGCGCGTCGAGTGCCTGCGAATACAGGGCAGGCAATTTGGTACCTGGCGTGTCATCGCCGGCGTGACGCGACGAAATGAATGCTGGCACGCCAGCGCACTGGGTCACGTTGAAGTGTAGTGACGTCATGAGTGTGGCAGGTAGTCATGCTATCACATGATATTCATCTCATGATTCTCATGTTTGCACCAGTCAGATACCTTCGTCATCCATTCACGTGACTTAATACCAAACTTCGCCTATGCAATTCTAGCGAAACGGCCGCGAGCGCATCATGAGTGTGGCATGTAGTCATGTTGTTACATGATACGCATGTGATGATTATTATGTTTGAACGTGTCATTTGGCTTCATCATCCATTCACGTCCCGTGTTTCCGAATTGCTATATGCGAAACTAGCGAAATGGCCTGTGAGCGCATCATGCGCGTGGCATGCAGTCATGTTGTTACGTGACATTCATGTCATGATTTTCATGTTACAGTCTGTTGCTTGTGTTTGCCCTGCAGTCACGTCATACTACACCAGTTTGGTAACATGTCATGTGAACGAAACCAGCACAAGAGCAGCAAGACCACGAAATGTAAATCATGACATTCATGACATACACTCATGATTTTCATGCTATGACTGGTAACTTATGCTCGTCATACAGTCACGTTATGCCATACCAACTTTGGTATCGATATCATTATCGAAAGGGCCAGGGGAGCTAAAACTGATAGGCGGCCAAATAGATAGATAGATAGATAGATAGATAGATAGATAGATAGATAGATAGATAGATAGATAGATATATAGATAGATAGATAGATACGCTCACAGTTACTGAAGTTCGGTAAGAAACGTTTAAAGTTTAATAAAAAAACTCCCAAGCATTTCCTCGATGGTGAACATGGTTAAGTGCGAATGCACGGGGTGATGCTATGAGGGGGAGTAAAGTTAAAATCCGTTGGCTTTCGCCAATGAGTTAACGTAAACTTCTCCGTGTGATCACATTGCGATTTCCAACAACCATTAGACCCTCTCGGGAAATCTTGGTGACTTTTCGCGTATATGTGAGAATAAATTCGCAATATAATGATGTTTATGTCCGCAGCTCGCTCCGCCCGCTTGCGCTCGGCATCACGGGCCCTTCGCCACGCTGCCTTGGCTTCAACCAATGCGACATCTTCAACGACACGTGCAATGCTGGCATTCGGTGGCGTTGTGCTCGTTGTTGGAGGTATCGCAGTCGAGGTTGATGCCTGCCATGGATCCATACCTATGACGTCTTGCCGATCTCGAGCAAGTCGTGGCTGCGTGGGCGCGCGCAGCCACGGAGTGGAGGGCGGAGCGCCCGCAATCACGTGGTGTGTGACGTCGCTGCGCCGTTGCTATGAACGCTCCTCTCCGCTCCTCGCGCTGTTGCTAGGGGAGAGGAGGAGGCGCATCTTGGACGGTGGATTCAGGGTCTTTCAAAAAGTGCATTCGCACTTAATAATTCCACCTCACTGTCCGATTCCATTTGAGCCTTCAGCGTCATTCGAAGCTATAGATATTTCTTGGTACTGAAGAGAAAGCTACAGGGGCAAAGCTTGTGCACTTGTAGGCCCGTGTGCTCAGATTTGGGTGCACGTTAAAGAACCCCAGGTGGTCTAAATTTCCGGAGCCCTCCACTACGGCGTCTCTCATAATCATATAGTGGTTTTCGGACGTAAAACCCCACATATCAATCAAAGCTTGTGCACATATAAATATAGTACTACGCGAAGTAGACCATTTGGGCACGTGTTTCATAACGCAATGGAAAGTTACGCGGTCGCACCATCAGCCTTTCATGTAGACGCAGACGCCGCTTAGCGTTTGAGGTGCATGTAAGAATTGGCAGATCCCACGTGCAGTGGGAACCGATGATATGCAAAGCAGGAATGAGGAAGGTTGATATGTCACTTTAGAATCAGCCCAACGTTACCACGTGTAGGTAAATGATGCCGTACATGACTTTCGTTTCATGATTATGAAGTTTGAATGTGTCGTTTACCTTAGGCATCAACTCACGTCACGTGATACTAGATTTAGTATATGTGGAGCTAGCGAAACGCCCGCGAGCATGCTATGAGCATGGTATGATGACATGTTCTTACATGACACGCGTGTGAGGATTACCCTGTTGCCATCCATTGACGTTGCGTAGCACCGAATTTCATATATGTGGAGCTAGCAAAACGGCCACCAGCGCATCATGAAGACCCCGATATACCGCAAGGTAGCGTTGACGCACGCCCTGCCGCGGTGGTCTAGTGGCTAAGATGCTCGGCTGCGGACCCGTAAGTTGCGGACTCAAATTCTGGCCCTGGCGGCTGCATTTCCGATGGAGGCGGAAATGTTGTAGGTCCGTGTGCTCATATTTGGGTGCACTTTCAAGAACCCCAGGTGGTAGAAATTTCCGGAGCCCTCCACTACGACGTCTCTCATAATCATATGGTGGTTTCGGGACGTTAAGCTCCACATATCAATCAATCAAGCGTTGACGCACGCGCAAACTGGGCACAGCGGCACAGCGATGCAACGTTAGCTATACGCGAGCACTCTATATTCTGGCGCCAGATGCGACTGGCATGGCCCGACGGCAACTGGCGCGGAATGCAACATGCTGAATTTCGTGCCGATGCGTTACCCAGACAGCACCGCGTCTCTCTCTTTTCGTGATGGAGGGACGCCGGACGCGCTGAAACGTGCATGCGTCAAAGCAACGCAGCGCGGCGCGCACCTGCGAGTATTTGGCAGGACTGGTACCTCGTGTTGCAACGCCAGCATGACGCAACGAAATGAACGCCGGTGAGCACGCGTGCCGCGTCACGTCAAAATGTATTGGCGCTTTGACTGTGGCATGAAGTCATGTTCTCACATAACACGCATTTTATGATTGTCATGTTTGCACCAGTCACATATCTTCGTCATTCATTGACGTCACGCAATGCCAAGTTTCGCAAATGTGAAACTAGTGAAAGGTCCGTGAGCGCATCATGAGTGTGGCATATAGTCATGTTGTTACATGACACGCATGTCGTAATTGTCATGTTTCCATGTGCCATTTATCTATGTGGTCTGTTCGCGTCGACTAATACCGAGTTTGATACATGCGAAGCTAGCGAAACGGCCGCGAGCGCATCATGAGCGTAGCATATGGTCATTTTGTTGCATGACACGCATGAAATGTTTATCTTGTTTGCACCAGTCTCATACCTTCGTCATCAATTCATGCTGCGTAATACCAAATTTTGTAAGAGTAAAGATAGTGAAAGGGCTGCCAGCGCATTATGAGCGTCGCATGTATTCATGTTGTTACATGACAGGCATCGCATGATTATAATGTTTGCACCAGTCACATACCTTTGTGATCCATTCACGCACCATAATACCAAATTTGGTATATGGGACGCTAGAAAAACGGCCGCGAGAGCATCATGAGCGTGGCATGTTGTCTTAAATGACACGTATGTTACGATTTTTATGTTAGAGTCTGTCACTTGTGTTCGCCATGAATGATGTTATAACATACCAGTTTTGCAACATGCCATGTGTACGAAACCACTGCAAGAGCGGCACGACCATGAAGTGTAAATCATGACATTCATTACATACACGTCATGATTTTCATGTTTTGACTAGTCAAATATGTTCTTAACACAGGGATGTTATGCCGTACCATGCTTTGTATCGATACCATAATCGAAACGGCCAGGAGAGCTAAGTGTAGGCGGCTGGATAGATAGATAGCTGGATAGATAGATAGATAGATAGATAGATAGATAGATAGATAGATAGATAGATAGATAGATAGATAGATAGATAGATAGATAGATAGATAGATAGATAGATAGATAGACAGATAGATACGCTGAAAGTCGCCGAAGTTCACTAAGATATGCCATCGGCCATATTATGCTTAATGCTACGGTTCTCGTTCGATCGCTAAGATATGCTTTGCATTTAAAAGGCGGGACTTTTTCTGGAGAGTGGGGCGAAGCATTCGTCTGTCCATTTGTTCTTGCCTCCGTCCGTCCATGCATTAGTCTGTGTGACCATCCATGCGTCCATCCACCCGTCCGTGTGTGTGTCTGTTCGAGCGTCCGTCCTTGCGTTCGTTCATGCATCCGCCCCTGCGTCCGTTCATGCGTTCATTCATGCATTTGTCTGTGTGTCCATGCGTTCATCTATTCAACATTCCAAGTACCACCATCTCGCATCTTTTATCATATATTCCCCATATACAAGCACCGCCATCCAGCGGAATTTCCAAGACTATATGAGAGGTGGCATGCGCACACTTTCTTACGGCTTGCGCTTCGGGTCTACTTCCCACCTTTAACCACCTCGAGTTCATGGGATATACTAGTTCACTGTATTTATGGCACTGTGGCCCAACGCTCGCTAAACCTTTCTAAAACCAACGAGGTTACGCCTAGTGAGTAAAACTTAGCAACCTTTTCCTTTCAGATAGTGCTCAATATACATTTCAATGGCTGCTGATGAGAAATGAGAGACAGGATAATTCAGCTTTTACTTTCTTACGGCTTGCACTTCGCATCTACATCCCACCTTTAACCACCTCGAGTTCATTCATGGTATATAATAGTTCATTGTATTTATGGCACTGCGTGTCAACGCTCGCTAAACTTTTGTAAAACTAAGGAGGTTACACCCAGCGAGTATAACGTAGCAACCCTTTCTTGTTAGATAGTGCTCAATGCACATGCTAATGGCTGTGAAAGGAGATCGCAGCATGCGCCTTACCTAAGAGCCGAATGCTCCTGTCTCTCATTCCCTATTAGCAGCCATTGGCATGTACATTGAGCACTATTTTTTTTATTTTTCAACAACGCACAAAAGGGGGAGGCGCTGCGGTCACCGAGGTGAATGGACGCTCTTCACGTCGGCTCCATTCTCATAGAATGATTTTGCAGCGAATACAGCCAGGCACCACTCGGATTTATCTACCATCTGATTCTTCTCGTCACCGAGAATCCGAAGAGACCATATTCTAAGGTGGGTGATCATTTTCAAGATTTTACGACCGAAAACCACCCCCCACCAAGCAGCGTCTACTATTCCTATGACCGGCGCTCGGCGTCGACTGGGGCGGCCTCACGATAGCCAGGGCTCGGCATTCGCGCCATACAGGCCGTAATCATCAATAATGAAGGTATCGCAGCAGAATGAAGACGCCACCCAACGGAGAGACGAAGACGTCACCCAACAGGAAGATGACACAGGCAACGGGTCGACAGAAGTTCGAAACAGAAAACGAGCGAAGAAAGGTAGCCAGGAACGCCGCGGTAGCCCTAGCCCTACCCGAACACCTAGAACGCACGGTGCAAATCTGATATCCCGGATAACCAGAGCCAGCAAAATGCCAAGACTGCCGACAGGCGACTTCAAGATAGTTATAAGGCCAAGAGGAGGACTGCAGCTATCCAAGCTCAGCTTAACGGAGCAAGACAAAGCTGTGTATGAAGCGGCCGAGATCCCTTATGAGGAAAGAGAGACGGACACGATTTGTTCGAATAATTTTCAGAACATCTTGGTTGTTAGCACCCCAAACCAAGACCATGCAGACAAGTACCAAGGCATCAAGCACATCAAAGCTAACGACAAGTTGTATGAGGGGGGAGCATAGGAGACGGCCCCGGAACTCACTGCCAAAGGTGTAATCAAAGGAGTTCCTTTGAACGAAACCACACGGGACATCACCGCAGCTAGTATTACAGCCCGAAATCTTATGGCGATCGCAGCCAAACGTCTTGGCAACACCAAGACAGTGGTAGTCCTTTTTGACGGCAGCAGAGTCCCGACGCACGTTATGTACAGAGGAGTGCTCACACGCTGTTCACTATACAGGAAACAAGTTGACTTTTGCAAACAATGCAACAGACTTGGCCACAGGAGTGACGTGTGTTGGAGGCCAAACGACAAGCTATGTGCGGGTTGTGGAACACCTGATCCGAGCGAGGACCACCACTGTCAGCCACGATGTCAGCTGTGCGGCAAGGATCATCCCACGGCTGACAAACTCTGCAAGGCCAAGTTCAAGACACCCTTCATCGTAAAACAACGCCAGTGGTTCCGACAACTTCAAGAGACGCTCAAGGAGAACTACCCCCCTATTACCAAGCCATCTGAACGCGGGAGGTCCAAATTCTGGACGAGGGCAACGCCTGGGTCCCGATCAAGGTCCTGGTCCTGTGCAACGCCCCGCGGCCACACCACCCAGTCTCCGGGACCAAGAAGGCGCACTACTTCCCGTTCCAGATCCCGGTCTAAGCCAAAGGGTGGCAATGGCCATCAAGGGAACCCGGCATTCACGGTGAGCTGGTCAGACGTGGCTAAAGAGACGCGCCCTGAGCCTTCGGGGGAGACTGAGCATAAAGTCAGTGATATAGCGGTGCTGAAAAAAGAAAACGCTGAGCTTAGAGAATTGATATCACAACTCACTCGAGAAATTTAAAGTCTTAAAAACTGCACAAATAGATCTTCTACTCAAATGCGTTCCGAGGCCCAAGAGCGCCTCAAAGGAATGCCAGATAACCGAATGGACGAGGACAGTACCCCGCCACCTCTTAAAAGGAAAGCTCAGGTGTCTAATGACAAACCTACGGCGCAAACCTCGAACATTAATCAAAGATTGTCCAAAATACAGAAACCAGTTAAGGAACACGCAGAGGCAACCAACAACCTCTCGCTTGCAATATTCATGATCATGAATAGAGTAGATAAACTCGAAGCTAACGTAGCCAATCTCAACCCTAGGACACTTCCGGTACTTCCAGCTACCAACCTTCCGATAAGCACTGAATTGAAAATTCACACTTATCTCAGGGCACCACATCAGTGGCTATATCAACTAATTTCATGATGTCTGCCTCCTTTCACCCTGTTCCCTCTTCGATAGCCAACTCAAAATAGGGAAGCCCAGAAAAGGGACTTAATTATTTGGCAGTGTAATTGCAGGAGCTATGAGGGGAAGTGAGCAGTCTTGCAACAACACCTTAGAGCCAGAACCGAACCGGATGTTCTAATTTTGCAGGAAACCCATGCTTTAGCTAAGCTACCGAGATATCAGCCGATCGGCCCCTCAACAGGGGATATTAGAACACTAACCACTCTAGTAAGGAAGGGACTTGTAGCAATCTGCCACGACACCCGAGCCGCCTCTATCCGGACCCCGCACGCGGTTTGGAGAAAGCGGACGAACGACTGCTACGCCGCCTGCAGACGAACACCTTTATCGGTCCGGCGGTCGCCGGGCACTTTTTGCCGGAAATCAATGGCACCTGCTCGACCTGTCATGTCCTCGCCGACACATATCACGTTGTAGCATCATGCCCAGTTAATCCCGTCCCTTTCTCATCCCCTTTTCCTATCCCAACTAGAGAGGCTTGGGAGGAGCACCTGCTCGGCTGCTCTACCTTGGCTGCACAACGCTCCTTGGTGGAGCGCGCACGGGCAGCTTCCAGCTCCACTGGCGTCCCTGAATAGGGTCTTGCCACTCTGGCACGCCGATGGGCCCCGTCGGCACTCTCTAGTAGACTTTTTCTGAAATAAATATTTTTTTACCACCACCACCACCACCACCACCACCACCACCACCGCATCACAGAAATTGAGCATATACTCGTACAACTTGCCCCTAAAAGAAAAAAATCTCCGAGCATATTTATTCTGAATTTGTACAGCAATCCCACACGCATACGACAACGCTTCCTTCTTCTTTTTAAGAAGGCCGCAGATATAGCGGGACCCAATCCACTCGTCATAGGTGGAGACTTTAACGCTCCACACAGTGCTTGGGGATATGGATACACAAGAGCCAAAAGAAAAACGCTATGGCAGGATATTCAAGAAATAGGCTTAACCCTCATCCCTAACCCCGACTCCCCTACAAGTATGGGAACTGGGCTTGCAAGAGACACCGTTCTAGACTTAACATTAGTTCGTAACGCGGGGACTGTTAATGGAAAAACACAATCTATGATCTGGGGAGTGATCATCGAATATTAGAAATCAGGATAGAAACCATTGCTGCCGCAAAAATTCAGAGACAGATTAGATGGACTGAATGGGATAAGTTTCGGAAAGTCGGAAACGCAAAAAAACAAGACCCTATCAGGAATATAGAAGATTGGATCAAAGATGTCAATAACGACGTCAGCGAGGCAACGCGAAGTATCACTTCAAGTCCACCCCTAGAGCAGATTGATAGCCGTCTCGCACACATGTGAGAGGCCAAGCAATCACTGCAGAATAGATGGCGGGGACAGAGGCACAACAGGCCCTTGCGCAAGTGCATAGCCAAGCTGAACAAACAGATCGAAGAACATTGTAAGCAGCTAAGCAAACAGCAATGGGACCAAGTTTGTAATTGTCTCGATGGCCAAATGTATGCTGGTTGGACATGGCGCATGCTCAAACACTTGCTAGACCCAGATAACACCAAATCAGCACAGAAGCAAACCTTGCGTAAACTGGTGCACCAGTATAAGGGTAGTGAGGAGCACTTTATCGCTGAGGCTAGCAACACGTACATTCCCGCCATGCCTGTCATAGAGCATGGACCATATTCCGGAGGCCCAAACGAGCTGTTAGATGAGGAGTTTACGGTGGCTGAAATCAGGGCCACGCTACTGAAGCTAAACACCAAATCCGCACCGGGACCAGACGGGATCACAAACAGAACACTACGGAACATTGATGACCAAGCCATAGGGAACATCACACAATATATTAACGAGTGCTGGACCGAGGGCACTATACCAGAACAATGGAAAAAAGCTAAAGTAATCATCATACGCAAGCCCGGGATAACCCCCGATCTATCGAATTTACGCCCCATATCACTAACGTCTAGTGCTGGGAAGCTGATGGAACACGCTTTTCTAGACAGAATCAACACTTATCTTAAGGAGAACAAAATCTACCCAGATTCCATGTTGGGGTTCCGCACACGGCTCTCCACGCAAGACGCCATGCTTCAAATTAAGCAGCAGATTCTAGACAACAAAACAAGAGCTACCCCGGCGATCTTAGGGTTAGACCTTAAAAAAGCCTTCGACAAAGCATCGCATACGGCTATCTTACATCAGATCTGCCAATTAAGCTTAGGATCAAGAGCGTATAACTATGTCAAGGACTTCCTAACAGACAGAACGGCATCTATCGTAATGGGAGAACTGAGATCTGAGGAAAGGCTTATGGGCAGTGCTGGTACCCCGCAGGGTTCGGTCATATCTCCAATGCTGCTTAATCTCATAATGACAGGACTCCCGGCACGGCTGAACTCAATATACGGAATACATCATTCTATATATGCAGATGATATCACCATCTGGGCGTGTGAAGGTAGTGACGGAGAGATAGAGCAGAGACTACAGGAGGCCGTCACCACTATTGAGGAGTATCTTGATGGTACTGGCCTCCAGTGCTCGCCAGATAAATCCGAACTTCTCCTCTATCACCCCACGCTTAAAGGCAGACCACCCACGGGATACAACCGGGACCGTGCTTACGAAGAGATCCAAATTCACACCAAAAACAGCAGGACTATTCCTATAGTGCAATAAATCAGAGTCCTTGGACTCATCATCGAGTCTAAGGGTACAAACGGTGAAACCGTCAAGAGGTTAGTAACCAAAGTCACCAACGCAATACGGCTAATCAAGAGAGTCACCATCAAACACCAAGGAATGAAAGAGGCTAACGTCATCAGGCTTATTTATTCATTCGCCATAAGTCACCATATATACGTAGCGGCGTATCTAAACTGGTATACAGCCGAAAAACTCAAAATCAAGGCACTCATACGAAAGGCTTACAAACAAGCTTTGGACCTTCCAGATAGCACCAGCAACGAAAAATTGTTTTAACTGGGCTTACATAACACTTTAGAGGAGCTGATAGAAGCGCAACAGATTGCCCAGTTGGAGAGGCTAGCCAGCACGCGCACAGGACGGAGTATCCTTGACAAGTTGGGGATAAATTACCATAGGCAACAAGGAAGTAAAGTGTCGGTTTTAAAGGTAATCAGGGAAAAGATCCAGGTCCCCAATCTGCCCAAAAACATGCACCCCGAATTTAATCAGGGCAGAAGAGAAAGGCGCGCTAGAACTCTGCTTAAGGCCTATGGTAGAGACAAGGAAGCGTTGTTCGTAGACACAGCGGAGTACCCTAGTCAAAGATCCTACGTTGCGGCAGTAATAAACACCGACCGCAAATGCGTAAACGCGTGCTCCATACGCTCGGATAATTCAGAAATCGCGGAAGAGGTGGCTATTGCACAGGCCATAATTTCCCTAAAGTGTAGGTATGTCATCAGTGACTCACAGTCAGCAATCCGTAACTATGCACGAGGAAGAATATCTCCCGAGGCAGCCAACATATTCATCCGCAAGGCAAATCTCATATCATCCGAGGAATTCGAAGAAAGGTATATTATATGGTTCCCAGCCCACACCCCGTGTGCGTAGCTCATTCCCAACCTCAACGAGGAGGCTCACCGCGTAGTGCGAAGTCTCACTTACCGCACTCGCAATGGAGCTTCACATGAGGTACTGAAAGGAGATGAGTGGTGGGAGAGGGACAGAAGGTTTAGGTTCTGCGACATTATCCAATTCTACCAAAAGTCGAGGCGCAGATTTCCACCACCTAGCTCCATATTAGACAGATCTCAGGAGGTTGACTGGAGGCGACTTCAAACTAGAACATTTCCCAACCCGAAGCACCTAAATCGCATCTACCCCGAACTATACCCAGATGACTCGTGTAAACTATGTAGCATGAGATGCGCCTCTCTAGAGCATATGTTATGGGAATGCACACAGATACAGGACGCCAATGCAGTCTCCCCAGAACAGCTTGGGGCGCGGTGGAGAGCCGCGCTGATCAGCTCAGATCGGACAGATAAAGTATGGGCCATCCAGCGAGCACGGGAGGCGGCTGAGAGACATGGTCTCTCCACCGCCCCTGGTGCGGCTTAGGCCCACGCCTCAATCCGCTGGTTAAATAAAGTTTGCTCACTCACTCAACGCACAAAGGAAATCTTTCACCGGCACCACCTTGGAGGTCAATATGTAATACTTGTTACATTCTACAACGGCTACGAGGGATGAACGGGAGCCGTTATAAAAACCTTCACTTCTAAAATGCAAAGTCTCAACTAATGAATTCACTACGACTATCCAAATTGCGGGAGCTGCGTCCTGTCTCAAGTAGCTCCACGTACAAAATAGAGGGAGAACATTTATATTTCACGGTGAAATTACGGGTGCTGTTGTGTATCTACGTTCACTGGTAGTAGGATGCCCACAATTTGGCTCTGTAGCTTTCGCTTCATTGCCAAGAAAAGTTGTCGCCGAGTATAACAAGATCGCAACGTGAGATACATAGCATGCCCTGGAACAGGGGCGGAGCATGCCATGCGACACAACATTTTGAGATGGGTCGCTTACTTCATTCCTGTCTAAGCGTGGGCTACCCCGCACGCGTTATGCCCCAGCAACCCCCGAATAGATTTAAGAGTGAAGCATCCGGGGGCCAACGCTTGTCGGTTGGTGCCCGCCACAAAACGGTGCAACACCATGTGAAATGGCAAATAAATGTTTAGAAGATCAAAATAAGTGGTCACACTACCCTAAAGACGCCGCTTTTTAGCACCTATCTATGAAAACATATGACGAAAAAGGGTTAACAGAATAATATCAATCTTAATTGTGGCCAAATATGAAACACCTACAAGCATGAACTCTTCATAATATTTGGCAAATTCAACGTACTTATTATGAACCTCAACATGTAGTTTTGTTGTCGACTCTATACGTGACCTCATGTCAGTCATTTCATGGGGCCAAACTTCCATATGCAGGGATATGCATGGATACAAAAATTTGGTTTCGAAGAAATTCACCCCTTTTTGACTGGTCACCAACACACGTACACAAGCAGCTTAGTTTCTGCCGCGATAACGTTGTGAGCAATACACTTTTAAAGGTATAAAAGTACCAGCACTTACCTTGGAAGTGAGAAACAAAGCAAACTGTTTTTTAATAACTACAGAGGCTAGAAAATTTGAAATGTCGCGTTTAGCCCCATGTCTCGTTTCATCCCACCCTAGCCTGATCAATATAAGTGACTAACGTAGTGCACAGCAGAGTTAAATGTATTTCTGGTATGCTGGGCTCTGTTTATTTTTTGGACACACTGCGAGGTACTTGGGGTGTAGCTAGTACAGGAATTTGCAAAGGAATGCAAGGGCAATGACGTCACGTATTCTCTACGAACAAATGGTACTGCATCAGTCCGTCATTCGGTCCCCACATGCGGGGAAGTTGTGTGAACTGAGTGGGAACGTCTATCGCCATATCATCTTCAATATATAAAGATTGAAGGGCTCTTCCTTGCTTTGACCAATTATGAATACTTTGGTAGTGTAATGAAAGGTCCAGTTACCTACACCCGGCCTCTTCGTAGTTATCGTTTGTTCTCAGAGCCCCACTGCTGCCAGAACTCTGAATCACCGCGAGATGTCGCACCAAATTAATGACGTCATGCCTGACTTTTCTGCACAGGTCATGTGACAACCCTACATCACACATTGATCGGAAGTTCTGCGACTGTTCGCTTTGAGATATGAATTTGTGCTATGGCGTTGGGTCATCGAGCTTCATGTGACCGGCGTGGACTGTCAAAAAGTATTATTGCCCTGCTTGATTGTTAAAAGCACAGCCTATCTAAAATATTTTTTTTCAGAAAACAATGCAGGCCTTGGAAGGCAGAGCATGAGTGGGCACCTGAGAACCCTTTCATAGTGAATACTCATTTGCCCTGGTAAATGTGATAACGTGGCTCTAAGTGCGCCCTTTTTGTGTTGTGCCCAGCATGCCTTTCTTAATTATTCATGATTGCAACTGCGTGAAAATTTGGCTGAACAATAGAGGTTTGTCTCTACAGGCTGGACGGCTTAGTGAACTGGGTTTGTTTGCTCATTTTGATAAATGCAAATGTATTCTTCTAAATGAAAGGGGTGCGTAGAGGTGGAGCACTTGGATATATTTTAATTTCTTCTTTCTTGAGGTTGCAATATATTGTGATATTATGATGTACCAGAGTGTGCATAAGACAATGAATGACCATTAAATTACGTGGCAGGCCAATATTAATTTTTTAAGGAAATCGAATATTCTGCAGTTCAATAATCAAGTTGCGTAGCACGTGAGCATCAGTACAGACTAAGCGTTTTATTAAGCTACTATCTCTGTGTACAGCCTAATAGCAGTCATCCCTCGTCTGCAAAGGTACTCGTAATTGCGCACTAAGTGTAAAAACTTGTTTGACTTACTTGCATTTTGTTCAAACCTAACATGTGTAGCAGGCTTCACTTCACTGGATGACTTGTGTATGATCGAGAAGCTTCCTTGCATTTTGGTTGAGGCAGTGCAAGAAGCAACTGAAATATGTAAACTTACTGTAGAAGGAAAGATGTCATAGTTGAGAACCAGCCATGAGGGATTACCTATAATATATGTACTCATTCCTTTACTAAAAGCAGAAGTAATCATTGAAAATATAGCGTGTTCTTTGTGTACGCGTTAACATTAAAGCAATTTTTCATATACAAAACATATTAGGGTGTAAATGTCGTTTAACACAAAATTCAAATGGAGTCATTCAGTAAATAGTTCTAACGACAATGTGAGTCGTTTCTTCGAATCGCTAAACGCACAGGACAAGGTTGCTAGGACGAAGACATCGAGTGAACAATTTTCTGCCTCAGCTTTAACTACGCATCCGTTGTAGAACATCAATTGTCTATTGCGTTGTCAGCTACAGTTATTTTGTATCCGTGTTTACTTAACTTACTTTCTTATACAACGAATGACAGCGAAGTATCTGTACTTTCTTACGCTCCAAGCTCTTATCATCTTCCAATCTACTTCCCCCGAGCCTTTGAAGAAAGAACTGAACAGGCAAATGAAAAGAAATTGACAAAAGTATACAACGCAAGAAACAACAACCTGATCGAAGCTCAGATATGCCAGTCGCATTCCAACTTACAAACTACGCACGTAGAACACTGTAAAAGGCAATATATAATGCGCTCCACGAGATGGAGGAAAGACGCCATGATCATTTCGATAGTGCCTATATTTTTATTGACCCTCGAGTAGCCGTGCAGCGGTACATACGTGTCCGATTTTTTAGATATTCCACCAATTTCTTAGCTTACGAACTCTTCATTCCCTCAAATATTCTTTCTCTCCCCATGAGAACTAGCGTTATGGACCTCTCACCATTTTCTCGTGCCCGTAGATATCGCAGGAGGCACCTGATCGCTTCACTTTTATAGATGACGAGACATTAATTTCGCACACGAATGCACAAACACCAACAGAAGCAGCTTCCCTGTCGTGTTATGGTACAAAAGCCATCGTGCACTGTATGAGATTCACACAAACCTCTATATACGAGTGGTGGGGTATAAATATGGTGATGCACTTATCCCAATTAAATGAAAAGCGGAACACTTCGGCGTCAGCTTGTGTCTAGGTGCCTTTCTGGATAATATGTTCATTCAGTAAGCAAATGATGGTTATCAGATAATTAAAACGTAAAGCCTCTGTGGCCTTGATTTGTTAAAAAAACTGAATGCCAGTAAATCGAACTGTAGGAATTGCCATGCGAATCATTTATTCAGTGCGGTTTACCACATTTCTGTGCTTAGTGTCACCCACCGTTCTCCGCTCTCGATAATTAAGAACAAATTACCGACTTTTTGTTCAATGCTGATAAGCCCGAAATTTAAAGTAAACGCACAACACTCACACATCCGTTTGTCGTTTGAATGGCTGCATGATTTTAGCTAGGATTTGCAAATTGCAGTGGAGTTGCTCTACGCAGCACTAATATTAGGTGTGCAGGAGCACACAAAACGGTTTTCTATTGACTATCTTCTGCTGTAGGAAGCCCCGTCGTGTTGGCGTTGTGGTTACGGCGCTAAAAAGATAACACAAAAGCCATGGAACTGAATCCCGGCACCGGCGGCTACATTATAGGTGGAGGCAAAAACATCTGACGGCTCTGTATGGTAAGAGTTAGGTGCATGGTAAGAATCCTCAGGTTGTAAAATTCCCAGATCCCTGCTCTACGGTGTCTCTTATAATTATATCGTGATTTTGGAACGCTAAAATTCAGATAGTATTAGTATTGCGTGGTAGTGATTCTAAGTGCACACTATATAAGAAAATGCCTTCCTAAAATGGGACTTTTTTTAGAGCGCATTTGCTTCTACTTCAGAGGGTGCTCTTTTTACGCTGGAAGCATCCAGCAGGCATTAATCTTGAATGTTAATTACTGAAAGCTATAACTCTAAGTTGAAATATACGTTCTCTGCACTTCATTCATTATTGATAGTAATGCTCACTTATTCATGTTTTTTCGTCAGATTGCTTCAGCACTGAGATTTCTATCCAATTTTCTTCCAAATATCATTGCTGGTTGACGGAACACTGCATGGAGGAAAGCTCGGATGACTTTACTGTCAGTGCCATTTCCGTTCTAAATTTCCTACTCCGTTCTCTGAACCGCAATTGCTCGGCCTCTTTGAATGTTTCTTTCGTGACGACACGCATTTTAGCCACTGTCAGAGCTGTGCCATCGCTTTCAAGTTATTTGCACTGCGGCCATCAGGAGGAGGGTTCATTCAATCTCTTTCAAAACAAGCGAAAACTGTAAACACATGAAATACACATAAGGTGGTCAAACCAAGCGTTTCGAGACACAGGTTTAGTGTTTTTTTGACACTTTTTCTCATTGTTTTCTTTTGCTGAATAAAACCTACAGCTGTCGATTTTTAACTAGCACAATGTATGGTCATTGTGCTTAAATTATTACGTGACGTGTGCTCGGCAAGAGGTACTCCTCAGGCACGTAGCCAGAATTTTTTTTTTGGTGCGAAGGGAGGGTGGCGAAACTTTAATTTTGGGGCGTGAACCCCCTTAAAATACATACTTATTGCTCTCTATGCCTTGGCAAAAAAAAATCGGAGGGGGGGGGGGACGTGCCCTGTTTTCCAGCGCCTGGCTATGCCCCTGGGAGTCCTAATTCAATAGTAGGGACATCAATTTAGACATTTCGCGCGCAAAACCGGTGACGAAAATTCTGAAGTTACGAAGACAAGAACTTCATCGCATGACCACATATTGTGTTTTTCAAACATAGCTATAAATGTGTGATATGATCACTGGCGTAAAATTCTTTTCAGATATCTAAAGATATACCCAAGACCAGAGCCTTCGCATCATGTGCAGTACTTAGAAACTGTAATTTGCGTCATTAAAGCCAATTCCGTCAATCTTCCTTTGAGAAAACCACATTGTGTTGTCAACATGAGCGAGTGTTGGTCTACGGAACTGCATATTGCGTGTCATAATTTTTTCCAAGCCATTTGAAAATACAGGTAAATTGAAATAGGCCTAAAATGGTTAAGGTTGTTTTCTTTCCCCCCTTGTAGATTGCAACTACCTTTGCAATTTGCAAATCATTTGGAAAGCAGCTTTGTCCTATGCGTAAGTTACAAACTTCTGCTGAAAATTGGCGCCAGCAGGTCTATAACAATTATAATTGGCTTAATGTTCACATGATTAGCATCACGTGACTTTGAATTTAAGACTGTGAAATACAATTTTATTTTTATTTTCAGTTGTAGAAAAAATGCCATGCTGCCAGTAAAGATTGCGGTGTTATGGATCGAGAGAATGCTTATTGTGTTACAACTTCTTGACCCTTCAGCAGCAATAAAAGTATCAATTAGAATATTTGAAAGATCTAGCCCGTGTTCACAAGCATGCTGCCAACGTTAGTTGCAACAGTCTCTCTTAAAAACCTGTTCAGCCGTTTCCACAACAGAGTAGAATTGTCTACTAGATCGTTAAATTAGGCTTGATACTTCTTTTCTTTCGTGCTTTTTACTTTGACATTGAACATAATTCGAAACACCTTGAAGGCCTCATATTTATCAACACCTCTAATTTTCACACATTACCAGTGCTCGTGGTTTTTGAAGTTTGTCTGCTTGTGAATGTAAGCGGTTATCCAAAGCTTTCGAGATTTGTTTGACATTGCGACTTTGATCTCGGGAAAACGTTCTTGATAGATAGATTTAAAATTCAAAGTAAATGCTCGATACATGCTGTCTGCATCAGTACAGAATAGTTTGATTCCAGTCATAATTCTGAACCTTCATTAAAAAAGTTGTACCAACTATCTGTAATATTTTGCACAAGCACAGGGCCGAGTACCCCCGCTTACCATTATTTCCCGCAAAATCAAAAACGAAGATGGGAAGATGGTCACTAAAAGCTCACAGAAGTGTTTCGCTTGATAAAACTTCACTGGAAGCGTTAGTAATAAAAACATCAAGTAGAATTTCTGTTCTATCAGTGATACGAGTTGGCTTATCAATAGCATTGATAAAGCCACCAGATGTAACGATTGCATAAAAGTCACTACTAATAGACAACATGTTCAGGTTACCACTGCGAAAGAGTAAATATTTGTTTTAGGAGACAAATTCTAACATTTTCTAAAAAATGAACAAATAGTTGACAGTGAGCCTTTGGAGGCCGGTAGATTACCGATATATTGTCGGGGCTGTTTTGTACCGTCAGTATCTCGTAATCATCGGTTGAAATAGTGAATTCCTCTTGAACTTGCATTTTGTGAGCCAGTTCTAAAGAAATATTTCACTCTTATAACCAACATATAAAGTAAAAAAAGCGCCTAGATCTCTCTTGAGGTGCATTTAATTTATTAGTGATGTCCTGCATCATGGACTAAAAGCAGAAATAATGCTTGAGTTAAAAACGCCGTTACCACTTTTTTGCTCATCTTTCCAATAACTCGTAACAATAACAGAAGAGAAGACCCGTTCTAGCGATAGGATATATTTATAATTCTGCAATGGTTTTGATTGGAAAGAGACCGAATGGAGAAGTGTTTTGAGACTAGAAGTATACCGTTGTTTTGTGCTGTGGCTTTCACTGGGTGAAGCAATTGAAGGCATCGTTATTACTGGGTCACACATCACAAACACTTCCACAGCAATATTTTCACATCAGATTGCTTCAGCGCTGAGATTTCTTTTCATTTTTCTTCTAAACAATATTGCTGGTGGACAAAACAGTGCGTCGAGACAAGCTCGGATGACTCCGCTGTCAGTGTCATTTTCATTCTCAATTCTCTCAATCAACTCAGCTCGGTTCTCTGAACCACAATTGCTCAGCCTCTTTATATTTTTCTTTCGTAATGTGACGCGTTTGAGCCACTGTCACAGCCGCGCTTCACTTTGAAGTTATTTTCACTGTGGCCACCAAGAGCAGGGTCCATTCAAGCTCTTTCAACACAAGCGAAAACTGTAAACACATTAAAAACGTATGAGATGGTAAACACAAGCATTTTGAGACACGGCTTCAGTGTTTTCTTGGCACTCTTTGTCATTGTTTTCTTCTACTGAATGGAACCTACGGCTGTCGATGTGTCACTAGCACAATGTATGGCCATTGGTTGTGGTTCAATTATTACGTGACGCGTGCTCCACAAGACGGACTCCTCTAGCACGTAGCCAGTAATTTCTTTCGGTGAGGGGGGGGGGAGGCACTTCAATTTCAGAAAGGGCACCCCCTTATTATAGCCATTATCGCTCTCTATGCCATGGCGAAAAAAATTCTGGGAAGGGGGAGGTCACGTGTTTGGTGTGCCACCTTCTGGCTACGCCCCTGGGACTCGTCATTCAATAGTAGGGACATCCATTTAGACTTTTCGCGTGCTAAACCCGTGACATCAGTATGAGGCAAGTAAGTCACATGCACCGGTACATCCTAGATTACATCTATTAAATTGTTTAAGGGTTCTCGAAAACTAGGTGAGCAGCCGTTTTTTTTTCATTTACCTTGTTCACATTGCAGGCACAGCTGCAGCAATTTGATCCTGCCTGCTCCTTCCTATTATAGGTGCGCGACACCATATCTGGTAGGTAATGTAAATCTTTTTCAAGATTGTGCTTCGTTGTAATGATTGCAGTGCAACAAGAGACAAGATGCGTGAAGAAACAAAGGCGACCGCTGAACTTAGATTCAAAGTTTATTTTGAAAAAAAAAACAGAACATGAAGAAAACGACACGTGAACGAAAGATAGCAAACCAATAGTTGCAGAAAACGAAAATGAGATATCAGCCTACGTCACTTTGCATGATCATGCGTGCGGAGCAAACAGCGAACATCTTTTTCCGTCAAGGCAATTGATGGGATGCTCACGTAGTCATCGCCAAGTCTCGCGATTTTTGCTGCCTCCATTACTTCACGTGTCACTGAAGAACGCCAGCACAGCACCGCTGGATCCCTTTAGGACAGCGGTTTATACTGAGGAGTGTCACACGTACTACAAAGAAGGGTTAAGTTCTCGCTGTTTATTTGGTGAACGTTATTACTGTGTTCGCGCACATCGCAAGTACAGAAGGAACCGGGTTTCCAGGTAAAGCATTGAAAACGCTACACAGAATTTGAACAGAGTAGGATATAGAGCATACTCCTTACACGCGGAAGGCTGCACGTCAGTGAAATATATAAACTGGCCGATACGTGAACGACCGGTTGTCCAGACACAGTAATAACGTTTGCCAAACAAATTGCCCTTAAGTAATTGCGTGCTTAGCTAGGTAAGTATTCTGAAAAAAAAAAAAGTCGCAGTTGCCAGCTTTAGGACAGAATTTCGCACTTTGCATAGATCATTGACTTCTCCTATTTTCCCGTTGCTTTATAAAATGGGATCTGCACATTTTTGTGTGAAGCTTAATACTAAAAAAATGAGTTGATTTTATTACTCAGAATGATTGGTAAAGTTTGGGAAGCAATAGTTTTTTTTTCAATATTGTTTACAAACAAACTTCAAGTGCTGCAGTATTTCAAAATGCCTAACAGAATATACCCGTTAGCTTTGCAAAGCCTGTGTAGTTACAGTGCTTTCAGCTATTATGGACAAAACTGCAACCCTCGGCCCTGAGTTCATGGCATGTTAAATAAATATGCGCAGAATGACAATCAACTGTTTGAACGCGCACACGTGCGCACTATGTTGTTGTATTTCTCCGATACATGAAACTGCTTTTATATTGGTAGAGTTGGATTTCGCCACAGATTAGGTAAAGTGTCGCTGCACGGAACGTGCATGACCGATTCAGGTATGTGGTAAATTGAGCTGACTAACTGGTTTATTGAGGCGACTCTATGATAACTATCCGAAGAGGCACTGCATGATGGTGCAAGATGATTCCCGCTCTAGCACATGGAGAAGCTCGTTGGTATGTTACTGTTGAGTATCGTTGTTTTGTCTTTCGTAGAAAATTTCTCCTACCTACATATTTGACAATGTACTAAACCACTTGACGTCCTAACTCACCACAGCATGTATCCTAGAAATTGAGCGGGGCTTCATAGTTAGTAAGGAGAAAATTTTAAGTGTCTTTAGCTGCTCCCAAGAGAGCTCAGAGCTCTATTTGACGAAAAGAAGGATGTAAAAATTTTAAAAAAAAGTGCTTGACCAGGTGGTTATTGAAGAGGCATAGCATGGTAGAAAAAAATAGTCAAATGTAGGCATAAAATCTTGAAATTTAAATGCGTGAATGAGCTCGCTATTCACTCTTTCATCGCTACAGAGGTGACAGTCCTGGAACGACATCACCGTTCGAAGAAATACTGTTCGCCAATGACTCGAGAGGGTCCCTCGAGAAATCTTGGGCGTCTTACGGGAGTCTCGTCACCTAGTACTGGAACGCGTTCGAGAAGAACCCCAAGGAAGGCATAACACACTTCTTCTAGCTTTTTCTTTGAGCTTGTTTTTTTGCTCGAAAGGTTTTACTGTGTCCAGTATCCTTTCGCACACGTGCACATGGGAGATTGTTCTAATAAAGATAGACATATGACGTCTCCTCCTATTATAAATGGGTTGCTTTCAAGGCTATGCGAGGCAGCTGCACCAAGAAACATCAAAGCTTTAGGAGATTGCAAGCCTGATAGGTAGGCTGGAAAATTTTTAAACTTCTGCTCTGCTCAGCCACGACCTTGCCGATCAACTGTGGGCCGTCCGGCAAGCCCAGGATGCCGCCCGAGTCCAAGCACTCGAGGCCGTCACCTAGGCCGGGGTGCTTGTAGCCCCACCCCGCTCAATGACGCCGGACATGTTCAATAAAGTTTTTACTCACTCACTCTGCAGCAAGTTATTTTGAAATACGGCAAGCGGATGCATATTAAAAATTATGGATAAGGTTTATAACCCGAGTACTCAAAATGATGTTTTTTTAGAGAGCTTCTGTAAAGTGAGATTTTAAGCACCCTGAAACAACGCATTGTTCTTTATACTTTTTTAGGGGTAATAAAAGGGGATAGGCCACATAGACGGTGCAACACGAACATATTAGGTATGTTTTTCTTCTTTTCTTTGTTTAACGAATGCTGTGAGCTTCTCAACATTCGCCTAGATGGTGGAGTTTAAATTGAGATATCTTGTTCACACCACATGAGACTTCTAAGTGTAGGTAAGGGAGTGATCCGATGAACTAGAGAATTGAACAACCAAACAAAATAGGATGCTTTAATTTTTACTAGAGAGATTGACAGTTCATTCTCACACATCCATATGCCTAACACGACTAAGGACCGGAAACTTGGTGGTCTTTGATTATAATCTGTGAAACCATGCGATCGAAGATGGACTTTACCTTTTATCAAAATGGGGTGCGATCGTATTTTATCCCTTATTATTGGGGTGAAATAGGTGTGTTCTAGTTTTATTATAATGTCGACGGTGTCATACTCATTGGTCACTCGACGTGCTTAACGCACGGCTGCGGAAAAGCAGAATTCCTTTATGGTTACTTATACCAAAATAAAACACTTGCGACATAAAAGAGTGTAGGAGCGGTTTCACTTGCGTGCAGTTTAGGGAGGAAAGCAAGCTTTTTGACGGTTTTTCTTACAAATTCCATGAGATGTGTTTGAAATACAGGAAGCTTTTGAGCTGTTGGTTTATCCGCTGAGTTTTTTGTAGTTTGTGCGAATGATCTTTCTGGATGTACACTGACCCCAATCAACTCATTGTTCGAAAGGTGTGGGCATATTGGAATACGTCATTCAAATTTTCATTATAAAATGACTATAGCCGTGAATTGGAATCGTAACTCTGCATATAACACTGGAATGTAATGGGTAACTTATATTTATTTAAAGCGTCGAAAAAGCAGGTGCCCTTTCATTGACATGAAGGGTGGTGTCTGGGTAGTTAAATGATCAGGGAATATGAGGGTGTGTGGTGGTTGGTTGGTTGGTTGGAACAACTTTATTCTGGTGCTGCGGGATGTGCTCTAGCGTGCAGCGGGTAACTCCCGCGTCGGGACCGCTAGGAAAAACTTGTTCGCCCTTCGCAGGCCTCCTGGACAGCTTCAGACTCCTAATGGCGTAGTGGGCTGGATAGCATTGAGTGGATAATAGCGTAGTGAGTCCCCTACAAGTGGGCTTGTAATAGGTGCAAAAATAGTTTAAATAAGCTTCTCAAAGGTCTCTCTTCTAGCTTTCGTAATGCTGCGCGTTCCGCGCAGGCCTAGCGATTTTTTTTTTGGCAGGAAGAACTGTTACTGAAACTGCAGTTTTTTTCTTTTTCGGAATAGTGCAGTAATAACTATTCTAATAAATACACTTGAAGTAATTATTCTCTGTTGCACCAATTCATCACTCATATTTGAAGAAGGTATGTAACAATACTCTTGAAACCCGCTGTTCACTCTAAAATACTGTGTCGCCCTCTTTTGCCTCAATTAGCTAATGTAGTCAGACGCTTACCTGTGTTTATAAAGTTTACGCTGACGTAAAACATATCACAGTTATTTTGCAAGGCCTTCCCTCTCCTATTTCATTTGCTGTATAAATTTCTCAATGCAGCGGACGTCCAGTGGTGTGTTCAAGATTGAAATTTTGAATGAACATAGAAATGCCTTGTCACATTTAGAGAGGTTGCAGACAGTGCGCGAACATGTATTGAGACTGGCTTATACGGCTTCCTAGCTTTGACGTTACTTCAAACGCCTTTTCGAAATATTGGTGTTATCACTTTGCCATCAATTTACACTTTAGTTATAAAATCTTCAGTGAATTATCTAGAAGTCCTGCTTGTACCTTTGATATCTTCAAGTCTGTTTGTGATAGCCTTTTAGCGGTGAATTCAGGCTGAATCCGAAAAATGATTTATGTCTGCTGTAGAGGAGGATTGATTGATATGTGGGGTTTAACGTCCCAAAACAACTATATGATTATGAGAGACGCCGTAGTGGAGTGCTCCGGAAATTTAGACCACGTGGGGTTCTTTAACGTGCACCCAAGTCTGAGCACACGGGCCCACAACATTTCCGCCTCCATCGAAAATGCAGCCGCCGCAGCCGGGATTCGAACCCGCGCCCTGCAGGTCAGCAGCCGAGTACCTTAGCCACTAGACCACCGCGGCGGGGCTGCTGTAGAGGAGGAAAAACAATGCTTAGGTAAAACAATATCTTTGCTTAGGTATGCTTTAAATGTTTACGTGGTGCTATATAGACTCACTTAACTTCTGAGAGAGGACTACTTTGTGGGCCGAGCATGTGAAAACTTTGGTTTGTGCTAGTTTCATACGCGATCGTAACATGATCGCTAGACATCGAGAAGGAAAAAAAACAAAGAAGTTACTGCCAAGAACAGCTGGGCAAGAGGAGGACGAGGGGAAATATTCGTATAAGAGCGTGAATTGTTTATGGCTGAATGTTCTAATTAGCCCAACTACTGCGGATCAACTCGGTCTTTGGAGATTTTAGGCAACGTTAGAGAGAAGGAAAGCGTTCTCTCTAACGCAACACTGAGCGTTCCTTAATGGGATACGTAGCGAGAAAACAGAAATTGAAGTATGATAACAGTAAAGCGGCGTACGAGAATTTTCTTCATACAATTTTTTTGTAAATGTTGCCAGATGCTGAGAAAAGTTTCCCGAGCTAGCTGTTACAATAAGTGATCACAGCTATGACGGGACAAGGGGCCCTTTCTTAGCTTTATCTGCACTGACGTAGTCGTGATACGGAGCACGAGAACAAAGTGTAACGAACCAAAATACAGCAAGCTGGAGGTTAAGCCCAGGTTTGAGACCTCTTGCACGGAAATATGAACGACCATTTTCAAAATTCTAAAATTTGTTTTTCTGCTATGGAGTTTAAACAACTAATGACGGCTTTTGATGTAGTGCAAATATTCTGTTCAAGCGTGGTTTGTCTATGCAATGACGTAGCAAATGCGGAGTTTTTCGCTGGTGATAAAAACACTAATAATAGACAAGCCCCAGCAAGTTCAACTATAGGACTGCGCGTCTGCTAAAAGCACGACAGTTGCCTCCATGCAGTGCAGTGCAGAACTGAGTACTTGCAAATAATGTTAAAGGTCTAAATATTCAAATATCATGAGTGAGCGCAAACTTTTCGATGCGTCAGCACCGAATGATGAAGCCGAGTTGAAGCCGAGTTGAAAACAGGGCAAAGTTAAGCTGATGCCTACAAAGCTTCCTCAGCTGGGCCTAACTGCGTGAGCCGGCAAACAGTACGGACAACTTTTTTTCTTTGAAAGATGAGCGTTCCAGCCGCAAATCAAGGAAATGACATTACAAGATACGCCCTCGCCCGGACGGACGAGATAAGCAGTAGAACGTGGTTCATCCGCTGTGCGCTGATAAGAAGGAAGGGCCTAGCAGGAGAGAAGCCGATCGAAGCGCGCTTTCTGCATGCGCGTGCTCATCCTCGACCCTATCGCAACTCGTCCCAGTCGTACGGCGCTGAGGCACAGAAAAGTCGCTGCTCGCATACGATAGTTGAATATGTAAGTGGTGCTTCACCTCTTGACTTCCATAGCGTGTGTGTAGCTGTCACATCGCTAATTACGGCGCCATGAAATGGACACGATGTACCATACGGGCAGTTCTAACGTTGCTCCCAGAAGTATGCACAGATGGGGTAAGCTCGACCCGTTTCAAATCATTCACTTTTATATTTTTGTTGGATTGGATTGGGTAAACTTTTATTTGGTCCTCCAAAACACAGAGCACTGTGTTGCGGGCAGCTCCCACGTGGGGACTGAGATGCCAAGCTCCTCAGCCGCCTCGCGGGCTTGGTGGACAGCCCAGGGCTGATCTGCGAAGGATGAGCTGCGGATTGCCGCCTACCATCTGGCAGAGGTGATGTTCGATAAATGAGCGAATTTGGTACACCGCCAACGCATATGTTCTAATGAAGCTATTTCCCACAATGTGGGCAAAGATTACTTGGGTATAGAGTCAGGGTACATGATGTGTAACATTTTCAAAGTAGGGTACATCCGTGTTTGTAAGCCTTAATGTAAGTGCTTGGGGCCAAGTTATATTTTTGTGAGGTGGAGGGAAAATTCTTCTAGACAGGTAGAAATGTTTAGTGAGCTCGTTATATGTTGCAAGAATTTCCATTGCACAAGAGCTAGCTTTTTGCTATTATCACTGCCTTGTGCTCATCCTGTAGGCCTTTTGAAAGTATGGTAGGTAGAAGCGTGCAAGCAGAAAAGGCTGTTAAAGGGAATAGCTAATTTCCCGTTGCTATCACTGTTCAACATCTGGGAAGCAGATTTTTGCGGTTGAAGAATTATCAAATCACTACTATCCGTGCTTACACTTACTAATTGTTGTTTTCATACCTTTATTACTCCTCCTTTTCATCGAATACTTACTCTCGTATTTTTGTATCGATCAATTTTGCCGATGTGTTAATATGCTACTTGCCATCTCCGCTACTGCCATGTATTTCCAAACCTCACCGGATTGAATCCCGGCTGCGGCGGCTGCATTTTTGATGGAGGCGAAAATGCTGTAGGCACGTGTGCTGAGATTTGGGTGCACGTTGAAGAGCCCAAGGTGGTCAGAATTATTGGAGCCCTTCACTATGGCGTCTCTCATATATGGGGGTATTAGGACGTTAAACCGCCCATATGAATCATCATCATCACTTTCCAAACCTCATATCTTGTGTTCCAACTTCCCATCAGTAAAAACTGTGCCCTCCACAATAACAAATTGCTGAAATGTGAGTCATATGATGTTTCCTGAATCATAACACAAAACAAATGAGTGATGTACCACAGAAATGTAAGAGTTAGCAACGAAGAAATGAGGACAACATATGTAAAGCGCCTTCCTATCTTTCAAGAAAGGCAATGAGTGACTTTATTGAAGATCTTTAAAACGCTTCCGGGTTATGCGTCTATAGTTAGTCGACCATACTTTCTTAGCTCAGTGTCCAGTTGCCTAAATTACTCTGCTAGTCTTAAATTACTCTGCTTAGCTCAGTATACGTGGCTGTAAATTACTCTGCTAGGTGCGGAAGGAAATTAGCGGGAGAATGGCATCACAGTCAGGGCAGTGGCGCGCGTAACGTCACTGCATTAGTGTCCAGACGTCCTTAACGAGCAGTGCGGAGTTGAGTGTGTTGTTGTGGGCTAAGGCTGGATATAGTGGCAATAAATCTACGCTAGTAGTACATGCTGCGCAGACGAGAACATGTTGTAGGTAATTATGTAGAGTTGCTCCCGCGCACCTACAACACACGTCGCAATACTGAACGCTTGATGTAGTGGTATTGAATTACGCTTCGCTACCCTGTGCTTGTTGAAGTGGTATTAGAATCACACCCACGTTAGATGACACAGCAATACAGCACGTTTTCGTAGCGCCTTACACTTCTGCCGGTACTCCTGGATAGAACAGTATGCAATCCGAATATGCCAGCTCGTGAGAAAGTAAGGACTGCTTTTTTTTCGATGGCAGCCAACAATGACATAACAATAAGGTTGTGGCAGTTAACTATACTTTTAATATGGCAGATAAAATTGGTCGAGGCATTTCAATACGCTGGATTCATTCATGCTTTTGGTATTTGGAGAGACGAAGTGGACAAATTCATTGCACTGAATAGCTAAACGCTGGCAACAGGGCACAGTATGCACCAACACAGGGTAATGACGGGAATGCAGGAACCCAGTTTTTTATACAAAATTCCATACAAAAAGTTCGATCCAGATGTCTCATGCCAACCTTTATCCAGTGCAGCGTTAGTGCATTGCATAAAAGAGTACCAGTAACACTAAAGCTTATTGGCTTTTTCTAGCTTGGTTGTGGTTGACGGAAAAGTCAAGACAAACGAAACAAATATATGAAGCATAAGTATAAAAGCAGGAAGAATACTACTCTTCGGAAAGGCTTTCTTGCACATTTAAGACTGTAGTGAGAACGTCGGCGCCTTTAAAAAACATACGTCACTACCGAAGAGCTCTTACTGCGTTTTCCAAACGTCAGCACTTCTATAGGCGATAGTACAGTAAATATATCAGCCTGTTAGCATGTGAGTCCCCACTCACAGTGTTTTTAGCGCATAAGCCGAATGTACATGATAGGATATACAGCTTGGTCTGACGCCCTATACATGAAAAATGCGCTTACTTCGACGATATGTATACAATCCAAACCAACGAAAATCGACTCAAATTACGTTGACGTGGTTGTTCTGTTTCTTGCCCACCTGAATGGACGTGAAGTCGCACCACATGTCTGGGAGTTTCACGATTGTGTTCTTCTAGGTTTGCGTTGGCTTTCACACGTGCATGGTGTTCCATGCACAGAGGGGCCACATTCGAGAATTATTCTCGCCTTGATATTTTGTTAAAACCAATAGTCTTTCTTGGAGACCTCCGCGCAAAAAAATATTGGTCTGTCTGTACATTTGTCTGTTTCTCCACATTTAATGGTACCGGGTACGCTAAAAGGCAGCAGCAGATACCTCAAACGGCCGACCCCATAGCAGCGTCTACCAATGTTGCTCAAGATTCAGCGTTCACACTTGTACGATTGTCAATTAAAAAGCTCATATTGCGCATATCTGAGGCATCATAACAACACGTATATATTCTGTATGTGCGTCTTTTACTAGAAAAGGCGCACATAAGTAATTTTATGAACCATGGCGTTTATCACGCTGCGCTGACCATGCAACGCTTGAACGAAAAGGCAAGTGTTTCCAACGCTTTGCTAAGATGACACGGTGGTCGTCTTAGCAAAGCCCATCGCCTGGCGTTCTACACCAAAGCGCGCGGCTTTGAGACGGGCGAACACGCCCGTCTCAGAGTCGCGTACTTTTTTTTCCAAGAAAACTGCCAGGTGGCACTCATGTCTCACGTGTGACGTTAGTTTACGCGCTCGTCCGCCTCCGCTGCACGCTCGAGGCACTCTATCACAGCACCTCCAGAATACCATTCACCGATTTTCTTGCACAGAACATCAAATAAATGTTTTGTTCACTCTCTCCACACGCAAGACTATCGTCTTCCGACGACATTTGCAGAATAACATGCAGATACGGGGCCAATGTATTTTATTTTGTGTTTTTATCATCTGTTCGGAAGCCGCTGTGAACCTCGGTGGCAGTGGACAACTGCGGCGGACAAAAATGTCTTTTATATCCTAACTGTTTTCTAGTTTCTTTTTTTTTGCAGTTCAGAATCGTCTCGTTCGTACGAGTTCTCTGAAGTTGTGTCCTCTTCCGATGTATTGACCACGCTATACCAGTCCACCTTATACGGGTCAGATTTAGGGGTAAAAGCATGGGCGTACACTGAGGGAATAGACCTGCCTCCCCCCCCCCATAGTGATTAGAGGAGGGGGGCATTCAGCCGGCCCCATACCTTGATTCCATAGGGACGGGGCCACGGCAACGAACATTCTCCCTAAAGGGTGCCGGTGCCCCGGCACACGCTTAAGGGGGGGGGGGGGGGCAGGAATCTGGTTTTAATGAGGTGCTGTAGCCCTTCGTTACACAACTCAGGAGTCAACTGCAAGCGTCCGCAGCAATTTTAGTGAACCCCAAGTTAACTACTGTGATTTTCTTGGTTACTTAGGTTAGTCGTATTAGTGTGGACCTTATTCGTTCAGCTTATTTCAGTTTTTCAACACTGCTAGTCAAGCTTTTGTCTGCAATGTGCACTTCGATGTAAACGTCAGCACGCTACATTAGATGTATGAATGGGCGACGAGATGGTTCGGTGAAGTTGTGCGCACTTGAAACAAAGCAGGTTTGTTTTACTGGGCGTATTTATGTGTGGTTTTATTTTTTACCGCTTCGAGTGTGTGTGAGTGAGAATTTATTAGATGGCAGAGAGTTCGGCCTTAGCTAGTTCGCTCTAGCCTGCTACTCTACACAGGGGATAAGGGAAAAGGGAAAGAAAGAGGGATGAAGGGTGATGTTGGGGACAAGAAGAGGTGGTGCGTATGTACAGTAGCCACTTAGTATAGTACCCTACAGTCTAGTTTCTAGTCCAGTGCTTTTTATAAAGTCCAGAACAGCCTTTGTAGCAGTTTTTGACACGGTTTGGTCGTTCATTGCTGACAATATGTGGCTTTCACTTAATGGTGCTCATCCAATGCTTGCCAACGTTGCAGTTAGCATTTCTCTTTGTGCCACGTATAATGCACAGTCACAAAATGTGTGAGCTATCGTTTCGCGCACTTGGCAGCGTTCACAATTTAGGCTGTCCACACGGCCGATTAGGTGGGTGTAGTGACGAGTGAAGGCGACGCCCAGGCGAATTCGGTGCAGTATATTAGCATGTCTTCGGCTGATTTTATCTGGAAGACGAAAAGTCATACTGGGGTCTGTTTCCCGCAAGCGCTTGTTCCGGTGATCTGGTAGCAACCAGTAAGTGGCAGCGCATTCACGCATGAGTGATCTCAACAATGTGTTGACGTCCGCTCGCGAGTCGGGTACTTTGACTTACATAGGAGCGTTGTATATTGCCGCTCTTGCTTCGCTATCGGCTGTTTCGTTGCCAACCAGGTCGCAGTGTCCAGGAATCCATTGGAGTGTAATCAAGTGACCACCCTTGTGTGTTAGGTCAAATGCTTGGACGATTCCTAACGTTAACTCGTAAAATTGGCCTCTTCTTAAGCAAGAATGGATAGCTTGAAGCGCTGATTTTGAATCAGACAGAATCGTACATTTACGTGGTGCTTGGTCGTTCACAAATTTTATGGCTTCTTGTATAGCAACAAGTTCTGCAGCTGTCGAATATGACCTATGATCTAATTTGTACTGTCGGGAAATACCGAGTTGAGGGATCACGAAGGCTGCAGCTGAGGCGGATGAAGTTACGGATCCATCGGTGTAAATGTGCACAGAGTCGCTGTATCGGTCATCTAAATGTGCCAAGGTGAGTTGCTTGAGGGCAATATAAGAAACATGCGACTTATACGAAATTCCACGTATGTGAAGGCACACCAGCGGTTTAGTCAATGTCCATGGAGGCACTGCAGGGATTACGGCAGGTGCAAAGCCTGATGGGATCATGTGCCTATGCGTATCGAGGCATCGCGAATAGGTACAGCCTGGTCGGTACACTTGTAGCGAAGACAACGGGTGCTGTGCATGTCGGGTCAGCAGACGAAGGTGCACTCGAAGAGGCTCACAGGACGTGTAAACCTGTATAGGGTAGGTGCGTGACTCCTCTATAGTGGCAGAGGTAGATGTGCACCATGGTATGCCACGGTGCACATCTACCAGGCATATTCTCAATGCTCGTGCCTGAAGGCTCTCTAAAGTACGAAGGCACGTTGCCCGCTTGCTGGAAAGCACAGGTGAGCTGTACCTTATATAGCCCACAAACAATGCCTTGTATAACTGCAGAAGACCTTTCTCCGAAGGGCCCCATCTCAGTCCTGCTATAACACGAAGAACACACACAAAACTGATTAGTTTGTTTCTCAGCACAGTCACATGCTTTGACTAGGACAGGTTGCGATCAATGATGACCCCCAAATAGCGGTGGTGCTTAACCACGGGAATCACTGCTCCGTCAGCGAAGATTGGGTACCGCGACATTGATTTCTTCGTAAATGCCAATGCAGCACATTTTGCTATTGAAAATTCCAGGCCCTGACGACGTAAGTACTTAGATGTTATTGATGTGCTTTGTTGTAGCCTTGCTCGCAGGTGAGGTCGCGTTGCTCCAGATGCCCATATGCATATGTCGTCCGCATACGCACTGATTCTGACAACGTCGGGAAGCTCAGCTTCAAGGCCAATGAGTGTTATGTTAAAAAGCATGGGGCTCAGGACGGCGCCTTGCGAAACTCCACGGCTTACGAGGTGCCTGGCCGTGTCACCGTCGGATGTCGACATAAAAATGGTACGTCCTCTGAGATAGCTCCCTATCCATGCGTGTAGTCGGCCACCTACGCCGATGTCTTCAAGTGCGTCAAGAATGGCCTCATGGTAGACGCTATCGTATGCGCCCTTTATTTCTAAAAAAATGGCCCCTACCAATCTCCGACGTTGTCTTTCCTTTTCAACAGAAGAAACTAGATCTACAACACCATCTATAGATGATCGACCTCTACGGAAGCCATTTATAAAATCTGGTAAGCCGACATTATTCTCCAGCATCCATTCCAATCTTGCCAGCACCATGCGTTCCATCAACTTACCGATGCAACTGGCTAGGGCAATGGGTCTATAAGAAGACAACTCGTGTGAACACTTGCCTGGTTTCAGTAAAGCCACTATGTGGCTGCACTTCCAACTCTCTGGTACTGTCGCTGTTTCCCACGTAGAGTTGTAGAACGACAAGAGAGCCTGCCTTGCTTCCTGGTTGAGGTGATACAGAGCCGAATAAGTAATTCCGTCAGGCCCTGGTGCGGACGACCATCTGGACGTAGAAATCGCAGCGTCGAGTTCGTGCATTGTGAATGGCAAGTCGAGGCGATCGTCGCTGGATGGCGGTGAGGTTACCGCTTCGAATATTGTACCATGGTTATCATTGAAAACAAGCTGCAGCGAGTACAATATGGCTATAATAATATTTCACTGATATTTTCGCCAAGTTTCTAACCGTAGTGTGTTCTAATCTCATGTATGGAAAAGATGAACTTGACCCTCTTTAAATTATTCTGTTTACCTTGTAATTTCTTCGCAACAGATAAATTAAGAATTAGCCTTCTCTATGCCACGCCTGGCCTAAGCATTCATTGAACGTCTTCGATAGCTCCATAACATGCCTGTTTAGTTGCTTCAAATTATGCCCGCACAAGTGGCTATTGCAGAAGACTTTAAGCGAGCGGATTCTTTATTTCTCCACTGAATTGTTTTCTGCATGTTACTTATTTTTTCCGCTTGCACTGCAATAGACGTCGCGAAGAATGCCAATCTCAGGCTGCCATTCAAATGATACAAGTGTGGCAAGTATCTCAACATTCACAATACTCTATGCAATTGATGAATAGGACTAGCTTTACAGTTAATATATGTATCTTACTCAATCTATAACGTTATCCCACTGTTTTGAAGATGCACCGAATCCCTACTTCTCAATGACTAAACACATGTTTACGGAGACCAGGTTAAAGATGTATAGCCTGAATAATTATCAAGAGCAAAGATTAAAAAGCGCATCAATGAAGGCTATCATACACCGATGCTAAAGCACATGCTTATAAACAGCTATCATTAAGGAAAAGAAAAAAAAACAAGGTCAACAGTGAAACGAAGAGAATGTCCGCAGCCACTGACGCGGCAACAACGTCAGCGGTTGCGGGCATTCGGAGATACCACAAAAGTCAATTGATTGATTGAAATGTGAAGTTTAACATCCCAAAACCACCATATCATCATAATAGACACCGTAGTGAAGAGCTCCGGAAGTTTTGACCACCAGGGGTTCTTTAATGTGCACCCAAATCTGAGCACACGGGCCTACAACATTTTCGTATTCATCGAAAATTCAGCCGCCGCAGCCGGGATTCAATACCGCGACCGGCGGATGAGCAGCCGGGTAACTTGACCACTAGACCACCCCAGCGGAGAACCAAAAAACACAAAAAGCAAAGAGGTAGAAATTTTCTGCGTTCCTTTGCCTACAACCAAATCTAGAAAAAATCACTGTACTGGCTTGCTTGGTAGTAATATAGGCATTAGCTTGCTGCTTTATTTTTTCTTCATGAAGATATGTGCCATTTTCAGGTGCTCCCCTCATTCCACAACGTAGTTACAATGCCCCAACATGCGAGCTCACACGGGTATGGGCTATAATCGTAAAAGGTCAAAAAGGGAAAATGAAGCCGGAGCATAATATAGTACTTGAAGGTTGGCTGCCCAACAAATGCATGCTGAGGGTAGAGTGCACGAATGGCTCATGGCTGCAGTCTTCTCTCAATGCATTTATCTTATGCGCACATAAAACAGAACAGAACCCTTGTCGCATACATTATTACACTGAGGGTGGCACGTGACCTCAGATCTACGTCAAGTGCAGGCAGGTGAAATCTAAATAGTTAGAAAAATGCCTTTCCGTGGCTACATTCATGAGTGTCCCCTCAAAACTATGCATATGTGTAGCTACAAGTCTCTTTCAAAAAGTGCACTGTCTAATTTTGTCAAAAAAGCCATTTATACGTTGTACACTCTTATAAAAAGTATTTTCAATTATAGCCAATACTGTGGCCAACTCGCCGAGTGCCATTTTTATTTCACTTCATTTCACTTGGTGTCACTTTGCTTTTCCGTTCTCACTTCCTGTTTCTGACATGTTTCCTTTTTTTCTATTTTCATAACTGCAATTACTGCGTTCAGACAAAGCGATGACCGCATATGGCATAATTCGACATCCTGGGCCCCTAAAAGTGCTCTACACATCATAAAAATATGCTTATTAGTAAGTCATGGAATTATACTTTTCTTAACACTAATATGTTCAAGGTTCTCGGCCACCTTGTCAGCAAAGAAGAAATTCGGCCCGACCCCGAGAAGCTTGCCGCTGTCCTCGATTTTCCTCGTCCACTATGTCAGAAGGACCTGCGCAGCTTTCTTGGGTTATCTTCTTACTTCCGGCGCTTCATACGTGGTTTCGCGGAACTTGCGTCTCCGCTCTATCAACTCCTCGCAAAGAACGTCCCCTTCATTTGGTCCGAAGACTGCGAAAGCGCTTTCACGGCATTGAAGCAAGCCCTCACGTCGGATCCGGTACTGTGCCACTTCGATTCCACCGCACCCACCATCCTTCACACCGACGCAAGTAGTCATGGTCTCGGTGCGGTACTCTTGCAGCGTGACAAAAACTCACGCGAACGCGTCGTTGCTTACGCAAGTCGTGCTCTTACCGCTCCAGAAAAGAACTACACTATCACCGAGCAGGAGTGCCTTGCTGTTGTTTGGGCAGTGCAAAGATTCCGACCATATCTTCACGGCCGTAATTTTACCGTCGTGACCGACCTTAACGCCCTATGCTGGCTTTCATCGCTGAAAAACTTATCGGGTCGCCTTGGTCGCTGGGCGCTTCGCTTACAGGAGTATGATTTCGATGTCGCCTACAGATCTGGGAAGAAGCATCAAGTTGCTGATGCTCTATCACGCTGTCCTTTGCCCAGTGGAAGCAATTCACCATCGATACTCCAAAACAACAGCACCTCTCCAGTCGCAGCGCTAAGTTCATCACCTGCCACCCTATCCGTCCTTGTTTCACAACAATGTGCCGACCCATACTGCCGCACCATTGTTGATCGCTTGACCGGCTCTACTACTCCTCCAAACGCCAGACTCCGTCGACAACTTAAACAATTTAAGCTTGTCGGTGATGCTTTATGTCGCTACATTTACCACATCGATGGCAACAAGTGGGTACCCGTCATCCCACGTTCCCTGCAACGTGAAGTTCTGGAAGCCTTTCATGATGATCCAACCGCTGCTCATCTAGACTACCACAAGACTTACGACAAAATACGAAGTCGTTGTTTTTGGCCTGGCCTCTCTTCAGCCGTCGCTAAGTACGTCGCCTCCTGTGTCCATTGCCAACGGCGAAAACGACCGACAACTGCTCCGGCTGGCTTAATGCAACCTCTTCCTTGTCGTGCCTCACCTTTTGAAGTTGTTGGAATCGACTTGTATGGCCCTCTTTCTATATCATCCAATGGGAATCGCTGGATTGTCACGGCAGTCGACCACCTTACCCGCTACGCAGAAACAGCTTCTATACCATCTGGGACTGCCACTGAGATCGCCGATTTCTTTCTTCGCCACATCTTTTTGCGTCATGGAGCTCCACGCATTCTCCTCAGTGATCGTGGCAAAGTCTTCCTATCTTCCATTGTCGAGCAAGTTTTGCGTGCCTCGAACACTGTTCACAAGATCACTTCTAGCTACCACCCGCAGACCAACGGATTGACTGAACGGTTTCATCGGACCCTATCGGACATGATCGCCATGTACATTCACCCCCAACCACATGAACTGGGATGCAATTCTACCCTTTGTGACATTCGCCTATAATACGGCTGCTCAACGCACTACCGGCTTTTCTCCATTTTTTCTCGTCCATGGTCGCTCGCCGAGTTTCGCTCTGGATGTCTCTTTCCTTTCGGCCCCTGCACCCTCGACGGCTCCTTTCCCTGAAGAATTCCTATCTCGTCTCGCACACTGCCGTCACCAGGCCCGTGTTAACACCGGCCTCTCTCAAGACAATCGAAAATCTCGCTACGACTCGTCTCGCCGTGTTGTGAGTTTTTCCCCTGGTGACGAAGTTCTTCTATGGACTCCACTACGCGTTCCTGGCCTATGTGACAAATTCATCAGTCGCTTCATTGGGCCATACACGGTGGTCGAACAGACATCTCCTGTCAATTACCGCGTTTCTCCTCTTAGCGCTAGTCCTGATCATCGTTGCCGAGGAACAGAGATAGTTCACGTATCTCGTTTAAAGCCTTATGTGCGACGCATTCCATAATACTGTTAAGCGACCAGGCGGCCGCTTTCACCGCGTGGGGGAATTAGTGTGAGCGCGACAAGCGAATGACTTTATTCTCTTTGTAATCATCATCACCTGTACATCTTCTTCATCTAAAAATATCATCACCAGCGTGATTGAGCTCGAGCCTGGCCAAATAAACTGGTTCCTCACAATATAAAAATTCTAGTACATCTGCAATAGTTATTGAAGGTCTTTAGGTGGATCATCACTTATGCCTTAGCCCCCATACTCGAAAAAGGGGTTATGTGAATAGTGTTCATTATCAGATACAAACAGTATATGAAGTGTGGTTGCGTTTCACTTACTCCACCAAATACGTTTTAGATATGTCTCTTAAGCCACATTAACACTAGCAAAATGTCCAGCACTGCTTCTACTGACCCAAGTGAATACATTCATCTCAATTATACGGCCCAATATTCAAATATGAACGTTCGCTGGCTGTCCTTGATGAGAAAAATGCGCAAGAAAAGGTACAACAAAATCTATTAGTACCGGTATTTTCAAAGCAAGGTTCAATAACTGCCTGCCCCAACTTTAATTCACCACGAGACACTGGAACACTGTTGGTGGGCAATGAACCAAACTATAATATTTAAACGTGTCGCATCTGGCAATATATGGTAATACATTTTGCTACTTTCTAAGGAGTAGTCCGTTATTTTACCTTGCCATTTATCGAACAGATTTTTAGAACAGTACGTATCAATTAACTTTACTAGCAATATTTCATTATGCGCCAAGTGATTTCCATTTTCTCTTTCTTGGTTAACCAAGGACTGCTGCAATCTCAAATGTAACGCCCATTAGCAGTTTCTACACAGAGACATTTGCTCTCTCAGCTAATGCATAATGCACGTCGTGTTCCGTCATTATGAAAAGTTCACAGCCAAAAAAAAGTCTAGAAGCTGACTCAGGACCACAAGCCTCATTTGGAGTAGTTAATCAAGCAGTTGTGATTCTGACAGTCGCTCGCTTAATGCCGTGAATCTCTTTGAGAACTTAAATGACAAAGCGCACTCTGCAGTGGCTAAACTTTCATGATGAACATTAGGCGAGCTCGTTAGAGTCCTCTTGGCACTACTGAGAGGACATTAAAGTATTCGCACGGTAATTATTTCTAGAACGTTCAGGAAACGACTCGCTAATACACACGTGCATCGTTATATTGTTGGTACTATGATCTCCTAAATGGGCCCTGAAACACTTTCTCAAGTAATCATGGAATGATATCACTGGAAGAGCGTATTGCCTCACAAATTCAACGCCGCAAAAATTTTAAGAATCCGCCCAGTGCGAGCGGAGCTACAAAGGTTTGTCGCATGCTGCAATTGTATTCTCTCTTCTCTCATCCCAAGGAAAGCCCTGGAAGCTGAGCAGGGAGGAATAGCAGGGCCACAGAAAAAATGTCACGCGCACGTGGCGACCTTGAGCACTTATCTTTTTTTTCTTAGAATGCACAGCTTTTTCTGTATGATCGCACGCGCAGGCGTCACAAGTAGCTGCCTCCCGCTGTGACCTTCGTAACGAGTTAGCACGCCACGTTCACATCAGCCAATGGCTGATAGATGGACTTGCTACGTGTGTTTTTTGGGCATATTTCATGATTTGTCGAGAGAGGCGAAGGCGATTTTCAGCTGACTTTGATAATTTATTGTGAAATCCAGGCCGCGTGCTGCACTATAATATTTATAATATTCGGAGCGCGTGTTGTCAAGAGCTCCTACTACCGATGGGCAGCGTTTTCTGATCATGATCAAAAAGTGTTGCAGGGCCCCTTTAAGCACCAAATTTCAATCAGCTTGTCATAATCGTTCTGCCACTACTGCAGAACAGCAACTACCATACTTTTTCTTACAAGTTTTACGTATTGCAACTGTATTACTAGCAATGACAACCGCGTGCTTATGTCTTGTTATTGGCAGTAGTTCTCAATAAACTATTTCGCATAAATATTTACTATCTAAAGACACTCCCTCTTTTGTGCAGCTGCAAATATACAGGTAATCTGGCAAATGCGTGCCATTCATGATTGGAGCAGATACATTGCAGGCCAAGTATGAAACAGTTCAATTACTACTAAATCTTATAATTTATCGCTTTGTTTTCTTCATTTGTTGCTTTAGTAATTGGTGGCGTATTTAGACTGCAATCTCTTCGTAACAGTTCAACGTTACCGCTGTATAGAGGCATGATTGTTCTTTGTCGTCGTCCTCAGCTCGCGCTATATAACAATCGTCATCTACCAACTAGCCCAAACCACCTCGCTCCTAAGCTCCCATCGGATCGCTGAACTACGAAATTGTGTAAAACGCGAAGCTCAAGCGTCCTCCTAGCTTTTGTAATGTAAGCTACACTGGCTGATGTTAAGTATTTTCATGTGACCTATGGTGAGCAGTTGTGTGCAAGTGAGAAGAGCATTGTCGTCCCACGGCGCAAACCTGGCGTGCCGAAGGCTCGAAAGCTCCGTGTGTCAGCGGCAGCATGTGATTACTAAATGAAAATAAGATAAAAGTGAGCCCCTTAACTGTCTCTCACGGGGAGGACACCTCAACAGTAGCTCACGAGAAGTGGAGGTTAGGAGGGATTAAAATGTATAGAGATAGAGAGAGTGGAAGGAGAGAACGAGACGCAGGGACAGCCACATACGGAAGTAAGGAGGAGGTAGGAAAGATGGACATGGTCGCAGGAGTCTGAGGACGGGACACCACTCGGCGAGAGCTCTTGTCGGCGTCAGGAGATAGCGTAGGGCGAGCTAGTCGGTCAGAGCTGCGCTCTCGTCGAAGATTGCAGGGGCACAGCAGGTCGGCAGAAATTCAGCGAGCGAGTCAAGCTCCGCATGTCACAAGTAGGGTGGCAATAGACTCGCGTGAGATTGCTCGGTCGTTCTCCCGTCTGTCCATCCGTACTTTGTCCATACATTCGTACGTCCACCCATTTTTTGTTTATCCCTCCGTCTGTTAGTGCATACAACCAACCGTAGCTCTTGCTACGTATATCCTGGCATAATCGAGAAAAACCACTGCTTATCTTTTTGCATGGACACCTTGAAATAGAAACACGTGTTTTATGCTGGAGTGCTGAACACTTCACTGAGGTGAATGGAAGTGACCTCGGGGAAATATACACAAAATATTGACCACATAATAGTACAAGCAAACCATCGTTGCTTGAAATGACGTGCTACCAGGCGTAAAGGTGGGTGAATCCTCGTCAAACGAGCTAAAGCTGCCAAACCACCCTCAACAGTATGAAAAGTTTCACTATAAATAAGACCTATACAAACATATACTTCTACGTAACAGGCTTAGCTTTTATGATTCAGCAATTCCTATGATGGAGGGATGCTTTCTTTTTACAGGACATATTAGCATCAAATTGCGATAAATGTTGCCTTGTGGAGCCCCCACCTGGGGGTTCCAAAAAGCTTTTTAAGAAGTAATGAGTGTTATTCTTGTGGGCAATTGTATAATGGTGGGCACTAGATTATCTGCAAAATTAAAACTTTTGTACTTTTAAACATTATAAGTGCGGAACACTTATTAACTATTGGCACAGTGTTTCGATTGTTAGGTGTTGTGGCAGGGGGTAAACACGCATTCGACGTGGCACAGAAGCTTTGTTGAGAGGTCGAAGAAAAAAATAAAATAAAAAGCAAGTAGTCATCAATACCACATCTTTGAACCACCCATTAAGGGCGTACAGGATGGATCTGACTGGCTGTTTGCGCGTCTGGAAGCATTGATTCATCACTACTATTGCTCAAAACTGCGTATTGCTTCTACGTAATTTACAGGCCATCTGGCTTTTACTGTTTTATGAGGCGTCTATATGCCTTCTTACTGGCCGTTTTCAGTAAGTAAAATTAAACGTAAAATGTCTCGTCGACCAGATAATTCATTCGTACACTACCTATGGCTCACACCTTTAGCCAACGACTATGTGGTGACGTTATTTGCCCAAATTCTGAAGATAGCGAAACGGTACTTTTATTTATTGATATTGGTCAACTCTCTCATCTTTTCAGAACCAACGTATTTCAAATGCAGCAAAAAAAAAAAGGCTGACAAACGATGCCACTTTTCCGCCGCATTCAGCATGTCACCCCCACGTTGCCGCCGCTGTGCAAAGAATCTAAAGCTGCCCTTGTCACTGAAATTAAGCTGTACGAAAGCCTTAAAATAAATGGAACCAAATTCAGTAAAAGTTTAAGGTAATGTGCGTTAGAACTACGATGAAGAATAACAGAACTCTGGTAAAGGCAATGCACACGTATTGAAAGCTAACGTATATCCTGCTCCCTTTATGTCCTGCTTCGATTTCAGTGGCAGGTGTAGTCAATGGGCGTCACAAATGGGCGTGACTCTGGTCTAACCATTCTATGGCTCAAGCTTATTTCGCCATTGCGTTATTGAGGTCATTTCGTTGAAATTTCGGTGTTGGCGTCAGCGCCAGTTTCGGCTACTTTCGTTTTGAGTGAAAAATACTCTTGTACATGAACGAAAAGTAAAAAAAAATATAAGAACGAACTATATAATAACACTTTTAGTCTCATTCAGAATCGAAGCTGGGCTGCCTTCTTGTCTGGCCATTGTTCATTCCCGAAGCCGCGCTTTTTTTTCGTTCCTGGTAATTGGTCAAACGTGAGCTACAATAAACATGAAAATGGAGAAATATTAGCGCTTATTCTTTCTATGTGATTGAAGAATAATGGCATTGCTCGCAACTGTTTAAAAAAATAGACACAAGATGCCACTTCAACATACGTGGCAGAAGCGTAGAATCACGCACGGCTTCAAAACGTGTGAATTGCACAACGAGTAGATGTTTTAGAAGCCCACCCAAGAGAGATTGCTCAAACGTATGCTCACCTGTTGCCTTTTGGAGGCGCAGTGGACACTTTACTGATTCACAAAAGGAACAATTATAACGAAAAGGGCACTTAGCAAATGTACTTGCACTAAACATTATAGAATAGTTTGAAACAGCTAGCATTACGTGCAATGTCATTCGTTTCGTTGAGACCATGGCTGCGGTATAGACGTAGAATGCAATTCGGACACGTGATTGAGAAGGCGGTGTGAGGCGTATGGCGCCTCGTTGCTATCCAGTTCAACTCCGGAAGGTGGAGCTCCAGCTTCGTTGAAGTTCTTTGATTTTTTTGAAATCTTTACAAGCTGTTCAGGCTTTTATAAGTTATTCTTGCACCAGTTATGTACTTCAGTGTTTTTACAACAGAAGCTGTAATGAGATCATTAGAGGGGTCACTCTCAGCGCCGCCGCCACCCAGACCAGTGGACGTAATGACTATCACACGAAATAAGAACAAAACTTAATAAATAAAACTGACAACTATAGAACGGCGTCGACCCCGGTCCACCTGTGTGCCCACTCGGTTGTTTACCACTGAACGTTTTTTTTTCCGCACGAACGCTCACAGCGTTCGTACGAAAATCTACTTTTACACATCAATATGTGCACCAGCGCCTATCGGTGGAATAGAGAAACAAAGAAAAGTGCCATTTGTGTTACTGTGTGACCTACAGGGCTCGGCAAACTTAAAATATCGCATTTTGCTTTGCCTCTCTATTTGTCCAGCCTTACTATAGTTTTTCCTCTAACAAATAACCCTGAGCAGAATAATAATGGCAGCCTCAGCAGCAAATCTCTCCAAATTACAAGAGCGTATGGGGCAGACTTGTGCGTTCACAGTACACGACGTTTAAATAGCAAACCGTCAAAATCATCCCGTTACTCCTTGCTTTAGTAATTAATACACACGTAGGTATTTATTATCTACAAGTCAGAAATTGCGATGTTGGCGTCGGCGTCGTTGGTCATAGTCATAAAGTGGTGTTCTCAGGGAGCAAGAAATTGTGACAAGTGGCAATGAATGAGAAGTAATAAGGAATTCAGCATGAGTCAAACTCAGACCTTCCGCGCCATAATGACACATTATATCGCAGCATTATGCCCATGCTCGAAGCTGCATCAGAAAAAAAGCACTTTTCGCGCGTATAATCTAGCTTGAGATATCCTGTTTACACGTATACTATTGCGTAGCAGAAGAACACAATTTTAACCTTTTTGGGCAAAATTCAAGGATGTTTAAACACTCATAGTACATTTGCACCCAACATTACCTGATCTGAAATGCATAACAGAGTGTGCCAATCGTAAATCGCTCAGACCTAATGTCACGGACGGCCATTTTTAGCGACACCGCGTCACGGCAAATAACGGGCGTCGTACTCCCCGACTGACCGTGAGAACGGCGGCGCATAAAAGGGAGCCGAGAAGTGCAGAATGGGGTGCTCTTCTTAGAACGTCGCCGCCGATAGTTGATCCTTTTGTAACTGCGGCGGCGTCTGCAAGGTCGTAGAAGGCCGCGGTATACCCCGAACAAGGATTAGACTACGAGACGCACCGGCTGAGAGCCAAACGGTTGACCGCTCCCACGGGGAAAAGCGCGGGAAACGCTCTGGTGGCCAAGCTGTATGACAACAACCCGAAAGGTTGTCACTCTCGCTAGTTGAGGGCCCTCTCCCAATTAAAAAGTGGTGGGGTCAAAATATTTTTGGGGCGGAGTTTCCCATCAATTGAACGCGCATGATTGGACCCAGGTAGAGGTCTCTTGTCCCCAAGGAAGAGAGCGAGGAGACACGAGGGGGATTTAAGCGCAGGAATTTGCCCTGCTAGGCAGACTAGTCGCTGACCAACATGGTGTAGAAACAGATCAACAAGCATCTCTTCTAGAAGTTTTTAGTGTGGCTCTGTATCGGCTGGCCACCTAAACTTAGCCGTTCGTCTAGTTGTGACGCGATACTAACGTCTGCAACGTAGACATCGGGACTTCGCCTCGAGTTAGCTCAACCTGCTCGAAGTCACCTGCAAGCACTTGCCTCTCGGAGCCACCAGCGTTGCAACACCGCCGACATCGCAGTCGTGCCAGAACTCTCTTCGACTTCTCGCTTCCGATCGTCGGGGACGCAACGCTGCCGGTCATCACACGTATGCCTCCACCTGTTTATATCTTCGAACCTTCTACTCCGTAGTTCTATTGTTGTTAGTTCGTGAAGCTTGTAATAGTTCTCTCTCGTAAACTGTTTTATTGTTTTGGTTGTATATATTTTTTAGTTGTATCAAGTGTTGATGTATTTTGTTAGTTGTATTGAAGTGTTGTATTAGATACCGTGTGCTGCAATATCACTAGAGTAAAGTTGTTTTTGTTTTCTCACGTCTCTGATCTCTTCACTGTCTCTGCTTGCGTACGGAACGAACCAATCTGCTATCATTCCCGTCGCCGACTTCGCGCTGGCGACGCTAGTGTGGCAGCTTGTAACAAAACTGGCGTCCGCGAGACAGGACGTTCCGTACAAAAGTAAGACAGTGAGGGGTGAACGAGAACCGTGCGGACAGCGTGGTGATAGAGCCGCACAGTTGAAGCGGTTGCATCCTGCAATGATTTCGCTGTTTTTATAGTGGCATTGTAGTGACAGTTGCAGTATGGAATGTATGGATTTTGATAAGTGGATCACGCACGGTAAACAGTTTGGCCTCGAGGGCGCCGAACTGAGATAATGGGTTAAGGAGCAGCAGGAACAGGCGCAGACGTTAGCCAGAGAAAAGCGGGCACTGGCCCGGGAGGAAAGGGAAAAAGAAAGGGAGAGAGAACGCGAAGAAAGGGAAAAAGAAAGGGAGAGAGAACGCGAAGAAATGGAGAGAGAGCGCCAAGAAAAGGAGAGAGAGCGCAAAGAAAGGGCGAAAAAACGAGAAGCGGCAAGGGAAGCGGCAAGGGAAGCCGGAGAACGGGAAGTACAGTTACTGCAATTAAAGATTCGCCTCAGTGAGGGTAGCAGGGTGAGCCGATCTAGCAGTGAGCACGGCGATGCTGGCGAGGAACTATCATTTGAGCGAGACACTTGGTGTCAAGGGCTACTCACGGTTCGGCCTTGCGAGGCAAATGAAGCTGTTGCGCGACTCAGTCAGCAGAACGCGAACAACTACGAGGTAGTTAAGGCAGATAGGTTCCGGATATTCGGAACTTCTGTCTGGACAAACGAAGAGCAGCTCAGACAAGAGTCTGAAAGAAAGCGCGAAACAGAAAGACAAGAGTCTGAAAGCGAGGTGCGTCGGAAAGCGATGGACGTTAAAGTGTGGCAGGAAGCGCTAGAACCAGAGATCGTGCCAGAAAAGGACCCGCGTATTCTAGAATGCATCAAGGTAGAGTATGCTGAGAACGAGGCCTTGGCCGGTCTGGAGGTAGAGACGATGTCAAAAGACGCTCCTTGCGTGGATGAGGAGAGTGCCAGCAGCCCTAATGGGCCCAGTAAGGTGCTGGAAACCTCCTTCATGCCTCAAGAGTACGTTTCGACATCGTCAAATGTAAGCATGATTAGCACAGTGGCGAATCAGAGCGAGGACACGATGCTTCAGGAATGCAGTGATGCCGTCGGAGAGGGCCCAGTTTATGGCTTCATCAGTGTTGACAAAGCTAATTTGGCCCGACAGTCAGTCGTGACGCAGAGTTCAAAAAGCGTTATCGGGAGGGAAGACCTAGCACCAGCTCTAACGAGCTTCCCAACTTCTGAGGTCCCGAAGCGACATGATAATGACATCGAGAGAAAGGGGGCAAGCAAACATCACCGAAAACGAAAGAAGCGGAAGCGCTCCGCACTGTGTAAGCCTAGGGCAGATCCCACTCCATCTCGAGAAAGACGAAAGGCTAGGCCATTCATCCGTTTCAAGAAACGTCAATGGTGGCGTTCATGGAGGCACAAGCGGCGAGCCAGGTGTAGAGGGGGAAAAGGAGGTGCGTCACCCGAACGAAACGAGCGGTTCATTTCGACGACTTCGGTAAAGCGGCCTTGCCCGAAGGTTCAAAGTCGAAAAGGCACAACGGCTAAGTACTGCCTGGGGGCGACCACAAAGACACTATTACCCAGGCTTCATCCTGTTTCTGGCGTCCCTTGCACATTCCTGAGGGGAACCGACCGAAATGCAGAATGAGGCGTGACAGCAGGACACAGTCTGGCGTTAGTGCTTTTTGTAACCTCTGGCGTGCTCGAAAGCCGCCGGAAACGCAACCACATCGTGTGCGATTCAAGCGAGTCTAATTGAGAAAAGGGGGGCGGTCAGTTTGAAGAATTGTTGCACGTAGTTACTTAGTGTTGCTTTGCAGATGCAGACTTCAGTCATAATTTTTGCAAGTTACGTGATGCGGTGTAAATTGTTCAGAAGGACAACCGCCGAGCCAAAGGCTGAAAGTTAGCATCAAATTAGTTTAATCAAGAGTGCGAAAATTTGCATAAGGTAAAAATCAAGAAAATGTGTCACTTTTCTAGTTTTTTCAAAGGTTCATCGTACGCCTCCACTGCCATGGGGATGTGGCATGAATGAGCATTTGAGGAAGATGTTAGCATAAACCGAATGATTTTGTGAATTGAGTAAGATTGGCGTGACCCGGTACAGTTGTCGTTGCGCGCATTGAGAATTGAGGTCTATGAGCATGTTATTTTTTTTCCTTTCGTTGGTTGTTTTCCGTTTGTATGCTCGTATTTCATTGTAGAAGAAGTGTATTTTGAGTTATTTTCTTTTTGCTTGGTTCATTGGTTGTTTTTACTTCTGGTAATGCACATTGAAGGATTGCACTACAGTAGAGGAGCTCACCTGTTCCGTTTTGTTTCGTAGTATACATTCGTGCAGTGTATTCTGTATTGATGGCTGCCGTACACGGCTATTTCCTCTTCTTGTTTGTATGGCGCATTGATATTGTTGCGTGTAACTGAAGCTGGTACTATAACAATTGTTTGTTTTTCCTTCTCTTGTTACTTTGATGCACTCTGCCTATTTATGTTGTGTATGAGAGGGACAGCCCTCATGTCTCCCTTGTTGGTGGTTTTTTGTTCCTTGTTGTCGAAAAATTCCCCTCCGTGTGAAGAAATGTTATGAATAACATTCTGAAAGTGGGGGGCAATGTCACGAACGGCCATTTTTGGCGACACCGCGTCACGGCAATTAACGGGCGCCGTACTCCCCGACTGACCGTGAGAACGGCGGCGCATGAAAGGGAGCCGAGAAGTGCAGAATGGGGTGCTCTTCTTAGAACGTCGCCGCCGACAGTTGATCCTTTTGTAACTGCGGCGGCGTCGGCAAGGTCGTAGAAGGCCGCGGTATACCCCGAACAAGGATTAGACTACGAGACGCACCGGCTGAGAGCCAAACGGTTGACCGCTCCCACGGGGAAAAGCGCGGGAAACGGTCTGGTGGCCAAGCCGTATGGCAACAACCCGACAGGTTGTCACTCTCGCTAGTTGAGGGCCCTCTCCCAATTTAAATGGGTGGGGTCAAAATATTTTTTGGGCGGAGTTTCCCATCAATTAAACGCGCATGATTGGACCCAGGTAGAGGTCTCTTGTCCCCAAAGAAGAGAGCGAGGAGGCACGAGGGGGATTTAAGCGCAGGATTTTGCCCTGCTAGGCAGACTAGTCGCTGACCAACATGGTGTAGAAACAGATCAACAAGCATCTCTTCTAGAAGTTTTTAGTGTGGCTCTGTATCGGCTGGCCACCCAAAACTTAGCCGTTCATCTAGTTGTGACGCGATATTAACGTCTGCAACGTAGTCATCGGGACTTCGCCTCGAGTTAGCTCAACCTGCTCGAAGTCACCTGCAAGCACTAGCCTCCCGGAGCCACCAGCGTTGCAACACCGCCGGCATCGCAGTCGTACCAGAACTCTCTTCGACTTCTCGCTTCCGATCGTCAGGGACGCAACGCTGCCGGTCATCACACGTATGCCTCCACCTGTTTATATCTTCGAACTTTCTACTCCGTAGTTCTATTGTTGCTAGTTCGTGTAGCTTTTAATAGTTCTCTCTCGTAAGCTGGTTTATTGTTTTGGTTGTATATATTTTTTAGTTGTATCAAGTGTTGAGGTATTTTGTTAGTTGTATTGAAGTGTTGTATTAGATCCCGTGTGCTGCAATATCACTGGAGTAAAGTTTGTTTTGTTATCTCACGTCTCTGATCTCTTCACTGTCTCTGCTTGCGTACGGAGCGAACCAACCTGCTGTCATTCCCGTCGCCGACTTCGCGCTGGCGACGCTAGAGTGGCAGCTTGTAACACCTAATTATCATCAGGAGTGGCATCACCAACAAAAGGAGATCCAGCATCACCTATTACCTCACGGATGCGTAGTGGCTGCTATACTAATTCACAAACTTATGAAATATTGCTTATTGGGCTCTTATAAACTCTATTTCTAGTAGGTGTGTAACCTAGGAGAGTGCGTGAATTGTTACGTGCCCAGACGTTCGTTTCTTAGTGGCGCTGTTCAAGCACCTACCAGGAAGCGAAAATGGTAAAGTAATCAGAAGATGATCGTAACGGGGCCCGATCAGGCTACCTTGCTTTACTTTCGTTTTCCAACATAAGATACAGCACAGAAATTTTTTAGGCTTTTCAAAGTTTGGAAAAGGCCTCTCTTCTCGTGACAAAGCAAGGCAGGAGATTCTGTATTCACGGATTGCATACAAACATTTAATCACTTGTACACACGCAGAAGTACAGACAGACGAAAATGACACTCGTGCCCGTTTGGAGAGCTGACAGCGTGCTGACGTATTTTACAGGCATGTGCCTGCAGCCTGAGCCTACACTCTTAAAAAATGTTAGTAAAAAGGTAGCAACTGCAAGCAAATAGGTAGTAACTGCAGCAGTTGAACAAAAAAATGTTGTTGAACAAAAAAATGGCACAGAAAATATCTATAGATCAAGAAAATACATTTTGTTTTAAATTACGCAACTGAGATATGTAAACGTAATTCTGATATTGTCGGAACAGAGAAGTACAAGTTAACGAACCATAGGAAAGTGTACACATGTTGCAATATACAATTACAACAAACTTGGTAATTTACAGCACATCTTAACAAGACCGGTGGATCAAAATAACCAGACGGTCACAATCAGCCCCGAAGACAGTCACGATCGATCCACTGCGGCATTGGATTGAATTGGATAAACTTTTATTTGGTCCTCCGAAACACAGATCATTGTGTTGCGGGCAGCTCCCACGTGGGAACTGAGACGCCAAGCTCCTCAGCCGCCTCGCGGGCTTGGTGGATAGCCCAAAGCTGATCTGCCAAGGATGAGCAGCGGATGTCTCTAAACATTAGCGTCGAACCCCACAAACAAATATTCCCTCGTAAACGCTATTATATTAGCCGTGTGAAGCCGTAAAATGCACTGAGAAGTCCATAACCTTGTTTCGGCCACTGTTCATAATGCCTTTTTGTGACCCTTTTATAATAAATGAATATGATATACAGTTTTTTATAATTAAGGCTGATTAAAGTCTTGTGCTACCTCTCCAAAATACGTAACCAGGTAGTATAATATAGTGCTATTGGTTCAAATTTGTTATAAATCATCTTAAAACACAAGTGCTCCTCTGTGCCAAACATGCCCCTGCAAAGTAGGGGCTGTATATACCCCATGCGTACTTCTTGCTACATGTATGCGTAAAAAAATAGTGAATTAAAGGGAAAAAATGCGTAAAAAATAGTGAACTTTTTTGGTCTATGCATTCTTCGCGTTCATGACACGCAACGCTTCATTGCCCGAAGTTGTCTGGCAATGAGACATTGATTGGCGAACAATAATCAGCAGTGGAACAATAATATGCCAAAATGAATAAACAAGGTAGTATCGGTCACTACTTTTTTTCGAGACCTTTAAAAGTCACTACCCATGAGTGGTAACGGCTAGGACAGTAACAGCTGCTAAATGTTGGTAGTAACAGCAAGAGTAGTAACTGTTACCACCCTCGCAGTTACTAACTGTGCTTACTACCAGGGTTGTAACCTATGTGACAAATCATTACTACCCCAAAGTTAGCAAGTACTACCACCTTTTTTTAAGAGTGTAGCAATGCGTTCCTTTTAATTGATACATCTATTCGGTCATGCCTGCGTTATGAGCAGCTCAAATTTGACCCACTGTACTTCCTAGGCTTTCAATAAAATTCTATACGTGCTTCTTAGGCCATTGTTTTTTTTTGTCTGCTGAGTTGTAATGGTTCTGTTAGTATTTTCGTTGCTTCAGCTCGGAAGTGATTTTTCCTATCGTGGTTATATTGACGGGATGCGTTAAACATCTCTAGTTGAAAAGTCTGACGTGTTGGGCGATTCAATCTAAACCATGCTATTCCGTTCTTCCATATAATCATACATAATAACTATACTTTATGTGATATTCGCGACGCCCTACCCATTTTTTTATCTATTTCTCTCACGCACATTGTTTCTTGAATTTCCTTCTCCTGAACTGCACTGTCAAAGGTTTATCTTTCACTCCCTTTACTTTGAATCACCTTCACTTCTGTGGTGTAGGCCTGTCTATGTTCTCTCTAGAACTGCGCCAGAGACCCGCGGTTTTGTTTTTGTACTGAAATACGAATATAATGGCGGTGCATTACTACAAAACGTATCGAGCCATGGTGCCACACTAACCATGGAGATAATGACATAAAGTGTCATAAGTATTTTTCTGTTTAATATTTGTGCACTGCACTCATTCCAATAGGATGGAAAGGTGGGCTAGTTGGTAATTCATGATGGTTCAGCAAACTGGGAGCACGGGGGTAAACATAGACACAATGCAAACAGGAGGCACGTGAGAGTAAACCAGTTGCTAGTTGAGCACTCGTGCTGTGTGCCTCCTCTTTGCTTTGTGTCTGTGTTTACCCCCGCGCTCCCAGTTCTCTGAAGCTCCAGTCATCCCCCACCCAATTTATGTTATGGTGAATGGGATACATCTACACAGGCTCATTTAGCTAAAGCGTTAGCCTAGACATAAGCATTACCATCTCCTGAACTGTTCACTCAAACGCCCCTGCCAACGCCTGCAGTGGCGAGCAACCACACTGTGTCAGGTTTGTGTGCCGAAGTGTCATGCCTTCAACTTTTGTTCGCTAGTAGTTGTACGAAGTAAAACCTTGTAGTGAGCCAAGTAAAGCTGCTAATAAAAAAAAAGGCGATTTGTAAAGCAGAAAGGAGAATTGGGAACGTCGCACCGTCTCATGACAAGCCCACTACCCGCACAATTTCGCGAAGCGACGTCTCCTTGGTTAGCAGGGCTCTTATAGCGGGTCGGTTCAGTGGTGCCGTGCTTTCTGTCCGTATTAGGTGGCGGACTGAAATTTTTTTTGTGTACTATGTCTTCTGTGGGACAATGAACATTATGTACAAATGTATCAACGTGATTTATCTCAACAATCACAGCACTCTAGTTTACGCTTTGCATTGGTTCTCAATTGGAGCGAGTATGGCACACCGAAACCTTCATTTCTGAAAACATTAACTCACACATTTCATGCTTTTCTACTTCGCATATTGCGACATGTATTTGCACCACACACGCCATGTACAACCATTGGAAATATTGACCTACCGGCGCTGAACTTCGCCTACAGTACAACATGACCGCCGTGACATCAGCTTTAACCTTCGCCTCGGGGATTAGCAGCAAGACGCGCTACGACGCGCTACATTAGCAGGGCGAGATGACACGTTACCAGTGCGACACGCTACACGCTGCCTCAAGCTCCACGCCCTGGAGCTTAGCAGCATGATACGCTACCCTTTCAGTGAATATGAGAGGTATTAGCTTCATGTCATCATCGCATGATATTCCGAGGGCTCAGAGAGCAGATATTAGTTTCGTTATACCCGAGGCAACCTGACGGAGCGTTGACTTCTCATTATTGGTGATTTTGTGAAGAAGGAACAACTGTCTGTTCAGGAGGACACTTCAACCGACAGACACGTGAGGCGAGATATACAAAAGTGACATAAAAGAGGAAATACAAAGAAAGAGGGCTGGCGGCAAAGTAGAAGCAGGAGCGTACCTGTCTTCGTAGTGGGTGAGTTACGCAGACTGGTGCCCTGCCGCGACAACTGCCTTACCGTGACCACTGCCACTGACACCTGTTTTCTCATGGGGCGACGAAGAAGTAGGGGGCGATGTAAGGGATCATCGTGATTAAAGGACTGCATTCTTGGTGGCGTACACAGTAATTCCGAGAAAACTGCAGGTGTGTTCTCGCAAGCATCGTTCAGAGATCACTGTAAACAAACGCACCTCCATTCAACTGCTAGTTGAAATACGCTCTCTTAGAGTGACAGCGGAATTGAAAAGCGCACAATTTTTCTATGAAGACCATTTTCGTTTTGTAATGATTTCTAGTAAGTTTTTGTATACTGAATTAACATGGCAAAACTTACTATGATAATGATGCTAGAGAATGTTGTTTAATATTTCAGAAAGGGAATGTTACTCATTTTATACCAGCAAGCTCAAGTGGTAGCGTCACAAAAACGCACGCAGTTTAGTCAGGACCCGTTGTTTGGTGGGAAATTCAGCAGTGAAGTTCCTGCAAGACCAGCATAAACTACACGCTAACCAAGCATTAAACTCCCGCAGTTCACCTTTTCATTTTTTACACGCACGTCTAGGCCCTAGAACCACATACAAATAAGTTGCAAGACTGTGTAAAAAGACATTTCTTGCCGATGTTCACTCTCAGAGGTTGTCAAGATGCTCTAAAGCGTGGAAATTGCTTAGTGCCTGTTTTTGACAGTGTAGTATAAAAATGTAAAGATTTGCAGGTGTCTAGGGCACCATAAAATTTTCACTCAACTTGCGGTTCTCCGAATTCACACTGCAAAAAAACCTCGATGAAAAATTTTGAAAAAAAAAACATTAAGCTTCCAGAAGTTTGGAGCAGGAGGTAGTCAATGAATATCTGATTCATCTTGGTTCCTGAGTATGTGGACTGTGAAGACATGGTAATTTGAGTATATATGTCTACAAACGTCCAACTCAGTCTATTGGCTACTATAATTAATCTAGTCATGCTTAAATAACGGATAGAAGAAGAGAGGGCCATTTCATGACAAGTTTTTTGTGTCACATAGCTTAACTACATCAAGTCTTTGATTGATATGTGGGGTTTAACGTCCCAAATACCCCATATGATTATGAGCAACGCCGTAGTGGAAAGTTCCGGAAATTTTGAGCACCTGGGGTTTTTGACGTGCACCTAAATCTGAGCACACGGGCCTACAACATTTTCGCCTCCATCTAAATTGCAGCCGCCACAGCTACATTAGGTGTTTGGCCTGGTGAAAATGAGACAATGCAGGAAGTTTAGCCAAAACTATCCAATGAATCCCACGCAGTGTGGTAATTAATTTTGTGCGAAGCATTGAGACAGTACCTACCACAATTTTCAGTTTCAGCGAAGTGCTGTGAAGCACTGCTGCGTTTTTTTTTCGTAAGTTGAGCACCTGCACAAAAGTGTGTGTTTCTGTATGATCTCACAATCTTTAGAAAAAGTGGTGAACAATTGAGTGCATTCGGTGTTCTACTACGGGAGAGCTAAAAGCCGTCCCTTGGGCCTCACTTTTGGTGAGGTCGCGTCGACAAAAAAAAAAATTAACAGCATAGCCACGGAGTGAATTACGGTGAGTGTGCCAAAGCGTCCATCTGTTCATTTGTTCATCCGTTCGTGCGTCCATTGATCCATCCACGCGTCCGTTCGTTCAACCGTCCGTGCATCCGTTAGTGCGTTCGTCCTATTGCACACACTTCTTTTGAACCAATGCCATCCAGAAAATGAGACGAGAAACGGTTATGAAACGGTGCCATCTATTATACTGCTCGAGAGAGACTACCTGTTACGCCTGATGCATGACAAGGCTCGACTAAGAGGACCTTCACCCCAAAAATGACGCCCGGCTGTCAAGCGCATGGTGCAGGTACTGTGAACGAGCTCATGATAACTGGGTGGACGCCATTGCATAGTTGTGTTTTTAGAAGAAGTTTGCAACAATTTAGAGTACTTTGTACTCAACTATGGGATAGCATAAAGCTTTCCCGTAGACGTCCCACTTGATCAGGCCAAATATACAAAAATAACGCCGTGAACGAGTTCATGGAGAGTCGATGAATAAGTTCACCCGTTACGTTGATGCGGAATAAATGAGTCTGATTTGATACACGCGAAGAGCAGAGGTGCGTATAAGGTTCTAATAACACTTGCTGTTGGGCTAGTTGAATTGATTCAGAACACCAATGCCCTTGGTGTGTTGCCGCTTTCCTGTATTCTTCTTCGTTTGCCGTGTTTGTTATTTTATTGCCTGGATTCGTTCTGAAAGAAACGTAACGGGTAGCTCGTAATCCAGCGTTAATTCAGCACTCATAATAAAGCAAAAAGGCAGCTTGATGCATTAGGCGCACGCAGCGTGAAATCACGTGAAAATCATGCTTAGGACTTATATGTATATTTCCATGGGCTGGGGTGTAGCCTGAAATGCTTCAAATATGTAATTCGCCTTACATTCAACTTTGAAAAGTCAATAGCCGAAACTGCACTTCATTAAACCTGTATGAGGAGGTAGGTGATTTTGTAAGACATGGAAAGAAGGGAAAAGTAAACCCCCTAAATGTCTGCAGCCAAGTGCGACACCTCAGCAGTAGCTCATACGGGAATGAGATAATGAGGAATTCAAAATAATATAATGCGAATACTGACAAAAAAAAGATCGCCCCACAGTCGAAGGAGTCCGAAGACGGGGCACCGATCGGCTAAAGCACGCGGCGCCCGAAGCTTGTGGACGATGGGCTGATCGGTGAGAGCTACACTGGCGTTGGAGATGCAACCGTTAGGCATGGAATCCACTAAGTAAATCCCCGTGTATGAGATCTTTTTACGAAGCAGCCTAAATCATGTGCATAGCTTAGTCAGAGAGTATTTTACCGCAGGGTAGAGTACCTGGTTTCCTTCCAGGCTCGAGCGGTAACTGTCATTAGTTACTTCTTTTCGTATATTTAACCAATCGAAAACTCTGCTGACCCCCCCCCCCCCCGTATTCTCTTTGATAACGACTACTACGGACTTCCATGTGAATATGTTCAGTGCCTCAATTGATGCGCACTGTTATTCACTTGTGGAGCATAAACGTGCAGCACTAGGTGGCTTTCTGCCACACGTCGCTCTCTGAATGAATTTCAGGATAGGTTGGTCATGTTGTTGAGGTTGCGACTTGTTAGTTTTGTTGAGCATTTGCTTCGAGAAATTTATTCTCACCAACGGTGTACATCAATAGATGCCTAGAAAGGCTTTTGATGCTATAAAGCACTTCGTACTTAACTAAGAATGAGCAGGGAGTCATCCCCACAACGTCATATTTTCAACATACCGAAGTTTTGGGGTAACCACCATTAGGGCACGAAGTAGGCGGCTGGAAAGATACATAGAAAAGCCCATAGTGCCCTGGTTCTCCCAGAATAGCTGCGCATCTATTGGTGTTATCCACAGGGTTATTCAATGACATGAGTTGCGAAACTTCCCATAGGCTGCTTGCATCAAAATCCGAACACGTCATTACCACCCCTCCCCTGTCTCCAGTGAGCAGATTGTCGCGCCACCTGTTGGTCTGTACGCTAACTATTAAACACATTATTTGTGTTTTATGTTGCTTTTCCTTGGGGACGCGAATGTCAACTGACTTCTTAAAACATGGGCCAATTGCATGTATGTATTTTGTAACACAGTTGCGCGACTCGTATAGGTAAATTACTCTGATCAGCCATTGGTGGATTCGGAGCGGCCCACGAAGACTCTGCCGGAGCTCTTCCCTCTGGCGGAGGATAACAGAAGGAAATGTACCAATGGAACACAAGCAATCCTTCTGAAGCAAATGGCTGGGTCAGAAGTTAACGCTATGCGCTCGTCTCTCTTCTTTCATGTGTGGGCATGCTAGATACAACGACATGCACTGCCAAAACAGGGCCATGTGCCACCGGCATGGCGATAGTTGGCATTTTCCATGGCACGGAGCGCTTGCAACTCCCGGTCGAATCCATCGCGTTTCGCGAAGTCGACTAGATTCCCGTGGAAGAGATGTCGCGATAGAGCTGCTCTGTATCTGCCAATGGGATGTACAGGGAGCACTCTCAATTCGCCAATACAACACATTTGCTCCGCATGAAATAGAAATAGTGCTACCGGAAGTGATGCGAATCTGTCTATGCATGACACCATACATAGCTGCGGTAACACGCTTTATCTCGCAAGAAGAAAAAACTACATTTTCTTTCATACAGCACAACTGACTTTCTATTTAAGCCGGTAACGCCTCACGCAATGCATGCTGTATGCCGCGATTTGGCTACATTCACGGCAGGGTGAAATGAACAAATAATTGAATGCTAGTCACCTTCTAGTTTTCTCTGACCATCGTTTTTAGCAATATTAATCTGAGACTTGGTATGAAATGAGTGTTCACCACATCACTATGCCACATCCATTTACGCCTTTTAGAGCATGACACTGCATCTGAAACGCCAACTATACTCGCAGACAACTTTTCTGGGCAATAAATTGAAAACAATTGAACCAAACTACGTGCAAACCACCGCTACTGATTTATTCCCAACACTATCAACAATGTAGTTTTTTTATTTTCTGCACGTAGTTTTTTTAGACGCAATGCAACGCATGCCCACTTCTCGTTTTAGAAGGCATACAAAAGTGGTGCCTCTTGTATTTGCCTCGAATGGTAAGCGGCCTCAGAATCAAAATGGAACGCTGCAGGCCCGCAGTCATTACAGTTCGTAGCGGTACGAGACGTATGCCACAGCGGAATACTTGGCGTAGGAGTAAATGCGCATGTACTCCGCCCCCTCGCATTCTTGTCGTTGCCAAGAAAAGTCACAAAGAAGTCTTGAACCGCAAAATGTGGTGCTGCCCTTAGCATCCTCTACCACCTTCCCTGAAACGCCTAATTTTCAGTTAGGAGCAGTGGCAGTCTGCAATGCATAGCTCGAGGTCTGGCATAAAGTATGACACCCTTATCGCCATCCTGGAATTGAATGACAGGGTTGATAAGGGCTACTTCAAGTAGTTCCTCCGCACCACCCACTCTGTCCTATATGCATCTTTCTTTATCCGTGGACAAATAAAGTTTATTCATTCATCGTCCACGAGTGTAGTTCATTTAGAGAAAAGACCCTTTATAAAAGTGTCCCTGCTGTGGCCAAACGTGGTGGTGGGGGTAGTAAGACGGGCCTCTCTGTAACCCCCTTCTTCAGGCGGCGGCCTGGCGTTGAATTCAGGCGGCGTCCTTGGCCTGCCGGACAGCGCAGAGCTGGCCCTCCGGGTACGTGGTGAGCAGCATAGCCTCCCACTGTTCGGTTGTGGGGATTGTGAGTGTATGGGGTTCGTACTGTGGTTTGTTGAGTGGGTAGCTCTGGGGCAGGCCCATATGGTCGAGCTCTGCATGATGTGTACCGCACCCCTTGAATTATGCTATGTGGACATGGCGTAAATACGGCTATACTGCGACGGACAAAATAAAGTGCGTGCCTGTAATAGACGTGAGGTAGTAATGCTTGCTTACTTATAGGGACTTGTCTGGTGGCGGCTACTTAAGTGGGGCCTTACGGTAATGCATCACAATTTCTGTCCCTCACATGGTCACAAAAAGAGGAGACCATCATCTCTCGCTCAGCCACGTCGGGTCACGATGGGTGGATGGCGCACCCGGTGGGCGAGAGCTTCGGGTGGCCCGGAGCGCATATGATCTCAACGCGGTGACGACGTAACAGGGGTGTACTCGTGAGAATGCGGAGCGCCAGTTGGGAGTTGAAACCTTTGGTGAACTTGCGTATAGCTATCTTGTAGCCGCTGTTGATGCTGGATGCTAGGGTTGAGGGGTAAGCTAGAGCAATTGCTGCTTCTTCGCCTTCTTTTGGTTTGTTTGCTCGAGTGGAGCCTGTTGTGGTAATTATGGTGTGCAGCCCAGTGGCGACAGCGAGGGCCATGGTCCCGTGCGTAGGATACTCCAATGCCTTTATATACGCTACATGTATGGTGGTTTGCACGAAGCACTTACCTAGTTGCTTGGTGCGGTCAACGTTTTTTTGCGTGTTATAAGCAGGGTGCATATTGCGCGGTGTCCGGTTGGATCGTGTGAATGTCTGGAGGGATTGGTATTTGGCGCACGTGAGATGACGTTTGAAGGCTGTGTCATCATGCGAAGAAGATGGTTCAGAGTTCCGTTCAAAGTGGCACCTGGTAAGGAAAAAGGCAGCGACAGCCTGTTTGAAGCAATTTTAAGACAGAGAGATAGAGAGACAACTTTAATTAAAACGGCAAGTTTGAGTGGAAGATCCTCTCCCCTAGATGGTAGCTATGTGTCCTTGGGCCCTAGCGGAATCTTCGGCTTTCCTGATCACTTTTAGCTGGTCATGGATGTTTGAGCTAAGCAGTGCATTCTCCCAATGCTGTGTGTTGAAATATTTGGTGTTTAGCGCCTTAACGAGTTAGAGCAAGCCTAGATAAATTATTAGACATCCACCCGCTTATTGTAGAGTTTAAATTTGTTGGTGTAGAGATCTGGATAGCGATGTGTAAGCAATGGAACTTGAGGAGGGGCATGTTTGTAATAGGCTCCATGCTGTCGCCAGTTGTTCATTCAATGAGGAATGTGGTGGAGGGTAATTCTGCCTACCTAATGGGTAGTGATTAGGGATTTTGCTGTATGACACCACAGACGCGAAGCAATTTCTGAAACAAACAATAATGCTGCAGGAAACAAACTGTTTCTTTTGAGATCACAAAAATGATAGCTTCATTCAAAATTAGAGCACAGAAACTGCTCCTTCGAACTGTCTTCTCTTTCCAAAAAGTAGAACAACTATTGGTGAATTCCTTTGTCCACTCAGCCTTCTGATCTTCCGAGTATAAAAAGCCAACTGCGGAAACGTCTGAAATATTGCCCAGCGGAAAGACACTCGAACATACATGACATGTCCGGAACACCCCAAGCCGAACAGAATATAAAGGAACGGATATAGTACAGTGCACGTTGTTCGCTTTGCGGAGTGTAAGTGCTTACGAAACTGCGTTTGAAGTGTCTTCTCACGAGAAACGCCGACGGAAAGGTTGCCGATGAAACACGCTATTGTTATATTTTCCAGTTTGGTGGTAATCAGTGATATGTTTTCGTATGCTTTTGTTTTTGATTCTTGTCTTCAAATTTTTATTTGCCTAATATTTGACTCATTCTATTGTTTCCACAAAAAGGTGAGCCCCTCGAACAATGTTACTTATTTTGTTATGACATTCTGTTTATGCTGTCTTTCCCTCGGGTATGGCGTAACCTTAGTTTTAAGAGCATGGCCTTCTTAAACAGCTCCAAAATTATTGCAAACTACATATTGTGATCAGTACGTGGTCGATTTTGTGTTAGCATTAAAATTTGATATAACAAACAAGCAGTACACTCACGGAAACAAAACTACTGTGACCTAACCTGTAAGACTTGCTGTGTTCAACCACTCAAACTGTGTCTACCGTTACCGAGGCCACAAGTTGTTATGACAACTTCGAGAATCGCACTGGCACGCGCTGGGCCAGCACGTCGTGAATGTGATTTGACGAATTGACTAGAATACCATAAGTCAAGCGTAAAGTAGCAGGATAGCCTAGGGGACAAAGAAGGCTAACTGACATTCTCTTTCGCATCATTGCGAACAAAGGGCATACACTGATCGCTTAATGCGTAAGACAGACAAGCAGGGTTTTGGTGAGCAACCAGGAGAATACAAGTAAGGAAAAACAATGCCAACGCCGGTGGCGCGTTAGGAATAGCGACGAAGTTAAGAATTTTGCAAAGATAAAATAAAACATCTCCTAAAATACAACGTAAAGTGAATTTTATTGGTAGGGTCATTTGTCCTGCATTGTACTTTATTAAGCTGATCATACATTTACGCAGTACAGTCTTGAATACGAGAAACTACTGGCTTAGCAATATAATTTTCAGCATGATTACCTACTGACTTGTGCAAACGAATCCGGAACCTACAAAGAGAATATGACAGTTTTGTTGTTGGCGTTACAGAAATGAATTGAAGACAGTTCTATGTTCATTCATTCGGAAAAGCATGTACTGCAGCTGCCTGTGCGAACACGAACTGCCTGTGATTTAGAAAACTTTTCTAGAAATAAGTAGAGGTAAAAAACAGAAAAGTAAAAGGCAGGGAGGTTTAACAGAAAAACTTGTGCTTTCTTACCCAACATTAGAATATCGGAAAAAGGAAATAGAAAAATAAACAAAAAAGAGGGGAGAGGGAATAGGCAAGAGAAGAAGAAAGAAGAAAAGAAATTAACAAAGAAAGAAACATAGGAAGTGAACTCACTAAGCCATGCCGGACTGCAGAAGTCAGAGAAATAACATACCCAAAGTTTTAGCAACAGAATTTTTTCCCGGTCATTCTTGGGGCTCGCCGAACACTTCACGACATGGACATAAAATTCTACAGACAACAATGCAGTATCCGCGCAGCAAGAAGATGATTGATTGATATGTGGGGTTTAACGTCCCAAAACCACTATATGATTATGAGAGACGCCGTAGTGGAGGGCTCCGGAAATTTAGACTACCTGGGGTTCTTTAACGTGCACTCAAATCTGAGCACACGGGCCTACAACATTTCCGCCTCCATCGGAAATGCAGCCGCCGCAGCCGCGCAGGCAGAAGGAAGATAATAATAACTGGATGTACACTTATAACTTAAAGCTTAAGGTACTTCGAAGAACGCTGCGGTGTCACGACGTCAACATAAACAGGCATGATGTATTCGCGAAAAAATGTGAAAACAATTTTACACGCTGTGCTCCTTACGGTTTGGTGATACTTCTCAGATGTCGTTCCGCAACTCGAGCATAGCGATAAAACAGGCCAGTAATAACTTTTTATCAAAAATTACGCCTATTTCGCCGCCAAGACCAACTGCTTTCTCTATTTTAGTCCAATTTCATGGCGCATAGGTCTATTACAATAATTTGAGGCAACACTTGTTTTATGTGCTGGAACTTGTTGATTACAACAGAGTGATCACGAGGTGCTGTATTGCCTTCGCATTAAGCCTAGTATCGCAAAAACTGTACTTACCGTTGCGTATTATCAAGAGCGTGAGGTTATGAATGAAAGAAATACATTAACAAATTATATAGGGAGAAGCACAGGCATCTGCAGCCAAGATGGCAGAACAACAAAAACACGAGCTAGATTGCATTTGTCGTTATCATTAATTGTCTGATGGTTTCTCGTAGCCGATTTTATGCGACGATATCATCGCCGGCTTGGTTCGCTGCCGGTGACCGTTTGGGGACGCCTTTTTGCAACCTCCTTCCTGCATGACGCATGGAGTGCATGGCTCAAATAATATTTCAGCTGTCAAGCAATGCACATCATAAACAGGCCGACATTCATGCACGGTCCCTCACGCGTAACGCGAAGCATCCTACAGTACAGGTGAACCTTTCCAAAAGTTGTTGTAAGGCGACTGTTCGGTTATTCGAGAGAGTGGTGCTAAACAGACTTTCTCCATTAAAAAGAAAAGAAGTGTGACCAAACTTCTGGAAAATTATTTCGCCGCCAAGCCGTGCTAGTGTCCCCGTAGCACGATGCACACACGTAATCCCAAGCACCGGACCACATGTGTCCACAGCGAAATAGTTATATTCGTGGTTCGAGTGAAAATTCTCGAGTTAGGTGTGCACGGTAAGCGGATTCATGGTCGCTTGAATAGGTAAATGATTAGAAGCTCACAGAGCAGTTAGTTTCAGTCAAAGTGCGACGGTCCTGGAACTACACAAATTGTGAGTTGCACATTGACTGGAAACGGCAGTCCGGGTGACGGAAAACTGCAAGCTTACAAAAGAAGGTCATACAGGCGGGAGCTTGCTAAGTAATTAAGTTATATGTTTTATGATTTGCAGTTGTATCAACGGCGATACTTAGTTGTGGTGCGCATTTTCACTTTAAATTCAGGTAGAAGGCAGACTGGGTAATCAGCACACGTATGGAGTTCATGGGGCTAGCTAAACGCGACTTCGAGCGCTGCGATTATTAAGTGTCTTGAACGTTAACTTCACCATTTTGGGATTGATAAGGATGGCTTTCAACTCTCCCATAGTAGAGACCCAGTGCTCCAAAGCGTCAACCACTTCTCCTAAGCACACAGATCAACCGTGAAAGTGCGTATCATACTCTTTCTCCTGGAACATTTTTAAATGCGAAGCATTTCTTAGCGAATTTCGGCGACATTAAGCGTATCTATCTATCTATCTATCTATCTATCTATCTATCTATCTATCTATCTATCTATCTATCTATCTATCTATCTATCTATCTATCTATCTATCTATCTATCTATCTATCTATCTATCTATCTATCTATCTATCTATCTATCTATCTATCTATCCATCTATCTATTTATCTATCTATCTATCTATCTATCTATCTATCTATCTATCTATCTATCTATCTATCTATCTATCTATCTATCTATCTATTTAGCCGCCTATTTAATTTAGCTCTCCTGGTCGTTTCGATAATGAGATCCATACCAAACTTGGTATGACATAACATGACTGTTGAAAAACATATTTGACTAGTCATAACATGAAAGTCATAAGATATAATTCATGAATGTCATAGCTTAAATTTCATGGTCCTGCAGCTATTGCGGTGGTTTTGTTCACATGGCATGTTGCCAAACTGGTATGGTATGACATGATTGAATGGCGAGCACATGTGACAGACCGTAACAAGCAAATCATGACATGCGTGTCATGTAAGAACATGACTACATGCCACTCTTATGATGCACTCACGGCCGTTTTGCTAGCCTCACATATACCAAATTTGGTATTACGGTACGTGAATGAATGACGATGGTATGAAACTGGTGCAAACATGATAAACATGAGACTCGTGTCATGTAACAACATGACTACATGCTACGCTCACGATGCACTCGTGGCCGATTCGCTTGCTTCACATGTACCAATTTTTGTATTACGCAATGCGAACGGACAACATAGATAAATGACGCATGCAAACAAGGTAATCATGACGTGCGTGTCATATAACAACATGGGTACATTCCACACTGAGAATGCGCTTGCGGCCTATTCGCTAGCATCATATATGGTGAATTTGGTATTACGCGACGTCAAAGGATGACGAAGGTATGTGACTGGTGCAAACATTATCATCATGAGATACGTGTCATGTGAGAACATGACTAAATACCACAGTCAAACTCTCATACATTTCGACGTGTCGCGGTGGGCGTGCTCGCCGCCGTTCATTTCGTCGCACTACGCTGGCGTCGCCACGCCAGGCGCTGGTCCTCCCATATAATCACAGGCGCGTGCCGTGCTGCGTTGATTTTACGCATGCGTGTTTCAGTGCGTCCGCCGTCTATCCGTCTCGAAAATAGGGAGACGCAGTGTTGTTTGGGTAACGCATTTGCGCGAAATGCAGCATGTCGCATTTAGCACCGGTTGTCGTCGGGCCATGCTAACGGACGCTGGTCGCACCGGTCGTGCCTGGCGTCAGAACTACAGACTGCTTGCGTTTCGCTAACGTAGCATCGCTCTGCCCAGCATGCGCACGCGTCAACGCTACAATGAAGTATGTTGGGCCTTTCATGATGCGATCGCGGCCGTTTTGCTAGTTCCACATATACCCATGTTTGGTGTTACGTGACGTCTTGATGGCGAAATATATGACTGGTACAAACATGATAATCCTGACCCGCGTGTCATGCAAGAACGTGACAACATACCACGCTCATAGCTTGCTCGCGGCTGTTTCGCCAGCTCCCCATATTCTAAATTTGGTATCACGTGACGCGAAAAGATGACGAAGGTAAAACACACATCCGAACATGATAGTCATGACATGTCAGTTATGTACGGCATCATTTACCGCAGCCTCGTAACGTGTGCTGATTTTAAAGGGGCATCCCTATTGAAAATCCTGTGTTTGTGGAGGCTGGAATTCTTGGAGGATATGGTGGGAAGAATAGTGGATATGGTCGAAATATATGGTGGACACGGCGGAAGCTGTAGTGGGCATAATGGCTGATGACGGCGAGAGTGAAGAAAATTATGGCAGATGGTGGTGATGGTGGCGAGCTAATGGTGGTGACGGTGGAAAATGCCGGCTGATGACGTCTAGAGTGAAAAAAAGGTGGCAGGTGGTGGTGGTGATGTTGATCCAATGCTGGTGACGGTGGAAAATGCCGGCTGATGGTGGCGAGGCAAAAAGTGTTTGATGGAAGGCTTGGTGAGCAAGGTAGATGACACTGGCACGATGGAACCTTGGTGGATGATGGTGGCATGATGAAAAAACACATGACAGTATGTGAAATCACTTATTTGCAGTGTTTCATTCTTGAATGCGCAGAGATATATGTTTACGATCACAAGAGACCAACGCTGCTCATTGCGTTGTCTAGGAGGTTTAGTTTTTTTTTTTATTCCTGTGGTGTCAACTATACTTCAAATTTTTTGGAGCCTAGAATATGCGGCCGTGTATATATTTACATTTCACGCGCGAACTTACATCAGTTTGACATCCGCCATTTGGTTTTTTTGTTGTTATGTTTAGAACACTAGAGCTGTCACTATGAACAGTGACAATAAACGCTTTACACCGGTGCGCAGTTGTTGAGAAATGAATGAGCTCCAGTTCGTAATCGCCCTTATCAATGTTATAGCAGAACACAGAGGTCACTTGATGTCGCCACGCTAGAAATCCAACTCTGGCAATTCTTGCACACTCTATTGCTTGAGCCGTACTTTTATGTTAACAATGCGAATATGCATACACTTTCCCTTTCGACATGCGTTGAGACGAACCCCAGCAATGTTGACTGTCACCCTTCTGTTCTACCACCATGGTTTCCACCAAAGGTTAGTCCTACAGACCGAGCTCGTACAAGTGTTATTGGCGCTTCAGGGGATCAGAATAAACAATTTTGACGAGTAAAAATGACAATACCACACAGCAGTGGCATTACTTAACCTAAATGAAGTCTTTTTTGAACTAATATGATAGCATAATGTTTCTGACGCACTGAACTCGTTTTCGCTAAGCCGTTATGTAGTTGTTCCAAACGACAGAGCAACATCGGTGCGCTGGCCCGACTAGGCTGTGCGTTGCGCGAAAAACATCACAATCAAATGTGTGGGCGTATCCATCGAATGAGCATATAAGCGTCATAAAGCCTAAACAGATATCGCCCTTTGGAAAGAGAGATAAACGGATATTAATCGTGGCAGTAACCGCCGATGAACTCTATCTGCTCCTCAGAGGAGTCACTGAGTTGTTTTTTTTTTGCGGTTGTAAATTGTAACAAATCGTAACTACAGACTGCTTGCGTTTTGCTAACGTAGCATCGCTCTGCGCAGCATGCGCACGCGTCAACGCTACAATGAAGTATATTGGGCCTTTCATGATGCGATCGCGGCCGTTTTGCTAGTTCCACATATACCCATGTTTGGTGTTACGTGACGTGAATGGATGACGAAATATATGGCTGGTACAAACATGATAATCCTGACCCGCGTGTCATGCAAGAATATGACAACATACTACGCTCACAGCGTGGTCGCAGCCGTTTCGCCAGCTCCACTTATACTAATTTCGGTATCACGTGACGTGAATAGATGACGAAGGTAAGCGTTACATCCAAACATGAGAATCATCACACGGAAGTCATGTACGGCATTATTTACCTCCACATCGCAACGTTATGCTGATTTTGAAGTGCCATATCAAAATTTCTCATTCGTGCTTCGCATATCATTCATTCGCACTGTACGTGGAATCTGCCAATTTTTTTTTATGAACATTACCCGTAGCAGGGACAGCTTTTCGCCCTCGTATAGTAGAGTACTATAATTGCTAAACACTTTTAGGGGCGAAGCTCTTTAGGCCGTGGGTCGTGCGTCCCCAATGTATGTAGTAATAGTTGTAGTCGTCACCGCCGTAGTAGTAGTAGTTGTAGTGCGTTGTTCTCGTACGTAGCCTCCTCCACGCTGGACTTGAGCAGCGGCACATGCGCATCAATTGAATTGAGGAGGAAACCCACGTATCTTAATCGTGTCGAGGTACTGGGATCATTAGCCAGCACCTCAATTACAAAACTGTTATGGTTGAATTAAAGGATAGGTGGATTTATTTACAGGGTGAGGATGAAGTTCGGCCAACGCGGTAGAGATGGAGTCGCCAGGCCGCACCAGACAACGTCGTCCTCCTCTTCTACCTACCCGGCACATACTACAGCCCGGCTCATACCGTAGCAATATATAAAAAGATAGCTGTTTCGGAATTAATAACCAACATATACGAGTATGGGTCACTTAATCTACAATAAATTTTGCCTTCAATTTGATGCTTACTAAAAGAATTGACACAATATCCACGATGTGAATGATGGAGAGTGAAGCGAAGCTGGCTCCGCATGGCGCCGCCATGCCGCTTCGGCCTCCCGTTCTCGTACGCCGGGACTTTATCGGCGCCGCCATGCAGCTTCATGGCATGCTTCGGCCTTGCGCGCTCGCACAATGCCGTTTCATTTTCAAGCGCGAGCCACCACCACCTTGTACGCACGCCGCACTGTAGCATTGGCCATCCGCCAACCTTCATAACGCGCGCGCGCGCCAATACGGCTTTTCTTTTAAAGTCCCTGAAAAAAAAAAGGTAGCGCTATTCGTGTCAGTGTGCAGGCTCCTGTCCCCTCGCGTGCATCGAAGATAGTCAACGACGCTAGTTTACGGGCGGTATATCTCCTGGCCGCAAAGATGGGCATTTGCTCATCTTTCCTTTAGAGATCATTTAGGCACTGGGGTTCTAGGCGATCCATCGAAAGAGTGATTGCGAAGGAAAAAAATATGAAAACTAACGTTAAATGCGACGATGTGACGAGTATATAAGCAAGTGGCATGCAGTGGCAAAAATATCACCACAAGCACGCAATACTCAATGCGATAGCCCACGGTTTGCGTAAAGACGCGCTCAGTGGTGATGCTATCGATGGTGGGGCCACTGCTGTTCGTGTAAACTCGGTGGTGCTAAGAATTTGTAGCATGACGCACTAGCTTTTGAGAAGTTATCACAAGCGCCATATTGTTTGTCCGCTTGTCTACAGATGCCACCAGCGTACATGTTCAGCGTACCCGAGGCACCACCGCATGATGAACACATGGTGCAGCAGTGCCCGAGCTGTACAAGCATCTGGCACATCCAGTGCGCCCGCATGCTTTAGCATTCGTAGTTTCCTGGTGGATACTGTAGAGGTGCTGCTGTGGTTGCTGGGAGAGGATGTAAAAGCGAAAGGGTGCGATTGGCGCTATATTGGTTTTTTTCAGGGACTTTATTTTAATTTACTACACCTCACACCCTAGCGTAAGACACTGCTAATGAACACGTGACCTCCAACTTCTTCGTGTGACGTCATTCCTATTTTCTCGCGCGCTCGCACATCGAGGCTACGTCTTCGAGCGCGAGCCACCACCACCTTTCCGGGTATCATACTTTTTTCGGTATACCACGAATCTTCAAATGGCCACGACTGTGCGTCGTGTGTCTGTCTGTTCAACGCACGGACGAGCGGACGCACAAACGAACGCATGGACGAACGCTGGGACGAATGCATGGATGCACGGACGCAAGGAATAACGCAAGGACGGACGGATGCATGGGAGAACGCTGTGACGGACGCATAGACGAACGGACAAAAAACGGATGGATAGACGCACGAATGGATGGACGCAGAGACTTATGCTTGGAAGGACAGGCGCAAGGACGAACCAAGAGAAGCACGTACGGACGGATGAATGAACGCAGGGACGGATGCACAGGTGGACGCACGTGTGGACACACTAGAGGACGAACGGACGCACGTACAGACGGACGGATGCCAGAACGAACACACGGACTGACGGACGCTTCGCCCACTCATCATCGTTCACTTCATGAATATGCTTTGAATTTATTATTTTTCATACTACAAGTCACGCCCTCTAGTATCGTTGCATTTGCATTTTTCAGGCTATATAGATGCATTTCGTTATATGTACAAGTACCGCCCTCTACGGACAGTTCAAAAAGTAACGATAGGTGGCTACATACGATTACGGCTAGACGCCCAGCCCTCGCCTTAAGGACCTTCGCTCCTGAAAAATAACGGAATATTGATGGGGTGAATAATAGAGAGTGGAACGAGGCTGGGTCCACACGTCGTTGCCCCGTCACTTCGGCCTCCTGTTCTCGTACGCCGGGATCTTGTCAGCACCACCACGCAGCTTAACGCACGCTTCTTCCTCGCACACTCGCACATCAGGGTTCCGTCTTCGAGCGCGAGCCGCCGCCTTGTGCATACGCCGCTCTTCAGCCTTGTCCAACAGCACGCCTTCTGAACTGGCGCGTCCCAAACTGGCTTTTATTTTACTACACCGTGACCTCTAGCGGGCGATGCCGCCGACAAAAACGCGATTGCCATTGTCTTCGTGTGACGTCATTCCTATTTTCTTCTGCGCTCGCACATCAGGGTTGTGTCTTCGAGCGCGAGCCGCCACTGCCTTGCACATATAATACTTTTTTATCAGAAAATCGTGAATCATCCGCTGGCCGCGTCCGTTCATTATCTGTCTCTCTGACACATGGATGGATATACGGATGAATGGGTGGATGGACAGATGTACGGACGCAAGGACAAACGCAGGGATAGACGCACGCACAAAAAACGCATGGATGTATGCACGAGAGGACAGACGGACGCATGAACGAATGCACAAAATCACGGACACACGGATTGACAGGCGGTCGCAGAGATTTATCTATTTATTTATTTAATACATACTGCAGACCACAGTTGTGGTCCTGGCCGGACGAGCACTTGAATAGCACAATAATACAAAAATAGCAAAAGGGACAAAAAGTGAAACGGCGGACATTGCATTGTCAATCCAACACACAATTAACAACACTAACAAAAAATGAGGCTATACAGTATCTAATAAGTTTGGCTCAGAAATGGAATTCCATTCAGCCATGGTATGCGGGAAAAATGAAAATTTGTAAGTATCGGTATGCGCTTGGTATGGTGTTAGCGATCTAGGGTTATGGTGCCGCGTGTGTTTTGTGGTCAGGGTGGATATATACAGGGAGGGGTCGATAGCCAATTCATGTTTAGTAAGTGAGCAGAGGAAATCGAGACGAAATTTTTGTCTTCTTAACTGAATCTTGGGAATGTTATTGGCAATCAATAATTCAGAGGGAGAATCCGTGCGACGAAATTTTGAAAAAATGAACCTGACAGCTTATGAACGGATAGACGCACTGATGGACGGACGGATGCATGAACGAACGCAGGGACGGACGCATGGACTGAGGGGCGGAAAGACGCGCAGATAGACGCAAGGATGGACGCACGAGAGGACGAACAGATGCATGGACGGATGCATGAATGGACGGACGCACAGATTAACGGATGGATGCACAGACGCACGGATGGACGAACGCTTGGACGAACGCAGGGATGGACGTATGAACGGATGGATCGACACATGAATGAACGCAGAGACGGACGCATGGATGGACGCATGGATAAACGAACGGGCAGATGGACGGACGCTTGAACGGATGCACGAATGAACGGATGCGCTAATGAACGCATAGCCGCACGGACGGACGGAGGGACGCTTCGCCGCACTCATCATCATTCAATCCATGCATATGCTGTGAGTTTTAATATTTATCCTACTACAACTAATGTTTTCTAGTATCGTACTATTTGCATTTCTCAGCGTATGTGCAATTCGTTATATTAGAAGTACCGCTCTCTACGACCAGTTTAATATCTACCAAGAGGTGGCAACATACGACTACGACGGGACGCTCAGCCCACGCCCTAAGGCGCTTCGCACCTAAAGACCTAGTATCAAGTCTTTAGGACGCACTTTGACCACTATCTGGTTGCCACGTCGAACTCGCTGTGCGTAAGCTGCTTCGTTTTAGCAAGGTTTAGTGAATGTTGGGCCACACTTCCATGTCGCTCCTCTAGTCCACCTGTACCGCCTCTCCTTTAGTCCTTGGAATGTCTGCTAGATGGCGGTACTTTCATACTTTCTTATGATGAATATGTGATGAAAATTGCGAGATGGCGGTCCATCGAGTGTTAACCAGATGAACAAATTGATAGACAGACACACGAACAGAGGGACAGACAGATGCATGAACGCACAAACAGATGTACGGACACATGGACGCCTGTAAGAACGTATGCATGGACGGACGGACGCATGGACGAATGCACGGACGGATGGACGCGTGGACGAACGGACGGTAGAAGTACAAAGGGACGGATGCACGAACGAACGCATGAACGGCCGCAAAGATGGGCGCGTGGATGGTCGGATGCTTCGCCCCACTCATCACCATGTACTCTACGAATATACCGTGGTTTTTCTGCACACAACACAACTTGGTGCAAAGTTTGTGCGTTTCTCTGACTGTTAACTTTCCCTGGCATGATAACTGCAGATCCTCCCTAACGACTCAGTGAAAATTCTTCGCATTAAAAGCAACAACTAAAGCATGGCCACTTACAGCTCAGTGAGATGCCTTACTTGCTTCATCAAACGTGACATGTGGTAGTCGGCATGGAGGATATCATCAACACGACTCATGCAAAACAATTGTCACGCGATAAAGTAACGCTAATACGTCCTCGCGACGTGGGATTTCATGAGAGCCTGTCATCTTGTCAGTCTCATAAGGTGGCGTCATTGTGATGTTTCCGAAAACGTTTGGTGCCACTGGGCGAAGGTAGGTATATTCCTAAGGCACTGCAAGGTCAAGTAAGAGGCAGAGCGCTTTCAATGCGCTTTATTTTTGAGGCATGCAGTGGGAAACCGCATTGACAGCTGCAAGCATTGGAGATGGGGGGGGAGGAAAGGATGCAATATAGACTCAACAGAAGAAAATGAATAGTTTTTTTGCCTTTGAGTCAGGAATCGTATAACTTTTTGGGCACTGACCCCACAAGAGCACCGTGCAGGCTGAAACCGCAAGCTGCAGCCTGTCTATATTTAAAGAACGGAAGAAGTAGAGAAGATAGCTTGTACTGATAATAGTGAAGCTTCATTAGGCAATACTAGCATAGTGATACGATGAGAAAACATTGCTTTTGATGAGCTTCTTCAGTCACTGATGCGTATTGTCCAGACACGTTCAGGCCGCATTGTTGTCACAGTGAAGCATTTTAAACGTAACTCTATTCGTGTGTACTGACATCGTGAAACCTTTCACGTGTATTACCAGTGCATAACGATTACGCATTCACAACGTCAAGTTGAAGCTATACAACGCACAATTTTGTTTTGTGGCTAATATGAAGGCACCGATGACGTAGTGCTTAGAACATTAGCCTTGCATGCAAGAGGTCTGTGGTTCGAATCCCGGTGCCGCGCTGTTCCCAACCGAATTTTAGAAAGTCCGCGTGGGGATAGAACTGCATTAAGAGGCCTGGGGAGCGGCCTCACTGGTGACCACAGCCGCTAACACACTCCCTCACCAGAGAAGGATTGGCCACACTGGTGCAGTATCTGGCCATTGCCTCCAACATGCATACGTCGGTTAACTCTTGGCCCTCAGTTCCCAGTGGCTGCGAAGTTTCTGACCATGGCGGTGGTCAGATCTTCAACGCAGCAAAGGGTGCTAAGAATCTTTGGATCCGGACAAGGTGCCATTGGAACCTGAACTTGGCAACGTTTAGCGGTAGAACCTTATCTAGAGAAGCAAGTGTAGCTGTACTATTCTGGAAGCTAGAGGGCAATAAATGAGATGTAATAGGGCTCAGTGAGGTTAGGAGGACAGACGAGGACTATACAGTGCTACAGAATGAGCACGTCCTTTGCTATCGGGGCTTGGCTGACCGATGAGAACTGGGAGTGGGGATCTTTATCCACAGAAACATAGCTTGCAACATAGAGGAATATTATAGCATTAATGAAAAGGCGGTAGGTATCGTAATTGAACTCAATAAGGTATACAAGATGAAGGTGGTAAAGGCTTATGTGCCTATATCTAGCCGTGATGACGCGTCAGTTGAAGGCTTCTATAAACACGTAAAATGGGCAATGAGTAAGGTAAAACACAGTATACTATACTGATGGGAGACTGCAATGCAAAAGTAGGAAATAAACAGGCTGGGAACCAGGCGATAGGAGAATATGGCATCGGCACTAGAAATGCCAGAGAGGAGCTATTAGTAGAATTTGCAGAATACCATAATTTACGGATTTTCAATACCTTCTACTGAAAGCGAGGGAACCGTAAGAGGACATAAAGGAGCCCAAATGACGAAAATAAGAACAAAATCGCTTTTATAATTAGTGTACCATCAGGCATCGTGCAAGACGTAGAAGTGCTGGGCAAGGTACGATGCAGCGACCATAAAATGGTACGGTCCTGAATTCGCCTAGACTTCAAAAAGGAATGACAGGAACGGATACGCAAAAACCCATCAATGAGCTAGCACTGAGAGGAAAAGTACAGAAATTCAGAGTCTCACTACAGAACAGGTACTGTGCTCTTATCGAGGAAAACAGTCTTAGCGTTAATGCAATGAATGATAATCGGACGAGTATCATTACGGAGTGTGCAGTGGAAGTTGGAGGTACTGTAGTTAGACAGGACATTGGCAAGCTGTCCCAGAAAACTAAAAATCTCATTAAGGAGCGTCAAAGCATGAATGCCTCAAGTACAAGAGAAGAAACACAGTTGGTAGAGCTTTAGAAGTTGATTAATAACCGTAACGTATTCAATGTAAGAAAGTATACCATGGAGAGAACAGAACACTTTCTGAAGAATGGAGGAAGCGTCAAATCAGTAAAAACTTAGGGTAGGCAAAAACAGATGTATGCCCCAAGGGACAAAGGAAGCAAAGTAATCATCAATATGGATAGGATAGTAAAATTAGCGGAGGAGTTTCACAGAGATCTTTACAGTAGCCAGCACAACGACGACATTTATATAAGAACTACATGTAACCCAGATGAAACCACACCAGTAATGATAGAAGAAGTCAGAAAAGCCTTGAAGAGCATGCAAACAGGCAAAGCTGCTGGTGAGGAGCAGGTGACGTCAGATCTGCTGAAAGATCAAGGACAGAATGTGTTAGAAAAACTAGCGACCCTGTTTCCGAGGTGTCTCCTGACGGGAAGAGTACCAGAATCTTGGAAGTATGCTAACATCATTCCAATACATAAGAAAGGAGATGACAGGGACTTGAAGAATTGCAGGCCTATGAGCTTGCTCTCGTAGTATACAAGCTATTTAAAAAGGCAATATCAAACAGAATTAAGACAGCCTTAGAATTCAATCAACCGAACGAACGGGAAGCATTTCGAACAGGCTATTCAACCATCCACCACATTCATACTACCAATCAGGTTCTCGAGAAATGCTGAGAGTATAGCCAACCACTATACATAGCCTTCATAGATTACGAGAAGGCGTTTGATTCAGTAGTAATATCAGCAGTCGTGCAGACACTGCGGAATCAGGGCGTAGGCGAAGCATATACAAACATCCTGAAAGAAATCTACAGAGGATAAACTGATACCATAGTTCTTCATAAAGAAAGCAACAGAATACTAGTATAGAAGGCCATAGGGCAGGGGGATACAATCTCCCCAATGCTATTTACCGCGATCTTACAGGAAATTTTCAGAGGCCAACAATGAGAACAATTAGGCATAAGAGCTAATGGAGAGTATTTTGATAATCTTTGCTTCACCAATGACATTGCATTGCTGAGTAACTCAGGGGACGAATTGCAAATCTTGATTTTGGAGTTAGACACGATATCAGAAAGGTGGGCCTTAAAATAATCTACAGAAAACGAAAGTAATGTACAACAACCTCGGAAGAGAGCAGTCTTTCGAGATAGGTAATAGTGCACTTGAAGTTGTAAAAGACTATGTCTACTTAGGACAGGTAATAACCGCGAAGCCGAACCACTAGACTGAAGTAACTAGAAGGATAAGAATGGGGTGGAGCACATTTCGCAAACACTCTCAAATCATGACAGGTAGATTGCCACTATCTCTCAAAATAAAGGTCTCTAACAGCTGCATTTTGCCAGTGCTTAGCTACGGAGGAGAAGCCTGCAGACTTACAAAGAAGGTTCAGCCTAAATTGAGGACGACGCAGCGGGCAATGGAAAGGAAAATGGTAGGTGTAACAGTAAGAGACAAGAAGAGAGCAGTTTGGATAAAAGAACAAACCGGCGTTAAGAGTATTATAGTCGAAATCAAGAGCAGTAAACGGACATGGGCCGGGCATATAGAACGTAGACAGGATAACCACTGGTCAATAAGGGTAACTAACTGGATTTCTAGAGAAGGCAAGCTAGTTAGGGAGAGACAGAAGTTTCGCTGGGCAGATGAGATTAAGAAATTTGCGGCTATAAATTGGCAGCAGCAAGCAAAGTATCGAGTTGACTGGCGGAACATGGGAGAGGCATTTGTCCTGTAGTGGACGTAGTCAGGCTGATGATGATAATGATGATGATAAAAATTTGGGGTTTCGCAGCACGCCCAATTGATTATACTTATTGTTTCAAGTTCCCACACTATTATACGATTATAAGATACACTTCAGTTGGTGGCTCCGGAGTCTTGGATACCCTCGTGTTCTTAAAAATGATATTAAACTGAAGAACGCGAGTTCATAGATTCGAGTGCACTATATAATGAATTGCCCTATATAAAGTTTGCCGCTGTGACTGACAATCACACCTTGACCCTCGAGCTGAGCACATTTCTCGTGGTACGCTACAATGGCGGGTTTCTTTATCTATAATGAAGTTAGTTGCCATGAAAATTAACGCCTCCACTTCATATTTCTACTTCTCCAGGACAAGAAGAGAGAATGACAATGAACATTGACGCGAGCATAGTTCATCTAGCTTCATGAGCTCTTGTTTATTCCCCGAGAAATTGCCAGTGCATTAAAAGTGTTTGTCATCTAAAGTGCCAAATTATTCAATCAATAATCAAAGTACCTACCTACAACATGATTTTCATCCTCACGTCGTTCCTACAAAGTGAAATGTTTACGTTTCAGGCGGGAAGTTCCTCTGTCCTGCAGTCACTGTAATAGCATAGAGGTCAATTTAGCGAAAGCCTGTAGCTCATCTGGTGTTATAATTGCCTTCATAGTTTAAGAATCGCGTACGCTCACACTATATCGTCACTCGGAGACTAGACACTCAGCAAGGTTTACACTTTGAGCTCACAAATTTAGATAACCCTTAGAGAAACAACAATATTGACATATTAACACGCCATATTGTAGCTGACCAGCTTTGCTAACGTGCGTACCTTCACAGGGCGAACAGCTCTGTTACAACAAAAGCAATCAGAAAATTACAAATTGAGTCAATTCATGTCGTATATGTCAGCCGCCACTTGTGTCCGACACTGCTTTCGGAAACAATGAGAAAAAAAAGCACAGAATTCAGCACGATGTGACAACAGGCCCTCCAAGTGGCAGTTGAGAGCTTTATCATTGTGCCACGCCAGTGACGTAATTTTTTTAGCAAACATACTCAATACCAGCGTCATCTCGGGCAACGAAAAATGGTAATACAGCTTGGTAGAGGAGAAAAATTATGACCATGTGTCAAAGAATAGGAAATATGTTACGAATGATTGATTTCAGTCCCCTCACAATAATAAAAGGCTCAGTCATTACTCTTTAATATTGTCAGCAAAGCACACATAAAGACTGAGACGTCTGTAGCGGATTCAATGCAGAATGATCCATAATGACAAAATCAAAAGGTCTCTACATAGCAAATTACGATTACTTCATTCGTAGTGAGTACTTTGCAATACTGCTTCAAGTTGCTACCCCAAGAGAGTCTGTAAACACAGGCCGCTTTTCTAGCTTGCCTTTATCTTTGAAAGTATCTAGTGAAGAAACATATTTTAATAATAACCAAGTAAATTGAAAAGCCCTTGCACAATTAGCTTTATTTATAATAGCCGTAGTATTATATACCAAGTGGTCAAGTGGCTTAGTATTAGCGTATTGTCTCAATTTCGATTTTTCAGGAAATGTCTTTCTAGAAAAATAGGAAACATACTGCTTCCCCCATTTCGCATTTCAGAAAAGACTTTTTTTTTGCGCATAAAGCACGTCATGATTATCAGTGGCTTTCCTTACTGATGAAAGGCCGCTGTTTATACAGTAAATGAAAATAGCATTACGTCGGTTTTTCTGCAAGTACTCTTGCCTAAGAAGCTAAATTGTTCATTGTATTTTACCATTGCACAAGTATTATATACCTTTATTTAGACTATAAAGGCATGCCAATACTTTACGGAAAAACGCAGGGTGAGTGTGTAATGATTCAGTATAGCAACGCCTTTTTATCTCTGTATTTGGATAACATTGTTAATGATTTAGTGTTTTTGGTATTATACTATGGGAGAGCATAAAGCCGTCTCTTGTGCAAGCTTACGCGTTGCTATCGCGAAATACCGGAAGCATTATCATCATGTATGAAGTACACTGTGTCCGTGGACGTGACCCTGCAGAGCCTAGAAAGTTTGGCCGCAAAACGTGACAAAGCATACACCCAACCGAAACATGTGTGCCACGCGAGACCACACAAAACCTTCTAAGCATATTCGCCGACGCCCCTGAACTCACAGGAACACTAGCGTTGTAGACGATGCTAGCACGTGATCTTTATCGCACTATCAGAACAAGGCATGCCTTCTTCGTTGGCTAACAAGAAGTGCTGGCAATACCATTTTATGTTTACCAACTTGTTCCCGGTAACTCTCTTTAGAATCATAGCAGAGGCAGATAAACCGAAGAGCGCACCTAGCTAGCACTTCGTGGCACGACTGCTGGCTCTGAAACGAATGTGAATCGCTCTGGTGAGCAGAAGTAAAACAGGAAGCAGCCGCTCAAAGGTGCCTTTCATCGGTAGACAACCGAGCCTACTACGTGAGGGCACCTCTACGCGCTAGTGCAGAGTAAGCATTGTGCGGCTGGTGCCGGAGGGCGCAGTGCCGTTCGCCATGGCAACCATTTGCTCAAGCGATTTTGTCCGTCTTGATGATACCGTCTGCACGTTGCTATAATATTTTCATCTCCACTCACTGGAAAAGCCACGCTTCCTTCCGCGGAAGCGCTTGTTTTGTCAGGCATAGTTCTCTTCTTGAGAGTCTACTTCCACAGAATTTATTTTTCTCATTTGCGCATTGGGATCTTGCAGAATTTCTTACGTTATATTGACATGCTTATAGAAAACTTTGCACCATGCTCTCTGCAAGAGCGATAATTGTTGTCTTTTCACATTGTGAAGAATACTCTTCTGTTGATGATTTCTAAGCTATCAGTTCTGCTCAACGCCCTAGTGATTAGGTTTTGTTCTTCATTCAGAACTTAGAACTGCCCAGGAAGAGAGTATCTGACATTTATATCGTAGTTCTTGGAGGTAACCCTTTTGGTATTATAATTACCCTTGTTGTCCACAAAAGGAGAGAGCTTACAACTTTTATTCAGGCAAAACTAGGCACTACAGGATGGCAGCGAGCACTAATGCTACATGTGAATTCTTAAAGGAGGAATAAGAACTAGAAAATGTGATTCGTGCCGAACACCAGAAGGAAAGATAGAAAGCCACGGTCACGGAATACTGGTCATTAAAAACTCATTAGCGTCTCTTGTAAACGCTTCTCTCTAAGATGAGAACAAAGACCCCTTGTTCACTTTCAGCAAATAAACCTTGAAAAGCAACTGCGATATAGAAGTACAGGAACATGGCTGGTGTCTGAAAAAAGAAAAGCAAAAACTGCATGAAACTAAACACCACTCAGTGGAAGTCTTCAATACGTGTCTTCTCTTCGGTATGTAATGAAATGGGTTACCACGAAGGACACACTCACTTGAAAGAAAAGAAATAATAATTCATAAACGCAAAAATTCCAGTATCAAACAATGTGCAGCGCAAAATAATAAAGTAGAATAAAGGTGATACGATGTACTGGAAGGTATTAACGTTGAGCTTTTCGGCTCTTTGATCTTACATAAGTCATAAAACAAGAGGCGAGAACTGTATTCACCGCTACACGGTGCGAAGGAACACAGAATGGTGGAAGTGGTGTGAGAAAGAGCAATAAAGAATAGCGTGAATCTATAAGCAACAGTTACAGCCCAACTAAGCGCCCTGTTCTCTGGCCCCATTGTAGACGAAAGAAGCGCCTTTCACCACCTAATTACCTAGCGCGATTATCTTCCTTTTTGTTCTTGCATCCACCTGATATCTGCACTCACTAACAACTTAACTAGAAGGTACTCACTTTTAGAGCTCTGTATCTCCTCCATCGGAGAAAAGTGGTCCAAACGGTGGTCGCGAGAACTAGCGGCCCTGCAGTCAGTTTTTGCACTACTCTCGACACTTAGTTTACTTCGGCGGCGTTCCACGGCGGCTTTCTCGTTATACTACAGTGAAACCGAAACATTTGTCAAGCTTCCAGTCGACATTCTCGCGTTGCATATGCGGACTGCTTATTTGGATGCGCACAAGGTCACCTGCATACGTCGGCCCGGATGCGTTGCTCATTGCAGGTTGGCTACGAATCGTTCTAACACCTACAGGGAAGCTGTCCGCGTTGCGTATAATTTTGGACGACGGAAGGCTCTAGGAGAATGTTAATCTTCAATGTAGTTTCTATGAAGACTGCTAGCATTTTACCTACAGCCGTCTCGCCTGGACGAAAAAAGACCCAAAACATCTGTGAAAGCCCCAAGGAGTTGACTGACATGATAAAAAATGCTGAGGAAAAACAGAGATCATGTTTTTACTAGGTAAAAAAAAGACCTTCACGAAAAAACGTTACCAAGCCTTATACTTTTCACTAGAGAACTCATTGCAATGACTATCTATCGAGAGCGGAGTGCGAATATTTACACCACATTCCCCTGCTTTCTAGCGTTTTCCACCTTTCCCAAAATGTCCTGATTGGATTTCACGCAAGAAAAAGGACATTCCCATCACTATGTAAGGTATCACTACTCTAGGCAACACGTTCTGATAATGAGCGATAATACTCAAAAGATGCAGTGGCCACCACTCCATTTCTTCAAGCACAACCCAAAAAAAAGCACCAACAAGAGATTTTCGTCAAATCCGTCTAAACAGCTTTTTCAAATGCATAGCATTGATGGCGTCGTAGTAGTGCCAAGCCTTTGCTGCGCCTCGGAGACCATCTATGGTAGCGAGCCGTTTATAGTCATCCGGCCAGGCATGACGTAAGCCGAAAGGATTTACCACCTCTGATCACGCGTCGGAAACGTTTTGCGAGCCCGAGGATTCCGAAAGGTCCTAAATAGCTGGAGGTGGTAAGGTGGTAACCCGGAATCCAGAACTCAACGACGCCAAGCTGTTAAGTTTTTGCGTCAATCATATTATGGAACGCGTGAGCTCCACGGCGAAGTCGGGTGAGGCACCCACCTTGCATGGATTCACGTACGCGGAGTATGCAGTACTAGCAGCCCTCACGGTAGCGAGATTCATGCCCAAGGAAGCCAGGACGCAACTCCTTTGAGGCTCATACGTTGTACGAGTTCAGGGTAATGACGTGTCACAAGGAGAAGACTGAACAGCGTTCCCGGGAAACAGAGTGCTGTGCGCTGTTTTGCCGACACCGCGATATAGCTGTCCTTCGGCCACCGAGGAGGCGTGCACGCCGTTCTTGAAGAATGGTGGCATAGTGGCCTCCAGCCGTAGCAGGGTCGTGGTGTTTATTGTCAATTTTCAAGGAAGTGTGGGGGGCGTTCTTTAGAAGGACCGATCCTCGGCGTCGACGACTCACTGAGGAAAAAGTAGACTGTCTTCACTGAGGTTCAGTACCCGGACTGCACCATTGTAAGGAGGCAGACGGAAACAGCACCCGATCCTGGGCCAGCTGTTGTATTCTTCGTCTTCCTCTTCCTCCAGTTCGCGCCAGCTGCCCGCACGCCATATCATAGATCGATGCCGCTTTTCGTCCTCACAATAAATATATATATATATGTATATATATATATATAAGGGAAAGAAGTGTATACCTAAGGGCTCGTTTTTCCGTGTTTTAACACAATATTAATGAGATCTAACAGACAGTAATGCCAAGGATTGTACAGGGGAAGTTATTAGAACCAATGGAATGTAAAGAAGAAGAAAGAAAAGTGGATGAAAACATAACCAGCCGTGAGCAGGAATCGAGCCTACGACCTTCGAATAACACGTTCGCTGCTCTAACCACTGAGCTAACTACTGAGCGGCCATCCCCCCATCCACTTTTTTGGGTTTATATGTGAATTTAGAAGTAGGAGTGACAGTCAGCGCCATCTTTAAGCCAAAGTACGAGTGTGAAAACACTCTTATGCGCATGTTTTGGCGTCACGTAGCACGTGAACTTATTATGAGCGGACAGCTGATTAATTGTCCCTCTTATACAACCTAAACACACCAAGTCTGCCAGTACGAGACCCTCGTTCAATGAAATAAGGAAAAGAAGTGTATACCAAAGGGCTCGTTTTTCCGCGTTTTAACATATTATTAATGAGATATAACAGACAGTAATGCCAAGGAATGTACAGGGGAAGTTATTAGAACCAATGAAATGTATATATATATATATATATATATATATATATATATATGGACCAAGAAGTGGAGGACGGGCAAAACGAAAACTTTTTATTTTTCCATTTTTCCTACGTTTCAACCGAGGACCGGCCTTAATCAGGAGTTTTCCCTGATGAAGGCCGGTCCCCGGTTTAAACGTAGGAAAAATAAAAAGTTTTAGTTTTGCCCGTCCGCCACTTCTTGGTATTTTTCCACTGGAACCAAGGACACCTTCTTTTTCATATATATATATATATATATATATATATATATATATTCTAAAAGAACAATACAAAGAGACATCGCCTGTGGTTCAGGCCAGCCGTTACTTATCTGCCCTTAGTCATTCATTTTATTCCTTATTCTGTAAAGCCGGCGACGCATACACACTGCCCCTGTTCAACCTCGAGCACTTGCGTTGCTCTTTGTCATTACACTCGGCCTCAACTGCGAGCCTGGCGGCTGCTGACAACGTCTCCGATGTGTAGCATTGGCTATGCTGGAGTGGCCGAGCTCGGCCATGCTCGTACTTCGCCTTGTCCGCCTCAGCAATGGTGCCTTCTGGAGGACGACTCTGGCTGTGTCGGGATGGTCGATGCAGACCTTGTCTATGCTACGGTCGACGTTGGTTACTTGGACGAGATGGCCCCATCAACTTATACTGACTCTAGCGAAGTCACCGCATTGGCTGCATCTCATCGATCTTGTTATACCGTCGTAGTTGTATAGAGAGCGCTAAAAGTTGTGCACGGTGTGCTGGTCCCTGCCGCACTCAGCGGCAATAATTGTGCTGGTTGCGGTGTGTCAAGGAATGTCGGGGTGTCTGCTTCAATGCTCATTGAGTGCATGTTCATTGGTAATTGAGTACAAGAGAGGAAACCTCAACTCCCGGTGGTTTGTCTCTGATTTCCGTAGCTGTGTTGGTTATTCTAGCCTCCTATACCATCACTTCGTTGAGTAAGATGGGAACGTCACTGCCACCGTATTTTGGAGCCCGTCTACGAGATGCTGGAGCCGTCAAATGCGGAGTTAAGGCTGTGGCTACCTTGTGGCGGATAGCATTGTCCTCAGTTGGAACGGTATTTGGCAAGTGGTAAACATCTGCACACTCGGCCAATGACTGCGGTGAGGGTCTGGCTGATTGCGAGGGAGCTGAAACCGCCTCACTGTAGGCGGACGCGTCCAAGCAATCATGCAATGGCCAGCTTAGAGGCAGGTTCACCAGCTGCTGTCACTAGCACGTGGTTTGAGTCTGGGTCATGCCACGTCTGGAAGACGGTCGTAAAGCTATGCTTGGGCGCTCAGCCGTCAAATCGAGCTCACTGCCTTCATAATCCTCTGACGTTGGATGCTTCGCAGAGCTTGCTGTGAAGGTGCTACGAGACACAGGTGGATCATCACCACCGCGCTCCTCAGCAACTCGGTATCCAAGAGTGGGTACGTTGTTACAGGGTGCAGCTGCACCGACAGCACAACGCCCTTCACGATCTCTGTAATCGAGATCTGAGAGCGTGGTAGAGGCCCAGCTGTCCCGCTGTGGTTTTGTGTTTAAAGCTCCCATGAGGAGTGCACAGAGGGTCGGTATCGAAGGGGCTGTCGGTGCATGATGGCCGGAAAACAGTAGTAAAAGGGGTACGCCATTGAGAACAAGGCTGATGTTGCACACTTTCACAATTATATATATATATATATATATATATATATATATATATTTATATATATATATATATATATATATATATATATATTTATATATATATATATATATATAAGGGAAAGAAGTGTATATGTACAAGCTCGTTTTTTCGCGTTTTGACACAATAATAATGCAATCTAACAGACAATAATGCCAAGGAAAGTATAGGGGAAGTTATTAGACCGAATTGTAAGGTAAAAGGGAAGAAAAAAAAGTGGGTGAAATGGTAACTTGCCGTACGCAGGAACCAAACCTGCGACTTTCGAAGAACGCGTTCGATACTCTACCACTGAGCTACTACGGCGGCTATCTTCCCAGCCACTTTATTGAATATATATGTGATTTTAAACGTGGGAGTGTCAGTAAGCGCCATCTGTAACCATGGCGTTGAGTGTGGCACACTCTTTATATGGCAGTTAGTGTGGCTCTCTCTCTCTCTATATATATATATATATATATATATATATATATATAGTGTGAGCGCTGACTGTGTACTTCATCTTCATCTGCATGACAAAACCATTGTAGTGATCATCATCGTATATCACGCGGGCTGGCTCTCTGGCTCGTGCGCCTGGATTAAAGAAGGATAACCTGGTTGCTGCCGTACCGGACGTGGTCTCATAAGTGGTGGAGCGTGCTTTGGTTCCCACGTCCTCCTGCTCTACCCGTCACCCCTGGAGCTCCGGTCTGGTGGACGGTTGTGTCCTCAAGCAACAGCAATGGCAGAACCCAACCCGCCCACTGCTGCAACCGCTCCTTCTCAGCCACTTAGGCTTCACTACACCGTGAGTACCTCTCATCGAGACCCTCCGGTATTTTCCGGCCTTCGCAACGAAGACGTCGAAGAATGGCTCGACAGTTATGATCGAACCAGCGTTTGTAATTATTGGGACGAGGCGCACAAACTGCGCTACGTTCCTTTTTACCTCGATGGCGTCGCTAAAACCTGGTATTACAACCACGAGAGCGACTTCTCCAATTGGTCGGCCTTCACGGGGCATCTCCGTCAGGTATTTGGCACGTCTGCAGGATGTTCTGTAGTAGCGAAACAGAAGCTCGCAACCCGAATTCAAGGGGACGACGAATCGTATACGTCCTACATTGAAGATATTCTGGCTCTCTGTCGCCGAGCACAAAATGACATGACGGAGGCCGACCGCGTCCGACATCTACTGAAAGGCATCAACTCTGTGGCCTTCAATGCTCTCGTGATTCAGAATCCGACTACCGTCCGGGACGTCATCACTACATGCCAACGCCTGGACGCGCTTCATTCCATGCGCCTTCCACACGCCTCCTGCGACGCTCGCTTTACCAAAGAGCATGAATTGCGGGCCCTTATCCGCACAATTGTCAGAGAAGTACTTCACGGCCTTATTCCAGGCAACCCTACCGTGGCGTCTGTCCACACACCTCCTCCCAACCTGCGAGAGATAATCAAGGACGAACTGGCATCAATGACAAGCGCTGCACATGCCCCGTCTCCTGTGCGCTTCCCAGTGCCTTCGTACGCAGAAGTTGCATCGCGGGCCCCTGCACCAGTTCCAACCGTGCCTGCGGACGTCGGATGCGACCATGTGGCTGCGATGACAACGCATGCGCCAAGGCCACGCCACTATTCTACATGGCGTCCTCCTCGCCCCATCTGCTTCTACTGTGGCATAAGGGGTCATATATCCCGTTTCTGCCACCGCCGCCTGCAGGATGAACGACGTGGTTACGCAGCTTACGAGAGAGACTTTTCCCCGAGACCCGATGAATACGATCCCGCACCGTATCCATCCACCTTCCGTCAGTCGCCCTCCCCTCCACGCTATCATGCTGGGCCTCATCCGTCTCGTTCATCTCGCCGCCGTTCTCCGTCACCGTTTCGGCGTACGTCATCACCCTTGCGTCCCGCTCCGATCTCTCGGGACTCGGAAAACTAGAAGGTGCAGTTTTTGGAGGGGAAACTGCTTGTCGTCGGAACGCTACAACTCCTCCGTCTCGTCCAGCCAATTTACTGCCTGTTTCTGTGGAAGGTGTTTTTGTTGACGCCCTTATAGACACTGGAGCCGCAATTTCGGTAATTGATCGTGAATTGTGTTTTCGCCTGCGTAAAGTGCAAACTCCTTATGCCGGTCCCATGTTATGCGGTGCTAATGACAGTCCAATTTGCCCGACCGGGTTGTGCACTGCTCGTATTCTCATCGATAGAATCCGTCATCACATACAATTGGCTGTGCTGTCTTCGTGCGCTCATCAGATAATCTTAGGCTGGGACTTTTTGTCAGCGGCGTCTGCTGTAATTTCGTGTGGTCGGCCCCTCATTCGTATTACGGACACTGAGCTTTCTTCTGCTGCCGACCTTTCGTCGCCCAACCTTGTGACAGCTGCGGATTTCCTCCTGCCTCCCGGACGAGAACGTGTCCTTACGATCAAGTCACGTGACATTCTAGATGGTGACGCTCTGGTTGCTCCTTGCCAGCGCTGCATTTTTCGAGGGATCACCATCGCATCTTGTTTAGTGCGGTTCTCCCGTGGTTACGCAAGCATCACGGCCTGCAACACGACGCCAGAACCACTTCTTTTGCCTGAGGGGACCACTGTTGCCAGCATTACCGAAGAAGCACCGCTTTGTGTCGTCACTGGTTCATCTGCTTCGTCATTCTCAAAGTGTATGCCAGCGGAAGATGCATTTCCTGCTCTCAAGGCCACTTTGTGTGAACATCTCAACCCAACGCAAACGGATGCCTTGCTATCGTTATTAATGAAGCACAAAACTTGCTTTGACGTTTGTTCCGAAGGTCTGGGTCAAACAACAGTGACCGCCCATCGTATTGACACCGACGGATCCCGTGTGATTCGCCGCCGCCCTTACCGTGTGTCGGCTTCTGAGCGCAAGCTTATAGAAGAACAAGTCAACGACATGCTCGCGCGCAACGTCATCAGGCCTTCGACAAGCGCATGGTCTTCTCCTGTCGTACTAGTGAAAAAAAAAGGATGGCTCGGTACGGTTTTGCATTGATTACAGATCACTCAACAAAATCACTCGTAAGGACGTCTACCCAATGCCTCGCATTGACGACGCTCTTGATACTTTACAAGGTGCCGAGTACTTTTCAAGTCTCGACTTGCGCTCCGGTTATTGGCAGATTCCAATGCACGAGTCTGATAAAGAGAAGACTGCGTTTGCTACGCCTGATGGGCTCTTTGAATTCAATGTAATGCCTTTCGGCCTGTGCAATGCCCCAGCCACATTCGAACGGATGATAGACACGGTACTGCGGGGATTAAAATGGAAGACCTGCCTTTGCTACCTGGACGACATTGTCATTTTTTCGTCGAGCTTCTCACAGCACCTGGAACGGCTAGACGAAGTCCTCACGTGCTTAGCTAAGGCCGGTCTCCAGCTCAACACTAAGAAGTTTCGGTTTGCCAGTCACAGCATCAAGGTATTAGGTCATGTCGTCAGTAAACATGGCGTTGAGCCCGATCCCGACAAGGTTGCCGCGGTGCTGCACTTTCCTACACCAACCACACAGAAAGACCTCCGCAGCTTCCTTGGCTTAGCGTCGTATTTCCGCCGCTTTGTACGTGATTTCGCTACTATTGCGGCTCCTCTGCACAAACTTCTGACCACGAGCGCACCCTTTGTCTGGTCGGATGACTGCGAAGCCGCTTTTCACACCCTCAAGCGATGCCTCACATCACGGCCAGTGCTTCGCCATTTCGACCCTGCAGCACCTACTGTGCTACACACTGACGCAAGTGGACTTGGCATCGGTGCTGTCCTTCTTCAGCGGAACCAAGCTTCCGAAGAACAAGTCGTGGCCTACGCGAGCCATACTCTGTCAAATGCTGAGCGAAACTACAGCATCACTGAGCAAGAATGTCTCGCCATCGTGTGGTCCATCCAAAAGTTTCGTCCTTACTTATACGGCCGGCATTTCACAATAGTGACTGACCATCATGCTCTGTGTTGGTTATCGTCTCTCAAAAATTTGTCGGGACGCCTTGGCCGTTGGGTACTACGATTGCAAGAGTATGACTACAGCGTCACATATAGGTCGGGCCGAGAGCACCAAGATGCCGACGCTTTGTCCCGTTGCCCGCTCTCGCAAAGCGCCGAAGTGTCCCCTTCCATCTGTTCGTCACCGCCCACCAAAGTGACCAAACAGACGGCTGCTCCTTCGAAACAGTTAGTTGCCTCGGCGGACCTTCTTTCGTCCACAGATCTCGCCTCGCTCCAACATGCCGATACCTACGGCCGCACAATCATCGATCGGCTCACTGGCTTATCGCGTGCTCCAAACAGCCGCCTAAGACGACAACTTGCCCGCTTCAAGCTTCAAGAGGGAACATTATGTCGGCAAATTTACCATCCTCTCGGTAACCAATGGGTTCCCGTCATTCCTCGCTCACTTCGTCTGGAAGTTCTACAAGCGTTTCATGACGATGCGACAGCTGGCCACTTAGGGTTCCACAAGACCTACGACCGCCTCAGGACTCGCTGCTTTTGGCCTGGCCTCTCCACTTCTGTCGCCAAGTACGTCGCTTCCTGCGCGTCATGCCAGCACCGAAAACGTACCACGTCCCTTCCCGCAGGGCCACTGCAACCACTGCCGTGCCCGTCCACTCCCTTTGAATTTGTGGGCATAGACTTATACGGACCTCTTCCGCTTACGTCAGCCGGTCACCGCTGGATTGTTACTGCCGTAGACCACCTTACTCGCTACGCGGAGACGGCAGCTCTTTCATCTGGTGCTACCTCTGAAGTAGCTGATTTTTTCCTTCGCGCCATTATTTTACGACATGGCGCACCGCGTGTGCTCCTTAGTGACCGTGGCAAGACATTTCTTTCACATGTCCTTGCTGAAGTCTTAAAGGCCTCTAACACTATCCACAAGACCACATCAGCGTATCACCCAGAAACTAATGGTCTGACTGAGCGTTTTCATCGAACTTTGTCCGACATGATCTCTATGTACGTGCAACCAGATCACAAAAACTGGGACACAATACTTCCTTTTGTCATGTTCGCATATAACACTGCCATACAGCGTACAACGAATTTTAGCCCTTTTTTTCTCGTGTATGGCCGTGTACCGACTTTTGTTCTGGACACCACCTTTTTGTCCACATCTTCCAATCCATCTTCATCTCTCCCGGAAGAGTTCGCCGCTCGCGTCGCCCGCTGCCGTGAAATCGCCCGCGCCAACACTGCTACCATTCAGGACAAGAGAAAAATCGACATTGATGCGAAGCGTCGAGTTGTTGTGTTCCGCCCAGGCGACGAAGTCCTTTTGTGGACACCTGTTCGTGTACCTGGGCTCTGCGAAAAATTCCTTCACCGGTATCTCGGTCCATACACCGTCCTGGAACGAACATCTGAAGTCAACTATCGCGTTGCTCCTGTCAACGCGGCTTCTGATCGTCGTCGCCGCCACACCGAGATCGCCCACGTCTCTCGACTGAAACGATATATTCGGCGTCCCAACCCTTTCTAACTTGCTGCCCTTTTTCGCGAAGGGGGGGAAAATAGTGTGAGCGCTGACTGTGTACTTCATCTTCATCTGCATGACAAAACCATTGTAGTGATCATTATCGTATGTCACGCGGGCTGGCTCTCTGGCTCGTGCGCCTGGATTAAAGAAGGATAACCTGGTTGCTGCCGTACCGGACGTGGTCTCATAATATATATATATATATATATATATATATATATATATATATATATATATATATATATATATATAATTTTCTCAACCTGCTTATAGCAGCTTTATCTTCGCCCCTGCCAGTGGGAAACTGTGTATACAACGGACATAAATAAATACAAAAAATAAAGAATAAGAGCTTTGTGAATTGGGGTCATCATTGCAGTTGCCGTTCTTGGAGCCCGGCAAAAAGGAAGTCGGGTTACTGTACTGAAGATAAATCTGCTCGTTTTAGCTACGCTTCATACATGAGAAACGCGTTTTCCTACAAGAAAATATGCGGTCTCAAAAGCACTCCCAAAGAGAGAAAAACGAGAAAAAAGAAATGCTGCGAGGTTAACCAGATGCTTGTATCCGGTATACTACCTTACACTGGCAGCGGTGCGCAAGCAATAGGCATCAGACTAATTCTTTTGCTTCTTGCAGTGTTTGCCGATTATTCAAGGACCAGTCGACAAGATTCTACAGATTTGCCACGAACTGCGACACATGTTCGGCGCCTGATACCTGCTGATCTGCTACCACGTGGTGCGGCATCACAAGGGCCAATTAGAAATGCGTCACTGGCTTCAACTGTTATAAAAGGCTGCCAGCTCCGCGGCCTCACACAGTTTCGCAACGGTGCGCAAGGAATCGGCATCAGACTAATTCTTCTGCTTGTTGCAGTGGTGGCTGATTATTCAGAGATTAGTCGACAAGATTTTGCAGATTCGTCATGAACTGTGACACACTTTTGGCGCCTGATACATGCTGATCTTCTACCATGTGATGCCGCATCACAAGGGCTGATTAGGAAGGCATCACCGGCTTCAACTGTTGTAAAAGGATGCCAGCTCCGCGGCCTCACACAGTTTGGCAGCGGGGCGCAAGCAATAGGTATCAGACTAATTATTCTGCTTCTTGCAGTGGTGGCGGATTATTCAAAGACCGGTCGACAAGATTTTACAGATTCATCATGAACTGCGACACACGTTCGGCGCCTGATACCTGCTGATCTACCTTGTGGTGCTGCATCACAAGGGCCGATTAGGAAGGCGTCACCGTCTTTAACTGTTATAAAAGGCTGCCAGCTCCGCGGCCTCACACAGTTTACCAGCAGTCTGGAAGCAATAGGCATCAGACTAATTCTTCTGCTTTTTGCAGGGGTGGCTGATTATTCAAGGACCGGTCGACAAGATTCTACAGATTCACTATGAACTGTGACACATGTTCAATGCCTGATACCTGCTGATCTTCTATCACGTGGTGCTGCATCAAAAGGGCTAATTAGGAAGGCGTCAGCGGCTTCAACTGTTATAAAAGGCTGCCAGCTCCACGGCCTCGCACTGTTTGGCAGTGGTGCTCAAGCAATAGACATCAAACTAATTCTTATGCTTCTTGCAGGTGAGCTATAGCCCTGGTTTTCCCTGCATATGTTATAAGTTTCTGCGCACTGCTGCCAAGCTCTGTTACGCTGCATCTATTGCATCGTAGTCTTGAGTTTCTTATTTTTGTATTGTTATTTTTTTCGCAACAATGACAAAAAGTTTTGTGAAGGCTTTAGATGATTTGAAACATGAACTGAGACTTGAAATGTGCTCTGTCAAAGAAGGTGTCAAGTTTTTCTGTGATACTTGCCATGAAACCAAGGCGATTAACACAGAACTGAAAGCTTTCAGGCAGGAACTTAGTGTTGTGCTACAATATAACGGAGCTCTCAAAAAAGAAAATAAGCAGCTATTGCAACGATATGACGAGCCTAAACAGTATAGCCATTTGAAAAATTTTGAGCTTAAGGGGATCAATCAGTCGACAATGCTCTTGACATCATAAAAAAACTTAGTGAAGTCATTGACGAACCACTCTGTGCTGTTGATATTGACACATGCCACAGAATATTAACACGAGTGACGGGCAAGAGTGACATTATCGTTGGTTTCGCGCGACGCGATAAACAACAGGCAGTATTTGCGAAACCTAGTAAACATCGTATCACAAATAACATGCTGGGACTTCCTGGACTTGATCAGGTCTACGTTAACGAGCATTTAACTCATGCTATTAAGCAACTACTGGGAGCCACAATTGCCCGCAAGAAAAAATTGTCTTGTCAATTCGTATGGACGAATAGAGGCAAGATTATCGCCAGAAGGAATGAATTGATTGATTGATTTATATGTGGGGTTTAACGTCCCAAAACTACTATATGATTATGAGAGACGCCGAAGTGGAGGGCTCCGGAAATTTAGACCACCTGGGGTTCTTTAACGTGCACCCAAATCTGAGCACACGGGCCTACAACATTTCCGCCTCCATCGAAAATGCAGCCCCCGCAGCCGGGATTCGAACCCGCGCCCTGCGGGTCAGCAGCCGAGTACCTTAGCCACTAGACCACCGCGGCGGGGCCAGAAGGAATGAATCATCGATTGCCATGAGAATTGCCAATGAGGCAGATTTGTGCTGAATATCTCAATAGGTCCATCATTTTCCGCTGAAACAATCATGGCAATGTTCTAAATACTGACCTGTTCTCTGTACAACCCTGAGTCTTTCAACGCTAAATTCCAAAACCCACACCAGGAACTATCTCTTATCCACTTTAATGTAATAAGCATGAAAGACGAAGGCGATCAACTCGATCATTTTCTTACATCATTAACAAAAGAATTTGATATATTGGTGTTTTCTGAGACTTGGCTGCTCACGCATAATGACCGCCTTCATTTCATTAACTATGCATAAAATGGTCTCCTACGTCCTAGCGGAAGAGGTGGAAGTCTTGCTGTTTATGTTAAATGTCGCCACCCTCACTCTGCACTTGACGACTGCGCAATAACTTCCCGGTGTTAAATGTTTGACTGTATCACTGTCTAATGTAACTGTAGCAGCAATTTACAGACCACCGACTGGAAATAAGAGACAGTTTCTAAATTTTCTTGAAACATTGCTGGAACAAAGTTCTGCCACTGTTCTATTTGCGCTCTTGGGTGACGTTAACATAAATTTGTTGGACGCAGATTTGAGCACTCACGATTTCAACAGTGTTATTTCATCTTTACCATGTTACAATCACATTACTTTACCAACTTGAATTACTGTTCACACCACCACTCTTTTAGGTGTCTGTGTTACACGCATTCAACCAAGTAGTATTGAATGTGGATTGTTGAGTTTCGGACATTACTGATAATCATCCAGTTTTTTGCTTTATCAAAACAGTGCGAGATCGTAAAGGTACAGTTGATAGTTAACGCGAGATATAAATGAAGATAATTTAAAAAAAATTCATTTCATCGTTCAGAATATAAATTGGAATAGCAGATGCAATATTGTTGACGTCAATTTGGCGTGCTCAAAATTTACTTCTAAGTTCTCAGACGCCTACAACAAGGTTTTACTCTAATTAAAAAAGAATGAACAGGAAAAAACTCATAAATCCTTGAAGAAACGAAGAATTACTGGAAAAAATTCGCACTAAGAACAAGATGTATCATTTATTCATTTGAAATCGGGAACCCAGTCTTTTAAAAGCACATAAAATGTACCGCAATCAATTAAATAAAGAAATAAAGCCAGCAAAACATTTTATTGAGTGATTCACGAGAATTCAAAACGACAATAGGAAAGTATGAATAGAAATAACTAATTTAACAAAAGAGAAAGATAATAATGTGCTGAACAAGATTAGTGCGCCAAATGGAATGTTGTCTGGTTTTGATTTAGCCTGTGCTTTCAATGAGCACTTTGTCAATGTTGGTAATTCACTCGGTAGTCCGCCTAAACTTGGCAATGCATTCAACAACGCTGCCTGTTCTTCATCAAAGTCTTTGTTTTTTCAGCCACATGCCCTCAGGTTATAGTGACTTTCATCAACAAGTTAAAAAAATTTGTATCTTCAGGTCACGACGATATAAGATCAGTTCCCATTAGGTACGTTGCGCCTTTCATATCTGACGTATTGGCTTATCTTGATAGCCTAATGTTTACCACAGGTGTGTTTCCTAATGACCTAAAATTTTCAAGGTCTGTCTAATATACAAAGGTGGTAACAAAATAGACATGTCAAACACCGACCAATTTCTGTGTGGCCAGTATTTTTGAAATTATTTGAAAGATCCATAAATTTCTGGCTTGAATGATTTTTTTAACTAAGCACAGCATGATATCTGTTTGCTAGCACAGTTTTCTAAAAAAAGTCCACAAAGCAAACGCTGCTTGTTAGTGATATAAAGAAAAAAAAAGAACGGTCACCTAATACAGCAAACACACACAAGAAAAATTATAAGAATGCTTTAAATCTCAAGAAAATGTCTGTTTAGCAACACAGCGTCGTTTGAAGGAGATGTCAAAACTTCTAGCGCATTTTCTTACCAGAGGCAAATTGTTCCAAAGCTTAGCATCAGAAAACTGTATCAGTCTTTCACCTCTTCTTTTCAAACCGCACTCCTCGCTTTTCTAGCTATTCAAAATACCCTGTAACTTGTCTTCATCATGCTCATCTTTTCTAGGCTGTAAATTTGTGTTCCTGCCTTCCAAATACCAGATTTTCTGTCACTTTTACACTTTTTTATATGTTTCACGCTGTACTTTGCAATTGTGTACTTTTTGCTGCCTTTATGATAATGTAATGTCACTTTTGTTGTGTTGATTCTTTCTTTTTACAATATTGTACGTTGTGTCGGCTTTCAACCCATTCCCCCCCTATGTAATGCCCATCTGGGCCCTTAGTGTACCTAAATAAATAAATATACATTTGAACACAAAGGAAGGTTAAGATTACCGATGTAAGTGTGTCGCTTATTTAGCGACAAAAACTTAAAAATGGTGCGGGAAATAGGCGCGTTTGTGTTTATTATTTTGTTTATTAAACAGAAAGTTTTGTACCTGCGTAAGTCTTTAAATAGAAGTGTACGCGGTCTCTGAAATTGAGTACTCGACGGATAACGCAACTGGGACAAAGTAATCAGACGCAAAGCTCGTTTTTGTAATCGGATTAGGGGAGTAAGGTATGACGAGTACGTTTGGCTCCCCGATTCACAACAACAGCTGAGGTGGCAATGAAATTGGCTGAAATATAATGTCCGCATCAAACTCAAGTCAAAGTATTGACGTGCTCGTATCGTAGTGTAGCAACTGAAAGGCAACTTTTTGCAAACAGTGTTGATTCGCTCTCTCCAGTTAAGGTTATCGTCATGTGTAATACCTATATATTTATATTGGTACCTTTCGCACGTGGAGCAGCCGCTCTTACGCATTGTGATATCATTGCAGTCTGCTTTGTGTTCCTTTTTTTTGGCCCAGTGGCACTGAGTTGCTTTCTCGTGCCGCGTAAGGATAGCAGCGTTCCTAGGGAGGCTTTTCTTTCCCGTCGGTGTCAATACGCTGTCGGCTAAGGGCCGTGCCCTTCCTGTTGCGCATCGTACAAGGAGAGGAATTCCCCGCGCACACTGTGGCATAATATTTTCTGGGCACTCACCTTCGGTATTTAATGCCTAATGTGCATCTTAGTCGGGATCGAAAATCAGTAACACTTCCTTCGTTTTATGCAACAGCTGTCGCATTTTTTCGCCATGTCCAGTCGACTTGCCCGGGGGTAGATGTGTTGGACAATCCAATCGTTGACACAACAACCGCTTTGTTGCTCGCGTTAGCTCCTCCGGCACGCCACACCCCCTCTAGTCGTGTGTCTTGGAGCACGCTAACGGCACCATTTCTACTTGGCCACCTCCGGTATTTGATGTGGCGGCTGGGGTGGGGCGTTCTTCCTACCCTTGACCACCTCGAGAGGTGGAGAATGGTCCAGTAAGCAACATGTCTGAAGTGCTGTCTACGGGAAACACATCAGCATGTTTTAAGACAATGCGTCGTTGCTCGTGTTTTCTGGAGGGCCGTGCATGCTGGATTTCGTAGCTTCGGAGTAAACCGCTTTGTTTTTTCCGGACGTTGTTCTCGAGGCCGATTCACTTGCCTTCTCATTGTTGCTGGTGCCTACTACTTTTAGTGCAATCGCTGTGAGGCGCTTGCAGCAGGTCATTGCTATCGCACTCTCTTTCCGATTTTGGAGCAGCTGTACAAAGAAATACTATCTTTTTTGTCGGAGACACTCTTTTGTCTGGGTGAGGGGGAGTTCACTCGAAACTAGTCCTGCCCTTTTGAGTTCACCTTGGAGAGACGTGTAAAGCTTCTTTTCAGGCCTGCCTGATTTTGGTAGGTTAATGCTTGTTTTGGTAGGTTACAACTCGCACAAACGCCTTTTAAATACTACGTAAATATCTAAGATATAGAACTTTACATTTTATTTGTGTGTTTTTGTTTACCATGTATTGTACATACGTAAACATATCTTTTTGTAACAACTGTTGTGTATCTGTGTGTGTTGTGTTCGGTGTACATATGTAAAAATATTTTTTGTAAAACTTTTTTGGTGCACCGGTAGATGTAGTGTTCTGTCGCGATGTTATATTGTATTGTAATTGATGTTTACTTGTTCGTGAGAATCCATTTCGCTAAACACACCCAATGATATATCGCAATGATTCTGGGCATTATAAGTACGAGTGATCGCAAGGTAAAATTATTGCGGCTACCAAAATTTTTTAGCTAGTCACTGTAGCTGCATTAGTGACCATTACTAACGCTGTTTGTAACGATGAGGGCAGTAACAATTACTAGCCTCCCCGTTATTACCTTTACTTACTAACCAGTTAGAATACATATGTGACAAGCAGTTAGTAAGCTGAAGTTAGTAAGTACTAGACCCTTTTTTAAGAGTGTAGAAAAAAAACTAGAAGTGACAAGATGTTCGGAATAGACTAGCTTCATTGTTCATGTAATCATGAACAATGAAGACGTTCATCGTATATAGATACGATGAACGTATCTATATAAGAAGTACTGATTCAAGTTTAGGCTGTTAGAGGATATATATCTTTGTTGGTTCGTCAGCCCATTTAGAATAAGGGACAAATATATCTTGAGGATAATTGATTGATTGATTGATATGCGGTGTTTAATGTCCCAAAACCACCATATCAATATGAGAGACGCCATAGTGGAGGGCTCCGAAAATTTCGACCACCTGTGGTTCTTTAACGTGTTTTCAAATCATTGCACTCGGGCCTACAACATTTCCGGCTCCATCGGAAATGCAGCCGCCGCAGCCGGAATTCGATCCCACGGCTTGCGGGTCAGCAGCGGAGTACCTTAGCAACTAGACCACCGCGGCGCGGTTCTTAAGGATAATCGATTATTGATATTGCAATGGTGTCTTGTAAGCGCAAGCTTTTTTTTCTCCTGAACAGCTAAGATGGTTGAGGGGTTTTATGAAATCAGGTAGTCCATACTGCAAGGACTCTGCTATCCGCTACAGCAGCTCCATGGCGCACGGTCAGAGATTTCGGACACGATTCATAGGAAAGCGAAGTTCAGAACATGTTCAAAGTAAGAATTGACTGATTTATGGAAACTTCTAGTCTACATGGTGATAGCTACATGCATTCTTCCTGACGGACACAAAAAAAGTTTTATACCCAGTGTACTCAAGCAATAGCGGCTTTTATAAAACTAAATACGTACATATTGCGTCATTCTACCAAATTCAAAGACTAGACGAAATCCTACGCAGACTAAAGTGATGCACTCTACTGTAATAAACAACTGTACTGCAGAACATTCCTAAATGTGAGTAGGAGGAGTAGGAAAGAACTTTATTCAGAGTCCGGCGAGTAGGTGGGGTGTGTGAATGGCCCCGCTTAGGTTACGGTCAGGAGTCGTTGAATTCTGGCGGCTTCCTTGGCCCGCTGAACGGCCCACAAGTGTGTAGTAAAATTCATTTTCTGACATCAATACAATTTGAGCAGAACATATATGTGTGTATGTGAAAAAAGTCTCTAGAAATTTAGAGTACTTGATACAGTAGTATGGTAGCATAAAGCCGTCCCAGTGCGTAATATTACGTCCATCACATTCCGATATTTAGAAGGTCTGTTTAGAGAAAACGTTCAACAATTCAGAGTACTCGATACTCAACCATGAGAGAGCTGAAAGTGGTGCCTTCGGCCTCACACACATGATTTAGAAAAAGTATTTACCAATTCAGGGTTCTTGTTTCTCTAATGTATAGAAAACATGTTTAACTATTTCGAGTACTTCGTACTCAACTATGAAAGAGCACACAGTCGTCCCCCTAAAACAACGAAAACTGGTCTTCAACGGGGACATAAACAAGGTGGAATGACACAAGATGAAGCTTAACATGTTACGTGCAGCTTATTAGAAGAGGCGGTTGCTTTCTTGTGAGACACACACGTATGAGTGGTGCTGGTTTTTACTTCAACACTCAAAAATCTCGGTGAACTTCAGCGTGGATTTTGACAGCTGGCTCTGTCAAGTTGTTTGCTTTTGTTCTAATAGTATAATTTTTAATTCCTGTATGCGCAGTGATTACATTGGCAGTGATGGTCATTGACCACTGATAAGCGATTGTCGTAGATGTAAGGAGCGAAACTGGCGTGCGACGAAAACGGCGGCGTCACACTCCAGTTCTGTAACTGTAGAATGGCGCTTTGACTTGCTCAGTGACCGGCTAGCATAGAAGACGTGTTGAGCATTGTCGTGGTGTTGAACGAGCACCGCTCCGAGACCAACTCCACTAGCATCGGTGAGCATTCCGTCGGAGCAGAGGGATCGAAGTAGCCCAAAATTGAGGACGATCTCCAGTTTTCTCACAATTCAGCGTCCAGTGGAAATGCATACCTTTTTGCGGCAAGTCAGTCAGCGGATGGGCTGTTTCGGTAAAACTAGGCACGAAGCAGAGTGTGCATACGCTCAGAAAGCTTCGCAGCTCCCTGAGAAACTGCGGCTTTTTGAACTAGCTGACGGCGTGAACTTTCTAACGGTCTTGCTTAACGCCAGGTTTCTCCTCAGAGTGTCCCAAAACCAATGTTTACCATTACCCGAAACGACATTTTAGGGGCGGAACAGGGAAGTTCATTGCAAACTGGTAACAACATTCCAGGTAAGTAAAACTGTATGGTGTAACTGTATGGTGTACTGTATGGTGTAACTGTATGATGTAACACGCACTTCAGTGGCGTGTACAAACAAGAGAACATAGACAGGATGTAACACACAGCACTTCAATATTCTCACATTTCACGAATCACTCAAGAAAAAAAAAAGAAAAAAAACGCAAAAAAGCAGTAAATTAGAACAGATTCACATTTTACGTGCGACGAGAAGCAATTTTTTCCCCGAGGTAAAACGGCAGCAAAGGAAGTTCGATATTTCCATTACGAACTCCAAAAAAACCGTGTATGCCACCTTCTGATAAAGGCTTCTTCACCCTAAGTTTCAATCTGTTCGGCAAGGTACCGAACCATGATCATTCTAATGTTCTGTAACGCTGCGTATGCAGCTCGTTGGGGTTGTCGCCATGCTTCGGCCATACAGCGGCGACAAGACGCTGTACAGCGGCCATACAGCGGCGACAAGACGAACGTTGTGACGTACAGTACAAGTTGTTCAAATAAGCCCCTTTTGCGCTGTTGGCTCGAAGGAATTGACACTCCAAATTGACGACGCACGACGTGCCACACGCCTTTGGCCGCTACGCATTCAAACATCGTGTGGCAGATCGTTTCTCATTTACCGCAGTTGGGGCAGCGGTCATTGGGGACGACGCCCCAGTTTGACAGTCTCTGACGAGTGGGCAACGCGTCCCATCGCCGCAGCCAATCAAATTCTCTAACTATTTCCGGTACGTGGTTATTCCGCCATTTCTTCTACTTGCTTGGCCTCCATCTCTGTTTTTACTCATCAGTAATCGAGCGACTGACAGCTTCGAGATAGGTAATAGTGCACTTCAAGTTTTAAAAGACTATGTCTACTTTGGGCAAGTAATAACCGTGGAGCCGAACCACAAGATTGAAGTAACTAGAAGAATTAGATTGGGGTGGAGCACATTTGACAAGCGCTCTCAAATTATGACAGGTAGATTGCCACTATCACTCAAGAGGAACAGCTGTATCTTGCCTCTTGCCGGTACTTAGCAACGGAGCAAAAACCTGGAGACTTACAAAGAGGGTTCAGCTTAAATTGAGAATGACACAGCGAGCAATGGAAAGAAAAATGGTAAGACAAGAAGAGAGTAGAGTGGATTAGGGAACAATTGGGGGTTAAGGATATCATAGCTGAAATCAAGAAGAAGAAATGGACATGGGCCGGGCATGCAGCGCGTGGACAGGATAACCGCTGGTCGCTAAGGGTAACTAACTGGATTCCCAAAGAAGGCAAGCGGGTTAGGGGGAGACAGAAGGTTAGGTGGGCAGATGAGATTAAGAAGTTTGCGGGTATAAATTGGCAACAGCAAGCACAGGGCCGGGTTAACTGGCGGAACATGGGAGAGGCCTTTGTCCTGCAGTGGACGTAGTCAGGCTGATGATGATGATGATGAATCGAGCGACTGATTAACATTTCGCTAATGCGTGCGGGTGCGAGCTTTGCAAAGTATTCTTTGGCAGTGTCACCGTCCACCGAACGCTAGAGGCCTTCTGCTGCTTTATAAAAGGCATGTGGCGACGCTCCTTATGGCGCCACCCGTTCGTCCCTCGTAGTCGTAGTAGTAGTCATAGTGTGTAACCAGTTTTACATTTTGACCTCCACGGTGATTCCGGTGAGAGATTTCTTCTGTGCGTTGTTGAACAATAAAAAATTTGCAGCGTGCGCGTTAAGTAAAAGCCAAATTCTCCTGTCTCTCATTCCCCCTTAGCAGCCATTGGCATGTACATTGAGCACGATCTGACAAGAAAAGGTTGCTACGTGATACTCGCTGGGCATAACCTCCTTGGTTTTAGAAAGGTGTAGCGAGCGTTGGGCCGCAGTGCCATAAATACAGTGAACTAGTATATACCATTAACTCGAGGTGGTTAAACTTGAGAAGTAGACACGAAGCGCGAGTCGTAAAAAAGTGTGCGTGTGCCACCTCTCGTTTAGTCCCTGGAATGTCCGTTGAATGGCGGTGCTTCTATATGGGGTATTAGGGCACTGTGGGCAATGTGGAGTAGGGCACTGTGGAATTACAATAGGTATGATGTTGTGAGAGGAATATAGAAAGGGGTCATGGTTCCTGATCTGACGTTCGGCAATGCTGGCTTGTGCATGAGATCAGAAGTTCAAGCAAGATTAGAAATTAAGCAACGTGAAATAGATAGGCTTGCCTTAGGAGCTCACGGGAATACAACAAATCAGGGAGTACAAGATGATATGGGATGGACATCATTTGAGGTCAGGGAAGCTAGTAGCAAAATAAAATTTGAGAAGCGATTGAGAGAAATGGGGGAGGAACGTTGGGCTAGGAAGGTATTCACTGACTTGTACATGAAGATTGTCGATACAAAATGGAGGGAGCAAACCAGAATATTGACTGGTAAATATTTAGAAAACAGCAGGGGGCCATACCAAAAAGAGTAATCGGTCAAGAAGAAAGTGAAGGATGCTAAGACCAATATGTGGAGAATTGGCATGATTAAGAAGTCCGCACTAGAGATCTATCAAACTTTTAAACAGAAAATTGCCAAGGAAAGAATCTATGATAATGCTCGGGGTAGTTCTCTACCGTTTGAGGCCAGGACGGAAGTATTGCAAACCAAGACATATCGGGCCAAATACGAAGGGCTAGACACGGTATGCAGTGCGTAAGGAGAGGAAGAAGAAACTGCCAAACATTTGATAATGTTCTGTAAAAGGCTTCACCCTATAGTTCAGGATGATGGCGCAGAGTTTTTCAAAGAACTGGGGTTTAGGGACAGGGTGGACAAAATAGACTTTAAGCGGGTGGAATTAACTAGAACGAGGTTATCTGATTGGTGGCTAAAGTCAAGGCTCGAGTGAAATGCTTCACTGTGCTCAAGCTCACTATTTAACGAAAAAAATAAATATAGTTTTTGGTTCAATATGTATTACGGCTTGGTGGCGCTAGCCGTCGCCCGATCTAAAGGGTACAGCCATATCTATCCATCCATCCATTGAATATATTGTACCAGACTAGAAAAAGGTAGAGAAGAGAAGCAGAGGAAGACAAAGAGTCTTGGCACGATCGCAGCGTGCTGCCGCACACACTGAAACTTATTATTTAGCTGATACACTGCAATGATTCAACTTTCAGGAGAATTTCATATAACGATTCCACCACAGATATTCAACAAATTTTATTATTTCCCCCCCCCTTTTTTTCTTTTTTTTCTGACATTGCGCCAAATTATTTTACAGTCAAAACACAGTAATCATATTCCCCTAATATAGAAAATCTATAGGTATTTACTTGCATTAACCACCATCTTCTTGACCAATCCCCCTTAGTGGGTGAGAGCCACAAAAGAAAGGAACAAGCAAGCAAGGAAGCAAGCAAAAGACCATCGTTCACCTCCTGTAAATAAAACCATCTTATCACAGCTCGCTGCTACAGTTGTGGTGGACGTGCTGGACAATCGACACCCGAAGACGGAAAGTGAACTGCAAGTTCTTCGACGGAGCCGTCGCATTGCTGGACTTCCACCGAATCCATCTGGTCTGGACATGTCCCACAACGCAAATGAACACCGACCCCTCTCGACTTCTGCACCGACCAGTTCGGCTCCACAAGTGAGAGATGCTCGTCCTTTTGCCGGCAGACCAGATGAAGACATAGAGGCTTGGTTCATCCATTACAAACGGGTGAGCGCTGGTAACAAATGGGATGCCGAATCTCAGCTTTTGTACGTCGCGTTCTTTCTGACGAATACTGCATTAATGTGGTACGAGAATCGGGAGGAAACGCTAACGACGTGGGACAGATTTGTTTCTGAAATCAAAGAGCGTTTTGGCGACCCAACAACGATAAAGAAAAGAGCAGAACAGACGCTAATGCAACGTGCTCAAGTGCCAGGTAAAACTTGCACGACCTACACTTAAGAAGTCATAAAGCTATGTAGGACCATTGACTCCGGAATGTCTGAGGAAGACAAAGTCGGGCACATTCTGAAAGGAATCACCGAGGATGTTTACAGTTTCCTCATCGCGAAAGACACCTTGACATCTGTCACCGATGTCATTCGTAATTGCCGCACTTTTGAGCAACTAAAGACGAGGCGCATCACACCGAAGTTCAGCAGGCTACCCAATGTGACGACCATCACGAGCATAGACAGCAACCAGGCTCTTGATCTTGCATCAACAATCCGGCAAATAGTACGTGGAGAACTCAGCCTGTACGCGCAAGTGGCAAACTGCCCAAGCCATCATCCCCCCAACCAGCCACCAGAGTTCGAGCGAAACGTTGCTTCATTCTCCTCGCACCGAGTGGCGGAGGGCTTTGAGGATTCTGATGCCACACCTCAGTATCAGTCACGTCTATACGATAGAGGCCCTGCCTATGATGCACGATCACGACGAGCACAGCCACATTCTTATACTCGGGGCTCTCAGCCGGACTACGTCCCGCTCCGGCAAGGACAGTGCCAACCCTACTACCAAGATATAACTTAAGACGAATACAATGAATTCCAGAGAGTGGCAGAAACCCGTTCTTCGCGTGATAACGAACTTCCTCGCCGACAGCAGCAGCCCAGGATTTGTTCCATTGGTTATAGTATAAACCATGACCCTCCCGTGTGCTACAACTGTGGTTTCACTAGGCATATCGCTCGGTATTGCCGCCAACAACGCCGCCAACAACGCCGCCAAGCACGAAGGACACCAGCCATGTCTTCGCCACCAAGCCCCAGTGCTTCATATGACCTGCGGACAACCGACTTGTTTCCAAGGGACTGTTTTTCGCCCTAGACCAGATGCAGTGATTCGCCAGCATCCGAGTGGAGTTTGACACCATCATTCAACCGTTCTCGTCGCTCACCGTCTCCTCGGCGTCGTTCTTCTCCGCCGCCGGAAAACTAGCATCCACGGCCAATGAAGGTGAGGTCGCCAGACGGTCTTTTCAAGATATACCTCTGCCAATTGTTATGATCAAAAATAAAGTGAATGTGTTGATTGATGAAATGCCGACGATGGCGTTAGTTGACACTGGGGCGACTGTGTCTGTGATGAGCCTTGCCTTCAGAAACCGCTTAGGTCGCAAAGTTACGTTTTCATGGGACGATACAATCACCTTTCGTGGTGTAGGAGGCGAGTGGCTTAATCCTCTTGGTGTATGTGTTGTCAGTGTTTCATTGGCTGGAAAAGTATTTGTATCGGAATTTCTGGTTCTATCTGGTTGTTCGCACGATGTCATTCTTGGTATCGAATTCCTGGAGCAATGCGATGCTTCCGTTGACTGTGGTAGTGGGGAAATATCACCTAAACAATTTCTTTCTACCGTCGCTTTCCGAAGAAGACTACCGTGGCGAAGACAGGAACACACTTAGTGTGATTGTTGAAGTGATAGCACCATCTTGGTGCCTGACACCCGTTCGAGTCTCTTCCACAGCGGTTGATGATGCTTGTGTTGACCTCGTAGTGGGGCCTCTACGCAAGAACTGTTTTAAGAAGGACATACTTGTGCCTTGTTCTGTTGTGTGCATGACAAAAGGAGTAGCAACATTGTGGCCGCTGAACTGTTCTGCCACGCCGGTTGTGCTTCCTCGCGGGATGAAGATAGCTCTCTTTGATGAAGCCTCACGCAACTCAATAGCAGCAATGGCTACCGAGCCCCCACCTCTTCATCTGCTTGTGATATTCGTCATAATAAAAATCTAATGCTCGATATGATCAGCAAGACTCTCAGTACGACGGAACGGCAAGCGCTGGTGCAGGTCCTTTCCCGGCATGTTGCCGCTTTCGACTTCAAACATAGAGATGCACCCCTTCAGTTACCCTCGTCCCGTACTCGTCACAGAATAGACACTGGCTCTGCACACCACATCCGCCAAAATCCCTACAGAGTGTCATGCTCTGAGCGCAAAGTTATCGCCTAACAAGTCAAGGACATGCTGAACAAAGGGGTCGTGCAAGAGTCGTCCAGCCCGTGGGCAGCCTCGGTAATTCTTGTCAGGAAAAAAGATGGTTCCTGGAGATTCAGCGTAGATTAGAGGCGTCTAAACACTGTGACGAAGAAAGATGTATATCCCTTACCGCAGATTGATGACGTCATAGATTGCTTGCAGGTCGCTTCTTATTTTTCAACGCTTGATTTGCGGTCAGGTTATTAGCAAATACCTTTGAAACCCGGCGACAAAGGAAAGACTGCTTTCATAACTCCGGATGGATTATTTGAATTTAATGTCATGTCTTTTGGCCTTTGTAATGCTCCAGCCACGTTTGAAAGATTTATGCACACAGTATTACGTGGTCTAAAATGGGAGATATGCATGTGCTACCTTGACGATGTTGTGATCTTTGGCCGTACGTTTGAGCAACATAACAACCGTCTCAGTCTTGTTCTCGAATTCATCTGAAAAGCTCGGCTGGTTCTGAATTCTAAAAAAATGTCGCTTTGGCGGACGTAAATTCTCGCGCTGGGGCACTTGGTCGACAAGGATGGCGGCAGATCCGATCCTCGCAAGATAGAAGCAATGAGCTCTTTTAAATCACCGCAGTCCGCACGAGAACTTCGCTCATTTGTCGGCCCATGCTCATATTATCGTCGTTTTGTTCCACAATTTGCGGAGATCGTGTATCCGCTGACAAACGTCTTGCGACAGGATGCAACCTTCAACTGGATACCAGAGTGTGACGCCGCATTCTCACAACTTAAGTTTGTACTAACGTCAGCACCACTGTTGCATTACTTCGATCCATCTTGCCCGACTGAGGTCCACACGGACGCTAGTGGTATCGGTGTAGGTGCGGTGCTTGTACAACGTCACAATGGCGCAGAGCACGTCGTGGCATATGCCAGCCGTTGCCTGAGCAAATCAGAACGCAATTACACAGTTACGGAACAGGAATGCCTGGCAGCTATTTTGCCGTACAGAAGTTTCGTTTTTATCTTTACGGGAGGCCATTCAAGATAATTACCGATCACCATTCGTTATGCTGGCTGGTCGGTTTGCGTGACCCCTCTGGCCGCCTCGCACGTTGAGCGCTGCGATTTCAGGAATACGACTTTACGGTGTCGTACAAGAGTGGCCGTCGTCACGCTGACGCAGACTGCCTCTCCCGGATTCCTCTTGCGACTACTGACTGTGATGCTGAGAATTTTGACGACTGCCTTGCTGCTTTTACAAGCACGTTCCCCAACGCAGCTGATTTCCGGAGAGAACAACGCAATGATCTCAACTTGGATCCTATTTTTGCTGCCGCACGTACCTCCCAGCACAGCGGTCGCTTCACTGTCCGAGACAAGTTGCTCTATAAAACTAACTACTCCAGACCTGGAGCACATTTTCTTCTAGTTGTCCCCGCGAGCCTTCGCTCCGATGTTCTACGTGCGAAGCATGACGATGCGATGTCCGCTCACTTCGGCTTCATACGAACGCTGAACTGCACGCAGGAACGCTTTTACTATCCCAAGGTGTACGAAACGACGAAGCGTTACGTCGCTAGCTTCGAGACGTGCCAACGTCACTAGCGCCCGGCCACTGCTACACCAGGTCCCCTTCAGCCGTTAACACCACCCAGCACACTTTTTGAACAAGTAGGAATTGACATTATGGGTCCATTTCCGTTATCTAACAATAAGAAGCGTTTTATAATTGTCTGCGTAGATCATCTTACGCGGTATGCCGAAACCGCAGCTATTCCCTCTTCTACCGCTGCATCCGTGGCGGACTTCTTGCTTCATTCCGTGGTCCTTCGCCATGGCCCATCGCGTGTTATTATCAGCGACCGTGGCCGCCAGTTCACTGCTGATGCCGTCGAAGAATTACTACGCATGTGCACGACACAGTTCCGTCATTCCAAACCCTATCACCCGCAGACGAATGGCCTCGTTGAACGGACAAACACAACGCTGACCAACATGCTTGCCATGTGCGTTTTTTCCAATCACAAGAACTGGGATGAAGTGCTGCCTTTTACCACGTACGCGTACAACACGGCAAAACATGAAACAACGAACTTCAGCCCATTTTATGTGTTGTACACGAGGTTGCCACTAAGCCCTCTAGACACTTTCTTGCCCTTCATTCTACACGATGACGACTCTGTATCAAACACCCAGAACCTCGCGGAAGAAGCTCGTCGAATCGCTCGTCTTCGTACTCTGACCTCTCAACGTCGTTCAAAAGAACGATACGACGACCGTCACGAACCGGTTTTATTCGAAAATGTGACTTGGTGTTACTTTAGACACCGCAACGCAAGCGTGGATTGTGTCAAAAGCTTCTGTCACGATAATCAGGCCCATTTGTAGTTTTGGAGCGTCTAAGTCAGCTCACTTACGTAATAGCTCATCTTTTATTCAATGGTCGACGATCGAGCAGAACGCAGCTCACTCACGTTGCTCGCCTGAAACCTTTCTACCCTCCTTGTGCATCATAACTCCCCTTACGGGCTTCGTCTGCTTGCGGGGGAATGTAACAGACTAGAAAAAGGTAGAGAAGAGAAGCAGAGGAAGACAAAGAACTAGTCTTGGCACGATCGCAGTGTGCTGCCGCAAACAACCATCATTCACCTCCTGTAAATAAAACCATCTTATCACAGCTCGCTGTTACAATAAGATGAAAAGATGTGAGATGGTGGTACTTGGAGTGTTGAATAGATGGACGAACGAACACACAGACAGATGCATGAATGGACGAATGAACGGGCGCAGGGGCGGACGCATGGATGAACGCAGGGACGGACGCACAAACAGACGCATGCACGGACAGGCGGGTGAACGCATGGACGGTCACACAGATGGACGCATGGACAGACGGAAGCTAGAACGAATGGACGGACGGATGCTTCGCCCCAATCTCCATCATTCACTCCCTGTATATGCTGGCATTTTTTTATTTAGTTCAATGCCAAAGTGGTTTTCCTCAAACACGTTAGAATCAGGTCTAGGCAATGATTATGCCCCTCAAGCATTTGTCCAAATATAACCACACCGTCCAAATGCCATGAACAAATATCCTTTTTGAGACCTCGCAGGATAGTGTCCGTATATACTTCATATATTGCGGGGAATTCCCTGATCCGATTGACCTAATGTCAAATTCAAACAATTTGTCAAGCACAACAAAGGCGGTTTTTTTTATCAGTCGGATCCATAAAAATCTGCCCATTCCCACATCCTAATTTTACAGAAGAAAATTCAGAGCATATCCTCGAAGTGAATGATGACGAGTGGGGCGAAGCAGATGGACGGACGGACGGATGGACAAATGGATGAACTCGCGGATGGGCGGATGAACACACGGACGGACAGGATGCCCGCAAGGAAGGACGGACGCACGAACCGACGCATCAACGGACGAATGAACAGATGCATAGAAGCACAGAAGGACTGATGCACGAACGCACCCACGAACCGACAAATGGACGGATGGATGCACGGACGAACGCAGAGACGAACGGGTGACAGACGGGCCTTTAGACGGACGCCCGAACGAACGCTTCGCCCCACTCAGCATCATTCCCTCCATGAATATGCTGTGACACCATTCTTATTGCTATGCAATGCATTGCGACAATTTGACTACGACTACGACGACTACGATTGATACATGTGAGGTTTAACGTCCCAAAACCAACATATGATATTGACAGACGCCGTAGAGGACGGCTCGAGAAATTTCGACTACCTCAAGTACTACGGGTGGTTACGATGGACGCAGCGAATACCCCAACGCCATCTAGAAATCTAGAAATCAGTTCTAGTACTAGGGTACCCCGGCGCCATCTAGTGAACACATCGAGAGGTAGAGGTGGCTACGATGACGGACGCGGAATCAACCCACACCCTAAGGAGGTTCGCGCCTAAAAAAGGACATTGAAGGCAGGTAGTCGATGACGTCATTCATGTGGGGAAGCACCCTTCTTTATGAAATGGAGATGCGGATAACCAACACGGAACCTCCAGGACCAGTTTATTTTCTATAACATGATAACAAATGGAGCTCAAGCACTTGACGATTCTTGAATAACACCGGTGGACAGCATCTCATTGCGTGAAATAATCGTCTGCTTCAACGCTGAAACGCCGAAACGCGATAGTGCTTTTGTCGGAGAGAACGCTCCAAGCCAATATTGTCGATTTTGTGACGAGTGCGCATGTTCAGTACTTGAGCTCTAGGTACCTTCTGCGCTAAATTGTATACTTCAGCCTGCCGCGCGAGTAGTTCAACGAGGACTCTGCTGTTCTGCGACTGCTAACCATCTTCAACAATCTCGATTCCATGCAGAACCTTTCATCGCGATCCACCTTTACAAAATTGCTGAGGAATCGAATGCAGATATTTATTTTATTTTCAATTAGTGTAACGCGCATACTAACCGGCAGTACAGTTGACTTCGGTGAGCTGTTAATCACCCATTGTTAAAGTTTTTTCTGGGTGATTACGGTGTGGCAGACGAGGGGAGTGGGAAGACAGAATGACCAGATACAATGAAATGACAAAACATTATAGATTACAGAGGGGCATATTCCCGCCCCCTCATCCAAAATTAACAAAAAGACAGTCTGTCAATTGGCGGCAGTTACAAACTAGGACATATCCGAATCCTGCACTATCCCACATTATATATCCTGATATATACAAAACGGACAGGTGCAAGCGTTGCGACTCCAGAGCCACTCTGGAGCGTATGTTATGGGAATGTAGAGGGATTAGTACTCTAAACAAGTATGCGCCCTCTGCTGACAGCCTTCGCGCGCACTGGGAAGCCGCAATGCTCAGTTTCGTTCTCGAAGACCAAATGTGGGCCGTCAAGCGGGCCGAGGAAGCCGCCAGAATTCAAGGACTCCTGGCCGTAACCTAGGCGGGGCCAATCGCCCACCCCATCTACTCGCCGGACTCTGAATAAAGTTCTTTCCTCCTCCTCCTCCTCCTGGGTGACAAAGCTAATTTTCTTGAAACAATGCCTGGGCCACGGGTAATTCACAATGTCGCGTGAACTCCGAGTGGAGTGTTTCCCAAACAGGAACTTATACGATGGCCATGGACCGGAAGAAGGGCATTCTAGCTAAAATGAGATTGCCTTTGGCACAATTCAAGGGGTGTCGTAGGCTAAATGGTGTATGTCCGTTCTAACGTATTATGTTAGAAGCGGCTGCGAGTATTCTCATATATCTGTGCCCACAAAAATGCCACTGGGCATCAAGTGACACCCTTTAAATGCGAAGCATTTGTTAGCGAACTTCGGCGACTTCGAGCCTATCTATCTATCTATCTATCTATCTATCTATCTATCTATCTATCTATCTATCTATCTATCTATCTATCTATCTATCTATCCAGCCGCCTACGACTTTTAGCTCTCCTGACCGTTTTGATAATGGCATCGATACCAAATTTGGTATGGCATAACGTGACTGTGTGAAGAACAAATTTGACTAGTCATAACATAAAAATCATGATAGGTATGTAATGAATGTCATGATTTACATTTGTTTATTTTGCAGCTCTTGCTGTGGTTTTGTGCACATGGCTTGTTGCAAAAGTGGTATGGTGTAGCATAATTGTATGGCGAACACATGTGAGAGACCCTAACATGAAAACCATGACACGCGCGTCATGTAACAACCTGACTACATGCCACGCTCATGATGCGCTGGCGGCCCTTTCGCTAGCTTCACCTATAACAACTTTGGCATTACGGGACGTGAATGGATGACAAAGGTATAATACTGGTGCAAACATGATAAATATGAGATGCGTGTCATGTAACAACATGACTACATGCCTGACTGTTGATTCGCTCGCGGTCGTTTCGCTTGCTTCACATATGCCAAATTAGGTATTACGTGACACCAATGAATGACGAAGTATGTGACTGGTGCGAACATGATAATCATGAGATGCGTGTCATGTGAGAACATGACTACACGCCACGGCCAAGGCGCCAATACATTTCGACGTAACGTGGTGCGCGTGCTCGCCGGCGTTCATTTCGTCGCGTCCCGACGGCGTTGCCTTGCCAGGCGCCGGTCCTGCCATTTACTCGCAAGCAAGGCCACGCTGCATTGCTATGACGCATGCTCGTTTCAGCGCGTCTGGCATCCCTCCGTCACGAAACGAGGATACGCAGTGTTGTCTGGGTAAGGCATCGGCGCGAAATGCAGCATGTCGCAATTCGCGCAGGTGACCGTCCGGCTACACCAACGGACGCTGGTCGTGCCGGTCGCGCTTGTCGTCAGTCGAGAGGGTGCTCACGTTTTGGTAACGTAGCATCGCTGTGCCCAGTGTGAGCGTGCGTCAACGCTACACTGGAGTATATTGGGCTCTTCATGATACACTCGTCGCCGCTTTGCTAGCTTCACATATACCAGCTTTGGTGTTACTTGACGTCAATGGATGACGAAAATAGGTAACTGGTGCAAACATGATAATCCTGACACGCGTGTCATCTAAGAACATGACAACATACCACGCTCAGAGCGTGCTAGCGGCCGTTTTCTGAATCTTTCTTTTGTCGATCCTCAGCTGAATGGAACGGCCTGCTCCGCGATATCGTCGAAACCATATGCTTATCCTCATTTTCTGAAAAACAAAACTTGGTATGTCTAAATAAATGTATTGTAGCAACTATCCTGTACGTGCATCGTAGCCACTATCTTGTAAATGTATGTAACCACTGTTTTGTATGTAGCCAGTATTATGGTAACAACACCCCTTATGTAATACCTCCCTGGGAGGTTTTAGGAAAAATTAAGTGAAGCTTTGCTAGCTTCACATATACTAAATTTGGTATCACGTGACGTGAATAGATGACGAAGGTAAACGACACATCCAAACATGATCATGACACGGAAGTCATGAACAGTGTCATTTATCTCGTACTCGTAACGTTCTGCTGATTTTAAAGTGACATATAATCCTTTCTCATTCGTGCTTCGCATATCATCAGTTTCGACTTTACGTGGGATCTGCCAATTTTTTTTGCCTAGGTTTCCTATACTTCCGACGGCCCACTCCCAAAAAATAAATGCGAAGCATTTCTTAGTGAACTGCGGGGACTTAGAGTCTATCTATCTATCTATCTATCTATCTATCTATCTATCTATCTATCTATCTATCTATCTATCTATCTATCTATCTATCGCTATCTGTCTATCTATCTGTCTATCTATCAATTTGTTTATCTTTCTATCTATCTATCTTTCTGTCTATCTATCTATCGGTTTCTCTTTCTATCTATCTTTCTATTGATATATCTGTTTGTCTTTTATCTATGTTTCTATTTATCTATGTGTTTACCTTTCTATCTATATTTTCTAACCATCTATCTGTTTATCTTTCTGTCTATCTGTCTACCTATCTGTTTATCTATCTGTTTATCTTTCTATCATTCTATCTATCTATCCGTTTACGTTTGCGTGCTCTCGTTGTGAACCCCTTAACTTGGCGTGAATTAAAATTAGCATGAGAGGGTAAGAGGGTTGGGCGAATATTGCGCGCTGGTCAAAATGGTCAAAACAAGAATAATGTCAAAATCCCATCGCGTATGTTTTCAAACACTTCCCGCCAGACAGTGGCACATACCCATGGGCAGGTAGGTGCCGCAGGTATTCGGGTATGTGCCACAGCTGATTGACACTTATTATCTGCCCAGGAATGACGAGAACGCACATGGTCAATTTTAACGCGTGAATGTTAAGCAATACTCTAAATCAATAGCGTCGACGCAACGAAAGGCATAGAGTAAATGTCAGGGTCTGGAAAAACCTGAAATAGGCAGCACTGACCCCCCGACAAATGCAAATAATACGTTGCAGGGTCTCAGCAGCAATCGAAGCCAGACATTCTGCGTGGCAGTCAAGCATTCTACCACAGCGCTACGCCAGGTCTCGGAACAACAATTTAAATAGACGATACTCTTCGTGAAACGTCAATAGTTGTTGCAGTGCAGCCTACCCAATTTCATAAACATTAGATGTGTACTGCTTTGATACAGCTGTTACGTCTGGTTGAGGTCACTTATAGTTAGATGCCATGCGCTGAAGTTGATTTATGTAGCAGTGTCCTGGCCCAGCATCTTAGAGAGTATCAGCGCTTCATATCACTTTCTGGTGTTGCGAATACACATGTTCTTGTTGACATCATTGTGCAAGTGCAAACAACTGGATATATAAACATCTACAACTCTTCAACATATGTCTGTGCATGCAACATTTGTACATATATTTAGCGTCATTTCATGACGTGTCAATCAATGCAAAAAACAGCAACATGGTCACTTTCCGTCCGCATGCTTCGCATAACGTCGATTATCAGCTATGTGGCATCAGCCATTTTTTTTAAAGTTTCTTTATTCCATGTACCTTATTTTTCTGCTACCACTAAAAGAAATGTAATGATATTTGGACATAGTATTCTAGAGACACGTACCTTAGGCCTTAACTAGAAAAAGCATTACATTGTTTGACGTTCTTGAAAAAAAATACTCAATGCACAAAGCCACAAAGGGTGCGTATTTCTGTGTAATATTTTACAGCTTCAGTTTTTTTATGAAGCCATCAATATTTTTAGTTCAGATTGTTTGCAACAAAACAAACAAAAGGAGGGGAGCGGCTTTTGTATCCGTAGTTGTTACCGGAGGCATAAGGTAGCTTGACATAATAAGACGTTGCTGGGAGAGGCCTGGCTGCGGACCCCTGTCGAAATAACTGCCCTTGTCGAAAGTTGCAGCATTATTGCTTGCAGATGGTTTATCGCACGGCGGGTCTCGAGCGTGCACGGGTGCAGAATGGGGGTGACCAATTTCGTCGGGTAAAATTGGATGAATGGTTGCGGAAAAGCGAGACTTTGCAAACTTCTACAGTCGCTACCATCGTGGCACTCGCCCGGTGTCTTGACTTTGAAGTGATAAAGGAAGTCTTCAGGGCTTCATAGGTTCAATAGTGCCTGATTACATCGGTCACACATTGAAAACTTTCCTTGCCAATATAGAAATAGTAAACGTTTTCCGCAATTTCTTAGAAAATGGAGCCCACCTTGTCCTCGTGCGCAATGTTGGCATCGACAGACTTCTATAAATTTAGTACCTTTCCACTGCGCGTACTGCAAGTCGCACCATATGCTTGGGCTTCTTTTGAGAACATTACTTGCTTGCTTGTTCCTTTATTTTGTGGCTCTCACCCGTTAGGGGGATTGGCCAAGAAGCCGGTGGTTAATGCAAGTCAATACCTTTAGGTTTTCTAGACAAGGGGAATATGATTACTGTGTTTTGACTGTGAAATTATTTTGGCGCAATGTGAAAAATGAAAAAAAGAGGGAAGGGAGAAATAATAGAATTTGTTGAATATCTGAGGTGTAGTCTTTATAGCGACAACATTTGCTCTGCGCATTTCTTTGTCACCGCGGGGTCGCCCCAGCGTTTTTCAATCTTCTCCATTCATATGCGCCAGGTTGTCGCTCTGATTTTCTAACTATACTAACGCTCTCAAGTAAAAAATGGACCAACGTCAGCTAACCAGCCAGCGGAATTTCGGACATTGGTTCGGTTCACCCGTAGATATTGGCCACAAATTCTTCAAATTCATCTTCACGTTTCCCTGTCAAGGTGCGTGGCTGTCGCAATCATTCTCCAATCTGTAAATAAAAGCGTTCTATTGTCACAAAAAGTTAAAATAAGAATAGGTCAGGCAATAGAAACAATTGAACCAACTGGGTGCTGCGATATCGTTACTGCCGAGTACTCGTGTATACTCATATTGAACTTGTTTCCAATACCTAATTTGGCAGCCTAGCTACGGCGTGGGAATGGTTGGCGACTTTGAAAAGACGGTATACAATGTTCACCAGAAAAGAGGGATTACACAAAAAATATATTTAGTATATGTCATATGTAATGCACAATCACAACCTAATGCAACTTTTTAAATACAGCGGTTATCATGTAGTGGAACTAGAGGGCTGTACTATTCCTGCTTGAAACACCATGTCACTGCATAAAAAAAACACATTGTGAGTGACTGCTTAGCTGCGGCCGTAGAAAATGCCAATTTGGACCCTCATACTTGCGAATTTTTTTTTTACCATTTGAGACCTAGCGCGGAGTTTACTTTCCTTAAGAAAATTATTTATTTCAAACAAATATTAGGTTAGAGATTGATGAGACAAAAGGGAGGAAAATGGCATAACAAACACGTGGTTGTTTCCTGGGTGTGGCGCACGAGTTCTGTTTTGTTCGCTGCTTGTCAGGCTAGAACATTGGCTTCTGTAAACTCTCTTTTTAAAAGCACTGATGAAATTAGGTTTTTATGCTGTGTGTGCCGACGAGTTGCAGAATACACTACGTTTCCATTTTGCTTCGGAAATTCATAGGATGTCGATCATCACCCTTTTTGTTTAGAAAAAAATTATTGCTACAAACGTCAATAACACTCAACAGAACATTTCCTTCTTAGAAATACTCTAACGATGATGACAAAACAGACGTCATTTCGATGAACATGGATATGAGATGACGTTGAAAGAACATGTACATTCGATGGTTCACACAAACACAAACACAAAAAATACTTCAAGGTAAACAAGAGACACAAATAAAACATAAATGTGTACATTTTGCATATTTACATGTTGGCATGCCATTTCTGCCAGCGCATCGACAGATCAGCCTACCAATACCAGGCTAGCCGAAAGACAAGTTTCACTCATCCGTCATAGACCGACACAAAAGGGCAAGACCAGTGCCGAAGAAATTCCTCTTCACCGAGGAAGAAGAGTTCCTCCGACAAAACAGACAGCAGCTCCGAGTATAATCGCTCCAGGATCGGGTAGAGCGCGCGGCGGCGGCAGCCTGCTGAAACCGCCTCGCAGCGGTTGCGCCAGAGGCAGAAAGAGCCGGCAACAATGAGAAGACAACCGAAGCAGCCTCGCGAACAACGCCCAGAAGAAACGAAGCGATTTACTCTGAGGCAGTGAAATGCGGCATGTACGGCTCTCCAAAAACGCGAGCAATGACACAATGCCTCAGAAAATGCTGATTTGTTTCCCGGAGGGAGCAGTTTGGACATGTTGCTGACTGGACTATTCTCCACCTTTTGAGGCGGTCGAGAGTGGGAAGCACACCCCATCCCAGGCGCCACATGAAGTCCTGGAGGTGTCCAGGCAGAAAAGAAGCTGTTAAGGTGCTCCGAGACACCCGTCTAGAGCGAGCACGGCGGGCGGGCGGAACCAACGGAAGCAACAAAGCAGCAGTTGTCTCAACTATGTGGTTGTTCAAAACATCTATGCCAGGACAGCTCGACTTGACATGGCGAGAAAATGCAACAGTTGTTGCATAAACGCAGGAAGTGTTATTGACTGCGGCCCCCTGTTAAGTTGCACATTAGGCATCAAATGCCGAAGGTGAGTACCCAGAAAGTAATATGAAAGCGTTCGTGCGGGAGATTCCTCCCCTTGCACTAGGCGCAAAAGGAAGCGCAGTGCCAGCAGCCGACAGCGTGTGGACACTGAAGGGAAAGCAAAGCCTCCCTGAGAACGCTGCTGTCCCAGTGCCGTGCGAGAGACCAACTAAGTGCCGCCTGACCAAAAAAAGGAACACAAAGCAGACTGCAATGATCGCACGATACGTAATGATGGTTGCACGACGTGAGAAAGGTACCAAATGCGACCGCGAAGTACAGTCTGCGCTAGGTACCTCCGCTCAAGAAGCGGGAAGTCGAAATCCCGTGAATCCTAAATTTTCAGTCTTACTTCTTCAAGAGCGTTTAACCAAACATTCGCAAATGCCGTAGTGGTTGTGTAAAATACCTAAAATACAAAGGGACGCGGCCGGCTGAATGGGAAAACCGGTGCTAAGCCTGGAGTTTGTAGAGCCAACGAAGAAATACCGGGATTTGGAGATGTTCAACGCTGCAGCTGAAATATAACCATACTGGGAAAATACACGCAGGCTGCGTGAAAGGCTACCTTCAATTGAATGGTACAAGGCTATATCATCAGCGAAAGCTGTGACTTTCACGACACCGCTATCAGGAAGCGCAAGACCCTGGACACGTGAATCCGCGTCAAGAGCACGCAAGTATGGCTCAAACTGAGGACAAATGGCCCAGGAGACTATGGACATCCCAGACGGACCCCATGTGTTATGAAAAAAGCGGCACTTTCCCAGCCATCTTGAACTAGTGTGCTTTTCAGACCAATGTACGTATTTTTAATCATTTCCACAAACGAAAGAGAAAAGCCGAAGGTTGTGAGCACATTAGGAATATAAGCGTGCTCTAGTCGGTCAAACGCTTTTTCCTGGTCCAAAGACACAAGGATACCACGCGCAGATCGCGACAGAGTGTAGGCTATGATATCCCGTGTGGTATATGACAAGCTGTGTATTTCTCATCCAAGCACTGATGAAGTCTAGTGAAGACCTACCAGGGTGTTCAACAGACCCCTCAAACGTTAAACGGCTACCGCCGTGAATATCTTATAGTCAACGTTGAGGAGCGTGATAGGTCTCCAATCTTCAGGATTGACAGAAGAAGCATCACCCTTTGGAATAAGCACAATGCGTCCATCTCGAAACTTTGATGGAAAGACACCGTCTTCGTAGCATCGCCGGATTACCGCGGTAAAGGTAGCACCAATCTCATCCCAAAATGTCAGGTAAAACTCAACAGGAAACTGTCTTGCCCTGGGGCCGTTCCACGTTTCATAGATTTCAGTGCCGCCTTTACCTCTTCAGCCGATGGAGGGTTGTGCAGGCAATCCGCAGCTTCTTGAGGAATACAGGGCAAACTTCTAAGCATTGGCGGTGTTTCATCAGAGTTAGTCCGCATGGCCGAACACGACATTGCTTCAAAAGGCGCCAAGAAAACAGATCAATCACGCGTAGAAAGCCGCTGCGCAGGTGGTATTTGTGCGGTCATAGAGACAGATGCCTCTGATTGCCCAAAAAACGAATGTCTCACGTAGCGCAGCACCTCGGGATGTGCACATGGGTTGTGTCTACAGCGCCATGCTGGTGCCGCCAGGGACGAAGCAGCAGTCAAACGTTGAAAGCATTCACGTAGTTAACGCTGCCACGCTCGCATCAGAGGAGAGGGCGTCTCGGCGCGCAAAGCAGTTCGTAATTTCATCGCAGTATCAGCAAGTTCTTCAGAAACGCGTCGACGAAGCGAACGCCCCTCTACTGCGCAGCGCAGGCGCCACTGTGTTTTAGGCGCATCCCTATCTTCAGGACCAGAGCCCCGCCGCGGTGGTCTAGTGGCTGAGGTACTCGGCTGCTGACCCGCAGGGCGCGGGTTCGAATCCCGGCTGCAGCGGCTGCATTCCCGATGGAGGAGGAAATGTTGTAGGCCCGTGTGCTCAGATTTGGGTGCACGTTAAAGAACCCCAAGTGGTCTAAATTTCCGGAGCCCTCCACTACGGCGTCTCTCATAATCATATAGTGGTTTTGGGACGTTAAACCCCACATATCAATCAATCAATCTTCAGGACCAGACGCCGTGAGCGACACACGTAATGCGCGTGACGGATCTGATCTTGAGCGCACGTCCTGCAGGACGCGAACATCAAGACGCCCTGGCTTTTCCGAAAAAGATAATGAAACTTCGAGCTTCAAGACAATAGGCCGATGATCAGATACGTACACAGGAGAAGGTGGGAAGGACGGAACGCATAAATCGGAGACAAACGCCTCTAACGCTCGTGGGATATAAGCCCGGTCGAGCCTGCTGGAGGATCGTTCACGTCGCCCTGTCCAAACAAAGGTATTTCCGTGCACTACATTTTGTGCGTCTAGTAATGAAAAGTGATGGACAAGGCGATGCAGCTCGCGTGAATTCCAAGCAGACCGGCCTCAGCCGGGACCTTGTACATCGGTTCGCGTATATAGAACGCAGTTCAAGTCGCCAATCAGAATGACATCACGATCATCAAGAAAAAAACACATCCAGGTCTCTAAAAAAGTTATTAGACTGTCCAGCTTGCGCTGGCCCATATACACACAGTATCCTTAATCGGAAAGAAAAGTAGCTACAGTCTAAAGCCGAAACCCTGCCCACGCCATCGTAAAAAGCATGATAATCTCGTAATAGAGCTCGATTAAAAATAATAATACCTACACCCGTAAAACGAGACGTAGCGAAAGAGAAATAACAATCTAGGTTGAACTTTCGTTTAAAAGCAAGCACGTCGAATAGCGAGAAGAAATTTGCTTCCTGGAGGCACAAATTATCACCATTTGCAGCGCGGGCGACACTAATCACTTCCGCCTGCTTTGCCGAACTGCGAAAACCCTGAACGTTCAATGAAATAATATGCAGTGTAGTAGCCATAATAAAAGTAAAGACTAACCTGGACGCATAGTTCTAGACGGTGTCCTGGAAAGTGTCCAGGGGACACTTGCTCAATCAAATTACAACGCACTGTTCGACCCTCCAGAAGAGCGCCGAGGTTTTTTGGACCGTTGGAATTTACCACGGCCATCACTGCGTTCATCGGAGCAAGAGCTTGAAGTGTGCCCTCGCTTTGTTTCACGTGGAGCTCCCATTTCGACCTCAAAATCGGCAAGGCTAGACAGTCCGATGCTACTATCTAGTCCCAGGCTGAAGCCGTCTTCCGAAGACGTGTCCTGAGGAGGTAGGGACGGAGCCGCCGGCAAGCTTGGATCCACATCCTTGATGCTGGCAGCACTGTCCACGTCTCGGCAGGCCGGTGTAGGCACCTTTGTGTGGGCGATTTCCTACGTGTACGACACGATGTCGAAACGGTCGTAGCGGCCGCAACAGAAGAGGCTGTGGTATTTTCGCCACTGTTTTCCGAAATAACAGGGCTCGTAGGGTTAACTTCCACAGCAGCAGCCAGAGAACTGGGGTCGTATGCGCACTGAACATCAATTGGCGTCAGAGAAGAGACGCCGACGCCGTTTTCAAGGCAGTGCGTTGCGTCTTTCGAAGCGCACGGCTCCTGCACCAGGGGGAGGCCGACGCGCCAAGCATCGCATCAACAATCGCGCTTACGTTGTGCGCTTCGTTCGAAGGAACTTGTAGGGGTGAGGCCAGCACAGCGTCGGTGACCTCCTCTGCGTCCCCCGAGTTGGTAGTTGGTTTCGTTGCCGGTGTCAGTGGTGGAAAGGCACCAGCGGCAGCGTCTGAGTAAGAGCGGCGGACAGGGCAAACCACAGTTGGGTGGCCATCCCCGCAGCGTCGACACGGGCGGTCACATCCTTCACTAACGTGACCGTGCACACCGCGGCGACCACAAAACGGTATTGTGCCCTGGGCTCGTAGATGGTCCCCTGAGCCGCATCTTCGACATACACACTGGAGACCACGGTAGTCAAACGTAGCACGGGGACCAGAAATGCGCAGGTAGTTCGGCACAAGATTAGCGGCTTTCATCTCCATTCGAACATACGGCCTTCCTGTGAGTACGCGGCGTCGCCCGCTCATCAAACCACTGGTGACAGTGAGAACCTTGCCATAAGGGGATAACGCTTGGACGAGAGCTTTGTTTGAGACGAACAATGGCAGGAACAGGCAGGCGACGTTGGTCACTTGTGGGCCAACTGGGACGACTTGAATACGCTCGCCGCCAATCACCAGGCAGCCAGCATTGACGATTAGAGACATGGAGGCCAGGCTATTCACGGTGACTTGGAAGTTTAGAGCTCCCTGATGCTGCACGCAGTATACCTCTGAGAGGCCGACTATTTAGGCCGTCGCATCAACGATGGTCTGGGCACTAGTACCCGTAGGGACAACAACGCCGAATACAAGCGCCTTCGAAGGCGTCCAAGACGCTACGGGCACCATAACTCCTACTGACGGACGCCCCTGATGTGGAACGATCAGGGACGTCTTTAGCGCTTGCAAACCGGGCGAAGGGTTTTTATAGCGGTACCCGTTCGTCCCTCGTAGCCGTTGTAGTAGCATGTAACAAGTAAAATGTTTTTACCTCCAAGGTGGTGCCGATGAGAGAGTTCTACTTTGCGTTGTTGGACAATAAGCGATAGTGCTTAATGTAATGCAATGGCTGCTCAGGGGGAATGAGAGGCAGGAGAGATCGGCTTTTAGTTAACGTGCACGCTGCGATTTTGTTATTGTTCAACAACGCGCAAAAGACAAGAAAGGGTTGCCATGTTATACTCGCTGGGCATAACCTCCTGTGTTTTAGAAAGGTTTAGCGAGCGTTGGGTCGCAGTGAACTAGTAGATACCATGAACTCGAGGTGGTTAAAGGTAGGAAGTAGAGGCGAAGCGCAAGCAGTCAGAAAGTGTGCGTGTGCCTCATCTCGTTCAGCCCTTGGAACGTCCGCTGGATGGCGGTGCTTCTATATGAGGAATATACGATGAAAAGATGCGAGATGGTGGTACTTTGAGTGTTGAGTAGGTGGACGAACGGCCACACAGACAGATGCACGGATGGACGCACGGATGCCGGCACGGACGGATGGACGCATGGACGGACGCAGGAGCGGATGCATGGACAAAAGCAGGGACAGACGCACAGATGAACGTGCGAACGCACGAACAGACGCACGCACGGACGGGAGGATAGACGCACGGGCGGTCACACAGACGCATGCATGGATGGACGGAAAAAAGAGCGAATGGATCGACGAATGCTTCGCCCCACTATCCGTCATTCACTCTGTGGATAGCTGCCATTTTTTCTTTTATTTTTATCTTGTAGGAGGATATCCTATGACACGATGCATGCAAAAACAGCGCCTTCTGAATACCAATCACGTGTTTGGTAATGGAAATCGACGCACCCATAATTGGCAACCGCCAAAGTATTCTAGGGGTACGCTACGCTTCACAGGAGCGTGGAGTCAATCATGCCATGGTAAGTGTTTCTTATTTAAATGCGAAGCATTTCTTAGCGAACTTCGGCTACTTTGAGCGTATACCTATCTATCTATTTAGCCGCTTACGACATTTAGCTCTCCTGGTCGTTTGATTTATGGTATCGATACCAAGCTTGGTATGAAATAACATGACCGTATCACCAACATAACTGATTAGGTATAACATGAAAGTCATGACATGTATGTCATCAATGTACTTATTTACATGTCATGGTCTTGCAGCTCTTGTGGTGGTTACATTCCCATGGTATGTTGCACAACTGGTATGGTACGACATGACTGCAGAGCCTAACCACGAGTTTAAGGTAACTAGAAGAATAAGAACGGGGTGGAGCACATTTGGCAAGCACTCCCAAATTATGACAGGTAGATTGCCACTATCTTTCAAGAGGAAGGTATATAACAGCTGTATCTTGCCGGTACTTAGCTACGGAGCAGAAACCTGGAGACTTACAAAGAGGGATCAGCTTAAATTGAGGACGACGCAGCGAGCAATGGAAAGAAAAATGGTAGGTGTAACCTTAGGAGACAAGAAGAGAGCAGAGTGGATTAGGGGACAAACGGGGGTTAAGGATATCATAGCTGAAATAAACAAGAGGAAATGGACATGGGCCGGGCATGTAGCGCGTAGACAGGATAACCGCTGGTCATTAGGGGAAATAACTGGAATCCCAGAGAAGGGAAGTGGGTTAGGGGGAGACAGAAGCTTAGGTGGGCAGATGAGATTAAGAAGTTTGCGGGTATAAATTGGCAGCAGCAAGCACATCACCGGGTTAACTGGCGGAACATGGGAGATGACTTTGTCCTGCAGTGGACGTAGTCAGGCTGATGATGATGATGATGATGACGACGACGACGATGATGATGATGATTATGATAACATGACTGCATGGCGAACACAAGCAATAGACCCTAACATCAAAATAATCACATGCGTGTCATGTAACAACATGACTACATGCCATAGTCAAGATGTTCTCACGGCCTTTCCGCTAGCTTGGCATATACCGAATTTGTTATTACGGGACGTGAATGGATGACGAAAGTATGAGAGTGGTGCAAACATGATATTCAAAAGATGCGTGTAATGTAACAATATGACTCGATGGTAGGCTCATGATGCACTCGCAGTCATTTCGCTAGCTTCAGATGTACCAAATTCGGTATTACGTGACGCGAATGGACGTCATAGGTAAATGGCACGTCCAAACATGAGGATCATGACATGCGTGTCAGTTAACATAACTACATCCCACACTCATGATGTGCTTGTGGCCGTTTCGCTAGCTTCACATACGCCAAAATTTCTTAAAACGTCACGTGAATGAATGACGAAAATATGTGACTGTTCCAAACATGACAATCAAAAAATACGTGCCATTTAAGAACATTAATACACGCCACACTCAAGGCGCCAATGCGCTTCAACGTCAGCCGGAGCGCGTGCGTGCCAGCGTTCATTTTATCGCGTCACGCCGGCGATGCCACGCCTGGCGCAGATATCCCCTTAGTAGAGATCAGTGTATCTGCTCACTGACCTGCATTGTGGATCTTCATGCCGTATACTCGAAGGCGCGCGCTGTGATGCGTTTCTTCGACGCATGCGCGTTTGAGCACACACGGCATCCCTCCATCACAAAGAGAGGTAGAAGCGGTGCTGTCTAAATAGCGTCGTCGGCGTGAAATGCAGCATTTAGCACCGGTTGCCACCGATCCGCGCCGACGGACGCTGGTCGCGCCCGGCGTCACACTATACAGTGCTCGTGTTTTGCTAGTGTGGCGTCACCTCGCCCAGCCTGCGCGTGCGTCAACGTCACGTCGGAGTGTACTGGGCCCTTAGTTACGCGCTCGCCGCCATTGCGGAAGCTCCCCATGTACCAAATTTGGTATCACAAGAAGTGAATAGACGACGAAGGTTATTTACACGTCCAATTTTGATATCATAATTTGTCTTTCATGTAAAACATGACTACCTGCTACGCTCATAGTGTTCTCGCAGCCGTTTCACTAGGTCCACATGTACCGAATTCGGTAATACATGACGTGAATGGGCGATTAATGTGAATGACACGTCCAAATATGGTAATCATGATATGGATTTCATGTAAAACATGACTATGTGCTACGCTAATAGGACGCTCGCGGCCGTTACACTTGCTTCATAAATACCAAAGTTGGTATCAGGTGACGTTTATAGAGGCCGAAGGCAAATGAACCATCCAAACATGATAATCACGACATGACATTCATGTACGGCATAATTTACTTCCGCCTCATAACTTTGTGGTGACTTTAAAGTGACCTGTTACCCTCGCTCAATCGTGCTTCGCATATCATCGATTCTCACTGTACGTGGGATCTGGCAATTTTATTTTTTACTCTTCTGAGTTTTTCTGATAACATGACAGCCATAGCAAGAAATACACATCCAATCTGTCATCGCAGTTTTATGTTGTTTCTTGATTGATTGATATGTGGGGTTTAACGTCCCAAAACCACCATATGATTATGAGAGACGCCGTAGTGGAGGGCTCCGGAAATTTTGACCACCTGGGGTTCTTTAACGTGCACCCAAATCTGAGCACACGGGCCTACAACATTTCCGCCTCCATCGGAAATGCAGCCGCCGCAGCCGGGATCTGAACCCGCGACCTGCGACCTGCGCACCTGCGCACCTTTCTTAGATCAGGTCGGCGGTTCATTTGCGAAATTGGGGATGAGAGCGTGCTCCTCAACGGTCCCGCGGAAAAAATTGGTCAGAATCTACACTGCAAATCTCACACTGCAAATGTCGTCGAAAGACGATAGTCTTACGTCTGGAGGGAGTAAACTATTGGATGTTCTGCGCAAGAAAATTGGTGAATGATATTCTGTAGGCACTGCGTTAGAGTGCCTCGAGCGTGTGGCGGAGGCGAACGAGCGTATCTAGGCACGGTAGGCACGAGTCCGTCTGGAAGTTGTTTTCGGAAACAAAGGCGTATGTGATCGTGGATATGTTATGCTCGAATTATGCTGTGGCATTTTTTTTTTCTGCGTCGAGTTAATGAAAGTAATGAAATGACTAGATCGTTATAAAAGAATGCATCTTCTTGAAGAAAACTCCACGATGTGACAGAAACCCATAGGTGGCTAGGTCATGATTTACCTATACAAATACAGCCGTCTCATACACTACTTTTATGTGCTGTGATTATTGGTGTATATTTCAAGTAACTGTAAGAGTTCGCAGTCAAAAGGGCAGGGCTACTTAGCCAATAGTTACAAGGCATAAATACCGTACAACTGTTGACTAGGCATACTATCGGAATTTTTTAACCAAATCATATCATGTTATGCAAATTATGGCATATACTTGATGGGTGAAATGACCTTGAGCCCAGACCGAGACGGATAGATAGATAGATAGATAGATAGATAGATAGATAGATAGATAGATAGATAGATACGTGCAAAGTGACTTAGGATTAGGTAAATCTGCTTACAAAGCACACACACCAGCAACTTGCTCATTCATTCGAATCGCGATTCACTTGCAGTGTCTAAGCATCAAATCAACACACGGCAAGTCATGTGCCCCCTCGGTGTTTTAATCGATTATATGTAAGCAGTAATAATATATCAGTTTTGATGACCATAGTCTGCAGCAACTATTATTACTGCTGCATGACAGTGAAGCAACACTATCAAAGCTAAAAACGACCGACTAACTTTACGTACCTTGTGGGGTGAACGGGATTCCACGACGTTTATGAAATTGTCACTCCGACTGTTACAGCGATAATGCTTCACGACGATCGTATGGTCAAAGAGAGATAGGGAGTTTAAAAAAGAGTAATATAAACGAGGAGGAGGGCATGAAGCAACTTCTGTAGTGAAGCAGTTCAGAGAAGAGAGCTAGGCAAACGGTTTGTGCAGATGGCTTTGGCATGGGCAGCCCTTCGCCTCAGAAAAGTGCAGTTATATAGATGAAAAGAAGATCTAACTGGCAGTGCAAATGGGTCTGATTCAATGATGCAGAGAAAGTAGTGTGATGAGTGAACCGCGAGAAGCGCTGGTCGTCGTTCTTTGTTGCCGGACAAGATGGCAGCGAAAATACAGCCACATAGCAAGGAAAGCGAAGAAAGAGAGAAAGAGAAAAATATTAGTGATGATAGGTGGGGCTAAACTCAGGCGGAATCGGGCGGTTGCAACAAAGAAAGGACAGCAACGAGTACTCACTGAGGGGATGGGCAAGAATTGCATGGTCAGTTCTTTTGGAAACAATTTTCTAAAGAAAGAAAGTTACGAGGATGGCCTCTAGGATGAAAGACAGAAAATGTAAAGCAATATACAAGAAACCTATAGCTCTTGCCCACTGCAGATAAGAAAATACGAAGTTACTGTAGAAGAGCGTAACACAATCAGGATAAAAACAGAATAAAATCACCGAAGTGCAAGGTTGAGGCAAGGCGTGAGGCGATCGATTGCTTCAACGCTCGTAGCACATGGTTGGTGCTCGCCTAACGGGATCTTCGTGGGCTTGTTTCACGGCCTTCACCCAAGGATACGCTGAAATTCACAGTGGTGTCTGTCGTCACCCACCTTTCTTTCTTTCTTTCTTTCTTTCTTTTTTTCTTTCTTTCTTTCTTTCATTCTTTCATTCTTTCACTCTTTCTTTTTTTCTTTCTTTCTTTCTTTCTTTCTTTCTTTCGGGAACCGTGTCACTTTATCCTCACGCAGTGTGTGAGACAGCAACGTACAAATCCTTGCTTGCTTCGCATGCTTGCTTCGCATTACATAGGTCAAGGATGTCTTTACTGGACTGAACTGAAATTTTTGTGTAAATGTGTGGTTTTTCATTATTTTAGCTATTTCATAGCACTTCCTCCTACAGCCTCGAACGATTATATGATTATTTGACTTTTTTCACTTTTTCTCGATTATTTGACTTTTTTATGATTATTTGATTCTTTAGGGATTTTTTTTCTTTCTTGCGTTTTCATATATAATAATACGTATACATATACGGTGCATGACATTGACGCCAACGACCACGCCGGCGCCAGCGGTGAAATCCAGCCTAGAGTGTATTTATCATTGCTATCGCAATAATAAGTATTTACTGTGTGTGATCATTTATTTTTTGTAATGCACATTACCCGATGCTTCTAAGGGGGCCTGTAAGAGTCTTTAAATAATAAATGCCACGGTGTTTTGACTTTAAGCCCCAAGAATTATTAATATTTTCAAGCACAAAGCTAGTCATTGATCATGGCTGCGAGACTTCGTGAGTTATGGAGGGTGAATGACAAGAAGGAAGACTTTGTGCTAGAGGAATGGATCGCCACGTTTAATGAAAAATGACATGATGATTACCGGAGTTAGTCAGTGAGCTTCGAAATCGAATGATGTCACCTCAACTCTGCAATCGGCCGTTAATAATTATGGCTGACACAGAATTCTAAGTGAGGGGTGTGCGAATCAAAAAGTGTGGTACTGATTGAGAGTGTGTTTAATGCTTACATCGCCACTTTAACCCATCTTCTCAACTGGTGCCATAAGGCTATTACCATCGTTTTCGAAGGAGAGAAGACGCAACTCTTTTGCGAACAGTGGCAAGGAAACAGAGAAGGTGAGGTCACTGTCTAAGCCGCACATTTTTTCGGGAGTCACGCCTATTCGGCACGATCGTTACGGCTTTATTACAATCCCCGGGTAGCCTTTTGTGGAAACTTCTACTGGGACTCTATTGCACATATTAGAGCAACAGCAAAGCATTATCTTTAATACGGTACCGAGAATGGTCCTAGAAAGAACGTAGCGGATGGTCACGTCTCCACGTCGTAAGAATTCAGCAGTCGAAACTGTGGTGAATCTGAGAGAAAATAGGTACCATACGGTCAGGTGATGCCACCGTCATATATTAGAAGGCACCAATTGTTCAGTGGAGCTCTCTATATACTACTTCCTCTTTCATTTCTTTTCCCTCAGCCATAGTATTTATCAAAAGGTCGCACATCGGCTCGTAAGGAGTGGCTTCTCTTGCTCATCTCCTTTTTTTGTTTCTTCATATCTCTTACAGAGTTCTGTACGTCCTTCCCGGGCTGACCCACCAGCCAAACTTCCGGACACGGCCGATGCAATAATACCCGGCAGTCCCTCAAGTGTGGCTCTTTCGAACAGAAGCTCGAGGTGATGACGCAACTTTGTGTCTACGGTGAGAAAACTAAGAGCACAGTTGCTTCCTGCAATTTTCTTACGCGGAGTCTTTCTATGACTGCGTATATTGAAGTTTCCCTAATGTATCGTTTCCCTTTTTTCTGCAAGCTGCCTATTTCTTTGTTGCTTCCACTGCCGGCCTATGCCAGCATCAAACAGCATTATTGTTGAACGGCCAGAGAAACGAAGCCGACGATTCTTTCATATCCCAGCTGATTCTGGAGCTCTATATGCGTCGTAAAGGGATACTCTCTATTGGTTCCGAATGAAGTGGACTTGCCGCGCTATAAGAGACAAAGAGCACCAGTGCCCGTCCTATGCGGAAATGACCCTGACGTACGCGAAGCAGAGGCATGTAGAGGCTTTGTGCTTTTCGTACTGTTTTGTATGATGACACTGTTTTTTTTCTTCTCATGTTACCGTCTGCGAGTAACTTACGTACCGATATGAAGTTTGGTTTCGAGTTGTCTCCTGCTTTTGAATGTTGAGAAGTTGAAGTGATAGCTTTCTTTGCCAAACTTCACAAGTCGAACTCACGAGTTGTATTACAAAAAAGAGCCTCATCTTCATTGGCTCCTCACATCCGCTAACTACACTGCTTGACATGATGATGGGCTAGACTGCACTCTTACGAACAATCATAACGCGGGACAGTATGTTTCCCACATTTGATCACATATTATGCTCAGTCTTCATTTCTGAATTTTAAACTGAGAATCCGCTGGCGTTTTGGCAAGCCTGTTGTTAACGCATATTACCTGGGGAACATGGTATATACTACACATGGAGAGATGAATAAGTGAATAAAAGAGACAAAGAAAAGAAGACATTAGTGTGGCTGACCAAATGGTACTTATTTATTTGTACCACAACATAACATTGTGAAGTGGCATGTGGCGAGTGGTGTTGTTCGTGAAAACGTCCCCCGACTAGGCCTCGAGCACTACGCTTGTATTCACAGCGCACAAACTTGCATGCGTGCAAAAATAGTTATTCAAAAACTATCACTCATGAATCAATGGTAGAAATGCCTTGCAGACAGTGGTAGAATTTTGCATATGCCACAATATTGTGACTACCACTAGAAGAAACAGGATAACACAATTACTCACCCATCGACTATAATGAAATTACACGACATAAAACACAACCAGTACATAAAGAAATACACTATATATAACTGAATGAACTTCTGAATTGGTAAACATTAAAAATTATGTTATAAACGTTCGCGACCACATTGCAGTTTACACACACTGCCAGAATTACCTTCTAAAGTTCGCAATGTGGTAGGCTGCCAATACACGCCCATTGGACGTGTAACAAAGCAACTATGCGTAGGCGGCAGAGTGAAGCAATCTCTAGAAGAAAAAAATGGTAAAAAAATGAAGTTAGGCAATCCACGGCTAAGCCGCTTGTCCCACACTTCCTTTGAAAAATGGGGAAGGAGAATAAAAGTTACGGAGAGAAAAAGAAACTTCACCTGTTCGCCGACAAAAAATAAGTCTCGTGACTGATATCTTGGACGGTGAATCAGTACAGCATTGTAAAAATGTCACAGCAGCACATACGTTAGGTGTCAAAGTTGATAAGCGTAGTCTTATAGTGCCAATATAATGCCGATGGTGAAAGCATTTCAGCCAAGCCGCCTTTCACATACTTCTGAAATTTCAAACGGAAAGTTGTTGAATGGATAGGCGTTTATATTTTTTCACGCGTATATTTGCACAGCGTGTCACTTGTAGCTAAAGGTGAGTGCCACTTACAAAGAGACAACCGAAAGAAGGGTCGCTATATACATGACGCTAAGTAATTTCTGAATATAATCAAACATAGAAAGATAGGAACTCTCATTTCCGACAATTATCTATATACCATGTTCCCATAAACGTCTTGATTGTACAGCAAAAGAAAAAACAACATAAATTGTGTCTCTATTATAATCTCAGACAGATAAGAAGCTGCTGTAATGGCGTGGTTCTTTATAACGAAAGCCTTTTAGGCGTAATACAGCTGTTTAAAAAGTAGTCATACGTATTTAAGACTCCATTCGATATACTCGTTCACATTGAGGCACTCTTTTTTTTTCTTCTATACTCTGAGGCTAAAACAGCGTTTGCATGCAGGGTAAGTTTCCATTCTTACCTTTGAAATATTGTAGTCTCACTCTCCCGTAGCTTTCTCAAAAATTTTCTTATGGTAATTATTTCTGTCAATTGACCAGATTAGCTGCATGATTTCACCGGAATTGTCTAAATCGATCCCCTCGGCCTGTTTCACTGACGCTAATGCATGCGCTGCCGTTTTAGATCCAGCTTTGTATTTCATTTTGCAGAAATGTGAACGCACACACAGTGCTGTTATAGTGAATAAATAGATTGAAGAGCCAAAGGTGAGATATATGGCATGTGACATTTTCAAAGCGCTTAGTCGTGCGTAGGCTAGCGCCTTAGCGAAAGCCAGACAGGGATGTCTTAGACACGATTCTCAGAAAAGGCATGGGAGTAAGAATAATCCCGCAACTACAAAACAGCTCAATGTAAGTAGGTGCTTCACATAAGTAGTGTGTGCAGTATGATGCAGTTTGAATGTTCTGCATTTTATTTACTTGCAAGTTTTTTTTTAATTTGCCTTTATGGAGTGTTTGTTTGTTTAAAATTAGTCTTTTTGCTTACGGAAAATTTATAGTGACAACAATGAATACCTCGATCTTTCTTTTTCACTTCGACGAACAATAAATGGGAGAGCTTCACAAAATAATGGCTATTAATTGAATGCGTTACCCTGACTGCCATTTTTGTGACGTGCGTTACTTAACGCACTGTTACGTGATCATTGGCTGAGATGCTATTTCTGCGCTTTGTGTTCATATCGTGGTGACAAAAGATACAATTCTGTATGGGGGTTTTATGAACAGATGGCTAGTATAATCATGTTGTATTTGATGCATCTGAAGGCGTTACCCTCCAAGTACCATTGAGGAAACATGAAACTTCACGCAGGTTTTTCTGGGTAACATAAAATTCTTTTAATGAAACTGGCATTTTTTAGTGCCGACACTAGTCTCCGTCATCTGCGATGATATTCTTGACAACGTTCAATGGTGCTTATGTTGTCGTGAGGTTGTGACGGTAGAGAAGCCCACAGCAAGACTGGGAAGTACAGAACGCTTTATTTGGGTGAAGTCGTACCCGTCAAACAGAATATCAATGCACAAAGAATTCACGCTGTATGCAGATAAGACGAGAAGTAGCGCCCGCCGTCGACTAATATCCATCCGTGGTTAGGCGCGTCTACAGTGGTTAGACGCGTCTACAGTGATTAGGTGCGTCTATTGTCGGATGCAACTTAAGAAAGCAGCGACATTTCCCCCTCAAAGGCAGATGTACACGATCCTCCACCAATAGAAGCGCACTTCAGGTGACGTCATGTGCCAGACTACACGAGCCACAGACTCAGCCGGCGGTGAACACGCCTAACACTGCCGCCGTCGCTTCGAACTGGGCTGAGCCCCGTTAGCTGTGTGTGTCTCCCTTCGTCAGAGTGAATTCGAATTATGTTTGGTGGTCTGTCATGCCGGAAATTTTATTGAGAGCTTACAATACACTATTTGGGCCATGTGTGTTTGTTCTGAGCCATGAGCCGGCGAACAGAGATTGCAGCGAACATCGGTGACGCTGCGCTACGCTTCGTCTGGAAACAGGACCTTGTGGCGAAATACCGAAGCAAGCATGATGCATGTTTGTTTTATGGTGTTTTATTTGCGCCTAAGTGAAGTTACGACGAGGAGACTTTACTGAAGCCTGGTATTTACTGTTAGCGGTGGGTGTGTTTTGTGCACTGTGCCCCTGCGTTTCTCGTCGGATGTGGAGAAGTGTTGGATCAAAACCATTATCAGGATAAATAAAAAAAGCATCCTACGAGTTTTTAAACAGAAAATATTTCTAGAGGGCAAGCTCCAACGCAAAGATTCGTTGCTGCCCGCTGAGCACGCAAACGACCGATCATGTGGCAGCAGTGTGATAAGATAGCTGAAAGTCAAGCAGCGTCGTCCGGGCGTTGTGCTGCACCGTCAATCAATTGCTTTCTGTCATTGAATTAGAGCGCAACAATCAATGACTAACACGCGCTGCTTCAGAGAATGTCATTGAATTATTAACAATGAGACGTTTGGGAGCAGTGTTTGTTGCAATATTGTTAACCTGAATGCTAATATAAAATTATGACTGATACACTGGTGGCGGTACAAGAGAGCTTTGCATCATTTCGTACAGCTGTGTGGTTTGGAACTCTTCACTGACTGCACGCGCCAGCAGTAGGATGCCTGCTGTGACACAATCGCACATAAGTTGTACTGCTACCACTCAGCTTGCTTTCCCACAACACAGCTTAGCGCTGCTTTTCGATTGTTGTGATATGTCACTACTAAAAAAGTTCCTATGACAGTGAAGGCAACAGACCCGTTATGTGCATTAAAAAGTACGATAAAGCAGGCACAGCTGCTTGTGATTTGATTCTTAATAGTTCTGCTCACGTCTGCGTTAAGCTTGTGTGCGTTTTTTGTACATTTGTTATTAAACATTTTTTCTAAATTAGATCTGTTTTCGAGCTAGGGTTTGTGTGAATGTGTGTGAATATGTGAGTGCTTTCATGTCTGTACACGTTTATTACCTTATCTGTCCTCTTTGCGGTTGTTTTAGCAAAGCATGCTGTAGCCACATCTTTCTTTACAATTTCATGAACACGTTCAACATTGCTAAGCTTGTTTTCGAAATGTAAACATCACAACGCAGTCCTAGCTAGAGAAAGAGAGAAACGAGAAAAAAGGAAGGCCGGGAGGTTAACCAGATGCTAGTATCCTGTATGCTACCCAACATTGGCGTTGGGAATAGGGAGTTGAAAGAGAAAGAGAGAGTTAAAAAATAAATGAGATAAAAACACCGACACACTCGCACACAGAAAATCAGTCCACTCAGAGGCGTTCCGACAAGCCAGTAGTTCGCAAGAAGCCCAGTAGTGCTTGCACGGCTTTCTTCTGTGACGATGAGTCATGAAGATGGAGCAGTATACTTTTTTCTGACAGCGGCTGGTCATCTAACCTGTTTAGTGTATTAGAAAGATGTTGTCTTTCTAGGTTGTATCCCGGGCAGTTCACACAGGATATGTCGAATTGTTTCTTCATCTCCGCAGTGGGCACAGTCAGTGGTGTCGGCCATTCCTATGCGGAACGCGTACGCACGGGTAAACGCGACTCCAAACCATGGTCTGCACAGAGCAGTATCGTCACCTCGTTGAATTTTTCTTGGAAGCTGTAAGCTTAACGTTGGATCAAGGGATCGTAATCTTGCATGCGCAAAGAGAGGCTCATTCTAAAGAGCCATGGAGCGTTGGCGAGCAAGCATGCGGAGCCTCCTAGCAGCGTCCGTCCTTGAGAGAGGTATTGACTTGTTGTTGTCTTCTGTATGGGCTGAACAGGCAGCTTGATCAGCTCGTTTGTTACCGATAATTCCACAGTGGCTTGGCAACCACTGAAGTATTATGTGGTTCCCTTTCTCTGTTATATGGTGTAGCATTTCTGCTGTTTCAAATACCAACTGCTCGCGTGGACCACGGCGTAGATTTGACAGAAGTGACTGCAGTGCCGCCTTGCAATCACAGAAAATCGTCCACCGTTGCGTGCTTTGGTCGTAATGCAACGCAGCGCAGCGCGAAGCGCTACATGCTCTGCTGCCGTTTTTGTGGTTGCGTGAGCTGTCCTGAATTTGATGGTTGTGGCGAGCGTTGGAATGAAGACCACGACAGTTCAGCTGTTTGGCAGGACGGAGCCGTCGGTGTAGACGTGGGTGCAGTCTTGGTACTTCTCGTACAGCAGAAGTAAGGCGAGCTGCTTGGGGGCTGGTATCGAGCATTCTTGTTTTTTCTGGATTCCTGGTATTGTCAGGTTGATGACTAGCTGTTTGAGGCACCATGAAGGAATTGAAGGTCTCGCCGGGAGCGTAAAACAAGTTGGTAGGGAGTCACCATATGTAGTTATTGTTCGACAAAAGGAAGTATGAGGTCTATCCGCTGGTAGAGAGGCTAGGTGGTGATGGAGAATGTGGCCAATATGCCTTATGTGTGTCCTCGAAATTCAATAGTAATATGGGTCTGCACGAAGTGGTCTTTGGCTAAAGCTATAGTCGCCACTGTTGAGGCACCCTGAGGCAGTCCTAGACATATTCGAAGTGCCTGTGCCTGAATGCTTTGTATCAATTGTCGGCTTGTTCTGCTGGCGTTTTATAATGCAGGCAGACTGTATCGTAAAAAGCCAAGAAAAAGCACCCTGTACACTCGTAACATAGCATTAGGCTGCATTCCCTAAGTCTTTCCAGCGAGAAACTTGAAAAGATGGCATATGCCTGTCAATCGCCTTTTCAAATACGACACATGAGGGCTCCATAATATGTCTCTGTCGACTATGACACCCAGAAATTTCTGAGATGGGCGATATGGTATATTTTCACCGTTAATTGACACTCAGTTTTCGACATGAGTTAGCGCGTAAATACCAGAAGAGCGCACTTTCCGGAGGAAATTTCCAGGCCTTGATTGCGGAGATACAAAGCAGTTGAAGTAGCAGCTCTCTGTATTCTCGCTGGTAACTGCAGGCGAGTTACCGCAGATGTCCAGATGCAGATGTCATCAGCGTATGTTGCTAGATAAATATTGTTTGGTACCTGCGTATGGAAAGCGATTAGTGTTATATTGAATAGCACGGGGCTCAGTACACCACCCTGAGGGACGCCACGACAACTGAAATGTGCAGACGTGTTCCCGGCCTCCGTACTCACAAAAAAGGATCGCATTTGGAGATAACTGCGTATTCACTTAAACATTCGACCACCCACTCCAATCTCTTCTAGTGCGGTAAGGAGGGATTCATGTGTAACATTACCATAGGCTCCTTTGACGTCAAGGATCAGAGAGGCGCAAAGACGCTTATGGCAACGTACGTGATTAGGTCGATGACGCTATCGATCGATGATCGACCAAGTCGAAAGCCAGCCCCGGCATTTGGGTAGATCTCATGATACTCCAAGTACCACTCGAGTCAGCCGAGAATCATTCTCTCCATCACTTTACACATGCAACTAGCGAATGCGATCGGGCGATAGGAGGAGAGTTTCAATGTTGATTTGCCAGGTTTTAGCAGTGGTACTAGACGACTAGTTTTCCAACTTAAGGGGACAGTGCCCTCTAGCCAACAATCATTATATAGCTGAAGAAGAGCTATTCTCGCGCACTCACCCAGGTGACACAGGGCTTTGTAGCAGATTCCATTAGGTCCTGGTGCGTGAGTACGTTTGCATGAAGCTAGTGCTGCCTTGAGGTCCTGAATGGCGAACGGGAAGTCCATACAGGAATCACGTGGTGGCGGACAACTGCTCGAAAGTGGGGAGCTGCTAATAGCTGTAGTTTTCCCTGATACTTCGACGCAGAACTTTTCAGCAACGTCCACATCAGGTCAAATATGGTAAAGGGCTAAGGCCTTGAATGGTGGCTTCTTAATGGGGGATGACCGCAAACCTCTTACCGTCCTCCATATCTGCGATAAAGGCTTCCGAGGGTCCAGTGACTCGCAGAAAGTAATCCAGCGTTGGAATTCTAGCTTGTCAAACCGAAGTTTGATCTATTTCTGCATACGTGTTGCAGTCCGTAAATCTTCAATGTTCTTCGTGCGCCGGTACCTTCTTTCAACTCATTGTCGCAAGGCTCGAAGCCGCTTCAGCTCTATGCCGATATCCATGATTCTTACAGGGCATGGGATCGTGCACACAGTCTCTCTTACAGTGCTCTTGATGGCCTGTTGTAAGTTGGATATGTGTTCTTGGCATTGGTCTTCTATACGAGACTGAAAGTTTTCCCAGTCAACTTTTTTAACCATGTCGCACACTTTAGGAGGCGACAATCTCCTGATCTTGACGTATCTTGGAATGTGATCATTCCCATGCGTTTGTATAACCGTAAACCATTCAGTATGTTTCACTAGGCTTCGCGAAACAAAAGGCAAGTCGAGACAGCTACTGTGTGTGGAGCCACGTAAAAATTTAGATTGATTGATTTGTGGGGTTTAACATCCCAAAACCACCATATGATTATGAGAGACGCTGTAGTGGAGGGCTCCGGAAGTTTTCACCACCTGGGGTTCTTTACCGTGCACACAAATCTGAGCACACCGGCCTACGACATTTCCACCTCCATTGGAAATGCAGCCGCCGCAGCCGTTATTTGAACCCGCGACCTGCAGGTCAGCAGCCGAGTACCTTAGCCACAAGACCACCGCGGCGGGGCCACGTAAAAATGTAGGACTGCCATCGTTCAGTAACCAAAGTTTGTTGTCGGAGGCAAATGACACCAAGTTTCTGCCTTTCATGTTGGTATTCTGACTTCCCCATAATTTATGATGAGCGTTAAAATCCCCAATGATAACACACGGGTCCGGAGTTAACGCTAAGATGTTTCGTAGTCTTTTTGATTGAAACGGCTTGATGGTGATAGGTATGCGCCAACCACAGTGATGTTGAGCCTCCTCTTTTTCACTCTTAAGCATACGTATTGGTTTCCGTCATGAGGTGGTACAGGTTGAATGATGTAAGTGAGGTCTCGGCGAATGACCACCAGAACCTTACTGCTTCCATAAACAGTAGACGACATAAAAGGTTTGTATTCCGAGAGTCTTACGGCACTCGATAAGTTCGGCTCACAGATGACGATTACGGGAAACATATTTACGTACACAAATCGATGAAAGTCACCAATGCACGATCTCAGTCCCCTGGCATTCCACTGTAGTATTGCTGCTTTACGAACCTCATCCCTGAAAGACAGTGGTGACAGTGGTGGGTTAGCCATGGTCTACTCTAGGGCTGCTAGCACTGGACTAAGCACGTCCAGTACTTGAAGGGCACTTTTGGCTGACGGTGTATTCATGTCGCTTAACAACACGCAAATGGTGTCCACTAATGATCTTAGCATCACCATCACGCGATGATCTGGCTTCCCGGCCGTTGCAGGATCTTGTTCTTGTTCTTGAGGCGGCTTCTGTTGAGGCTCGACAGGTCGTGTAGGCGGCTTCTGTTGAGGCTCAACAGATCGTCTAGGCTGAAGGGGTGAGCATTCCTTTGGTGAGAGAGATATCCCAGAATATTTTATCGCGGATGTTTGCCATGCTAGGAGCAGAGCCTGTCGATTTCACTTTAGTGTTTGACTTTGTCGTTAGAGTTTTCACTGTCCTTCGTGAGGACCATCGACAATGACGGCGCCTTCGCCTTACTTTTTTGCGCAGCTTCTCTTTGAATTGAGTTGTCTCGCACTATTTGCCTCAGATTATAAATCTCGTTCTTAATCTTAGGACAGTCCTTAGAGGAAGCACTGTGAGCACCGTGGCAGTTGGGACATTTCAACGTAGTTGCACTACAGTCGTCTTCTGAGTTGTGTTCTGCGCATCGGGGACACACTGCGGAATTTTTGCAAACGCACTTCACGTGGCCAATCTTCTGCCACCTGAAACACTGCATAGGCTTCGGAAGAAATGGGCGAACCTGATGACGAGAATGGCCAACCTTCCCGTAAGAGGAAAGACAGTCACCCTTGAATGTTATTCGCACACAACGAGAGTTCTCTATGTGAGCAGCATGCACAATGATGTTGTTTTCACTTACTGGTTTTATCAGTACAGGAAAATATTCATTGGCGATTTCAGTGTCTATATCATAGATAGCTCTTTTTACGGTGTCGCCATTTGCTGTTATCATGGATCGGACTTTGATGTTTCCTAGCTCCAACACATGCTGTAGCGTGTTCAGTGCACTCGGGTTCATCACGTCGATTGCCAAAATATTCTTCCTCGTGTTTATCCTGATATCCTTAATCTCGTTAGGCATAATATTTTCAAGGTACAAGGACAGTGCTTGCCTGTTGAGGATGCGTAGATTGGCAGTAGTGGTCTGCGGCACAAACAGAATAGAGTGAGGCCATCGCTGAGGCGCTCTCCTCACTGTGGCTGTACTTGACGCCGATAATGCGTTCATAATTCTTCGTTTGGCCTTGCGGTAGAGCACAGGTTCGAAGCCATCTTCCGAGGACTCGTCGTCTGATGCTGCGTACCGCTCGGTGTCTTCGCTCTCACTAGATGCAATACCACGCTTTCTTGTAGCGACGCCCGTGGAAGAACTGGTACCGCCCGGGATCTCCGGGAATTGTACATCCATCACCGAGATGTAGGGGGCTAGAGACCCCGCTGGTGCGCTGTCGAACGCAGAAGACACAGCACAGACTGCAAGATGTGTTCCACAAGAGAAGCACTTCGTCTTCCTCCCGCAATCCTAGTAAAGTTAATCACGTGAATGGTTGTGCTACAATTTAGTTACCTGCCCAAGCCATATTACCAAATTAAAATCTGGCTACGACAACACTCAATTCTCAGAGCAGACAGGTAACAGAATCATAAAGTGTACTGAGACTACTGCTATTTTATTATGAGGCGCGTCACAATGGACGGTGACTGCCTGAACGAGTATTTTGGGCCTTACTAAGCTTACGATGTTCTCTATTTGTTCTTTTATTTGCATTAGGTATGTGAGTCAGATAACAAAAATAAACAATGCAGCCACATAAATGTACTTTGACATGCAAGCTGCTATCAGTGGCTGTCAGTTTTGTTTTGACTGCTCCTATTTCACCAGCACTGGCTTTGACAACACTTCAATTCTCAGTGCAGACGGGTAACAGAATTATAAAGTGTGCTACGACTATTGCTATTTCACTGTGGGGCACATCATTTCAAAGGTTGCTACCTGAGCGAGCATTTTGGGCCTGACTAAGCTAATGAAGTTTCATATTTGTTCTCTTCTTTGCATTACTTCTGTGAGCCAAATAACCAAAATAAACAGTGCAGCTACATGAATGTTCTTTGTCATGAAAGCTACTAACAATGGCTGTCAGTCTTATGTTGACTGCTGCTATTCAACCAGAACTGGCTACGACGACACTTCGATTCTTAATGCAGACTGGCAACAGAATGATAAAGTCTGCTCCGACTACTGCTATTTCATTATGGGGTGCTTCACATTTGATGGTAGCTGCCTGAAGAAGCTTATTGAAGTTTACTAAGCTAATAATGTTTTATGCTTATTTTCTTATTTGTATTACTTCTGTGAGCAAGATAACCAAAATAAAAAAATGCAGCCTCATGAATGGGCTTTGGCATACAAGCTGATAACAGTGGCTGTCAGTTTCTTGTTGACTGCTCCTGTTTTACCAGCACTGGCTATGACAACACTTCAATTCTCAGTACCGACTTGTAGTAGAATCATAAAGTGTGCTCCGACTACTGCAATTTAAGTGACAGGCGCGACATACTCGACAGTGGCTGCTTGAACTAGCATTTTGGGCCTCAATGTGCTTTTGCCACGTTCATTTCCGCAAGTTTCGATGTCACCCTGATACACTATGTTCAGCGCAGACCATGCCTATGGTGTTAAAGAATCTTCGAGGCTTTAGTAGGTTGTTTTGTTAAGATTACGCCCACTTCGGGAACTTTATAGATTATTCGAGACCTACATCGCCGCTAGCCATAACGCTAGAGTATTCGATGGCAAGTGTATAAATGCTGACCCGCTTCCCCGCTTATCAGTTCGTCGACTGCCGACGCTCTGCTCGCCGCTATCAGTGCCAGTGTCTTGCTCTAGTCTGATTTTTTTCTTTTACGCGGCGACAAGTTTGACTCAAGTAAACAGTTTATTATTCGACCTGCAACTGTTCCGTTGTTCCACGCCGTCACCCCGTCACATCTGGTGGAGGTGCGGCTTTCTCCATTTACCGGACGCCCCCATCGAGATGGTAACGCAGCGCACGTGTTGAGGAAGACGCCGACGCCAACACCGAACAGTGAGCAAGCCGCAGGCAGAAAGGAATGAAGCCAGAATACAGGCCCCTACACGAAAAAACCAGGCAGCCCCGGATTGCGAAATCGACAGCAGCAGCAATGACCGGCGGCGTGTAGCCTGCACAAGTCGTTCTCCGGGAACCCAAAAAGCCACCAACTTTCCGCGGTTCGACATTTGAAGACCCGAAAAGTTAGATTGAAAGGCTCAACCGCGTCGCCATCTTCAACGAACGGACCGATGAGGACAAGCTCCGGCATTTGTATTTCACTTTACAAGATGCTGCCCACACCTGATTCAAAAATCAAGAGCGAAGCCTAACGTTTTGGGACGTCTTTCGCGCCAGGTTTCTCCCCACTTTCGCAAGTGCGGTCTGCAAGGAGAAGACTGCAGAACTCCTCGAAACCCATGTACAGATGATAACTGAAAACGTGGCAATAATCACGTAAAATATAATTAAACTCATCCGCCACGCTGTCACCGGCGTGTCCGAGGAGAAGGTTCGTCTGCTCACGTGAGCTGTCAAGCAAGAACTCTCCACCGGCCTGATCAAGAACCTGCCAAAGACGGTTCACCGAATTCATTTCGGAAGCATCTACGATAGAGAAGACACTCGAGATGCGAACGCGCCAATATAACTATAACTTCTCGGGTACAAGCTACGCCGACATACAAGCGCTAGGAACCACCGACTTGCGTGAGAGGATCCTAGTGATCGTGCAAGAAGACCAACGAAAATTGCTTCCTTCCGCGCAGCCGCACATGGACTTCATGGCGAACGTAGTACGCCAGGAGATCCAGCAATCGCTGGGCGTTCCTCAGTCTCCAGAGCCGCAGCTCCAAGTCATGACGCGCTTCAAGCTGCAGCCCGGTGTCACAACTCTCCTCCACGCCCATGCAAAACACCACCCCATGGCACTTCTGTCACCAGACGCCACCACCGCCACCACCACCACCACCGACGTCCTACCATTCGCCAGCGGGCCAGCGCAGAGCACCGAGAAAAACCGACGTTTGGTGTGCACCTGACGACCTCCCCCCCCCCCTGCTACCACTGCGGTGAGGCCGGGCACACCTACCACCATTCCCAGTACCGACAGATGGGTCTACGGAGCTTTGACATCATCGCGACGTGCCCACAATGGTGTTAACGACCAGATGACATCGCCGCGACTACTTCGCGGGAGCGCAGTCGACACCCCGGCGACCTTATAGTTCGCAGTCGCCAGGCCGCTAGGCCTCATCGCACTGCGGGCCGATCTTTGAGCTCTTACTCGGAAAGCTAAGGGCAGCAACCGATGAAGGTGCGGTTGCTGTGCGACTAATTACCGAAGATCCTCCACCACCGACGACGACGACGACGACACCACGAAATCGAGAGCACCCGCCGCAAGACAAAAAGGGCCTTGACGTTGAACCTTCGCAGTCTGCAGAAGGCGTCACGACACAACGTGGAAGCAGCACAGAAAATAGACGTAGCCGTGACCCGACGCCACGACCCAACCGCAACGCACGATGACGAACCAGCGACCTCGACGTAACATTGGACGGCCACCTCATCGCGGCTCTGGTCGATACTGGAGCTGAATATTTCGTCGTCAGAGGGTCTTTCGCAACGAAGTTGAAAAAAGAGAGCACTGCATGGCAAGACCCCAAATTCCGCACCGCTGGAGAGGTCACCTAATAACGCCGACTGGAGTCTGCACAGCGAGAGTCAACATCGATAACCAGACTGATCCCGCGAGCTTTGTAATCTTACAAAGTCACTCCAAAGATGTGATACTTTGAATGGACTTTCTGATTCAACACAGCGCTGTCATCGACCCGAGGTCTGAGTCAATCACACTAAGCTCAGAAAACACGCTGCCGACCCCTACAACGCCAAAGAATCACGCATTGCATATGCTGGAATGTACCGCCTTTCTCCAGCGTCGTCGTTTCCATTGGCACCGAAAAAGCTGAAGGCTTTGAAAGCGTTGTCGAGGGCGATCAGTACCTTCTTCGGAACCGTCAGATTTACGTCACAAGAGGCATAGCTGAGTTGCATGACGGCAAAGTAAAGGTGGTGCTGAAAAACCTCAGTCACTAATATAGGCACTATAACCGTGGTACGGCGGTCGCCCACACCGACGATATCATAGAGATCATGGAGACTAGCAATTCATTCACCCTTTTTGATGCTGCCGAAGCTGCTTTGATGAATCGAGGTGCCGAACTAGATTTCGATGTCAACCCGAGCCTTTCGAAGTTCAAGCAAGACAAGCTCAAGCTCCTCTTTTAGCAATTCAAGGACTGCTTCTCGTCATCATCGCGAATTTGACAAACCTTAGTCGCGAAACATTGCATCATAACAAAAGAAAGTGCCCGACCAGTTCGAGAAAGCCCGTACCGAGTCTCGACGCGCGAACGAGTTGCCGTGAAGAAACAAGTCCATGAAATGCTACGCGACGGCATCATTCAGCTATCCAAGACTCCGTGGGTGTCACCTTTGGTATTAGTGAAGAAGAAGGACGGGACCACACGTTTTTGCGTCGATTACCGCCGCCTGAACAAAATCGCAAAGAAAAAAATTGGCCGATTCCTCGTACAGTGGTGATCGATGATATGCGAAGCACGAATGAGGAAGGTTGGTACTTTTCTTGATAATCAGCACAATGTTACTCGCTGAAGGTTAATGATGCCATGCATGGCTTACGTGTGATAATTGTCTTGTTTGGATGTGTCATATACCTTGGTCATCTATTCATATCATCATGATGTTTCAATGCGTCGTTCACCTTCGTCATCTATTTACGTCATGTGATATCAAATTTAGTATATGTGGAGCTAGCAAAATGGCCGCGATTCCGCTATGAGCGTGATATGTTGTCATTTTCCTTAATGCCATGCTTGTCAGCATTATCATGTTAACACCAGTCATATACTTTCATCATCTATTGACGTTATGTAACACCAAATTTGGTATATGTGGAGTTATAAAACGGCCGATAGCGCATCATGAAGGGTCCAATATACTCCAATGTAGCGTTGACGCCCGCGCACGCTGGGCACAGCGACGCTACGTTAGTAAAACGTGGGCACTCTATAGTCTGACGCCAGGCGCGACCACCGTTCATCGGCGCGACCCGACAGCAACCGGCACGAAACGCGACATGCTGCTTTTCGCGCTGATGCGTTACCCAGACAACACTGCATCTCCCTCTTTTCGTGACGTAGGGATGCTGGACGCGCTAAAACGCGCATGCGTAAAAGCAACGCCCTGACTTTTAAAAAAACCGCACGTATTTTCGAGGGCTCATACGCCGGGCCACGCCTTTTTACTTGGTGTTACCTGATCTTATGGAATTCGGGCGTGTAAAATCATGAGTCGGTTTTCAGTTGCGACAAGTGTGATGACTAAGAGCAGCGGAATGGAGGCTCTGGGCGTGAGGAGCTAGACGGAAGAAGCAGAGGAGGAAGAAGGGGGCAGATTAGAACAGCCGGCCTGGCATACAGGCGTTATCTCTTTTCTCTCCGTTACAATGGCGCAGTGACGCTAGTTACAAAGAACCAATTTATTTTCAACCTATATGTAACACACTGAAATCTAACACGAATGACAGGTGGATATCTATCTTGGCTTCTTACTGCGAGTGCAACCGAATGTACAAAAAAAAAACCTTTTCCGTTCTCTCTCCTTTGATGGGAAGCGTCGTGTTCCATAAGAAATATAACCAAATGTAGCACCCTTTCGGAACATTTTAATGTGGCACTAAATTTTAAGGGTTGCAAGATACAAAGGAATTTTTGAGGGAGTCTTCCTCTCTGCCCATGAATCTTACCCTCTAGAGATGATATTATTCGCAAGCTAACAATCCGTGTCAAACCCAAGAAAGCTCATAATTATTCCCTGTCTACTGCAACATTAGCTTTGAGAGAAAGTTTTGCATGATGAAAAAAATTGGTTGAACACACACACTCATGAAATTTATGTGGCGCGAGGTAGCCAGCCAGAGAAACTCATGCTTTGCATTACATGTATGTCGATATTTAGTATGGTGCACATGTATGCATCATAGTGTGGAGCTGATTGGACACTTGACCGATAACCTTCACACTATGTGTCATGCAACGGTAGGCGGCGCAGCAATGCAGCTTTCCGGGGCTCCGCCACGAGCTACACATACCGCAAGCAATCGTTGTTGATAGTACAAGGTACTTATTCTGCATTCGGCCCCACGGAAGCTGGCAGGCCTCTTTCCGCCCATCGCGGCGCCGCAATAGCTGACGCTTTGTGGTAAAAACATACACGGCTGTTTTTACCTTGCGCTGTGCTCATGGTCTATTGTATTCGTCCTAAGTGCGGCAAAGCTTATATCGACAAGACCGGCACTGCGTTGATGACAGAACCAGGGAACATGAGTTTGTGATTGAAAATACCTTTATCGCCTATTTACACAGTGAACCTCGCATGCGGGGTTTGTACCGTACAAATATTCGCATGCTTCGAAGGAGCAACAACACTGTGGCACGTGAAATTTTAAAGCCGTATTTAATTACTGTAAAGCGAGTTGTGTGCATCAGCGACACGTCCGTCACTCAGCATGAAGCAGTAGTGCAGTTCTGGTATTTTTTTGCTATCGTGATGCCATAAACATGGGATTGTTCTTCAATGTCCTGTGCAACCGTAACTGCGTACACGTCTGCATGCTGATAGAAAAAAAAAGCTGTTATTTTTTTTTCAGAAGAAGTCAGTACCAAGTTCACATTGAATCCCACCTCTTTCTGTCTTTTGACGTATACGTGGGTTACCTTCTTCAACTTTCTTCAGGCTACGGTTACGTGGCCCTACGTCACGCTCCTTCCATCTTTTATTTGTCCTGCTTACTTAAACCTATTCGCAGTGTTCTTTCTTACACTTTCTGTCTTAATTACTATTTATTTGGACTATTTTTGTGTTTATTTTTCTACATAATGTTTTTCGTCTTTTTCGCTTTTCTTTAACCTTTTTCAGCCCTATCTTTTTCTCCGTGTACATCTTTTGTCTTTTGTGGATGTCGTTTTTCCTCTTTATGTTGTGTTTCCCTCACCGAACAGAGTTATCACGTCCCAAGTCAGAAAAATTTGCGCAGCCGGAGCGCACGCGCCACACTCCTGTATTGAGGGAAAGAAGACCGCAATTGCTGGTGTACTGATATTTTTTCACGAAACCTATGAAGTGTTAGGGCGAGCATAAACAGCTGCCCAGTAAACTACATAAAAAAAATTGATAAGTGGATAGTGTTCTTGGTAGTAAGGATAATATTCACGATACTATAGAGAAATTACACAAAATAAAATCGAGCCCTTAAATTTTCACATCCGTCACTCATTACGATTATCTCGTTCTGTCAGACTGGGTGCCTTCAGATAGTATACGAGATAAGATAAGATAAGCGCGTGATAAGATCAACTGCTAAATGACACCAACATGCAAAAAGAGTGTTCCACACTAGCAGCATTGGCAAAAAGCGGCGTCGATTGACGCACCGACGTTTACATGATCACATGTATCTCATCAAGTGTACACTGGAATTACCGGTACCGTACCTCAGTTGCGACAGCATCTCACGTGTCATTCGAAAGTTGCAAGTTCATATCGTGCCAGCGGCGTCTTATCTTGTCTTCTACTTTTCTTTCTTGACATTTACATTCGAATTAGGTCGAATACCTTCTCCCGCACGTCTTTTAGCATCATTGTATGTTAGTGCTCAATGATTTTGTATCTAACCTCCAAGGTCAAACAAATAAAAAGAGTTCTTAAGTCTAAAATTCTTTCCTGCATACTATTCGCAAATACGTTCAATATGCTTTTGATATTACCCTTAATTAAAGCGAACCTGTCACAGCAAACCGTATTCATATGTCGGCGTTCGCTAGAACGTGTGGCATGACCAGAGGGAAAGGAGAAACCACTTCAGAACAGAAAGGATTCGAAATAAAGTGATCGACAACAATAAAATGTTGCTGGTCGTGGATGTGAGTAGAGTGCTCAAAAAGGCAAAATATATTTCCCTGGCAAATTGATTTGAAACCCGTGTCCTCACGGTGTGAAGACAAATATCACAACCGTAGACGTTGTGGGGTAAAATTAATTCTCGTACAAAAATCTAACGTCTGCAACAAACGGCAGCTGTACACTAGTCTTTGTATAGCCTTCTTCCGTAAATGTGATAATAAGAAACAGCCTTAGAAACAGAATTATGTCTAAAGTGTTAAAACACTTTCACGCGAGCAGCATGTAGTACCACTGGCTTGAATCGGATTAACGTTTATTAGCACGTCCGCATTTAACTGCGTCATTTGTGGAGCCACCCAACATAAGTTTCAATTTATAATGCGTGATTTGCTGTGTGACATTTAGAAAAAGTCCTATCAATATGAAGATCCATGTGTAAAAATACAGTTCCATTGAATAGTCTGCCGGTGAGAAGGCGAGGATATTTATTCATAAGACTTGAATTTTTTGGCGCATAGATTAGACCGCAGGCAAAATAATACGTTTAGAACAGCAAAAGCACATGCAATAAAATAAGTATTAGTGATATTCAGTTCAGCGGGCATTCACCCACGTATTAAATAAACATAAAATCTACTTCAATGGCTTCTCTTGGAAAGATCGTATTCTACTATAAAATGTTATATGATCACTCAAAACGATTGCGTGCTTTTCTAAAACTACAGTGAGAATAGATTTCTATGGACTCCGCAGCAAAGCATGCGAGGGTTCGTTCGACATCGGCTTCCGAGATTTCATGAATTTCGATCGTGCGAAACGGGAGCACATCGAGAGAGCAAGATGAATAGACGCTCTGGTTGAGAGAAATGCAATATTTGCTGTTTTGGACGCATCGTGTTTCCCTTAACTTACACAGATGGGGTTACAAATCTCTTGCTTGTACGGCCCTCGTTTATCCCGGAAATTGAATGATGGCCTCCACGTTTCCGTTTGCGTCGCAGATGTGAATAATGGGAGACTTCCATCACTCTACCGTACTACAACAGCACACAGTGTTATTGGCTTTGTGACATCAGATGAATTGGCGCGGCCAATATTCTTCAGCTGAAGGTCAATAAATAAAAGTGGGCTGCATGATCTGTTTATATGTGGGTATGCAGCATGTGCGGTGTTATTTTATTTATTTATTTATTTCCAATACTGCTAACACCAACAATAGGGGCTCTAGCAGGGTGGTACAAAACATATAACAAGGTTTCTTAACAAATACAACAAATTCCGACAATACAAAATTCAACTGACAATGCAGACAAGCCTTTCGTAATACAAAATACATGAGGGTTACAATGGAAGGAGAGCCTAAAATGTATCACAGTCAACTACCGTTACTACGTCTTTATCGAGTTCATTCCATTCTGTTACAGTTCGGGGAAAAAAAGAATATTTAAAAACATTGTTCTTGCATTTCGATGGCACTAAAGAGTATGGATGTCATAGCCTTGTAGAATAACCGCTGGAAAAAGAAATGTAGTAACACGTTCGGCTCTGTAACTTACCCATGACAATTTTAAACATGAACTTAAGGCGAGCGATTTTATTTCTGACTGTAATGCTTTTTAAGTCTGCTTGGCGAAGTAACTGAGTAATAGATTATGGACCGTAACTGTTAAAAATAAATCGTACAGCCTTACTCTGAACTCTATCCAACTTACGTGTGTTCGTCTGTGTAAACGGGTCCCAAATAATATTTGCATATTCTAAAATTGGCAGGATTAATGATTTGAAAGTGGCGAGCTTACAGATGGTAGATGCCCTCTTGAGGGACCTCCTTAAAAAATGAAGTTTAGACAATGCCTTATTAGAAATAGCTGTGATATGACTATCCCAGTGAATTTTATCAGTTATAATAGGACCTAGATATTTGAACTCATTGACACGATTTAATGATTTACGATCAACTGTATATGTATATAAAAGAGGATTTTTCTTGTTACTTATGGTCATTACAGCGCATTTGTTGTAATTCACAGCCATCTGCCACGTCCTGCACCAACGCATCACTTTATCTCATTCAAAATTCAGTGCATTTTGATCTGAATTTAAATTTATCTCACTATACAAAACACAATCATCGGCATACAGTCTTACTTTAACGCCACAGTCATCCACCATGTCATTATATAAAAAGAAGGAACAATAACGGTCCTAAAACGGATACCTGGGGGACACCCGAATCTACAGGCAGCTTTTGTGAGAAATGTTCATTAAAAACAACATACTCTTTTCGAGATCCCAGGGTTGCTTGTATCCATTGACAAAGCTGTGGGTTTTTTAATACTGCCCAAAGTTTCATAAGTAGTCTGGAATGAGAGATTTTGTCGAAGGCCTTCGCGAAGTCTAAAAAACAGCATCTATCTGTGACTGGTTATTTATGGCTAGTGCGAAGTCATGGACAATTTCAACCAATTGTGTTACTGTGGAAAACCCACGCCTAAAACCTTGCTGAGCTGGTGAAAGTACTGAGTGCGACTCCAAAAAGCAGGAAATGTGTTTATGTATTATGTGTTCCAATAACTTGCAGCATAAGCAAGTCAAAGCTGTTGGGCGATAATTACAAACCAACTGTTTATCTCCATGTTTGAATAAAGACTTAATTTTAGAGAATTTCCGATCCTCAGGCAGGACACCTCCGGATAACGATTCAATAAAAATAATTGTCAAAAATTTTGAGGACCATTCAGCATATCTCTTTAAAAAGGCGTTTGGTAAGTCACCTGGGCCACAAGATTTTCTTACATTCAAATTCAGTAATAATTCAAATACGCCAGCTTCTGTGACTTCCAGATTTTTAATGGGAGGCAGGTCTTTAAACTTGCTAAAAGTGGGGATGGTTTTGTCATCACAAGTAAAAACAGATGCGAAGTGTTCGTTAAATGCATTGGCTATTTCTGTTTCGTCTGTTGTGCAAACATTATTTATAACAAACGTGTCCCTATTGGATGACTTTGGCTTTATGAAATGCCAAAAATGAGACGGTGATTCCTTCATCATGTGAGTTAACTTTACATCGTAAAAACTGCGTTGTTCGATCTTCATGTTATCTTTTAGTTGTCGAGACAGATCGCGGATCAGAGAAGGTGTTGTGATACTCGTGTGCTTTTAGATGCGGAGCATCTTATACTCGCGCCTTGTAGTGCGCCGTCCGCGCCGTCCGCACCGCTTCTCGAACATTCGACAGCTGACGCGCGCGCATGCGCCGTCGCGCCGTCGCCCACTCTTCCACCATCTGTGCATCCCTTCCTCCTCTACACACCGCGCGCGCTTCACTCCTCCACCATCTGTGCACCCTTCCTCCTCTACACACCGCGTTCGACATCTACAATTCTCCTGATTCTCCAGTGGACGCGCATGTGGCGTCGCGCTTCGAGAACATTCAACAGCTGACAGTGCATGCGCCGTCGTGCTGTATATATACTCAAGGTCGGCGCTCGCTCGCTCAGTTGCCGCTCGTCAGTTGGTTTGTACGGCGCGTCGACGTCCAAGGTCGCGGTGAAATGAATTCCAACGAATCCACAAACACAATGATCGACGTCCCTTCGACCAGCGCCGCCCTTTCGCATACGTGTGTACGTGTTCACTCATTTAACACCCCCTCCTACAACCACGTTAACCAATTTAGCCATCGACCCAAGTAAGTCGCAATTTAACACCCCATTTCACAACCACGTTAACCAATTTAGCCATCGACCCAAGTAAGTCGCACTTTAACACCCCGTTAACCAATTATATGGTCCGCATTTTCCTCAGTGTTCCCCCGAGGGAAGCTGCGGGCAATTTTTTTTAGTGATTTCCGAAGACGATTAATTTTTCTCTTAATGTGAATTATATCTCGTGTAATACAGGGTTTCGACGTATGTACCTTTTTTTCTTGAAAGGAACAAAAAGCTGTATGCACGCATGCGCAGTGTTTTTATACTTCAACCACAGAGCATTAACATCACTCAAATCCAGCTCAATACTTTCGCAAAGTTCGTCGTAGGTTATCTCCAGTCTGTCTATGATGGATGCATCGTCGGAAGAATGAAATACTGGCACACGTGTGCATTTAACATCATTTTTGTACTTCAGCGAGTGAAGCTCACCCAAGACTGCCATGTGATCTGAAATACCTGTAACCACTTCGCAGTCAATGTTTCCGGAAATATTACTATTCACAAAGACAAGATCAAGAACAGATTTACTGTTATCTTGCACACGAATGCAATCACTAACTAGTTGTGTTAAATCAAAACGGAAGGCAATGTCAATAAGCGCTTCATCGTTAATGGGATCAGAACTTCCTGCGCTAAACGAAGATTAGTTGATGCCTGGAAGGCTGAAGTCTCCACATAAAATAAGCTTGGTAGTTTGATTTGTTTTAGACGAAATATACAGCTGTAATTGTTCTGAAACCTCAGGGATTGAGGCAGGGGGCCTATACACAACTCCAATAACAAAGCTTTCTTTTTTATTGATAAGCTAACAAAATAAAGCCTCAACGACAGGGGCATCAGGCATGCGTGCTGTCCTGTAAATATTTTTAACCAGCAACGCAACTCCGCCCCCTCTGGAACCACGATCCCTTTTGTACACGTTGAACCCCGAAGGCGCTAATGTATTTTCACACATTATTAAGAAAATTACTATCAGTTAAGTAGTTATAACATCAGCAAATGTTAACATCATAAAGAAATATTTCTACATAATTACGTGGCATTTTCGATTCGCCGAAGATAAGCTGGATTCAGAGACAATGCAAACGAACAGAGGTGTAGGCAGCCTAACAAAGGGGGTTATATCTACACATGGCAATGAGATGAAAAATAGCAGAAATAAGGTGGATTCTGCCTTAGAGAGAAAAGATTGAAGCAGTAAGGCCTAGTGCACTGTGCAGAGGTAGCGTACGGGGAACCATTTTGCAAGGTTTATGAACCTCTGGAGCTGGGAAATCACTGGGTCAACGTTGCTAGAAAAAACTCAGTTTGAAATCCCTGGCTGTATCTTTGCCAGGAGAAAAAGGTTGGCCGAACGTTGATCACAAGAACTAGCGGCGCTGAAGTCACATTTTTCGCTTCTCTTGGCGCATCGTCTGCTACGGCGGTAGTGGTAGTAGTAGAAAATATCTTATTTCAGAAAATGTATCACAGAGTTGCGGTATGTTGAATGTTTGAGTGGAAAGATCCATATCCGGCACGCCTATGAAGTTGCCCGCTGCCTGAGCGCGCCTCACCAAGGAGCGTTAAGAATCCAAGGAGAAGCAGCCGAGCAAGTACTCCTCCCAAGCATTTCAGTTAGGATGGGGAAAGGTGATGAAAAAGGAAGGGGTGGGGGAGGGGTAACAAGTGACGACGTGGTAAGTGTGGGTCAGGACCTGGCAGGTCGTTCACGTTCCACTGATTTCCGGCAAAAAATGCTTGGCGACTGCCGGGCTTAGATAGGGGTTCGTCTCAAGGTTGTGTAGTATTCGCTCGTCCGCTTTCACGAAATCACGTCTGGCGTCGATGTAGAGGCACGCCCGGAGGAGAGAAGCGTGGGCAGCGGCGTTGGCCGCCTCATTGCCGGGCAGAACCGAGTGGTTTCGCGGTGGATTTCTTGTTATACTATTATCAAACTTAACTATTCATTGTGCTTCAAGTCTAGTGTCAAATTTGTTGACAGCTTATGGACATGCACGAGGTCACCTGTAAAGATTGGCCCGGATACACAACTCGTTGCAAGTTGGCTGAGAGTCAATGCCCTGCCTACATTCGAGCTGTCTGCACGGTGGTTAACCTTGATGTATGGGAGGTTACACGCCAAAGAGCATCTTTAGTGCACTTTTTAGAAATACTGCTATCATTTTAGCGAGAGCCGTCTTGCGTAGAAGGCCCGCCACATTGGTCTAGCGACTAAGGTACTCAGCTGTGGACCCGCAGGTCGCGGGATCGAACACCGGCAGCGGCAGCTGCATTTTCGGTGCAGACAAAATTGCTGAAGGCCTGTGGGCTCAGATTCAGGCGCCCGTAAAAGAACCCAAGTTGGTCGAAATTTCTGTAGCCTACTGTCACAGAACGAGCGCTAAAAAAGAGAGCGCCGCCAAATCCTTGCGACAACGGGCGGCAGAAACGCCGCAAGGTAAAAAGAAAAAAAAAAGAAAGCAAACATCCAGGGCTCCCGGGCGCGCGCTCTCCCCGCAGAAGCACGGCTTCGCAGACGATCCTCCTCACCCCACATCGGCGGCCCAGCAAGGCCGCGATTTTTCTAGAACGAAGGAGGCGGGGTCAGACCGAGTGAATCATCCTCCGGAGAGGGCAGTCGAACCGTCTCGCACCTCTTCCCAGCTTTCGCCGCGTATCGCGCCGACGAAATGAGAAATTTCTGGAAGGTGGCGCAGAAAGTATTTAATCGAGCGGCCGAGACGAGAAATCAGGAGAAGACAGAAAGTTAGCGCCGGAGCGCGTAGGAATTCCGCCGTGTAGTCGGCAAAGGTTCTGCCCGTAGTGACAGAACAGGAGGAGACGGAAGTTAACGCCAGAGCGCGTAGGGATTCCGCCGTGTAGTCGGCGAAGGGTTTTAGTCCGTAGGGACGAAGCCGGAGATGAAGAGGAATTCCACCAGTGGGTGAAGGCTCGGGCTACAGGCAAGAGCGTGTGTTTACCGCTATTGAGCGAGGACGCGTGGCAACAGCTGCGTGTGTGAAGCCGACGTGGTTCCGGCGAAGAAGTTGAAGTTTGAAGAGTGGCCAATTGAAGACGGGAGGTTTCCTGGAAGAGAAACTTCAGAGGGCGCGGAACGACAACAACGCTGGACTTTAAGTGAGTGATTCTCGGAAGAGTATCATTCAGACTTTTGTTCCAAGGACTTTGGACTGAATAGGTTTTATATCTCTTTAGTCTTTGAGTGTCTTGGTTGTTCAATGCATGCGACTGCATTGTAGTGCGTATTGTTGTCTGTGTCCGTTGTTTCAAGTGTGGTTGATTGTACTGTGTAGTACGTTGTCTGTTTGGTGACGTATTGTATGTAACTATTGTGGAGTGTGCATTTTTGTGTATTATTTTCGATCTGCCATTTTTGAGAATATAGTATTTGTTTTGTTTATCAACTCTCAGCTCTGACTTGTTCTTTGGGCCACAGCCGGCATCCGCTGGCGCGCTAAAAAGGACCACTTCTAAATTGTCCACGCTTTCGTGGTGCGGTTCGGAGGGCCGATACTTCGGCTCTTGGGATTAGCCCGGCGATCGCCTCCCTAATAACGGGACAGGTGTGACAATTAATCTGGCGTCCGCGATACAGGACCTTTTGGTGCACAGTGTGTCCAAAGTAGTGAGAAAGAGCCTCGAGTTGGTGATATTGCTATCGGAACGATTTTGTGTGTTGCTCAGTGTTCTCGTTAACGAGTGTAGGGGAGTGTTCCGATAGACTGATTTAGGCAGATACTTTTTGCACGCGGCAAGGTTTTATTTGAGAGTTGCGAGACACCATGGATCTCGAAAAGTTAGTTGCTCTGGGTGAGAAGATGGGTCTTTCTGGCGCCGAACTACGGAAGTGGGTCACCCAGAGGGAAAAAGAAGAAAAAGAGAGGGTCAAAGAGGAAAAGGCAGCTGAGCTGGAAAGAGAAAAGCTGGCGGCTGAGAGGGCGAGAGAAGAAAGAGAAGCGGAGATGGCTGAAAGGGAGCGGCAGCGGCAGCACGAGATGGAACTCGAGCGGCTCCGTTTGCAACAGCGAAGTGAAACTCCCGTCCAAGCTAGAGTTGAGAGCAGCGAACGGGAAGATCACGGCTTCCGCTTGAACCCAAGCAAGCTGCTCGTAGCGTTTGATGAAAGGAAGGACGACCTAGACGCGTACCTCCACAGATTTGAGACGATTGCGAAGAGCCAGAATTGGCCGGAACAGCAATGGGCAACTGCTTTGAGTACCTGCTTGAGTGGTGAAGCGCTCAGTGTGTACGGAGGGCTGACGCCGACCGATGCAGCCAACTATGCAAAGGTGAAAGCTGCTTTGCTGAAGCGATTTAGATTTACCGTGGAAGAATTCCGGGACAGATTTCGGACAGGAAAGCCAGCTGATGGTGAGACGGCTACGCAGTATGCCGCCCGACTTTGCCATTATTTCGACAGATGGATTGAACTTTCAGGGACAGCACAGGAGTACGAGGACCTTAGAGAGCTCCTAATTAGAGAACAATTTCTTACTAGTTGCCACCCAAGCCTGTCGCTGTATTTGAAAGAGAGGAAGGCGGAGTCATTTGAAGGAATGCTTGAATTGGCTGATCAATTCTTAGAAGCGCAAGGAGGAACTAATTTGGCCAAGGTCAAGAAGGATTGTCCCGATGATTCGAAGAAATTGGCTCCCGAAGAAAAGAAGCGTGCACCAGAGAGCATTCCGCGATGTTTTCTGTGCAACCGAGTGGGTCATCGCGCGAAAAACTGTCGAACGATCTTTACGAGCCCTACGACAGTGAAATGTTTTAAGTGTGGTCAGACGGGGCACAAAGCAGACGCATGTCGAAACGGAGTGAGTCAAACTCACCAGGTATCCTGTGTGCAAGCAGCACCGAAATCTGATAATAATGCCGTCACTGATGGATTCGTGGAGTTGAAGAATGGGGAGAAAATTCCTATTGTGGGTGTTGTAATGTCAAAACAGCCAACCGGTGTTACGAAAGGAATGCCAGCGCGGCCTGGAAAAGTTGCGGGCAAAAAAGTTACGGTGTTAAGAGATACCGGCAGCTCCACTGTTATCGTTCGGAGAAATTTGGTACGGGAAAGTGAGTTGACAGGCAGAACGAAACCGGTTTGCCTAATTGACCGTACGGTTCGGATGCTTCCCGAAGCAGAAATTGAGGTTGAAACCCCGTACTTCAGCGGGAAGGTTACTGCTTTATGCATGACGACCCCCCTGTATGACCTTGTCATCGGAAACATCGACGGGGCGCGAGGGCCAAGTGATCCAGAATGTTTGGGAGAAGACCCGAAGATAGAGCCCTCGCCAACACAGCGGCCGCGAGATACAGTGAAGGAGCATCCCGTGACAGGTCTCATTAGAGCCCAAGGTGAAGCTGCGGCGAAAGAGACAGCGAAGGAGAAGACGATCGTGTCGAATAAGTTCACGGGCCGAGCAACCAGACTTACGTCGGCACGACCTCAACCGACAGACGGTGTAAAGGAGACGGAGTTGGCCAGCCGGGCAAAATGTAGCGGCATGATCAAGCGGGTAAATAAACAGACAGGACCCGTCGAATTTAATGACGCGTTAACGGTGTCGGAAGAGACAACGATGGCTGAGACGACGCCTCAGATATCGTCGTTGGAAAGGGCTCGCCGAAAAAGAACGTGGAAGCACTAGAAGAGATCGAGCGAGCACCGCAAAAAGGGGCGCAAGCGCTGTTCGAAGTACTCAAGATAGGTGCTGAGGTGGAATCAGAATGTGTTGGGCAGTGCTGAGTGCCATACGTTGTGTTAATGTTGTGCTATCCTGCGTCACAAGTGTCGAAGTGTTGTGCTGTGATGTGATGTATAGTATTGTACCATTGTTGTAATGAGAGAACTTTGTACATTTGTATTGTTGGGAATGTGTGGTGGAGTGTTGTACTCATGCGCTTGTGGTTGTGTTTTCACGTGTTGTGTAATTGAATTAAAATGTCCAATCGTATTGAGTGATAGATTGTGAATGCGAAGTGTCATGAGCGACATATTGTGTTACAGTCTGTAAGAGTGTGTGGTGACTGTTCGCGCTCGTTTGTGTGGTTTTGAATATTATGAGATAATATTCTTAAAGTGGGGGGCAGTGTCACAGAACGAGCGCTAAAAAAGAGCGCGCCGCCAAATCCTTGCGACAACGGGCGGCAGAAACGCCGCGAGGTAAAAAGAAATAAAAAAGAAAGCAAACATCCAGGGCTCCCGGGCGCGCGCTCTCCCCGCAGAAGCACGGCTTCGCAGACGATCCTCCTCACCCCACATCGGCGGCCCAGCAAGGCCGCGATTTTTCTAGAACGAAGGAGGCGGGGTCAGACCGAGTGAATCATCCTCCGGAGAGGGCAGTCAAACCGTCTCGCATCTCTTCCCAGCTTTCGCCGCGTATCGCGCCGACGAAATGAGAAATTTCTGGAAGGTGGCGCAGAAAGTATTTAATCGAGCGGCCGAGACGAGAAATCAGGAGAAGACGGAAAGTTAGCGCCGGAGCGCGTAGGAATTCCGCCGTGTAGTCGGCGAAGGTTCTGCCCGTAGTGACAGAACAGGAGGAGACGGAAGTTAACGCCAGAGCGCGTAGGGATTCCGCCGTGTAGTCGGCGAAGGGTTTTAGTCCATAGGGACGAAGCCGGAGATGAAGAGGAATTCCACCAGTGGGTGAAGGCTCGGGCTACAGGCAAGAGCGTGTGTTTACCGCTATTGAGCGAGGACGCGTGGCAACAGCTGCGTGTGTGAAGCCGACGTGGTTCCGGCGAAGAAGTTGAAGTTTGAAGAGTGGCCAATTGAAGACGGGAGGTTTCCTGGAAGAGAAACTTCAGAGGGCGCGGAACGACAACAACGCTGGACTTTAAGTGAGTGATTCTCGGAAGAGTATCATTCAGACTTTTGTTCCAAGGACTTTGGACTGAATAGGTTTTATATCTCTTTAGTCTTTGAGTGTCTTGGTTGTTCAATGCATGCGACTGCATTGTAGTGCGTATTGTTGTCTGTGTCCGTTGTTTCAAGTGTGGTTGATTGTACTGTGTAGTACATTGTCTGTTTGGTGACGTATTGTATGTAACTATTGTGGAGTGTGCATACGTGTGTATTGTTTTTGATGTGCCGTTAATGAGAATATAATTTTGTTTGTTATCAACTCTCGGCTCTGACTTGTTCTTTGGACCACAGCCGGCGTCCGCTGGCGCGCCAAAAAGGACCACTTCTAAATTGTCCACGCTTTCGTGGTCCGGTTCGGGGGGCCGATACTTCGACCCTTGGAATTAGCCGCGGCGATTGCCTCCCTTATAAACGGGACATGTGTGACACCTACGTACGGCGTCTCTCATAATCTTATGGTGGTTTTGAGACGTTATTAACCCCACATATCAACCAAACGTCGTCTCGACGAAAGACGGTCCAAAATATCCGTGAAAGCCTCACATAATGGTATACAAAACTGCTCTAGAAAAACATCAGTTATGTTTTCCACTATTCAAAAATAAAAAAAAAACGTTCTCGAAAAACAGTACCCACAATTTACACGGTCAAACAGACAAGTCTTCGCGAGTTTTATCAATAAAGAGCAGAGTGCAAATGTTACAGCAACTTCACTCTCTTTGTCGCATTTACCACTTTTTCAAAAAACTCATAATTATTTTTCTTGAAAAAAAGAAAAAGAAAAGATGTTACAGCATATTCACTGATTGAATGATAATGAGTGGTGCGAAGCTTGGGAGGGTTTCTCCGGTGAATCGTCCGTCCGTGTGTCTGTTTACACTTCTGTTCATCTATCATTCTGTCTGTCTGTCCATCCGTATCTGCGTCCTACCATCCATGCATCCATTCACCTGTCTGTCTGTCTGTCCGTCTGTCCGCATGCCTGCCTGCCTGCCCGCCTGCCTGCCTGCCCGCCTGCCTGCCCGCCTGCCTGCCTGCCTGCTTGCCTGTTCGTCCGCATCTGCACAGTGAGGTATAGAACTAGGCGGCCACATACTAGCAGCGACATGCATGTACAGACCCACGGCTTAAGGAGCTTCGCCCCTAAAGGAAGGATATTCTCATGACTATATGAAACAATAGTATTCTAGCCATAACGTTCTCATCATGAGTGGTATAACTCATAAGATGTAGTATCAGCCACTCCTACGTTCAAAGCCCAATTCAAAAGAGGACACTGACTACAGCGTTTTCGTGAAATGTATTTAAACAGCTTTCTTAAATGTTTTTTATTATAGAAAGATAGTCGCGTAATGAATGATGTCAGCAGCCTTCCTAAAAACACCTTATCTGAGTGAGTACACTTTCGTACTGTTTTGGCCTGCCTGCCCCAGGAGTACTTTTGAGAAATGCTAGGTACTCCCAGAACGTTGTCCCTTATTCAATTTTTCTGTGAACGTACTCACGAATGTAGAACACTCACCGTGTGTTACTGGTAAACTACGCAGCAGCGGGAAGTGAAAACAACATGTGCAACACCCCGTTGCCTGATACAAGGTCGAGAAATTAGAACACCAAGATTTAGAAAAATATCTAGGGATGTAATATGAAGCAAATGTAACAACACATTGTTACTGGTAAAAGATGACCAGCTGTATACAATTGTGTCGGTTCATAAAGGAAATATATAATAAAAGAAAAATATACATTACTTTGAAGGTAGAGCAACACTTGGCAGTAGATAGAATGTCACTAATATCTGACTTTCTAAGTATCGAGAGCGTTGATCGTCACGTCTATTTTATCTTCCAGTTTTATTTCTGGCGGCTCCTCCAGACTGGGAACTGAAAATTCGAGGGGTGTCATATTTTATTTTTATGATGGGGGGATCGGCGCCTTGGTTAGGAACATTTCGGCTTCGATGTATGGCTTATCAGTGCTGCGAACAAGCCTGTAAGTACCGGATGCGATCTCCAACTTTCCGCGTGTGATCAAAACTTTTTGTGCAGAAAAACATGATGGTAGTGAATTACCGCGTCGTCATTCTCAAATTGAACGTAATGACCTTCCGCAGTTTGCAGTGAGCTTTCAATCTTTGCGGCGCAAACCTTGCTGCAACCTTTTGACTTGCGTTGGCTTTTTGGTAGGCTTGTCACAGTCAACATTAAATGGTATACCCTAATCAAGAACAAATTATGACTCTCCAATAATTACTTCCCCATGCCGGATTTCAAAACTTAGCTATATATAGTACCATGGTCTCAACTTGTTTTGCCCGTCCGCTCACTTTTCTGCGGTATTTTTGTGGGAGGTGAAAACTACCTTTCAGTAGGTGCCTTGGCTATGCCCTCAAATTAGGTTGCTGGATAAACGACTGTCTTTTCGCCTATTCCTAAATTTATGATATTTCGTCACTGTATATAATTTGAAGGCGATAGCGTTACATAGTATGTTTTGCAGAAATTCTGATGTTGGCGTCTCCGGTTGTGAATGAAAAAACATCTTCTTGTCCGTGACAAAAAAAAGGGCAGCACATCTACGGGGTGAATGATGGAGAGTGGGGCCAAGCATCTATTCGTCCATTTATTCTTGCTTCCGTCCATTCATGCGTCCGTCTGTGTGAACGTCCATGCGTCCATCCGCCCGTCCGTGCGTGCGTCTGCTCGTGCGCCCGCACATCCATCCATGCATCTGTCCCTGCCTTCGTGCATGCATCCGTCTCTGCGTTCATCCATGCGTCCATCCGTCCATGCAGCCATACGTGCGTCCGTCGACGCATCTGTCTGTGTGTCCGTTCGTACATCTAGTCAACACTCCAAGTATCACCATCTCGCATTTTTTCATCATATATTCTCAATATAGAAGCACCGCCATACAGCGGACATTCCAAGGACTAAACGAGAGGTGGCACATGCACACTTTCTTACGGCTTGCCCTTTGAGTCTACTTTCCACCTTTAACCACCTCGTGTTCATGGTATATACTAGTTCACTGTATACATGACAATGCGGCCCAACGCTCGCTAAACCCCTCTAAAACCAAGAAGGTTACGCCCAGCGAGTATAACGTAGCAACCCTTTCTTGTCAGATTGTGCTTAAAGTACATGCCAATGGCTGCTAATGGGGGATGAGAGACAGGAGAATTCGGCTTTTAGTTAACCCGCACGCTGCGAATTTTTTATTGTTCAACAACACAAAGGAGAAATCTCGCATCGGCACCACCTTGCAGGTCAAGCGTACGACTGGTTACGCACTATGACTACGACAAGGGACGAACGGGTGCTGCCTTAAAGAACTTTGCCCCTAAAATCAAGAAACCTGCCAATAAACTAGTTAATAAAAAGCTTCAATCAGAGCACTGAAACTTATATTCACGTGTTGCCTCACGCAAGCGTACAGGGCCCTTCGGGGATCGGCGTAGTTGGCAGTTAACAATTGTACTTTCAATAGACAATCTACGATAGCTTGAAAAGCCCAGTGTTGCACGCACAGTGGTTCATTCTCTCACGGCATGGTCGATGTATACAACAAGATCGAAGCTAGGCCAGTTTGAAAAGGTGATTCGCACTGGGTCCGGTTACGCTATCATGGTCTACTCATAAAGGTGAAGCTCAAGCGTCGTCATAGTTTCGGAATTGCTCTGTTTGTAACTGTTGTGTAATTGTTGCCAACAAAAAATTATAGTCAACAGCGTCACCTCTGCCATATCAGCTAATTGCTTTTGCATGTAATATTAATAATAATAATAATAATAATATTATTAATAATAATAATAATTATTATAATGCAATGGAATGATAATTTTCATTTGCACAGCAAAATAAAATGTCGTGCAATGCTTGGGAGAAAATTTCCTTATGATCGCCCGTCAGCTTTCCCGTCCCCGCAGGGCGAACGAGACCACAGCTACATATATAAGCTTCTCAAGCTGCTGCTAGCAGCTTTTGTCTTTACCCCTGCCACTGTGTGTAGATGCTCTCAAATAAAAAAAATTAGCCCCGTATCTGCACGTTAATCTGCAAATGTCGTCGAAAAACGATAGTCTTGCGCGTGGAGAGATTGAAAAAAAAACGTTGATTGGATGTTCTGCGCAAGAAAATCGGTGAATGGTGTTCTGGAGGCGCTGCGTTGAAGTGCCTAGAGTGGGCAGCAGAGGCGAACGAGCACACGAAGTCACGTCACATGTGAGACATGAGCGCTATCTGGCAGTTATCTTGGAAAACAAAATGCGCTGCTCTGAGACGTGCGGGCACGCCCGTCCAAGAGGTGATAAGGTGTAGAACGCAAGGCGAAGGGTAGGTGCCACAACCGTGTCGTCTTAGCAAAGCGTTAAAAACACTTCTCTTTTCGTGCAAGCATTGCATAGTATGCGCAGCGTGATAAAAGATACGGTCCTTAAAATTACTTTTGTATGCCTTTTCTAGTAAAAGACGCGCATACAAAATTAAGGCGTGTGTTTATGGTGCCTCAAATAAGCGCGATAGTTAGTTTTTCAATTGGCAATCGCAAAAGTATGAACGCTGAATAATGAGCAACATTGGCGGGCGCTGCAGATGGGGTCAGCCGTTTGGGGTATCCGGTAGTGCCGCTCAAAATGCCCAATACCACTAAGAATGGACAAAGAGACAAAAGGACAGACAGACGAAAATTTTTGTGTTGAAGGTCCCCAAGCAAGGCTATCGTCTTTAAAAAAATACGAATAAACAACCAAACGAACAAGTTGCGTGAAGTGAAGTCGTCATTGTGGTCATCGCTTTTGGAGCCCAGTGCAGAGCAAGTCACCTTACTTCACTGTAAAAGAATCTGCTTCTCCTCGGTACGTTTTATACAACACAAACGCGTATTTGGGCAAGAAACTAAGTTCTCTCAAGAACAGCCCGAGAAGTGACGTGCAAATACAGCGCAACGCATAACTGCTATCCATCGCCGCCACCAATCACAACAGCGCTAACACGCGCGCCCTGGGCTGTGGCAGCAAAATCGAACTGCAGAGCAAGTAGTTCCTACGACCGCTACCCGACCCACCTCTCCAGTGGAGCTTTCAAACTGAGTTTATTCTAGTAACATTGCTCTGGTTATGCTCATGGGTCTCGGACATCTGAAGCATTGTGACTGCACGATGAGCACGCTTCTTCCCGCCGCTCTTAGTTCTCCTTTTTTACACACATACGCACACACACACACACGTCCGCCCGCCAGCACACACACTCACACACACACACACACGCACAAACACACACATACACACGCACGCACGCACACACACACGCACGCACGCAGACACACACGCACACACACACACACACACGCACACACACGCACAAACACACATACACACGCACACACGCACACACACACGCACACACACGCACAAACACACACACGCACGCACACACACACGCACGCACACAAACAAACGCACAAACACACACACACATGCACGCACGCACGCACAAACACACACACGCACGCACACACACACACACGCACGCACGCACACACACACACATACACACGCACGCACACGCACACACACACGCACAAACACACACACGCACGCACTCAAACAAGCGCACAAACACACACACACACGCACGCACAAACACGCACGCGCGCACGCACAAACACACGCACACACGCACGCACGCACAAACACACGCACAAACACACGCACGAACGCACAAACACACACACAGACGCACGCACACACACACGCACACACACGCACACGCGCACGCACGCACACGCACACGCGCGCACGCACACGCGCGCTCATGCCCATACGTATGTACGTGCACACGCAAGCGCACACATGTCTTTACATGCATCTCCGCTAAAGACAGAACATACATTCATTCTGAAAGATCAGCTTCACTGTGAAGTGTGGTGCATAATTATATGAAGTCTCTCCACGCATGTTACTTGCGAATAAAAAAGTTAAAATCAGGATCCTTATAGAATTACTGAAGATCTCGCTACTTGTTCTTGGGTGCTTATTTTAGGGGCGAAGCTCCTTAAGGCATGGATATGTCCATCCCTTCTATGTACGTGACCGCCTATAGTTCCACATTTGCAAACTGCTCCCTACATCGTGCTTGCAAACATCCCACTATGCCCAATCACCGATCGACCACTACACCGTCCACGAAGCCGGTATAATGAAGGGGTAACGAAAGCGACGTATTGCTACCACTTAAAATAATATTGCTTGTGTAAACATATACAGTGGTTTTAACACATTTGATGATGTACTGGCGATATTCACAGATGGTTCACGGTTTAGCGATAAAACCCTCCAGCGCTTCGCCCCACTCATCATCATTCACTCTATGAATATGCTGTTTTTTTTTGCCGGTGCTTTAGGTTGAAAGCGTTATCACAAGGTAGCACTAGGACATTTGTTTTGCCCAGCGAGTATTGCTCCCTGACACGAAGGTTACCTATCAACGTTTGATTTACGGTTATCCTTTTATTCTCATGTCACACAATATCTTTACTTTTATGATTGGTAAACAATAAGAAAATTAATGCACTCCTATATAACCAGTGTGCCAATAGTAGGTCAGCAACCAAGTCACGTTTCCTTATTTTTTTGGACAAACAGCGAGAGTCACTAACAGTGCCACGCGCCATTTCGAAATTTTTGTTTACACTTTCGTTGTTTCTTGCTATGTCGTACAGAAATACAAGTTTACTTTCGGAGTGTGTGAGCTTACTCGGTATTTAAATCAGGAACAGAAGCAGCGAAAATCCCTAACGCAATTTTTGTGTTTAAGTCCTCAGTTATACGTTAGAATAGCTAGAAAAAACAATGATGCCTAGGACCAAAAAAATTCTAGTCACGCGTAGAAAAATCGTTTAAACGAGTGTGTCAGCATTCAAAAAAAAAGACAAAGAAAGGAGGGGAGCTTACAAGCCGCAGTTCACAGCAGTGAATGAGAACCTGAGTTCAACATTTCTGTGAATGGCACATGGTAAAGAGCAAGGACGTGCTTCTTCTTGCGTTTTTGCGTAGACGATTGCGGCCGCCATGAAATTTTAAGCTACCTTCAAGCTACATGGAGCCCATTTACACAAACTAAGCTCAGCCAAGGTGACCATTGCATCCACAGATGTTCTCGCGAAAGAAAAAAACATTACAAAGCAAGACTGGACAATGACTTTTTTTGTTTGCTTGCACCTAATGGGTCTGGTACTTTGGTTTGACATAGCATGGCATGTCGAAGCGTTTCAACTGAAAGATGTGGCCTCCATGTTGATAAGAATAACCTGACTTGGCTTGTCGCATCACCTCTCACTGCCAACGAATGACCTCACGAGGGTAGTTTGGGAACAAAATTTAGAACAGTGCATCATGAAGGATAATTGTCTATTTCTGCGCATTGTGGGAATCTATTTTTTGAGGATTAGGATTAGGATGTTGTAGGTACCCAGCTGATCTAGCCTTGCGTAATTTGCAGGCAATTGCACCACGCGGTTTCCTATTTGCTAGTGAGAAGCAGTCGGCAAGCTTCGCCCCTATGCGGCGTTTTAGGGACGAAGCGCCTTAAGCCGTGGGTCATGCGTCCCCGATGTGTGTAGTAATAGTAGTAGTAGTAGGTAGCCACCTCCTGTTTAGTCCTTGAAATGTCCGCTGAATAGCGGTACTTGTACATGTTTATTATATGATGAAAAGATGCGAGATGGCTGCACTTAGAGTGCTCACTAGATGAATGGTTGGATGGACAGACGCACAGACCTAAACACAGATGAACGTACCGACGAACGGACGGACTAATGGATGGACGGACGGACGGACAGACAGACAGGCAGACAGACAGACAGACAAATGACAAAGAAATGTAAAGACGGACACACAGACAGATGGATGATCGCACAGACGGACACACATATAGACAAATTGACGGATGGAGAGACAGATAGACGAACGAACGGAATGATGGGCAAACAGACATGCAGGCACGCAAGCAGGCAGACAGACAGACAGACAGACAGACCTACAGATGGACGGTCGCACGGATGCACGGACAGACGGAAATAACAGCGGACGAACGCACGGACATACTGACGGACGCTTCGCCCCACTCATCATCAACCACTCCAAAGACATGCTAACATTTTTTTTATCACCACACAGTTTGCTTAGTGGAAACTGTGGGTGTAGTTCTTTTTTGAGCAAAAAATCAAAGAAGATGCAAATAAAAAGGCAATAAATTATGTTCGGTACAACTGCAAACCAGCCGTATACCTTCAGCGGCACAAGCAGGCGTTTTACTAGAAGTCTTACCACTAGATCCGAAAACTCTACCGTAAAAAAACAACGTTATAAGAATGACACGTATTGAGATTCCCCCCCTCCTTTTTTTTTTTGGTCACATGCAATGTTGCGCGCCCGAGTCACCGGAAATCACCGGGTATAAATACATGAGAATTGCTCAACGAGCGTGTGAATAAGGTTGTTCACCCATTACAACGTGTCGAGCAACGCATGGGCGCGTCACACCTTACAGACATGTAGGAGGCACTTAGTCAAAATGACAAAAAAAGAATTATGGCATAGTGAACGCTCCAAAACTCTAATTGTAATTATAATTCTCGAAAATAATTTTAAACGGACAAAGTTAAGCACAAAAACGTTCATTTTCTTGTCACAAACTGAAAGTTAATGCGGAGAAAGACTGATGAAATCCTCAGATTTACACTTGAAAAAAAAATGAGGCATCCTCTAATTATTATCCTTGAGCCTTACGAGGCCAATCAATGTCTGTTTTGATTAAATTGAGTAGTATTGCGGATCTTTTTCGCTTTCCAGGTGAGCAACATGGTGCAACTATAAGGTTGTCGCTTATGTTACAGCAAATTCTGTCTCTGTTTTCACCATCAAATGCATCCATGAAATGTATATACTGCGGTGCGATCATCTTTGACATGTGGGGTTCAACGTCCCAAAACCACTATATGATTATGAGAGACACCGTAGTGGAGGGCTCCGAAAATTTAGACCACCTGGGGTTCTTTAACGTGCACCCAAATCTGAGCACACGGGCCTACAACATTTCCGCCTCCATCGGAAATGCAGCCGCCGCAGCCGGTATTCGAACCCGCGCCCTGCGGGTCAGCAGCCGAGTACCTTAGCCACTAGACCACCGCGGCGGGGCGCGATCATCTTTAGTGGTGTTCGGCTTGTTGAGGCAACATTTAACTTCGCCTCGCTGAGTGACGGCAGAAACCATAAAATAATTGTCGCATTGTTAAAAGATTGCATATCCACACTCGACAGTAGTCAGTTTGTGTGCGCTAACATGTGACATAATCGCCACATAATTATGGCCATGTGAACGGACAGACATCCGCTAAATGACGTTGTGTTTTGTGAACGGCATGCGTTTTGTGGTAGTGTGAGTTTATTAGTGGCATGTGAGTGGAGTTTGTGAGGGTGACATGAGTATATTTATTGTGTTTAGCAGATGTGGTAGTTCTGTAAGGTTAATTTAACTGAATTCGTATAAGGGAGTTCAATCTATTCAAACAAGATGTTGAATGGCCTTGTTTTTTTCGCTCTTTTTATTTGTTTTGCATTACGATGCTGATGTTGGTGATCTGCACGCATTATTCTCATTGAGCATGCAATTTGTGACAAGGTTAAATTTCTGATATTCGATCCTGGTTTCTTTCTCACTTCAGAACAAGCATGCTGTTAATTTTCGCCATCGATAAATACCAAGTCGCTCAATCTTCAGTCCTAAACAGAACGTTTGCAGTTGATCAGGAAGCTAGTGTCCAACTTGTCTAATGACAAAAAGTGAATCTAATTTGCATTCAAACCCTTTTAGATTATAATGCTAACTTTTCTGACATGAAATCTATTTGAATTGTTGTACAGACGACAAGAGTAACACTCCTTCGGTTTTTTCGCATTTTTTTCGTTCTTGTATTTTTATCCAGGTTCACTTTAGGGGAAAAACTCACAGGTACCTACTTAGCAGCCGCTAAATATAGCATTTGTTTTTGTTTTCCAAAATATTTTGCCGTCATTATAGTCAAAGGTGAGTAATTGGCAAGAACTTTATTTCACAAAGCTCAGTAAACGTTTTTGTCGTTTTGAGTATGACATTTCTAGCAAAGCAGCAAGAGTGGCTCACATACTTTTTTGTGTACAAATCAGTGCATTGTAGGAACACTAAACTCTGTCTCACTGTACACTATCCTCAATAGTTCGTACATCTTAAAGCATTTACAAAGTGCTTTCTGAAACCAACTTTTGCAGACAAAATTCTGAAGAGAACCCGTCGTAAGAGCCCTTCAGCCAGAAGATTTAACTACACGTTCCACCATCGGTGACACGGTGACATCGGTCGATGTGGCTCCGCCTTAGGCCTCTCGTGACGGCATCACGTGTACAAAAGTCTCTTTTCCTTTGCCCCACCAAAAAGAGTTTTCGCTCTCTCCCTCCCTGTCTTTTTGTGGCATGCGTTTGCACCGTCCAGAACTCTACAACGACGTCACTTAGGGAGAAAAGAGGCAATAGTTCTTAATTGCACTCCTCGGCAATTAGCAGACGATCGCTTTTCTCGCCTCGCCACCGACGGACCCTTGCTTTCAAAGGGTCGCTGGTAATAAGGCCACGCTTCAGCACTTTTTTTCTCTCACTGTTCGAAAAAATTCATAAGAGGCGCACAGCTGCCGGACGACATTATTGAAGACGGAGTTAAACAGGTGACGTCCTGTTTGTTTAATGATACAAGGCTACTTCTTGTCTTTATGCGTTGTTTATAGATGCTGGCAAGCTGTGTTCTGTCTCTGTTGTTCCGCCATTCGTGTCGACAACTTACAGCTGCAATTAGACGTCGGTCGAAATCCCACCAGAGAAGCAAAACACGTACCTTTTTGTAACTTGAGGGTTCGTCGCACCACTTTTTTAATTGACCTTTCTCGCTTTTGTAACCGCCAAGAGCCTGTTTCGGTCACGTCATTAGGCCTATTAAGGGCTTGAGGGTAAACAATGCAGCTCTTACGATGCGCACAATGTCTCGCAATCTAAAGAATATAATAATTGCGTGAAGTTCGGTGAAAAATACCTCATTTCTTTGCTTGCTGAATTTGTGAGATAGAGACTATATTTCAGCGTGTGCTCTTGCGTTCTCCTCTTAAAAAATTGAACTGCCTACATGTATTTCTGTCCCCACTTCTTTCATTACTACGCGGTACCTTTGGTGTTCATATTACGGACTTCAACGCGACTTTGGTACCGTGATATATTATTTACCCTATAACTTCTAATACAAGAACAATTTTATGCATAAATACTACGAAATGTGACCTTTGTAAACCTTGTATTGTTACTCGACTCATATTCGTGATTCATTGTCCTATCTCGGAAAAATGCTGCTTCTCCCATTTCACACTCACATGTAACAGCACATGAGTGTAGATTGTTTGTAATAAACTGCCTATAGTACTCCGGTACAGTCGTCATCACGACAGTCAAGTGTTCGACAGTCATATACGTTCACGTATACCAAGAGCGCTTTTCATTCACATTAAAAATATCACAATAATATTTATTTATGCTTAAACGTAACATGGTCAAAAAGCCAATTCGCAGAAATTCCTGTGTCATTGTCGGTGAGGCAAATTTTTTTTGTCATTAGAAAACTGTCAACAAAAATAATAACTAAGAACCAGTGCTCCGAGCTAGAATCTAATCCAGGCCTTCTAAGTGGCAAGCTGGTGTTCTACCACAGAGACGTGCCAGTTCTTGGAGCTGAACATCTGAAACATCACCCGAACAGTTGAACTTATGGCCGCTTTGAATTATCCTTGAATGTTTACTGCAAGTGTAAGCACGATGCATTTGATGTGTGTACTGAGTACCGAAGCTTGACTAGGCAATGGGAAGGTGACGAGAAGGCGATGCCTACATAGCAGAATATGATCTCGCGTTCGAGTTTTGAAGGTGATGCTCAAGCGTTCTGTTGGCAACGGATTGCTTTAAAAGAAAACATTTAAAATACACACAACTCAGTGCACTAAAAAATGACAGCAAATGTCATAACGTCATTGTTTTTTTTTTCTCATTCTCACTTTCGTGACTAAGCTGCATGATAACTAATTTTAATATTCCCCATGCAAATAAAAACCTAATTTCTTAGGATGCGGTTATATGCAACACGTAAGTCCATTAAGTGAGCTGGTATTTGTAGTTACCTATATGCCGCAATTCACGATTACTTAATAGACATATTAGTCTTCACATAGCAATTCAAAACGACAAAACTTGGTCACGGGGGTAGACCAAAGTTTGAAGGCAAAGATATAGACATTTTTCCCATTCGACTATCACGGTAACTGCATAAGATGCAATAATATTTTTTTGTGGGATCTATTTTTACCATGCTTCCCCCTCGTTCCTCGTTAGGTAACAACAAACTCCATGATTGGTCTACTTGATGCTACGTTATCGACAGGGCAAGCACAATGGTGCATGATAAGTACTCTCGGAAGGCTTGCACAATATGACCGGCAGCCTTTCGGTCTGGAAAGAACGTATATATTACATGAAATAACGCTAAAAAAGCGAGAAAACTGAAGATGTGAATTGGAAGATGTGTGACAAGCGTTTTACTAGTGCTGACTGCGTCAAACAGCTAAAACCAGAACACGGCAGGTATTATGAACGCAAGTTGAAGCATCCATGTTCTGAGAGCCATTGTGTCAGCGTCGTCATGTTACCAAAAAAATAAGAACGCGATCACAACAAATGCAAACGGCAAAGTACTAACACGCCGCATAGCTCACCTTTCTTTTCATCTACCCGGCACGTATCAAATTTACAATGAAGTCGCACTGCTGTCCTTATGTCCGGCCCTTGTCATAGCATGCCTAAACTCTTTCTCTGTGCTATCTAGTTTCAATCTCGATACATTGGGCGTTAGTTCAGAATCTCGTACAGTGAAGATGGAGAACATGCGAGGTGCATTCAAGTATTCTTAATGTTATAGAAAGAACAATAGAAAGAAAATGTCTGGTGCTTGATGGAAACACGCCACCCAAACAAGTGTGTTCGCTACGAGAACTGTACACACCGCCTTTTTGCGTGTCTTAAAATGCGTAATTATGTTTGCCGTATGCTTTCAGCCCGAACGAGTCCCTGGTTTCCTAAGACTGCTCAGCTGACGTTCTCTATGGTGCTTATCACAAACAAATTTTTTCATCTCGCCATACTGCGCGAGAAATGTTATTCACATGTTTACAATTTTTCCTTAATCTCGCGTGACAGTCTACACTGCCGAGGAAACTGCGACTAGATCTTGTGAATTCTGCAACTCTCAGTTTTATATACTTTGCATACCATACATATTCAACCACGCTCAGTCGTTAGTATTTTATGAATCCCGCTCGCACCCAGAATTGCCATCGCGCAAAGTTTAGCGAACATCGAAAGTTTCATTAAGAAGACGAATTAGGTCGACAAAGAATGCAAAACACGTACCTAGCATGTAGTTCTATTGTAGTTTGTCTAGCACGCTATTACATTATGCGTTACCGTTTACATCACGTAGGTGCCACACGCATAACAAGCTGAAACATGTACGTTGAAAACAAGGCATGTACGCAATAATCAATAAAATAAATACATTCAAACGTTATGCATCTACTCTGAAACAATCCGAGACTCAGATTCACTATAATATTATTTATTGAGGTTCAACGTCCCAAAAGTACCGTATGAATATAAGAGATGTCGTATTGAAGGACTTTAAAAACATCGAACACCTGGGGAACTTTAACGTTATTCTAAATATAGACACGCAGACCTCAAGAATTTTCGCCTCCATTAAAAATGTGTAAGGACTCAGAATAAAACTGACACAAAATAAATATATGGATGCTATTTCCCTTGCGAAAGTAAATGTACGGCGAAACTGCATCAAATACCACACTTATACTAGAGAGAGAGAGAGTGAGAGGGGTACCTGCTTTATTATAACTTTAGAGTAATGGCAGGAACAGTCGTGAAGTGGTGCTTTTGTTAGACCATAATTAATTGCTCCACAGCCATTTTCAGCAAGATGAATCTGATCCATACGTTTTTCCTTACGTTTACTCTGCGTTTCTGCTGTCTATAATTTTCTTGGTTTACCTATGACATTATTCGAATAAACTGAGTTGCTCGACGGGTCTCCCTTCAATACATGGAAGCGTTAAACTCTCATCGGAAATAAAAAAAGAAAACGCCAAGCCAGCATAGAAGGTGCAGCACTGTCACAGCGAAATCTAGAAGTGGCCTTTTAGAGGCATTTCTAAACACTCATTGGATAACTTCTGCAAGCACACTTGCTTGATACCCACTACGGCATTAATAATAAATTTTTTTGTGTAGTACTCTGGCGTTGACTATGCTATTTTTCGTCGTTTTTCTGAGAAGCGTGATATTCGCTAAACACTTGGAAGGATTTTCGCGCCAATTGTTCATGCAGTGGCTGACGACGATGAGGAATTACGGCTGTAGCGAGTATGCGCCGCAGTTAATAGGGAAGCAAGAAGAAGCTTTTGTTCTGGGTAGAAGCATAAAAATACCCACTTGTTACTCTATTCCATTGTGCAACCACTGACTGTTCTTTCGCTGTTTTAAAATGCTTTGTAAGTCGTACTCTCGCGACTGCTTTCCCGACATCAAGTCTGCCTATAAGGCAAGTGTACCAACAAGTCCCAAGCAACGGTGTAACTCAGGGATAGAATACTCTGCTGGAACCCAGCGGACGCGTGTTAGAGCCCCACTGTGTTATTGGTGCTAGGTTTTTTTTTCGTGCGATGTGGTTACGGTTACCAGCGGCGACAGCGGTCGCGGACAACTGCGAGTCACCCAAGCTGTGATCTAACAGCTTTCGCTGTAAAACAAAAAGTCGTTTCAACGTCAATCGAAACTCTCGTGTGAATGAAAAGCAGCTGCAATCTATTCTCTAAAAATAACACGTGACTTGTCTTATCTCAACTGTCTGATCACCCATTACGTGGCTTTGACGCTTCTGGTATGGTTTTCGTGAGTGACACGAGTTATGGACTTATATGTTGTACACCTGAATATACATATGTTGTACACCTGATTATATATCTGCCATTCGCCTTCACATGTTAATGGGTCTCTAAACCACCCAGGGCTTGAAAACGAGATGTGACAATGAAAACATTATATTTATCAAAAAGCGCACAAAATGTATACGTTACCTATTCTAGGACTCCTATATGAGAACGTCTCTATAGCCCGGGATAGCCGAACGAGCACCCAAAAGACGGTCGTGAAGATGCATTTTCACTGCTCTCGGGTACTAATGGAACGAACAATTAGTGGTTAAGGAGGGAAGCGGGTAGTGTGGCTCTGTGCGATGGCGTGATGCATTCTCTACATAGCAGCACATATTCTCAGGCACTTGTATAGCGAATTGGGCATATTTTAAAAGAAAATTTCTATATTTTTTGTGTTTCCCGTGGTCTAAAAAGGTATCTGAACGCATTTGTGTGCACGTGACATTCAGTGCTACGCAGAATCTTTTCCGGCTTGCCGCAAAAACCTTATCGCTACAAAACAATGAACCTTTGCTTGGTGAAGCATCGGAACTGCTGCACGGAAAGCGTAGAAGGCGTGACCTACAGCGTTCCACCGGTATGCGAAAAACAGCGCGTTTATAAAACGGGCAGATGCCTAAAGGGCCGGTTGGGCAAACAAAGTAACAATGAACAGTGGGCACTAAGACCTTCATTGCAGCACTTGTGCAGAGTTGCGAACCGCTACTTGAAAAATGCTGAGTGGTGCGGCACGCTGGTCCTCAGTTAACGCGTGAGATCGTTGAGGCGTCCCCTTCATTGCCTTGATGAATAAAGGAGTCCGATCGATGCCCCGTGCGCATGACGGACACAAGTGGTGAAGGCTCCCATTCGGAAAAATTATTATAATTGATTTTGCAAATTGTGCTTTGGCAATGTTTTTGTTCACGTGTTTGTTTCTTTATAGCCTGTTTCTTATCGGAAACGTACTTCACTTGTAAGTACGAAGCATTTTCTGTTTTTACACTGCGCCCTTGTTCTTTCCTTTTACTATTATATCAAACAATCGTGAAATTAGCATACCTGTTGGAAACAAGTGGATCCTTAAAGCACCAAGATTTGTCACAAAATTTCCACAAGCTTCAACGTGTCTCCGCTTTAGCTAACAATATGCTAAAGATCTCATTTCAAGTGTAAATATCTATTTATAAGTATCTATTTTTCGCCTCATAGAACTAGATAAGAACATTTTTGTGATGTATCGCTTTCCAATGTGTTCCCATATATTCATCTTCCCCATAGTAATAATACATCGCGATGGTTTCACTTTCTTAATTTAAATTCGTGGTTTTTTCAGTAGCAGAATATAGAAATCTGAGGAAGCTTTCGGGAAATTGTGATAATAGCTGGGATATTCATAAAAATGATTTCTGTTATAAAAAACGCTTGCATGTTACTTATTTAAACATTAACAGTCAGCACATCATTTGCTACTACTGTGTCGATGGACACGATTTTTGTTTAGTTCTTTCAATGTTATCTTAAAGAGAACTTTACAAACATTTTAATATTGGGAGATCACTTCTCTTCTGTACTTTCTCATAGTTTTCAGTGCTTGTGTATTTTACCTGATGGCTGCAGGTATTCAGAGATCAAATTCTAGCGGACATCTGCTTGAAAGCTATGATCTTTCGAGCGTAAGTGTGACTCGTATGGGAGTAGTTTTGAAGGCATGATGACATTGCTATTTTACGACGAATGAAATAAACTACCTGTAAATGATCAGCATGCTTTTTTATATATATTTATGTACCACGGCGATTACACGTACAGTAAAACTAGTTAACTTGAACTTGAAGAGAAGTATAAAACTGTTAAAATTAGGTGGACTTTGAATAAGCGAGCTGGTGCTAGAAAGAACAAACACTTCGCCACGGCCTGTATTGTGCCTGTATTGTGCCTAAGCACGATCCGAGCAACCCAATAAAGTTCATCCATCGATATATACAGTGCTTGCAGCTTTCCCAACAGCTTCAACACAACATCGACGCTCTAACCTTCTGAGAAATTATGCTGCTTCATTGTTTCGCATCCGTAGTAATTGTGGATTAGGTTGGTTATTGAACGCCTTGTGAATCCTCTAGGCTGACTCTTGCGAGGAGTGACCGAAACCAGGCACTCTCAGTTTGAACAGTTTGTTGTGACTACCAACGCGGTCTAATTAGCGGGATTTTCCCCTCATATCAACACGCTGAGTTAGGTCGGGACCAGGGCGTTTGTTCGAATAAACAATGACTGAATTTTCCGAGTTTGATTGACAGTGGCTTTGCTCTATGCAGACTACATCTTGCAAATCAGGACGAAGTGTCTGAGAACCTTCCAGATTATTTTAGAACCTTCTGTTAAGATGGTGCGACATCCGCAACGGGTATAGTTTATGCTGCAAATAATTTGGGCACCATAAATAAAGCAGAGAAGTTTGTAAGGTCATGTGGAAAAGCCGACGCGTTTCATCTAAAAGCAAATTAGCCGACCCCCCCCCCCCCAACCCCACAGTGCTTACCATGATGATGATTGATATGTGGGGTTTAACGTCCCAAAACCACCATATGATTATGAGAGACGCCGTAGTGGAGGGCTCCGGAGATTTCGACCACCTGGAGTTCTTTAACGTGCACCAAGATCTGAGCACACGGGCCTGCAACATTTTCGCCTCCATCGGAAATGCAGCCACCGCAGCCGTCATTTGAACCCGCGCCCTGCGGGTCAGCAGCCGAGTACCTTAGCCACTAGACCGCGGTGGGGCATCTCTGCTGACCATCAATAAGCATCTCGTCTTTACTGGCTGCATTCTATGGTTGTTTCCTCCTTTTTTATATGTTATAGTTAGACCAAGGGTATACATCAACAGTGTATCAGAAGGCAATACCGTAGTAGTGAACTTATTTATAAAAAAACATTAATTAGCAAACGATTTCAACTACAACCAAAAAGTACGTGAAAATTCGTAAACCCGACGTTTCTGAACCGAATTGGTTCTTTCCTTAAAGGGAGGACTGTGGTAACGTTGGAGCGGCGTCTTTAAAGGGCCACTCATCAGGTTTGACAATTTTGAGCTGACAAGCGCAATGCGTAGACGAGGCGTTCATGATCACGTCTGCCAAACTTTGCAACGCTACGCGCAGCCGAAATGGGTCAAATTTTAAGATGAAAGCTGCTCCCCCTCCCCTCTGCCAGCGTACACATAGATATTGAGGGCATGACGTAGGCGTAGGAATGGCCCTACGTAGACGGCAATGCAGTGACGTTGGTCCTCTACATAGACAAATCTGCTCTGACGTTGTCCACAGTACACCACGTGACATGGCAAAAATTATTTAACACAACATGCGTAGTTTATGTATTTGTTGCTTTAAGAGATTAATAAAATTTGAAATAAATAATGAGACGTAACCAAAAAAAATTGCCCGCAGCTTCCCTCGGGGGAACACTGAGGAGGATGCGGACCATATAATTGGTTAACGGGGTGTTAAAGTGCGACTTACTTGGGTCGATGGCTAAATTGGTTAACGTGGTTGTGAAATGGGGTGTTAAATTGCGACTTACTTGGGTCTATGGCTAAATTGGTTAACGTGGTTGTAGGAGGGGGTGTTAAATGAGTGAACACGTACACACGTATGCGAAAGGGCGGCGCTGGTCGAAGGGACGTCGATCATTGTGTTTGTGGATTCGTTGGAATTCATTTCACCGCGACCTTGGACGTCGACGCGCCGTACAAACCAACCGACGAGCGGCAACTGAGCGAGCGAGCGCCGACCTTGAGTATATATACAGCACGACGGCGCATCCACTGTCAGCTGTTGAATGTTCTCGAAGCGCGACGCCACATGCGCGTCTACTGGAGAATCAGGAGAATTGTAGATGTCGAACGCGGTGTGTAGAGGAGGAAGGGTGCACAGATGGTGGAGGAGTAAAGCGCGCGCGGTGTGTAGAGGAGGAAGGGATGCACAGATGGTGGAAGAGTGGGCGACGGCGCGACGGCGCATGCGCGCGCGTCAGCTGTCGAATGTTCGAGAAGCGGTGCGGACGGCGCACTACAAGGCGCGAGTATAAGATGCTCCGCATCTAAAATTGTGTGCGTTTTTCTTCCATTTGTTCCGGTGAAATGCTACGAGAGGCGGGGCTTATCTGCCAGCGTTCTGCATGCGTTCGTGTCCTCGCAGTCAGCGCATTGAGCAGACGACCACCGTGGAACACTCCTACGCGTTCGCACACTCATTGTGCTCATCTACTCTACCCAAGGAGGATTAAAGACTCTACCGCGTCTAAGCCAGCGTTTCCAAACCATCCCGCAGAAACAGGCAGAAGACCACAAAATAACGCTGGTCAACAAAGCAACGCCGCTCGCGTGCTCAGGGGATGAACTTGTTTGGGCACGTCATGCGCACGTCACCTCTTGGTCGGATGCCGGAGAGGGTGGGGAAGAGGTTTGGCTTGCGAAGGCTACGCGTAGGAACGGAAAGGGTCTGGAGCTCGCCTCCTCTCACCCTCGTTTCGCGCCGCTTCAAAAAACCTGGTTTCTCCGCTCGTGATGAACCGATTCGAAAAAAAAAAAAACATTTTGGCAAAACGTTCCACATCGGACACCCAACAACTTCCACTGTCTAACTAAAGTTCGGCATAGGGCCTGGTGAGTGGCCCTTTATGGCACTCGCGGGGCGGTTAATGACCTCCTTCCATCCGTTTTGCTGTGGAGCGTAGTGCATGTGCATACAATGGGAGAAGGGTACCGAAAGGAAGGTTGCTGTTTTGGGCCATTTGCTAGAAACATTGTAGCATGAAAAGAAAGAAACTAGTAATCTTCTTTAATACCTATCTTTACACAGTCTCCACGTAAATCAGTCAAACATTTATGTTGCATAAGTAACGTTTGGTCAACTAAGTAGATTTTTCATTCTGAGACTTCAGAAAGAGCTGCGCAAGGGCAATGTCCCGAAATTGTGTGCGGCATAGTGCACTCTTTAACAGCGCAGAAAGAGATAGACTTCGCTTAGTGTGAGGATAGGTCAATACGGTGGCCTTACTACCAGTAGTCAACACACCTTGAATGCATGCTATTTAGAAGATACGATACCTGTCATATCGTAGCCTAAGCATTAACGTACATTAACATCATTTTCACCGAGTGAACAGGACTCTTCTAATACGTGCTGCCATATATCGCACCCTCGCGGTGTGTGCTGTATTATACAAAAATAAAAGGTTTACGTCTTCCCAAATTTCTACCGATGCATTCTTGCTTTATTGCCTGTCATGTATTCCCTTTATAAAGAGCTTCATTAGTCAGATATATTGCGCATTTTAGTTGCAGGCCCGCTACCCCATCTGCATTTTGTTCCTGGTTCTCGCGAAGGCTTCATTTCTGATAGCTTTTATTATTCTCAAATGAGAAGTTATAGACGCATACACTGAGTGTCTACGTTAACACTGAGGTGTTGTGCGCTCAGCATAAACCAATCTCGTTAACCTCAAGCAATATGTCACACGAAAACATATAAAGGACACAGCTCAAAGTTAAAACAAAACTAAAGTATGTCAGGACTTCTGACGCGAAGACTCGGCCCACATACAGTTGGAACCAACAAGCGACCTACCGAAGTTCAATTGCCAGTGGTTGCGGGATACAGTACGCTGCACTTGCGCCACTCCAAGCGTGAGTGTATATTTCGCTTTGGCTCAATTGCATTTAGTGAAAACTAAATTGTTAGATAGAACTTTTCCTACTAACTACAACTAGGCTAAAAAGAAAAAAAGGCAGAAGGGCGTTGCTAACAAGAAACAGTTCAAGCGTTATAATAAATCCCAGCACAGACTTCGCCAGGCAACCTTCAGTGAAGGAAATTAGTGAAATATTTGCATGCTAAATTCACTAAGCAAGCAGGTTAACGGGATGACGTACGCAGCGCAGAGAAATGATACGCAAGCAGTTTGTATTGGAGGCAGGCATGCCGACTTTCAAAACCACTGCAGCCTCAACAAGGCACCCTTAAATAAAAATACTAGTCGCTGCAAGCCACACAGATGGTTCGTACAATTCCAAAAGTGCAAAGGAAACCTAGCGTCCTAAGTTTTGTATCTAAAAGCTTACAAAGTGAGAACTTCCGCAGTGAATTCCGCAGCACCATTGCCGAGTTCTGCTTTTGTAAGAATAGCACGCTCGTTCAGTACTCTGGAGAACAGTAATGTGAACTCCTAAATGTAATTGGGTTTGAAACTTGGAACTTCGTGGATCGCATTGTAAAAGCGACCTTGTCGGACGAAAATTCAATACCAGTTTACGTACTCAGAGAAAAAAGCTATCTGTAAAAAGCCAAGTGGCCTTTAAGGAACCTCCTTAGGCCACGAAAATAGCCTTCTGGATCTTGTATACTATTTAACTATTTTTATTTTATTTTTACGTTTTTTGCTGCGCTGAGAAAAGTCTGTTCTTATCCGGTGAAATGCGACTCAGCCCCCGGACTTGTCTGCAAGTTTATAAGATTCAGGTTTCCATCGCTCTTTCTTTTGCCTTCCCACAGATGTACTTAACGTTTTTGAGGCAGTTACCAATGAGCGCAGGGCGCACTTCTTTTTTGCTGCTTTCTTTTTAGCCAAAAATAAAAAATACCATATCTGTCGCATTGCACGTACAGTGTCAATTTTTATGAAAGGGAACATGGCGACGCGTGGCCAGCGCATTCCGCAAGCGGGAGCGATAGCAACCACAGTCTCTTTTCGCGTCATCACGCGGCGAGAAAAACAACCATTTGTTGCTGATATAGAACGGCAAGCTTGCAACCCCTTCCCTTCAAGGCGATTACCAGCTTTCGCGTAGTCACCTTGCAGAGGGAGGGGGTCGAAACCTTGCCGCTGGTTCCATGTCAGCAACGAATGGTTGTCTTGCTCGCCGCGAGATGACGCGAAAGGAGACTGTGGTTGCTATCGCTCTCGCTTGAACGCGCTGCCAGCAGCCGCCGGAGTGAGAAGGCCACGCGCTCAAGGGTGCCCTTTCATAAAAAATGACTCTGTACATGTGTGCTTGCGCTACGGGAGGTACAGCGTTTAATCCCCAGTGCCGGCCGGCCACCCACCGGTTTAAAAACAGCGTACAGGTGGGCTTCGGAGCGGTGACGCGGCGCCCACGGGGAAGCGTACTCTGCCTGGAGGACTTCAAACCCGTTGCGCGGAACCCGGAGAAATAAAGACGACTACAAGTTGTGGCGACGCTAAAAACGACGTGGGCAAATTTCCAAGGGACACTTGCCCTCGTAGTTTCCTCTGTACTCACTTTGTCTCTTGTACCCTTGACAATCGTGTCCTTCCTGTCCCTTGCACTCACCAGCCGGCAGAACCACGCTAAGCAGGTTATGTAGTCTTCTCAGCAGTGATACGCGTACCCTCACCGCTAAAAAAAAAGCTCGGGAAATTTCGCTATGAAGCGTAAGAAATTTTGACAAGCAAGCCACACCCTAGAAAACAACGTGGACATAAGCTCAAAAGTAAGATAATATCCCTGAAAAATGTGGCTGATCACCCTGCTTGGGAATTCGTGTAACAAAAAAGTAAACCATGTCCTCACAGAAGTGATTGAGCGTTTCTTGGGCATTTTTTCGCCAAAAGGACGAAGGAATCAATGTTTTAGCATCACAATTTATTGTCACGAGATGAAAGGCAAGCAGCTCGAAACTTTCAGCGTGCAGCTCAAGCACAAAGCACGCACGAAATGAACATTCACAGGAAAAAGTTAATAAGTGAAAACTCAAAGCGCTCTCAAGTGCTCTTCAAGATAAAGTTTACCGGATAGGTTATCTCGAGATATGTTGATAAGAAAGATAAAGAAGTGTCTTGTTTTGAGAAAGCAAGAAAGCACAACAAGCGCGGAAGCAGAGGGGAGGTGCAGCAGGAGGTTGCTGCGAGCATCTCGGGAAGGCCCATGCGTTTTCTAAAACAGTACTCCCTCTGTGAAGTTTAACATCAGGATTCGGCACAACGTACCCTAATGTTAAACTGAAACAAGCAGTCATAGTACTTTTACAACCACTCGGGATGTAAACGAATGGCTGGTCAACATGGTCACCGGTAAATATAACCTCGATGAAAGCGTTTTCACCACTGAGAAGATATAGGTACCACTGAGCTACAAATCGCAATTCCAAGATGCACAGGAATCTTCGCAGCAATTTCTCAAGTAATTATAGTGAATAGATTCTATCGTCTGTGATATTGAAGCACAGTTATCCGTCTACGGCCCTGACATTTCTTTCTTACCCTATAATTTTTCATACCTTTCTCAACTTGTCTGGAGCACTCTCCGACCAGGCTCAGCCCTGATTGATCCCCAGCCTTCTTTTGAAATTCTAATTTTTTTCTACTCTTCCCCGCCTGATTTCACTGTGGGTGAGCTTTTTGACACTTTTTCGAGACTCTTCTGTTTGCCCATCTGCTCAGCTGAGCGCGCTAGGCTTAGGCTACGGCGGAGCGGCCGCCGGCCCTTCTCGGAAGGGTGTTCCAGCACTCTACGCACGGAATGTCTATGCAAGTCTCTGTCGATGGGGAGGATATCACTCCCGATGATCTTCAAGATTCTGGATGGTCTGTGGCTACCACTAAACGTAAACTTCGTGGGACACATACCCCCAGGACCGAGACGCAAGCAAGCGTCTCCATGCACGGCGACGCGTGGTCGCCTCAGCGCTCCCGGGCTGCGGTGAAGAAGCGTCTTATCGCTGCTTCTAGACTTCCTTACCTTCCAAGAGATCACCATCGAGTCATCGTGAGACCTAGAAATGGCCTGGACATGAGAACTGTGAGTCAAATTAGGTTCGCGAAGGCACTCGCAGTGGCTGCAGCGCTCAGTGAGGAAGAAGTCACGGAAGACGTGGTATGCCCGAATATGATGCAGAACATTGCAGTTATAAGCACTCCAGCGGAGAGGAACGCCAGAGCGTATTCCAAGATCACCGCCATTACTCTCGGTACCACCAGTTTTGATGTTAGTGCCTACCGAGCTGCCCCCGACGACACCTGCAAAGGTATCATCAGAGGTGTTGACGCGGACATCGGTCAAGAACAACTTTATTCACTTATTGTACACCCAAGGAACCCGACTGCACTCCAAGTGAAAAGAATCAAGAATTCCACCACGGTAATCGTCCTTTTTGACGGACTGAAAGTGCCAATTACGTCATATGTGGAAATAGTTTGGTTCGCTGCACCCTGTATCGCCGACAGACCGATGTCTGTTATGCCTGTGGAAAGCTAGGTCATCGAGCCGATGTTTGTCCCCATCCAGAGGAGGCCGTCTGTAGAGGGTGTGGTAAGTCATCTCCTTCGGAGGGTCACGTCTGCACTCCAGAATGCAAGTTGTGTGGGGGTCCACATCTCACGGCAGACAAGACGTGTAAGCATCGTTTTCAAGTGCCCTACATAGTCCGTCGACGAAGACAAGAGCGACGGATGCAATATACGATGGAATTTGCGGAACAAGACGCCGACGACATGAACTTCACAGATAGTGGAGGAGACTTCCTATCACTACCATCCGCTGCAGGCGGCCGTGCTACGACTGAGCGCCCGAGCAGCAGCTGGTGCCCGCGTGACGTCAGCCTACAGCTACAACCACCGCGAGGGCGATCCCGTTCCAGAGGCAGAGCAAGGGGCCGTTCGAGATCCAGAGGACATTCTAGATCTAAGGGCCGTTCGAGATCCAGAGGACATTCTAGATCCAAGGGCCGTTCTAACTCACGTGTGCCTACCGTCCGCAATGGTGTGCAGCAAGGAAATCAGCACCAGACCTGGGCATCCAAGATCAAGGGCTCCCAACCACAGGTAAAGGGGGGTACCAATCCAGAGCAACACTCAGATATATATGCGCAGATGCAAAGGGAAAATGCTAACCTTAGGGCCATTGTCGAGCAACTCAGGGCAGAAATAGCCGACTTAAGGAAATCATAGCAGGTTTCGTTTCCATCTCCTTCAAACACAGTTCCCTGTACAGAGGCCACATCGGATGCGAGTCACGATGAGGTACCCATGGACGTACATCCAGGGGCAAAACCAGCAAAAAGGAGAGCGCTAGCACAACCGGCCAATAACTAGGACAGAGATTTCAAAACAGAGGTCAAGGAAACCTTGAATGATATCAAAAATGCTCTCAAGGCGGTGGTCGAGTCGATTGCGGTATTGGACAGCAGAGTCACAAAGATCGAGGCTGACCAAGTTAAAGCTTTACAATCAGCCGAGGCTACTCCGGCCCAAGTAATACCTAAGGTCAGGATCGTGCAGAAGGTGGCAACCCGTAGCGTCTCTCAGGAGACAGCTTTTGAGGGTCCCAACAATGGCGGGACACCTTAAAAATTTTGTAATTTGGCAGTGGAACTGCTGGGGCTTCCAATCAAAGAAGGCAGCTCTCCAGCAGTATATTAAATCCCAGCCAATTCGACCACATGTTATTATGCTACAGGAGACGCTTACGGAAACAATGAGCCTGCCAGGCTACACCCATCACATCACGAAACCTCCAGATGGCCGCGGTATCTGCACGTTTGTGTCCAAGAAGTACACTTACATTGAGCACAATTTGCACATGGCAAATAGCAAGATTGAGCACTCTCTTTTAGAAATTATACCTGGCAGCAACCTTAAAAAAAGCATTTTCATACTCCACATATATAGCTCTTCAAAAGGCAGGCACCATCGCTTCACCTCATTGTTATCAAAAGCCGTTATGATTGCTAGGAAAGTGGACGCACCCATAGTTATAGCGGGAGATTTCAACGCACCCCATCAAGCTTGGGGCTACCCTCGCACCACTGCCAAGGGAGCCGAGCTCTGGCAAGCGGTATCGGATCTGAATCTTACTTTGGTCACTGACCCCACGTTTCCTACCCGCACTGGAAATTCTTGCTCTAGGGATACTACCCCAGACCTCACCTTTGTCACAACCATGGGGGAGGTATCATGGTTAAACTTAGGAGAAAACTTGGGGAGTGACCATTGTATTTTGAGTACGACATTACAAATTCAAGCAAAGCCCCCTAAAGCTTTCAAATTTACAGATTGGGACCTCTTCCGTAAGATCAGAGCGAAGAGCGCAGAAGAGAATAATGACTCACTTAATTTCGACAAGTGGTTGTCTCAGCTGGTCGAAGACGTCAAGTCGGCCACCAAAACGATAGAGACTGATCTACCGGTCAATAAAATGGATAGTAGGCTTGCTCATCTTCTTGAGGCTAAAAGCGCCCTCCTAGCCAGGTGGAAAGCATACCGTATGAATCGAAGACTGCGAAAACGCATCGCAAGTCTTAACCAAGAAATAACAACTTATTGTCAGACGCTGGAAAAACAGCATTGGGACGAGATTTGCAACAAGGTGGATGGTCAGATGAAAGTTGGGGGAAAATGGAACCTCCTTAAACACCTGCTGCAGGAGACCAAATCTAAATCCAACCAGACGCGCTTGGTAGACCGAATACTGCACTCAGAAAGGAAGGTTAAATCGGACACGGAAATAACGAAGTGTCTGGCACAGAGATACCTCCCTTTGGACACAACCCGGCCTCCTTCTGGCTACGCGCAATACACGGGATCACCAGCCTTCGAGTTGGACAAGCCCTTCCAGGAAGAAGAGGTCCGCACCATCTTAAACAATCTTAACGGGAACTCCAGCCCGGGCCCGGATGGCATTACAAACAAGACACTACGCAATTTAGACGATGACTCTATCACCTACCTCACCAAAGAAATCAATCGTATTTGGGAGACGGGGACTTTCCCTGAGCAATGGAAAAGGGCGTCGGTTATTCTCATACCTAAACCTTGCCGGAGTCCCAGTTATAGCAACTTACGACCCATTTCACTGACGTCCTGTATAGGCGAGGTCGCCGAGCATGTCATCAACGATCGAATATCAAAGCACATAGAGAAGACTAACCTGTTTCCGTACAACATGGTAGGTTTTAGACCACACCTATCTACTCAGGACGTCATGAAAATGCTGAAGCATCACATCATAGATCAGGAGACAAACGACGTTAGAGCTATTCTCGGTCTGGATCTTGAAAAGGCCTTTGACAATGTCTCGCACTCCCACATACTTGCCTCCATCTCTTCTCTCAACTTAGGAGCCAACTTTCACAAGTTCACCAGCTAGTTCCTGAGGAATACAAAAGCCACTATACAGCTTGGGGATCTCAAGTCTGAGCCCTACGATCTCGTTTCCTTCGGCACCCCGCAGGGCTCAGTCGTCTCCCCACTGCTTTTTAACATTGCAATGTGCGGCCTTGCTGCAAAGCTCTCAAACCAAGAGGGCATCAAGTTCGCCATCTGCGCGGACGACATCACCATATGGAGTGTCGGTGGCTCGGAGGGCTCTATGGAGAACTCTCTTCAAGGAGCCGTAGACTGTGTTGAAGTCTACATAAATGAAATGGGCCTCAAGCTCTCGCCAGCAAAGTCCGAACTTCTCTTATATCGACCCACGAGACGGGGACCCAAACCCAAAAACTGGCAACCACTGGCTGACATCGACATTAGGCTGCACACGGCATCAGGGCAGCGTATTCCAAGGGTGGACTTCATACGCGTTCTGGGCATGATTATCGAGGCTAATGGACAGAACGGCCGCACGATCGACCGTCTGACTTCCAAGGCGGAAGGGGTCATCCGACTAATCTCACGCATTTCCAACAGTCGGGGTGGTCTTCGAGAACACAACCTCCTCAGACTATTCCATGCATTCTTGATGAGCCACATAAGCTATGTCGCATCTATGCACAGGTGGCAACTCCACGAAAGAAATAAATTGAACATCCTCATAAGGAAAAGCATCAAGAAAGTTCTTGGTATTCCTATGCGCACAAGCACTGAAAACCTTATGAAACTTGGAGTCCACAACACGCTTGAAGAAGTTATCGAGGCTCAACAAACGGCACAGGTTGCCAGGCTTTCGATCACACCAGCGGGGAGAAAAATTCTGATTGACACTAGAGTCAACCCCCTGACGCTCGAAGTGCAAAATACGCCACTCGATGATTATATACGCTCTCGCATCAAAGTATGCCCCCTTCCACGAAATATGCATCCACAGTACAACGCGGGCAGGCGTGTCGCTCGAGCCTCCTCTCTTTTAGCTCAAGCTCACAAACAATCGTCTGTTTCATGCTTTGTTGATGCCGCCCAATATGGCGTTTCCGCTCGCTTTGCGGTAGTATCCGTAGATACTAAGGGTCAGATTTTATCCTCGGCGTCAGTTCGAACCCCTTCTTCTTACAAAGCAGAACAGATGGCCATTGCACTAGCACTCCTTGATCCACAAAGGACTGATATTTATACGGACTCTAAATCCGCTGCTAGAGCCTTCGCTTCTGGTTCCGTTTGCAAGGAAGTTTTGAGAATTCTCGCTCACAAGGAACTCACCCACCACACAATTATTTGGTTCCCTGCTCACCTTGGCTTAAGGGTTGGAGGCCTTCCCAATGTCAATGAGCTAGCCCACTCCAAGGCGCGAGGCTTCACTTACCGCGCCGGGACTTGTGCTTCTCAGACAGAGGAGTCAGCCAGCAGCCTTCATTTTAGGGACATTTTAACTACCTTCAACGAGATCACGAAGCATTATCAATTAGGCCGTAGGTCATTTCCATTGCCACACGAAAAGTTGTCTAGGCCACAGGCAATCTCTCTTCGCATGCTTCAGACGGGAACATACCCTAGCCTCGTAACCTATAGCCATTACTCCGATATTTCAGAACTTTGTCCAGACTGCCAGAATCGCAGTGATTTTAACCACATGCTCTGGAGGTGCCCCTCTTTACAAAGAAAAAGTGAAGAATTTTCTGAGAACTCCTTTCATTTAATGCTCACGAGTCCGGTTCTCATACAACAACTCAAGGCTGTCCAGAAGGCCCACGATGCGGCGGTGAGGCTGGGCCTCCCCGTCCCAACGTGGGAGCGGCCCGCGATTCTACCCCTATAAAGCGGGGGTGGGATCCTTCAGGACCCCAATAAAAGTTTTTCATCCATCATCCATCCATTCCCCGCCTCAACGACTGTGTCATTCCGACAATGCATCGCATTCCCGATTAAGTATACAGGTCATGCAATAAGCATATAAGGCTGCAAAAGTGATTGATGTGATATTCTTCGATAATAACTTCCGCCTATTAGTCTTAGCTCGCGCGGCATAGGCGGCTAAGGGTATACTTGTGCAGCTAAATTCAGTGTGAACACGGGAACCGTTCAGCGATGCGATGTTGCCGATCAGCGACTCGGCGCGGCACGCAACTTGTCAGTTGATCTAAACCAGTAACAATTAATGACGGCCTCCGCTCCCCGCCCCTTCTGTGGGTTAGAAAAGTGGTCAGAACGCGTGAAAGTTTGAAACCAGCTAAAACCATTGTTCTAACACTGTACCTTCCTTACTATTGCACGTATTCGCAAAATTCTTGCAGCAGCATATTCCCAAAGCATAAGTGCGCATATTCTTAATAACAACAATATTCGGACCTCGGGGTTGTTCACTGGCCTTTTAGGAAGAAGATCATCTTGACATGGGGCTTGAATTATTATATTCGATGCCCGCGGAAAAGTATACCGATATTTGATGCGGGTAATGTAAGGGATGTTGAAGTTCAAATGCGTGCTGAGAGAGAACTGTCAATCGTTTGCTTGCCACCGGTTTCTATCAGAAGCCACACATAGAGTGGCCAAGATCTCTTGGCGTTGCATTTGCATGGAAACACGATTTCCTATGCTCAGAACGCAACATCTGGTTGTGGATGCATTATTCATGCCGATGTGAGTGGCGGAAATGTTACATCCCGAATATTCGAGTGCGAGCGGCCCATGCGGTGCGAATGTTTTTCTGATGACTCGCGAAAGAGCTTTCTGAGTGGAAGCTAAAACGAATTAGATACTCTGTGGGACGCACCTCTGGAGGAAATAAAATTGGCAGCATATCCAAGGAGTGAATGATGAAGAGTGGAGCGAAGCATTCGTCCGTCCAATCGTTCTTGCTTCCGTCCGTCCATGCATCCCTCTGTGTGACTGCCCATGCGTCCATCCGCCCGTCCATGCGTGCGTCTGTTCGTGCCTCCGTCCCTGCGTTCATCCATGCATCCGCCCCTGCGTCCGTTCATGCGTCTATCCATGCATCTGTCTGCGTGTCCGTTCGTCCATCTATTCAACACTCCATGTACCACCACCTTGCATCTTTTCGTCATATATTCCCCATATAGCAGCACCGCCATCCAGCGAACATTCTAAGGACTAAACAAGACGTGGCACACGCACATTTTCTTACGGCTTGCGCTTCGGATCTACTTCCCACCTTTAACCGCCTCGACTTCATGGTATATACTAATTCACTGAAATCATGGCACTGCGGCCCAACGCTTGCTAAACCTTTCTGAAACCAAGGAGGTTACGCCCAGCGAGTATAACGTAGCAACCTTTTTCTGTCAGATAATGCTCAATGTACATGCCAATGGCTGCTAATGAGGATCGCAGCGTGCGCGTTAACTAAAAGCCGAATGCTCCTTTCTCTCATTCCATCTTAGCAGCCATTGGAATGTAAATTTAGCACTATTTTTTGGTTTAACAACAGAACAAATCTCTCACCGGCAACACCCTGAAAGTCAAAATGTTATACTTGTTACATACTACAACGGCTACTAGGGACGAACAAGTGCCGTTATAAGGAGTTTCGCCCCTAAAACTCGCCAACTTTGGCCAAAATTAACACTGTTCTCCCTTGGTACCAGATATAAAACTGGAACGCAGAGCACTTCTTCGGATTTTACATGGACTGAAAATTTTGAAGCTAGGATGCAGCGTTTCAGTAAACGTCAAATTTAAGGCCTCTAATGTCTATGGCGGTGACACTCACAAAACTTTTCACTCATGTCGCACAGGGTAGAGCCGTTCGACGAATACTGCAACATGGCCTGCTAGCTTTGATATATGTTTTCTGCATGATGGAATTCTGTACCTACAGTAAGTTAAGGTCCAGCGGTTCTACTTACACGGTCAATATACTCATGCCGCAGCTAGGAAACTGGTGGCTACTACAGTATTGCAGAAACGTTTTCATAAAAAGTTCACGATGCATTGCAGTCTGCAAAGGTGGAAGATAAGGGAAGCTGTGTACCACGCGGAAAAGCGGTGACATCAAATTTTGATGAAGCAACCAGAAATGTTCCCCGGTTTTCTCTAGAGGTTCGCGCAACACGTATGAAGTTAACCATTTTCTCGATTTCTAGACATCTTGATTTCGCATTCTCGATTTCTAGACATCTTACGTGACGAAAGTTGAGTAGTGCGGTAAGCTCAATTTAAATGACATATAATGGTTTTGCCTGAGGATTCGTTCATTTCAGGGAATCAGTGAGGGGTAGTTAGTTTACCGAATTCCTATCCGATTGAAATGGCTGCTGACGACGCATTTGCGATTCACTCAAAACGGTCAGCTAGGGGACAGATACGTGGCGTTACAGCAGCTTTCACAGCTTTTTATTTTTTTTCAAGGTGTTGAAATTCCGTCACCGACGCCTCCTCCGTAGCGGTCGTTTCCTGACCATATTGAGCATAACTGATTTCCACAAGGCGTGGAACCGGTTCGATCTGTATATGCATATATGCCTTTTTTTCATATAGGCCTGTTTTGCCTGGTAAAACCCAGTTGCGAGTAAGCGCTTGTCCTGGTTTCCTATTCTTTGCCCGCATTCCATTTGCACTGCATCCACATAACGAGAGCGCATACCAACTAATTGGGTATACTACAACGTTCAATTAACTTCTTATTGCATCATTTTTGTCTAAGAGGGGAGCTTGCGTTTTTCCTACAGTAGAGTACATGGTACTTTCAATCCTTCATACTCTTTTAGGCAAGTTCCTAGTAGTCCTGCCTCTTTGACAGCCGTGCTGTTCTAATATCACGCTGGTGCAATTTTTTACGTATGACTGTTGTGATTCTATCTTCAATTTTCGACGTTTAAAATTTCTTTCCTTCTAAGTGTCGTAAATCTTACTGACGCATTGGGGGTTGTTACTTATGCGTTAGCAAGCATTACATCTTTTCAAGTAATAGTTACACATACATATTGTGTCTGTCGTGAACTCGGTCGGGCTTTTAAAACACGACACGCCTAAAAACTTTGAAGAAAAATGCTTTTAAGCAGAAAACTTATGTACGATGCTACATATTGTTGGAATATACCCTAAAAATGAAAGAAGCTGCTCTAATCCCATGCCCCAATATGCATTTTTATTTTATAGGACATTCATAATGCGATGATGTTTATTAGAACAGAGGAGTCGCAACGAGGTCGCGACGGAAAATGGGCGAACAGCAAGTCTGGCAAAGGCGGCACAGGTTCTCGCGCAATCAGTGCACGGGCTTCTCGTTGTCTTCCGAAGGCGCATACGCGTTGGTGCGTATGCTCCACTACAATAAGTATAAAATGAATATTATGACGTAGCTCAATAGAACAACAAGACTAGATACAGGCTTCAGAAAACAAACTTCTGCGATTAAAAAGGGTGTAAGGCAGGAAGACACAATCTCATCAATAATATACACCGCGTGTTTACAGAGGGTATTCGGCACCCTTGATATGGAAAATTAAGGGTTAACTGTTGATGGAGGGTGTCTTAGTAACCTGCCATTCGCTGATGTTATTGCCTTGAGGGGTAACTCTGCGGATGAATCAAAGCTCAGGATTATTGCACTGGACACAGAAAAGAAGAAATCAGGTCTTAAAGTGAATATACGCAAAACTGAAATAATGTGCAACAGTCTCGGCAGAAAACAGCACTTTGTGATAGGGTGAAACATACTGGAAGTTGTAAAGTAATTTGTCTACTTAGGACAGCTAGCAACCACGCAGCCTAACCATGAGAGTATGATAACTAGAAGAATAACGATGGCGTGAATAACAATTGGCAAGCATTCTCAAACCATGTATGGTAATCTGCCACTAAGCCTTAAGAGAAAAAGTATATAACAGCTGCATCTTGACGGTACTTACCTGAGGAACAAAACCCCGGAGTGAAAAAAGAAAAGAAAAGGAAGGCAGGGAGGTTAACCAAATGATGATATCCACTATGCTACCTTACAATGGGGTTGGATAATAGGGGGTTGAGAGAGAAAAAGTGAAACAATAAATAAAAGCGAAACACGGACACACATGCACACATAAAATCTGTCCACTTAAAGGCGTTTCTACAGACCACTATAGTTCGCAAGAAGCCCAGTAGCGTTTGCACGGCCTTGTTCTTAGATGATGAGTCATGATGATGACGCATTATACTTTTATTTGACAGTGGCTGGTCACCTAACTTATTTAGTGTATTTGAAAGGTACTGTTTTTCTATGTTTTCTTCCGGGCTGTCACACAGGACGTATTGAATGGTCTGTTTGTCTCCGCCGTGTGCACACGCGGTGGTGTCAGCCATTCATATGCAGAACGCGTTCGCACGGGTAAACGCGATGCCCAACCATAGCCTCCACAGAGCAGTAGCGTCACCTCGTCGAAGTTTTGTAGGAAGCCGTTAGTTTAACGTAGGACCAAGAGATCGTTATCTCAGAAACATGGAGTTTTACAAATAGGGCTCTGCTTAAATGGAGGATGACGCTGCGAACGGTGGAAAGGATAAGGATAGATGTAACCTTAAGAGACAAGAAAAGAGCAGAGTGGGTCACAGAACAGTACAAGGTGTATCGTATCGTGCCTCACTCGTACGCTACGTACGATAAGCTCAAGGGGCTTCGCCCGATCTTCATGCTATCGCGTGTTGATCAAAGGGGCGTTGCCCAGAGTGTATTATAAATGTGACGGACTGAATAAACGGGGCAGCACTAGCTGCCTGAGGCACCTGCTGTCACGCTGATCCCTGGTCCCATACATGGTGTCAGAAGTGGGGTACGAACCCACGCCCTCTTACGAGGGCGCTGAAGCCTTTTCAACCCGAGCTCTCTTCTATTAAAGGAGTCTTGTTTAAGGGGCTCAAGGTCGTAATTCCGAACATCATGAAAAGTGAGACGTTGCATAGAATCCATGAAAGGCACTTGGGAATCGCCAAATGTAAAGCTAGGGCTCGTCACCTCGTTTTCTGGCCTGGCATGAAGTCTGAAATTAAAGCATTCGCCAAGAGGTGTGCAACATGTAAAAAATACGCGTACAGCCAGCTGAAGGAACCACTTCTGATGCGATCCGTGCCTGACCAACGCTGGTATCGCGTAGGCATAGACCTCTTTTGCTATAGCGGGGAGTCCTACCTGTGTGTCTACGACACATCATCAAACTTCCCGGAAGTCAAATGCCTCCAAGACACCAGTGCGAGGACTGTCGTCAACGCCACTAGTGCTATTTTCGCACGTTATGGCATACTGTGGAGTTGCTATCAGACAATGGCCCTCGATTTTCTAGCAGTGAATTCCCTTTATTTGCGCGCACTTACGATTTCAAGCACATTACCTCAAGTCCAGGTTTCCCGCGTTCTAATGGACTATCTAAAAAGGGGGTGCAGGTAGTGAAGAGACTTCTTAAGAAGGCTACCGAGGCTAAACAGGATTTTTGGTTGGCTCTTTTGGCCTACAGGACCTCTCCTTTGGATTATGGACTGACAGCTGCAGAGATCCTCCAGGGCTGCCGGCTGCGGACGCAGCTACCCGACTACCAGTGTGGCCCTTCCCACCGAGTCGTCAAGCATCACCAGTCTCGACCGTCCACACAGCCACTAGCCCCACTTCATGAAGGCGACGTTGTGCGAGTTCAGAGTGGCTCGTGGGCCACCAAAGCACTGGTTCTGAAGCCGTCAACATATCCAAGGCCATACCACGTAATCAGACAGGACGGGCGCTGCCTCCGGCACAACCGCAAGCACTTGCTACCGACTGGAGAATCCTTCCAGCAGGACTCTGTTCCCAACGGGAGCAACGTAGAGCCAAGCACCTCGAGAGCTGCGCGGCACGTCGAAGACACAGCGCCAAGCAATCACTAAACTACCGTGGGCACACAGAGTAGTCCAACGCCAGCACCCAGAAGGTCGCTGGGAATGCAAAGACCAACACCACGACGACTAGAATATGAACAAGACTTTGAACAAATTGCTTGAACTCTCCCTTTGTTTCTATATGTTCTTCATTTATTACGAAGTGCCACCACAAGCTACCGTGTTTTCCGCATATGTAAATAACTGCACAGTTTCTTTGTTTTCCTAAGGAAAAAGGATGTATCGTATCGCGCCTCACTCGTGCGCTACGTACGATAAGCTCAAGGGGCTTCGCCCGATCTTGATGCTATCGCGTGTTGATCAAAGGGGCGTTGCCCAGAGTGTATTATAAATGTGACGGACTGAATAAACGGGGCAGCACTAGCTGCCTGACGCACCTGCTGTCACGCTGATCCCTGGTCCCATACACAAGGTAAGGAAAGAATTGTTAAAATCAAGAAAAATAAATGAATATGTGCAGGGTACGTAGCACCTAGGCAGGATAATCACTTCTCATTCAGGGTAACTGACTGAAATCCCAGAGGATTCAAACACACGAATGAGAGACGGAGAGTTAGGTGGGCCAGTGACACGTCAAAGTTGGCCGGTATAATGTGGTAACGGAAAACACAAGACCAGGTTGGTTGGCAGATCATGAGAGAGGCCCTTCCCTGCTGTGGGCGTAGGAAGGCTGCTGCTGATGATGATTATGATACAAATAAATAAGTTGCACACTAGGAACATGTTACTATTACTACCAAATTTTGGCCGCAAGTATGTGATATGTATGGTAGGCAAGTGGATATATGGACTTCTGCGGTTAAGCTCGAGGTCTTGAATATGGTAAAAAACAAAAGGCAAAAGTAATTGGTGACCGTAGGCTAAATTTCCTAAGCATTCATTATTAGCCTTTCACATTTTTGTTTGTTTCTGTCTTTCTCTGATTTTGCGCATTTCACCATCAGCCTTTTTTTAACCACATGCGCATGTTAGTACGACAGGCACTTTCACAATGCAAAGTTTTCTTGCAAAGAATTGGGCTCGTCGTTTCATGTCCCGTAGTTAGTTCGTCATGCGTCTATGTTAACTATGGCTAGTTTTGAATATCGGTGAACATAAACTAGCCTGCCTTTCTGGTTATACTTATTTGGTTTGTATAAATAGCCATTGAGCTAGTTTTAAACATCCACACTATTGCTAGTGTACCTGACGAGAATAGTTCATTATTTACAAATCTTGTTGCAAATTGCCGAAAGGTATAGTTATAAACTACTAATTTTTTGTGGACCAAATGTGCCTCACTGAGCTTGATGAAATTCTGTGGCACATACGCATTAGTAGCTGTATTACACTTCACAAATATTTGCCTAGGTCATAATATCTCCGCTATCAAAAGGTTATCTCTCGTGTGTGCACTTGAAAACTAGCCAGGCACGCTTTTATTAGGTTCATTTAGAAGATATTTCAGAATTTGTTGTGTTCAAAAACGTTTCGGAGGTCCGTGTTTTCCCAAATGACGAAATACTCTTCTCATGCAACTTTATTATCGTATTACCTCTTCTGGCGGGTATATCTCTGCCTGCTTGTCTCTGTTAACTTTATTTTGTGCGTCTTCTTAAACTCTTCCGTTATCAGGCATATTCGAATTGATCACCTGTGATACACGTTCTGGAGCGTCGATTTTGGCATGTTGAAGTTGTTCCTGGTGCACCAATAAATTTCTGTTGGTTAGTCTAGCCACTGAATTTTAAGAAACAATTTGAATTTGCCTGTTTTGGCCACATAATGAGTTCTGGCAGACCATTAAGTGAATCGATGTGCGTGTGTTGTTGTAAATATGCACGAGGCTGGCGAACTTGATAAAAGTGTGCACCTCTCCTGATTTTCCTACTGTAACATCAAGGTTATGCAACAAAATCATCAGGTTATGCGTGCTAAATTACCGAATGCTACAAAAGACGTCAAGCTGCTTGCATATAAAACATTTGTGCGTCCTGTTTTAGAATATGCTTGTGCTGCCTGGAGCCCCCACCAAAATGATTTAATAGATAAACTGGAACGAATTCAGAGACTTTCCGCGCGATTTATATGTTCGAAGTATAAAAGGTCTGATTCGGTTACCGAGATGTTAAAACTAAGTGGTTTGGAATCTCTAGAAATTAGACGACAAAAGCAGCGCCTAAAAGTATTTTTTTCAGATATTGCATGGTCAAATAAAAATAGATAGAACAATTTACGTACACCCCCCGCATAAGCTCAGCAGCCGGATCAATCATGACGCGGCAGTTCGCCCCTTCGGTGCTCGCACAGATGTCTTTCGCAAATCTTTTTTCCCTGATGTTATAGAAGCGTGGAACAAATTGCCGCGACATATTGTTGAAAATTCTGACGTCAAAAATTTTGAATGTGCTCTTGATGTTTACTTTGCCGAGCAATAAATATGCTATTGTGTTATTGTTCAAAGTTGCTGAAAATATCAATGTCTGTATTTACTTTCCATATCCTATGCTTCCCTCCCTGTAATGACCCTCAAGTGGGGGTTGACAGTATAAATAAATAAATAAATAAATAAATAAATAAATAAATAAATAAAATTACCCTTTACAAGTCAAATATCAATTTAAAGTGTCAGCTTTGCAATTTTAACAGTTTTGAGCAGAAATAATTGCCCGAAATTTATGCCGGCTATTTATTAGGGAGTGGTTGGTTGAGTCAGAGAAAGTTTATCCCACAAAACACATTTCCGAAGGTTCGCCGCTTGTTGAAAGTGTCGAGGTCGCCCTGTCAGCCAGTTTCCAGCAGAATTGGCTTTGCTTGTATTGTAATATCTAGTGTCACTATTCTCTCCTATAATATCGCCGACACGCGCGCATGGGTGTGCACAAGCGCTAAAATACCCACGCACCGCTCGAAACTGTCTTGCAAGTGCACCTAAATAATGAGCACGAGCTTAGAGTTCGAGGATGACAGCTTTTCAGCTTCAAGTTTTATGGCGACGTTGTTTTGCGTCAACCTGAGACATCAGCAGTCGTTCATGGTTTGTTTTGTTTACGACCCCAAGTTCTCTCCTGCACCACAATTGCGTAGCTGCTGATTTTTCTGTAACATCTCATGGCTACTCTGGTTGCTTATAAGGTCCACACTTAGCTATAGAAAGTGTTGTGCTAGCGTTGGCTGCATAGCTTCTTCTAACGACAACAAGCCCACCTTAGCACATCTTGGCCCTGACTACGGAGCAGTCGGAAACGTTTTAGAAATGCATGCACTATTGTTCTTTTCAACACAATATGCAATATGCTAAGAAAAATGCTTGGGTGCACAGATGGATTCGTATAGATGCATGTGTCAACCTATGTGGAGTGAGCTGACTTATAGGAAGAGGTGACGCTAGACTAAATAGCGACGTCCATTGGATAAGTTGGTCTATGAAGGGACTATTCACATCAAAGATATCCACCCAAATGAGAAGACCTGGAGGCTCTTAACGCAAAAAAGAAAAATCACTGATAAAACTGTACGAGTTCGCTTGTGCCTCAAGAAAAACCAAGCAATGCTTCACCACACCGCACGAGCAACGAAGCTGCACGTCGGTTCTGATTTTCTTAGTCTGTTTTGAATAGAGACATTTTCTACAACATTTATTATTTTTGGACAGTATTCTTGGATCTTTTATTTTCATGAAGTAAATTCTGAATTTTCTTTGTTTTTAATGTTTCTTCATTTATAGTGCTTGATTGTACTGTTTAACAGGTGAGAACAAAAACTGGACACTTTTCACGTTTTATTCACTATAAACTCTTTTAGTTCATCTAAAACATGTACTTTTTGGAAAGAGCTCTTCATTGTGCGAGCTTCGGCATGCTGCTATGCGTGGTTTAGTTTCTTTAAACTAGCGAAAACGATCTTCCTGGGGCATGAGAAAAATAACCATTTTCGTGCTGTAACGCAACAGTTAAGAACAGACCTCCTCCTTTAGCTTTTTTAGTATTTTGTTTTTTAAGTTTCCATTCAGAGTTAATTAAGTTTGTTCCGCATAAAAAGAACACTCATATAATGCAACGTCAGCTAAATAAATCTTTTCTCACACTTTGTTTGCACGCACTTGGCTGTAAAATGCGTTTAATATTGTTCTACGACCCTTTTTAAGTGCATAATAAGTTTTACAAGTCGCACCCTAATTCTGTAGCAGAAAACTGCCCTAAATAATACTTGATATCGGGCATCGAATAACGTACAGCACACCACCTTAAATGGGCGAAAGGAAGGATCCTTCAAGTACGCCTCAGTGATGGCCCGTACGATGGTGCCATTACAGGCTCACCAGGCTATTGGAAAACTAGCAGAAAAACTCACGAGTAATATAAACTATACATGAGTTTCTATATACGTTATTATATTTATCATATGACTTCACGCATGAGTTGGACAGCTGTCTTCTAAGTGGCTTGAATAATGAAGTGACGCAATTGGTTGGTGTAACGCTGATATTACTGACTCGTAGGCACAGGCCTCAGTGACGATACCTTTGTCTGACGATCGAGAAGACGAGAACTGACCACATATAGTGCTGCTGCCTCTATTGCTCATGACGCTTGTTACTTTAAAGGGGGTGATAAAAAAATGTTCGTTTGTTGTGTTCCCTTGCTTGCTTATTGCTCTATTCTGGCTGTTACACACTAAAAGGGGTGGACGAAGAAGCCTGAATATAATGTAAGTGAACCCTTAAAGGCTTCACAAGATCAACATATTTGCACAGCGCAAGACTACGAGTAGTTACGACGCAACTACAGAATAACAGACAAGGACAAAAAGAGCGCTGAACAGGAACAGACAAGGACAGATGACGCAACTACAGAAGAAGACACAAAGACGGAAAGAGCACAGCGCTCTTTCTGTCCTTGTGTCTTCTGTAGTTGCGTCATAACTACTCGTAGTTTTGCGCTGTGCAAATATGTTGATTTCCAATCAGCAACTAGCCCAAGCATCCGTCTTATCAATTACCAAGATCAAAGTAAAAGTGATTACTTTATTTTATTTGGGCAGAATATGGCGATTTTGACACTCTAGTAGAAAAGAGAGAAAAACAAAAACAAATATGTTTCGTCGAATGACTTAGAATTCTTTATACTACACTATTTTTGTGGCATCAGAGAAGAACATCATCATCACCAGCAAGAAGCGCGGCTCGCCGGTCTCGTGACGATCGCACTGCGCGGGAGCTCGGATTCACCGAATCTCTGGCTGACCTGGAATAAACGACTTGCCACCTATGTTCTGTTGGGTCAGTGTCATGCGTTGTAACAATTTTAGTAGATTAATTTATTGCAGAGTAATAGTGAAATAATAAACATAATATTGGTTTTTAGAGAGAGATGATTATTAGCTAGCAAAGTATTCATCACACAGGAATTCATACAAGGGCCCGCAGATGTTCCTGGTGCGAAGTTTCAATGAAGCAGCCACCAAGGACAGACTATTTAGAGTACCGAGTTGAATAGCAACTTTTGACGCGACAGCGTGAAAGAGCTTGTTTAGCAAAAACTGTGGTGTCGGTGTGCATGTTCGTGTCGTTGCTTGAGGGCGCAAAATGATCGTAAGCGTGAGAGAAAAGTCGAGAACAATGCATATAAAATCAATGATAAAAAGCTGAGGGAGATTGGGAATTGAACTCATGTCGCTTGGGTTCGAGTGGGGATAGAACCCAACCTGTTTCCGTGGCAAGCGAATGTTCTACCACACGGCCACACGTCTGCTTGTCGATACAGTGAAAATAACTTCCTTTGCTTAGAAATGCAATAAAAGTATGTTTCCTATTTTAAAAACGCACGCGTCCTATATGTACTCTTTACGATGCAACGCAAAATATTGCGGCACTAATGCGTGGTAAAACAGTTTGTTGCCAGAGGGTGTCAGACCATGCGATTAACATATTGGCTTCATGATTTAAAGCTGGTCACCCGCTAATAAAGGCACACACGCTATTGTTTCTGTTCCCTTTCAGCCATGTAGTGGGTGCATAGCAAGTTCGAAAAGGTGTCATGCAAGCATTTGTGATGTTTCATTATAAACAGCACATCGTTATCGCCTTCAACTCTTAAAGGCGACGCTTGAAGGTCACCTAAATTTTAATAGAATTTCAAACAATTTCTTTTGAATTTTCCAACGGCGCAGTGTTAGTAGAAGATGGTCGATATCTTATAGTTCGTTACAGCACGAGCATAAGCCGATGGCACCAGTGCATACCTGCTTAAGTAGAAAGTAAGCGGTGCTATACGGCATCATAATTTTGTTATGGAGAGTTTTAGTTTGCGAATGGTAAACCATTTATACTTCCGTGTTAAGTTCAATGGTCAGAATTGTGAGTTGGGTTTAGCAACCAATAATGAGTTCTCAAGAAGGGAAGTTTTCTGAACCTAGCTGCTGTAACATAAGCTGTAGGAGACATGATTGCCACAATTTGACTATCAAGACATGCTCGCGCAAGAGAGTCAGCAATCTCATTTACAAACGGACCACACTGACCTGGCACCCATGTCAACCGCACTAGGCCCATACCTGCTTTGATTGATTTGTGAATTTAACGTCCCAAAACCACCATATGATTATGAGAGACGCCGTAGTGGAGGGCTCGGGAAATTTAGGCCACCTGGGGTTCTTTAACGTGCACCCAAATCTGAGCACCCGGGCCTACAACATTTCCGCCTCCACCGGAAACGCAGCCGCCGCAGCCGGGATTCGAACCCGCGACCTGCGGGTCAGCAGCCGAGTACCTTAGCCACTAGACCACCACGGCGGGGCGTCCACACCTGCTTTCTCGTCACTCATAGCTGCATCCGTTACAATCGTGGTGCTCTTCGTATGAATGCCAGGACATTATAAATGTGGTTTAAGAAAAAGTACAATATTATTGCATATATGGTCTGATCTGTTCCAGTGGTGAATGTAGATGCCACTGCCTATTGTATACATGCTACGTGATCAGAAAAAAAACAGATTTTGCAGGGCCAGTGAAACTCCGCTATTAAATCGTGATCACCCATGGCCTTGGTAGAGAATAAAACAGACTCCACAAAAGATCACTTTAGTTCTATCAAGACATAGACAATGCTGTAGAAAATACACACAAACCAAGTGTTATGCCTTAGGAACCACCCTTCATTGAAATAAAAAAAGGGCTGTTGGAAGTCACTAGTCCAAAAAAATATGCCATAAAAAAGGTCATTTTTTTATTAAGCCAGGTATTGCAGGTAAACGGAATCGCACCAGTCCGGAGAGGATGGCTTGAGCGCGTGCGCTTATTAAAATTAGAGTTTGCGTCCACTCCAAATCCTTCCTAAGGGCAACTCGCACTTGCTGAACTATTGCGACCAACGCAATAATCAGTAAATAAACAGACCAGCGAAAAAAAAACCTTATGCGGCCTTGTACAGCCACTACGAGATACCTTATTATGCATCAGCGCCATCTTTGCAGCTGCTCAGTCACCAACTTTGTGTCTGGATTCTCGCAGGCCCTAAAGGTGAGACACAATGCACTCGACTTGCTGGTTTGCTTCTGAGGTTGCTGGAAATATTGTGGAAGCATGCCAAAGTTCATTAGGCCACCTAGCTGACCCGCAATGCAGCCAGGTTCGAGGTGAGGGTAGTAGGTAATCATGATACGTGCACGTCGAGTCACATGATGGGAACTTCTGCTTGCCTGGAGCGCATAATTATTGTCGAGAGCACGCTCATCCGCCGACTACTCTTCTAAGAAGCTCTTCCGACATTCTAGTTGGTAGTTGAATGTTCTGGCACTGTTTTTCTTTCAGATGAGTAATTTTTTGAGCGGCTAATTGGAATGATATGCGAAGTACGGCTTTTATGTTCGATATAGCGTAACACAACAAAACGCTGGTTAGAAAGGTCAAGGCTTCTCTAGCGACAGAAGCTGTTGCCATGCGGCCTTGTCCTGTAAACGTGAACTAAGGGTTTGGAGCACAGAAATCTTACTATAGCCACCTCTTTATAAAAGTTGAGACAGCGTGTTCGCCAGTTGTCCCGACTACACCATTCTAAGCAAACATCACTATTGTTGCTTGAGAGAAACAGCCCTGCAACACTCCTCACCCCAATGCTTTTTAGATGTGCCTCTGCACGCTTTTTCCTGCCATTTACTATCGGTGCGACGAGCTAACGACGCCGAGCTTTGTACGAACAGGGGGATTTAACGCTTGTGTGTCGGACACGTACGCCTAGTTTAATCTCAGCTTCCGCGGCTCTCGTCTCCAGCTGTTAGACGCCTTTAATAGTACGTATAACATACGATACGTAGGGCGATGTAATCAAGGTTCCTGAGCGGTACAGCGATGGCAACAAAACCACCCAAAGTGCCCGTATTATTGTAATCGCATTAGAAGTATGCTTTTATTATCACCCGTTTTAGATGTTGAGGTGCATAGTGATTACTATCAAGCAGAGTGCATAGAACATGTTGACGAAGATAACGGCTGATTTCCTGCAGTTTAATAACTTCATGAGCAATGAGTCCGCAGAGCCACTTAGAAAATTGTTAAAAGCTTAAAAATTAAACAACAGAAATTTGTCTTTGTTCGCTCCGTAATAGTTGAATTCAAGAGTGATAGAATGCACTGCGGCAAGTTTATTGCGCAAAATTTGGTGATAGACAAGGATAGATGTGGGATGTATAAGGCTGTTAAACGTAACAAAAGTCTACCAGAGCACGGTGACGATTAAAGTGAGTCATGCATGGTTTGAACCGGCGACACCCTGAAATTCTGAATTATATTCTGCTAGCTACTAGCTTGTTACTGGACTGTTTCTATACTACTTCTATATTGATTCACACCGCTCGAAGGTTTGAGTTAAACAAAGAGTCACAGACAAGACACTCATGTCCAAACTTATCTCACATCTTTCGACGTGTGAGGTGCAAATGCCTCTGCTCATGTAATACAAATGCTTAGGCCAAATATTTTTTTCTGGAGATTTTACTCTCCCCTTGATCAAGCTTGAGGCCTCATTGAACAGAGAAAGAAAACATATTTAGGGCAGAACAACACACGGAAAAGCAATCACCACGGGACTGGCGCTAACGGCCTGTCCGTGTGTTTGCTTTGCACTTAATAATACTTACTTTCAAAAGTCATGAATCAACTATCCAATGAAAACGCTTTGCTAAGACATAGAAAACTGCAAGTTTTGTCTGTTGAAAAAGTTTTAGTGATTGAAAGATTATATAGAAACATTGCCAAGTTATAAATGAGGAAGTTCTTTCAGACACAGCTCCTTAATTTTGTCATCAGCTGTGTAGCGGGTGTTCCAGAACGACGTCCTCGTATGAAGAATGGCACTTGGACGATGTCCCGAAATGGATCCCACGGGAAATTAGCCCTTGCACACCTGACATCTCTATCTTCTCACTCAGCAGGTAAATTTCTACGAAACTAAAGTTGAGCTCGCTTGGTTCTAATTATAAATTGAATTTCTCAGTACTGTTACTTTCCTTCGTTAAGCCTAAACCTGCTGCGATTCTTTGAACAAGAAGCTGTATGGGAGGTAAAGGTAAAACAACATTTTCACACCCACTTTGTTATCTTTTTGTAGTTTTGTGATTTTCGAGAATATTTTAAAAGTATCAGAAACAAAACGAGAATGTTTCATTGGGCTACACTTTAATCTCTTGAAATCCTAAAGAATCAACTAAGAAATAGTGTTAATCGAAGCGTTTAAAGGCAACCACTTTGATTTTCACTAACTTCACAGTTGGGGAAAGGCTCATCTCATTGATGTACGTAGTGCAAAGATATATTTTTTACGAAGCTACGAGTCTGTGAAGAAACATTGGAAGTCAATTCAACGGCGTATTCTTCCTGAGTTTTGAGATCATTGATTTCTGCACGGAAAATAATAGTGCATTATTTTCGAGAGAATTATGCAGAAGCCCTGTTCAGTTGTCGGCTTCATAACGCATACGAATAGATTATTATGACCATTCCTGCATTACGTTAGTAAGAGCAGTGAAAGCTTCCATAATAAATTGCACCAAATAATTCCTGAAATTGATACACTTTTTTATTCTGTAAACCTGGAAATCGATGTGTAAAAGTTAGGAAGGAAAGAAAAAAAATGTAACAGATAAGAAAGGAAGGGATGTAATCATTTGCGCAAAAAGTAGTACACTACTCTTCACTGTCAAACAAGATAAGGGAAGTAATAAAATAAAGATAGAGAGAGATATTGATAAAAAAGGAACGTGCACAGACACACGAAGTCACAGACCCCAGAGTCATATCTCCAAGGGTTTACAAACACCAGTATCTTCTCATATGTCTTAACGATTGTAGTACCATCTTCATCACATTCATCAGTGATGACACCCCAGGGCAATATTCAAATTTCTGATGGCATGAAGTCATGCGATATTGTAATGGTCATTAAGATAAAGATGGCGACTTCTCTAGATTTTTCAGAAGCCGACTCACACACTGGAGCAATGCGCACTGCAAAGATAATCAAAGTTCTAAACGACATGTTAGCAGATCATAATGAAATTTTCACGAGACATCCAGAAATAAGGTTAGTCCAACGAAACTCTTCGAAATTTACATTCCAGTGAAGAACGCGCAAATACTTTATGTTCACACCGATTTTCATACACTCAGAACATTTGAGTCATAATTTTTAGTGAGGCTGCCAAAAATGTTTGTTTTCATCTCAAATTGCTCTCTTTGATATTTGCAAATGGTATTCTTTCTTAGTATTTGTAATACCACACGTGTCCAGTTTACTATTTCATAAAAGACCTTACCTACCCTTATTTGTTAGTTTTACTGCACAGGTAAACAATACGAATGCGTTGTGCAATACTCAAAATTGTCGGGGTTAAAAGCACTCCATTTTTTCAACAAAGTTCTGTAAGGTATCACTAGTATTATCCCTGAGGCAAAGGTTATTGTTTATGTACACGACACAAGTAGTTTTTTTTATTTTTCTGGTAATAACCCATGCATTATTGAGACAATTTAATAATACAATAAAAAGTCTGTACCAATGACTGAAAATAAATTTTATGAAAGCAAATGTAAACAAGATAAAAGCAGTCACAATAAAACAGAACAAGCTGATATCTCTACATCAAGACATTAAGGTATATTTCCTCTAGATACATAACTGTGGCCGGATTGATGCTTTCGCATAGAACAACCGCTGCCGTGACCTCAAATTGAGGATGAATGGATATCTGAAAGAAGAAATAGGGACAACAGAGTGAAGAAAAAACCGAAATGGGAAGCAAAAAAAGTCTTGAAAGCCAGTTCAACATGCATGAAGTAATTAATTTCTCTTGCGTCCTTCGGGCAGTACCCTCTACAATGTAGCAGTCACGCTAGGAAAGCCCGACTGCCCGTAAGAATGCACCAATGCATGGCGACATTAAGCGAAAGCATTCAACCGTTTTTGAGGCATAAAATGAATTGAAATATAACCCGATCAGATGAACGGAGATTAAACACACGATATGCCACAGAGCTTCTGTGCTCACAGAAGAGAACACGAGTTTTCGTCGGCATACACGCAAAGAGGATTTTTTTCGCTTTACAATGTGACGTTTTTTTTTGCGACAAATTCAAACACAAACTTATGCCATAGATAGCCCGCGAAGAAGCTGGGAACCGCGAGTAAAATGGCAACGTCTGCTCATATAAGGAAGTGATTAACCAGTTCACCTGCCGAGTTTTACGGCGTTGTATTGGCTCGGCAGCATTTGGCCATCTTTATGCAAGGTCACATCTACACTCACGTTGCCCTTCACTTCTCTCTCTCTTCTCCTTTAATCCCCTCATTCCTTACCCCAGTGCAGGGTAGCAAACCGGACGTGCATCTTATTGACCTCCCTGCCTTTCATTTTTTCCCTTCCTCCTCCTCCTCCTTTTATGCATTTGCCCCGCCATTGACTAAAAGCTGAACGGTGAGGTGTTGACCACATTTTGCAGGTATATAGTAAGTGTTTTAAAGCTTATCTTGAGAACCAATGCCAAGTAGAGCTGTCTACTCGTTGAAATGACGCTTTTGCGGCTTAGCCAGAAATGTATGCTTAGATATCAATCGAACACACCTTCAAAATATTACCACGTCCTTGTTGAATTAGTCAAGTAGCGTAAAAGGGTGCCCGATAAAGTATATAGCGATAGCGTAGAAATTAATGAAACAACTAAAGTGCGAAACGCTAGAAAGTACGGAAAGTTTAGAAAGATGGAGCCAGTGATTGTATATTTATAAGAAGGCACTTCTCTTATATAGCCTGTGCTGTGCACCAATCCCCTTGTTTTTAAATATCAATTCACGAAAATATTTCTGCAACGTGCTCGGCAACTGTGCATTTCTCATCTAATGGTTTCTTGAAGCGATCGCAATGGAAAGCAGGCACTTTGATAGATTTCAAAAGAGAAGATGGAATTTTTGAAGAGATGGACGAAGAAAATGCGTGCTTTTAAGGACCAAGCTCAGCTTTTCCCGATCCTAATTCGCGTTACCGGTTTCATTGCTTCGATTAGTGCGCGCCTAACTCCACACTCTTCACTGACGCGCATTCTCTTATGATGTATTGATTTTAACTTCGAGCACAAGCTTCCATCCAAGTCTGCACAACGCCACAAGCTCAAACGTGAAAAGTAGTCCTAGCCCCACTTGGGAGCAAGGCTTTTAAGCTTCCCGCTGTTTTTTTCGATCTATATTTTAAATATATGGACAGGGGTCAAACAAGAACTCGAACACATTTTATTGATATAACAACAAAAAATTAGGAATGTCGTAAGGCGAAATCACGAAATGGCCTATAGGAATCTATGAACGGAAAACTCGGTCCAGAATAATGCATAAATTGGTAAAATTTCAAGATTCAATCAACGAAAGGTGTGTAGGGATCATGGGGTCTCCTGTAGACATTCGCTTTCTAATGCAATCTTAAATTTATTTATATTTTTGTAACACCTACTGCTGAAGTACTGCTACTACTATGGGTGAAAAGCACACGACGTGGAAAAATGCACTGCAGTAAAGCTAATAACGGCAACAAAAAGCTCAGGTTTCTTGTAACAGTGTATTCATATGATGAAATAACCTACTTTCTATCAGGTCATAGCACAATGCTATCAAACATTTTCATTGCAAAAATGAGTCATTAAAAGTTCGCCACCTACATGCATAAATATATGATAAATTACAGTAGAAGATAAATGTACATTTTTCATCGGTCGAACAAGCTCAAAGTCACAGAGTTTAACGTGAAATAAAAGGCCATGCACCCAAACTTGCATGCACAATTGCTCAAACTAACGAGGTGAGGTTGGTCCAACTTCGAAGGTTGCTGTCGGCTTCGACTTATGTATACCAGTCAACATCAGAACTCAGTGACGTGATGTAAAGTTTATGGTAACGTATATAAGCGCAACACTCAGATGAAAATACTTACACTGAGAAGGTTAACGTGCTTATGGCTCGAAAAAACACTAAATAATAATAAGCGAACTTAGGTTCGGTAATGCAGGTTCGGTCCTACCCCACAGAAAGTTGTATTTTTATCCTCGTTTCCATCTTGACAATTACGTTGGAATTACTTCTAATAACATCCCCTACATTTTTTGTACATAACTGTCTGTTATTGGTCTGAATATTGTCGTGTCTTACAAAGAAAACGAGCCTTTATTTGTACACGTATCTCGTTCATTCTTAGTGGTGTTCTCAATCTGCCAGGCATGGAACCTTAAGTGGTATACGAGAAATAATTGGTGAGTGGCCAGCGCGAAATAAGTTTGCTTGCTACGTGATGACAAACAGGCTGATCAATAAAGTTCCATTCTCGCCGCTATTGCGACTTTCTTAAGACTCAGTAAGCGGTTCTGCGCGTTGACTATAAATACAATGGAGTCACTTTACTCATTGAACAATACTCTTAAATGTCGCAGAAGCCTCTCCAGCTTCTACTACAACGACGGAAACAAAAATTAAAAGCAAACGAACCTTAATTAACCATTATCCAAAAGTTTTGAAGATTTGAAACGTACAAAAAAAAAGTGAGTGAGGACATGAGCGCTTGCCTACATGCATAAAAAGCGAGAGGAAAATAAAAGCATAAAAAAGCAAGGGAGAAGGAAAGAGGCTGACACTGACGCACAATAGACAGCAAGTGCTGTTACAAGACGAAGAACAAATTTATTATAAGAAAGACAAGTTGCCGCCCACCAGAAATTGCTTAGCAAGGACGCAGTACGTTTACTTGTGAACGTTTTACTCTCTCTCTTTTCAATGAGCCTTCTGCTCTTGTACACAGCGATTGATATTGTTACGGGTAGATAGCATCCTAGCTGCAACATATAAAATTAGAGCTGCTCTCGCTCCAGAGAAGCACGAGGTGCACAAAAAAAGGTAACCCTCACGTCCTCTATATAGCTTGCATTTAAGTCCCTTCACTGTAAACAAAAAAAAAGCCAGGACAGTGGATTCATTCCTGGAAAAAGGCCGGATGATGTGAAAGCACCCAGTGGGGGCTCAAGGAAGATAAGATTGTACGAAATGAATATAAAAAGAAAAACTTGTAATTATCATTAAAAATGAAGCATTGACATTGTTGTAGGCTGCGGTAAGGGTTTTTTTCCGATCGACCACTTGTGCTCCAGGGAGGACTGATGCATTACCGTTGTCACCTAAATCGTGCCTCCACGAAAATCGCTGACCAACTTACTTTTATTTATTGTTTCTGCTCTTTCGCGATGGTTAGCTCTCGTGCCTTAAGGCCAAATCAACAAAACGAAGTGACCTTTGCGAAATGACTCCTTCATTTTCTGTACAATGAGCTCGCTGTGGTTGACAACGTCCCGCCGGCGAGATTTTTCACCCAAAGCTCAATCAGAAAAGAACACGTATGCTTCTTTCACTACTGCGATTTAGTACCCATGTTTGTTTGCTGTAAACGTCGCACTAACTGCACCCAACGTTGACAAATAACGCATCACTCCTTCCTCCCTTTCTCCCAGATGGCCTCCAGCCTTTACGGCGCTTCTTCTGAAGCCTGGCGGCAAGCTTTATGGCTCAGAAGAGGTGGTTTCCTATTCTCAAGAAGAAGATAGAGGCGATGGTAAGCGCGCCTTTCAAGTCACGTGCGTTCTTTCTAAGTTATGAGCGAAAACGAAGTAACTCTTCGTTTGAAAAGCAACATTTCACTTAACCTCTCACGTGCTTTTTCGAAGGCGAGGTAGAGGCTGTGGTCAATAGCGTGGAAAATGACACAAGGGTGCCTTCCAAACATTCAAACTCGGAAAAAAATATAATTATTTCTATTCACTGTTCGCTGATGGCTTGTTATTTATTTCATTTTTTATTTAAGAGGGAATTTTGCAATGGTTAAAAAAATAAAAGCAGCTGCTGGCCTAATACGTTACTTTGAGAAACTGAGTAGCCACAAGAGTGTTAAAATATATTGCGCAGACAAAAAAAAATAGTATTGTAGAAAGTTTGAGAAGTGTTGTGCATTGGACTAGCTTTCGTTAACAGGAGAAGAGAAAAAAGAGAATATTGGCATTACGCGATACATTCGTTGTACTTATTGTTTTTCCTCGTGATTTTTTTTTCAAAATACACTTCAATATCCATGTATTTTAATATATGTAATTAGTGCTGATGATCATGCCTTTTTTAATTTAACTTAGGGACAGCTTCGTTTGAATATTTAAGCATTGCTTTTTTCGTTGCTCGTTTATTACTATTTGTATGTATGTTATTGAATATTCCTATTCACTGTTTTGCTGTACCTGTGCCTAAGTGCCTCACGGAGAGTGGGCCAAGTCAGGAGACACCTTCTACTTGTGCACCCCTCTGGGTCATATTTAGAAAACGCCCATGTCAATAAAAATTATAAATAAAAAAACATCTGGCACAAAAAAGCCCGTTTTTCGCGTAATATAAGATGACGTAATTAGCCTGCTGAACGAGGTGAGAGCTGCAAGTGGCACTGTATAATAGGACAGCATTGTTAGAAGGTTCTAATGATAGCTGCAATTCTGGTGTAGTTGTTTTTACCGGCGATTATCTTTCTTGGGATACTTCATCGCATAAATTTTGGTCTGTCTGTATTTTACACGAATCTGCCATGCGGCCAAAGTTTAGGCACTTGCCGAGGACCCAGCCAATTTCAACTGGAGGCTGCGTTCATACTTCTCATCATTGTTGACCAAAAAGCAAATTTTACGGATATCTCAGGCGCAACTTCAATACGTGAGTAATAGGTGGTGCTTTCTTTTACTAGAAAGTACACAGAAGCATGATTCTAAAAAGCCTAGTGCCTCGAACACTGCGCTGATAATGTGAAGCCATCCACACACGCAAAAAAAAAAAACAGTGTTTCTTACGCTGCGCTGAAAATGTGACGCAATGCATGAAAAAATGCTCTCCTCGCGATATGGCACTGCAACCTGGCAGTTGCAGGTAGTCGGAACCTTTATGGCGAACTGTACTGGCATGCATGTATATGCACTTCTTTTAGAACTGGTGGAACCAAAAGAGTTTCGCGCTAAAACTAAAAACATTTTTTTTTTCAAGCAACTGGTGTAAGCAGACAGGGATATTTCTACAGTGCCATATTTGGCCACTTGTATTACACTAAAGGTTACCACCAAGAGAAGGTGGGGGCTAGTCTTGTAAGCTTTTTTCTTTTTTTGATACCATATTCAGGCAAATTGACAATCACGCCACGGAAAGTTTTTGGGGTTGCATTTGTTGTGTTACCACAAAGTGGGAAACATTCAAGTTGACGAAAATGTAACTTGCCAACCATAAGTAGCGAACCTGGGGAATTCGAATAAGGTCTACAAAACTCTGCTAACTGAGATATGTTGGCTGTTCTTTTTGTATCGGTTTTATGAAGTATGTGTGGCCATGAAAATGTCGAAGTGTTTACCTGTGGCGCTCATACCCAAGATGGCGAGTGTGCATACTTTTTTTTTTTGCCAGCAGGTCGACGAATTGATCAGAAAGTAGGTGAGCAGTTAGAATGAAGACAAGTTTATTCGATGTATGAAGGAAACGCCTATTGTTATACAGACATTAACAAATATAAAACGCGATTTTAAGTGAAAGAGGGTGTGCTTTCCACGTAAAGTACGCTTATAGCGGATCATACGTACCAGAAGATATTGGTTAAATTGCTTCACAATACGTACCTCTCAGTGTAATTATCTTTCAATCATTCTTCATATTACATGAATACAATGAGAAATTAGTTGTTATCAAGCCATTTCTGTAGCATTGCACAGCGTTGAATATTAATGCATAGAAACGGTTTGGCATAAATATTTAATGGTGAGGAAGGATCCGGTAGGGTTGAGGATGAAGTAAAAAAGGATGAGTTAGGATAAAGCATGGTGTAGCTTCTACAACATACCTTTTAAGGGGGCGAGCGCGGGAAGTGAGACTGAGGTGGTTTGCTCTAAAGTAGAGGAGTACGAAGTGAAAAGGCGAGCAGTTCAAACGTGACATAGCCATATACGATATAGCTTAGCAATGACTGGCAAATTATAGTGAGGGTAAGGAAAAGTGCTGTGAGGGTTCAACGGAACAAATGGAGTGAGAGAGTCATCATAGAAAGGTAAAAATATTATAGACAAAATAAGAAATGAAATTTAAACAAAGCAATAGACACTCGAACATGAGAAGAAGAAGAAGAAGAAGAATAGGAAGAAGAAGAAGACAAAGAAGAAGAAGAAGAAGAAGAAGAAGAAGAAGAAGAAGAAGAAGAAGAAGAAGAAGAAGAAGAAGAAGAAGAAGAAGAAGAAGAAGAAGAAGAAGAAGAAGAAGAAGAAGAAGAAGAAGAAGAAGAAAATACCCCATTTCTGTTTAGTTATATTGAACAGTCGTGGCACTGCCTGTAGTGTTTTAGTTGCATTAATCAGCCAACACTTGGAAATGAAGTGTGAATGCTATGAAGTTTATGGACAGCGCTAGCGCGAAGTGATCATTTTGCAGTACTGACCGACGTGGGGCATTACGTGCCTAAGCTAAGTTCTGTTATATTATACAAGCCACCAATAGCAATCACCAGATGACATTACCCACGGCTCAGACAACATTCTAGCCTACCTGAGTCCTCATCTAGAGATATAATCCGACGTTACACGTCATTTGACTATCGCTAACAACAACAACCACTACTGGTATTACATGGGCCCATAATCAATCACAGACTTTCGTGACTGAGACAGTGAAAACGAATGCTTAAAATTCCTTTAGTAAAAATGCAGATAATATATTAGTGCTTCAAACACAAGAGGAAATTAGCAAGGTGGCATTCTGCGTCTTGAAATTGTTATAGTGGTCGACGTCATCATGCACTTCATCTTCTGTAAAAAAAAAAAAGTGCCCACTTATCGGAGTGCTTCGCTGCAAATCTTGTCGAAGGACGATAATCTTTGCTGGCCAAGTGGATATTTATGTTTTGTTTTGCCTCAGACAGCACCTCATCTATGTCGAATCGACCGCATCTAGATGACATTGATAAAGTAGAGGTGGCGCTGCGTAAGATATGAACGCCATTTGGCAGTGCCATCAGAAAATATGAGCTTCTACACAAACCTCGTGCAAAAACCTCTCCCCCCTCTCTGCATTTTCGCACAATTGCTGCTGGTTAGTTCCAACCTTCGGCTTTCTCCTCCCACTCTGCTGTTTTGATGCCTTGGGTACAATAGAATTTAGTTTTGTGTTTTGTCTATAATGTAAGCACCATATTTTCGGCTGGAAACAGCACTAGTACCTGAAGTTTACTAGAGAGTATTCTCTCCCCTTTAGATAAAAGTCAAAACTAACTTCTACTGCTCACAAGGCATCAAAACAGCAGAATAGAAGGAGAAGCTCAAAGGTAGCAACTAACTGGCAGCAGTACCACAACAATTGGGAGAGAGAATAGTTTTATCGGTTACAATGAACGGAGCGTAAGCACCCTTTGTTACCTAATTGCATGCCGCGAATATACCTCTCCCACGTTCTTCGCAATTGCCTCGGTTCCCAGCTAATCCCATGGCTGCTTTCTCCACGTCGGTGGAGCGAGTGTAGCTGATAAAAAACGCAACTCAGGAATTTCGTTGCCTCTATTCTCGACATCAGTCCCTCTAGTTCACCGTCATCTTCCAGTTTGCGTGCTCGGCTGTGCTTTGAATGCTCTTGTCAGCGGGGTAAGCTGTAGATCATGAAACTAAGATCAAGAAACATGGTGCGAATTGCGGCACAAATACAGTTAAAAAAAATATGCGGGTTTACAGGGGTATCCTATGCTCTGTCACAATTCATCCTGTAATCGCCATCGTAGCCATTCAATACATGATCAGTGCTTCGTATCTGCTCTCGTTGTCTATTTAAATGTCATCCAGCATAAATAAAAGCATCTCTTATATTGCGTGCACTTTCCGTAAAAATCAGAAGACCGCATTTTATAGTCACGGGACCTCTTACTTGAATGTAAATAGCTTGTTTGAGATCCCGCTGAGCACAGAAACTTACTGTCCTTCCTAAATTTCGAATAAGTTTGAATGAAGAATACGAAAAACCAAAGTGGAGAAAGATAACGAAACATTTTAGGGGCGAAGCTTCTTAGGGCGTGGGTCTGTCGCTCCTCTGTATGTATGTATGTATGTATGTATGTATGTATGTATGTATGTATGTATGTATGTATGTATGTATGTATGTATGTATGTAAGTAAGTATGTATGTATGTATGTATGTATGTATGTATGTATGTAGCCACCGGTGGCACATACCCGCTCTAGAACGTGTATGCGCAACAGGGGTTGCGAGTTGTGAGATGGCGGTACGTGGAGTGTTCACCAGATAGACGCACGGACAGATGTACAGACAGACTAGCAGACGGACGGATGGAAGAATGGATGGACGCGCGGACGTACGGACAAATGGACGCACAATCGGATGGACAGACGAATGAATTGATTCACGGACGCACGCACGGGCAGATTGGTGGACACATGGATTGACGTATGGATGGTCGCGCAGACAGACAGAAGTAAGAACGAATGAACGGAGGAAAGCATGGACGGGCTGACATACGCTTCACCTCCTCATCAGCATTCACTCCGTGGATATGCTGCGATTTTTTTTTGGTAGAATTCTGAAGGAGCGAAACCAGGTTAGAATATTTTCATGATCGAGAAAGCTGTAAGGTTGTGAAAGCCTTGGGAACGAGAGTGGAAGAAGTCAGGGCTTCACTTCAGTGTACAAGCACGTTATCCGGCGGTTGGATAATATTGTCATAATAATTGTAGGGAATATTTTGTGTAGGAGCGGTTAGCCAAAGTTCTGTCTCTGAGCTATGCTGACTTTCCAGAACTTAACGCATAAATCATTACTCTTCACCAACATCGCTAATACCGTTTTTTATTGGTGAGAGACAAATCGCAGCCAATTCCCCAAAAATGTTAAAGCTTGGTGAAAGTTCCTAACCATGGATAATTGTAGTCGGGCAAGGTGATATTAAAAAAAACCTAAAAACGCATATTCGTCAATTTGTTCAAAACTTCAAGTGCAAAAAACATCGAAACACGTACTACTCTACTTGACTGCATCGATTACCCTCCCGCCCGTACTGTTTTCAATGCGGAATTTTATACGATGTTTTGTGTAAGTTATACGCGAAAGCTGAAGGCTACCAGGAGTTCCAGTATGCTTAAAAACCTGCCCCTTCTCTCAAAACAAGTGTGTGCATACATTGCAACTTTATTTTTGCATCTGCAACATGAACCATTGCTGTTCTTCAGTTTACGGGGCAAAACTATCTCTATGGTAGGTCACGCAGAGGCAGACCGGTTGGCACAGTCACATGAAGGCAAAAAACAATGAAATCCAGGAAATCAGTGGAGATTCCCAGCTTCTACTTATAGTTTTATAAATGTTCAGTAACAAAAACAAAACTTGTGAAAGACTTTTGGTGGTGCCTTAGCTTGACTAGGATACTTATGCTTGTTACCTTTGGTTATACTTTACAACCCTCGTAAAAAAAGCCAAGTTTGCCGACGGGACGATAAGGCTAGTGAAATGTATCGTACTTCGAATGCTCAGTACCGTCATTTTGTCAATTTTCGAAGCCGTCTTGATAGGCGAACAAAAGCTCGACGCCGTAATCAGCATCCCAACGTTCAGCTTGCCGAAGCTCCCCTTCATGTCTCGTTTCAGGCTGCCACTTTTATTTCTTTAACAATTTAAATAGTTGCCGTTGTAAGTCAGTAGCAAGCCCCGTGACATGCGCAGAATGGTCTGACGCTGAAGGCGGCTTTCACTGTGGGTACAGTGCATGTAACTACTGCCCAGATAGAGAAGCGCCCTGACTCCCTTTCTTCCATAGTGCGGGCTTGGCACGACGGCTGAACTGAAGCACTCACCCACTGACCCGACGTGGCAGTAACAGCAAGGAGTCATGTGGTTAATCCCGTGGCACGGCTCGCGAGGCCGCTTTTGAATTGAAGTGAGGCGACTATTTACATGGTTTGCATTCTTCTCTTCAAGACAAACGACATACGCGTTCTTCGCTTCAAGTCAAAGTGGTGATAGGTGAGGAACCTGGCGGGGCTAAACCAGTAACGCTTTCGCTTTAAAGATACTGTTTGCCAGCGATGGTAACCGGGGGCACAATCACAGTTTTAAGGCTGATCTGTACTACCACTGTGCAATGATGAAGAGGGGGGGGGGGGCTGTTATCTGGTAGGATTCCTGAGGAAGAAAGTTCAAGCGGAAAGACAGGGATGTTAGTCAGTTCTTAGACCAGCTGGCTACCCTGTGCTGGGGAAAGGGGTGAGGGGAATGAAAGATGTTAAAAAGAAATGTTGCGAAGAGAGGGAGAAATTACAAAAAAATTGCGACAGAGGAAAGGCAACATCACAGAGTATAAGACACTAAAGCCTGTCTCTGAGGCCAGTTGTCCGCAAAAAGCACAGCAAAGCTTTCAAAGCCTTCTGGGCTGAGGATTCCTGAGCTCTTTCTTTATTCACTGGGCTTTTGGCGAATTCAAAAAATGACCGCCATATCCACAAAGTAAAGGATGTTAAATGGGCTTCATCTGAGATAATTGGCTAACCCAAGAATACTTCATTCACATTTCGAAGATCACATATAGACATGCCAAAGTTGTCATACATATATAATATACACAATGGTTATCCATTTACATTTGAATGCACTGTGTACAGTGCTCATCTCTCATGTCTATAACGACGGAGCACCCCACCGCAGTGGTCTAGTGGCTAAGGTACTCGTCTGCCAACCCGCAGGGCGCGGGATCGAATCCCGGCTGCGGCGGCGGCATTTCCGATGGAGGCGGAAATGTTGTAGGCCCGTGTGCTCAGATTTGGGTGCACTTTAAAGAACCCCAGATGGTCGAAATTTCCGGAGCCCTGAACTACGGCGTCTCTCATAATCTTATAGTGGTTTTGGGACGTTAAACCCCATATATCAATCAATCAATAACGACGGAGCGTCTCGCGCGGAACAGCACGAGCGACATCTGCAGTCGCAAATACACCACATCTGAGCATGTGCGGTGCCAGCGAGGTGCCTGCCTTGCACTTTCACCCTTCGTTATCTCTGCGGCCGCGATGATTGTTTTGGCCGTCGAAGCGCTGCCAACATAATTGATCAAAAGAAAATAAAAGAAGGAAAAGCAGCATGTGCCCAGATAGGCACCTTTTATACTCTATGAACTTATTTTCGCTTCGTGATATCAGATCACACCAAAGTGGTTCGCTTCGTTTGTATTATTTGGTTCTCTGATTTTTTTGCTAAATTGTTCAGAGCGCTTACCTCGTCCAAGGTGGTTGTTGCAACCACGGTGATAAACAGGGATCAGTATTGCAAGGCAACACACCACTAGCGCCGCGCATGCTCAGGTGTAGCGTATTTTCGACCGCAGATGTCGCTCGTACTGTTTGTTCCACGCACAACGCTCCGGCGTTACAGACATGAGAGTTCAGAACTGTACATTTTAATGAACTATATATAGGTTATATACACAATAGATTTTATTTTGAAAAGTACAGGCAGGACGTCGATTCATGATGATCGCTTTGCAACATGTCGGCGCTCAGATCTCTGACAGCTACGAATGGGCTGGATTTAAACTCGGTCTTTATGGATGTACTTATTGATGTGCTTGGTGACGTCTCTTTCTGACAAGTTCAGCGCCAGGTACATGACCATGACTGCTATCTTGGATTGGAGCTTCACAGCGTCGAGCTCCCCGTTATAGGTCTGGTGGGTTATTGGCAATGCGTGATCTTCAGCTGCGTCAGATAGCTTAACGAAGATTTTGACACGGCCTGCAGGACACTCCGCTTCTTCGGTGCAGACGATTAGAACGAACCGATGTGCATGTTTCAAGCGTTTCACATCTACGTGAAGCAGAACATGTCGGCTCCAGTCAGGACGAGGTCATAATCGATGCCATAAACGTGTGCGTTGAGTGACAGCAGGTTCAGAAGAGCAAGGGTGAACTGGATCAAGCGGAAATTTTACGCATTGGGCAGCTGCACACTATCCAGTGAGCATTGTTGAAATTACCGGAGGGGATGACCTGGCAGCGAGCGGAAACGTGTACAGCAGAAACACTGGTGTACGCGCCAGCCATCGCCGCCGCCGGACAGACGTGAGCGTAAAAAACTTGCCTAACGAGCTAGCTTTTAAAAAAAAAAAACTAGTTCATCGACCCTTCGTGCGAATTGGTTCTGTGCGCGCAACTGCGAATACAGAAACACATGTGCACTACAAAACGTATATGTGTAAATTTCAATAGAGAACAGAGGGAGAAAAAAACATTCTTCAAGGCCCACGTTGCTGTCCCGTTCATGAAGCTTTCTAGGAATAATGAACAAGAGTTAGAACATAAGATGGCGTGCTGTCAGAATGAGACTCCTTTTCTCCAGGACTTCAGACTAACAACAGGACTTTAAGTGCCGCACGTACATTGCGGCTACGTCATATATGAGCGTTCTAATGACACGTATAGTCTTCGTTCCTTGAAACACGTACATGATCCTGTTTCAGTTAACTTGCTTCTTTAAAGTTTAGGCAAAAATACTGCGGTTGTCGTTTTAAAGCGAGCGTTGTCTTTGTAAATGAAAAACTACAATGACAGGACGTTAAATGAGAGAAATATTCTCCTTTCTACGAAAACGCATGTGTAAGTGTAGCATAGACGTGTATCACTAATTTCTATCATGCTGCCTTCATTTTGTTTTTCCCATAGAGTTTCATACAGTATTATCTAGAGAGGAATTCGTCGTTGCGATCATGTACTCTAATGGGAATTATGGGTAGAACAGGCTTCTATTTGAATTGCGTTTCATTGCAAACGGTCTACGAATCTGTTTCACAGTTTTAGTTTCTTTCTTCGCACAGCGTGGGTTGTGGGGTGTGAAGCAAGGCGCTGAAGCCGTGCCTGTATTGTTCAAAGAAGCTCAAAACCACTACATCTCTTCACTTGCGGCGACGTTGCAGCTTCACACGTGGTATTTTACAGTTTAAGTAAAGCGTCGTCTACTCATCGCTGCGCAAAATACATGTAGCGTCCTACGCCAGTGGAGGCTATTAGAGTTCGTGTTTTTCACTAGCGCGGTTTGCGTAAACTCGTTTCAATCGACTGCAATACGATAGTAAAGCTAAGCAGACACACCGTCATGCTCCTGTGACTTGACTTCACACCAAAACGAAAAGTAGGGGCAGACCACTTGAAAAAACACGCCTGACATCGCAAAAGAAGAAACGTTATAATTTTTCTCGCCTATTTTTGTACTGTTGTTTCCATAAATAGATATTGCGTACTTTAAAGGTAAAAACAAGCACTTTTGTTTTCAAGTGAATTGTAAAAAGGAAAGTAATTATGTTTGTTTTCAATTGTTGTAAAATATTATTCATTATAACTTGATGGCAAACTTGGAACAAAATGGCAGAGCGATGCACACGCTGGGGCTAAATTTGTCCAGGTTTCACTTCTACGTGAAGGTTAAGGAAACGTTTTGCAATAAGCTTTACGTAGATAATAACGATGCTAGTTTCATTTTAATATAACTTCATATCACGTTCTTTTACACTCGGCAAACAAGCGTTGCAAACTTGTAAAACGTAATCCATCTGAAGCAGATTTTAAGCCTGCACTTTCCGTAATTCCGATGGCTGTACATGCACCGCTGAAGTGACAGGCGTCCCTTTAGGTATTCTTGAATAAAACTCTATTTTTTTTTCTTCTCACTCCAAACAAAATAAAATCGTCTTTCTGGTTTCAGTAATGCATAAGGCAGCGCTGGTCTTGGTAACTTTCTTTTGGAGTAGGATTTACCATGACACGACACATGCATAGACAAAGCACCTCCTGCATACCAACGAAGCACTCCCTAATGGAACTCGACGCGCCCATAATTGGACACCGCCAGAAGCAATCTTAGCGTTGGCTACGCTTCACAGCTCCGTGAAGCCAATCAGTGTCGAGCAATCGTTTTGTTTTTTCAGATTGTTTCCCAAGTATACCAACCTCCTCGGCTTCATTGTGCAACCACTTTCTATTCGCAATACAAGTGAGAGCCCTGAGACACAATTGCTCTTTAGTTGCAAATTTAGGCTTGTAAACTTCCTACTACTGTACAGAAAAAAAGAGAGAGAAATCAATCTAGTTGTGGATTTGGTAGTATGTGTATATCAGAGCTCTACACACAGTCTTGTGGTGATAACACGACTTCTTCAACATATACCTTCCTTGCCTACCATTCACAGATTTTTATCACAAGCTCATTTGTTGCTACGCCAGCAGAAATTTGAACATGTAAGCGGGTTATTGCTCTGCACTGTGACACAGCTGCAGAGCCTACCTATAGAATAGACGAGAAGCATTGCTTACATATTTAGGTGTATATCTACAATTAAGCTTTCAATAGAAGAATTACCGTCACACAACTGCATATTGACTCATGAGTAAACATTTTGTGCATATCTTCCAACTCTTATAATATTCACTCACAGCACATCACCTGACTATTTTTGTACGACCGCAGCAGAATTCGCTTAATGCCGACCACGAATTTTGTGATCCGACACCCTCCCTTAAATAGTGCTCAATGCTCCTGCACGGACCACAGTGCAACTTCAAAAGATTGTTTATTGCGCGGCTCCTGTCTGCAAGAAATAAAAGCCAGTGCAGCTAGAAAGCGATGTAATAAATTTAACGCGACATGCTGCTTTTTGGGATAGTAGTATCTAACAACTCTCTTTGATTACGTTTTGCGTGGTCATTGCATTATTGCGTCAAATATTTATTGAATAAGCGTCGAAATTATGAAGAAGGGTATGTTCACAGTTTTATTCGAATGCATAAATTAGCAATTGGTTGCAGCAACAAGACCCGCTATATTTCATTCAATATATTTATTGTCATTACAGCTTTAGAACCAGTAGGTTCAGCGCTCATGCACATGTTCGTTGCGTTCTACAGCGTTGCAACCCCTTCAATAAGTTAGGTCGAGTGAGCGGCAGTGGCTATTTCAATCTGTCGTGGTCGGCGTGGTAATGCATACGTTCGTACCGTGGCACTACGAGGCGGCACCTATATACGTTACTCGGCATGTTATTAGTGACGCGTTTAATTTTGAAAACTCTACTTGAGCGAATTTTGCATGGCAACGAAATAGCTTTGGCGAACTCTCGAAACGACAAAAATGCAGCAAAAATCTCGCTGCACCACTTTTTTAGCATTTTATGTGCACCGCTTCTATTATTCTGTGCTGATGTTTTTCTTTGTCACGAGGTTTTTCTCTATTATGTGTACCTTATCATTCGGGAAGCGAAACTGTAATGTGAATAACAGGTAGAGAAAGGCTGACGCAATGTAACTGCCTGCACGCGATAACCCTTCTTATTATAGAGTCATTGCAATTTACAGCGGACATCGGCTTTCACCAGAGGCTTCTGAGCTTGCTATGGACGTGTCCAAGTTGTAAGAAGACCTGACTGGTGACCCACTTTCTCTTGGCGTCTGCTTGTTCTAAAATTTCCTCCACATGCCTACAAGAACGAAGATATACTAAAAAAAGCTCTTTGGTTTAAAGGTGATTTCCACAGCAATGAGGGCATGTTTGTGAGTGTTTTATTGCAAGCGTTTTGGTCTAGAATTCACACCTCTTCTTGCAAGTTTTTGTTTGACGATGCAAATTTTAGTAATTTAGCCACAAACAATCAATGAAGCACAAAAAACCTGTATCTTAGACGTACCAAAGCAGATTATTTACGCTTTTACCATATTTGAAGGATCACCACTTTTCTTTTCAAGATTTTGTAACATTTTATGAAAGAGCCTCTCATTAGGACAATGCATCTAATGTCCAAAGGAAGTTCACGGCTTCGGTGAACAGTAATATTTACAGGTGTGAGTACAATCTCATAAAACCTGACTTGTTTACTATTGTATTGTACTTCTGTGGTAGACTAAGGCTCCTAAACTCTGCTGGCAGCGCAAAGGTCCTAAGTGGCTAATAACTAGAGGTCGCTGATGAAAAGAAACTTCTTGCCATCACTTCATAAAGTCATTGTGGCCAAAAAGCAAAACCACACAGCTTAAGCAATAGGTGAACTGAGAAATAATTACCACATCTTTACGTCCTGTTGGCAAAAAGCCAGCTATTGTTGATTCGATCATGTTGCACTTCTACACTCTAAGAGTACAAAGAATTTACATAGGCGCGAACCTACGAAGCCTTACGCTTACCACCGAGCCCCCGACTTTGATGTAGGGTTTTTTGTAAGGCACGTTAGAACCTGTCCGTCGATGTACCTGGGGAAAAACAAGTTACTGTGTATCTGTCACTTCATCGAGTGGCCGTATTTTCCCGGAAGAAATCAGTAAAAATGAAAGCATAAACTGAAAGGTGTGATAGTTCTTTCAGCGCTTCCTCAGGGCTTCATTATTTTTTTTTTGGTAAGAGGGTGAACTTGTTAGTGGCGTGCGTAGGTTCTGTGTTGGCATGCATAGAAGAGTTACCGTATGTTTCATCAGTGCCAAATGAAAAGCCCTCAGCATCTCTCTTGCGGCTGGCCACTTCTGCTAAAAGAAAAAATATATTGACCACGCCTACGGATAGCTATGTTTGTTGACCGTCAAGGAGTAACAGTAACAACAGTAGAAGCGACGGCTGCTTATACTGAATTAGCGGATCTTTCCTTTCGGTGTCTCTACCGGCAGCACCACCGGAAGGGTGCCCAGAGACCTTTGTGCAACAATCATCTCGTTTCGAGCACCTCTAGTAATGGTGTTTAGTGCCGTGTGTATAGGTTTTTGTGAGCTTTCAGTCCTCAGGCCACGAGTTTTGTTGTGACTTTTCATCTTTACTTTTACTACATGACGGACCATAGGACGCTGATGACTGTGAACACTGAGTCTCCACTTACTGACGCCTACACTTCGTGCCTTTCAGTGTTTCGGGAGACTTGTTTCTGGCGAATCAACGAAGAGAAAGAGAAGAAGCGTAGTGGATTATACAGGATTGACAGAAGGCGTGTTGGAGGGAATGCTGTCACTCCGGTGGCCAGGAAGCGTGCCTCGCTTTATCTGCTGATGCAGTTGGCGTCTCTTTAAGCGTGCCTGTTTATGTGTTTGTGTGGATCTGCCTCTTTGGCAAAGCAGGTATACGAAGAAAAGAATGATTTGTGCTCATCGAAAACTGAGAAACTAAGTTTGTTCCCGCTAATGTATATAAACTAGGACACTGAGCGATGCAGGAGTACTCCCCCTACTCAGCACATTGTAAGCTTTTTGTATAGTAATCAAAATCCAACTGTTGTGTCGAGTGATATTCTCTTCACCCGAGTCACTTGCATATTGATTGATTGATTGATTTGTGGGGTTTAACGTCCCAAAACCACCATATGATTATGAGAGACGCCGTAGTGGAGGGCTCTGGAAATTTCGACCACCTGCGGTTCTTTAACGTGCGCCCAAATCTGAGCACACGGGCCTACAATATTTCCGCCTCCATCGGAAATGCAGCCGCCGCAGCCGGGAATCGAACCCGCGACCTGCGGGTCAGCAGCCGAGTACCTTAGCCACTAGACCACCGCGGCGGGGCGTCACTTGCATATTAGACAGCATTCGCGATCATTTCAGATCTTTGTGGTTCTGGTGCCGAGGTCACCAAATTGTCAGGAAATAAATATGGGCATTTGAATAGTTAGACATTTTGGAGAAATTGAGTTTTAAAGAACATGAGAATTGGATGTGTAGATGTACCTCATTTAAAACACAATGACTTATTGTTCGATTCGTTGCGTCCGATCTACGAAGGCTACCACTTCACCACAATCTGCGTGTGCATATTTCTTTTTAATAATTTTCGTACCAATTTACAAAGGTTCGTACAAAATGACAAGCCAAGCACTTTGCCTAATTTTCTAAACGTTATGTGCAGATACGACATACAATCTTCATATCAGATGCGGGGGATATAAAAAGGCTTCGTATGATGAGACAAAATATTTCACTACTTTTTTTTTTCTCTCGAAGATATTGTCATGCATCACAGTTTGGTCATCAATATGATAAGCATGAACCCGTTGACAATGTATTATCAGGTTGGTATTTCAAGCATTCAAGTCTTTTAGAAGGTCATAGAAACGGCACAAGGAGGGTTTCAATATAAAGAAGTAGGCGAAATAATTTTTAATTTTGTTGAACACGTGACACATCGATTTATTTAGCATCACAGCTGACGTAAACTATGATGTTCTATGATGTTCTCAAACATTTTGCTACCACGTGTACATATGCCCTTATATTCAAAATACCCCAGAACTATGCACAGCTAAGATAGATAAATGTGATGTTCATTAGTATAACAGATGGGGAGTTCCAACACACAAACACATCCATGAACATACATGAAGTATTGCTGAACTACCCCCTGCTTCTACGAAAACATTTCTGGCTACGCAAGTGCTAACGAAACTTCTTCTAGCACCGATAGGCTAATCAAAATTTTACATACTCTGATTCACTCATCATCATAATTATCAGCAGCAGCAGCAGCAGCAGCAGCAGCAGCAGCAGCAGCAGCAGCAGCAGCAGCAGCAGCAGCAGCAGCAGCAGCAGCAGCAGCAGCAGCAGCAGCAGCAGCAGCAGCAGCAGCAAGCAGAAGCAGCAGCAGCAAGCAGCAGCAAGCAGCAACGCTATGCGCGAAAATGCAAGTGCTTCCTGCGATCTGCTTAAACGATACGAAGCAGCAGCAGCAACAGTCTGACTACGTCCACTGCTGGACGTAGGCCTTTGACCTGTACCGCCAGGGAATGTCGCCCTGTTCTTGCTGCTGCCACGTTCTACCCTCAAACTTCCTAATCTCCTCTGCCCACCTATGTTTATATCTCCGCCTCATGCCCTTTCCTTCTCTGGGAGTCCAATCAGTTAGCCTGAATGACCAGTGGGGACCCTGTCTACGCGCTACACACCCGGCTCATGTCCACTTCTTCATTTCGACTCACCACTCACCAATCAAGACATTCCGGCCATTGCAGTTGCCCTGCTGGCTCTATCGAAATAAATATTCTATGTGCTTAGAGGTATGACGTTATTACCGCAATTAATACATACCGGTAGCGTGTATATATTTGGAATCAGAAGTTTATATGCACTATAAATAATGTTGCACATACATACAACAAAAAACAGCAAGAGAAAACATTCAGTAGATAGCCACCTTTCGGTGTGGAAGGCAACGATACGATGAATTCACCCGTAACAAGACTTTTCTATACTAGTGTGGCATTAGGAGGAAGAGGAATGAAAGAGGAAGGATAGGGAGGTTAGCCAGACATTTAGGAGATACCGCAAAGTAGGTGCGGTGCTGTGTGGCAAGCGCTGCAAGACTAAGGAAGGAAAGGCAGCTAGCTCGAACAAAAAGACGCAGCATTTATATGACATGCTTTCACAAAAGTCGAAGTTAACCGGCAATATTTCGGGGTAAAATGCGTTTGTGGGAAATTTCGCACTGTTTTTGAAACTTCGTAGAAATCAACCTACTTCTTCTTTCATTGAAGACTCGGCCGCTGCTATGAAGTTTCGAAAGACATGTTCTGTGGATGGCCTTTGAAGAGAGAAGAGGTTGGGAGAGATTCGTTTTATCCGTGGCGCAGTGTCACCCAGCGATTTTACGAAGTACGACAGGAAAGGGCGAAAAATCGCACTGATTAAAATTCTGCAAATCGAGAAAGCCACTGCGTGGCTCCTGTTTTATTTTTGAATGTAACGATTAGAATGACCTCTTTAGTTCTCGCGTTGAAAGAAACACAGAAAACAGTTTTTTAACTGATCATTTCGTATTTTATAGCGATGATTGCATAAACTAGTGCACAAACATGAGAGTCGGAAAGCAGCAGACGATAACGAAGAACTAGGGATTGTGGCCTGCTGTCTCCTCTGTTTTTGCGCTAACAAGTGCATGCACCACTAACAACATCATGGACACTAGCGTTTTTTTTTTTGTCGCCATTAAAGACATTCCTTTGCTTGTAAGGCGGCTCCGTCTTTTTGGCGGCCCTTCAATTATAGAAGGCCAGTGTTCCGCGACAGTGGGTGTATGATTTATTTTTTTGAGGACGACAGACAGACACACTGAAGATTTTAAAAAGGGCCTGCAACAACTTGCCAAGCAGCCAAGTGTAGGTTTCAGTGAAGAAGCGGACTACCCCACAAATTGACCACTGACAAATTTTGAGAATACATCCAGTACGAGTTGAGATATAATTAATTGTAGCGCGCTGCAACTGCATTCTTTCGGCTCTTGTCTCGGCAACAGCGCTGAATGCTAAGCAGGAAGGAATGGCATGGAAGAAGACTCTACGTCACGCATGCTTCATGACATTGAACAGTTTTAAAAGTCTAGCTTAGGATACTTCGACTCAAAAACTTTGGTCTGTTTGTCGGTCGGTCGACTTGATCACCTGTGCTACCCGAAACTGCCAGAAATCCAACCACAAGTGCAGCATGCCCACCCATATTGATCCGATTTCGGCGTTCAAAAAAGAAACGACGAGCGTATCTAAGGCAGCACCTCAAAAATTCAATATGTGTGGCGAGTGTTTTTGTCCTATAAAAGTCTTACATAAGTAATTCTAAGAAACGTAGCGCTTAGTATGCTGCGCTTACAATGCAATGCTATGTGCGAGAATGCGAGTGCTTCCTGTAATCTAGTCATAACATCCAAATATTGACGTGTATGTCATAAATGTCACGCATGAGATGTCATGTTCTTGCTGTTCTTGCGGTGGTTTCGTTCACATGACCCATTGCAAGACTGGTATGGTATGACATGACTACGCGGCGAACATAAGTGACAGGTCCTAACATGGAAATCATGACATGCATATCATGTGAGTCATGACTATACGCCAAGCTCAAGGTGCGCCCGCGGTCGTTTCGCTATAGCTTCACATATACCAAATTCGGTATTACGTGACGTAAACGGACAACGAAGGTAAATGACATGTCCAAATATAATAATCATGATATGCGTACGTCATGTAAAATATGATTACATGCTATGCTCTCAGCGCGCTATCGGTTGTTTCGCTAGCTTCACATATACCAAATTTAGTATTACGTGACATGAATGGACGACGAACACAAATGCAAGGCGCAAACACGATTATCATGGTATGGAAGTCATGTACGACAAAATTAATGTCCGCCTAAATTACGTACGCCTCTTAACGTTGTGCGGAATTAAAGTGACACATCAGCATTCCTCATAAGTGCTTCGCATACCATCGATTGCTACTGCACGTAAGAACTACCATTTTTTAGCCTGTAACGCCAGTTTTCGCAAGAACAAAAACACTTTTAGCGATCCTAAAGTGTATTGTGAAGTCGAGGGCACGCGTTGCGCTCTAATATTTGGCTCAGGAGTATGGTAGTTTAAAATGCCCGCAAAGATACGGTAGTGTATCATACGCAGCAAAACTCAGAAAAAATAAAGCACAAGTTTATGAGAATAATTCAAATGTAACAACAATTGTAATTCAGAAATTTTTTACCTAACGTGTTAGGCACAGCTTCATGGAAATATTCATTCTTTTATAGATTACATTGGAGGTTATACTTCAGTCACTCCAGTTTATAGTGTGTGTGTGTAAGCAAGGTACAAGCCATCTCTGGCATTACGGGCGTTAATAGCGTGGCCATTGCGTCGCAGAACAGGAGTTGACTTAATTAATTGCTTATATTCTGGATAACATAAAGAAAATTTCCTCTCAATCACTAGCCGAGCTGTGGTTTTCGGTGGGCGTCTCAACCATGCCAAAAAAACTCCCACGTTGAGCGTGTTTTCGGTTGTATAAATGTGAAAAGATTCGAGTCGAAGCCTCGTTATTTTCTTCGTTTATTTTTAAAAATACCTTCGCGCTATCCCAGTAGATGTCACGGCATGTGGGCACTGCATGCTCTTTCAGCGCTGTTATTGCTATCTTGCCCGGTTTTCACGTGATATCTCTGCTGCCTGATTTGTTTTTTTTTCTAATGTCACCAGATTCACGGTTGTTGACTTGCTTACATTCAGCTTTATGAATTTTGTATACGATGCTAGTATTCTTCTCCATTGAGAGTTTTTTTTACGGTTGTCACAGCTTAATTGAGCTTGCGCGAAGGCACGTGAGCGACGCGGATTGCGCTGCCTCGAACGACTCAAGCAATCAGAAAATGATCTCACTGTCAATCACAACACAGACAATATGCCCAGTTTTACACTCCATGCTTACGTTACTTCAAGAAGACTGTACTATTGAAATGCCAAAAAAACATCTTAGTTTTTTTTGAACGAGGTCGTTGTAGTCATGTTGATGGTTGCTCTATAGTTGGTGCTTGCCTAGTGACTTGTTTGGGCGCAAATAACACAAACAAAAGAAAAGGACTACGTTTTCTTTACTTTGTGTTTGTGGTATTTGCGGCCAAAGCATGTCATAATGTCATCGTAGGGGGGCCAAAATCTTTTATTTTTTTTAACGGAAAAGTGTTTCTGCCAGGGTCCATTACGGCTTCGCTGACGTATTTTGGTCATGGATATGACATTTCCAAATATATATCCCCAAATGTATTTAAAGAAACGAGGGTGAAATGTTTGATCGCGAAACCACAAGACGTATGTATTGCATGTTACACCACAAGACATGTTGCACCATAAGACACAAGTATCCGAACTCTCTTAGCAAGATCACATTTGGACCGGTTCTTATCTTCAGTGAGGCTGCTGGCAGCAGAAAAGCAATGTCTTAGGAAACGATCGATGCCATGTGCTGTCGAAAAAACTTGAAGAATAGATTACTTTATACTGCTATCTACTTTTTGCACACTGAATCGTAACGTCATTTTCAGAGTGTCAATAGGTTTTAGAATTACCAAAAACTACCAATTGATTCGGCTGAGGATTCACGACGTATATACTTACAGCACGTAAGACAGCAGACACTGTTGCCATATAATTGTGGGCCCGAAATACAAAGACACATTTTCATATGTTGAATTCACCAATAACTGATGGGAATGTACGTGAATTATATAATGATGATTTCTCTATATAATTTACAAAATTGTTTAACATTTCAAGGCAATTCCTCACACTGTGAAGTTTCAATATCGTTGGGCGCTAAAAGTGAACGCAGTGGATAACACAGCGTACGCACTCACCACTATACAGTGGATGGAGGGCTAACCGCGTAGATCTCTCATCAGTGCGTACGCGTACTGTGGTCGGTCACCTAACATTACCGCTAACACACAAAGATGGCACAATCTGGCTGACACGTGGCCGCTAATTTAGCCTTGTGGGACACGGGTGCACTGCATCAAGAAAGAAAACTGACCAGGCTCCTATAGAGACCGCTGTCGCTATACACATTCCGGGTAATCTCCTGAGACCATCAGTCCTCCCTCGAAGACGCCTGCTACGGGAACGGACCTGTCACGTCATAGATTGTTTGTGGCATATACAAACGGTCGCTGCAAAGAGAGACGGGACTTCTGCGAATAAGAAATCCATACTTATCTTTCGTAATCATTCCTTCTGCATACTCGGGCATGGTATATTCAGAGTGGTTGCGGTTTTCGAAGCAGTTTTTTGTGCATACTTAAAGCAAGGTTTGTGCGAGTTCGTGCATACATCGTGGTTTAGTGGGATTTTAACTCGCATTTGTTTTCATCGATCCTATTTTGCTAAGCCTTGACAGTGAGGATGCAATCCTGCATGCTCGGAACAAATATGATCACTTTGAGTTGGAAGCCTTGAACGTGCACATAGCTCAAATTTTGTTTTGTTGAATGTTTATTACACAGAGTGTTTGAAAAAAAGCATTTACTAAATGCGGACGCTTCTCATATGTACCTGGTAGTAGCTATTCAGTGCGAAACAGTAATATTAGTTTTTCAATGAAAGCTACAACAAAATATGAAAATATGCATCCCGATTATCAAAGGGGCGTGAAAAAGGGTGATACATATTTGAAATTATGCGTGCTGCTTCGTCAAGATTTATTTGAAAGCTACGAAAGAAAACGCACAAACATTGTGGCTACTTGCAAGGCTAATGGGGATAAAGAAGACAATGGCAAAGACGGCACTCTCTTCATTGTCCGTGTCACCCAAGGCGTTAGCTAAAGATAAATTCTGAATAATCGACCAGCCTTTCTTTCTGCGTATTGTATAAAGCAGGGTCAAGTTCAGCCAACGCTACATGGGGCTTCCAAAATATAGATGCATTTTTCTACTCCTAAGTGCTTCGAGATAAACAGGTGCACAGAGAAGGTAAACTAAAAGCACCGCCGACTAAGTGCTACGAATATGATTTCTATATACAAATATAGAAACACACGCCAGGAAATCATGACAAATACGTGACAAAACACGGACGCATACGCACTAAAAAGATGTTTTTTTATTCTTTTGTTGCTTCGTGCAGGCTAATTTCTGGATCCTTCATGCTTTCATATGTACCTTTTTTGTCTGAGACGTGTAAATATATATGCGGGTACAGTTTCTACTGCGAAGCGCCGGACAAAATTGTCGCAGTGAGGTGAATCGATAACTAGTAATATCGTAGCGCGTAAAAACTGAGACCCAGGACAAGTAAAGGGGCGAAAAGGGAGCACCTCTTCCTTTGTCCTGCGTCTCAGTTTTTACGCTCTACATTATTACTAGTTATCAATTACAAAGACGACCAACTACATAACCAAGTCAATTTATACTTGTAAGTCATAACAGCGTATGCTCAGAGTTAGTAGAAATAAAGTGCGGCGTTCTCCAGCGGTGTATTTGGGGTCTCCTATTTTTTATCGTTCATAATAACGGTATCGTGAATATCGATTACACCTGAAAAGGTCCTCTACGCCAACGAAGTCAGCTTAATTTCCTCTGATAATTATTTAGCTGACTTGAAAACAATGGCAAATTATTGCTTGCAAGAACTAATGGCTTAGTAGTCTGTCAACCAAATTGAGCGAAGTATGTTAAAAAATAAATACGTAGTTCTTAAAGCCAGGAACAAACCTGATTACACAGGCACTTGCCCTTGTTTTGATGCTTGTACTATTGTTTGGGTATCGTTAAAGCTGTAGAATTTTTTTGGAGGAACATTTCGACTTGACTGATCATGTTAACAAATCGCATAGTAACATTTATAGTAGCACCTAAACTATGATAACAATAATTATCGAATGCTTTCTAAAACCTCGCATCTGGTTTCATCATGGCTGAAACATGAACTGTATTATTCGTTTATACATTCAGACTATACTAGTGAATAATATTCTGGTGCCCTACAAGCAAAGCAAAATAAATACGTTGACGTCCCTTCAATGCAAGCTGTCCGACACATAGAGCAGCTTGGGTGGCTTGACCAGACAGCACGTTTCTTCTCAAAAAATCAGATTGATCAAGTTCATCATGTATATAACCCCAGACCTCCTACATGAAAGCACCGACAAATAAGAAAAATATGAATGAACTTTTTTGCTCATGTACCTAACTACACGCGATATATCTATAGCGCCTGCGATGCAGCAAGTTCGAACTTCCGCTTTGTAGAACGAAGTATAGAACTAACCAACTGCAATACCTGGTATGTACTTTTATAAATCAACATTCCTTGGTTCTAGTTTACGTGAATGGCGCCATGCCAACATTTGGGTTTAGGCGTGTTGTTAATTCATATTAACGCGACAGTGTTAAAGAGGTCGTTTCGCAGAAAGTCCAGTGTCAGTGTCGGTGTCGGTGTTGTTGGTTGTGAGTGAAAAATCAATAACTTATGCGTGACCAAAAAATCAAAAGTGAAGCAAATTAAAGTAAATAAACAGTCCTGGAGCAGAGTTGTTTGGGTGCGAGTGGGGAACGAACCCAAGTCGTTTGCGTGGCAAGCCGACGTTCTACCAGATGGCCATGCCTCTGCTTTTTTTTCCTTTAATGCATGAAATGATCACCAGTGAACCACTCAAGTACGCACAGCATACTTCATCAGAAGTCAGGCAAACACACAGAAGCGTCAACAAGGGGAAGCCACTCCTTTGCTTGTGAAAACAGTGTAAAGAACTTACTCTGCTTGGAAATGCAGTGAAAGTAGCTTTCATGCATCCCAAACACACGCGTCCTGTATACATGCTGCACAATGCAACATGAAATAGTGCGGTAATATTGCGTAGTAGTGCGTTCATTGGCAACGCGCGTCAGAATATGTGATTATCATAATGGCTCCATGGTTTAAACTTGGTGCCCACTACAAAAGGCACACACACTACTGCGACTATTCTTTTAAGGCCACGTATAGTGGGTGCTTAGCAAATTTGAAAAGGTTTCACGCACTAAGTGTTTAAAATACGCCCTGAGAACAAGATGTTGCTATCGCGTTCAGCTCTCAAAGGCAAAGCTTTAGGGTCCTCTAAGTTTTTTTCTATCCTGTGTGTCTTCTAAGTATAAGCAAGAACTATAACACAATGTGGTCTACGTGCTCTGTGTCAAACACAAAAACTAGAAAAGTTTTTATTGCATTCTTTAGCTCACCTAAATGCATACGTGCACAAACTGCTAATCGCGGCTACGCTGCAAGTGAAAATATTTTATTATACTCATATGAATACATCTCGCCAGCTTCTATAAGCAGCTGCTGCGGATGTTGTCGGCGCCTAGCCTAGCTGAATTGCGATTGAATGGAAAATGCTCTCCGGCTATTCTGAAATTTCACAGATTTGGGACGCCATGTAACAAGCAGGTAAATTTATGCCCACAAGAAATTTTAGATGCCGAAGAACCAATTACAAACAATATGGCGTAGTTCAACTAGTTCAATTTATAATTTTATACATGGTCGAACATAAGTGGTCACTACGCGATGGATCATTTTTGCGTAATCTGTTGCCTCGAGTAACGAGCTAGTACTATGTGAATGACCCAGAATGTTTACACCAATCATAGAAAGTTAACTATCATTTCGAAAAAAAGCAACAAGAGATAGTTTAATGCTTTAAACTTATAATAGCGCAATTGTTTTCTTTCAAAGAAAAAGTTTGTCTATACCCTTTGTATTGGCTTAGTTATGCAGGTGCATGGGCACCTTTTAAGGAATGAGGTTAATACAAATACGAAGAGCATAAGCTATGTACTACGACCCTAACCACACAATTTATGCTATTTTAAAAGAAAATGGTTCAGAAGTGGATAATATTGGTAATAATAACGCCAGACTATTAGCAAACAAGGTGAATTACAATGCTCGAAAGCCTTCATATATGCAAGAGAGTGTATTACTTATATTAAAAAAATATTAGATAAATCATTCATTGAAAAAAAAAACATGTTTGATCTCTTCGTCACAGGAATAGGTATAATACGAAAGTAAAACCTGCTTTTACAGAGGTAATATAAATTTTACAGTGAATTGATAAACGAGAGTTTGCCGAATGTATGTTTTGGTGTTTCAAGGTAATATCATTATACCAAAAAGGATTCACACTCGTGGACGCTTGGTACATCTGCATCCCGACGGTAAGATTCATGACTAATTTATTAAACAAATCATTGCGATATCTGTGGATGAATATTACAAAAGAATACTCAGAAAAAGAGGCAAGATAGCAAGATGAACGTCGCATCAATTGGTTACGGCGCTCCACTGCCAACCCACAGGTCGCGGGATTGAATCCCGGTTGCAGCGGCTGCAGTTTCGAAGGAGGCGAAGAGGGGGAAGCAACAAAAAAGGGAGAAGGCAGGGAGGTTAACCAGAAAGACAAAATGCTGTAGACACTTGCGCTCAGATTTTAAGGCATGTGAAAGAACGCCAGGTAGTCAACATTTCCGGAGCTCTTCACTACGGCGTTTTTCAAATTCTTATGGTGGGAAACCTTTAAATATTATATCCAATATTTCATTGCACGCAGAAATCAGCCTAAGGGTGCCATCTCCAGCCTGTTAAAGTGTGAGTGAACTTTGTGGCATCTATAGAACGGTATGCACGTCGTCTCGCCGATTTTTTTCAAACCTTCAGGGTCTCGCCCCTGTAGTCAAGTCGTGATTCTCTCGGGGCATGCTCAAGAAAGCCACACCCTTTTTGGGGGGTATAAAAAGGGGGTAACGATTTAGAGCATTGGGTACTTTACTGTGGGAGAGCTTAAAGCAGTCCCGAGGGTCAACACCCTTTTGCTGGCCCTTGATGACACCTAGTTTTGCTCACCGACCTGCATTAGTAACATCGGTGGGCAACAAGAGCTTTAGAAAACAGCCTACTGAATTTCTGCAGTTTTCTTTCCATATTTGGCAAAATATATTCAATTAAATGTTCTTTCGAGCTACATAAAAATTTTAAGAGATGTCCTTGTACTTTGCGCACGTTTCTTTTATGTTAAAAGCCACAGAAAGTTGGCTTACCAATGAAAATAACTGTAAAACATGCTTTCAGTTTCAACTTGAGAAGCTGGTAAATGAGCGACAGGAAGTTTTTTTTTTTTACTACAATGCTTGCAATTTTGAAACGGTCTATACATCCACATGCGGTAGGCGCGTGTCGCTGGGCTATTTTATGTTTCGATTCACGCTATGAGCGACACTGACGCTTGGGCTATGGCCGCCACCTCGCTGTGCGTTAAGGATGTAACAAAATCGCACGTGTATCGAAAACGTGCGGAGTGTGGCAGACGCGCAGCAGTTTACGCGTTGCAGGTGCTAATTGTGAAAGCCATGTAACTATGTATTACTTTAACGCTCCAAGAGGACGTCAATACCCCGTTGACTAAGAGCACTCTTAAAGGAAAATCTGACATAAATAAGGCGCGTTTGCATAGCAGTTAGAAAGAATCTGCAGCCGTCGTGCAGTGGATAGCTTGCTTGACACTTGTGGCGGCGGATTGAGAGGTCATCGGTTGAATGCCCTTTGTCAGAAATTTTCCTTGACATGTGATTGGCTACATTTTTTTACATCGTTTTCGTGACGGAAACAAGTCACTGAAGTTTTGGTGGATGCAGGCATACATCAGTTTCGCGTTGAAATTCTGCAGATATCCCATAAACTGCGGGTATCGGTTTCATGTGAAGCTGTCGACAAGTACCTGCATATGCCACATACCTTATATTTTATCGGTCATGCGTTACAAGGTACACCAACGTGTTTTTGTAAATAGAGTAGTAGTGATCGACTACATTGGTGTAGAAAAGAATATATATGACCTGACGCAACGTCAGCACTCACTTTAAGGCACGGACGTAAAATTTATAGGAATGAAGCGCGCTATGTAGCGATTATGTGAATATCATTCGTTAGCGCATCCCTCTGTTGCTGAGTAATGCTTGTATAAAGCTTGCTGAGTCATATGAGTGCGCATATAGTATGCACGAGGCCTATAAAAGTGTAGCTTACAGTGAAGCCACATTGTCGCAGAATGTCGCAGTACCAACTGGCTTTTCAAGACACCATTATGTCACTATAAATCATAACAGGACATCATGTACGTCTGTATACCAGGAGTACATACGGAATGTTTGCCTCCTTGTTATAAATATAAACAGCTATGATTGTGACCATAATTCATTTGCACAGACTCGAGGACTCTACAGTACCTCTTACAAAGCAGATTCAAGACAATGCCTGGTTCTGTGGTAAAATACATCACTGCCACACGAAATTCTTGGGCTCGATTTCTGCTGGGATTCTGTTTTTTTATTCTTTGCACTAGTCTGATCAACGCTGCGAATGTCGGGAATTTTTAAGGTTCTCGCGTAAATACCTGACGTGGTTGTCTTGGCTACTACGTAGATACAAACTTCAAGGTGTCTGCCCACATACCGTGCCACGTGATATACGGTTATGTGACACACATGGCTGAAAGAAAGTTTCATAACGTATACAGGAAATTATTTACACGTTATTCATGTCAGTACCAGAAACATGTTCTCATACAGCCTTGCTCCCTAAACCGATTTCGGAATATACTGAAGTGATGCGGCAACTATGAGAGCCCCAAGACATAACTGGCCAGATAGGTAGATAAGAAGAAAGAAGTGCTTAAAACATTTGATTTGCAAGAATCGCTTTGCATTTAAAAACTGACTTTTTCGTGACCTGTTTTAGTAGTTAAAGTTTCATTTAATGACAACCATAATTATTGTTGAGGAGGCCACCATCAACATAATTGTGTTTTTGCGGAAAGTTTTGAGGTATTGCATGAAAAGCATCACTGATAATAATATATACATGACAAACATATATGTATTGTCCCAGGGCATGCTGCTTGAAACTGTCCTATTGTGACGCTATTGCACAAGTGCTGTGGGTATGAAAAATCACTTGAATGTGCGAGTGCGTCGATGAGGTTCTCCCTCTGTCAGCTGACGAGTGGCAGCTGACACACATGCCAGCTGACAAGTGTATATATATCTCGCGGCTGGTTATTCTTTCATCCACTTTTCTTTCTTCCTATATACATTCCATTGGTTCTAATAACTTCCCCTCTAATAACGAGCCCTTAGGTATACACTTCTTTCTCTTAAATATATATATATATATATATATATATATATATACATGGGATATGGCACAACGGGAGCGTTGTCAACAAGGATAAATATATTTATTTCCCAACAGTTTCGGAGGGGTCCCCCCTTCATCAGGGGATGAGTTATACCAGACTCCTTCAATACTTTTCTGGTCACGAAACTTCTCTTCTCCGTCACGCTATGGGAGAGCTTCATATGGGGACCAAAGCTCCCGGGCGGTGGCGCTACGTGTCTTGTGAAGGCGGCTTAGACGGCGGCGGCCGCATTTGCAGTGCAATTGAAGCATGAGCTTGCTGGTGTTGTTTTTTGTTTGCTGGAGCTTTCTACACTCATCACGAAGGGCAAAGTATGTGAACTACCATGCCTCTGACGGGCTGCGTACCTGGTTGCCGCTCTGGCTATCGGAGTACGACGGAAAAAGCTTCGTTGTTCTGCCTCCCAAGCGACCGCGAACAACGCGACAGGTGGAAGCAAGCCATTCCACGACAGGAGACGGACGCTTTCAGCTTCGAGTCGAAGGCCGTTTGTGTGTGCGAGAAACATTTCGACCCCACGGACATTATTCGGGCCAATGAGTTCAAAATAAGTGGACAATCTGTCCTTCTGCAGCGCGAGAAGCCCAAGCTCCGCGTCGGTGCCATACCCCGGATATTTGAAAACCTGCCGGCGTATCTTACGAAGCCCAAACCGCGGCACATGCAACTGTGGACACAGTTGCATGTGCCGATGTGTATGCGAACATTGTTGACCATGTTTTTCTCGACAGCCGCACTGCTTCTGCTGGTGTGGGCTGTAAGTTGCACTATGTGGGTACCACAGCAGAGGTTGTTCATCTTTTCTTGAGGTGCCGCCTGTACTTCTACACCAGGGAAAAAAAAAACAACAAGCTGACGCTAGCAACGCGCCGAGCTAGCTGCCCAACAAGTGGTGGCAACAAGCCTAGTTGATAGCAGTTCTGTTTGTCATGCAATATGTAGAGGCCAACTGTTGTGTTTTGTGTTAGCAAGTAACACAGATTTGTATGAAATTGTTTATTTTCTTGCATCCGCTATGCTATTGCCATAAACTTGTGTGAATAAACACTTGTACCACACAGCAGCAGCGCATTTTATAGTCCTTTGCATGCGCTTGGCAGCTGCATGCGATGATCAGCCAGAGGTCAGACAGCGTCCTGTCATTTGTAAGGCGGAGCGAAAAATTCACGGCAGCCACATTTTGGTGATCCAATCAGATATTTTGAATTTGGAAAGCTTGACATGGCTATCTTTGCCTGCATGTTTTTTTTTTTTTACTTGCCCGCCGCGTTTTCCCAGGGGCTAAGGCGCTGTGCTGATAAGCCCAAGGACGCGGGTTCCCGGCCGCTTATCTGATGTAGACGAAAACAGAAAACGCCTGTGGATTCGAGATTTCGGCGCGAGTTAAAAGATACCTGAATGGTTAAAATTCATCCGGAGCGCTACACTACGGCGCGCGTCCCATTGTTTGTGTAGCGACGGCATGCTAAATTTCATAATCAATCAATCAATCAATCAATCTTATTTTTAACTTCCCGTTTGGGTGGGAGGGGTGTGACAGGCACTGAGCGGGCGAATTTTTATCTGTTGACACCCTATACCTATGAGGACAAAAGTCGCTCAATTTGCTTCTGCCCAGTCCCCTCCGCGCGCTCATTATGCTGCTTCCGTATCGTGAGCGTTTCTTTTTTTTCCTGCTGGCAACGCTAACTTTCCAAATTTAGATTATTTATTTACGTTATTAGGCAGTTTTAGCATATCGTTTACCGTGTTTGCGGGAATAGAGTTCGCAGCGCGAGAGTTACCGCGAACGGTAACTTACCGGTACAGGCTTCACCTCCGGTAGCAACGGTAACGCAAACCCCGTGACGATATGTTAAAACTGCCCATCAATGCGCTATCAAGTAGCGCAAACACAGCGCTAACCCAACGTGCTGTACGTTTGCACACCTATTTCTTCAGCGCAGCATGTCACTGCAGGGCTGAACACAGATTTAATTCTGGCGCTAGTTAACTCAATTCAAACAGGCGGCTGCAAAAGCTAATCAAAAATTGAAAACGCGAGATGTCCGCCTTCTCAAAGCGAGAGCGTAGCGGTGCCTGCCGGAACAAACGAACGCTGCAACGCATACGCCTCAGTAATACCCGTGGACTTGCCTGAATTTCACAGCTAAGCTACACGACAACAACTGACTCAAAAACATGCACACTTCGCTCACGTTTTTACAGGTGGAAATAAAAGCAGGCGCGTTGCCGACGGAGAAACAGCCGGCCAGCAAGCATCGCGACCGCTGACAAAGCCTTCACGTTGACAGCGGCGATCCTAGCGGTAGCTTTTGTCCCTGAATGAAACTTCGGCCAGAGTTTCGTGACCATAAAAGTATTGAAGGACTCTGGTTATACTGACATGAGCTTCCAAACTTCGTTGCCGCCGCGTCCCTCTCGCCTTGAAAGACGTTTGCGAGAGTAAGAGGGAACTATAAAAAGGAAAAAAAAACAAAAGGGGGAGAAAAAAGTTGAAAAAAGAAAGAAAAGAAAGAAAGTAAAAAGGAGGAAGAACCACTGTCAACACTGAGAACGAAGCCAACTGTCCGTCTACATCCACATACGGTTCATATCACGTGCTGTTCAGTTCTTGACGTGTGTCGGGCCACCCAAGATTGTCGCCGCGGTGCCGGGAGGGTCCGTGACGGCGCGCGTAAAGAAAGGGGTTTCCCCGTAATGGGTCGTTCGGCGGGCGGCGGGCGGCGTGCGTAAAGGAAAGGTTTCTCGTTAATGGGTCGGTCGGCTATTTACCTTTAATCTTTGTCCGTTTCCTTCAATGGTCATGAAGTGGTAGGCGAACGTAAACACATTGTATGTGCATGTGAAAAAAAAAGGACAGTGTACACGTACGAGTCAGTCAGAAAAAAACGTGGTCTCCAGCTATCAATCTTTGTAACCAATTTTCTCCTGGCTTACTTCTCGGAGGCAGTTGAGTTTTCTGGGGTGCTCGTTGATGCCGGCTACTAATGTACGAAATTTGAAAATAAAATATGCCTCACGCTGTTCGCGCTCGCGTCTGTCTGAGAAACCGGACTGCAAAAGAGTTACGCTGATATTTTCAAAACTGTGATTTGGCAGGCGCAGATGTCTAGATAAAGGTAGCTTCGGCAGTGAAGTGGCGTGGTACCGGTGATTATTGAACCGCAGCCGAAATGGCGTGTCTGTTTGGCCGATATATTCTTGTCCGCAGATGTTGCAATGTAGCATGTATATTACGTTACTGGAGTCACAATTAAGGCTTTCAGTTATGCAGAATTTAAAATTCGAGAAGTTCGCTTTGGATTCACGTGTTGTGACCATCTGTGGGCATACCTTGCATCGAGCTTTTCCGCAGAGATGACACCCTGATTGAATTTTTGGGGTATTTGTTTTTGCTCTGACAAGAATGTCCTTCAGATTTTTATCCCGGCGGTACACTACGTGAGGTGGCTTCGCGAAAATAGAAGTTAGTCGTTTGCTTTGCCTGATTATGTTGAAATGGCGGGAAAGTATGTTGTTGATTCGTGGCGCTGATGAGGAGTAAGTTAGTACAAGGTTCATTTGGGAAGTCGTTTTAGATACTCTGTTTGGTCCCTTAATTATATCATTCCTGTTCACGTTACGAGCACGCAGTATGGCATCGTCAATAATGTCTTCCGGATAATTTTGTTTCAATAAAGAATGCTTTAGGTGTTCCGCGTGTCTGTCAAATTCCCGCATATCGGTGCATATTCTTCGGTACCGGTAGGCCTGAGAATATAGAATACCCGTTTTGCAATGCTTTGGGTGGCTGCTGTTGAAATGTAGGTACATTTGACGATATGTAGGCTTTTTGTAAAGGTTTGTTGACAAGCGGTCATTTTCGACCGTGACAGTGACGTCCAAAAAGTTAATGCTAGTTTTGGAAATTTCGTGGGTGAATTTTATTGACGGGTGGCATTTGTTAAAATCCTCTATGAAGCGGAAAAGACTTCCCTCATCATGATTCTATATCATAAAACTATCGTCTAAGTATCTTCTGTAGTAGAAAGGTTTCAAGGTGCGTCCCTAAATGAATGGGATTTCAAGTGAAGCCATAAAGGTGCTCACGAAGTTTGGGGCCATTTTCGTGCCCATTGCAGTGCCACTGACCTGAAGGAAATGCTTGCCGTTGAACTCAAAATGGTTATAATTTAGTACAAGTTCAAGAAGTGTAAACAGTACCTCGCCACTTACACTAGTTGGTGAGTCAGATTTCACATATTCAGAAACCATAGCCGCTATTCCGTCATGGTGGGGTATGTTGGTGTACAGTGGGCAGACGTCCATGGTCACCAGAAAACTGCCACCTGGGGTGTCGAGACTTGAAGTTTCGCAGATGAAGTGGTTTGTGTCCTTTAGGTAATAGGGAAAATTTGGGGGGATGTTTTTTATTAAGGAATTGATGAATTCTGATATATTTTCTGTTGATGTGCTGTTACTGGATACTATCGGACGTCCCGAATTACCTGCCTTGTGTATTTTGGGGAGCAAATAGAATCGACCGGGAACAGAATGGGCCGGTAACATTGCTTTTAACATTTTGCCGATAATTTTCTCGTCCCGGCGAGATTGTTTAGGGTTACATTTATCTCCCTTTCAAATTCGGGAGTTGGGTCCGTTGGAAGTTCTTTGTAGAATTTTGTGTCTGATAGCTGTCGTTCCCCTTCCTTTAAGTAGTCCGACGTGTTTAGAATTACTATGCAGCCCCCCTTATCAGCCGGTTTGATAGTAATTCCAGTGTTTTTTTCGTAGTTCATCGAGTGCCCTTCGCTTTGTCTTTGATATGTTGTTTCGAAATGGCCGATTTTTTTCATACGCTCTGATGATATCTTTTTGAACTGCTGATATATACATATCGAGGTGTTTGTCCCTCTGCTCACCCGAAAACCATAATCTGTCACCACCAATCACTCTATTCTCGTCCGTACAGTCCTTGCGATCATGAAAGTATTCACGGAGGCGGAGATTACGCGCAAAGTTATCGAGGTCTTGGTACAGTTCAAATTCATTGAATCTACCGTATGATGGACAAAAGGTCAAGCCTCTCGACAAAAGTTGAAGCTGAGCGGGTGTGAGTGTTATGTTTGACAGATTGAGGACATTTTCCTCATAAGTTTTCGGCTGCTCTTGGCTATCACGTGGCAAGGGAGTGTCAGCGTCATATTTGAGAGTAAGAATGTTTTGATTAGAATTGCACTGTAGTTTTGAGTTCCCATTTTTCTTCTCAAAGTTAGGTTGTGGTACGGGTGGTCCCTGGCGTTTTTGTACTGCCTCATTCCCATTTTCCTGTTGCAGAGCAGTGGAGATGCTGCAGTCGCGCTTGAATTTTCTATCTTTTACTACTGAAATTTCGCCTCTCTTCTTTAGTTCATATCTTTCCAGTTCTCTTGCCTCATGCTCTCCGAGATTAGATACCAATTTCTGCGTGGCCTCCGTGACACTGTATTCGGCGGCCTTACGCTCACTATGGTCCGCAATGACCCGAGTCAGTTGCAAGGACGCTTCTAGTAATATTGTTTCCCACTTCCCCCTTTCTGCTTCACTTAGTGTAGACATTGAGGGGTTGCAGGCTAGGCGGAGGCCCTTTGGTGCAATTTCGTGAGATAGATATTTTGTTAGTTGTTCCGCGTGTTTTTCGTATTGCACCCGCTTTTCAATGATTTTCCTAATCGATAGAAATGAGTGGGACCATGCGTGTTTAAGACTGCCCGTACCTTTTGTTTCCCCGTGTCATTTGGAAGCCGCCGCCTTGGTCTTCGCCGCATTCGTCCGCCTGGTGTTGTAAGGCCTCGCTGGCGGGAGTGGCGACGTCGTCACTGCTGGGACCTTGGATGGCTTTTTGTGTCCCTCGGCTCCCTGTTGTTGAGTGGTTTTGGCACTGGAGTTTGCCGTGCAAGCCGTTACCGCCGATCTCTGGCTCACTGGTGGGACTCGCTGGCTTGCTGGCCTCGCTGGTGGTAGTGGCGACATCGTCATTGCTGGTGCCCTGGATGGCTCTGTGTGTCGCTCAGCTCCTTGTTGTTGAGGGGGCTTGGCACTGGAGTTGTCCGTGCAAGCGATTGCCGCCGATCTCCATGCCGCCGATGTCCATCGCAGCTGCACCCTCGTGTGCTGTGCCAGCAGCGCGACTCCCTCGAAGCTTGCATGTAAGCCGTCAGCAGCCAGGAAGCGGCGCAGCGGGGGTGCTGAAAAACCATGTTCGACGTAATAGACGCCTGCTCCCAACAACCCGTAGTGGCAGAGACGGCGGGCCTCTCCGCTGAATCGATGTACCTCCATATTAAACTGATTCATTGATCGCCAGTTCGAGTCCCGCCGTTGGCGATTAGGTGCGCGAGGTAGTGGCAGACTAAGATGCAGTGTTTCGATGTTCGGGCGCATCTGCCTCATTTGCTTCAATGCCTCCCTCAAAGAATCCAGTGGTCTTGAAGAGCTCGTCTTCAGGATGTCCGTGGGGCCCACATGCAGAAACAACGTGTCCACCCGGTAAGGTAGGTACTCAAGTAGCGCCGGAATGTCCGAAAACATAGCACCACCATAGGAGATGAAGCATGGCGTCGATGAGTCGTTCGGGCTGAAGGGCGTGTGGACGTACCGCATGATTGAGTCCCCAATGACGGCACACTTCGTGGGGTAATTTGGATATCTCAGCGACAAACGCTCAGTTGATGATGTACTGTCAGCCATGGTTCAGGTCAGTGGGAGTAATAATTCAATGGGCCAGTCAGTCTTCGTGAAGGTATGGGATATGGCACAACGGGAGCGTTGTCAACAAGGATAAATATATTTATTTCCCATGTAATTCCCAAATATATCCTAAATATATTTATTTCCCACTCAAGCCTTGTGAGTAGTCTAGGTGGTGTTGGTATATGGCAGGACCGGCGCCTGGCGTGGCAACGCCGGCGGGACACGATGAAATGAACGCCCGCGAGCACGCGCACCGTGTCACGTCGAAATGTATATGCGCCTTCACTGTAGCATGTAGTCATGTTTTCACATGACACGCATCTCATGATTATCATGTTTGCACCAGTGACATACCTTCATCATCTATTGGCGTCACGTAATACCGAATTTGACACATGTGAAGCTAGTGAAACGGCCGTGAGTGCATAATCACTATGACATGTAGTCTTGCAGTTACATGACACGCATGTCTTAATTATTATGTTTGGATGTGTTATTTACCTATGTCGTCCGTTCACGTCCCGTAATACTGAGTTTGGTACATGTGAAGCTAGCAAAATTGTCGCGAGCGCATCATGAGTGTAGCATGTAGTCATGTTGTTCTATGACATGCATCTTATGTTTACCATGCATGTTTGCACCAGTATCATACCTTCGTCATCCATTCACGTCCCGTAATACCAAATTTGGTATAAGTGAAGCTAAGAAAACGGCCACCAGCGCATCATGAGCATGGTATGTAGTCATATAGTTGCAGGACACGCATCGAATGATTATCATCTTTGCACCAGTCAAATATCTTCGTCATTATTTCACGTACTGTAATACCGAATTTGGTATATGTGACACTAGCGAAACGGCCGCGAGTGCATCATGAGCGTGGCATGTATTCATGTTGTTACACGACACACATGTCATAATTTTCATGTTAGGGTCTGCGATTCTGTTCACTATGCGATCATGCCATGCCATACCAATTTTGCAACATGCCAGATGAAAGCAACCACCACAAGAGCTGCAGGATTATGAAATGTAAATCATGACATTGATGGCATACGTGTGATGATTTTAGAGTTGGGACTAGTCAAATATGTTTTTCATACAGTCATGTTATGCCATACCAAGTTTGGTATCGATACCACTATCAAAACAGCTAGGAGAGCTAAATGTCGTAGATAGATAGATAGATAGATAGATAGATAGATAGATAGATAGATTGATAGATAGACAGATAGATAGATAGATAGATAGATAGATAGATAGATAGATAGATAGATAGATAGATAGATACGCTTAAAGTCGGTGAAGTTCGCTAAGAAATGCCTTGCATTCAAATACATTTGCTTATTTACGCTGCTGTCACTCCACAGCTAAAACTACACTTCGAACTAATACAGCTCCCTCTAAGATGCAATATACATAACTGCTTGATGCTACACAAAAAAGATACGTTGTGGTTTGCTAACAAATACCAGTTTTTAAACATGTCGCATTGCTGAGGCCTGTGAAGGAGCTCCGTTACAAGCTGTGGATTTGCTAAGTAGCTCTTAAGTTTAATACGGAGTAAAAAGCCTCAGAAGGCTCTGAAAAGTGTTTCAAGTGGCCAATTTAAACTTGGAGGACTAGCAGTTGTAAACAGTACAGCGTCAGAAACCTATGCTTAGCCAGCTTCCTATGGCTTACCTTTTTTCGGTGTGTTTTGTGAATACCATACCTGGTCCTTTGTTTTCCTTAGCAACGCTCTGAGTACTGACTTCAATAAAGCTCAAGTGACCAGTGCCCTCAAATAATGCATGTTATCCTAACATCGCAATTCGAGCGGACTTTACTTTTTACCAAGTGACAGCAACTCAGCAAGAATCCGCGCAACGAAGTACCTGACTGTAATATTTATGGTGTTGAGGACTTGAAAGCTGTTTCACTGTGCCTTAAAAAAAGGACGTCCTTAAAAAATCTTGCTGTTTTGCGTAAAAACCTTCATGGCATCGAGGAAACGGCAACTGAAGCAATTATTCAGAGATGTTCTTTGGTACAAGAAACACACCTCAAATATCTGACGCCAACCTATATATAAAGTTTTATAATTTTATTAAAATCTCTGTCCGCATAGAAGTTGGCTTTTTTTTCATCGACCTAGTGCAAAGTAAGTATCGTTAAATCAAGAAAGTTATTAGTAGCCAGGAAACCCATTTGAGAAGTTTGTTGTTATTCTTTAGTCCGATGTGCCCGCCTACGCAGCAAATATAAGTCAAGACACACAAGCAAGAGCGATGATTAGTCGTCATGCAGCAGTGACAGCAGGTGTTAGCCATCACTCGCAATAGGCGAGTAAAAGAAGCAGTTTCAGTGAAGCAACTGCACTGCCATTTACCACTAATACCAGCTCGCGAGTGGTCTTTGAGGTTGATGCACACTCTATAATTAAGTGTTACTATATCGCTAACTTAATTACTAACCGCAAAAATGAACAAGTTCGTGAAGTTTTAATAAATATACTTGACAGTTAAGACACTTCGGCTGATGAGGTGCGGAGAAAGAGTTGCACGCAGTTGTTAATCAGGCGTAATGAACAACATAGAAGCGTTACTATCTTAGTGTTTCCCGCCAACTACCCCTATTTAGTCGGTAATTAACATAGTTTCAACTACACATCTAACTGAACTAACTACCGGTCGATATTTTATCTAACAGGTAATGAGGGCCACTATATAGATAAATCGTAATGCAGGTTCAGCTTGTAACATGGCTAATGCGCTGCTTGAGGTGGAACAGACAGACATGACATTCGTCTAAAACGCGCACCGCTAAAATTTCGTGCACTTTGATATTGCCATATATCAATTAATCACCAAGAATTATTATTACCTGAATTCTCATGCGCGACGGCATTGGGTTCATCAGGAGAAGAAAATAGTGAAGGGCCACACCGCGGCCAATTTATCTATTTTCTCTCCGTGTCCCTTGAAGACATTTCACGATGGATGCTGTGTGCCCAAACCAGTACGATGCCTAGAAACTTCACTACAGCAAAGTAATTACGATGGTAGGGTGAAAATAACATTAATAAATACTCTAACAAATGTGTCTCAGTATATGCATAGGCTTACATAGCCAACCCGCACAAGCAACCACCTGTGCTTTGCAACTTCTAATAGCAAGAATGATTTTATGCACTCTACTGGTGTGCATACAGTGGATTCACTATACCGACGCACCCGACCGGTTTTACAACAGGTGAGTGCGTGACGCCCTGGGTCCTATGACACAGATACAGACGCAAAAGCTATGTCAATGCTGTAATGGCGTCGTTACTACGACGCAGCGTGTGTCTTGCTTTCCAGTTCTTCTATTCAGTTTTAACCCGTCAGCTATTACAGACAAAGTTAGGTAGCACATAACGAGAGGCTTACTTTACGTCCCGAGTGCACGCTTCCGGTCGCCCTGCTCTTAATGAAGGCACAGTCTTCGTTTTCAACGTGCACGCTTCCGTCCCATCGCAGTGGAACCAGGTTCAATTTGTCAAAGTGGCCTTTCCGCCAGAGACGCGATCATTTCGTAGCTTTAGTTTTAGAAAACTAGAACGTATTCTTATTTATGGCTTTATTTCTGTTCGATGGTTCGAGCACCAACTTCTCATGTGTGGCAGTTTTTTGCAGGGAGGCTGTACCTTTGCAAGCGTTACAATTTTCTTTTGCTGAAATTCTGAGTCTAATTTGTACTTTCTTACAACATTACACATGTCTCTGGAATTGAGGAACTTTATTCTAACCTTGAAAAGGTGTTTTTTAAAGGGCACAGGTAGCGGTGTAGTTTCAATTACTCTTAAGAATGCGAAAGACGCTACGTTCAACAATTCCAAGGCAGTCATCCAGAAGTAAACAGTTTATGCTATTTGTACTATTTTGAGGAATATGAACTGTTAGACCACCTGTCAACTGCCGATAAAATGAGCGTACAGGGACAACGCAAAGGGTAGCGATGAATTTTACAGACATATTTGCCTGCTATGCAGAATTAGAGAATTTCTGAAGTGCGGCGGTCGCTAGCCCCACGCCTACGTCTCATTGTTACAGATGAAAATAGAATTTAAATTTATTTTAAGCTGTATCTGAAGAACAGCCAAGACAACGCCTAGTCTTCTTTTAAAGCACATCGAGACACTTTTCCTGCTGAAGTAACAATGCCACTGCAGTCGTAATAAATTTCGGGCATCAGATTGCATAGTCTAACTTTATGTTTCCTTCTGTATTTGACCCGCTTCTCCTCGTAACTATTAATTTACCGCGAGTGCGTTATAGAGCTGATTCCGTGGAATTTCCGTGGCTGAGTGCTGGAATCGGTAACGGCGTGGTTAGTTGAGTGCGAAAAATTATCATCCTCACCGTGCCCGAAAATTTTATATAGACGCAAATAACATCAATAATGGAAATGTCCAAGTTTGAGGGAGAATTGATGCCATGCTGTCTGCCTGGCAAGCACTTGTTCTACAACTGTTTCACTAAACTGCTTCAACATTAAAAAAGCACTACATGAATGCCTTTGTGTAGAGGTGGATACATGCAATGTTGCGTGGCTGAAGCGTGCAATTGCGTCAGGCATCAAAGCATGCGAATTTCACAAAATGTGGGTGTTTCAAAGGCCCACTCATTGCAAAGGACTCTGACATATTGAGTGATCATCATGGGCAAACGCATCTAGAAAGTCGGTTAGCGTGTTGCTTTTCAAACGCATAGTAGGCTCTTCGATACTTCGCAAGAGATAAAAATATGGCTTAGAGAGTACTTGACAATCTTACTCACAGTAAGTATTCTAGGATACTTTCAACTAGCCATTGTTACACGCACAATCGCACGTTTTCCTACAGCACAGTTGAGACATGCACTGAGAAGTGAAACCGATTTAGCAGTTTAGAAGATCATTCCCAGGAGACCAGATTAAAGGCGAAGCTCAAGCGTGCTTTAAGTGTTTATCACCGTAGAAAAAGTCGTTCATACTTATTTCTATGACAACAGCAAACTATCGCATCAACGAAACCACAAGGGACCTTCAATGTCCACAACTTTTCGTGCACACTTATCTTGTGTTCCCTTTCTGCCTTTATCTTCCGTGGCATCTTCCTCACTGTACAGCCTTGTCAACTGCACTTGCCCCCTTCTTTCGCCTTGCAATGTAGGCAGACAGCACCCAAGTGTAACGGTAACAAAGTCGGAAAAGATCGGCAATGAAAATTCAACTTCCAGGCTTCGGGAACGTATGATTGCAGACGAGGGTGGTCCATTCTTATCCCTTCACCCTCGTTATTGTCAGATGAAGAAGCCACATCATCTCCATACCTTTGCACATCGAGACTTGTCTTACCATTCGTGTTGAAAAAGAAGTGCGAAAGAAACCCCAACACGTAGGCAGGAAGTATAAGTAAAAGAAGTGCATGTGATCGTGTCTCCTGCGGCCGTGTGCTGTGTTTTTTTCACACTTTTTTTCAAACATGAGCTTCATCCAACTTGCCAAATGGTCTCTGCTAATTCAGTAATATATCGCGGTAAATAATGTTCTACGCGCAGGGTTTTTGTCATACACGTTTTTGGAGAATATGGTGGGTGTAAACTGCTCATACGGTAATGGAACTGTTTATATTTCATGAAGACCGCTGAGAAGCCATTAGTCTAAAATATTCCGTATATACGCAAGCCACCATTTATTTTTTATTTTGCGTCCAAGACAATGTTTCTTTCCTTTCTTTATCGACCAACGGTGAGAGGCGGTGTTTACGCCAAAACTTCGAACGTTACCCTCCCTATTTCAATAGAAAGATATGGTTAAGTATTGTCTAAATCACATTTATCCCATGAAATTGTCGCCAAACGCTTACTATTATTTCTGCGACTTTAAGGGAGAAAATGCCTAAAAACGCTGTCTCTTTCTTCCGGTTACAATACCCTCGAAGACACTGCTAGACGCTCCGAGATCCGATGTGACCCTTGCAGCAACCCTTCGGTATGGTAGTGCCCACTGAAGAACCATCGTCTCCACAGAGTAGATAAACGAGTTGGCCGGGAAACATTTGTTACGGCTGACCTGTTTCACTCGGAGGGCTATTCACAGCGTCCTCTTGCTTCAACAAGAGAAAAAAAGAAGTCAGTGAGACCAGCGAAAACTGCTTATCATCGATCGGCGAGAGAGAAAATACTGGTTGGTTATCTGCCCTGCGACGCTATTTTGGAATGATAATAATGAGATTACGTTAGGCGGAGGTTCGGTGCGACTTAATTGTCAACGCGCATGATGCAGTCAATTAGCCGCTGTTTCGATCTTAATTGTGGTGTCTGCTTTAGTGGTCCTAGAGATAGTGGCGACGCTTCTACATCGAAAGCTGTTATGAGATCAGAGCTCGGGTCATGCGCAGTTGTCCGCCGCCGCCGCTGGTGTTTGTAACCACATCGCGCGAGTTTAGGAAAAGAAACCTTGCACGAAAACACAGTGGGGCTCAAAACTCGGGTCTGCTGGGTGCCAGCCCAGTATTTAACTACTGAACTACGCCAGTGCCTGTTACTTGGAAACCTAGCACCAGCGACACAGTTCGGCTAGAATCCGGGTCAGTTGGGTGCCATTCCAGTATTCTACCGCTGAGCTATGCTGGTGCTTGTGACTTGTTGCCAAGCTTGCCTTACGCGGGCTTAATGTCGGGAAAGCATTCACGCTAAGACGACTTATGGAACGTTTTAAAACAACAAAAGTACAACCAGTCGTCGCACAATGCGAATAGCGTAACGAGTGGGCCTTTCAATGCCCCAACACACAAAACACAAAAGCTTGTTCTTGTTCACCTATAAACTGTGGCACATACCCATTTAACCATAATTTCTCATTGTCGTCAGCCACTGCATGAACAATTCGCACAAAAGTCCTTGAAAGTGTTTAGAGGGTAACACGCTTCTCAGAAGAATGACAAAAAATAGGATAGTAAATGCCGGTCTACTACCCAGAAGTTTATTATTAATGCCCTAGTTGGTATCAAGCAAGTGTGCTTGCAGCAGTTACCCAATGAGTGTTTTGAAAAGGCTCTCAAAGTACGACGCCGGCGGTCTCGTCGCCGGAGGCCCCTGAGGTGACCCAGTGCCGAAGCAAGAACTGCGCCTCCCCAAATGATCACCTGCATACTACCTCAAGCGTCCAGTCACGCCGACAACTCCTCCAAGCAAGACAGGAGCATCACCGGCTCGTCTGAAGCATGGCCAGCGCTGCCGATGGTAGACCCGCCCTTTGAGCCACCGCATCGCTCGTCTACAATCACTTCGGAACGAGAATGCGGTGATAGTCGCGATAAAGAAATCGCAGCCGTGGTAAAAGCCTTTATGAATACCATTCGTATGCTCCTCACTAGCATTTAAAGTCCGGCTGCTAAGAGTGCACTTCAGTTAGTGGATGTGCTGAAGCCGGTGCTAACAAGTCTGAAAATGCACCATGGCTCAACCTCTGCAAGCCTTTCGTAAAGCCTTTCGTAAATAGCCACACCTGGACCATGGTTCATCACCGCAGATTTTAACGCTTACCACCTACTATGGGGAAATCAGAAGACAGACCGTCGTGGAAGGCAAGTATTCTCCTTTCCTCTGGAGCAGCAGCTGCTTTGTGTAAACGACGGAAGCCTACTTTTCTACGGGGAACGACATACAGCAACTGCCTTGACTTGACATTTGTGTCACGAAGCCTAAATAGAAAGGTTAAGTGGTTCGCAGATTATGAAACTCATGGAAGCGACCACATACCAACCTATTTAAAGATCAAGGGCCTGGAAAAGTTGCCTAACTATGACACTTCGACTCGCATCGACTGGACAAAGTTCCGGTCACTGAGGAAAAAGAGGTGTCAAGAAAATGAGGCGCCTCCTCTTGACACTCTAGAGGATATGATTAGAGGCAAGAAGCAATTTATCATATTGAACATACTTCAAAATATTGTCCACATGAAGTGGAATTGGAACGGCTCAGAGCGATCCGACGTCGTGCTGAACGACAATATAGGCGTACTAAGTCCATTCCCGACTTGAGGGAGGCAAGGCGCCTACAGAAAAAAATTCTGCGGTGAATCAATTCACTTCAGGCTTTTCGGTGGAAATCTCTGTGCGAATCGTTGGATCCACACAAGCCATTGACACAGACATGGAGAATTGTTCGTGGCCTACGAACATCGCTACATCAACATCGCCCCTTCAAGTGTCTGTCTCTCCACCAAGGCCGCACTGAAATTAAACTAGCAGAAGATTTCTGCATGAAAGTTGTCGGTCAGGCGTCCGCGTGCACCACGCGTCACATAGAAAACGCTCCAGTCTCCAGAGATTCATGAATAGACACAGTTTTCTCTCTAGAGGAACTCAAAATGGCCGTGACGGCATCCAAACGATCTTCATCGCGTGGCCCGGATGGGATCACGTACATGGCTCTTTGCAACTTCGATGAAGCAGCTTGAAGGAACCTTCTATCCATGTACAACGACTCACTCGTGGAGCAGCAGATCTGTCCCTCATTTGTGGAAATCAATCTGCCTCGTCCCTGTGCTCAAACCAGTTAAATCTTTTATAGACTTGACCTCTTATCGCCCCATCGCGATTCCCAGCTGTTTCGCGAAAGTGATGGAGAGGATGATTTTGACTCGCCTAGAGTGATACCTGGAGCACCACGAGGTGTACCCTGATGCTATGACGGGCTTTCGGCGTGGGTGGTCCGCGATTGATAACGTTATAGAACTGGTCTCTTCTGTTCAGCATCAAAAAAGACTAAAACGACTATCTGCGGCATTGTTCTTGGACATAAAAGTGCATACGATAACGTATCACATGAAGCCATTCTGGATCTCATGGATAATGTTGGATTAGTGGGTCGGGTTTACTAATGAATCGACAGCTATTTGAAGGGCAGAACTTTCCTTGTACAGATGGAGAATGGCACAACAATGCATCATTGCATCCGTCGTGGTGTGCCTCAAGATGGTGTTTTAAGCCCCACACTTTTCAATCTAGCACTCCTCGGCCTGGTTGACGCACTTACAGAATCTGTCCATCTATAAATATATGCAGATGACATCTGCATCTGGGTGTCAGGCGTAACACGCTTTCATTCGTGTGCCCGGCTTCAGAGAGTGGCTACACTGGCGACAAAGTACCTGGAAGAACGGGAACTGGAGATGTCATCCAAGAAATGCTCGCTCATTGCATTCACGCATAAGGTGATGAGCGCATATGTGATTAAAATGAACGGACACACAATAAACTACGTGAAGACCCACTGATTTCTCGGAGTCATAGTTGATCGCAAGCTTTCTGGAGCCCTCACATCACCCACATGAAAACTAAACTCACCATTATCACCCACGTGATGAGGTTTCTTGCTGGAAAAGCGTGGGATGCATTGATACGAGCAATGCTTCAAATCTACACTGTTCTGTTCCTCTGTTATATGCGATACAGCTTACCCCTGCTTTGCGGTATCCGAAGAACAAACTTGCGCGTCCTCCAGTCAACCCAAGCACAAGCACTAAGAATACTAAGAATAGTCCTTGGTCTACCGAGATGCGCGTCTTCAGCAGCGACAGTGATCATAGCACGTGATTACCCACTCAACGCATAGATCCGCGTAGACGCTTTGAGAATTCACATTGGACATTTCACTCGGCTTCCATCTCATCACCTCGCCTCACTTTGAACTTCTAGGCCCCACTCGGCATTCAGCGCAACTGTAGCTCAGCATTGCGCGGATCTTCTATTGCACTTCACGCATGCAGCATGGCCGCCGATACCATTATGGTGACTACACCCACTCAAAGCACTTCTTACAATTCCTGGCATCAAAATAAGAAAAACTCGTCGCATCTAGCCCTGAAACAGGCCACATTACTCTTCCGGCAAGAGAAGCTCAACGGACGCCTTCACATTCACACGGATGCCTCAGTGTCTTCATTAAGCTCTGCAGGGGTGGTGGTTATACCCGCGAGGCACATCACAATTGAATTCATGACATCGCATTTGGCGTCGTCGACAGCTGCAGAACTTGCCGCCATACGTGCAGTTCTGGAGTTTGTAGCGGAAAAACCTTCGGGAAATTGGTCTATCTTCTCGGACTCGAAGGCAGCTCTTCAATGTCTTATGTCACCCTTTCGCCGTGGACCTAATGAACAGTTAGGAGCTGAAATAAGGCTTCTTTATCACCAAGCAGTCGAGAAACAGCACAGCATAGTGTATCAGTGGATACCAGGTCATTGCGGTATATATGGCAATGACCGCACAGATGAGGCCGCTAGATCTGCACACGATGGCACCCAATACACAGCCAACCCGTTCTCAAGAACCGACGAAGCTACAAGACTTCGTTCGCTTGCACGTGACCTCACAATGGTACAGTGGAACTCAACAGACTTCACAAATGCGCGCCTGCATAACTTGGATCCCGATTGGCAGCTTCGTCTTCCCCCAAGGATATTTCAAGCTCAGGAGACTGTGGCTTGGATTTGCGTTCACGAACGCATACTGTTATCTCATTGGAATGGCCAGCTCTCCTACAAGCACTTACTGCAGCTGCGAAGAAACTATCGCGCACCTTCTGTGTGAGTGCACCCATTTCAACGCGCAAAGACAAGAACTCACTGCAGCTCTGGATAGACTGGACAATCGGCTTTTGTCGGAACAAAGGATTCTGGGTCATTGGCCGAGCCCATCCTCAGCCCAGAAGGCTTTGAAAGCTTTGCTGTGCTTTTTGCGGACAACTGGCCTCAGAGACAGACTTTAGTGTCTTATACTCTTTGATGTTGACTTTCCTCTGTCACATTTTTTTATAATTTCTCTGCCTCTTAGCAACAATTCTTTTTAACATCTTTCATTCCCCTCGCCCCTTTCCCCAGCACAAGGTAGCCAGCCGGTCTAAGAACTGGCTAACCTCCCTGTCTTTCCACTTAAACTTTCTTCCTCTTCCTCGGGGCGTACTAGCAGCAGCTCTTTTGCATGGCTGCCAGGTAGATGCGGGGCACGTAAATAACTATGAATCAACGTAGTCCAGCTACGTGTAAAGCAATTTTGGGCACATGCAAGTTGATGTTTTCAAAAACACACTAAAGTTAAGGTTGAATCATCATTGCAATGTTCAGTGTAGCGAAAGTGGCTCCTGAATTTCAGCGTGGCTGGCTGGCTATAGCCCTTGATAAAAATATTAAAACATAATTTTCTTATAGGTGCTTCTTGGCTGGGGTGTGTGGAAAACTTTATTACTGTGTGCCTAAAAGAAAAATCGAGATCATCGCGCTATACCTTGAATTAGCATCTCTCTTCCTCTAAATCCAATTATATTTTTCACGTTGTTCGCGCAAACAAAACTTTGACGTATACGCTATAAAACACTCTGCACTGCATCAATTTTATCCAATATAGCGCTTTGAAAAATTGGGAATATTAATTCGCGAATTGGTACAGATTAGTGGTCTTTTGAAAGTGTTCTGAATATTTTGTTAGAAAATTATGCAGCCGTGTCGCAAGTCATTAGAGTAATTTTAGTGCCAAGAAATTTCACAATGTGAGTTGCAGGAACTACCTTGTTTTACTTATAAAAACGTTGACTAATTTCAACTGTCCTATACAAGGAAGCCAGAACAAAATTATTTTATTGCTGTGACCTTTTCTTTCGAGCTTATCTTTGGAATGAAGCTTGCAAGATAGAAGTGGGGCATACAATACTTTGACCGGCTATCTGCCATTGCTTATTATTTCACTCACTTTGCATTATCCAAGCTAGTCATTGTTCTATAGCTGAAGCATCGATGGGAATATGCAACATTGCAGCATATCTCATGCATGCTTCAGTTATGATTGGCCATTTGGATCTTTTGGTAGGAATGACGGAGTTAATCTGGCGCATTATCTTAGGGCACAACGTCAGGAAGCTGTAAAAAACTGGGATACTACTTGCTTGATCCTCTTAGTAAACGGTACAAATGATGAAAACTAGCTTCACGCAATCCTTGCCCCTGTGCTTTCCTGTTCCACGTCACTTCCATTTGCGTGCATATATATTCATGAAAACTTCAAGGTGACGTTACAAATACTAAAAGACGGCTGTACTTTGTTTAGTTGGCACGGCCTAAAAAAATGCGGTAGTCTTCTTTTAGTGTGTTAATTACAACACCGCTGACCAATCGGTATTGTGAATGTTTTCTACCTTACCATTGAAATTACCCTCTTTATTTTCACGCTTTATTGATGGTGCCCTTCGTAATAAATAATTATTGTGAGAATTCCATTCAGGAGTTTTTTGACCAACCCTTATACATTGATAACTTATCTCATCATTTTTTCAGTGTTCTCTGGTGTCTTCTTGCCAAGCTGCTGTATCGACCAAATTTTCGCTTTTACGAGTGTTTCAGATGCCTCTGTCGTCTACTTCGGACCTTGAATATGCGCGCTCACGCTTACGGATTCAAGTGCGCTTGCAGGCTTTTAAAATTTATAGGCGTCATCAGAGTGCAAAGAGCGCCCACGCTGTTCTTCTGTAATGTGCTGTGATGGTGATGCGTGTCGATGAGTTATTCATACACACGAAGTGGTGCGCAGTCGCTAAGCGCACTTACGCAGGCCTTGCGTCACGTTATTCCCTTATATTTCTGAGGCTGTTGCAAAATCACTTGACAAGAACAAGTGCGCCTTCTTACATTGCATCCCCAAGCAGTAGGAGTTAATATATTAATGCATTTGCGCTGCGTTTCCTTTTATGAAAATACGGTGGCAGCTGGAAACAAAACCTTGAAATATGTGAAGATTGACACGTTATTGATCACCGGGCCGGCTACTCTGCTGTTGTGCGATAATTGCTGTAATTGTGGCAAAACACAGTTAAACACAGAAGGAAGAATGAATGCTCCCGCAGAACAAGAGTGTGGTACATCACTTTATTCTTTATATGAACCCATTTTAACCTTCAATACTTATTTCAGATTCCTAGTGCACAGAAACCTTATTATCTCAGAGCAGCGCTTCTGCGGCCTCACTGTTGAATTTCAAGCAGCTGAACCAAAATGTGAGAGGCGTTGGCTTAAACCAATCAGCAGAATACTGCAGAGAGGCATCGGTTTACTAACTGAAATCAACGCACCCACGAATAGCTCTATAAGATGTCGGCGAGAATCGAATCAACCATGATTTATGGACAGAATTTACTCGCACCGTTTGCGAAACAGACGTTTTCATTATCAATTCGGGCGCGTACGCCCGTTTGTTCAAGTCTATAAGGACCACCCGCAAGGCTCGTAGCACTCGGTGATATCTGGTCGTTTTTGAGCGTCTTCTCAGTGGGCAGATACAATATTTTAACGTCCTGATCTTACTTTTTGTTATTCATTGTTGGTTTATTAGTTTTTTTTCTTAATTGAAGTGGCTTTCCAAAGTGCTGTAAAAAAAGGAAGGTCTACCTACATAGTTTCTGTCTTATAAAGAGCATTTTAACCAAGTAGCTAATTCATCCTACAACTTGGTTCTGTCTTCTATAGTGCGAAGATGTAAGAGTAATTTCTTCGATGTTCTATAATTTGTAATCAATCAGGTATTATTTGGAGTATTTCATAATAAGCTAAACTACATTGAAATGAGAGCATCGTTAATATTTTCATATCTTAGGTGTAGGATAATCAGGCTTCACGACATATATGTCGCTGTGTCAAATGTCTTTCGATTACACGGACGCTCCAGATGATGGCCTCACTTAGCAACGGCGTGCCATAATGAAAGGGTGCATGCCCATTTAAGACCATCACTAAGCAAGGGCTTAGCTTGGCCAACCCATTGAGTTCCTACGAGATATTTCACAATGCTGATTGTATTGCGTAGTTTATATAAATTTACAATTACTGAGCACGCAGGGGGGAGAGAACAGTTAGACAAAGGTCCTCGATTAGAAAACTCTTTTTGTCGTCGAAGGAAGACTCAAAACCTGCCACAATTTTTCGCTTATTGGACTTGTCATACTTAAGTTGTAGTTGGGGTCACGCGGGTTTCAGTTTCAAGTGTAAGAGACAAGAAAGCATTTCCTGATCGACCGGACAAGTTTGACGGTAGTCAAGCGCTGATGCATGACTTGATTTGTTTGACTTTGCATGCACCAGAAACCAGTGGACGAGCAATGAAGACTGCGAACGTAATATGAGGCCTTTCCTCTGCGGGAGCATGCGGAAGTGGTTCAAATCACAAATAACTTCACAAGGAAACACTTCCTCGGCCGCATGGAGGAAACGCTTTGCGAGTGTTTTCAAGGCGAACCCTGTAAAGCTTTTGGATAATGACATTGCTTGCCGACAGAGATAGTAAATATCGGAGAATACGTTTTCGAAAAGTGGCGCTTACTTCATACTGCTTACGGATGATTGGGAGACTCCTCTCTCGTCACTCTGGTGATACGTGGCATGACAAAGTACTGTCAAAAACAGACGCCAGTGAGATCACTCGCTCCTTTGAACGAACTACTCTCAGCACTGAATTAGGTCACATCACCTGAATACAACACACTTGATCAAGAGGCTCAAGTCGGCAGAGGTAATTACTTAGGCAAATACCCCCCCCCCCCCCTGCCGGCAACCAGAGGGTACATTGAATCTAGACTGCCCACCAGCGTGCTATTGAGTTCATGGCGTCGGGACACAACTAAAAAACTTACACTGCCGAAGAAACAATCTTTATCATGAACAATTGGATTCTGGGTGTCCAGATGCTAGTGAATAGTCGCGAATTGTCAGTTTTGATTGACACTGGTTCCTTCATTAGTTTAAATAACGATAACCTAGTAAATGGTAAAGCTATTGTATTTCGGAAAACCATTCGCGTGTGCAGCTATGATGGTTCTTGTCGAGATTATCATAGATGGGTGGAAGTGTGTCTCAAGTATGAAGATGTGAGTTTCAGAGTTGGGGTGCTAGTAGTGCCCGAAGTCAATTTCGACTTTGTATTATGAAGACCTCATATGATACGCATGAAGATTACCATATTTTGTAATGACGAAGTTACCAGTGGAAAGGAGTGCGCTAAAGAAAATATTGCACCCAAGGCTTACCGTAGGCCGGTAAACAGAAGAGATGTATCATTGATGTTTCCCGAACTTTTCTGTGTTGGTGCGTACCCAGAAGCCATAAGAGCCATTGAGGTAGCTTTTCTATTAGGATACAATATCACTGTAGAGAAAACCAGACAAGCTCAGTCATGACGAGAAATTTTGGTTAAAGAAGGAACTCCAAGGAAGGTTAGAGGCGGGAATCATCAGGCCTTCAACTTGATCTTTTGCTTCACTCATTACAATTGCTCCAAAAGAAGATGGTTCATTTTGCCTGGGTACAGATTATAGGCTCTATAATAAACAGACCGATCTTTTCCCATACGCAATGTCAAGAATTTATGCAATCATTGAAGAAACCGCTGGATGTCAGTGATTTTCCTGCATTGACTTATGCAAAGGATACTGACAAGTGCCGCTAAAGGAAGATACAAAAAAGAATTACCGCATTTGTCACCCCTTTCAGCATTTTCGAATACAGCAGACTACCCTTTGAATGGAAAAATCTCAAACAAGGTTCCAAAGGATCATCAATGACCTACTTATGGACTTCATTGGATTATCTTGTAATTCATACGTGGACGTACATTATTATACACTCGAAAACGTAGGAAGGTCACGGAAAGCACCTATAAAAGGTCCTTAAAGCACTGAGCACCGCTCGGCTTAAGATCAACATAAATAAAAGTAAGTTCTTCTGCAAAAAGCAGTGTTTCAGGGAACAGTTGCTGATGGGCAAACCAGGGACACTAAAAAAGAGAGTGTCCAGTGAATTAGAAAGCTTAGAAAACCTTATGAGAAATGCTTCTTAAGAGCGTTTTTTGAACTCGCCAGCCATTTTCATGCATTTATAAAAGACTATGCAATAAAAACGAAATGCTTGATCGCATCGACTCCGAAAGGCGTTCTATTCCTCTTGTCCGACGAATGCCAGAAGAGCTACCTGGAACTTGTCCGAGCCATTTCATCCGACCCTGTACTAGCACTGGCCGACTTTGATCTTCCGCTTGAATCATATACAAATTCGTCTCACTACGCTGCAGGCGCCATCCTGCATCAGCGAGATGAAAGCGAGCAAACAGGAAGAGAGCTTAAGGTCATCGGCTACTATTCCTGCCCGTTCACTAAGACGCAGGGAAATTACACGACAACAGAGAAGGAAGCTTTAGTGGTCGTAATGTCTTTCAGATACTTGAGAAGTTACCCAGGAGGCAAAATTTCAACCTGCTTACAATAACCAGGCGTTCACCTATTTATTGAACTTGCACAGCCAATGGGCAGAATAGATTGATGGGTCAGCGAGATCCAGAAATTCAGTTTCGACGTAATGCATAGACCAGGCCAAAAGCACCAGGATGCTGCTGCCTTGTCCCATCTTCGCGTGCCACAAGAAGTTCCGGACGGAAACATCCACTTGCTCAAACTATGGCAGGGCACGCAATATATGAAACTGCGCAACGTCAAGATGGATGTCGGTAAAACAAAAGGGCCTCAAGTGCTGAAGTTATATCACAGCAGTACTCATTCAGGAGGGCACGATGGATTTTGGAGGACATACCGCAAACTTACTCAGAGACCTACATGGCAAAATGCGAAAGCAGATGTTGCCCATTGTGTGAAGACGTGCCATAACTGCCAAATAGTGAAGTCAAAATACAAAGCTTGGAGGAACAGAGTGATATTGCCAGAGAGAAAAACGAGAAAAAAAGAAGGCAGGGAGGTTAACCAGATGCTAGTATCCAGTATGCTACCCTAATATTTGACTGTAGTATTCGAAGTAGGTAACTTTCATTTCGCTGAAGAGAAAGAGTGAACGCGTCAAAAAAATCCAAGCTTTCCTGGTCGCGGTCGATGAGTGCACGCGCCTTGTGGTTGCAAAAGCTGGAAGAAAAGACGTGAATTGCGTCGTAGCAATGTTGCAAAGAGAAATTTTCAAACACACGAAGGTCATCATTGCTGACAACGGGCCAGCGTTTAGGAGTCAGAAGCTACGCAACTGGGCCTGCGAAAGGAATATCATGCTTCAATACCCAGCGCCTTATCGTCTAGAGGCTCACTGTCTTGCTAAACGCATGATTAGAGACCTAAAATTGTGTATAAAGGTGTACTCGGAATTCAAGGGAGGCTGGAAGAGGGCTTTAGAGGCAGCCGTACTTCAATGCAACATGTCCTACACCACCGGCATCGGGTTCACCCCGCAACTCGCTGCGTTCGGTACTGTTTCTTGGTTGCCAACGGACGAAGATCTGGGGTTAGTTGGTGGGATTACACTGAAAGAACGCCCAAAGACCCAACTCCAAGAGCGAAAATGCAGAAGTACAATGAAGATGCGTTTTTATCGTCACCACAGCACGTAAATGCCAGAGATCAACCATGATTCCATGATACTAGTTAGAAAAGAATCCGACTCAAGAGCCCCATTAAACAGTTCACAACATGTGGTAAAAACGGCCAAGCAGCAAGTACTTCTCGAGACGTTGTGTTATACTGGGCCAAGTGGAATAACAGAGGTTAGGTCTATCGGAAATGTGATGCTATATTACCAGCATAGGGGGAATGACAGCCGGCCGAGAGAGTGTAGCGATCCACTTTGCTAGCGCCAGCAAAGAGAGATCAGGAGAGAAAGAAGGCGAGGCCAGAAAAGAAAGCTCAATAAACCGAGACAGTCTTATTGTCTACACGAAAACTTTACATTAAGGTAATCATGGATAAATATTAAGAGTTGGATTGACATCACTCAGACACTGTGCGGGAACAAAGCTGTAGAAGTAGTCATTCCTAACAGATATTCCACAAGTACTTCGCTGGCAGTCACCATGTTTATTCTGGTTGCGCTCTCTTGTTTGTATAACTAGTGGCAGAGAAACATTACATCGAGGTTCATTGAAAATGAGATGCTGCAAGTAATCATGCCTTTACGTCGTTTTACAAATGAATTAGAATTTTTAAGACTCTTCTTTACTTGCACTTTCATGCAAATAAATTTAAACGTGTTATGAAAATTTTGAGCTAATTCACTGCTACTGAAGGAATATAATCATGAGGTGTCAAGTAGCTATACGATGTGCTCTACAAGCGCCTTACCATAACATTTACATAAATATTGTAAATAATTGTTTTTAAAGGTGAAGAATTTCTTAGCGAACTTCGGCGACTTTGAGCGTATATGTCTATTTATCTATCTAGCCACCTGAAACATTTAGCTCTTGTAGCTGTTTCGATAACGGTATCGATACCAAACTTGATATGACATAACATGCTGTAGGAATAACATATTTGACTTGTCATTACATGAAAATGATGACAAATATGTCAAGAATGTTATGAATTACATGTCATGGTTCTGCAGCTCTTGCGGTGGTTTCGTTCACATGGCATGTTGCAAAACTAGTATGGTATGTCATTATTGCATGGCGAACACAAGCGACAGACTCTAACATGAAAATCATGACATGCGTATCATGTAAGAACATGACTACAAGTTAAGCGCACGATGCGCTCGCGGCCGTTTCGCTAGCGTCCCATATACCAAATTTTGTATTACAGTACGTGAATGGAGGACGAAGGTATGTGACTTGTGCAAACATAGTAATGAGATGCATGTCATGTAACAACATGACTACATGCCACGCTCGTAGTGCACTGGCGGCCGTTTCGCTAGCTTCACTTATACCGAATTTGGTATTCCGGCACGCGAATGGAAGACGAATAAATGATACTGGTGCAAACATTATAAACAAGAGATGCGCGTCATGTAACAGCATGACTACATGCTACGCTCATGATGCGCCCGTGGCCGTTTCGCTAGCTTCACACGTAATAATGTCGTTATTGCGCAACGCGAACGGACAACATAGGTAAATGACACATCCAAACATGATAATCACGACATGAGTGTCATGTAACAACATGACTACATGCCACACTGATGACGCGCTCACGGCTGTTTCGGTAGCTTCACATACGCCAAATTTGGTATTACGGGACGCCAAGGGATGACAAAGGTATGTGACTGGTGCAAACATGATAATCATGAGATGCGTGTCATATGAGAACAGTCAAGGCGCCAATACATTTCGACATGACGTCGTGCGCGTGCTCGCCAGCGTTCGTTTCGTCGCGTGTCGCTGGTGTTGCCGCGCCATGCGCCGGTCCTGACCTATACTCGTAGGCGCGCACCGCGCTGCGTTGCTTGTGACACATGCGCGTATCAGCGCGTTCAGCGCCCCTTCGTCCCGAAAATAGGAAGACGCAGTGTTTTCTAGATAACGCACTGGTGCAAAATGCAGCATGTCATATTTCGCGCCGGTTGCCGTCGGGCAGCGCCGATGGACGCTGGTCGCGCATGGCATCAGACTATAGGTTGCTCGCGTTTTACTAACGTAACGTCGCTGTGCCTAGCGTGCGCGCGCGTCAACGCTACATTGGAGCATATTGGCCCCTTCATGATGCGCTCGAGGTCATTTTCTAGCTCCATATATACGAAATTTGGTGTTACGTGACGCCATTGGGTGACAAAATATATGAGTGGTGCAAACATCGTAATCGCGACGCGCGTGTCATGTAAGATTTTGACAACATACCACGCTCATAATGTGCTCACGGCCGTTTCGCGAGCTTCACATATATTAAATGTCGTGATGCGTGAACGAAGGTAAACGACACATTAAAACATGCTAATCATGACACAGAAGTCATGTACGGCATAATTTAGCTCTACCTCGTAACGTTGTGCTGATTTTAAAGTGACATGTCAACATTTCTCATTCGTGGTTCGCGTTTCTTCGATTCCCACTGTACCTGGATTCTGCTTTTTTCTTTTCTTGCTAACTTTAACAATACATAAGTGACTTCCTTTTTTCATGGATAGCCCTTCATTAGGCTCATGTGATGGACGCAAAGCACTGTGTATTCTCGTTAAGTTTGGACCTAATTCGTACAAAAAATGAAACACTCATCACATAAACTACTGCATACATTAGCCACACTGGATGGCTTTTGATTTCAAGACATCCTAATCAAGCACATTAGAAACACCGAGATATTTATTAAAAGTGATTGGACAATTTAATTTCTGTGAAATTCAAGTGAGATTGGTCAGTCAAGTCCTCATTAGGGAAAAGGCAACTCACTGGGATACAATTTTTGAAATCTATGTGAAAAGACGCCGTGCATGGGTGAACAGTTATACCCACAATCTAAAGACGTCCCAAGTATTATCAAAGTTTGGTGGGAGGACACGTTTACTTAGTTATCACACTGGACAAGACTGCCATTAGCGATGGCGTTCACATGGAGTGAACTGAGAGCTTCATTGAAGCCCTGAGGTGAAAGCATCTATTTTAGGCCCAGAGCACCTTTGACGCCTCATTAGCACTCACCTAAGCGTACCACATTGAAAGAGTTTTTAAATGCGATGCATTTATTAGCGAACTTCGGCGACTTTGAGCGTATCTATCTATCTATCTATCTATCTATCTATCTATCTATCTATCTATCTATCTATCTATCTATCTATCTATCTATCTATCTATCTATCTATCTATCTATCTATCTATCTATCTATCTATCTATCTATCTATCTATCTATCTATCTATCTATCTAGCCGCCTACGTTTGGGTGCTATCGTAGTCACCCCTTCACTTGGCGTGGACCAAAGTTAGCAGTATTCTTCAGTGGCGCAATTGGTTAGTGCACGGGATTATACCAAAATTAGCATGGGAGGGTAATATAGTTTGACGAACATGACGCGCTGGTCAAGACATGATAAATGTCACAAGCCCGTCGCGTACGTCGCCAAATATTTCCCGTCAGGCTGTGGCACCTACCCACGGACGGGTATGTGCCACAGGTGATTGACACTTGGTATCTACCCAGGAACGACGAGAACACACATGGGAAATGTAATGCGTGCGCGTTAAGAAATACCCTACGTCGGCAGCTTCAATCCGACGACTGCTAAGAATATATAACAGGGTCCCAGGTGAAATCGCATCCAGGCGTGGCAATGCAGCATTTTACCACAGAGCTACGCCAGGTTTCGAAATTACTTTTCACATCGACGCTAATCTTCGTGAAACGCCAATATTGGTTGCAGTGCTACCTATTCAATTTTATAAACATTACATATGTAATCCTTTGACACTACCACCTCGTGGGGTTAACGTCAATCATGGTTAGTTATCACGCGCTGAAGTTGGTTAATATAGCAGTGTCCAAGGCCAGCATCCTCGCGAGCATCAGCGCTTCATGTCAGCTTCTGATGTTGATAATATGTATGTTCCAGTAGGCATCGTTGGGCAAGTGCAAAAATTTGATAATATAAACATCTGCAACTCTTCAAAAGACGTTCGTATATTTGTATATATTTTATTACCATTTTATGAAGTGTTGCTGAATAAAAAAATTGCAACTGGGTCCCCTTCCCTCCACATGCTTCACATAACATCAATTCCCAGGTACGTGGGATAAGGCGAATTTTTTTATTTATTTGATTACCCCTAGTAGTCTTTTTGGTTATTTAGTTGGGGATGTTTAAGTGTTCATGCAAACCCCAAAAATAAAGCTCCACCTTATTTTGACAACCATTTTTTGGTATCTAAATTGACGTGCCGCTTAAATTACTTACTTCCTCAAGGCGCAATTTGTTCGTCTCACAGTTTTCATTCGGAATCGATTGTAACATACTTGTTTCATTGGCTTCCAAATCACATTGCTAAAATATCTTTGATCACAAACACGAACTTGCCAAAACTGTACGTGATGAAAAAAAAGAACTATTTTCAGCTTGCCGTATGACGCCCATACTGGATAATTGTTTCAACAGGCTGGGATATTGCCTGTGCATCACCTCTACTATTTTCAATTAACATTAGCGCTCAGGCTTGACGCAAAAGAAAGCTGACATTTTCGCATAGCACCAACTCTCAAGCTATACGTGATCTGCCGAATTTTATTTGCATGACTACAGTCAAACATTACATTGTTTGGTAAACAAAAAAGTGGAATGTAGAGACCTCTAAAACTGACTCCTCCAATGATAAGTTATTCTACATAGGGCCTACGCCACCTAATATATATATATATATATATATATATATATATAGGAAAACTGGCATAGATTTTATACACTGTATACACAAACCTTTCTGTGCCCAATACACATGTTCAGTTTTCGCTCGTTCTCTGCAGTTGCTATGTTGTTAATATAGTTGCTATATCTCTATTTATGGAATTGCGGTTTTGTTTACTGGCATGTTATTTCAGTTTACATTGTTGATTCTTGCCACTACTGTTGTGTTCAAAGGTGGCGGTAGGCCCTTTTCAAGCTGCCTCTTTCGAAGAGAAGCTTTTACCTTCAGCTAGTTTTTATTAGAATGTATTTATTAAAAATCAACATTCTTATTATTATAAGTATTATGACCATAGGCTCTGAGCAATGTCTTACCGCCCTGAACGCATCAAAATAAGTAGATAGAAAAGGATGTATTACCACAAGAGAAGATTGATTGCTTTGATGGGCTTAACGTCCCAAAACCATCATATGATTATGAGAGACGCCGTAGTGGAGGGCTCCGGAAATTTCGACCACCTGGGATTACAAGAGAAGATAGACAAACAAATTGTTTGTTGGTGATAATTCTTTTCTCAACCTTGCAGATTACCGGAGTAGTCGCTGTTGTAAAAACTAACCCACTAACCCGCCACTAACTCGCCAACCAACCCACTAAACAGGGTATCTAAAAACTCGATAATAATTGAATAGATACAGAATGAACGTCTTACATGCCTAAACTTCACTATAACGAACATGAATGCCGCTATACAGAGCGTGCAAAAACGCCTCTTTAAAGTGGCCCAGCAACACTTTTTGAGCATAGTCAGAAAACGCTGCCCATCGAGTAGAGGCTCCCGAGAACACGCGAGCCAAAAGCCAAAGCGCAGCACGTGTCCTAGAATTCACAATAAGTTATCTAGATCAGCAATATTTTGCTCTCTTGTCTCTCAACAATCGACGAAAACGCCAAACAATCACACGTAGATTGCCCATCTATCAGCTATTGGCTGATTTGAACATGGCTCTCTCAGTTGTTTCAGAGATCTCCGCGAGAGGACCTCGCTTGTTCACGCGTGTGCACCTGATCATACTGAAAAAGCCACGTATTCGAAGAAAAAGAAGTGTTCGAGGTCATGAGGCGAGCTTGACGTTTTTCTTTTTTTTTGTTTGCCCCTCCCATTCCTCCCTACTCAACGTCCAGTGAAAAGAGACCATGCGATCGCAGCGCGTGAAAAATCTTTAACTCTGCTCGCACTGGACGGATTCTTAAAAACTTTCGGCGTTGTTATCGTGAGTCAATACGCTTTTTCAGTAAAAACTAATTCTATGGTTTTTTTTTTAAGTGTTTCAGGTCTCCTTTAGGATTAGCCTTTTGAAGCATTTTCTGCCTTGCGGACAACTGTGGATCACGTTCATTGGGAATTCCAGCTGATTACTCCCGGCTACGTTAGGTAAAGGTGTACATGGTGTGTTGCTTTTTCAGCAAGTACATATTTCACAACAAATGACAACTCTCGGTTAGGGAGGATATAAGGGAACGTAGCTGCGAGTACTGTTCTTAAACGAATCTTTTGATGGTTTTCCAAATGCCTTATTTAGCGCGAAAAGGCATGCAGTAATAAATGCGGCGATGAAATACCTATTAGCAATTGTTTTGATATTGATACTGTCGATTTGTTTTCCCCGGTTTCACATTTTGAACTCTTGAAGTGTTTTAGAAAGGCATCCGCAGGGAAATGATGAACTTTCATTCATAAATATATGATGTCAGGTAATATCTTCATAGGAGTACTCCTTCTTTAATTCAACTTTTTTTTTATTTTTTTGGCAATAAGTTATACGTTCAAAAGTCTGGTTTTTGTATCGGCTCTTTTGTAGCACCAGTATTGTGAGACGTAGTTCGAAGTTATTTTATAGGGCTTTGAAAACTGTACTGAGCAGCATCGCAATTAGTGTTTTCAGGTATGTGGACGATTACCTTAGGCTCACTTTGTCAGCTTTCTTGGAAAAAAAACTGAGATAAGATTATAAAAATCTTCATTTCATATATTTTATTTCATTTCATTTATTCAACCTTAAGGGCCCGAAGGCATTACATAAGAGGCGGGGGGCGTACATCCAGGTTGTAACATCCAGCAATGTAACAATATGAGGGTACACACTGGTTACAGTGAATGAGCAAATAAAGAACACAAGCGGAATTAACACGCATAACAAAACAAAAAAAATATAACAGGCGCGAAATAAATTCTGGGAGTACAGTAAAACAACTATAAACGAAATAGTTATTGTGCTGTTAGGCCATTATATTTGAATTTTGAAAAAGAGTTAGTTTTTCGTGAAATGTTGAGCGGTCCCTGCAAGAAACAATGTTATCTGGCAGTGCATTCCAGAATGTTACGGCATGGGAGAAAAATGAGCTGCTTATCGCCGTCGTCCGGCATTTTATGGTCATAAGAAGGATTGATTGATTGATATGTGGGGTTTAACGTCCCAAAACCACTATATGATTATGAGAGACGCCGTAGTGGAGGGCTCCGGAAATTTAGACCACCTGGGGTTCTATAACGTGCACCCAAATCTGAGCACACGGGCCTACAACATTTCCGCCTTCATCGGAAATGCAGCCGCCGAAGCATGGAATCGAACCCGTGACCTGCGGGTCAGCAGCCAGATGGATGACGCATCTCGAGTTTTGGTCACACGTATGCCTTTCAGATATGCGAGTTTCTTTATGTCAGGTGATGCAGATCGCAGGTTACGTTGTAAGTAGCCTAATGTGCGGGACGCTTCAGAACGAATGGTTTCAATGTGTTTCACCCATAATAGTGATGACGTCAGATGAACTCCTAGATACTTGTAAGTACGCGTGTGATCAATGGGAACCGAATTAATGCAGTAGGTTTTATGTGAGGTGTTGTGTTTACGTGTGAAGGACATGACCTTGCATATAGCGAGGTTTAGGGGCCATTTTTCGCACCATAAATGGATGGTCTCAAGGTCGTGTTGTAGGATGATTGCGTCGTTAAAGAAGTGAAGGGGGTTATAAAGAACGCAGTCGTCTGCAAATAGGCGCAGCTGTGATTTAATGTTACTAGGAAGGTGATTCACGTATATAAGAAATAGTAGAGGTGATAAGCCGTTGCCCTGGGGAACACCGGAAGTGACGCTGGTAGGGGCTGATTAGAAATTTTTAGCAACGGTAAACTGAACGCGTCCTGTAAAGAAATGCTCGAGCCATTTTATAAGGTTTGGGGGGATACCAAGAGCGGATCATTTAATGAGCAGGTGCTTGTGGGGTACGCGATCGAAGGCCTTGGAGAAATCCAAGAAAATTGCATCTATTTGTACGTGATCATTCATTCGCAGTAGTATGTCATTAGTAAATTCAGCCAGTTGTGTTTTACAGGAGAGATATTTCCGGAAACCATGTTAAAAAGGTTAGAAAAAACTGATTAATTCTAGGTAAGATATAAGAGTTGATGCTATAATATGCTCGAGCATTTTAGATGGGACAGTAGTTCAGCTAATCGGGCGGTAGTTAGCCGGGCTTTCGCGCCGGCCTGCTTTAAAAATGGGGATTATTTTAGCTTTCTTCCAATCTTCTGGCAAGCTTCCTGTTTTTAAAGATTGGTTAAATATAGGGTACAAAAATTTGCTAGAATGTGCTATAGTGTTTTTTAATATTTTAGAAATGATGTCGTCACAGCCAGCCGAGGATGATATTTTAAGAGAGTGGATTAGGTTGCATACGCCATCCAGGTTGACTTGTATTTTAGGCATGGTCTCGGAAGAGAAGTCTGGTATAGGTTCCACGGGGCAGGTATTGGGTATGTGAAATACGGACGTGAAAAAGGTATTTAGAGCAGCAGCGGTTTCCTCGGAGCTTATCGATTCATCGTCAGAGTTGACAAGATTTATATGGTTAGTTTGCGGCTTCGCAGATATCACACGCCAGAATTTATTTGGGTTTGAACGAAGAGTTTAGATCAGGTCAGAAGAAAAAAATCTATCTTTGGCCGCAACAACTCACTTTTTGTATTGAAGTTCACACAGGTGGTGGAAATTCCATGCTTCAAGGCTATTATTGCATTTCGCTGTTCTATATAGACGTTTTTTTTTGCGTGAGCAAAGATTTTAAACTTTTAAAGAACCATGGGTTATTGGAGTCGGACTTCACAATTATTGTAGGGATATATTCAGATTTCAGGCTCAGTAATGACTTTTTATAAAGTTCCCAATTAGAGTTTACAGAGCGCGTTCTGCAGGATTTTTCAAATTTTATGCAAAAGCGAGCAAGTTCCTCGTTAATTAACTCAAAATGTTCCCTGTTGTAGTCAGTTATTAACTTAGTTGTAGGTACTCTTTTTTTAAGTGGAATTGAGAGGAAAATGTTAAGAAGGTTTTGATCACTAATTCCAGGAAGGACTGTGACACTCAATACGTCATCAGGGGAACTGGTGAGCAACACAACAAGAGTGTTATCACCTCGAGTAGGTGTGGTTATTGCTTGATGTAAAATAAAGTCAAGTACCCATTCCAGGTATTGTTTGCATGCGGACAATTGATTGGGTGCTGAAAGAAGAGGCCATTTGATAGCAGGATAGTTGAAGTTGCCAAAAAGAAAAATAGATGCGTCCGGAAATTTATCTTTTATGTTTGTAAGAGAACTGCGCAGGTAATTGCAAAAAAGTGGATGACTGTCTGGCGGTCTGTAACAAAACCCAAACACTGATTTTACAGAGCAGTTGTGCACGCAGACCCACGTTAGTTCTAGGTTAGTATCATGACAGATCAGCGAGGACGAGAGGTTGCTGTTGACTGCCACAAGAACACCTCCTCCTCTTCTATCCATTCGGTCATTGCGATATTGCGTGAAATTCGGGTTACAAGCCAAAACTTGATTGATTGATATGTGGGGTTTAACGTCCCAAAACCACTATATGATTATGAGAGACGCCGTAGTGGAGGGCTCCGGCAATTTAGACCACCTGGGGTTCTTTAACGTGCACCAAATCTGAGCACACCGGCCTACAACATTTCCGCCTCCATAAGAAATGCAGCCGCCACAGCCGGGATTCGAACTCGCGCCCTGCGGGTCAGCAGCCGAGTACCTTAGCTACTAGACCACCGCGGCGCGGCTACAAGCCAAAACTTCGGAATCTTCGATGTCGTTTGTTAACCAAGTCTCAGTAAGAAGAATTATGTCCGCGTCAGTGTCTGTGACGAAGCCATGTAGTTGATGACTTTTGGGAACAACACTTCTGATGTTTGTGAAACCAATGTTGGCATTCAAAAATGAAGACGGACGGTTTTTTGAACGGCACTGCTTATATGAACTGCGTCACTTGGCACCTGCTTGATTAGATTCGGGTGGACGTTAAAGAACCCCAGGTGGTCAAAATTTCCGGAGCCCTCCAATACGGCATCCCTCATAATCATGTGGGGGTTTTGGGAAGTTAAACCCCACAAATCAATCAATAGTACCTGGTTGATTTGTATAACGTGCGTCAGGAGGATTAGGTCGAAATGTGGAAGTATTTGCGCACTCTAGAACACTATCAGTTGTAATATTGTAGAAATATGTCTTGTTTTCAACATGCAGTTTGTCAAATGAAAGTTTGATGGCACACTTCTGCGGGCGTACGAGCTGTATCAACTTAGAGCTCGCTTGGCGAGTACTGGGAGCAAAATATTCTTTGATAACATAGTCTGTTCCTTTTAGTAGACGGCCGCAAGCAAGATTGTTTTCTTTGGTTTTGAAATGGCTTAGTTTTACTATAATAGGCCTCTTTTTTCTCGTTTTCAAATTCGCCTAAGCGGTGCGCACGTTCGATGGTGTTTGTGTCCAGTTATAGCTTCAAAGTTTCACTGCATAATTTTAGAATTTTCGTTTCAGATTCCTGCCATGTTTCTTTTTCTGCGTCACCGAGGCCAAGAAAAAGTAGATTTTTCTTGTGCATTTGGTTGTTGGTATCGTTTTTTGCAGCTTTTAGGACCTCGCAATCACGTTTAATTTGATTTGCCTCGCTCACAACTGGATCAAGATTTATTTTTGGGTGCTTGATTGCTAGAGCAGCTAGTCGGCCGCTAATATCTGTGACCATTTTGCTGTGTTCGAGTTGTGTGTTCTTTACTTCGTTGAGCTCGGTACGGATGCTACAATGGTTTTGTTCCAGCTTGCTTAGGGCTGCCAGAATTTCTGTTGTGGGACTGGGATTTTGCTGCACATCACCAGAAATGATAAATAACAGGTGACACAGTGTATCGTAAGCAAACGCAACAGTACTAGTACACAGGCGAATTCTACGGTACAAATCAGGGTCGTAGGGGCACGACACCGTGACAAGAAAACGGTTGTCGCATCGATACTCGGTTGCATGGCGGAGGTACCTAACCTGAAAGATTAGGCGTGGGGTGAACATTGTGTCGCTTTAGCTGTCGTGCCCCAAATGGCTGTCCGATGGATGCGCCTTATATAGCCTTGTGTCGAAGTGCAGAGTCGATGACGTCAATGCGCCCTGGGGTTGCCAGGCGAGGAGAGGAATCCAGGCTGGTTCCGGGTTACTTGAGGGAGTCGGTGAGTCCGCAGGCCATTCAGCAATGCAGTCGCCTGCCTTGCGAACATACAGTCTTGCGGGCTTTGTGGGTAGGTGCCGATGGAGGCGGAAATGTTGTAGGCCCGTGTACTCAGATTTGGGTGCACGTTAAAGAACCCCAGGTGGTCACAATTTTCGGAGCCCTCCACTATGGCGTCTCTCATAATCAAATGGTGGTTTTGGGACGTTAAACCCCACAAATCAATCAATTGTGCGTAGGTGCAGCAAAGGGCACGGACCGGGCGATAAGCAGCACATGGCAATCTGAAAGATTAGGCATGGGGTGAACATTGTGTCGCTTGCGTTGTCGTACCTTTGAACAAAAAGGGCATGGATTGCGTTTCACGCACGAGGTACGAAAGATATTATATTGCAGTTTCTCGATCTTGAGTTATCTTTTCGCGCAGATCACCTATGCTGCTCTTACCTTCCCCATTGAAAGAAAGCAATCCTAGATTACTCTTCTTCGCGTTGCAAAATAAATAATTGGTGTATTGTGATTAACATTTCTAATTCTGCTGTAACTACATTTGGTCACCATAAAATAGCCTCTGTAGTTTTCAAAAGAAATAATTAGGTTGCATGAGGCAGGCTTTCCATCTAATGTTCTAATTTTCACCGCTAAGATGGTATTGCGAAGGCAGAAAGGAAAAGAATGTCCCAACAAAGATGCAGATATTAGTTAGACTTAGTTCGCTGTAATTATGTATGTGCACGGGTTTTCACATAAGCCAAAAAAAGGGGAAATAAACTTTAACCTTGACGTTGTATTTTCCGCCATTGAAAAATCGCAGCGAATCTGTTCCATAATTGACCTCAAAATTGCAGAATCGCACGTACAGTCGGACGACGTCGCCGTCGAAAGTCTTCGCGTCGGACAGCGCCAACTTCAGGCAATAAGTCGACGCATAAGGAAAGATCGCCAGCTGCAGTTTCCAGCACGGCAAACACAGACGTTGGAAAAGAGCAAAGGGGCAGGCTAGTCTCTACAAAAGAGTGGCCTCCACTTACGCGTACACAACGCTCAGAAGAGCCGCAGCAGACGCCGTCTTCTTCAGAGCAAGCTGCTGCAATGGAGGACTTGCGGAACACATATCAGCAAGTAATAGCTCTTTTGCGACCCTAATTAACGCCATTCGCTTGTTGGTAAGCAACATGCACACACCGTCAGCAAGAAGTGCATTGCAATTACTGGACGCTTTGAGTCCAGTACTCGCAGCGCTTAACAATGCCTCACCAGCCACTGTCTTTCAGAGAAGAGGTCCGAAAGGCAGCGATTATTCAATGGAATGCCCGGGGACTGAGGTCGCGCATCGCCGATTTCTGTCGGTTCGTGTACACCAATAAGTTCTCCATCATTGTCATCTGCGAGCCAAATTTACAAAAAGAAATCAGACTTTCTGGTTATGAGTCATTCATGTCGTCTACAACTGCGAGCAATAGCAAAGTTCTGATGTTTATTCGCCGCTACCTCACCGACATCCATCATCCGGTGTCACCCCATGACGACAATCAATATATAAGTATAACAGTGAAAAGGAGACTTACCATCACGGTTGTGGGTGTCTACCTCTTCCGTCAAGCCGTTTCGAACCTACAAGACTACAAGGTATCCTGTCAGCAACTTCTCACCCATGCATTATAATTGGCGACTTCAACGCCCATCATACAATCTGGGGAAGTTCGAAGACCAATATTAAAGGAAGAAAGTTGGTGTCCTTCGCCTCCGAAAACCAACTTTTCTTCTTAAATGATGGCAGTCAAACGTTCCTATGTGGTTCAAGGTATAGCAGCTGCCTTGACCTGGCCTTTGTCTCACGAGGCCTCGTCAAACATGCTGAGTGGTTTCCAGACATAGAAACGCATGGAAGTGACCACATTCCCACTTACGTCAAAATCGAAGGATTGTCCCATGCTAAGGTACGCGATAGTGTTCAGAGAGTGGACTGGTTGAAATTACAGTCTCGCATGGAAGAGCAATGTGAGGCAAACATATCCCTCGGCATACAGGAGATAATTAAAAGCACAATACACGATACTACGTGTACCCTCACCAGCTCTCCCAAAGTAACGAAATTTGACACTGAGCTAGAACGACTTCGAGCAATCCGACGGCGTGCTGAACGAAGATACCGCCGCATGGAGGTAATAGAACACTTACGGATTGCTCGACGTATACAAAAAAAGATTCAGTGCTGGATAATTAAACTCGAGTCACAACGTTGGACTGTTTTTTGTGAGTCACTTGACCCACGAAAGCCTTTATCCCAATTGTGGAAGACGGTACGAGGTCTCCGCACAAAACCCACTCAGTGGTCACCATTCAGGGCTCTCACACTTTCTGAACAGAGACGCGGCATTGACGTTGCAGAAGATTTCTGTGCCAGGGTATCTGGGCCACTAGCAGTGCCCAACGGCCTATTGCCTTCGACTAACTGTCCACAAACACTGGATTCCCGCATGAATATGCTTTTTTCAATCGGGGAGCTCAGAGCAGTACTAGCTTTGTGTGGACGCACGTCGGCACCAGGGCTCGATAGAATTTCCTATAGGGCCTTGTGTTATGTGGGTGAACTCACGAGAATCCTCCTTTTGGAGTTGTACAACAAATTTGTCCACAAACGCATGAACCCGCATGGATTTTCGGAGTTGTACAGTAACTGTCCACAAACACTGGATTACTGCATGGATATGTTTTTTTTAATCGGGGAGCTCAGAGCAGCACTGGCTTTGTGTGGACGGACGTCGGCACCAGGGTCCGATAAAATTTCTTATAAGGTCTTGTGTCATCTGGGTGAACGCGCGAGAATCCTCCTTTTGGAGTTGTACAACAAATCCTGGCAAGATGGAACGCTCCCGACAAGCTGGAAGACAAGTCGCCTTGTTCCATTTTTGAAACCAGGCAAGTCACCGTTGGAGCTCTAGCCAATGCGATCGTCCGATCGCATTGGCTAGTTGTGTAGGCAAAGTTATGGAGAGGATAATCCTGGAACGCCTGGAGTGGTTCTTGGAGTGTAACAACATCTACCCAGATGCCATGGCAGGTTTTAGGCGTGGTCGAGCATCGATTGACAACGTAGTTGACCTGGTCACTTACGTCAAACACGAGAAAAGCCGTAAGCATCTCTGCGCATCTTTGTTCCTAGACGTTAAAGGGGCGTATGACAACGTTACGCATGAAGCTGTTCTCACCACTCTCGATGATATGGGAGTAGGTGGTCGGATGTATCGCTGGATAAGTAGTTATTTGTCAATGCGATCCTTCTTTGTCAGCACGGAAGACGGTCCAACCTCTCCACATTACAGCCACCGTGACGTCCCCCAGGGTGGTGTACTCAGCCCTGTGTTGTTCAATCTTACGTTAATTGCTCCCACTGAGCATCTGCCAAGCACGGTCAGGCTATCAATGTACGCAGATGATATCTGTGTACATTGATAGGCATTGGCTGTAACACGCCTGCAGTTGCGAGGGAGAATTGAAAAAGCTGCCACTGAAACATTACGCTACCTACAAAATGGAGGCCTGGAAATTTCTTCTGAGAAATGCGCCCTCGTAGCTTTTACACGAAAGCCTATGGATATGTACACCAAAAGCATCAATGGTAAAACTGTAATGTACGTTCGATCGCACAAGTTTTTGGGCGTCATAATTGACAGGAACCTCTCATGAAGCGATCACGTTTTGTACATGAAGAAACGGTTAATGGAAATCTGTAATATACTGAAGTTCTTTGCAGGGAAGACTTGGGGAATGTCTCTCAGTGCAATGCTACAGCTGTACAGAGTACTTTTTTTTGTTTTCTGCGGTAGAGTTTACCGGCATTGACCAATGCAAGCAAAACAAGCCTTCGAACGCTACAGATTGTTCAGTCGCAGGCACTCCGGATTTGCCTCGGCTTGCCTCGTAGTGCGTCGACAATGGCTGCTATAGCTATCGCCAGTGACCACCTCATCACGACACATATCGACGTTGAGGCACTCAGGACACATATAAGGCATATTTCTCGGACACGCTGCCACCACCTAGCCTCTTTAACAGCAGAAAGACCACGTTCGTCATTTTGCCAAACGGTCACTACATATCGCGATTCTTTGCCAACATGCTTCACACCCGCCGCCCGGCCTTCGACTACTCCCTAGTGCCTGACTCAGGCTAACCTCAGGCTAACTATACTTGGCATCCAGAAAAAAGCAGACATGTCGTCACCTGCTCTTAGACAGCTTGCTCTGCTCTTGTTATACGAGACTTATCAAGGCTGTATACACGTATACACCGACGGCTCTGTTTTACAGAAGAGTTCAACGGCATCATTTGTTATACCGATAAAAGACACGACAAGAAAATTCAAGACCTCCCACCTTACGACATCAACAGGAGCAGAGCTCACAGCTCTTCGTGCCGCATTGCAATGCATCAACGGCCAACAGCCACAAAAATGGACAATTTTCAGTGACTCAAAGGTGGCACTGCAATCCCTATTATCACCTTTACGCCACGACCCGTACGAACAGCTGGTGTTTGAGATTGCAGAAAAGACTCACCAACTCACTGAGGAAGGACATGAAATAGCCTTTCAATGGTTCCTAATTCATTGTGGAATAATTGGCGATGAATGGGCCGATCGAGTTGCCCGTTCTGCCCATACTGAAAGCGATGAAATATCAATTCTGTTTTCCAGAACTGACGCTGCACTGAAACTCCACATGCTTGCTCGCAAGCGCACCTCGTCACAATGAAACAAGTCACATTTCATCCATGCACGGTTAGGTACTTAGGACCCAACTCAGTCATCAAATTTCTCCGGAATTACGCCGATGAGACGCTACTATGCTGTGCAGATTATGATTGGGCGTCACATTTACCAATGCGTACGCGTTCCGCATACGAATGGCTAACACTGCTGCATGCGACCATTGTGGCAGTGATGAAAGAACTTTGCACATTCTGTGTGAATGCCCACAATACTGCTCGAAGAGACAGTCACTCTGGAATGCACTAGATGAACTGGACAACCAGCCTCTTTCGGAAGAAAGAATCCTGCGCTGCCGACAGGATTTTATGTCACAGAAGAAGGCTGTGAAGGCGCTCCGGCGCGTCTTGCGTTCAACCGGCCTGTGCAAACGACTGTGATCGGAACTCCTTGAATGTGTGCGCATGTGGCTTTTCTTTTAATTTATTTTTTATCTCTCTATGTCTATCCTCTTTCCGACCATTTTCCCCACCCCGGTACAGGGTAACAAACCAGTTCGTCTAGGTTAGCCTAAATGTCTCTTCTTTTTATTTATTTCTCTCTTTTATTCAATTATAAACTGGGTATTCTTGTATTCAAGTGTCTGAACGGTTTCATAACAGCGGGTGCCTCGCATAAATGTTGATTGGTAAACTCTAATGCAACGAGGTTGGCCTCAAACTACATTTTTTTACTTCCACATACGCGCACTAACTACGTAAACATACTGCCATATTTCCTGCTAATAAATTTTGGAACTCAATTCTACTATGCACTAAACAATGGCCTTTGAACACTTTTAAAAAGAACTTAATCGTCTCATTGCGCAATCATAACTAATCTGTAGATCTATATTGGTGTTCTCTTACATTTGGAGCTATTAACGTGTGATTTATTTTCACTATATTACTCATGAAAGTTTGAATCGTCAGTTTATATGTATCGTTAATTAAAGTCACTTTTGTTCAATATGCTACTGCCATTTTTTGGGTGTTTGAGTTTTTTTCCATAGCCATGTATAAATACTGAAGCTTTTTTTTTCGCTGCGATTTTGACTCGAATTTGTATTGCATACTTGCGTTGTTTTTATTCCTTACTTGCCACCTTTAGTTGCCACTTCGTTGTACTTACCAACATGTATACTTCTTACAAGAGATTTCCTTTCACTCTTGTGGTTTGGAGTCTCCTTCTCTATAAGCTAACTTCAATGCGTTTATATATTTTGCAAGAAGTAAAGATTTCTTGATTGATTGATCAATTGATTGTTTGATTGATTGAGTGATTGAGTGATCAACCATTCTACATACTCTTCAAAACTATTCTCTGCTCCTCCGGAGTGACCAGTCGATTCTTAGAGATCAAATAACTGAACTATTTGAGAAAACATGTATTCTTGACTGACCGAGCCACTCTTGGATGAACCGCATCACTTCTCCACTGACTGACTGTCTGACCCGCAGTCACCGCTTGCTTATATCAGCTCAAGCATGTGTTCGGAAAGCTTCTACAGTATTCGTCTGTGCGTAGTATAGCGAAATCTCGGCAAAAAGATAGATCTTCTCGCGGGTTTGTAGAATAATATTTTAGCGTTTTGATTACTCATATTCTCCTAATGTGGCATGTGCGTTAGCCTACTTTGGTGGCATCTTCTGTGAAACGGATAGGGTAGCACTTTCATCTCCTTCTGATACTTTTTTATTGGCATTCCTTAGTTGAGGGAACTATTGGTGCCATGATTTCATGTGCTCTGAAAGTGGCAGCGGTCGACAGATTGTGACAATGTTTTAAATAGAATACGCACTAATGAGTGAATTTGCCTTTGCTGCGAGTCAGTATGCTCCCTAAACAGAAAATCTGTCTGAGTGAACCAGGACACCAGTGAGGCGTCGTCAATGCAAGTCCATTCATTCAGTTCAGCCGGTCGGTCGGTCGGTCGGTCGGTGAAGGTTGTTCATAAATTGTCCTGAGTAGCTGATGTACCTCTATAGAGACGGTCGGCTGCGAGCCACACTTTAGTGTAGACAGGGAGCGCGAGTCCCTCCCTAAAACGGCGGGTCTTTCGGACAGCCAGATTCGAACCTCTCGGTCCGAGCTGGTTATCGACATCTTCCAATAGTCCTCCGCTCTTAAAGCTCGTGAACAGGCAGTGCCGTGCACTACAAGAACACGGGGACTAGCTGTTGTATCGGTAGCTGTGTCACAGACAGGCTGTCCACTGTGCCCGCGTGAAATTATCTTCTCAGTTCCCTTCCTCCTTCCCCCACCCCACCAGAATATTTTATTAATACACCACTGCGGATAATAAACATCAATTTTTGTCTGTTCTCGAAGCATACGAACGTATGTTCCTTTCGTGCCGTGACCAGTAGGCCGCGGTGACATAATAGTGGTGACGAGTCGCATCGACACCCACGAAGTCAACGCATAGCCTGACACTCGGACCTCGCAGACAGCTGTGCCGACGATGTCCATGGCTTTCCAGATGCTTCTGAGTTTTGACGACAGCAAAGATAAGTGGAACCCGTATTCGACCAAAGTAGAAGCTTACTTCTAAGCAAACGGCATTTCGGAATCAACAAAGAAGAGAGCACTTCCTATGACCACGCTGAGCACGCAGACTGTTAAAAATCTTGCCGGAAGAGTTGCTCTCCGAAACTCAATTACCTTTTATTTATTTATTTCAATACCCTCAGGGCCCGAGGGCATTAGAGAGGGGAGTGGGCTACACAACATAATGAAAATGCAGAAAATTGATGGCTACATGGATCAGTGGAGGAAAGCAACAAGAAATAATGCACATTATAAGAACAAAACCAGGTATTAAAGAGCTACAAAGTTTAACAGGTCTACTGAAAAATGTAAATACTATATTCCTAAAAATTATGGTGACAGGTTAGTTACAGCAGCCTTAAACATAGATATATTAAACATCTCCACTACAGATCGGGGAAGGTGATTCCAACTTGCTGACGTACGGGGGATGAATGAATTGTAAAAATGGTAGGTGTGGCATGTGGGAATGCCAACCTTATGACGATGGTCGATGTGAGTGGATACGTAAGAAAAAGGGGTTATCAATTTATTCTTAAGGACTGAATTGTGGTAATATATCTTGTGAAACAGGCGGAGGCGAGATATTTCTCTACGTTGTGAGAGCAGAGGTAATGATAAAATGTCTTCATAAAAGTGACTTTGGAGGTGCGATGATAGTTGGAAAGAATGATACGAGCAGCCCGACTCTGGATGGATTCAAGCCTATGAAAGAGTGTTTCTTGGCTAGAGTCCCACACAGATGCAGCATATTCTATTTTGGAACGTACTAATGATTTATACAGAAGTAATTTTACTGTAAAGGAAGAGAGATGAAAATTATGACGTATAAAGCCCTTGACCCTGACTTACAATGAAGTTACGAAAACCTCGAATGAGTACTGTGACCCCAAGCGCAACGAAATTGCAGAGAGCTACAAGTTCTTCAGCCGCTCACAATTGGATGGTGAATGGGTTCGCGCGTTTCTCCTCGAGATCCGCCGCATTTCAGACAACTGCAACTTTGGCAGTTCCCTTGACAAACTGATCCGTGACAGAATTGTTTGCGGTGTACGCTCAAGTGCAGTAAGAAAACAGCAGCTAGCGAAGAAAGAGCACACGCTAGAAGAAGCCGAAGCAATAGTAGCATCTGTCGAAGACGCAGAAGACAATGTGCGAAGCATTGCAGCAGAAGCAACACCACTCTTGAAAATGCAGGCATGTCGACAAACACCTTTCAGAGAAAGAGCTGAAATCGCAGGTGGCCGTGAGTGCGGAAGATGTCGAAGTTCAAACACGGTGCTGACAGCTGCAGCTGGATCAACGCGTGTTGTTATCACTGTGGTCAACGCGGGCATAGTGCAAGAATGTGTTCCAGCCGCCAAAGCAAGGTCCACTGCGCCAGGCCTACTCTGAAAAGCATTAACTTGTGCCAGGAACAACATCGGAAGAATACAATGCGAATGCTCATATCGGGACGTTACTGTGAAAACGAAAAAACAGGCTCGTGCCACTGATTCACCATGCGTTCAATTGGGCCGGTGTGGAGCTGGCAATAGAGGTGGACACAGGATCTCTTGTGTGCGTCGTAGCCAGGAATCTTTTCGACGAACATCACTAGCACTGGCCGAAGTTGATACCTTCACAGCTTAGCATTTCATGCTATGCGGGAAAACTTCTGGTACAAGGTGAACTTGAACTGGTGGTTACGTGCGGATGCGTCGCTGTGAAATGCGAGCTGGTAGTACTAGACTGCGCTGGAGCAAGTCTATGTTGATGAGACCTCATAAAAATGCTGGACAAGGCTGAAGTTTCAGTACTGCAAGCTGGAAGAGGGGTGGCACCAGGCACAGTGCAAGCCATCAGCCACGACAACACTCGCGCCGAATACACAGATGTCTTCTCAGAGAAATTGAGACTGATCAAATGGCCCCCAGCTAGCTTGTTGCTGAGGGATGGCGCTGTTCCAAAAATTTGTAGGGCAATATCACTTCTATATGCCATTCAGGACAAAGTGCCTCAAGAGTTGAAATGCGTGGTGTGACTTGGCATTATATCACCAGTGAAACATTCGAAGAGGGCGACGCCCATAGTGCGCGTAATTAAAAAGGACGGTACAGTTTGTATTTTTGGGTATTTTAAAGCCACGTTGAACCAAGCTTGCCAGACAGAGCAATATCTTCTTCCGATGATTCAGGACATGTTTGCGTCATTAGGGAAAGGAGAGGTGTTCAGTACACTAGACCTAAAGGATGCCTACAACCAGGTGCCATTGGACGAGGGTATACGCAAGCTGTGCGTATTTAACAAGCATCTGGGGGACTTTTGTTGAAACAGGCTGCCATTCGGCATTTCATCGGCTCCGGTCATAATTCAAAGAAAAATGGATACCATGCTGGCCGGTCTTCCTGGAGTGCAAGAGTACTTAGACGATGTACTTGTGTCTGAAAAAGCAGCCGACTGCGAAGCCCAGCTGAAAGCAGTTTTGCGGCGCTTTCGCAAACTTGGTGTAAAGCTGAAGTACGACAAAGGCACTTTCAGCCAAGAATCCGTAACCTATCTGGGACACCGGATAGACAAACGTGGACTGCATTCCACCGAGAAGAATGTGGAAGCTATCGTGAAAGCGCCGAGCCCAAGTAATGTGAGCGAGTCGCGGTTGTTTGTCGGCACGTTGACATTTTATTCCAGATTCTTACCAAACATGTCAACAACGTTATCGCCTTTGTATTAGCTGCTGAAAAATTGCATGATAGCCGTGGAAGCACCCACAGGAGACAGCATTTGTCCAAGCCAAACAATGTCCGAAGGACGCAGAAGTAATGGCTCATTCTGTTTTATTAAAAGAACTGAAATTGGTATGTGATGCCTCACCACATAATATTGGTGCAGCGTTGTTCAACGCAGAAGGCACCGCTCGTCGACCGATCAGATTTCACTCAAGAACTCTTACGAAAGCCGAAAGGAACTACTGGCGATTGAAGCGTGAGGCGCTGGCACTAGTTTTTGGTTTCACTACGTTCCGGGACAACCTCTTCGGTCATGAATTCACACTAATTAGAGACCACCAACCAGTCGTGGAACTTCTCAGGTTCGACCACCCAACGCCTGCTATGGCAGCAGCCCACATTCAACGGTGGGCACTTTATCTCGGCGGTTACTGCTACAAGCTTCAGTACACCCCCAGAAAGCAAACACGGAATTCAGACGCCCTCAGCAGGCTCCTACTACCATTTTGTGGCCACGCTGTCGCGCCGCAAGAGTAAGTCTTTTGTTTGCATATCCTGGATGAAGGCACAGTAATGCCGCGGCAACTACGACACCTGACAGCCCACGACACGACACTCGCGCGCATCAAGCAATACGTGCTACACGGTTTGCCCAGAAGAGCCGAAAGTATGAAAGCAGACATGAATGCATTTTTTAACCGTCGACTTGAATTGTCCTTGTCACATGAGTTAGTTTATTGGGGCCCCCGAGTTAGTGCGCCCGCTGGGGCGTGGAGACGTTTACTGCAGCTCGTGCATGAAAATCACCAAGGGTCGTCAGCGATGAAGTCTATAGCACGATCATTGTTTTGGTGGCCGGGCCTGAACAGAGAAATCGAGAGATTGTGAGCGACATGCAAGAACTGCATTGACAACTTACCCATGCCTCTAATCGCAGCACCAGCAAGCTGGCCACAAACACTCGAGACGCGGTCACGTATTCACGTGGATTTTGCCGGACCGATTGAAGGGATGATGGTTCTCTTTGTAATTGATTCCCACACAAAGTGGATAGAAGCTTACATCCCTCTCAAGCAAGCTAACATGACTGCTACAGTCAGCTGTTTACGACACATATTCAGTCGGTTTGGCGTGCCCCAAACGATTGTCTCCGATAACAGGACGCAATTCATTAGCCGGGAGTTTGCAACGTTCGTCTAGAAAAACAACATCTCGCACGTTAGGACAGCCCCGTCCCATCACAATCTAAGGGGGCTGCGAATGAGGCATATGAACTGTGAAAGATGGGCTTCGGAAGATGAAGGGAGGAAAATTGAAGAACAGACTGATACGACTGTTATTTCGCTGCAGAAGAACGCCCCAGGAAAATGGGAAGTCGCCTATAGAAACGCATCTAGGCTCACAGAACAGATTGCGTCTGGATACCTGTTTTGCATACTACAGTGGAGTAGCACCATGTGAAAGGCAGAAACGGATGCCTCAGGTAAACAGCCGGGTGCACGTGCGCAACTATGGGGCCAGACGCAAATAGATAACAGGAGAAGTTATATCTACACCTCAAACACGAATGGTGACCGTAGAGACACCTGTGGTGATGATCTGACGGCATGTCGATCAAGTCCACCGGCAGCCTGTGGAAGAGCAATCACGGGTCCAGGCGGAACTTGTGTGCTCGGACAATCCACCAGTCAGCCCAGAAGAATCGGCGCCACATCCTGACACAATCCTGAGAAGATGGTTGAGTTCCCAAAGTGTAGACCCAGATGATTCTGCCCCTGAATTAGTTTTGACACGTCAGTCGATCGAAGCTGAAGTCTAAGTGAACCAGGTCAAGGGATACGACGCTTTACGCAAACATGGAAGCCGATGGATCGCTTTCATTTTTAAAAGGAAGAAGTGTTGTATCGGTAGCTGTGTCACAGACTCGCTGTCCACTGCGCACGCGTGAAAATTTCTTCTCTAATCTCTCGGTCCTGTCGCCCACTCCCACCACGATCTTTTATTAACACACTACTGCAGATAATAAACGCACTTCCTTTGCCCGTTCTCGAAGCGTGTGAAGGTTTGTTCCTTTCGTGCCGTGCCCAGCAGGCCACGGCGACATTACACTAACGTTCAAAGCCTCTGATCGCATTGACGGCAGTGGGGCTTTATGCAACGAATGAACTTTTAGCGTACTAAGGGTGATAGGTAAGTACCAGTTTGCAGCACTCTTAAGGTGAATGAATGGGTCGTCTGGTGTTGCAGGTGCGAGAGCGGTAACCTACACCTGGACATCTGATAGTGTCTACATTTTTCATTGAAACAGGCTAGGAAATCAAGATTCAAAAACTGTCCCCTATTTAGACGTCGATTGCCTGTCATGGTGGGAATTTTCGCGTAAATGAAATTGAGTGACCTCATAAGTACTGTAGACAATAGGATGGACATCCTTGGAGTTTAAGCTTTTAGTAAGGATATGCACGGCCTGCACACATGCTGAAGCGTGATATCTGAAAGACTTGTCGTTAGAGGCTTGCCGTGAAGGTTGGCCACCACAGCCATGAACTGGCTGTGCCGTCATACTGTACTGTGTACGCCAAATGTTCAAGGCTGGAAGCAGCAGAAGTGAGGAGCGACCTACCTCCAGTTACCCGGCAGCCTACATTGTGAAGAGGTCGAAAGTTTCTAATAAAGTATGAGACCATAACCTGTGGCCTTAATTAATGAGGAAATTATATATTTTTTGTTTCCTACGAAATTGAGCTCGCAGCACTCAAACTTAAAGGTGCAGCTGCCAGCTTTGAAAGATGACATTCTGGCACCCTGTGTCTTTTTTTGCGCTTGTGCAATCTGTTTAAATGCAGTATGCATTTTAAAGGCCAATATTTTCCCTCATTAGTGTTGTTCAGAAGGCCCAAGACCTTCTTAATGCATTTATAAAATTGCATGCGTTTTTTTCTCATTCGTTTTTATCCTACTTGCACACTGCGGCGAAGTAATTCATGCGACTCGTACGAAAGGCGCTGAACAGCGTCGTGAGCTTGGCCTTATAAATCCCGCAGCGGCTTAGATACCCGAAGTATGTAAAATTGACAATGCTCTCCACTTTCGCCCAAGTACGGATCGAAGTATGAGAGTAACGACCGTGTTCCTCCATGAACATGACAATTGCCCGTATTTTGTGAACTCGGAAAATAACCAGCCCTGACCATGCGCGAGCTCCGATCCTTTTTCATTCAGGGATAAGTGATGTGGTAGTGAATTTACCGTTTTTTGCTATGTGCGCAGAAGGAGCGCTCGTTTTGCAGTCAAAAAGTGAAGCCGTGCTATCCAGAAACTCCAACGTACTACATCTGAGTGCCTGCTCGAGTAAACTTTCAACGTCAATGTGTCTAGCTCCAGTGCACCTTATAGTAATGTCGTCCTCATACAGCGCATGGGCAATGCGGTCGATACAAGCTAGCTGAAGCAATAGTTTTTTTATTACGAGTTTAATTTCTTAGTGGTGAAATCGGTAATCCGTGAAGGGTTCCCCCGGGTCCAAGACGAAATTCACTGAGCACAGGCCCGCGAGCTAAATTGTGGCAATGTGATGCCTGAGGAACAAGCGGATGAACACACAGACTGAATCTCAACTATGAGTTATATTACAGTACGTTAACACATGAAATGTTATTGAACTTTTCTCGAGATCAAGTACCATACCACCACGAACGTCGATGGTGTGTATGTCTTGAAATTGAGAGTTGATTATTGTCATAATGTCTTCCGTATACATTGGCATCAGTGCAAGCGCTTGATGTCCACTATGGCAGGTTCAGGTCCAGCCACCACAAGTTACTATTTTCTATCAAGAAAGATTGTGTTTTCTTCTACTCGGCCCAATTTCAGCACGAATTCAGTTCGTGCACCATAGTGCGTAAAAGGCTTTCAGGCATTGAATGTAGCTCAGTAATGCAATAAAAGCGCTAAATGTGAACAAATGCTCGCTTTCGTAGACTACATCGCGTGCGCGCCGCATGCAGGCACTCTCGACAGCTTGAACACCAAGTGACTACAGGACCGCCGCCACGATCGCAAAGCGCCACGTCACTGGCCCCACATCACTCCGAGATGCGGGGCCACCGCTTCGTTCGTTGCGCTGCCACGGCCACTGCTGTAACGAAAGCGCACGTATCTCGAGCACCAGGTGGGTTACGAATGTCTGGACTCTTTAAGCATGCTCTTTCACCTTGCAACGCAAACACGTAAACGCGATGTAGAAGGGCTGCGTTTAAAGTTGGCTGCGTATGTTACAAGGGTAGGATAAAAAATGTAGATTAATTGTGAAACCTTGTTGTCGTGTTTAACTTTGCAAGCCTCGCTCCCTGCGGTAATTAGGTACATGGCTGAATCACTAGAATGTAACCAGGAAAATGATGGAGCCCTTAAGGCATTGCTTATTGTGCCAATATAATTGATACACGGATCTAACGTTAACAATCGACCTTTTCGATCAAGCTCGTGATCAGAGAGAGGAAGACGAAGAAAAAGTCATCCTGTTGACGTCCGTGCGTGTTCCACGTCAGGGACGTCCTTCTCATCTAGCCATGGCGCCATCGACGTTGTGCACGCCTACGAAGGCGCAGGCCATCGACGTTGTCGTCCCTGCGGGTACTAGTCCGGAGACCGTCGTCGACGCCACGGCCTCAATAGTTGGCCTCTTAGAGGTACACTGCGTTCAGAACACGGGAGGCATGAACTTCCAAGTAACTGTCAAGAGCATGGCTTCCATGACTCTCATCGTCGACGCTGGCTACCTGACCATCGATGGCGAGCGTATCCCTCTCGTTCCCGTCGGCCCGCAGGTAACTAACGTCGCCTGCCTGTTTTTACCAGCCTTCATCTCCAACAAGGTACTCGTCTAGGCTTTGTCCTCATACGGCAAGGTATTGACTGTGACCGCTGGCGTCATGAGCGCAAGACGCGGAGTTCTCACAGGCACACGCTATGTCTGGATGGAAATGAGTCACACAAATCTCGTCCCTAACTATCTTCGCGTTTCTAGTCATCGAGTCACATTCGACTACCACGGTCTGCAACGTGTTTGTCGTCGGGGTGGCTCTAATGGTCATTATCGAGCACAGTGCACAGCACCATTTTGTGGTCGCTGTGGTGTGTACGGACAGGAAAGCGAAGGTTGCGACCGCCCCTGCCGACGTTGTGGAGATAACCACCCTAACACCGTCTGCCCTGCGCGTCGTTCATATTCTGATGCTATTTCGGGGACCTTTCCTGCCCTACCGTCCATGTCTCCAACGGCACCAGATGAACGAGAACCCGGAGCTGTACTTTCGATTCTGAGAGCTCCGTTAAACGATGAAGAAGTGTGCAGCTTAGCCAAACCGAGCACGCCACGTCTGCCAATCTCAGCGATAGAAACAGCCACCGCGATTGACCTCGAGTCTGTCCCAGGCAAACATGTCATGCCATGTTCGACGTCTGCGCAAGCCGAGAAAGAAACGCTGGTAGGCACCGAGGCACCGGTCTCATCGTTAAACCTAGCAGCTGAGTGCCCGAAACACGCCGACGTTGCGAGATCTACGGGAGCTGGTGTCTCGCCAGGAGCAAAATTATAACCGAATGAGCAAAGCCCATTGAATAATTACGAAAGCCAGGCTCGTGACTTCCTTGAACAAGTAGCAAGACGCCATGGGAGTTCTTTACTGACGCGTCTCGACAAGCAATCCTTGATCAAGGTCGTCGGAGGTGGCGACAACGTTAACGCTGCAGCCCTACCACCATCTGATTCGTCAGACAGCAGCTGCAGTCTCGTAGTCGACAGTAGCATCGGACTCCCTTCTAGCCCAGACGGATGTGACGTGGAAATGGAAGCCCCGCGAGAGGTCAAGCGTGCTCACAAGTCTGGCACCAGCTCGGACGCCACCCAAGATAGCCGCTCCGAGTTCCAGCATCCGAAGAAACCTCGACCCTCTTTTAGAGGGTCGAATTGTGCTTTGTAGTGTACGTACTTCAGTTCCCCCGGACAAATCCCCGGGGTATACCGAATCGAAAAACATGACAAGGTCAGTCACCCACCATTTTTCAATATGGCTGACATCCTGAAAATCCTTTCTTTAAATGTTCAAGGGTTCCGTAACCCTGTAAAACAAGCCGAGGTAATCAGCATAGCCCGCGCAGAACATTGCGATGTTTTGTGTTTACAAAAAGCAAATTTTTTCTCCATTGGCCACGTTCGTGCATTCAAGCGCGCATTTAATTTAGACTGTTATTTTTCCTTCGCGACAGCTCGCTTCTCTAGAGTTGGAATTATTATTTTTAACGGTGCTCCTCTGCGCAATCATCATGTTTTCTATGACGGGTTTGGACGAGTATGGGGTTTTGACTGCGTACTATCATCCTCCAAGCTGCGTGTTTTGTGTATTTATGGGCCAGCTCAAGCAGCGATGTCTAACAATTTTTTCCATGACCTGGACGTGCATTTTCTAGACGTTCGTCATGCCATACTCACTGGAGACTTTAATTGTGTATTAGACACGCGAGCTGACGTGCAAGGTCCAGGATGGGGTTGCTCTGATTGGAACGCGCGAGAGCTGCGTCGCCTAGTGCAACATTTCTCTTTGATAGATACGTACAGACTAGTGCATGGACCACAGTAGGCCTGGACTTGGCGGCGTAGCACGTCGTCTAGTCGTTTGGATCGTTTCTATGTGCCGAGCACGCTAGCTTCTTACGTATCGCACTCTGATGTAGTAACATTACCATCATCGCCTGTTTATATATCAGACCACGGACCAGTGACGCTCGAGGCTCACTTTCCCTTTTCATCATCAGTGAAACCTTGGCGTCTTGACATCCGCATTCTGCACGAGCGCGTACACGCTCCAGTTTATCTAGAATCTTGCACGCCTCTCTTTTGGGATGCGGTCCAGAGGTGTGGGACGCGCTCAAGACACAGTGGCGTTTACACTGCTCAGTAGCAGGGCAGGCCCTTAGACTTTGTACGTCCGAAGAACTAGTGGACACTGCCACAAAGCTGCGCATTGCTCTTCGGATTGATCGACTAACTCCCTTGATGCGCGCGTGGCAGCGAGAGTAAAGGGGTCGTTTTCAACGCCTCATTGCAGCTTCGTCATTGACGGTGGCTGCTTGGCGTTGCAGACGTAATCCTTGTGCTCACCCTGAGGTTCTACGGTTTTCGAAAAGCTCGCTTCTCAACCCGTCGAGTCGACTAGGAACTACGGCTGCAAGATTCTTACACACTGCGTTGCCGCCGACATGTGATCAATCAGTTTTCCTAGCTGACTTTGCCAACATGGCTCGTACAACAATGTCATCACATCGCGGTATCACCGAGACAGCCACAATGTTAAGTAGGCTCCCTCAAATTTCATCTGAAGTAGCTGAAGAACTGTGCACAAGTCCGTTAGCTGACGAAGCGAAAGAGGCACTGTCTTCCATGAAGCGTGGCTCGGCCCCCGGGCCAGATGGGTTGCCTGTTGAGTCTTATTTACCGTTTTGAGACGACATTGGTGCTCTTTTCACCCCTGTTATTTGCCGCTGTTTCGAGAACTTTGATTTTCCTGATAGCGTTCGCGATGATATAATTGTTTTAATATCTAAACATGACCCCTCATCGCTTCGCCCAGAGGAGTGGCGACCAATAACGCTTCTCAACGTTGATTATAAAACTTTCGCGGCAGTTATCACTCGGCGTTTGAGAAGCCTGATGCCCTCCTTAATAGGTCATCAATAGGCGTGTTCTATTCCTGGAAGAGAAATTCACAGTCTCTCCTTTGTTACGCATGATATAGTTGCGTACACGTTAACAAGATCAGCTCAGGGACTCTTGGTTTCACTTGACCAGGAAAAGGCATTCGATCGCCTCGAACCAAGCTTTATATTCAGCGTAATGGCAGCATTTGGCTTCTCACAAAACTTCGTTGAGCTTCTCAGAAACGCCTACCGAAATATACGCAGCACGTTATTTCTTGATGGTTTAGAGAGTGCGCCATTTCCGGTTACCCGTGGTGTTCGCCAGGGGTGTCCTTTATCCCCTGCAATTTTTGTACTCAGCCTCGAACCATTCCTTCAATTGCTAATCGCTGATCATTACGTTAAAGGCCTTTCTCTTCCAGGTAGTGGTACCACAACAGTGACAGCATTTGCTGATGACATCACGTTGTATTTGAAGAATGAGGACAGTTTATCCCGTAGCCTACGACTTTTTACTACGTATGGCAGGATTTCAGGTGCTGCGTTAATTTTGTCCAAATGTCGATATTCATTCATTGGTTTCCCAGAAGCATGTCTAAGTTCCTTTTTCAGTCTTCAAAAAAGTGACTCTATTCGCATTCTGGGGCTTGATTATACTTGCTAAGGAATATCAGCCTCCTTGTGGAATTCAGTAGTCGAAGATGTAAAACTACACATCCGGGAAGCACAAGAGTATGATTTACTGATGCTCGAAAGAAGGTATTTAGCACAGACGGTGTTTTGCGGCCTTGCATGGTACATATCTCATGCCTTATAGCCCCCATTACGAATCACCAGGTCGTTGCAATCCCTCATTTGCTCTTTTTTCTGGTGAGGTGGAACAAAGCTGGTTTGCCGAGCAGCTCTTGGCCAACCGAGAAACTGCGGTGGGTTCGAATTCCCATCCGTCTCTGTTCGCTGCCGGCTGCTTGCCCTATGATTCTTACTTCGGTTGTTGCATAGTGATCAGCGCCCCGCGCGTGATCTTGCCTGCTATTTCTTAGGCACCAAGTTACACTATTTACTACCAGATTCAAGGCTTAATTCTGCACCGCAAACACTTGACGTGCCAGCATTTTACTCAACGGCAGTATCATTTTATCGACACGCGCAGCAGGTTTGTTCCGATGTGGACATTCTTGAAAGCCGCATTGTAAATACAACGGCGGCTCTTCTGCTTCCTCTGGTTCCTCCAGCCCGTCTAGCACAATCGAGACGTGTCTCGTGGAGCGCGATAACGGCATCGTTTTTGCCTGGTCACCTCCGTGATTTTATGTGGCGTCTTGGATGGAGAGTATTTCCAACACGGGACAGACTGGAGGGGTGGGGCATGGTCCCATCTTCCGCTTGTCCTAGCTGCCCGTTACAGGAGTCTAACCAGCATATGCTGCAGCAACGTGTCATTGCAAAGGTGTTTTGGAAGTCATTTAACACTAGTTTTCATGGCGTAGGTGTTAATCGCTTTGAAACTTCTGGTCGTTGCTCGCGTAGTCTCTTTGCACGCCTTCTAATAGCTGCGGGAGCTTTTTGTAATGGCGTAATAGATGCGAAGCTGTTGCGGCAGGTCATCATTGTCGTGCTCTTTTTCCGACTATGGTACGCCTCTACTCTGAACTCTTATTGTTTCTGTCGGAGGAATTGTTCTTCCTTGAAAGGAAGAATTTCTGCGACAATGGTCGTGCCGCTTTCTGTCCGTAGTTGACAGACGCGTTCGATTAGTCTTCCACCTGGCCTGGTTCTTACAGCCAGGTCACCTGTCAATGTCTGATTGGTGCCTGTAATCACTATGTGTTTACTCTTTTTATGTGTTTGTGTATGTCCCATAAGGGTGTGAGGTCTTCTATACATGCACTTCATTCGAACGCTGTAAGTTACGTAACTTTTATGAATATTGATACCTGTTGTACATATTTTCTATCATCTTCACCAAGTCTTGTATATTCTGTACATATATCATCACGTACATTGTCCATATTCTGATTAGTGCCTCTATGTAGTGTATGTATAGTTAATAGTACAATGGACTATGGACATCCTACGTACTTGGACACTTTTGTTTGAATGTGTAATGTATGTTGTGCTTTGTCCTTTGTTTGTTGTTGTGCCTGTTATACAGAAGCTTGTCCCTTAGGTTTGTTGCGTCCCATGAGAGAATAAACTTGTTATAAACACAATTCAGGCTCACTGCTCTCCCATAGTTGAGTACGAAGTACTTGAAAGTGTTGAACTTTTTTTTCTAAACAGTTTCTTTACGCACTTGCCAAGTGTAAGGCACATTGACTCTCAAACCTCTTAGAGGCTATTATCGTAAACATTTTGCCAGCTAGTTCGTTTAAGCCCGCCAAAGCCCCGTGCGGGGTAAGCACAAAGCTATATTATGAATAGCCTCGACATTATATGATAATTTTGGTGGCCTAGATACACGCTGGAAGAAGGAAAACTGAAGGAGAGGCTATAAATGGGCAATATGCGGTAGGAAATAAAACTTCATGATGAGGCGGAATTCAATCTCGCGTACTTATGATCCGAAAGCAAGTGTTATAATCATTGTGAACGCTATAGGAGCAAAGATTTATTGGAACATAAAAAATTGCGTTGCTATGGGCGAGAAATTGAGAAAGAGATAAAAGGAAAAATGAAGATGGCAACAAAGAAACAGATAATGGACGAAGGAGCGAGAGCAAGGAACAAAAGCAGGACGGTAGAGGGTAAACCAGTGGAGTGTTGCATAGTACAATATAACAATGCTTGAGATATTGAACTTGAGCTTAGGTGGAACGCCAACACCTCCGTTGCTTCCGAATTTTCAGCACCACGAATGCTGAAAATTCGGAAGCTAATGCGAAGCAGCCAGGGCTGTTTTTTTCTTAACGCAGATTTCCACTGTGCGCGAAAGTTGTACCGTGCTTGGGTTTAGATAGAAGATGTGTGCCTTTATTTGTGCGAAAAATCTCCAGCGTAGAGTTCTTTATGAAATTCCCATCCTTTCACCTATTTTGTAAAGACAGATACTGTGTTGTGGGGGTCTGCGATAGGCCCAGCTGCACACGCCTCACATACGAAGGAGTACTTTGCGTTCTAATCGTGTCCAACTGAATGCTGCCTGTAACGCTTTTCAGCTGATTACAATTGGTCCGATTAGTGGACGCCTCAGAATGAAAGGAATAAAACTAATTTGCTTTCTAGCGTCGTTGGATATGAACCGGGGCCGCCACAATCAGATGGTGCTTTTCTTTACCTCTGGGCTACACATTCTTGCATAAGGACAACATATTTCCACCTTCTGACAAAAAGCTGGAATAAATATCATTGTATCAACATAATTTCATTTGCTCAATTTAGCCCCAGGTAACATGATGGTAAAGTTCTGTTTATCTAGTTAGGCGATCATCCTTTTCAACGCTTTTCGCATTGAGGACCACGTGGGCTTGTCCAGATGTCTTGTGCCGCTCACACTGGTGGTGAGCTGGGCTCATCCTCTAAGAGGATCCTTCATGAAGTTCGGGGGCGCCACAGATGCACTGAGTTTAATGGCGTATTCTGTTGGCCGCTCTGCTTCTCTGGCTCGGAGGAACCAGAATCCGAGACAGCTCCAAATGAGAGCGCGAGAGGCAACGTACCTACCAAATACACCATTGACCTCACATCAGCGAATGTCCCTGCATATTGTTGAAAACTACTGTACATCATTTAACCGAACCACCACGCCCCGCAACCTCCTATGCTGCTGTCGCCTCTTGAGCCGCCATTCAAGAAAGAACACGAACATCGCCCGTGTTACATGAGTGACATAACATTCTTGATTGGGAAATGGCGCGAGCCGAGTTATATGGTCGGCGCACTCATAGTGACTGCTTGAAAGAAGATATATATAGGGTTTGGACCCTTGTAAAAAGAGGATTGCACACTTTTCGGGGGTTATGGAACAGAGTATTTGTACTTTCTTGATATGTAAGGACGTTAGAAACAGCGTGCTTGTAGCACCAACGGGGAGCCAGCCCGGGAAGCCACCGGGTTGCTGTTGCTGTGCATTGACTAATGCCGCCGATGAGTTAAGTGGCCCTCTCTTATACAGCCAGATGCAGCGATGAACTCGAATCGTCCCGGCTAATTATTGTTAGCTGCCGCCTCCTTTTTGACCTGGCACATTAATGGCTTCGTAGATGTGAACTCGCCACACACACGCTCAAAAATACCACTAACAGGGCACGTGCACGACGTATTACGTGCTTGACGCCGCCGCCTTCTGATATGCGCGCTCGCTCTGCTAGAACTGTTCACCTGTCGGCATGCACTGTATTAGCAAGCTTGTGTCACGTGATCCGTCCTCCCGGTTAGATCACGCCACGCTTTCACTTCGAAGTCGAAGAGGCCAAGAGCGCTAAAAGCCGGAGGCAGATGCTCTGAAAAAAGCTACCGAAGGTACTCGGACTGCTCGAACACTACCACCCAAAAGCTCTGCCACTTTTAGGGGCGAAGCTCCTTATAGAGGCACCCATTCATCCCTCGTAACCGTTGTAGTGTGTAACAAGTATAACATTTTGATCATCAAGGTGGTGCCGGCGAAAGATTTCTTCTGTGCGTTGTCGAACAATAAAAGATAGTGCTCAATGTACATGCCAATGTCTGCTAAGGGGGAATGAGAGACAGAAGCATTCGGCTTTGGTTCACGCGCACGCTGCGATCCCCATTAGCAGCCATTGGCATGCACATTAAGCACTATCTGACAAGAAAGGGTTGCTACGTTATACTCGCTGGGCGTTACCTTTTTGGTTTTAGAAAGGTTTAGCGATCGTTGGGCCGCAGTGCCATGAATACAGTAAACTAGTATATTTATTTATTTATCTATTCATTGTACGCTCAGGGCCCGAGGGCATTACAGAAGGGAGTGGAGATATACATAACAGAAGCAATGTTAAACAGCCAAGAAAAAACTCGCAGCAGATAAGTGAAATAAAGTAGGCATAAATGACAACAATTTATAAGGAAAAACCCATACTAACAATATTAACCTTATATATACACAGGTATATACTACATATATACCAACATATATATATATATATATATATATATATATATATATATATATATATATATATATATATTTATATATATATACAAACATTTAGAGAAGAATAATAGTTTTACGAAACATACTTTTATCAGTTATATAAGCGATATCATGGGGAAGATCATTCCAACTGACACAAGTTCTAGGTATGAATGAGTCATGAAAACCTTTGGTGTGACATGATGTAACTGCAACTTTATTGCGGTGATCAATTAGAGCTGATATGTATGATGGCCTTGTTAATAATTTCTGTTTCAGATAGCTGTTGTAATAAATTTTGTTAAAAAGACATAATGAAGCTACTGACCTGCGATGAGAAAGAGGAGGGAGTGACAAACTTATTTTAATGCCAGTTACGCTGCTTGTTCGGTGATAGTTGGAGAGTATAAAACGGCAGGCACGGTTCTGCACAGCTTCTAAATCGGAAATGAGCGATTCAATGCCGGGTATATACCATGAACTCGAGGTGGTTAAAGGTGGGAAGTTGACCCGAAGCGCAAGCCGTAAAAAATTGTGTGTGTACCACCTCTCGTTTAGTCCTTGGAATGTCCGCTGGATGGCGGTGATTCTATGTGGGGAATAAATGATCAAAAGATGCGAGATAGTGGTACTTGGAGTGTTGAATATATGAACGAACGGACACACAGACAGATGCACGGATGGACGCATGAACGGACGCAGGGGCGGATGCATGGACGAACGCAGGGACGGACGCATGAACAGATGTGCGCACAGAAGGGCGGATGTACGCATGGATGGTCACACAGACGGACGCGTGGACAAGCAAGAACGGATGGACGGGCGAACGCTTCACTCAACTCTTCTTGATTCACTCCGTGGATATGCTGCCATTTTTTAGAGCACTCCAGAGCACTCGCAAACGCCTCAACTAATGCACCACAACTTAGCTTTACTATGGCACCACATGCACCTGCGAAACTTTGTGCTTTTGCTGAGGTCTCTTTAGCTTCAAGAGTTGGCTTCTGTAAAAAAATGAAATCCTCTTTAAAGAATGAATTCCTTAGGACAGCAGGCTTCGTTTTGAGGTTGTCTTTTGTCAATCGTAATTTTGAGATGCACGGTCCTCTTTGGCAGGCTGTATCGCAAAGAATGAATAAATTAACTAATAAACTTTTTTTAAAGTCCAGCAGTTTTACCGGGCAAGGTGGGGGAAGGGGCATTAACCCCTGTTCCTTGCCAATCTCCATCGATCATGATGGTGGTGCCTCAGGTGACCGCTCGACGTCCTTAGACCCGGGCGGCATCTTCAGCTTGCCGCGCCGCCCAGAGCTGGTCGGCACGCTCCTCGCTCTTGAGTGCCACCTTCCAGCGGCATCGCAGCTCACGCCGCCAATTGGCAACAGTGACCACAGCCGCAGCGGAGGACGGCCCCTGCCTTCGTGTGGCGGTTGGTGGTGGCAGCAATTGGCCTTGGAGTTCGTCCCTGCCTTACATGTGTCGCGAAGGGAGCGGCGGCAGTGACGTTAACGTTTCCAGCACACTCTCAAAACGTTTGCCGCAGTGTGGCCCTTTCCCCGCACGCTGTACGCGCGTCCGTCGGGTATAGGTGAGAATAACACAGGCGTAGGATCACCGGGCTGAGCTACTTATTTGTCTGTAGTAACCTCAGGGTTACGGCCTGTCTTTTGTCCAATTCGTTGTGTGGTGGTGGTTAGTTACGTGTGTTTCGATTGTAATGTTGTGTAATATTGCTGAATGTGGTCAGGCCATCACCCCAAGACCATTCTAGTTGTTGTGTGGATAGTGCCATCACCCCACTCACGGAGGTAAATGCAGCCATCGAAGTGAGTGAGATCTAGAGCCATGGTGTGGGCCACCTGGTTACCTGCGAGCGGTACGCTGATGTGACCTGGGGTCCACAGAAGGAAGACATTCACATTTTCAGTTTTGAGATACGGGTACTATGACGCCGAGGCAATCGCTCCTCGAAGCTCGCCGCCGTGCTTGTTGGCATTACTTGATTGTAGTATTCGGGCCGCCAGACACGAAATGCGACCGCGCGCGAAGCCACGGACGACAGCTTGCGGGTCGCTGATCCCAAAGAAAGTAAAGAAGGAGAATTCAGAGAAGGAATCGCTAAGAAGGTAAAAATATATACACAGTTCCACTCGCAACTTCCATGTACCATGGCACCGCTGAGTGGTGGCGTCCGGAAGGTTTGTTGAGATGACTGGAGTTTTGAACCTGCTTCAAACAGCAGAGGCTGCTGCTTGTTTTCAAGTGTTTGTTGTCGTTTTCCAACGTTGTGAATGGCCTAGATATTACCGTAAACCTTTGAGTTTCTCAAGTTAAAGGGAAAGTAGAAAAAAAAGGAAAACCGACTGATTTCACTGCGAGCCTAAATGCTAAAAGCCTATATACACCAGAAAGATAATTAGATATTCCATTCAAGTTAGCGCCCCAAAAACTATTTAGAGTTAAGAGTTTAGTGGGCAAATAACTAATGCTCGTGAATGTATGCAGCACCCATTTTCTGCGCTACTACAGCAAATTCTAGGTTGTAATTCTCGCGCTTAGTTCGTCCGGTCAAATATGATACAATTTCGCGCATATTCACCTTCTCAATATGTTACCCGGCATTTATTTACCTAATAAAGTATGTAAGCGCTACTATATTTTCTCAAGATTATAAATCCATGGGTCACCGAAGTGAGAAGAATTGCAGTCTTCGCCAAAAGTGCATTTTTGGGTATCGCCTCTTTCGAGGCGATCATCTCAACGACTGCCATGTTAGATGCATAGTAGCCCCACCCACAGATCGGGAAAGTTGCGAATCGCGAAAACCGAGAAAGTGCGTAGTATGGTCTTATTGGAGTCCAAACCGAACTTGCTTCTGCAAAGGCAAAGAGTGTCAAAACCAGTGAGCTAGCACGGCTTACGCAATCACCGGCAATCGGGTGTCTTATGCAACGTGCGGCAAGCTGCTTCCACCCACGGGTTCGATTCAAGCCCGATGATGCATTCGGCGTCATCGATACTGGTGCGTATTACGCAAAGCGCGGATATATTACTCTCCCACGGGTGGAATTCAGCTCGCGGCTAGCGGCGGTTCCTGATTGGGGGCTACTGACGCAAGGGTCTCGATCAGTGGTGGTTCCTAGTTCGAGGCTGTGGATGCAAGGTTCTCCAAGGCCTATAAAAAAACCAAACGGCACGACGAAAAGCAGCGGACAAGAGCGTCAGAGCGTCGGGGAGCGTCCGCGGAAATCCCGACCCATCGTCAAACCTCAGTGCGAGCTCCTTCTGCTGGCAGCCCTATTGCCGAATATATAACGCCTCGGTTCGTGCTGTACGCAAATGTCGCCTATTCCACTCTATCAGCTCTGCGCGGCTGCAGCCGCGAGCTGAGAAACACGAGATACCCAACAGTGGTGACAGCGCCGCGTACCCAACAATGGCCACGTGGCGATTCTATAAAGTTTCTGACCACACTGTTTTTCACACTTAAAAAGACTTTAATGTTTAAAGTAAGCAAGCAGCGTTTCCTGTGCACAAGTAAATATAGAAAGATACACGAACTTATTGTGAAAAATGCGTTCAATTTCAAATACTTGTTATCGACTTTTTGAATGATAGGGCCGTAAAGATACGTGTCGCGTGCCACAAGTTCCGCGAGGTTTTTGTACCTTCAGATGTAGCAATCAAACACTGATATATACGTGGGGTTTAAAGTCCTAAAATCATTTTTATGATTATGGGAGACGCCGTAGTGGAGCGCTGCAGAAATGTCAAGAACCTCTGATTCTGTACCGTACACCCGAATTTGAGCACATGGGCCTACAGCAATTTCGCTTTCATCGAAAATGTAGTCACCTAAGCCAGAATTCAATGCTTTGACGTGTAGGTCAGCTACCGTGTACCTTAGCCAAAACCTCGGTGGGGCAGCAATAAAGCACGCAAGTGCACTTTGAATAAGCTATCATGCATTTGTTGAGGCGCGGTGCCGCTTTGCCGTTCGTGGCCCAAAAATTAGGCGCTTGTTTGTGAAGCGGTTTTAGCGTAATTAGGTCAGCCATTGGGATGACTGCCTGGTTGTTTCAGGTGTGAAACAGCTTGCCGAAAGGGCTGTGTCCATCGCTTCCGGCTCCTTCCTCTGCAACAACCCCCCACTACGCATGCACGTAAACTACCATTCTCCTCTCTTACGCTTTTCCGCTCTCTTATCTGTCGTGGCGTTCTGATGCGCACAGCGCATGAGCTTGCCCTCCACTCCCCTTTCCTTAACTACTCCCTTCCATCTTCTCTAGGAATTCTCTACTCTACATAGCGTCGAGAGAAGGGGGGGGGGGGCGTCGACAAAAACGGACGCGAGAAGATCGGTTCCTCTTTTTCTGATTGCTTACGCTCGTAAATTTGCGTTTCCTGTGGTCAAGCTTGGTTTAATTCGACGCAGTTTTTTATGATTATCACGTCGATATTGAACTTTTTTCGTTAAGCCCTACCGGGCGGAGCCTAGCATCAACGCGAGGCGCAGAAGAGAAGCAACATGCCAGAAGTAGAGATGGTGGAAGGAGAGGAAATCTCTCACGAAGAAGTGAATCACCCGGATTGGACGACAGTACTGGGCAGGAACAAAAAAGCTTTTGTATAAGCGCCTTTCCCCGAGCCAGAAATTTATGAGGTTCTACACGACCTCAATGGCAACTTGGCACCGGGCCTGAATGGAATCTCAAATAATCTTTTACATAACTTGAATGGCAAATTCATTGAAAAACTGACCAAGGAAGTGAAAAGAAATCTGGGAGACGCGACTCATCGCCAAATTCTGGAAGAATACTTCGGTCGTGCTCATCCCAAAGCCAGGCAAACTTCTAGCGCGTGAGAACATGCGGCACCTCTCGCTTAAGTCCTGCGTGGGCAAAGTGGCTGAACATGTGATTCACCATGGGATATCCCCCTACATCGAAAGTAGAGAGCTATTTCCACACAGTATGGTAGAATTCACACCTGCAATAGCTACACAGGATGTCATGCTCCTTATTAAAAGGCAAATTATTCACAACACCAGGCGCACTACAGGCATATTACCTATAGACTTATCCAAAGATTTTGATAGTATCTCGCACAAGTTAGTGCTTGAAGCGATTTCCGATATAGGTCTTGGCAACGTTTCCACGCGTATTTTAGCTCCTTTCGCAGAGATCACAAGGCCACCCTCAAGATTGGTCAAATTCAGTCTTCAGAATCTATTTAGGAAGTGAGAGCACCCTCCAGGGGGCAGTTATCTTTCCTCTACTTTTCAATATTGCTATGAAAGGTCTATCGGAGCGCATCGTCTTGTTGCGTGGGTTTGACCATGCTCTCTACGCGGAGGACATCACCATGTGGTGCATGGAAGGCTACGATGCCTTGTAAAGCAGGTGCTTCAAAAGGCACTGACGATCACAGAGAACTTTTTGGTTGGTTCAGGCCTGAGTTTGTCATCGGACAAGTTTCAGCTGTTGCTCTACAGACCCAGCCGAAAAGGTATGATGAACGTGACTCGGTTACAGCAGATTCTGAGAGAATCATTCACACGGGATGGGCAGAAAATCCTCAGAATGGACTTGATGAGGATTGTAGGACTCTATCTGGAGTCAAAGGATGGTAACTCATGGACTGTAGCCCACATTACCTCCAAGACTAAGAACATGCTTAGGCTCATCCTCAGGGTTTCGAATCGCAGGCTGCGCAAAAGCAATCTTCTTTGAATCTAATATGAATTTCTCATGAGCCACAAAATAACCTTGCTTCGGCGCTGAACTAATCTAAAAGGGAAGAGGCAAAAATCGACACGCTAATGTGCAAAAACATTAAGAGAGTTCTGGGCTTACCTGTGCACACAAGCACCGAGAGACTCCTACAAACGGGCATAAACAACTCCCCCGCGACGGTGATCGAGCCGCTGCAGGGGGCTCAGTTTGTGCGACTATCCTCTTCATGAGGTCGTAGGCGGATTCTGCAATTCATAGGCTGCGGTACTACAGGAATTACCCAGCGTGAAGTGACCCTACTATCCTCAATAAGAGGTATGTTTGCGGTATCTCCACTTCTAGAAATTCCCAACCAAAATACAATGAAGAGCACTGCATAGCTCGGGCTTGTTCTTTACTGAAGAAAGTTGCACAGAGTCCGTATTCTGTGACATTTGTCGGCGCAGCTCAGTACGAGCGTTCTGATCGCTTTCCCTTGGTCTCAGTCTTTTACAGTGGCACCCTGCTAAGCTCCGCCTCAGTTTGGCAGGTTCCGGTGACGTTGGCTAAGCAAATCACTCCCACCATAGCAACGAAGGACCCATCTTGTCTAAATTTCTTTACAGACTCGCGTTCTGTGCCTAGAGCTTTCGCCTCGAGTTTGTTCTCGTGGGAGACAGCAGCCTTCTTCAGCTGCGAGAGAGCTGCCGGATTTCACATCATGACATGTTTCGTAGCCAACATGGGGGCCAACGCACATCCCAACGCCAATGAGTTTGCCCATGACACTGCACGAGGTAGCGCTCACCACGGTGGTTCCGGTAAATTCGCAGGCGTGGATGCCGAAAGGTACAGGGATTTGCTACTCACTTTCCATGAGGTGATGGGCCTTATCATCTCTCTTGAAAGGCTTTTCCACTTCCTCCTGCTAACCTAACTCAACCGCAATCATCAGCCTTGAGGAATCTTCCTAGGGGGTTGTTACCATCGCGGGGCAAGTTCAGTCAGAATCCGCTTTGCCCAGACTGCGGATCGGTGTATTGCTCATTACCTCACATCTCTGGCATGGTCCTGCGTAACGTGACGCCGAGTGTAAGAAAGAAGAGGACTGGAAGAAAGCCCTAAACACCGGTGAGCCCTCAGTTCAACCTCGCGCCATCCAGAGGACCTGTGAGAGGGCGGAGGGCCATGGTCTACAGGTCCCTACGTGGGAGCGGCCAACAACTGCCGCGGATTGCAACGTCGTTCCTAAGGACCACATTAAAGCTCTTTCTTTGTCTGTATGAACATAGTGACTTGCACGACAAGTGGCGCGACAGCTGCATACCCCGCGAGGGGACGCCATGGTAACTCGGCTTCATAAAATGACGCAGCGCATGCGCCTCACCGCGATGAGTTACAGCATCAACGTCGCCAATAGTGTCAGCGTTAGCGCTAGCACGAGCTCTCAATAAAACACACAATCTACTGCTCAAGCCAAAGACCACCCCACTGCTCCGCATCCATCCAAAGATCACCTTCGCGCTTGATGGTGTAAATTTATAAATGCGAAGCATTTATTACCGAGCTTCGTCAACTTTGAGCGTATCTATCTATCTATCTATCTATCTATCTATCTATCTATCTATCTATCTATCTATCTATCTATCTATCTATCTATCTATCTATCTATCTATCTATCTATCTATCTATCTATCTATCTATTTATCTATCTCTCTATCTATCTATCGATCTATCTATCTATCTATCTATCTATCTATCTATCTATCTATCTATCTATCTATCTATCTATCTATCTATCTATCTATCTATCTATCTATCTATCTATCTAGCTGCCTACGACTTTTAGCTCTCCTGGCCGTTTCGATAATCGTATCAATACCAAACTTGGTATGGCATAACATGACTTTATGAAGAACATACTCGACTAGTCATAACATCAAAATCATGACGTGTATGTCATGAAATTATGATTTACATATCATGGTCCTGCAGCTCTTGCGGTGGTTTCGTTCGCATGGCATGTTGTAAAACTGATAGGGTATGACATGATTGCATGACGAACACAAGTGACGGACTAACCTGAAAATCATCACATCGTGTGTTGTAACAACATGACTAACATGCCACGCTCATGATGCGCTCGCGGCCGTTTCGCTGGCGTCAAATATACCAAAGTCGGTGTTACAGTACGTGAATGAATGAAGAAGGTATGTGACTGGTGCGAACATGATAATCATAACATGCGTGTCATGTAACAACATGACTACATGCCATGCTCATGATGCACTGGGGGCCGTTTGGCTAGCTTCACTTATACCAAGTTTGGTATAACGGAACGTTAATGGATGACGAAGGTATAATACTGGTGCAAACATGATAAATTTGAGATACGTGTCACGTAACAACATGACTACATGCTACGCTCATAATGCGCTCGCGGCCGTTTCGCTAGCTTCACATGTACCAAACTCAGTATGACGTGACGCGAGCGGACGACATATGTAAATGACATATCCAAACATGATAATCACGAGATGCGGGTCATGTAACAACATGACTACATGCCACTGTGATGATGCACTCGCGGCCGTTTCATTGGCTTCACATAAGCCCAATTTGGTATTACTTGATGCCAATGGATGACGAAGGTAGGCGTCTGGATCAATCATAATATTCATGAGATGCATGTCGTGTGAGAACATGACAACATGCCACAGTCAAGGTGCCAAGACATTTTGACGTGACGTGGTGCACGTGTTCGCTGGCGTTCATTTCGTCACGTCGCGCCTGGGTTGCCACGCCAAGCACCGGTCCTCCCGTACACTCGCAGTAGAGCGCCGCGCTGCGTTGCTTTGACGCAAGCGCGTTTGAGCGCGTCCGGCGTCCCTCCGTAACGAAAAGAGGAAGGCGCAGTGTTGTCTGGATAACACATCGGCACGAAATGTAGCATGCCGCATTTCACGCCGACGGACGCTGGTGACGCCTGGCGTTACACTATAGAGTGTTCGTGTTTTGCTAACGTAGCGTTGACGCATGCGCACGCTGGGCACATCAACGCTGGGCACAGCAACGTGGCGTCACTGTGCCCAGCGTGCGCATGCGTCAACGCTACATAGGTGTATATTGGGCCCTTCATAATGCGCTCACGGCCGTTTTGCTAGCTCCATGTATACCAAATGTGGTGTTGCGTGACGTCAATGGGTGGCGAAATATATGACTGATGCAAAGATGATTATCTTGACAAGCGTGTCATGTAAGAACATGAAACATGCCACGCTCATAGCTTGCTCGCGGCCGTTTAACAAGCTGCACAGATACTATAAATTTTGTATCACGTGACATGAATAGATGATGGAGGTAAACGACACATCGAAACATGATATTCATGACACGGAAGTCATGTACGGCACCACTTACTTCTACCTCGTAACGTTTTGCTGATCTAAAGTCACACATTAACATTTCTCATTCGTTTTTCGCATATCTCCGATTTACACTGTACATGGGATCTGCAAATTTTTTTTAGGGCCACTATTTTAAGACTTGGTAATTTATTTTAACTCGGTTTTAAGCAGTGCTCTCATTGTCGTAACCTCTACTGAGCGCTTTCCTGTGGTCGTGATGAGGCTGGATGAGTTGCATGAATGGGCGTAAAGGTGTTCCCCTAAAGTGTTAGGTCCTTAAAACGCTCGCTCTGAGAAGTTTTGCGGAATGAAGAAGAACTTTAGCCCGTGTGAAATTGTGGATGTCACCACAAAGAGCAGCGTCTGGGAGTATAAGAAGTATACGTCATTACTATTAGAAAAAAAAAACACCAACGACGTGTCAAAGTTTCTTTAATGGGCTCTTTAACGCTGTCACTTAAACGTGCTCGTTTTGCAGAAATTTTGAAGTCGGTGTCGAAGTCCTTCGGTGTGAGCTAAAAATCATCATACCACATCATCAACAAAAAATCGACTAAGTTGCACGCAAAATGAGTAATTAAATTCTGACTATGAGTGGGCGTCTAACCCTGGTCGTCTGCGTGGCAAACGAATGTTCTACTACAGAGCCACGCGTCTGCTTGTGAAAACAGAGGAAATAACTTCCCCTGCTTGGAAATGCAGTGAAAGTAACTTTTACGCTTTACAAACACACGCATCCTGTTTATGTGTTCGACAATACAACATTAAATATTGCAGTAATAATGCGTGGCACAAGCGTACATTGTCATCGGGCGTCAGAACATATTGTTATATTGCCCTCATGAACTAAAGCCCGTCACCCTGTACTCAAGGTTCAAACGCTACTGCTCCTCTTTCCTTAGGGCTGCGTAATGGATTCATAGGAATTTCGAATAGATTTCAGTCACTAGGTGTTAAAAGTGCGGACTGGGGACACGATATGCGTTCAACTCCTAAACGCGAAGCTTAAGCATCCCCCAATACTGTCCAGAGTATACAGCGTGTTCCAGCACATTATTTCCAAGAACAGCATTTTGTACAATTTAAGCTGTGCCAGGTGGTACAAAACCAGCTGAACATCTAGTAAACTACAAAAAAAGGCACGTGAAAAAAAGCGTGAAATACAGAAACCGTTTTTGATTTTCAAGGCTGGAACACAGTGTATGACTTTCCCATCTGTTGATTTGTTGGAGATTGCGCACAAGTATTTTTTAGTCAAATTATGATTTGGATATTTCTATAACATGTTTTGCACATACGCCACTACTTTGTTCTATTTGTGATCTCTTCGTCCTCTTGATTGCATATACATTCAAGTCACCTCTGCTATTAAGTGGTGTTAAGTTTTCGCTCTGTCTTTGCAACTTGACTTCTTTTCTGAAACGTTCGGCGCACAAAGAATGTATATTCCTTTTAAAATGCAATGCCAACCAGCCCAAGTAGCCCCCCTGTACCAGTAAGGAAGTACCATTATATAGGTGCTAATGCCTATTACTTCGCATACTTCACTGATTTATTCGTGTGAGGGCAGAAATAGCCCCCTCATGATTGAAGTCCTTGACTTCATATCAGCCTATGATAGATTTCGTTGATATACGAGTGCACCTGTTTTCTAACCTTTTCCCAATCATCGTAATATGTGAACCGAAATTATCAAACCCGATCAGGCTATCTGGCTACGAATCAATCCCATCCAAAACCCGAAACGAAAGCAGCAAGGTCATTGTGTATATTCGTCGGGAGCTTACCTACATCATTCAACCTGTGTCGCCTCATGATGAGAACCAATATGTTTGCCTGACTGTGAAGCAGAAAACCCTCACCTTCACATTAATAGGTGTCTACTTATCTCCCTCAGCCCGTTTTGATTGCCAAAGACTGGATGACATTCTTTCGAGCGTCCCGGATCCGTGGATAATTATAGGGGACTTCAACGCCCACCACCCAATCTGGGGAAGTTCAAAAGTCAATACCACGGGCCGGAGGCTGGCTTCATTTGTATCGACTCATGAACTGTCTCTACTTAATGATGGGAGCCCTACATTTCTGCGAGGATCAACGTACAGCAGCTGTTTGGACTTGACGTTCGTGTCTCGTCGCTTCGACACAAGCGTTAAGTGGTTTTTAGACATCGAGACACATGGTAGCGATCACATCCCCAGTTATCTCACCATCGAAGGCTTTGCTAGCGACCACCCGCCGAAAACCGTACGGAGGATCGATCTTTCAGCATTCACAACCAACATTGAACACGCTTGTGAAAAAGGCTTAACCTCTGGCATTGAGCAAGCGATCAAACAAGCAGCGCAGAGTGCGATGCGCACGCTGGCATATTCTTCAAGGCCCTCAGAAACGGACATGGAGTTAGAGCGACTCCGTGCGACTCGTCGGCGTGCGGAGCGTAGATATCGACGCACAAAATCCATTCAAGATCTACGGATGGCCAGGCGCATGCAAAAGAAGATCCAGCGTCGTATAGACAAACTGGAGTTTCAACGGTGGGCGAAATTTTGCGCGAGTCTAGACCCTCGCAAACCGCTTTCTCAAATATGGCGAACCGTGCGAGGCCTACGCACATTTCCCCAACAACGTTTTCCGTTTAAAGCCTTGGCCCTTTTCCAAAATAGAAGGGATATCGAGGTAGCGGAAGATTTTTGTAGGAAGATTGCGGGCCCACCAAATCGCACAGAAGCCCTTACTGCTGATTACACGCCACATTCACTTGACCCGCACCTGGACCTGCCTTATTCAATGGAAGAACTGAATGTGGCTCTTGCTTCATGCAATCGATCGTCATCGCCTGGGCCGGATGGCATATCATACCGCCTATTATGCAATCTCGGTGATCGAGCACGAAGTGCTTTGCTGGAAGTATTCAATGAGTCTTGGAGAGATGGAACAGTCCCCAGAGAGTGGAAAACAAGCCGGTTGGTGGCACTTCTCAAACCTGGAAAATCGCCTCTAGAGCTGACATCATACCGCCCAATAGCGCTGGCTAGTTGCGTAGGGAAGCTGATGGAGCGAATGATCCTTGCCAGACTCGAGTGGTTCCTAGAACGCCATAGAATATATCCAGACGCCATGGCCGGTTTTCGTCGTCTTCGGAGCTCCATTGACAATGTCATTGACCTGGTGACCTACGTACAACACCAGAAAATGAGCAGACGGTTATCTGTCGCACTATTTTTAGATGTCAAAGGAGCATATGACAATGTTTCTCACGAGGCCATACTTGACGCCCTCGAGTCAGTTGGTTTGGGTGGGCGAGTGTACCGCTGGATCCAATGCTACCTACATATGAGATCATTGTTTATGCAAACTGATGATGGGCCGACTTCTGAACATTATACACACCGTGGTGTTCCTCAAGGTGGTGTATTGAGCCCCACACTGTTCAACCTGGTTCTGATCGGTCTCGTTGAACGCATACCAGATTCCGTGCAGATATCTCTCTATGCAGATGATATTTGTGCCTGGACATCAGGTGTAACACGTCCTCAGGTACGTGCGAGACTCCAGAAAGCAGCGAATTCAATATCGGCGTACCTTAGGGAACAAGGCCTCGAGATTTCTCCTGAGAAATCGGCGCTGGTCGCGTTCACGCGGAAGGCAATGACGTCATATCCCATCGCCATCAATGGACACAGTGTCTGCTACGCCAGGACCCACAGGTTTTTGGGGGTCACGATTGATCGAAATCTCTGCTGGAGTCCCCATGTGGCCACTCTAAAGAAGCGCCTAACGGCCATCGCACAACTTTTCAAGTTCCTCGGAGGCAAAACGTGGGGCACATCAGTGCACGCGATGTTGCATTTGTACAAAACGCTGTTTCTGGGGTACCTGCGGTATAGCTTGCCGGTTCTGACGAACGCTTGCAAAAGCAGTATACGCACAATAGAAAACGCCCAGGGCCAGGCACTCAGAGTTTGTCTTGGATTACCACGCTGTACATCAACAGCGGAAACCATCGGCATCGCCAAAGATCATCCGGCCACAGTGCACATTACTTTGGAGGTGCTTAGAGCTCATATTAGACACCTTGCTCGCGCCCCTGCCCACCACCTAGCTTCGCTTCCAGAAGATCGACCGAGTGCCTCCTTCTGTAAGAGAGTATTGACTTTCCGTGAGTGCCTTTCAACAGTCTACACACCTCCGGAACGGATACTAACACCTCCTTGGTGCTTGGACCGACCAAAACTGCGCTTGACAGTGCCGGGGATTCGCAAGAAGGCGGAGCTCTCGGCGCCAGCTTTAAAGCAGATGATTCTACTCATGCTACACGAAGAATACAAAGATCATGTCAAACTTTACACGGATGGCTCGACAACTGTTGGAGGATCTGCAGGAGCTGTGATCTTCCCAGCAAGAGCCGAAACCATCCAGTTCAGAACGTCACACAAGACGACATCGACAGCCGTGGAGCTCGCGGCACTCCGCAGCGCACTCCGCAGGATTGACCAAGAGACACCACAAAAATGGAGCATTTTTACTGATTCGAAACCAGCTCTCCAATGTCTACACAATACTCTACGTCGTGGACCTCAAGATCAATTGGCGCTCGAAATAAGACAACTGTACCATCACCTAATAGACGAAGGACATGACATATCTTTTCAGTGGTTACCAGGCCATTGCGGCATCATCGGTAACGAGCATGCCGACAATGCAGCTAAGAATGCTCACGAAAATGGAGTGATGGAACCTATTCCACTATCAAGAAGCGACGCAGCAGCAAAGATTAATACGCTTGCGCAGGATGTCGCAAGGTCTATGCGGAATACGCCCGGTTTTCTCCACACCCGTCTTCACCGCCTGGACCCATGCCTACGACTTACTATTCCATCTGGCCTACCCCGATCCGAGACGACCCTTCTCTGCCGTATGTGGCTTGGGGTGTCTTTCACGAACGCTTTTGCCTGCCGCATCGGAATGAGAGACAGCGCTACATGCGACCATTGCGACAATGACGAAACAATTGAACATATTTTATGTCAGTGCCCCCAGTACAGCTCTCAGCGACAGTCCCTCTCAGCAGTGTTTGCTCGCCTCGACGACCAGCCATTTTCTGAGCAGTCAATCTTGGAATGTCGGAAAGATCGAGCTTCACGCCAGAAAGCAACGAAGGCGCTGATGAAGTTTCTGCGAGCGACCCGCCTCGTTGAACGATTGTGACACTACTGTGTACGAGTGTGTGTATGTGTGTTTGTGCTTCTCTTCCTCCCTTTTTCCTTACCCTTTCCCCAGTGCAGGGTAGCAAACCGGATATGTTTTCTGGTTAACCTCCCTGCCTTTCCGCATTAAATTTTCTCTCTCTCTCTCTCTCTCTACGAGTGCACCGAACGACGAGAGTGATGGATCTACCCTCTTGTATAGCACGAACTAATGCGCCACCTTACGTTGTGCTGGAGTTCTGGGGCACGTATTACGGACGTCAAGAGTCATATGGCGTGTCTGTTTGAAGGTGCTTGATTGAGTTGTTTTGATTCAATACGTATTAGTCGCAGATCATAGACGGCAAATCGCCACCAGTGAGGGCGCCCACTTCCGCAAGCTTCAGTGTTTTTCCTCGCTGTCTAGTAAAGCTTACACCTTAGTAACGCCATCTCAAGATATGACTGAGTAGAACCGGTGCTTTTGGCTATAGCAAGCACTGGTTCTATCGATATCTGAGATGTGTGCACAGCTAAACATGAACACGTTTGGTTCCTAGAGGTCCTTGAAACTTGGCTTTATACGTCGAGCCAATGCTCCTAGTCAGTTCAATCTCGGCTGCGTGATGTGCATGATTGTCACGTGTAGCGAAATCTACCAAGGTGACTGACTGGATATATTGACACATCAAAATAACAATGTGAAAACACTATCCTGACACAATATATTATCGTTTCCTTCGAAATGCTTTTTGCAAGATAGGGACATACATTTTGTGACAAGTAATAGAAAGAATTTTGGGCACTCATATTTATTTTTAAGACAACAACAATTAGACCTTCTTCTTAATAACGTTACTTTGCAAGCCAAATTTTCGCAAGTATGGTTCAAGTATTTCTAACAAGCACTACGGTGATTGTGGTCAATAGTATTCGCACTTCTTTGTGTGTTGCGCGCCATTGCTAGTGAACGAAAACAATCAAAATCGAGCACACACAAAAAAACTTGAATGGCAAAAAAATATTTTGGTGGGCATCCTAGCTTTGCATCTTCGGGAAACGCGGGCGTTGCAAATGTATCAGCCCCAAAGCGACTGAGTCATCGAGTGAGTAATCTGCCATCACATGATAATTGAACCTAGTACAAGATAGTCTCAATTGTATTGAATATTTGAAGCAGATTCCTGCGCCCACATCAATTATAGTTGCTCTATAATTATTGTAAAAATATCCCTTTAATTCTTAAGACTCCTTCTTTAGAGTGCACTTCTCTTTGTCTCCTCATTTCGCTTTAGAGAGGTTAGAGTGATGTTCTCGTCACTGTCTTTCCCACCAGCCATCCACATTGTCCCAGCGCAACTTTCAGGCACTGTTTGCTTTTATTTGTGTGACTTTTCATGAAATATTCACTTTGCATACAATGCATGTTGCGAACTATTGTGGAAGGGCTTGATTACAACAGTTACGTTCTCGAAGCTAGTCTCTAATCTACAAATTCAAGCACTAGCAACTGTACTGCTGTACTGCTCCACTGCATGTCATGCGGAGGACTTACCTAAGGTCATGGACGCCCGAAGCTTGTATATAACTGCGTCCGCAAGGTACTATAGTGATGTAAGAGCGTTAATAAGAGCTCACCTGACGCAGATAGATGTATTAGCGTTTAATTAAATATTTCAAAAAGGTTACAAGGTTCTCGTTTTTTAATAATTTGTCTTCGTATAGATTCTCATACAGTAGTCAGCCGCAAAAAAATTATGATCACATATTATTTCAAATTGCAAAATCACTCTTGATTATGCAAGTACTGTGTATCAAACATGCAATATTTTTTAACACGTAACGATGCAATACGCATCAAGACTTTTATAAAATTCTCTAACGACCTTGGTAGGTCTTACTTTTCATCACAAGACGCAAATATTTTGTCTATAAAGTAAATTATGTACATTACTGAGACAAGGCGGCACCATTAAAAATGCTGTAGAATAGGAGGCATTGGCGCGAAATTTTAGGAGTTCAAGTTCTTAGCTCGAAAGGTTCGCATCTTTTTTCTTGGTTTGAGAAACAACTGGCTGTCCTCGAATTCTATCTGCAGGGAAATCATCGTCGTGGGTAACCTTCCGAATCTAGAATGTTTCGATGGACACTATTTTGAAACCTCATAATTTTTCATCGTTTCCAAAAGCGAACTTTAGAAAAAGTTTGACATCCGGTTTTTCTATTATGCACACTCACCCAAAACGAATCAGGCGTATCCTGTCATGCTGCCTCTGCCGGCAAACACGGAGTGAGAACAGTGTGTAGTCTATTGATTTTAACGCCGATTAGAATCAGGGGCATCGCACTTTATCGCCTGTTTGCGACGCGGGCGTGCTGGCATTGGATATCACTGGTAAATATTCAAGAATGGAAGTAGCAACTTTATTAAGCTGCAATGCGTATTTTATAGCCTTCATACGCTTTCATTGTAGACCAAATAGCCGCGCTAATGCAGGTGTAATAGTCATACGCAAAAAATTTGGTTTCCACTGTTCAGTACAACACTACCACTTAGTGCACACCCGTTTTTTCGACTAGTTTAAATTTTCCCGAAGACGAGAGTATTCGTAATGGTTTGAGATGTTTGCGAATTTATACAGGGAGTTGTCTGCTGCTCAAGGAGAACAAATCACGTTCTTTGTTTTTGTTCCTATGTGCACAAGGAATATATGAACAAGTCAAGCTAGATGTAACTTGAAGGGAAGCTTTGGTTATCGCATTTTATATATTTGGCATGCCTCTGGCCAGACGTCTTTCATCAGTTTGGCGAAAAGACATGTCAGTTCAGCGGCTTCCTTGCAAATCTTTCATAACAAAAGCCATTTTGATGCCTTTTGAAGCGTCTTTTAACCACTGAGCCACTATAATACCTTGTAGTCTTCTCATTGTGAGCTTAGTGACACTAATTATGAATGTATAATAAAACGTTAAAATAATTTATGATTCGTTCAGTGCTTTCACTAATATCGATCACCCCATGAAGTAACTTTTGCCTATTTTCGATCACCTGCTCCGGGTACGTTATTTCTGCATTTGTTAGTTTTGACCAAAAAGAGAGTATGCGAAGTGGGGCGTGAACATGTTAAGTCATTTGTAGCGTCTTGCTTAGCATGACTGAAGCCATGCTACGTTTCCCAGCTAAACACTGCTCTTCTTTACTCTGCCAACAATAAAGATGCCTGATATTTATTATTGCATTGAAGTCCATTTTTTTATTCTACAAACACGTCACACTTACTCGCTCACTTCCACTAAATTTCACGCGAACGAGGAACTGGGAAATTGTGTTCATGAGGGGTGAATGCTAGACAGCCAAGCCGACAAATGCGAGCATGTGGCTCCAGCTTAAGCTTGACTAAATGATATAAAGGGAGACAGAGTGAAAAAAGAAGGAGTAAAAAAGTATTTAGTAAAAAAAAACGAAAAAGTTTGGTGCAGAGTTGGAACAACTTAGTGAGCACAATTTGCGCCTTAATAGAGGGTACTTTCTTAATGAGAACAACGCTCACAGTTGTCCTCCACCATGAAAGGGAGGGCATCAAAAGACGAGAATGACACGCCGTGGTGGCTATCCCTCAAACCTGGCTTCGGTGTTTTTGTCTGGGTGTTTCGCTCAATTCTAAATTTTTGTGAAGGACTATATAAGCCACCAAGACGATCAGCTTGTTTATGCGGAAGCTGTGCCTATACTCTAGTTGTGCTAATACCATTGCGCTACCGCACATAGGGAAAGTTGCCGACGCATTTTGTTATCCCGCTATATTTTTCTTTCCAATAAATGTTTTTCAGTGCTCAACAGTCTTTCCATTTTCTAGACAGCAAAGAATAATTATGCGTGACTTTGTTGGTGTAAAGAGAAGAAGCAGTTTTTAGAATGCATAGCCGGCATCGTTTCAGACGTTCGTGTAATGAACTGAGGCATATGTTTGGAGAAGCGGGATAAAAAAAACGATGTAATTTTGTTTTACCTGAGATGCAAGAGGTTTCCTAAGTCCACACATTAGCGAAAATATTAGTATAAATTAAAAAAAGAAGCCTTCAGTTTATTTTTAGGGGAACAAAACTCTGTTTGGGTCCTTTGAAAAAAACATCTATAGTTTATAGAAGACTAAACAGATACAAGCAACGTTTTCTTATTTTATTGAGTAGAAGATAGCTCACATCCGGTACATCACCGCACTTCGATACAGCACAGCACTGTCGAGCATTTTCTATTCTATAGAAAATGCTCGACAAAGCTTTCAATTCTATCAAACATGCGGCCACCAGGACTCGTAGTCGATCACTTGACCTGTCAGTCAGCAGCCAAGCTTCATATACACTAAATAACCGTGATTGGTGTGCTGACAGGGGGAGACCGAGGATGAGAGATGAAGGAGAAAAACATTCACCAGGCTCTCCTCTGGCACTCCTTTCGTCAGCCCAACAGCTGGTGCAATGGATAGATACACACTCGGCAACGCTCACCTACTGCGCTAATCATTGTTAGTGTTTCCTGTTTATATAAGCGTCATTTCATATTCATGCACCCTTCCACACTTCCTTCAAACACTGAGCGTCGTTTTCTTGCCAACCCCTACGATCACGTACCCTATTTCGCTGCTTTCAGGCGATCCTACGATAAAGAAGGCGGCATCCTACCGTCATTCCCCCTTTAATCAATAAACACAATGGCGCTGACGAAGCGATTTCTCTTAGTGCGTTCCTATTTCAGGCTCAATCCGAAAACGAAACTCACCTTCTTGAAAAATAGCTGACTGTTAAATTGCGTAGAACAGTATGGGTCAAGAGGGATGATTGTAATGGTAATAGAAAGAAAAATATTTTCTTAGATGTATGTGAACGTTGGAAATGTATTTGAAGTAGTAGTACAAAGAAACGTTTGGAGGTGCAGGAAATATGAATTAAATGTACAAGTTTTCGAATTTGACATAACATAGTCGGTTTATTCCCGAAGGTTGACAATTTCAATGTAAGCACAAGAGCTTGTGTTTGCATGTATCATCAAAGAAAACGTTTTATAGCAACTTTTTCAGACTGCCTAACATAACCATTGTTTCAATGAGGACATTCATTTCCGTGCATAGATTCGAGCCTTCTCAGCCCCCCTGAAAGCCCAAGAGTATCTTTGGAGAATCCCAGCGTATCAATTAGTCGAGATAATTGTGCCAGAGGTGCTCTTAAGTTTGTTTTCTTCTTCCGTATAGACGATAAGGTACTCTGCACTTCAGGTTAACGCACTGGTACTAGCTTACTTACCTCATCACGCTGTCATAATTACTCGGAAGGGGACACAAATTGAGGCAAGTCCCGCGTAGTGTATTGCACGTGCAAGTACATACATATTCTGCTTTATTTCAATGCAATGTGATAAGTGCCACAAAAGTTGAATGAAAGTTCCCTATGGAAATCATATATCTCCACTCACTGCATATTTCGCCCCGTCCATGAGGCTTTATATGCTGAGCACGAAACAATTTCAGATATATACCAAGTGCCTGTGCCACTCGTTTTCTTTATGCTTCCTTCAGCACACGTATGCGTGAGCTCGCGGTATACTTCAAGCTATGACGCGTGAAATAATACTACGGATATATCTCAAATGTTCAACGCTGATTGCTGAGTTACCTACATTTACGGTAGCTACATAGATGCATCGTGCTATCATTCCAGCTTCTGTTTTAAGACGACAATGACTAAGACACTGTAATACAGTGGACGTAAATGTAAAAGTACACTCAGCTCTATTAAAACTACAAATTTATATTAGGAGTTCGCAATTCCATGAGGCGTGGCAAATATGTACCAAGCCGTAAATATATTGACACACCTCGATAGGCGCATGAAGAGGACGAGGTAGAAGTGGGACTGGCCCACGAGCACCTCAGTCTCCTATTTCTGGCTCTGAGCTGTACCTCTCACAATCAATACATTATGCAAAATAAATGCGTTCCATAGTTACAGTTGTGATTGGAGGTGCTGCGTAAGTCAGCTACTGTCAAGCAAGACTGGAGGGCAACCGTCTATTATTGAAGGATCGGCAAGAGCACAGGCTTCACCGCAGCCGTCGACTAGCGCGCTTGCCACCACTACCTCGAGAGATGAACTCGGACGGTGACATACAGTCACCGATCGCGAGGGTGGTGCTTTTAAACTACCGAGAGCTACGTACATTCACAGGGAAACTGGCGATGACGTTGAAGAATGGCTCAGCCACAATTAAAGGGTGAGCGGAGCCAATTGCTGGAATGCCACCAGCCAGCTGTCCCACGTGGGTATATTTCTCAAATTTATTGATTTAGTATGGTTCTAGAATCACGAGGACAAATTGAAACATGAGACCATATCACGGAGGAGATCAAGAAGTGCTTTGCTTTGGTGACCCTGTGACGATGAAGAAACGCGCGGAGCGAATGTCGCAGATAGCTCAAGATTGTGGTGAGACTTACAGAAAGTACTTTGAAAAGGTACTAAAACTGTGCAAGCGTATGAATAAAACATGACGGAAGAGGACAAGGTGGGTCACATTCTGAAAGGAATCGCGGAAGACGTCTACCACTTCTTTATCGGCAAGGGGAGTCTTGATTCTGGGGCCAATGCGACCGGGCACCGCCGAAAGTTTGAGGCCCTAAAGACTCGTCGCATCACTAGAAAGTTCGCAAGCATGGCCAGTGTCACGGCGGTAGCCACTGTCGATGTTTGCCACGACTCCTTTCCTGCCTATCTTTCTTCAACGATTCGCCTCATTGCAGGCGAGGAGCTTCGTCGCCACGTTTCTGTACCCGCGAACACCCGAGAACCACAGTGCGATACACCGTCCACAAGCGTCCAATGAGTCTATCTATCTATCTATCTATCTATCTATCTATCTATCTATCTATCTATCTATCTATCTATCTATCTATCTACCTATCTATCTATCTATCTATCTATTTATCTATCTATCTATCTATCTGTCTCTCTATCTGTATATCTATCTGTATATCTATCTATCTATCTATCTATCTATCTATCTATCTATCTATCTATCTATCTATCTATCTATCTATCTACCTATCTGCCAACATTTGGGTGTTCTCGTGATCACCCTCTTTACTTATGGTAAAATTTGTATTGGAGCATAGGATCGTTTGACGTATGACTTGTTGGTCATTGCATGAATAATGTGACAACTCCGTCACCTACGGTGTCGAACCCTTCCTTTGCGCCAGACACGCGGGGCGCACATCTGTATACCACGGGTGAATATGCGCCAATGTTATGCGGGTTTGTGCCACAGGTTATGGAAAGTTTAGCTTTACCCAGCAGTAGCGAGAACAGACATCGGTAAGTTTAACGCGAGTGCCAAGAATAAGCCGAAATTAACAGCATTGGTCCGACAATTGAAAACAGTATATTTCATGGTCCCAGCAGGAATCGAACACCCTCATTTTGTGTGGCAATCAAAGACGACGACGAAGTATTCGGGTATTCAAGCAGTCCTCTCTGTGCTCTCCAATTTTCTTGGTAAAACCTTCAGATTTTTCTGGTGCCTCGGCTCCACGTCTAGAGTTCATGAATGTGAGGCCTTCTGAAGGACCACTTGGCCAGCAGTCATCTCGGCTGATTACCACGAGGAAGAGAGGAAACGCATTCAGTGACGATGAGGACACAGAGCTGTACTCAGAAGCCTCAAAAGACGACTCATCCGACGATTATTTCATTCCTGGCCGGAGCAAGAGGGTGAAGGGGAAAATCGTCAACGCAGCTTCACCCACTTCTGCGAGTGCAGCGACTATGAAATCAAGGCATGATCGCTAGCGACAGGTCATCATATTGGTGCCAGAAGAGTCTTCAGCAAGCTTGAGACTACTGAACAGGCAAGCACTCTCCGCTTTCGGAACTTGTGGTGCCTAATGAAATCAAGGACATCAAAGTGAATGCATGAAAAAATGTGCTCGCCGCAGAAGTATTCCTTGGGAATGCGCGTGGACTATTCAAACAAGTGAGTGAACTAGGTGGCATAAAAGTGCGCCCCTTTATACCGATTGACAACGCGATCATAGCCGATGTGATATATGACTTAGACATTGTGCTCCCGACGCAGACTTGCCTACCCTCATTAATTCGGCAAATGGGAGTACTGTCATCCCTCAGGTGCATTGCCTTGGGACGTCAAGCTGTGTGAAACTGGTATTCAATGGCAATTGCACACCATCCCATGCCAAAGTCGGACATTTTCGACAGTCTTTTCAAAGCCTTTTGTGCAAAAGCCACATTTTCACCACTGCCTAAAAAAAGGTCACGTCAAGGGCGTCTGCCCGAACTTACTATGGTGCCCCCGGTGCACAGAACCCCTTACGGAAGGTGGGTGTTAATCTACCTAAATGTGGTAACTGTAATGGCTGACACCCTGCCTCATCGAAAGGCTGTCATCGAATTAAGAAGCATGCTTAAGCAGATGACTAGAGGCAATTCGACCCACAGGGATGCCGCCACAACAGCCCGGTGCCGGCAGTGGCGTCGCCGCCATCGTTTGTCTTAAAGAGACTGCGAAAGCTTGAAACGACAGTGCCACCTCTACTGCTGCACCATTAAGTGAAGCTTCAACAAGACCAGTAAGTTCAAAGAAGAGGGCAGAGAGGAATATCTTCACAGAGGAACGGCCTATTCTTCCAAGTTGTCCGCTAACCATAAAACGTCAGAAAACCACGCCCACTGAGGGGTCTTCACCAACCACTTATTACACACATAAGAAAGATGGCAAAGTCATAGCGATGCTTCATTCTCTCATGGATGCCGTCCTCGAGATCTTGTTCGACATGGGGACAGCGTCTGCTGGATGCCCGGATGCCTTACTGGCTGCCTTACTGGATGCTTTACTGGATGCCTTAAATACTGGATGCCTTAAGCCCTGTACTTGAATCGCTCAAGTAGAAATATGGTTAAGGATCGCCATAATTTCTGAGAAGTCAAGGAAGCATCCGTCATTCAGCGGAACGCCAGTGGACTAAAACCACGTATTTTTGGGCTTTCGTCAGTTAGCGCTAACACGTTCCAAGTCATCAGCATTTGTGAGCCCAACGCGTGTGCGTGCTTTCCTCTCTCTTTCTTTTACCATCTTTCAAACTCCCTCATTCCTACTCCTAGTGTAGGGTAGCATACCGGTCTTTCTACACTGGTTAACATCCCTGCCTGTCCCTTTCCTCCTGTTCCTCCAAGTATTTCAGTACAGAGACACACCATGTCTTGGAACTACCTTTTACTTAGACCCAAATGTTCATGAAGCGTCAATTTGGATCGCAGCGCTGGCTATCCAATTTTTTAAACAGTACCTATGCACTTTTAACGTACACCCGTCTAGTCAGTTTTTTCGTCAAATGTAGTTAGAGACCATAAGCTGAAGTGCATTTACAATGCAGTTTTCAAAACTAACATCCTCGTGAGTACAAGCGCTATGTATACCAGCTTACCGCTTCTGGTGTTACTAATACCAATGTTGTCTTTAGCATCATTATGTAACTCTACAAAAATGGTTATTAGAAACACATTCGGCTGTTCAGCATATGTCTGTTCATACATTGGCGCACATTTTTTGTCATTTAGTAATGTTTCCTTGAATAAAAATTTGAACACACTTTCCTGCCCTCAGCATGCTTCCTGTAACAACGACTCTGAATTCACGTGCCGTCTGCAGACTTTTTTGTATAAAGGCTTTTTTGTATAAAGGAGCGTGGATGATTTGAGCGAAAGGACGCGAGGTTTGGGCGGGTGATGCATGCGTCAGCACACGATCCATTGCACTGTAAAAAAATAGTAATATATGTTCAACCACAAACCTCGAGTCGCTTAGTAGCACAGATAAGAGGTGGTTAGATTAAAAAAATCTGAATTGCGCACACGCGTGACACCTGCAGACAGGCAATTCAATTTTATATATTCTGTAATTCATGTGGATGAAGTTCAGTTGAAGCCTAGTCGTTGTCCTGTATCTTGCTCGATAGGGGTTGTGTACGTCTGTTCACTAATACTAATATCGCATAGGCAAGACAATGAGAAGAGCCAAACTATGCTGAAGCATCTACTAAAATCTATTCGTGCGATTCTCAACGAGATACACCCACCAGGAGCGAAAACAGCAGGGCAGATCCTCAACGTGCTCGAACCGCAACTGCTGACCCTTCCAACAACTATATGGCGAATTTCTTCGATGAACGTGTGCGCACCTATGCTATAATGCAGTGGAACGCAGGAGGTTTGCGAAGCCGATTGTCTGACTTTCGACAACAGATGTTTAAATACAAACTTCTGTTCGTTGTAATATGTGAGCCGAATATGGTGTCGTCGTTTCGTATTTCCGGATACGTCACTTTGTGGTCACGTTATGATCGAAATGCGAGCAAAGTAATTATATGCGTACGTCAAGATTTAACGTACGTGAGACATGCCGTGGCGCCTCATGCTTCTAACGACTATATTTGCCTATCTAAAGCACAAGCAACGTTCAATATCAATCATTGGAGGATACATTCCTCCTAGAAGCCATGTGGACTGTCCCCATCTCTTGTCTGTTCTCCAAGCTTGCCCTGGACCACATGTATCAGTTGGGGATTTTAATGCACATCATCCCATGTGGGGTTCTGCTTCAATGAACACCCGTGGTAGGGACATTGCCGATTTTGTGCTCAATCAGGGCTTGATGTCCATTAATGATGGCTCACCTACTTACCTCCGTGGCGCATCATACAGCAGCCGTCTAGAGGTATGTTTTCTGAGCAGAAGTCTCTTGCCTACCACCTGTTGGTTCGTAGACGTTGGAACACATGAAAGTGACCATCTCCCTACATATATACCGCTAAAAGGATTCCGTCGTTCGACTCCCCTGGCTGTGAAAAGCGTAGACTGGCCAGGATTCCAAGATTCTGTGAATGCTCGGTGCGGAAAAATTCAATCTATATCTGAAATAGGAAGCCTAAATACATCAGCCCTAACAACGCCTACGAAACTTGTGAATGTGTCGCTACCAAGATCACAACTTGATGCACAATATGAATACCTTTGTGCAATCCGTCGCCAGGCAGAAAGAAAATACAGGGGGACGAAATCACCATCTGACCTATCTACATTACGCCAAGCACAACAACATGTACTGCGACACCTCAATAAGCTCGATAGGCAACGGTGGAGGGTATTTTGTAGCTCTCTTGATCCCAGAAAACCCCTGTCTCGAATATGCAAACTGTCCGAAGTCTGCAGACACCCACTCAACAGTTGTTCTCTTTCTGATCTTTGGCTCTAAAGCAAGGTCGACCTGAAGTAAAGAATGCAGAAGATTACTGGAACTTACTCGTAGGTATGTCTTCCTCATCGATATCACCTTCGTGTTTAGCCTCACCGCCATCCAGCGACGATCGCCTCGACTTACCATTCACAATGCACGAACTCGACGCTGCGATTTCTGCGTCCCGACGGTCGTCAGCACCAGGGCCTGACGAAATTACTTATTCGGCTCTATATCACCTCAGCCAAGAAGCAAGGCAGGCTCTCTTGTTGTTCTACAACTCTACGTGGGAAACAGCGACAGTACCAGAGAGTTAGAAGTGCAGCCGCATAGTGGCCTTACTAAAATCAAGCAAGTGTTCAAACGAGTTGTCTTCTTATAGACCTATTGCCCTAGCCAGTTGCATCGGTAAGGTGATGGAACGCATGGTGCTGGCAAGATTGGAATGGCTGCTGGAGAACAATGTCGGCTTACCAGATTTTATAAATGGCTTCCGTAGAGGTCGATCATCTATAGACGGTGTTGTAGATCTAGTTTCTTCTGTTGAAAAGGAAAGACAACGTCGGAGATTGGTAGGGGCCATTTTCTTAGATATAAAGGGCGCGTACAATAGCGTCTACGATGAGGCCATTCTTGACGCACTTGAAGAAATCGGCGTAGGTGGCCGACTACACGCATGGATAGGGAGCTATCTCAGAGGACGTACCATTTTTATGTCGACATCCGACGGTGACAAGGCCAGGCACCTCGTAAGCCGTGGTGTTCCTCAGGGCGCCGTCCTGAGCCCCATGCTTTTTAACATAGCACTAATTGGCCTTGAAGCTGAGCTTCCCGACGTTATCAGAATCGGAGCGTATGCAGACGACATATGCATATTGGCATCTGCAGCAACGCGACCACAATTGCGAGCTAGGCTACAACAAGGCAAATCAATAACATCTAAGTACTTACGTCATCAGGGCCTGGAACTTTCAATAGCAAAATGTGCTGCATTGGCATTTACGAAGAAATCAATGTCGCGGTACCCGATATTCGCTCACAGAGCAGTGATTCCCTTGGTCAAGCACCACCGCTATTTAGAGGTCGTCATTGATCGCAACCTGTCCTGGTCAAAGCATGTGACTGTGCTGCGAAACAAACTAATCAGTTTTGTGTATGTTCTTCGTGTTATAGCAGGACTGAGATGGGGCCCTTCGGAGAAAAGTCTTCTGCAGTTATACAAGGCATTGTTTGTAGGCTATATAAGGTACAGCTCACCTGTGCTTTCCAGCATGCGGGCAACGTGCCTTCGTACTTTAGAGAGCCTTCAGGCACGAGCACTGAGAACATGCCTTGGCCTGCCACGGTGCAGGTCCACCTCTGGCACTATAGAGGAGTCACGCACTTACCCTATACAGGTTTACACGTCCTGTGAGCCTCTTCGAGTGCACCTTCGTGTGCTGACCCGACAAGCACAGCACCCGTTGTCTTCGCTACAAGTGGACCGACCAGGCTGCAGCTATACGCGATGCCTCGATACGCATAGGCGCATGATCCCGTCAGGCTTTGCACCTGCCGTAATCCCTGCAGTGCCTCCATGGACATTGACTAAACCGCTGGTGTGCCTTCACATACGTGGAATTTCGTATAAGTCGCGTGTTTCTTATATTGCCCTTAGGCAACTCACCTTGGCACATTTAGATGACCGATACAGCGACTCTGTGCACATTTACACCGATGAATCAGGAACTTCATCAGCCTCAGCTGCAGCCTTCGTGATCCCTTAACTCAGTATTTCCCGACAGTACAAATTAGATCATAGGTCATCTTCGACAGCTGCAGAACTTGTCGCTATACAAGAAGCCATAAAATTTGTGAACGACCAAGCACCGCGTAAATGGACGATTCTGTCAGATTCAAAATCAACACTTCAAGCTATCTATTTTTGCTCAAGAAGAGGCCAATTTAACGAGTTAGCGTTAGGCATCGTCCAAGCATTTGACCTAGCACACAGGAGCGGTCACTTGATTACACTCCAATGGATTCCTGGGCACTGCGGCCTTGTTGGCAACGAAACAGCCGATAGCGAATCAAGAGCGGCAATATACAACGCTCCTATGTACGCCCTATGTACTCACGAAGTGACGTCAACACATTGTTAAGATCACTCATGCGTGAATGCGCTGCCACTTACTGGTCGCTACCAGATCACCGGAACAAGCGCCTGCGGGAAACAGACCCCGGTATGACTTTTCGTCTTCCAGATAAAATCAGCCGAAGACATGCTAATTTATTGCACCAAATTCACCTGGGCGTCGCCTTCACTTGCCACTACACCCACCTAATCGGCCGTGCGAACAGCCTGAATAGTGAACGCTGCCAAGTTCGCGAAACGATAGCTCACATATTTTGTGACTGTGCATTATACATGGCGAAAGAAAAATGCTAACTGCAACGTTGGCAAGCATTGGACGAACACCTTTGGGTGAAAGCCACATATTGTCAGCAATGAACGACGAAACAGTGTCAAAAACCGCTACAAAGGATGTTCTAGACTTTATAAAAACCACTGGACTAGAAACTAGACTGCAGGGTACTACGCTAAGTGGCTACTGTACATACGCACCACCTCTTCTTGTCCCCATCATCACCCTTCATACCTCTTTCCTTCCCCTTTCCCTTATCCCCTGTGTAGAGTAGCAGGCTAGAGCGAACTAGCTCAGGCCGACCTCTCTACCTTCTAATAAATTCTCACTCTCTTTCTTTCTAATACTGGAGAAGCTGCGCCCCTCCCCCAGCACCTGAAGTAGCATGTCACGTGAAAACCACGGAAAACTTCTCCAGCTCTTACTTCAAATAATTTTCTCTTCACTTGTTATCAACTAGCCCAGCTGAATGCATTGTCGTGTTATATTCTTGTTACACGGGCATCCTGATCTGTTACTACGAACCTCAATAGGCGTTTACATTTTTAACTATAAGACTGGGTGTCTTGTGGCGCACTTTACATGAAGAGTTATCCTTAGTTTTGGTCGCGAAGCAAGTCACGTGACACTCACTTTTGTGATTATTAACATAAGCATTGTCTCAGGTTCATAGTAAGTGGTATTGTTAGAGTGCCCGTGTAACAAGGGCAACGTTTTGTGGGCCAAGTTCTAGTGTTGGGTAGGCGCGTTTTCATGTAGTCGGGGCGTATAAACAATTGATCATGCACCATTTTGATTTTACTTATGGAATCTTAGGACAGACTCACCACACATTTTCCTCATCAACTCATTTGTGAAGATCTGAGGTGGGGTTCCTCTAGTGCTACCTTTCAGCTGCCACATACAAAATATCCTTATGCAGCGTTGAGATTGTTCGGTTGATGCTACTCTACTTTGATTTTTAAATGTAAAGCATTTGTTAGCGAACAAAATCACTTCAAACGCATCTATCTATCTATCTATCTATCTATCTATCTACCTATCTATCAATCAATCAATCAATCAATCTATCTATCTATCTATTATCTATCTATCTATCTATCTATCTATCTATCTATCTATCTATTTATCTATCTATCTGTCTGTCTGTATATCTATCTATCTATCTATCTATCTATCTATCTATCTGTCTGTCTGTCTGTCTGTCTGTCTGTCTGTCTGTCTGTCTGTCTGTCTGTCTGTCTGTCTATCTATCTATCTATCTATCTATCTATCTATCTATCTATCTATCTATCTATCTATCTATCTATCTATCTATCTATCCATCTATCTATCTATCTATCTATCTATGTACGTGCGGGTCCTCTGGTTATAGCCTACACAGCTTGCTGTAGGCGAAAGATTGTATGCACTGTGAGCGCGTTTCCTGAAAAAGACTGTCTACTTAAGACTGAGTAGGACAACATGAATGGAGTGAAAATCTTGTCGCACATGTCGTCACACTCTCCCATAGATACACCTAAGTGGGCCATACCATTCCACCATGGGCCGTGGTTAGCAGGTATACGCCTTTCATATCTTGCCCCGCCGCGGTGGTCTAGTGGCTAAGGTACTCGGCTGCTGACTTGCAGGTCGCGAGTTCGAATCCCGGCTGCGGCGGCTGCATTCCCGATGGAGGCGGAATTGTTGTAGGCTCGTGCACTCAGATTTGGGTGCACATTAAAGAACCCCAGGTGGTCGAAATTTCCGAAGCCTTCCACTACGGCGTCTCTCATAATCATAAGGTGGTTGGACGTTAAACCCCACATATCAATCAATCAATCAAGCCCTTCATATCTTTCAGAGACAGTTCATATCTGCTCATGAACGGCGAAAACATGTATTGGTCATTTAAATACGAGAGTGTAAAGAAAAGTCGACATCTGCAACGTTGACTTCAAAAAGGCAAATACAAAAATCACGTTCGACGAATGAATGAAACAAACCCAACCACTCTGCAAAGAAGTCAGGTATTCTATCACGCTACGCCGGGTCTAGAAATACATTTAAAAAGGATTCTATGCAGACGCGACGTTGGTCCAACGTCAATTTTTTTACAGTGCACAGCGATGTTTACTGCTTCTTTAAATTCAGTAAGCATTGCATATGCGATCCTATGGTACAGGCGTCATGTCCGGTTAACGACAATGGTGGCTCCACTGGTGGCTCCGCTTCTGTAGCAGTCTTATAAAATATACGTTCGTATACGTATGACTCAAGAGTTGCTCGATCTAGAAGAAACACGCAAAACAAGTTTTGTTAGAAATTCCCACCATCTTACTGTAAAGGGCATTTCCTTTCAGTTTTACTCACATCCTTGCTCTAACGTAAGTGCTCACGTTACTTAAGACAATGGGTTATTATTAAATACCTAAACGCGAACTGCCAGGGCTCGCTTTCTTTTTTAAACACAGTATTACGGAGAACTAATAGATAGCATTCTCAAGGAAAGTACACGGAATGTATAATGTCACTGGGAAAAAAAAGTGGAAAAAAAAAAAACTTGCCATGGGCAGGGATGAAACCTGCGGTAGTCGCAGGTTCGGTTTTTTGCGCTACCGTTGTGTTCCTCGAACTTCCCTTTTTTTTGTTTTCGGCGTCTATTTCTTCGGTTTTCATGATGACGCATCGCGTCTCTCAACTGGAATTAAGAGATGTCATTTAAAAAATATGAAAGCTTTGTTTAAGCGTCATTACACAGCATTTCTTTTGAAGCAGGTCTACGTAACCACCTGTAACTATGTTTACAGTGATTTATTAGAGAAATGACAAATTAACAAATTAGTTCTCAGGATACAAGTGTTAACTGACAGCCAAGTTTTTTTTTTGTTAAACCTTGCCAAAATATAGGCTTCTCGGTGGTGGTCAGGTAAGACGAACGTTGAACTTGGTTTAAGCTCAAGACTAGTCCAAGTGGAAGCATAATCATATCAGAGATATTTTTGTGAAGTGCCACTATCATTTGAAAAGCGTTTTTTTGATATAATAACGTACATTTTGACTTCAATAGTTAGTCTTTGTGTTGCAACATTTGATTCATTCTCGAACCAACAAGTTCCGTTGCTGTTCAGCAGCGGCGTCTTGCGTTCAGTGTCTGCACCTGCGAACACACCCATTTATACTTTCCAGCTCGCTAACAACTACACATAAGCTTCTTCCTAAGCCATATTTCCTCTTCTTCCGAGAATCTGTGCTTCCTTCGATCTTGACGCAGAAAAATGGAGGAATTAATTTCGTCGTGCAGCTGTCTCACCAGTGATAAATGTAACCACACAGGAAGCGAGCGTAAGCTCGCACAAGCTGGCTGCGTAAGGGCCACAACAGACGTGGGCCTCTTCTCCTTATACTGCGATGTATAGAAGGGCGAGGTTGCACGCAGCGGAGGAAAGCGAACAAGGCTCCAATAGAACGCTGACGCCGCTTTATGAGGGCTGGTGGCACCGAGTTCAGGCCGTCGCATCAATAATGCGCCAGATACGTTACCCTTGAAGGGCTCACTTCACCGGACCTTCACTTTGTCATTTTGACGAAAAGCGTGACCTCTGCTGGTTAGTGCTTGACGAGCGTTACAGTGTGTGTATAAATCCACGGATCGAGTACGATGGCTACTACGAGAACCTTTGATACATGGGCGTCACTGAGAAGTCCTTGGAGGGGGAGTGCTGCAAATGGGACGTGTATTGGACTCATTTGTGCACTTAGCTTCGCAGTGACGTCATCTACTGCATGATGCTGAGAAGGCCGCTGGAAAAATCTCACTACTAGCTGCACTGTTATTCGTTACTGAGGAAACTGGACATGCAAAAATGAAATAGTTAGCTAAAACAAAAAAGCGGCAGCTAACATATATATTGTTACGGGTAACTTCTTAACCTATTAACAATGCACAGAATCCGACGAGCAAGATGGCGCCAGTCCAGCATCCACCAAAAACTGACCTCATCCTCTTCTTTCATGCAGCCGCGTTGTAGCGGCTATTGTTTATCATAAGCCCCGGAGGTAGAAGCACCGTCTCAGTGCTTAATCAACGCAGTTGATGTCGAAGGGGGGTAATATGGCTTTAGCTGAGCCACGTGAACGGTGTCGCTTGGGGCTGACAATGACTTTGTTCAATCGGTTAGGACAATCTCGTACGTGAAGTCTGTCACTTCACGAACAGTACGAAATGATCCATTGTAGGGCGACAACCGTTTCTCAGACAGTCCCACACGCCGAGTGGGTGACCAAAGGAGCACGAGAGAAACCGGGGAAAAGTGCATGTCCCTATGGTGACAATTGTAAAGCGGTCGTTGGTGTGCCTGTGGAGCCTGTAGATGGTTATGGGTGACTTGGTGCGCGTGGTCAGTGCAGGCGATGACCTTCCCGGTATATTCAGGGGCCGCAAGTAGCAAAGTGTCCAACAGTAGCGTTGGGTCCCGGCCATATAGGAGATAGAAGCGCGAATAGCCGGCAGTGTTGTGACGGGAGGAATTGTAGGCGAACGTCATATACTGTAAATCAATGTCCCAAACCTGGTGATCTGGCGCACTGTGTTTGGCGAGCATATTGGTTATGGCTCTGTTAAGGCGCTCAGTGAGGACATTCGACTGGTGATGGTACAATGTAGTAAATTTGTGCCTGGCATGACAAGACCTCAGGATTTCGTAAACGATAGCTGAGAAGAACGTGTGGCCACGGTCTGCGGGAAGTTGACAGGGAGCTCCGTGCACTAATATTATGTCGTACAAATAAAAGTCCGTAGCGTCAGTAGCGCAACTGGTTCGGAGTGCTCGTGTGATTGCGTACCGCGTCGCGTAGTCTGTGGCAACAGCAATTCATTTATTTCCGGCTGGAAAAAAAGGAAGAGGGTCCAACAGGTCGAGATCAATTCGAAAGAAACATTTACGGGAACGTTGATCGGCTGAAGGTATACAGCTCGAAGGGCAGATGAAGTTTTGTGACGCTGGCAGGGCTTACAAGTGGCGAAATAGCGTCGAAAAGAGCAGGAAAGTCCAGTCCAAAAAATGGCATCATATCCACGGTGTGAATGATGGAGAGTGGGGCGAAGCATCCGTCCGTCCATTTTTTTTGTTTCCGTTCGTCCATGCGTACGTCTGTGTGACCGTCCACGCGTCCATCTGCCCAGCCGTGAGTGCGTCTGTTAGTGCGTCCGCATGTACATCCGTGCGTCCATCCCTGCGTTCGTCCATGCATCCGCCCTTGCGTCTCTCCATGCGTCTATGCGCCCGTGCAGCCATCCATGCGTCCATCCATGCATCTGTCTGTGTGTCCGTTCGTCCATCTAGTCAACACTCCTAGTAGCACCATCTCGCATCTTTTCATCATATAGCCCGCATATAGAAGCACCGCCATCCAGCTGACATTCCAAGAACTATACGAAAGGTGGCACACGCACAGTCTCTTACGGCTTGCGCTTCGTGTCTAATTCCTACCTTTAACCACTTCGAGTTCATGCGACGTACTAGTTCACTGTATTGATGGCACTGTGACCCAGCTCTCGCTAAACCTTTCCAGAACCAAGAATGTTACCCCCAGCGAGTATAACGTAGCAACTTTTTCTTGTCAGATAGTGCTGAATGTACATGCCAATGGCTGCTAATGGGGAATGAGAGACAGGAGAATTCGGCTTTTGCTTCGTGTCTACTTCCCACCTTTAACCATTTCGAGTTCATGGGATGTACTAGTTCACTGTATTCATGGCACTGTGACTCAACTCTCGCTAAATCGTTCTAACACCAAGAAGGTTACGCTCAGCGAGTATAACGTAGCAACTCTTTCTTGTCAGAAAGTGCTCAATGTGCTTGCGAATGGCTGCTAATGGGGAATGAGGGACAGGATAGTCCGGCTTTCAATCAACGCGCACGCTGTGAATTTTTCATTGTTCATCAACGCAGAAGAAAAAAAATTACGGCATATTCACGGGATGAATGATGATGAATGGGTGAAGCTCCGGAGGGATTCATTGGTAAACTGTGAATCTTCCGTGTAATTCTCCCAGTAGATCATCCTGTAAAGACGTGAGAAACGCTGTGTGTGTATATACACAAATCAACTTTTATTTGTTCTTAGACGATGGATGGCTTGCGATGTCTCTTGCCTCGCGTGCTCGCACATCGGGATTCTGTCTGCGAGCGCGCGCTGCTGCCGCCTTGCGCTCTCTCCGCTGTGCAGCCTTATCCATCCGGCGACTCCGAGTGCGCGCCAACAGCGAACGGATGGATGGATGGATGTGGCTGTACCCTTTAGATCGGGCGGCGGCTAACGCCACCTAGCCATAATACTTAGTGAACTAACCATTACATTTATCTTTTTTTTTCTTTAAATAATGAAGTTGAGGATTCGTACTTCGCAGTGAAGGGTTTAATTTTCACTCGTGCCTTGACTTTAGCCACCAATCAGATAACCTCCTTCTAGTTAAGTCTACCCGCTTAAAGTCTATTTTGTCCTCGCTGTCCCTAAATCCCAGTGCTTTGAAAAACTCTGCGCCATCATCCTGAACTATAGGGTGAAGCCCTTTACAGAACATTATCAAGTGTTCGGCAGTTTCTTCTTCCTCTCCACACGCACTGCATACTGTGTCGACCCCTTCGTATTTGGCCCGATATGTCTTGGTTCGCAGTACTCCCGTCCTGGCCTCAAACAGTAGAGAACTACCCCGAGTATTATCATAGATCCTTTCCTTGGCAATTTCCTGCTTAAAAGTTCGATAGATCTCTAGTGCGGACTTCTTAATCATGCCCATTCTCCACATGTCAGTCTCCGTTTCCTTCACTTTTTTCTTAACCGATAGTTCTTTTTGGTTTGGCCACCTGCTGTTTTCTAAGTATTTACCAGTCAACTTCCTGGTTCGCTTCCTCCATTTTGTATCGACATTCTTCATGTACAAGTAGCTGAAAACCTTCCTAGCCCAACGCTCTTCCCCCATTTCTCTCAATCGCTTCTCAAATTTTATTTTGCTGCTAGCTTCCCTGCCCTCAAATGATGTCCATCCCATATAACCTTGTATTCCCTGATTTGGTGTATTCCCGTGAGCTCCTAAAGCCAGCCTACCTATTCCACGTTGCTTAATTTCTAATCTTGCTTGAACTTCTGATCTCATGCACAAGACCGCATTGCTGAACGTCAGCCCAGGAACCACGACCCCTTTCCATATTCCTCTCACAACATAATACCTATTGTAATTCCACAGTGCCCTATTTTTCATGACTGCTGCATTCCTGTTACCTTTAGTCGTCACGTATATTTCGTGTTCCCTCAGATACTCGGTCCCATTGCTTATCCATACGCCCAGATATTTGTATTTATCTGTTATCTCTAGCGTCACCTCCTGTATTCTAAGCTCACTACCTTCGTTGTCATTGAAAATCATGACTGCTGATTTTTCCCTACTGAATCTAAAATCTAACCTATCTCCCTCATTACCGCAGATGTCCATCAATCTCTGCAAATCTTCCTTGTTGTTGGCCATTAGCACTATATCATCTGCGTACATTAATGCTGGTAGTGCCTGATCAATAAGTTTTCCTTGTTTGACTAAAGAGAGGTTGAAGCCCAGTCCACTTCCCTCTAATTTTGCCTCTAATCCTTGTAGGTACATCATGAATAATAAGGGTGACAGGTGGCACCCCTGCCTAAGCCCCCGTTTTACTTCTGCAGGCTTCGATACCTGTTTTTCCCACTTTATAACTACCTTGTTACCTTTATAGACACCCTTTAAAAGATTAGTGACTACATGTTTCACGCCTAGTGTGTCCAGTATTCCCCACAATTCCTCTTGAACCACGCTATCGTACGCTCCCTTGATATCCAAAAATGCTAGCCACAGGGCCCTGTGTTCTTTTTGTGCTATTTCGATGCACTGCGTCAGTGAGAACAGGTTGTCTTCCAACCTCCTGTGTTTCCGAAACCCATTCTGCAGTTCCCCCAGCACCCCCTCATCCTCTATCCACGCCTGCACTCTTTCCTTTATAATTTGCATCGCCAGCCTGTAGACCACTGATGTCACTGTTATAAGACGGTAGTTGTTTATGTCAGCTTTCTCCCCCTTTCCTTTATAGATCATGCTCCTCCTGCTAAGTTTCCATCCATCGGGAACTTCACCATCGATTATTATTGTACTCACTGCCTCTCTCAAAGCCTGCTTAGACTTCGGACCTAATGTTTTTATCAGCCTAATTGGAATGCCATCTGGGCCTGTTGATGTACTACTAGGAACCCTTTTCTCAGCCCTTTCCCACTCTTGTTGTGAAAATGGAGCCATTGCACCACTTGATTCGTCTTTGTCTATTGTGGTGCATAAAGTACTTCTTTGTTGAAATTTTTCTGTCACTCTTGTTCTTATATATTCAATAGCTTCATCCCCTTCTAGCCTAGCACCTTGGGCTGTAGTTACAAAGTTCTGCTCTAGGCTCGTCACATTCCTTAGGGAGTTTAGATGGTTCCAAAATTTCGCAGCTGCCTTTCTATCTTTTTTATGTACTTCTGCCAGCCACTGAGCTCCCTTCCTTCTAATCTTTTCATTGATCAGAAGGGATGCATCCCTTCTACAGCTTAGAAAGGTTGCCCATTTTCTTTCCACATCATCTGTTGGTTCACCCCGTTGCTTAGCATGTCTGTGTTCCCTAGAGGCTTCCTGACGTTTTGCTATGGCTCTCTTAACTTCCTCGTCCCACCAACTTTTGGGTTTGTGTCTTCTTTTCCGGGGTGACTTGTCACGCGTCTTAGCAAGCTCTATCTCAAAGAGTCTAATTAGGTTCGTGTATGTCCACACTGTCTTATTATCCTCCGCGATTACTTTCTCAATTTGTTTAGTGGCTATTTCAATTTGCCTTTCTGGATAAAAATTTTCCTGTAGTTGCTCATCTTGTCTCCTTCCCACTTTCACTGCTCTTCCAAAACTTAGCTTGATACGTTTGTGATCGCTACCCAGACTTCTGGAGCCACCTTCATCTATGTGCATTTCCCTGAGCTTATCATACATCCTATGTGACATCAGTGCATAATCTATCGTCGACTGAAGCCTTCCTACCTCCCATGTTATTTGCCCTTCACACTTCTCGGTACTGTTGCAAATGATGAAATCAAGCCTTTCACACATATCCATGATCATTTTGCCTGTCGGGTCGGTATACCCATCTATATCTTCTATGTGCGCATTCATGTCTCCTTGTATAATTATCTCGCACTCTCTTCCTAACTCCTGAATGTCCTTTGATATACACTCTACCATTGCCTGGTTTTCCTCTCTGGCTTTTGCTCCCGTCCACAAGTACACGAAACCAAGGAGTGTCATTTGACCTGCCACTTTCCCCTTTAGCCATAAATGTTCCTTGCACTCCTGCTTGACCCTTTGCCAGTCTGTACTTTTATGAATGAATGCCCCAATACCACCCCCCTTTCTGCTGCCTTCTGTTCTATTACAATACTCCCACGCGTAGTCCGGATTGTTCGGAGGTTGTTCCATGTCCCTGAGATGTGTTTCTACAAAACCGTATACCATCGGCCTCTCTTCCCTTAGCTGTTCTTCTATCTCTTCCCACTTCAGCCTGTTCCTACCACCCTGCATGTTAATATACCCTATGTCTGAATTGGCTCGGCGCTCGTGGCTACGTCTATTTATGCCCCGTACTCTACGTATCTTAGATATTGGTGCCACTTTGGAATCGTATCTGTCCATACCACCTGTCGAAGAGTCTCCCTGGTTGTTTTCCTCGTTACTAGCTATCCTGCACCCCGAAGGGCTCGCTTGCCCCCCAAAAAAGCTACTGCGCGTCCTGCAAGTCGCCAACCCACCTCATGACCTAGCCGCCCATCGAAGTGAATTCTGTCTCGTTGAAACCCCCCCCCCTCCACCTATGCACCTCTCTGTTTATTTCCACCACCTCAAAGCCTTTCTCTCGACTCATCCGCCATATCTCTTGGTTTGTGTTGACCACCGCTCTTTGCAGGTTGTTATCACGCACTGGTACTTCCGGTATCGTGCATATAACTACCTGCACCTTAGGAGAAGTGGCGCGCATGTCATCGACGCCTTTCGCCAGTGTGGCTGCTAGTCCTGCTGCATCTTCATTTAGGACATCGTTTAAACCGCCTGAAATTATCACGAGGTTGCGTCTATCAGCTGTCATTTTGAGCTTTGCGCTCGCTTGCTTCATGACTGCTTCCAGCTTGCGTCCTGGGAACGCCCCTACTGCAACCCTCTTGTCACCTCTTACCCTCTCTTTGATGGCTTCTGTGCATCGATTTAAATTTGAGTCCCCGGCGATTATCACATGCTGTGACTTTTCTGCTGGAGCGTTCTGCACCTGGGGGCTACTTGCACCTGTGACGCCGGCTCTTTTGTTCCCTTCCTGCCCCACCACTACCTCGCTGAAGCTGGGCCTTGCGACAGTTGAACCGGCTAAACCTGTTTTTTCCAAGCTTGCTTGCTTTGCCTTCTCCACCGTTCTGGTTGCCGGTTCCCCACTGTTCTCTCGATAGGTCGCTTCTTTGTTCAGCTTCGCTAGCACTTCCTCGGCGGACTTCAGTCTTTCTCCCACTGCCCTCGTTTTTTCTTGCTCTGTCGCCAACGCAGTCTCGAGTTTGGCGATTCTCATCAGCAGTTCACTCTGGGCAACCATCATTTTCTCCATTTTTTCGTCGACCTCACATTGCCTACACTTCGCGTCAGCCTCTTCTCTATCCGCTTCTACGCTTGGGTCCACTTTCAAACCCACTCCACATCCTGAACACTTTACAGTCTTTTTAACCATGCCTTTCTGACACCAATTGTCCCCATACTCGATAATGACTAAACTCGAGCCCTGCACTACGAAAAAAAAAAGAAAGTCCAAGCTCTACTACAAAAATTTGCGTGTTCAATGTACGCGCACCTCCCCAACGGGGTGGCAAAAGAAAAAAAACAACAAAAAAATTCAAACACACACACCCGCACTAACTAATAAATACCTGGTGACTGGCCCCCGAAAAAGCCGTACCATAAAATAAGTGCTACGAAGATTTCAACCGCTGCCTTATAATTATAGAGACAAGCTCAAAACATGCAACAACACTTATCTGCGCAGTCGATCCGGAGCGCTCAAAAAACACGTCCATCCACCTTGACAGCCTGAACTTGCCTGAACGGATTTTATTACAACGCTCCCCCTAGCGTACGTCGCCGCACTAAATCGAACGATTGCCTTCAACCAATGGCACGCGCCATATGTGACATCATTCCTATTTTATAAGATCTCGCGTCTTTCATCAACTACAAGTACCGCTTTCTAGTTTATAACATCTTGCATCTTTTCATCATCAGCTACAAGTACCACCATCTAGTAAACACTACAAGAACTAAACGAGAGTTGGCTACATACAGGAGACGGTACCGCCATCTAGTGAACACTGCAAGAACTAAACTAGAGGTGGCTACATACAGGGGCGGTACCGCCATCTAGTGAACACTGCAAGAACTAAACTAGAGGTGGCTACATACAGGCTACAGGGGACGCACAGCCCACACCCTAAGGAGCTTCGCCCCTAAAATCTTCTACTGGCACCACTTTGAAGGTCCAAACATAAGACTGGTTACGCACCACGACTACGACGAGGGACGAACAGGTGCCGCTTTAAGGAGCTTCACGCTTAAAAACCAACGTTGTACACGATTGCATGTGCGAGAAATACCCAAACGGCTCTTCATAGGAGCGTCATGAAGTTGGTGGAGGACAGCGGAACGCATGTGCGCTGAGATGACAGGAAATAGGTCAGATCCCAAGGAATCAAGGTTACGATGGTATAGGATCCCGTATTTCACTGAAAATATTCGGGGGGACGGGTCGCGAGGCGTTGAGTCCCGTTTGTCAACGACGGCTCGTAAAGAAGCATCCTGACGTTGCTCTTCGGCAATGTTCAGCAGCTTCGACACGGAAACTTCCGCGATAGCGTCAGTATTGATTGCTTCATCCACAATATAGCGGTATAAACAATTGACAACCTGATGTAATCGCCCTGTTTCATACATTACAGAGAACGTGTATTCATGAAGGCGTAGGACGCAACGAACGAGACGTCCTGTGGGGTCCTCCAAGGAAGCCAGCCAGCAGAGCGTGTGGTGATCCGTGACAACTAGTAACGAGTGCCTGTACAGGTGTGGACGAAACTTTGGAACTGCCCATACGAAGGTGAGGCCCTCTTGTTCCGTGATGGAATAATTTCGCTCAGCTGGAGACAGCAGTCGGCTTGCGCAGGCTATAACACGGTCGTGTCACCGTTGGTGCTGACATATGACAGCTCCTATAGGTCGTATCCACTGGCGTTCTTGTGAACGTCAGTTGGGGCTGATGGATCAAAGTGGGTCAAGATTGGTGGCTTTGTAAGCACGGTCGTAAGTTGGGAAAACAATGACACCTGGTCAAGGCCCTGGTAAAACGAGACATCTTTCTTCATGAGGTCTGCGAGGCGGCGCGCAATAGTCGCAAAGTCCTTAACAAAGCGTCTGAAATAGCATCACAACCCCACAAAACTGCGGACATCCTTCGTGGTGCTCGGAATGGGAAAGTTTATAACTGCGCGAACTTTCTCTTGGTTTGGACGTACTCTTTCGGCTTCGACAAGGTGCCAAGCACGAAGATTGCATGACAAGCAAAGTGGCACTTGGAGGCGTTCAATTAGAGTCTGGCTCGACGGAAGCCGTCAAATACAGCCGATAAATGATGGAGATGTGAGTGCGAAAAGACAATAACATCGTCAAGCTAACACAAGCAGGTGAACAATTTCAACCCTTGGAGCAATGAGTTCTTCATTCTTTCAATTGTGGCTGGCGCATTGCAGAGACCAACGGGCATCACCTTAAACTGATAAAGACCATCGGGAGTGATGAATGCAGACTTCTCACGGTCCATCACGTCGACGGCTACCTGCCAGTAGCCTGACCGAAGGTCAATAATTTCAAAATAAGTAGCACCGTGCAGGCAGTCGAGGGCATCGCCGATGTGAGGCAGAGGATAAACGTCTTTTTTTTCTAATTTTGTTGAGGTTACAGTAATCGACGCAAAAGAGCCATGTTTCGTCCCTCTTATTAACAACGACTACTGGAGAAGCCCAGAGGCTGCATGAAGGCGCCATAATGTCTTTCGGAAGCATCTTCCCGACTTCCTGTAGTATTATTGCGCGCTCCGACGCGGAAACACGGTATGGGCGTCGGTGAATGGGAGTCGCATGGCCAGTATCGATGCGATGATTAAGATGGTAGTTTGGCTTGAAGAGGTGCCGGCAAAGTCAAAAACGTCACACTAGTCATCTAGAACGTGGTAAAGCGCTGCAGCTTGCTGAGACATGAGGCACGATGACACCATTTGCTCAATATCGGCGCCCGAAAAACGTGATGAAGTTGAACCACTGACTGAGCTGAAGCAATTGTCCATTCTGAAAGGCTTGACATGGTCGTTTTGGAGAGCGGTAATTTTGGCCAGGGAGAAACCCTGTGGCAGAACTCGGGTGGTGAGTGAGAAGTTGGCAAGTGGAAGGAAGGTTCAGTTTCCCGTAAATGTCAGAATCATATGCGGCACAGCAATTCCATGCGTAAGCATCACGGCAAGAATCGGGGTCACCATGTGCTCACTGTCAGGTACTGGTGGCGTGGAGGACAAGTCTACATGTGTGACAGAGTTAGGAGGGAGGCGCTTGAAATCAATACAGCATAGGCTGGTTTGTGGTGGGCTGGTCGGGCCGGAAAAGAGAGGTCAATCGAGGGGAACAGAGCCAGCTGAACAGTCTCTGGGGGCAGAGTGCGCGACTAGAAAATCCACACCTTGAATGAGTTAATGAGGGCAATGTTTAATGACGGCGAAAAGAACGCCAGTGCTTCTCTCCTCAATAGAAACTGGGGCAGAGCACATGCCAAGAATTGCAGCAGTTCCTTCATTCGCGACTCGTACAGCTCGGTGGAGAGCGGGCGTGACACCGTTTTTAAGTCGGCGGCAAAGGTTAGCACTCATAATGGACACATGCGTGCCAGTATCTATCTACGCGCTGACGCTAACATTGTCGACAGTAATGTCTAAAAGGTTCCAGTTCGTCGTCAATGTTAAGCGAGGATTCGTTACGAATGTCGTCAACGCAGTTCCACATCCAGAAGCTGGATGGCCTGGTTTTCTGGTCGGAGGTGCAGCGAATAGGTCGAAGAAGCAGCACGGCGTTGTGGGGGTGACCGGGACTGACGACGAGCAGGGGACCGAGACTGGTCATAGTGAGATCTGCTCAGAGGGGCGGCAGGAGGAGAAAATGAGGTTGGCATTGATGGACAAAGTGGTGGCGACGACAAGCGGACAGAAGTAGCATGAGATGTAGGAGCTTAATGTGATAGTGAAGCCCAGCGGTTGCTGCGGTGACGAGCAATATGACCAACGCATCGACAGTTAAAACATTTGGGTCTGTCATCAAGCATACGCCATTCAGACGAATTGCGTTAGAGGCGAAGAACAGAAGGGGGATGATAAGAAGGCTCAGCAGAATATACAGCAGGAACAGGATGTACGCTGACATTCGATAACTCCTGAGGAACGACGGCCTGTATCAAAGATATTGTGGTCAGAGAAGGCACAGGCATTGGGAATGGCATGGCTACCGCTTGTGCTGCCTCGACCTCTCGAAGAATGATGCATGTGAGTTTGTCACATTGAGGGGCCTGGTGGGAGGCGTACGAAGAAGTAGCTGCTGTGTTTGGAAGGCGCATGACGCTTTGGGCCACGCGACGGGCTTTAGCTTGTTCGAGACGTCGGCATTTCTTAAGAATCGTGTCTGTGCTCAAGAATTCGTTAAAAACGAGCACGTTGAAAGCATCATCGGCTATGCCTTTCAAGACGTGGTCAACCTTTTGTCTTCCGACATGACTGGTAGGCCTTGGAACAAAGAGCCAAGAAGTCGAGAATGTAGGAGACTTATGATTCGGTAGCAGACTGGGCTCATGTAGCAAGAGCTGACGACCAGATGAATTACCCAACAGGTCGCAGATCTTTTCTTTGAAGAAATTGCAGCTCGTTATTTCCGCTTCGCGTCTTTAAAACCATGTTCGGCAAGTGCCGTCCAAGTAGAAACACACGTTGGCGAGCATGAGCTAGGGATCCTAGCGTTGACTAGCACTGAGGCGCTTGTACTGGTTCAGGCAAGTGTCAAGATCGATGGTACCATCACCGCAGAAAGTGCTGGGGTACCGGAGGTGCGGGAATGTGACGTAGGTTGTGGCTTGGACTGATGAGGGCGGCAAAGAGAAAGTACCAGCAGTCGAAGCAGTCGAAGGTTCACCGGTGTTGCGACCACTGCGTGTCTCCATCGAGGTATGGGAGTAATTCACCTCGACCAATAATGTTACAAGTCATTCTTTAATAATTTATTCACAATGCACAGAACCCAATGAGCAAGATGGCACCAATTCAGCATCATCCAAAAACTAACTTCGTCCTGTTCATTCATGCAGCTGCGTTGTAGCGTCGGTTATGTCTAAATATGTATACATTTCTACACGAGAAAAAGGAATGTGTGCTGAGATATATACAGTATTGTATTACAGCTGCACAAAACAAAGTCAACTATGAAATCGCCTGAGTAGTATCTTGCCGTAGTTCATCTTATATCGCTGCAAAATGGGAAAGCTGCCTGGCTTTGCATATATTTACTGATGACATTAACATCAAGTCACTCTTAATCATAATTTACGCTATATATATATATATATATATATATATATATATATATATATATATATATATATATATATATATATACTAAACATGTCATCGCTCACATGCTAAGACATATATTCAAGCATGCTTTTTCTTTACCCTGTTTCAACTCTTGCTGCAATTCAAGAGGCAACACAATGAATGAGTGCACACGCTACAACACGAACCTTCACCGAAACCACAGACATACCTTTCAGTTATTTTAGGGAGGCTGTAAGAGCATCAGGCTGCAGCGATTCATAATTTTTCAATTTTGTAGCTATTCTGGAATGAAGCAGGTGTTTTTTGTAGTTAGAAAACAGCATTGGTACTGACCAATCCTCTAAGAGCATCGTACCATAGCTGCGATATTTTCTTTAAAGTAGGTGAGTTGACGTAAGTTAATATTGTTTCGATAGTTTGCTTGTTTTTTAAGATCACGTAAATGATAGCGCATAGGACTATGTTTTGGGATCACAACACCATAATTGTAGAAAAGGTACTTTGGATGCTCTGGATGTGCGGCAGAGTTGCTTTTTTTTAAAGCAAAATACATACGAGATGAGTGTGTGTTGTGTTACCCTATAGTAATTGACAAAAATGAAGGTGTGATTGAAAAATCTGATTGGAAAGGTTTAATACATGTAGTTAGAACGTACCGTAAATGGCTCACGTTATCCTATGGCCTGCTTGCTGAGAAATGACACGCAGACATTTGAAATGCTCGGTAATTACGATACTTGAAGAATTTAAAAAGTGTACTTATTCTTTCGTATGCGCATGTTCTTCTATATTGCTGTAACCCCCTCTCCTTAATAAAAATAATAATAATAATAATATATCTTTATTAATTTGAAACCTTCTGAATATGTATTTTTTCTGCTTTGCCAGGAATACTTTAGCTGATTTGTCATTACGGAAACTCAATTGGTATTGTGCTAACAAATATATAATATTTACAGCGCCAAAGTGGTAGAGAACAATCAGCACGGACAGGAAACAGCGTTGACATTTAGCTGAACTTCCGGAAGGTGTTTGGGCTGCTTTTAAATGAGATCAATATCAGAGCACGTGTGCGGCAACACGTTTGTGGCTATACATAACGTTCCTAACACAGAATAGAATATTTTCTTCCAGAAAGGTGAAGTTATGGTATATAGATGGATCAATCTTTGACTTTCCTGACAAAAAAATGCGTCTGTACTCCCTATTTCGTTCTTGGTTCTCGTTTTTAAAGACAATAGTCTTTCTTGGGGATCTTCGGCGCAGAAATTTTGGTCTGTCTGCCTGTGTGTCTGTGTGTCTGTCTGTCTGTCTGTCTGTCTGTCTGTGTGTCTGTCTGTCTGTCTGTCTGTCTATCCACTACTAACGGCCCAGGGTACTTGAAACGGTTGACTCCATCAGCAGCGCCCACCAATGTTGCTCAAGATTTAGCGTTGATACTTGTGCGATTCTCAATTAAAAAGCAATTATTGCGCATCTCTGGGGCACCAAAACAACACGTATATATTCTGCATGTGCGTCTTCTACTAGAAAAGGCATACATAAGTAGATTTAAGGTTCGTAGCGCTCATCACGCTGCGCTAACCAAAGAACGCTTGCACGGAAAGGCGAGTGTTTCCAACTCATTGCTAAGACGAGACTGTGGTGCCACCTACACGTCGCCTTGCGTTCTAAAACTTATCACCTCTGAGACGGGCGCGCACACCCGTGGCACAGCCCCGTGCTTCGTCTTCCAAAAAAACTGCCAGATGGCGCTCATGTCTCATGCGTGACGTGGTTGATGCACTCATTCGCCTCCGCTGCACGCTCGAGGCACTCTAATGCAGCTCCTCCAGAATACCATTCACCAATTTTCTTGCGCAGAACATCAAATAGATGTTTTGTTCACTCTCTCCACACGCAAGACTACTGTCTTTCGACGACATCTGAAGATTAACATGTAAAAACGGGATGACTTTTTGTTCAAAAATTTTGTTTTGTGAAATGGAGGACAGCACTTACATTTTTTGCAGTGTGCAGCCACGTGGCTACCATGACCATTCCAAACGTTGCATGAATGTTGTCTTGCGTGGTCACTAAGGTAGTACTCTGTTTGTATTTTAAACTTCGAGTAATCTACAATTCTGTACAGGATCACTTCACCTTCCAAGAGAGTGCATTCGTTTCTGAGTTAGCGATATCATTTATAGTCACAAAAATGTGCTCTGTGTAAAAGCGGGTGAAGCGCCTTCAATAAATTAAGTTGAAAGTTAGCACACTTTTCTGTTCATGTTGTTTATTTCATACCGTTGTCGCACAGTAACTATGATATAACTAAGTTTAACTAACTAACCTCAATGAAGATTGAGTTGGTGTTAACAGGCATTGTTTTCAATGAAAACAGTTAATCTGCAGTGAAAGACTTCTGAATACCCTTGTAGGATTGGTAGAATGACTACCAGCCTGTAATTTTCAAGATATTTTTGATTTTTTTACAGGACAACAATTTTCTCTGATGAAATTTTTGCTGAAAAACATATCCGATCGGAAATGCATAACAAAAGCATGAGTGAAAGTTACAGTAATAATTTCAACCGCGCAAACCTGAAAACTATCAAAGTAACAACTTCTGCTAGTATGCATTTTGTTTTATAATTTACACAGCTTCGTTCCACATGGCTGCTTGGAGGTGCATTGCGTACTCGCTATTTGTGCAAATATGTATACTAGTCTGATGACAGCTTTCACATTTCGGAAAACAATAATAACTGCCGGATTGGGAGCCGCGGCAGCATTGAGACAGAACCTAAACTAGCACCTGCTTTTTGGCAGATACGAATCGGCTCTCCTGATAGCGCATTCACCAATGTTTTGTCGCTGCTGTAGAAGGGCGTCGCGTGCTACAAAGCCCACGGGAGCCAGACACAGTTGTTTTCAAACGCAGTCTGAATCATTGGCGGACAAGCAGATCAACCTACAGAGGAGCCTGCCCCAACCTTCGTACGTCATCTCGGTAGACGGGTAACTTATAAGGCAGGATAACCAAGTACTGCGTTACATTGGCAGCCGCGGCAGAATAGAGACAGCACCTAAATCAGCACCCAAATTTTCACAGGTCAGTATCGTTGAGTTTTAGATTTCTTTTTTTTCTTGATGCTGCTGCTGACAAATTGTGATGACGGCGTCCAATATGCTATGTTTGAACTGTCAGGTACGGCTCATGGAGCCAGACCCTTTTAGTGTGCGCTGTAACTGCACTTATACTTTTCATACCGAAAAATGTTCGGGAATTTCTGTGACAATGCTCGAGACAGTGGGGCAGGCGTATCACCAAGCTTGCCGCTGTACACTTTCTCGGAGACAGAAAATTTGATCGCAACCACCGAGTGAAAGTGATCGATCTGACGAGGAAGGCATTCGCATAATGTTAAATAACATAAGTTCTAAGCTTATCCAGTTGCTGCCACTTGAGGAAATAGTAGAGGGCATAAAAGATACTCTCCAATTTTTTTCGGAGCAGCATGATGAACTGTAAAAAAAACCACCGACAAACATGAGCAGAAAATTCAAAATCTCAGATGCCGCACAGAAGCATGCAAAAAAAAAAACGGTAGCAAACACCCCCAAACTCAAATTGACGCACTAAAATAGAAAAGTCATTGCCTTAACTTTAATCTTCATGGCAGTAAACAGACAGAAAAAGAACTTGATGGACAGGCTAAACAAGCTCGCCACGCATCTTGAACTTCCAAAGCTATCGGCTGACGAGGTGGTCGTTGTTCACCAGCTATACCGTCAAAAAAAAAAAGATGAAATCCCCGGCATTATCTTTTACTTTTCCAAGCACGCTCATAGAAAACGGTGCTAATTGAAGTGAAAGAAGCTGCGTCACAGAAGTGATGTGGTCTTTTTTAAGGAAAATGTGACAAAACGAGCACGTGCTCATCCCTTTGAAACAAAACAAAACTGGACCAGCAATATACAATTACGTGTGGCACAACAACACTCGGGGTACTTTTTAGCAAAGCGGAAGGTGAACAGAGGAAAGACTGGGGAGGGGGGGAAGCGAACAGTTGGCACGAGGTGCTAGCATCAGGCACGTCACGTGGACGCGAGCATGCGCAGTGGGGGTGTGAACAACGTCGATGCAGGAGGTGTGACATCGCCCGACTAAGATGATGAAATGAATTTGTTATGCAAATTATGCAAAAATTCGGGACCCTTGAGCTTCACGTTTAAGAGTTGGACGCGATAGTGAAATCCGGCCCCTAGTGCACCCTTCAACTGCTAAGTGCATACACATTATTATGTTTTGTTACATAAACACGCACTCACACAAACACGCACACAGTAGATTGGACCAGCACGCGCTAGTATAGCCGAATGGGCTCGTTTTCGTGGTGAGACCTGTCAAACAAAATGCGTTAAAAGGCCCTGAAACACTTTTTCAAGTAACCATGGAATGATTTCGCTAGAAGAGCTTATTGCCTCACAAATTCAACGCCGCAAAAATTTTAGAAATTCGTACAGTGCGAGTGGAGTTACAAAGGTTTGTCGCACGCTTCAATTGCATTATCTCTTCTCTCGTGCCGACGAAAGCGCTGAAAGCTAAGCAAGATGCATGACAGAGCAAGGAAACTACAGCGCCTCCTTACCTTGAGCACTTTTTTTCTTCGAACGCGCGACTTTTTAGTGGGATTGCGCGTGCACGCGTAGACAAGTAGTGGCCTCCCGCAGCTATCTCGGTAACCCAATTTTTCGGTCAAAGACGCACAGACGATTTTTTGCTCACAAACAACGGGGCCGACGCCGGCGGCAGATTTTTTGTGACACGAGGTCTCTAACGCTATTGTGTATTAAAATGGGAAGGGTCCCCGTTTCCAGCACACCTATGGCAACCTCTGCGACAGCCCAGGCCCGCAGAACGAGCGCCCGGCCGACGATGAGGGCGCCGCTGTGAACGATGCTCTGGGCTGCGGGTACACCGATGGTTTGGAGGAAAGGGAAGGTAGTAGGCAGCGGTGCAATCAACGGTAACGTGGAAAGTTGTTGGGATATCTCCACAACCTGGACAGGCATGAGTATAACGAGTTGGGTATATCTTATGCATGAGTAGGAGGTTCGGGAAAGCTCGGGTCTGCAGTCGGCCAAGTGCGACAGCCTCCACGCGTGTGAAGGGGTCTGGTGGCAGTTGGTATTGATTTTGTTGCTACTAAGAAGGGCTCCGTATTTCAAAGCGACTACTGGAGCTGCACAGCCCTTCATTGTTCACCACGTATATTTAGGCACTGGATCGCACGTCAGCATCCCACCACTCTTTGAATGAAATGTTTCTCTTTCATTCCATGAATTGAAATAATGAAAACGAAATATCAAGAGTTTCAAAACCATGCCCAATTACGCAACATTCACGAGATACTCCGACCACACTGCGACGATTTTGCTCCAGTTGTCCCCTTGAAAAGTTGAAAAGACGCAGGCGGCATTTTTTTCTTTTTCTTTGTCGCCACAAACGATTGATTTTTTAAATAAAATTAGATATATTGTGAGCATTGTTTATGCGTCCAATCTTTTCATCTGTACATACTCATCATCACTTGTCAAGCTTAGGTTGTCAGGCACATAATCGAGGCAAAAAATAAGAGTCTTGAGGGTACTGGACGCCATCTTACAAGTGGTGGAGAGTGCTGCCCAATTTTTGCGTCCTCTCGTGCTCTCGGACAACCCCAGCGTCTTCTAGAACACATCACTGGAGCTCCATTGTACGCCGCCGCCCATGCCGTCTGTCTTCGGCGGAACGGCAAATCATTGAGGAAAACGTCACTGACTTGCTCAAACGGGATATTATTCGACCTTCATCCAGCTCCTGGTCGTCTCCTGTGGTGTTGGTCCGGAAAAAGGATGGCTCTGTCCGCTTTTGTGTTGAATACAAAGCGCTCAATGAGATCATGAAAAAAGATGTATATCCGTTGCCACGCATAGACGATGCCCTGGACTCCCTACAAGGCGCAGAATATTTCTCCAGCCTCGACCTCCGATGCGGGTATTGGCAAATACCTATGCGCGAAGCAGACAAGGAGCAAACAGCGCTTGCGACGCCTGACGGGCTTTACGAATTTAACGTCATGCCTTTTGGCTTATGCAACGCTCCAGCAACATTCGAGCGCATGATAGATACCGTCTTACGTGGTCTCAAAGGGAAAACCTGTTTATGTTACTTAGATGACATCGTAATTTATTCTTCTACTTTTCCTCAGCACCTCAAGCGTTTAAACGAAGTTCTAACGTGCACTTCGAACGCTGGTCTACAGCTCAATACAAAGAAGTGCCACTTCGCCAGCACAAGCATCAAAGTATTGGGTCATCTTGTCAGCAAAGATGGCGTTCGACCCAACCCCGACAAGGTTTCTGCCGTAATTAGTTTTCCTCGTCCAGGCAACCAAAAACAATTGCGAAGTTTCGTGGGCCTGGCGTCTTACTTCCGCCGCTTCATCCGTCACTTTGCTGCCATTGCGGGGCCGTTACACAAGCTTCTGACGTCAGGAACGGCTTTCACGTGGACTTACGAGTGCGAGTGTGCTTTCCAAGCCTTTAAGCGTGCTCTGACATCAGACCCCGTGCTCCGTCACTTCGATGAGAGTGCACACACTTTCCTGCACACAGATGCCAGTGGCCGCGGAATCGATACTGTCCTCCTTCAGCGCGATGAAACATCACGTGAGCGAGTAGTTGCGTATGCCAGCCGCGCACTAACACCTGCGGAACAGAACTACTCGATAACAGAGCAGGAATGTCTCGCTGTCATTTGGGGCATCCAGAAATTTCGACCTTATCTGTATGGACACCACTTCACTGTGATCACCGACCGTCATGCCCTATGCTGGTTGTCCTCGCTGAAGAATTTGACTGGGCGCCTCGGTCGCTGGATACTGCCTTTGCAACAGTACACTTTTGACGTTCTGTACAGGTCTGGCAAACAGCATCAGGATGCTGATGCTCTCTTTCGCTGCCCTCTGCCACTTTCATCTCCAACCTCGAATCCTAAATGCCCCTCAGGTAATCAAGCGGCTTCCTCTTCACCCACGTTATCACCCCTGGCAATTGCTGGGTCACTATCCTTAAACAGCAGTGCCCAGTTTGCAGCATGCCAACGTGACGACCCCTACTGTAACCACATCATCGGATACTTGAATGGCTCGTCTTCTTCATCTAATGCCAGACTACGTCGTCAGCTACGGCAGTTCAAGCTAGAAAACAACGTCCTGCAGCGCTATACATAGAATGCGGATGGGCATCGGTGGGTGCCAGTACTTCCCCGTTCACTGCGAAAACAAGTTCTCGAAGCATTGCATGACGACCCATCAGCTGGATACTTAGGATTCTAAAAGACCTACAACCGCGTTAGGAGCCGTTTCTTCTGGCCTGGTCTTTCTACCTTTGTGGCTAATTATGTCGCTTCTTGCACACTTTGTCAACGCCGGAAACGACCAACTTCAGCTCCTGCTGGCCTATTACAACCCATTCCATGTCCCGATACACCTTTTGTCATTGTCGGAATAGACCTCGTAGGGCCACTTCCGTAACGCCAGCGGGCCACCGCTGGATCGTCACAGCTGTCGACCACCTCACACGATACGCGGAGACTGCTCCTCTACGCACTAGCTCTGCATCAGGCATTGCCGCCTTCTTTTTAGAAGTCATTGTGTTGCGTCTTGATGCACCTCGCGCGTTGTTGAGTGACCGAGGCAAGGCCTTCCTTTCCAGAATTCTCGATGAAATCCTAAAAACTTGTGGCACAGTTCATAAGACCACATCCGCTTACCACTCACAGACAAATGGCCTGACAGAGCGATTCCACCGGACTCTACTCGACATGATATCCATGTACATCAGACCGAACCACGATAACTGGGACAAAATCTTCCTGTTCGTAACATTTGCACACAACACCGCTGTTCAACGGACCACCCGGTATTTACCTTTCTTCCTCGTCTATGGTCGTGAGCCAACATTCACCATTGACGCCTCTTTCTTCAATATAACGACAAAAAACGTCCACGACTACGCCAGAACATTTCGTTTCCAGGCTCGCTGAGGCACGGCAACGTGCTTAACTCAACACAAAGGCCAGTCAACAAGACCGCAAGCAACGCTATGACAGCTTCCGTCGAGACATCACTTTCCGTCCTGGAGATGAAGTATTACTTTGGACGCCTGTTCGCACTCCAGGATTGTGTGAAAAGTTTCAGTCCCACTTTCTCGGACCTTATGTTATTTCTGAACGGACATCTCCGGTCAATTACCTTGTCACTCCCGTCGAGGGTTCCTCAGACCTTCGTTACCGCGCCTCCGAGATAGTGCACGTTTCACGTCTTAAACCCTTTCTTCGCCGTACATTTCCCGCCTAAGTCTCGGCCGGGCCGGCTGCTCAAGTGCGCGGGGAAAGTAAGTGTGAGCATAGTTTATGCGTCCCATCTTTTCATCTGTACATACTCATCATCACTAGTCAAGCTTAGCTTGTGGGGCACATACTCGAGACAATAAAGAAGAGTCTTGAGGGTACTGTACGCCACCTTACAATATCTTTACTTTTCTATGTGTCTTGTGCCATATACTGCTGAAATATGTTAGTATACTGTTGATATTTCGCTGCTGTTAGGCGCTGGTTAGGGGGCTGGTGGCCTCGTCAAGCTGTCCGAACGAGATCTATTTCCGTCCACCCCTTTGTATCAATCAATCTATTGCTGCGAAAATAAAAGTCATTGTCATTTCATTGTCATTATCAATGGCATTGTCAATTGTTTGTGTCGTTCAACACCTGGTAACTATTTACCATCGATTTGAAGCATATGCTTGAGACCCTCAATGCGATTTAAAAGTCTGTTTGGCGTACATCATAGCAGACTGTGATTGCGACGTTTGATGGCCACAAAAGGTGAGTATTACACGTGCGTGCCCCAGCTCAATAGCAAGTTACGACAGTTTCGAGAAATAATGCGCGATAACATATGTGCATTTATATGACTAGTGGAGAGAGAGTGGCTGCCTGTGGGTAATGACGTCATGGTCCGATGTAGTTTGAAAAAATCAATCACGGCAATGTTGTGACCATAATTATAATATTTTAGCTCATTTAGTTCTCACATTAGAATTATGCTTTGCTATTCAGTGTGACAGATGATTTCGTGACAGCTTCACCTGGCAGAAGCATAAGTGCTAGACAGTTAAAAAAGTAGTGAATACGGTCATAGGCAGCAAATTTTCGTCGCTTTTTTGCGCAGCAGCTTCTTGCAGTGCACTGCGGTGAAAGTAGCTGCTTGCGTTCTTACTGTCGGAGAGAAAATTACTCCAAGGTACGCTAAACGACGTTGCTGTGATAGGCAACAGATTGAAAAAAGCAGCTAAAAATTCTGGTAATACATCGATCCGCGTTGTGTAACAACATTTAAAGTGATGCAGCCCCTTTGAAGTGTCATTAGGAATAAGGAACTTTCCTGTAGCAGTCATGAATGTCAATGAAGCAGAAAACGATGCCTCTGATATAGATGTTTTGAAAATCTTCGCTGCGAAATATTAGATACTTATTGGCGCTCTTCTCATTGCAGATATCACAAACACGTTTGATTTTGTTACTTCGCTATAGCACCGCCTTGCTTTCTAAATCTTCCGACTTAAAAAATCTCTGAGCTCTTCACAGCGTGAGAACGTAGGCACAAAACGTTTTTCTCGTCTTACCACGAAGTCCTTTAACAGTGGCAGCAATTATATTGGCTCGAGACCACGTGACATACACTTGACTGATGGGCTTAAGGCGCATCTTGACCACATTTCACTGATAGTATCGAGCCATATTCCATACCTTCCAGAACAACGATCGCAGTAGTCATTGTCCAATTTCACACGGTGCCATCCTTCAATATAAGGCTTAACATCGTGGGCATATCTTCCCTCACTCTGATTGTGCTTACATTCATCCGAAGTACGCCTTACCATTCCAGAATGAGAAAGAAGAGACACCCACCTTCCGTCATTTGTCGTCATGCATGCCGTTAATAACTGCAAAAATGCAATGATATGAAAATAAGTGAGTCTTCTGAACACTCTTCTGCTAATGAGTTCCCAAACGTTCTTGCAAATTATTTACGACTCTTGGGAATTTCAGACAATAAATGCCGCGCACCATTGGCGCCACTTCCAAATTCATTTCGACAAATTTCGCCCTGTTGACACTCCGGACTCAACCAAATGTTCTTGACGTAAAGCAAAGCGGGCTAGTTCTAAAAGCAAGGAGAAGCAAAAATGACACAACTTCCGCTAGAAGAACCATGTGTAGATGCGAAGGAGTGAGCACTAGCGATTACACTGGCGGTGAAGTAGGCGCTCATTACGGAGTCGCGCAGGAGAGAATCCTACGGAAACACAAAGCACGCAGCGATAGACCAGTGTTTCCTACTCGAACATTCCAATCACTACTAATGTACAGTGAGAGACAGAAGACTCCGAGTCGACACAGAGGACCGCAGCCCGTTTTTAGGTGATGTGCACGCTGCGAAATTTTATTGTTCAACCACGCGCAAGAGAAATTTTTCACCGCCACTACAATGAAGGTTTTCAACTAGTACCAATATATAAGGGGTAGCCAACGAACAGTTGTGCAGCACGAGCAGTCATTTTTTTTTTTCAATCAAGAAACTCGCTGAAATAAACGCCCTGCGTCAAAATTGTGAGGCGCGAGAGGGCGAAGGGAAGAGAAGTGAGTGCACGTGCAGTAAGGATGGTTGCACCGCACGCCCCATTGATCTTGACTATAAGCTGTTTTGCATCTAACAACCTAAAAACCAGCCTTGTCTCACAATATTTAACTTGATTTTGTAGTACACTTCACCGTGCACCAGTTTCCATTACGAATGCAGTTATTACGATAGGAAGCTCATATTGGCTTGGTAAAAATAATATTATACAACGATATTGCTTGGCGTTGCGGTGAGTCTACTAAATGGAAGAATAAAATGAAGTTTCAATGATACACAACTTGTTTTTCTTACGCTAAAGTTTCCCAGTGCTCTTTCTTGATTTCGAAATGTGCACCTATGTTATGCGCTTTCCAGAGTGCTCATTAAACTTACATATTTTGGTGCCTGCATAAAGCGAGAAAAAGAATCAGGGCATTGAAGCGCTCACTCCACATCAGTTGCGAGATCCTGCGATGAGATTGATCGCTTTCATCAAACACCGGCACTTGATCTACACAGTACAGCTTGGCGCTGTCTAATGTGATTCTCAAAGAGAAAAGAGAAAAGTGAGCCCCACAACTTCCTGCATCAGAGTGCGACACCTCAACAGTAGCTCACGAGCGATGGGGGAAAAAAGGGATTAAAAGAATAGGATTGAAAGGTTAAAAGAAAAGATAGGGAGAAAAGAGTGAGGCGAAGGAACAGCGAACGACAGAAAACGACGGCAGTAAACAGGAGATATGAAAGATGGACATGGTCGCAGGAGTCCGAGGACGGAGCACCACTCGGCGAGAGCTCTTGTAGGCGTCAGGAGATGGCATAGGGTGAGCCCAGTCGGCCAGAGCTGCGCTGTCGTTGGATATCATGGGGCACAAACACTCGGCACGAAATCTAGATTGTGAGTCGCCCTACTCGATAAAAGCAGTGGCAGTCGAGATAGTTGAAGCAACTGTTTGTTGTCTTGCAATGAGCTCGCGTATGTGCACGCACACTTCAACATGAGGGGCTTCGTCAACGCTGTGAACGGTTTTGTTTAAGTGGGGCTTCATTGAAGCAGCCGATATATTATCCTCCTAATTACATTTCACATGGTCAGTGATTACCGTCTGAAAATAGGATGAGTAGCGTCACGATATGTGCGTATAGACGCGTTGGTGACATTCGACATTGTTTTTCTACACCATTCGTTCAAAATTAAACCAGTTGGTTGTAAGCGTCCGCCCCGTCTACTTCTCTGGTACGCCCCGTGTTTTACCCCTATACTATAATTTACAGACAATGCACCAACTCACCCACCAACGCATTCTATTGATTCAAAACTAGTGATCGGTTAAAGTTAAAACTTCCCCGACGCCAACTCGGCAGTAATATTTCATATTTTCTATTAATTAAGCTCAATATCTGAAGAACGTAAAAACACGTTCAACATTCCCTGCTTTGAGAGTAAATGAAAATGGTCTTACCAAGAGTGAATCGATAGCAGACACAAGTACTCAATCAAGTTTACGGGCAATCGGCTTCCATGGTATCTCACTGAAGCATGATATGGGTAGTGTAGCTTGAGTGCGTTTTATGAGAATGAGTGCGTTTCATGAGGTCATTCTCATCCGGCTTCATATCCGGCATGGGCTCTATAGCACTGTGAAAAGGATGACTTCTGAGGCTAAAGAGGGGGCAGACCCGCTAACACCGATCAAATCGTGCCCAGCGCACGTGGGTAATTTATAGTCCTCTCCTCAATCTACCTACCCGACGGGAATTAATGCTTTGATTCCCGTTGAGTAGGTCATTCCGGTCAATTACTGGCCAATAATTTATTTCGAGTAAAATAAGCAATTATTAGGTATTAGCACCACAGCACCATATTTTAGCCGTCCCCATTTCAGGAACGTGGTGCCATTTCGTGGCTTGAATTTCAGAGCAGCCGATACACTTCAAATACCAGCGTTCTCTGCCGAAAATATGTACATCCCTCTATTAGGAATAAGACTATGCCGGCTGCCTTGTGCTTTTTTATTCCTCTGAATCGGAGGGGAAGTAGTTGGATGGGTTTCGAAATTTTATTAGTATTATTTTACGGCATCATCACAGCTCACAAATGTTTGGCCATACCAAATACTGAAAGAGTGATTTGACTTTGAAGTCATGGAAAATGCTCGGAATATAAAAAAAGTGTTCACACAAAGACCTACAGAACGTGTTCTACACAACATTGAAATGCTAATGCAACGACGTCTGTGACGTAGTGTAACCGTGACAGCTGCTTCAAAGAAAAGGAAGCGCCTTGTACGCGTGACTTAACAACACCTATTTGATCCCTTTTAGAACCGTCTTCAAAGCACGTGAACACGTTTAATATTGGTAAGTCAATGTTTGGAAAGAGATCAAGAAACATCCGGACAAAGACTTTCCAGTGGCTTCAGATCTCGCTATAGCTTTGGTATGCATATTATGTGGTCTCTTGCAAGCAGTTGAGCTTAACGTAAACGTATTGTCGAATCACAATTGCAGTGTTTTACACACTGTCCTATGATTTTGCTATCCGCGTATCATTCGCAGCACATATATATAGCGATTCGCATAACTCCGTCGCAGTAGCTAGACCTTGCCCAGATTTTTTCTCGACGTGTTCAATAGTTGTGGGTAATACACATGTGCATGCTCAGTAAACTAAGAGAAGCAATGCTCATTAGGATCTGTTCTGTTCTTATAATGTGTTCGTGTTGGTAAAAAAATTGCGTAATTATTATTTATTTTCTGGTCACCTCAAAGATTTGTTGGATGTCAGCATAACGGAAGCTCTATTACCGTGCCGCTTACTTGGTGATGTGTACCTTCACACGAATAACATGGGAAAAATTGTACTGTACCTGGAATAATTTCATTTGCATGTGCTTATAATAAATACAACTTAAAAAGTGGCAGATCCCGTGTACAGTAGGAATCGATGATATGCGAAGCACGAAAGAGAAAGGTTGATATGTCACTTTAAAATCAGCACAACGTTACAAGAGGAAGGTAAACGATGCTGTACATGACTTTACTATCATGCTTATCAAGTTTGAATGTGACATTTACCTTCGTCATCTATTCACGTCACATGATACGAAGTATGGTATATGTTGAGCTAGTTAAACGACCGCGAGCACGCTATGAGAGTAGTATGTTGTCATTTTCTTACATGGCGCGCGTGTCAGGATTATTGTTTGCACCAGTCGTATATTTTGTCATTCATTGACGTTACGTAACACCAAATTCGGTATATGTGGGACTAGCAAAACGGCCATGAGCACATCATGAAGGGCCCAATATACTTCAATGTAGCGTTGACGCACGCGCACGGTGGGCACAGTGACGTTATGTTGGCAAAACGCGAGCACTCCATAGTCTGACGCAAGGCGCGACCAATGTCCGTCGGCCCGGACCGAGGGTAACCGATGCGAAATGCGACATGCTGCATTTCTCTCTGATTCGTTTCCCAGAAAACACTGCGTCTCCTTCTGTTCGTGACGGAGGCACGCCGAACGCACTAAAACGCGCATGCGTCAGAGCAACGCAGCATGGCACGCGCCGGCGAGTATATAGCAGAATCAGCGCCTGGCGTGGCAACGTTGGCATAACGCGGCGAAATGAACGCCGACGATCACGCGCACCACGTCACGTTGAAATGTATTGGCGCCTTGACTATGACATGTAGTCATGTTCTCTCATGACACGCATCTCATGATTATCAAGTTTGCACCATTCACATACATTCGTCATCGATTGGCGTCACGTAATACCAAATATAGCATATGTGAAGCTAGCGAAAAGGCCCCAAGTGCATCATCAGTGTGACATGTAGTCATGTTGTGACACGAGACGCATGTCGTGGTTATCATGTTTGGATGTGTCATTTACTTATGTCCTGTCGCGTTGCGCAGTATTGAGTTTGGTACATGGGAAGCTAGCGTAACGGCTGCGAGCGCATCATGAGCGTAACATGTAGTCATGTTGCTAAATGACACGCGTCTCATGTTTTTCATGTTTGCACCAGTATCATACCTTCGTCATCCATACACGTCCCGTAATACCAAATCTGGTATAAGTGAAGCTAGCGGAACGACCACCAGTGCATCATGAGTGTGCATGTAGTCATGTTGTTACATGACAAGAATCTCATGATTATCATGTTTGCACCAGTCAATTACCTTCGTCATCCATTCACGTAATGTATTACCAAATTCGGTTTATGCAAAGCTAGCGAAACAGCCACGAGATCATTCTGAGTGTTGTAGGTAGTCATGATATATTATGACGCGCATGTCATGATTTTGATGTTAGCGTGTGTCGTTTGTGTTCGTCATGCAGTCATGCCGGGGCATGCCACCGCATCGAACACGATCATGAAAATGCCCTTCCTAATGCAGGTTGTTCTACTCGGGTTCATCTCGACTACATCCTGCGTTTTCCGGCTGCCCGTAAGTCCTCCTGGATTACCTCCTGCTTACCTCACCAACAAGCCGCCATTTCTGTTCACCGACGATAACGATGAATGTCAAGCCGAACCGGATCCGCCACCTTCAGTCGCCGACCACTTCATCGCCTGGCAACCTCGGACATCTACTAGCGCCGCATCCCTACAAAAGCCGCCTTCGCCCGGAGGCCAGTCGGGGCATGCCACCGCATCGAACGCGATCATGAAAATGCCCTTCCTAATGCAGGTTGTTCTACTCGGGTTCATCTAGACTACATCCTGCGTTTTCCGGCTGCCCGTAAGTCCTCCCGGATTACCTCCTGCTTACCTCACCAACAAGCCGCCACTTCTGTTCACCGACGAGAACGACGAATGTCAAGCCGAACCGGATCCGCCACCTTCAGTCGCCGACCACTTCATCGCCTGGCAACCTCGGACATCTACTAGCACCGCATCCCTACAAAAGCCGCCTTCGCCCGGAGGCTAGTCGGGGCATGCCACCGCATCGAACGCGATCATGAAAATGCCCTTCCTAATGCAGGTTGTTCTACTCGGGTTCATCTCGACTACATCCTGCGTTTTCCGGCTGCCCGTAAGTCCTCCCGGATTACCTCCTGCTTACCTCACCAACAAGCCGCCACTTCTGTTCACCGACGAGAACGATGAATGTCAAGCCGAACCGGATCCGCCACCTTCAGTCGCCGACCACTTCATCGCCTGGCAACCTCGGACATCTACTAGCGCCGCATCCCTACAAAAGCCGCCTTCGCCCGGAGGCCAGTCGGGGCATGCCACCGCATCGAACGCGATCATGAAAATACCCTTCCTAATGCAGGTCAGTTACTTGCAACACGCTAATTCCTTTCGATCAAGTGATTCCTTTCTACTTGCGGTGTCGTGCCCCCCTGACATCCTTGATTGCTGGCGTAGGTGGCGTAGATTATTGTGTGAATCATTGTGTTCTTTCGCCATGAATGCCCTTTTAGTTTGCCTTCTGCCCATGCTCGCGGGAGACATTGAATCTAACCCTGGTCCTTCCCCCACACTTGAAAGTATTGCTGAAGCCATCGCTCGCGTTGAAAAATCGCAAGACACAGTGCTTTCTGAATTGGCCCTTATCCGAACAACACAATCAAACATGGAAGGCTTGGTCGATCGCCTCTCCTCCCGTGTGGACGCTCTTGAGCAAAATTAACGCAGCCCGTGCCACTGATCCCACTACCGAGAATGGTAATACCTTATCTAACCTTTCTTCCAGCATTAAAACGCTAGCCGAAAAATGCGATGACTCAGAGAATCGCCTCCGCCGGTGCAACCTGCTATTTTTTGAAATACCCGACGTCATTAACGAAACATGGGCCGAATCAGAATCGCGTATAATCTCGTTTTGCACCGAAAAACTTGAAGTTCCAATTACTTCCATAGATATTGAAAGAGCACACAGACTAGGCCGCTTTCAAGCTAATAAAAAACCGCCCGTTTATAGTCACCCTGTCCAGATTTAAGATAAGGCTAGAATACTTTCCGCCGGCCTGAAACTGAAGGACTCGTTATTCTCTGTACGCGAGGATTATTCAGCGCGTGTAAGATTGGCAAGGAAGAAGCTTTTCTTGTATGCGAAGGAAAGCGAAATTCGTGTCCTTCAAAAATTCGTTTCGACAAGCTTATCGTTGACAAAAAAAGCCTTTCGTTTATGATGCTGAATCGGACAAAGTTATAGAACTGAAAAGCATAGCGTTCACTGTGTGATTCCAGGGTTCCGTCCTCCCCTCCTTTCGAGTCCATCCCAACTACAATCGCTCCTCCAGTCTATCAAACTACATCTATCCTGCTTACGAATATCCGTAGCTATATGCCCAAAAAGGAAGCTGTGCAAACTCTCCTTGAGGACACCAGCACTGACATCGCAATTCTAACCGAGTCATGGCTAACCCCTGATATTCACGACAATGAATTACGTCACAGCAACACCCATTTCACGTCTTACAGACTTGATAGGAACAGATGCAGAAGGGGTGGTATTTTAGTTTTCGTGAAAGACAGCCTACCCTCCCAAACTGTGACAATCAGTACGAATTTTGAAATTCTTTGCGTTGAAATAATCCTTCCTACGTGCAAAAACATTCTTATAGCCTGTTACCGCGCACCCGATTGCGACCACTCTTTCACAGATGACCTTCAAGATGTTCTTTTTGATCTGACATCCCGGTTTCCTCACGCAAACTTCTTGCTATGCGGGGACTTTAATTACCCTGATATTGACTGGGACAACTTGTGTGCTAGTTCACAACAATCCAGAGATTTCCTCGAACTGTGTCTTCTTTTTAACCTGTCGCAATCAGTCACAATGCCAACTCGTGGCACAACCACTCTTGATCTTGTTCTTGTCTCCAACCCAGATTTAATTCAGTCAGTGTCATGCATTCCCGGTCTGAGTGACCATAATGTTGTATTGTTTTCATTGTCCATTGCCTTACCTTCGCGAAGACCTTCAAAAAAATTAATACGCGACTTTAACAACGCCAACTTCTCGACGATTAACTCTGAACTTAATAAATTTTTGGTCTCCTTCACCCTGTCTGCTTCTACCCGAACAGTCGACCAAAACTGGTTATTGTTCAAGCGGAAATTATTAACCCTTATCGATAACCACGTCCCCCTTATTCGTGTTCCAGGCGATGCTCAGCGACCATGGTATTCTAATCTCCTAAAGAAACTATCTCAAAAGAAAAAACGTCTTTTTCGCGCTTCTAAAAACTTTGAGTCAATAACAAAATGGAACAGATATTTCGCATGCCTTCGTGAATACACTCACTTGCTGAAGCGCTCCAAAAAGAAATTTTTTCATAATGACTTGCTTAACATTGCCCGAACTAATACAAAGAAGTTTTGGAAACTTCTCAACCCAAAACATAAAACGCACAATATATCCTTAACCAACTCCGATGGTTCACACGTTCCTCTCCCACAGCGGGCGGACGTTATGAATGCTTACTTCACTTCAGTCTTCACTTCTGAACCACTTCATAGTATTCCAGTCATGCCGAGGTCTAATTTTTCACAAATGCCGCCCATTGACATTACGTCCGAAGGCATCAGCAGTCTGATAAAGAAATTAAAAATATCCAGCTCCCCCGGACCTGACAATATTCCTGCCAAAGTCTTAAAGGCTACTAATATCATTTCTAGAAAATTTTTGGAGATAATTGTTAAACAGTCCATTTCTGAAGGTTTCACCCCTGATGATTGGAAACTTGGGAAGGTTGTACCAGTTTTCAAGTCTGGCAAGCGATCTGACCCATCTAACTATCGCCCCATTTCACTAACGTGCATCGCTTGCAAACTTATGGAACATATAATATATTCACATGTTGCTCGTCACCTCGATGATCACTCTTTCTTTTTTCATAAGCAGCATGGTTTTCGTTCAGGGCTCTCATGCGAAACTCAACTTTTTGAATTTACGACTGATCTTCATCTCAACCTTGATTCGTCATTTCAGACTGATGTTATTTTTGTCGACTTTTCAAAGGCCTTCGATATCGTCCCTCACCAACGACTAATCAACAAACTTTCTTCACTTTCCCTCGATCCCCTGACCTTATCATGGATTAAGTGCTTCCTAACCCACCGGTCGCAATTCACTGTTATCGGTGGTGCCCATTCTGATACTACTCCAGTAATCTCTGGCGTCCCTCAGGGCTCGGTTCTCGGCCCGCTCCTCTTTTTAATCTACGTAAATGACCTTCCTTCCAGCATTTCATCAACGGTTCGGCTTTTTGCTGACGATTGCGTCATCTACCGTCGCATATCAACTCCCGAAGATCAGCTAATACTAAAGCAAGATTTACACATCATTGATAACTGGTGCGCTCAGTGGATGATGAGGCCGAATACTTCCAAATGTAAGTTCATGTCTGTCTCACGAAAACACACTAACGTCATCCATCCGTATTCATTAAACTCAACAGTGTTATCCCAAGTGGATTCTTACCGATACCTGGGCGTTGTAATTACAAGCAGACTAACCTGGACCGAGCATATTACCAAACTAGCTGCCGACGCCTCAAAAACTCTTGGCTATCTAGGAGATCATTGTCATTATCACCTGCAAGCCTTCGCAAATTGGCTTTTGAAACTTTTGTTCGTACTAAAATGGAATACGCATCTGCAATTTGGAGCCCTCATCAGATATACCTAATTAACATTCTTGAATCCGTCCAAAATCGTGCCGCCAGATTCATCTCCGCAAATTATGACAAACGAGCAAGCATCAGTCAAATCAAATCATCCCTCGGTCTCCCTGTTTTGTCAGCTCGACGCAAAATTTCACGTCTCTGTCTTTTTCACAAACTTTACTACAGCTTTCCTCACCTACATGGTTCACTTTTACTTCCGCCTGTCCGAACATCTCGTCGCCTATTTAATTGCCTGAGTATCCAACGTCTGTTTGGTTCTACTAACGCTTTTAATAAATCATTTCTTCCTACGGCTATCGATGAGTGGAACGGTTTGACGGATGCTATTGTCAGCGAACAAGTTGCTGTTAAATTTAGAGATTTACTACTAGCTACCCTTGACTCTTAATCGCTGTTTGTCTTTTTTTTGTTGTTTGTTCTCTGCCGCCTGTATATTTTTGACCCCGAATTGACTGTTGAATATTTCGTTTGACAAGCTCTGTTTTCTTTTTGTTTTTTGTTGCTACCTGTATGTTTTAGTAATTCAAAAACTGTAACCATGAACTGCATTTTCATTGAAATTTGTACTTGGATTGTTCCCCCCCTTATGTAGTGCCCCGAGAGAGGCCCTTAAGGGTAAAATAAATGATGATGATGATGTCATAACATAGCAGTTTTGCAACATGCCAGGTGAACGAAAACAGCACAACAGCAGCAGGACCATGACAATAATGACAGGCATATCATGATTTTCAAGTTATGACTACTCAAATATGTTCTTCAGACAGTGAGGTTATGCCATACCAAGCTTGGTATCGATACCATTATAGAAACAGCCAGGAGAGCTAAATGATATAGGTGGCTACAAAGATATATAGACACGCTCAAAGTCACCGAAGTTCACTAAGAAATTCTTTGCATTTAAAAAAAAATTGGCAGCATATTGACAGACAGATAATAAGAAGCATTCGCCCGTCCATTCGTTCTTGCTTTCGTCCGTCCATGCGTCCATCTGTGTGGCCGTCCATGCGTCCATCCACCCGTTCGTGTGAGCATCTGCTCGTGCTTCCATCCCTGCGTTCGTCCATGCGTCCGCCCCTGCGTCCGTTCATGTGTCCATCAATGCATCTGTCTGTGTGTCCGCTCGTTCATCTATTCAACACTCGATGTACCACCATCTCGCATTTTTTCATCATACATTCCCCATATAGAAGCACCGCCATCCAGCGGACATTCCAAGGACTAAACGAGAGGTGGCACACGCGCACTTTCTTACGGCTGGCGCTTCGTGTCTACTTCCCACCTTTAACCACCTCGAGTTCATGGTATATACTAGTTCACTGTATTCATGGCACTGTGGCCTAACGATCGCTAAACCTTTCTTGAACCAAGGAGGTTACGCCGAGCGAGTATAACGTAGCAACCCTTTCTTGTCAGATAGTGCTCTATGTACATGCCAATGGCTGCTAATGGGGAATGAGAGACCGGAGAATTCAGCTTTTAGTTAACGCGCACGCTGTGATTTTTTTATTGTTCAACAACGCACAGGAGAAATCTCCCACTGGAACCACCTTGCAGGTCGAAGCATAAGATATGTTACATACTATGACGAGGGATGAAAGGGTGCCACTTTAAGGAGCTTCGTCCTTAAAAGAGGCTATCTCCGGGTAGGTACGCCGCTCGTTTGGTTAAAGCACGCGCTGTGCGTTCCCTCTCTCATTGCCATCGAGTCCTGCGTGACCCGGGCAACAGATGATAGCATAGTCTTGCGTTACGTCGGGTCCTAATGGGCGAATGGCACTGTGTGGTAGTCTTCCCGTGAAAAAGAGTCCACTTGCGCCCATAAAATCGTTGAGAATACGCGACGATTGTCCCAGAATATCCTTAGTTTTAATAGCAAGAGCTTTAGATAAAGCCTCAGTGTAATTCGTGGACACGGCTCAAGCCATGAAGAAAGTCAGAAGACCTTGACCCGGGGTCGCTCCTACGAGTGCGAACGCGCACTTGTTCGTGCTGCCTAGGGCGACTTCTGTGTAGACCGTGTACGGATTGTTCCCAAATTGCTGCTGTCTCTTGCAAGTTCGTGCACTCCAACGACCTTTGTGATATCGTGGGCTTATGCTTTTTTTGGGATAGGGGGTAGTAGAGTCTCTTCAAGTAGTTGTTTAGTAATGTACTACAGTTCCCCTCCCGCATACTGAAGATGAGCTGGGTAACCTACACGGAATAGCAATTTTCTTCCAGAATGTTTCAAGGTGAGCCTTTTTCGTTGAGAAATGATCACCGCTGCGCGTAACTCCTCATAATGATTGTGTACACCGAAGGCTTTGTGACCTTCTGTGGACGTGTCAAGTGGTAGGCCAAGAGCCACCTTCTACGGTGTTCCGATCAACGCTTCTAGGGCCTTTAAATTAGATTTATTGATCTCCTGGAAAAGGAAGTTAATATATTAGCCGACAGAGGACAAAAGCCTGAACGAGCCTTAGTGGCTCAGCTTTGTTGAAACCAAAAGGTTTCAAGAAAGAAAAGGTGATAGTTAATTCTATAAATTGTACGGGAGATCTGCTTCACCGTTGTTCTGAGAGTTCTGATTGTGCTTTCCACTCGCTTGTTGCTTTGTAGCCACAGTTCAAGGACTCGCATTTTCTGTACCTCTTTTATCTTGTGGTCTCCGTGATACAGGTTGACCAGCTCACGAATACAGCGGCCTCTGCCTCGGATTCTAGTAAACTTACATTTACAAGAAGCACAGCTCATTCCACTGTGATAAGCGAGGTCGTCCATAGCAGTCACCGTGTCTTGCAGGATTTGCTCTTTTTGTCGCAAAGAGCCACTGTTAGCCTACGGGGTAATATCATCCCCATAGAAGGCGTACGCTATCTACTAGCCATGAAACGCCGCCCAGTTTTTTTTGCTAAGCATCTCATCTAAACTTCGAAAAAAAAAGATGGTGTTATCACCCCTTGCGGTGTGTCTTTATTAGGCACAGCAAACAGATCTGAGCATGTATTGCCTAGGCCTATTGTAGCAGTGTGAGAGGTTGGGAAAGAGCGAACGTAGTGGTATATCTTTTGCTCACACCAATCTCATTAAGCTCAGATAAGATGAGCTCGTGGGACGTAGTTTGAAAATGCGCTTTTCATATCAAGAGTTACGACGAGATGTTCTGCACCGACCGTGGTATTGCAGACGACGTCTTCCCGAAGTAGAAAGAAAACGTTCTGGGTTGACAAATGTTGCCGAAATCAAAACATACTGGTTGGAAAAAGGGAAAATATATGTAAGGCATGAGACGTGTGTGAATCACCTTTTTCGAATAATTTGCCAAGACTGGATGTTAGTGATATTGGTCTTAGATATTGTAGGTCGGGTGTTTTTTCGTGCTCCGAAATAAAAAAAAAACTGTTGGCTTCCTTCCGATGTTGTGGAACCACGCCCTTCTCCGATACCTGTTCATTAAAATAATGAGTAGGCTGTTCAAGGAGTTCGTCGCTTAGATTCTGAATCATCACGTTTGTTAGCTGGTCAGGTCTAGGGGAAGTATTGCGCTCTGCTTCTGGCGCGGCTGCGAATAGTTTTGCCTTGGTGATCGGTGCGTCGAGCACTGCGTGCTCTTGGCCTTGGTATGCCAACCTTCTGGGTTTTAGCAAGGTTTAGCGAGGGTTGGGTTGCAGTGCCATGAATATAGTGAACTAGTATAAAAGGATAAACTAGAGGCGGTGAAAGCTTGGAAGTACAGATGAAGCGGAGGCCGTAAGAAAATGCGCGAGTGCCACCTCTCATTTAATCCTTGGAATGTCGGATGGCGGTACCTCTATATGCTGAATGTATGATTAAAAGATGTGAAATGGCGGTACTTGGAGTGTTTACAAGACGGCCGGACGGGTGAACGAACGGACAGGCAGACTTATGCACGGAAGGATGCACGCATGGATGGACGGATGAATGGACGCAGGGACAGGCGCACGAATGAACGCACAGAGGAATGGATGCACGGATGGACGCACAGATGGACGGATGCATGGACGGTCGCACAGATGGACGTATGGATGGACGGACGCTTCACCCCACTAATCATCATACAATCCATGGATATGCTGTCATTCTTTAACGGGATTCTTTTCCCAACATCAAGCCTGCCTTAAGCCAGTTTGGAGACGAGTTGCAAGCACCGGCGTGGCTCAGTGGTCGAATACTTGGCTGTCACGCAGTGGACCCGGGTTCCAATCTCATTGAGCCCTCAGCGTTTTTTTCTGTACTGGGTATTTTAAAGGCGAAACACCTAAGACGTCAGTCGTATGTCTCCTGTATGTAGTAGCCACTTCTTGTTTTATTTTTTTGGAATGTCTGCTGTATGGCGGTACTTGTATATGATGAATATATGATGAAAAAATGCGAGATGGCGGTACTTGGAGTGTTCACTTGATGAACGCAAACAAAGGCGGTCCTGTGATTTTTTTCTTATTTCTTGCGATACTAGTTACGAATACCGGCGGCAGACAACTACGGTGCCACACATGACCCATCTTTTGATCTTATAACAGCTTTCGCTTTAAGAGCTGTCCCGTGGGCCTCACATTTCATGAGGCCATGCTGACAATATGTGGTATTTTGAAACTAAACCAATGTGTATGGTTCCTCCTGAGACAAATCGCAACGCAAGACTTATGCCACATTTCATTCCACAGTACCTTCCATCATGCAATAGGATCAATATGTTTAAAACAATAAGTAATGTAACTAGGCGTTCCTTGGCTTCATATTCACCAATGTATTTGCGTAATATTACAACCAGCTCATGATGCTTTTCTCTGAAGTCTTCTTATCTTCGACAGTAAAAATAACGTATTGGCAAGTGGTTGTGTTGTGTAGCGCCCACATATCCCAAGAGAGTATGGCCACAAGCGTGGGTTCGGTCTTAGTAAGCAACAGCGCCGTGTTCACAGTCACTTCGCGTTACTAACGCCGCTGCACAAGCGCGTTCGGACACCCAAGGCACCGGGTGCTGTGCGACAAGTACAGAGTACTGCTCTTTAACAAGTCGCAACATTTTATTGGCTGTGGTAACAGCAGAAATTTAGTACAGCACCTGCTGCAAAAGGCTGCAGGAAGGCAAAAGAGGCTTATCCACGCCAAGGGCGAAAGTACAGCACAGAGGGTGCCTCGAGCACCTCTCCGTAGGCAGACGGATTCACGGTTAGACGCCACTAAGGCAAAATGCCGCTGAGGCAAAGCACCGTTGGCGCGTCCGAGCGAGCTCAAAGAAGAAAGATAGCTGTAGGAGAGAAAATAACAAGACGTGTTCACGGTTCGCTGCCTGGAGTGGTTCTCTCACTCCCACCTGGCGCACGTGCAAAATGTACGGGCGGGGCTCGAGCGCCACGCCACGGTCAACATACAGTCCCACCCGGTGTTGGGAGAGGAGGTCAACGTCACTCCTGCTCTCCGAGCACAGACAGACCGCGGAGGAAGGGAAATATCATGTTAGTACATGATAACGGCAGAAATAGGTGACAAAGCCCGCGCAAAGCTGAAGGGCTAGGCTCTCTTTCCAGAGGTGTTGTACGCAGAACTGGAGCTTGGTTGCTGCTCCTGGCACTGTTAATTTGCATCATACTGCCTAATTCGATTAAGGTGCAATTTTAAAAATAAATAGGCTCTCGTCATGGCGAACTTCAGAACGCGAGTGCAATAGCGCTCACTTTGACAGGGACGGAGTAAGCAAAAGTTACCAAGCGCTTGTGCTGTGTCACACTCTCCGTTCCTATCGAAGAGAGCGCTATTCCGTTCACGTAATGCACCGACAAGCACAAGACACTTTTCTTGTATTTCACAACAACCCGTAATTCGACAGTGCCCAAAATGGAGCCTCAGGGAAACACTGCCCGCTTTATTGGGTGAACATGTGCCCGTGAATATAAGTAACATAGACATAGTGCGACGATGTAGACATGCGCACACATAATACATGGATAGTCTTCTGGTCTTGTGAAAGCGTCGGTGTTTATACAAGCATGCTCGTACTATCCAGCGCTATTGATAGTGCTCAAGCCTATTCTAAAGCAAACTCCATCGAAAGTATCGTTCGCAAAACCATCCAAGGCCATTAGCAGACACTCAAGACTGCTACATTAAGGGGTTGTGTAAATTCAGGGTGAATAGAGACAATATGAGTCAAGATGCTTTTTAGCAAAGTACATACGAGGCAGGCGCTTATTTGCAGTTCAAACCACCAACACTAAAATAAAAAAAACAAGAGCTTCTGTCCTTATCCCAGCATTGTATATATTTGGTAGAGCCAACCAAAAAAAAATATTGCGTTAAATGATTTCAATTTTTTTTTCAGAGCACAACGCAGCGGCTATTAAAAACCACCATGTAAGAAGACTTGATAGTAATTGTTACAAATTAATATCTATAAAAATACACAAAATGCACCGTACATGGTCATTTTTCGTATTACACCTCAGTCACAAAGCGTCTGCCAAAGTCCGGATCGAACCCTCGAGTACACGCTGAGTAGGGCCGTGCTACAGCCAGAACACTTCGATGTAAAGCTTGCACTCTTATTAGTTACTTTGTGAGGTCTTTTTTTCCCCAGTTGAGCGTTACATTCCCTCTATTGCTTTTGGTGGGGTCGCCTTTTATTACTCGTACAGTACCGGGGGAAAGGGCACCTTTCAGGAAGTGGAACCTGCCCAGTGGAGTTCCTATCGCGAGCAGTCGAGCGAACGCGCTAATGGATACAGCACTGCATCGCGGACGCGTTCATGTTGATGGCTATTTCTGGGTGCCTGAGGGGAATGGTAAGACGGGAAGGAAACATCTATTTCCTGGCACTCTTGGAGAGAAGCGTTATGACGACTTTCGCAGAAAACGGTGCGTGGCTAGGTTGCACGAGCAAGGACTTCAGAAAGAAAGCAAAAAATTATAAAAAAACGTGTAGAAAAGCACCGGTTCATCGACTAATAGAAAAAAGAAAACCGCTAACGGCACCCCGTTTACGACGACTGACCGCGTTTGCTCGAATAACTCTGCAGCCATCGCTGGTATCACTGCTTCAACGAGATGACCCGACGAGCGATGAAGCTGGCTTGCGGGGTGGCTACATTTTTGTTGCCGGGTCGTGTTACCTCGAGCAACGGCGAGAAGCTTTTTGTTTTTTTGTTTTGACCCAATTACCGCAATGAAAGGAGGTTGGTGAGAAACCTAGTTTTAGTTTGTGATGATTTTGCAGACGCCTTGCATGTTTCAATGGTTAGCATTTGTTGGAGAACGTTTTACAGAAAAGCTGTTAGAAGATAAGATGGGCTGTTTTGGGAACCATAGTTGTCCATCGCCACCACTGCTGCCTGTGTCCGTAACCACTATTACTCGTAATAAAAAGAGGAAATGCAATAAGAAAAAAATACCCAGGACGGAATTGCGTTTGAACCCTGGCGTTCTTTGTACGAGCCAAGAGTTCTGCTACATAGCCAGGTATTTTTTTCTCTTTCGTGGTATCTATTACAGGTGTGCGCTTGTTATTAGCCAGGCGTTCAGAAAACGCTTCACCATATATAACATAACGTGGTAGAAGAGTAAAATACCAACGAATCATCGTACAATCTGAATTCACTCACCAGGTGTCTCACAATATGAAATGCGTAACAAGTGGGTGGTTGAATGACTTCAACCTATTACAAAGGGCTGCTCCAAAATCATCATCATAAGCCACTGCATCAACAAAGTGTATATATTGCCTTGCGATGCATAGCGAGTACATCGCTTCTGCGCAGAATCTAAATAAAGTTGTTGTAAGTGCTTCCGAATTCGACAAAGATATGATATGTGGAGTACTGTACACCTTGCAAGTGTACTTTTATTGTAGCCCTTAGAGTGCCCACAAATTAACGGTTTCTAAAAATTCCGTTTTACAGTTTTTCGCTGTGACTGTTCTGCGCTTTCCGCGCAGGCTACGCTTTGCTTTTCGTTTGCTTAAAAGTTACAATTTTGGCCTTTTGGCATACTTGCCCACTTACATGTTGTCTGGTGAAAATGTTTTCGTGGGCGGTAATGGCAGCTGCCGCATATCACAAACGTTTTAGTTAGCTTGACGTGAGCCTATTCCGGACTTGTCTGTGCTGTTACTCTTCTCACCCGTTTAGTGAAAACGTAAGCGTAATCAAGCTCGTACTTTCAAAAAAGGGCACTTTATCATTTTTGAATATAATAATTCCTCTAGCATGCGGGTTGTTCAGGGAGCAGCTTCAGCTAACAAAACTTCCAATAAGGATTTTTTGTCCGGCCTGATACGCGGAGATTGTAAGTAGTATAGTTTATTTCTTGTGCGCTTTCTTTCGTCATGCTAAAGTGCCCAACAGCGTGTTTACGAAATAAGCGCATAAAAACTAATATAGGCACTGTAGTAGTAAACAGAAGAGTGCAATGTATTTTTTGAAATAATTTATTTTTTATGAACAAACCAAGTGTTTGTGTTTTGAGCAATGCTGGAATTGATTTATCTTTATGAACAAACCAAGTGTTTGTGTTTTGAGCAATGCGCAATAACGTAACAACGCCATAGTTGTTTTACTACTATATTTCTGGTGATTTTATGTAACCACACGAATCTTTTGTTATAATATAGACTTTTTATTATTATGTCTGAGACTATAATTCTAGATGTGAAATGCGTACAACTTGCCGTACATGGTCCACGTAAAAAAATTTGCGTTTAGAGTTTATACATTTTTCTGGTGTTTTTGTGACTTTCTGAATTTAGCATGTGACAGCGTATGCGTTTTGAGAAGCCAGCAGTGTAAACAAGTGCACAGCACGCGAAATTGACCCCTTACTAAGCCGCGTATCTCTGAGAAGCAGAGTCGCACTTCTGCGTAAAAGGCATCATAAACGCGTGGTCATTAGGTTTAACTCTGTGTCCACTTGAGATCCTCTCTAAGGGCGACTCACGGGAGCTTAAGTATTCCGGTGGTCAGCGGGAATACGAACTGAAAAATGACAACAAGTGAATAGGAGAACTTCCTAAGCCAAACCCCTGCCTCGTTCTCGTGCAAAAACGCTTCTCCTCTTGAAGCCTCATTATGCAGCAAAGCCAGCTGCCGAGTCACTCAGCCACCATCTTTAGATGTCATATCGCTGCAAGCCATGTGGGATAAAAGATTATGTCCCCGGCTTGTTACTCTGTTTTCAGAACCACAGAGAGTCCTCATAAAGCACTTTAATTACATCGGCTAGTTAGCCTGTGAGAGAGCCATATCAGGCATAAAGATTGTGAGTAAGCAGCACACGTGCTAACGAAGCAGGCAGATTTTGTGTCATGTCTTTTTGCCGGTCCCCATCACTTCATTATTGCGAAGAACGCGCGCATCCACACTGACCACTTTCCTGCTAAGCACGTTATTGTGTCTCTATGGTCTTACTAGAAAGCACTGATGAAGACTCTTTTAATCTCAAGCGGAGTTACCCCACCTACCTTTCGCGTTTTCATCAGCCCTTTCGACAATCCTTTGTTGCGGAAATTGAGTGTTGCTCCACAAACCACCATGAGTAGATTAGAAATTATATATTACATTACCAACATATTAATACAATAATGTTGATTTCATTACTAGTAATAGTATTATTAATACCATTAGTTGTAGTAGTAGTAAAAATAAGCGTGACTACGCCCACTGCAGGGCATACTCCCACGATACACCAATCAACCCCGTCCTGTGATTTCTGCCGCCATGATATATCTGCAAGTAATTTAATCGCATCAGCCCACCTAACTTTTTAGCTCCCCACCGGGCGTTTTCTTTCTCTAGAAATCCAGTCAGTTAACCTAAATAACCCACGGTTGTCTTCCCTGCGTTTCACGTGCCCAGTCTTTGTTTGTTTGATTCTAGCCTCTTATCCATGGCTCGTACCCACTCTGGGGGATTTATGCCTATTGCTTCTTCTTCCTTTCAAGTATCATATCTTTAACAACACGTTGTTTCCTGACCACTCTGCTCTCTTCTTCTTTTAAAGGTTACAACTACCATTTTCTTTTCCACTGCTCATTGCGTCCTCCTCAATATAAAATGAACTCTTTGTAAGCCTGCACGTTTCTGCTCCATACGTAAGCGCCGAAAAGACTCCGCTATTACATAGCGTCCTCTTGAGGGTTAGTAGCAGATTAACATTCATGATTTCGAAACTGAAGATAGACATGTGATGTTTAACATCCCAAAGCCATCATGTGATTACGAGGGACACCGAAGTGGGGGGCTCTGGAAATTTCGACCACTTAGGGTTCGTTAATGTGCACCCAAATCTGGGCCCACGAGCCTACAGCAATCTCGCTTGCATTAAAAATGCTGCCACGGCCGCCGGGATTCGTTCCACGACCTGCGCGTCAGCAGCGGAGCACCTTAGCTACCAGGGGCCGAATTCACAAAGCTTTCTCTTTGGCTACGCATTTTCTTAGCCAAAAGTTCACTTATCTGGAGGGATTACTATAGCGCGGGTATGAATTTAACTTATTCGGCACTTAAAAGGGCAAGGAGGACACACGATAGCCGATGAAACGACAAGGAAAGAAAGAAGTGTGTGCCGATAATATCAAGGTAGCACGCAAAGCGTCTTGCATCGAGAGTATACGATGATAGCCAATGATTTGCTGCATCTAAAATTCAGTTCCGCGAGCGTCTGCTACAGCGCTTACGGGATGCCGCGTACGTTGTAATAGACGTTTTGGTGGGCTGTGCAAAGCCAATCACTCGCCTTTAATTAACGACTGTAGCTAAAAAAATAATTGCTAGATGGCCTTAAGCCACCGAGCAATCCATGCACTATCTCGCCAAGTACAAGTAAACAACACTCCAGGTGTACCACATAAATGAAACCACACATAAATCGATGCATGAAATGTTTGAAAATGTGCCTCCAATGTCTTCCCCTATTTAACGCGACCAGTTACCTTACATTTCATTGAAGCTGCGCTGCTACCTAACTAATTCGGTGCAATCTAGCACGATATAGTGGTGAACGTAAGGGTGTTTTGTACCTATAGTCAAAGGTAGCCTTTGTTACAATATTCTTATTACAAGACACAAGAGCGACTTTGGTGCCTGCACACGAATTGTGCGGAAATAGATAACAGCAGTAATTAAATAAAATTGTGAGCGCAATTTCGCTGGTTTCATGCACCGCAGCATTTTTATAAAGCCGGAATGCGAGAACGTGCATATGCTTACGCTTACGTATATGTCTACGTAAAATGAGGGAGACTCGTCGGGAGGTGTCTCAGTGCTAATGCTTTTCACAAAACACGGTGCAAATATTTCGCCCAATGTTGTTTGAGTGCGCAAACGAAGCAAGGGACGTGTATACGAGTCTTGAGGTCGAGAGACGTTATCACACGTGCGAAAAGAATGAAAAGAGAGAGAGAGAGAGACTCTCGTTTCGGCTTCGCGAAAGCTTGAAATTGATAGATAATAAAGACAATTTTCTGGCCCAGCAGACGTCAGGGAAAGTCTCCGCAAAGCAGCGTCAGATGCTCGGAGAGCATAAAAAAGTGGAGTACGCGTTATATGGGAGTGACTGCCACTCAGAAAGCGAGATAAAGGGTGACTGTCCTTAGATGTGAGAATCAATGCTAATTAGGAGAGTTGAGTTAATGAGCCAAAACTTTCCTAAATAACGATAATGGAAGCAAACTGAGCATTCATCTAGTGAAAGTGACGCTAGTGACAGTGAACTCGTAATAGTTGATTAGCGTTGTCACAGGCCGATATATATTTTTATTTTCTTATCTATATTTGGCAAACTATGAGAAGGTAGCGTACGTTAGCGCCGTCTATCCCAACGTCACGACAGTAATGTACAAGAATAAATAGCGCACGGTTATACAGTCACGCGTGGCGGTTTCTATCTTCTAGTAACCTTGGGAAAACGCATTCTAACTATTTTTTCTATTAGTGACAAAGTTTCACGGGACGTTTTTGCATTTAGCTTCATTCAAGGGAATGACGATATATCAGAAATAGGGCGAACACAAGCACTGCTGCAGTGGACGAGCGGTTACAGCGCTCAACTACAATCTAGGAGGTACTTGGTTCGATTCGCAGAATCACTGAGCACTTTTTTTTTCAAGAGGTTGCCCGGCCTGACATTATGCATGGTGGCGGGTACTAGTTTTTTGAGAAGTAGGCTTTCGCACTTGCTTCTTTCACTCCCCTTTTGACCCAAAAGCGCTGTACTGTGCTCCTTCAAAAATTTAACAATTCAGGGTTCATAATTTTCTCCTCCATCCTCTCTTATCGCAAAAGTGTTCAGTGCTGAAATACCAATATCATACCTGGTATATTACTTTTCACGTGTTTGGATATTCGACCAGCAATCAGTCTTCACGGTGTTTTGAAGAAAATCTACACATACAGTGAGCTAACTGCTTGCAGCCAAGTTGACTGCCTTTGTAGGGACACGCTTTCGTGCTAATTTGGTGGGCATCATCACATGCAGCAAGACCAAAGAGCACGGACAGTTAGAGCTGACGCAAACAGAGTGATTAGTTTGTGTCTTCTCTCCCGCTATTTGTCATGCTGCACGCTTCAGTGTAATGTCGCTGTCAATGGTTAAAATGAGCTATAGCAGTTAATCGAGTTCTGCTGAGAGGGTCCCCTATTGTCCAGAATGGAACAGAACAATGGCAATTTGATTTGTGTGAGAAAGAGATACCCTGCTTTTGGTTTCTAGAATAAATTTCTAAACTGAAATTTATTCTTTATTAATAACAGTTCCAGTGCAAATGAAAGGTGCATGGTCAAAATTCGTGTATTCAGCTTGACTAGGTTTGTGACCTTAGTTGTAATTGCGAACCGGTATCACAGTATGCATAAATATCACACACATATACAACCACGGGTGATAGCTTGCTTATTTTGATTAAAATTGAAAGGTTGAAATCGACATATTCAACCAACGCAATGTGTACGAGATATGCCATGTAGAGTAGCTATGCTCGAAACTAATCTTCGCAGGTTCGTTCCATTTTACCCAATTTCTTGCCCATGACTGTAGGTTGGTAAATGAAACTTCTTCGAACACACATATTCTGTGTAAGGTTACATTTATTTTTATGCAGTACAAAACAAATTGAAATGTATAATGGCTCAAAAGAGAAATAACTAGAAACAAATTCAGCCAAATCATTACCAAACTTACTCACCAATGATAAACGGATTCTCATTTAAAAGATACATACATACATACATACATACATACATACATACATACATTTATACATACATACATACATACATACATACATATACGCACACACACATATACATATGTACACCCATACATACATACATACATACATACACACACTCAGGTGTAAATATTAAAATGAATGACTATAAAACAACGATTCTAATACACTCATTTTGAATATACTACAGAAAGTAACTTACGAGAGAAATTCACTGGCACTGTTATGTCTGAACACGGTGTTCCTCGTTTCTCAAACCATCTCGCAAAAGCTTGATGCATAGTTTTCCGCTGCTGCCCAGTCACAAGCAGTTTTTTTAAAAAACAAAAGAATCAACCCCTTGACAATATCTTGCTAAAGAAAAGGGCTGTGCATCAATATTTTGTACATGTCTGCAATATCACTCTGTTTATTTAGATAGCTTGGCTCATCCACAACCCACAAACAAAGCATGTTAGGACACTTGGGCTGAAAGTTGGCACAGCGTGAGTAAATTCTAGACAATACATGAATAATACAATTATAAGCTACTAAGCTCCTTGGTGCAAACAATGTTTATATTGACAGCTATAAGTGCCATTTCGTTTCCCCAAAACACTTCTCAAAAGTAGAATCAACTTTATTTAGCTAAAAGTTTCTATTCTGGCACTTCGTGGTGGCTCAACGGTGGAAGTGACTCTTTCGGCCAAGAAAACAAAGACCAATTATTTTTCCAGTTCGTGAATTCACCCCATAATAACATTGAGGCAGCTGGTAGGAGTGCTTTTGAAGAGAGGAAACCACCACATTCCCATCAGTTGTGGCCTTGGGTAGCTACTTCACTTGGACAAAAATGATGAAAAACACTCCTCAAGAAGACTTCAAAGTTTGGGCATCAACTTAGTTCCCATACAGCTGTCTATTAGTCTGCTTGAAAAATATTGAGTTTACTGGTGGGCAAAGACTGTACACTGTGTGAGGTGATGCTCCAGTGCACTGCATGTATGTCTTGCTGCTGGCCTCAACTGCGATGTTGCTCAGCACATATGTGTAAAATAACAACTAATACTATGCCACTGCAAAGTAATTATGTGTCATCCCTACTGAAACGTTCCGTATGAAATCTTACGGAAATTATATGGACTCCGTAACATTTCCTTATGCTACATACGGAAAAAATATCGAGTTTTATGGAAATATACGGAAGTTGTATGGCATTTACGGAAAGCTTTTTATGGAGTATAAGGAAGGATAAGGAAATTGTATGGCGTATACGGAAAGCTTTTTATGGAGTATACGGAAAGATAAGGAAAATGCATGGCATATATGGAAAGCTCTTTATGGAGTATATGGAAGGATAAGGAAAGATAAGGAAACTTATAGAGCATACGGAGAGTTCATGATGGAAGATTTGGAAGGATAAGGAAAGTATATGGAGTGTACAGAAGCTTTCATAAGGAAAATGCAGAATGTAAGATCTTACGGAAATATACAGATTTTGTAGGGTGCTTACGAAAATGTGCAATAGTGTATGAAAGGCATGTAGATTGTTGCAAAAATGTGAAAACTCTACAGTTGTTGTCACATTTTAAGCAGGAAATGCGAGCTCTATAAAGTTAAATGAAGGCACAGTGACATATATAGTACAAAAGAATAAGGTAGGCTAGTCTGTGTTGTCAGTCACCGCTGTTCGCCCTTTTCCAGAATGAATACAACTTCTGCAGATGACCAGGTGCTAAAGTCTGTGACACGGAAAATGTGTCATTCACAAGGAATGACAATACCTGTCATTTTACTTGCATGCTGTCACACAAAAACAAATCAGGCAACAAAAGCATAACTTCAAGGGCTCGTTTTTTAGTAGAAACAATAATAATGAGAACTAAATTCAATGTGAATGAACTTGTCAATATTAATGAAACTGTTCTCATTAACATTGGCAAAGAGAAATGTCATTTTAAAATATCGACCATGAGCTTAGCTCTCCTGAGTACCGACAAAAGAAATAAAAATCTATGAAAACTAAATGCATGTAGCCTAAAAATAATTTTTTATTGATAGTATGTGCTCCTACAATATAAATACAGCTATACACAACTTGCCACAGCTTCACGACAGAAACGAGGTAGGGGCAGAGGGAGTGGTCAGAAAAATAATTAAGTATGAGGGCACAACTGATATGTACAAACACATAATGGTGCTTATCTCTGATGCACAGATGGTCGTGTATAGAGCTGGGTCGTTTTGAGATTTTCGAAAGCATTGTTTCAGACCACCATGCAGATTACGTTTCAATTGTAGTGCTACATAAGACACAACTTATGGGCCAGCTTTAATGAATAAGAAGATTATAGGTTAAACAAATGCTTTAAAATATATCATATCATGGCTGCATGGACGCATACAAGCTATGTAAAGCGCAATAAAGTGAGGACGCATGAGCTTCTCTTGATGCTTCAGTTCTACATAGATGCTTCAACTGTGCTGCAAAGAAATTTAACCAATGTCTGTGTGTGCAACATTGTCCATTTTAAACTATCTATATGTATATATAAAATTCCTACTGCGAGTTAAGCTACGTAGCACTCCATAACTCTTCCTTTTATTAAGGGCAATTTTTCAAACAATCAACATTATTCATTTTCTGTCTGATGACTTCGTGCCCGCAATTCTTGGTTTGGCTCGATCACAATTGTGCAGCCCTTATTTTGGAGGAATCAAAAAACATCAACCAAAATATATTTTGGAACTGCTTCTCGGTGATATTGCCTTCCCTCAACTGCCACAGCTTGAGATGAGTCATATAGCAAGTCTCGCGCATACCTAGGGCCTACCCTTGATGAAACTGGTCCGGCTGTGAAATGCTCAGTTTTTTCTCAAATAAATTTTTTGGTTTGAGTTTTCTCACTTCTCGAGTCCCTTCACCATCAAGCAGACCCATTGTTCCCCTTAGTTCTTAATTTTGTTATATTATGAAACAAATAAGAAAATAATAATGAAAATAAAAATACTAATAACTGTTGCGCAAAAAACACAGTCTCACATACGTACTTGAACGCAATATTGCTTTTATTTTGTTTTAGAACCTAAGGCATTAGAAAAGATAGCAGTACAATAAAAACGTTGAAAAAAAAACTAAAAAATTAAACTTGGCGGGACTCGAACCTTCGCCACTTAGTTCTACGTGAACTGAGTGCGTTAGCTTGCTAAGCTATTCGCACTAAAGGTAGCACGTGAGTTTAAGTTATGTATATAAATTTGCTTTTTACACGCTATGTGCTGGCATATTTATGTACAATATGCGATCGTATCTATTGTTGTGTGCATATGTTTTGGGATTGTATATACGTCACATGCTTTTCGCATGTCTTTCAACTATAGATTGCTGCCCCGCCGCGGATGAAAACAAGTATTTTTACACCCACACACAAGCTTGAGCAGTTGAAGGTTGTTTCCCGGGGCTCCCTTGCGATTGAGTCGGCCACCACAGGGAATTAGAGTGACACGCCATTAATCCCTGCATCTAGCTGTATTCCACTTAGTAGCTCTATCGCTTGATGACAAATCGAGCGCGGGGCGCACTACCATGCCTCGCGTAGCGGCAACATCAGCTGATTGCGCCGGCCGGCTTGCTTCGATTTGCTTCAGAGCAAAGAAATGTCATACCTTGAAAGATTGCGTACTGCACTATGTCAAAATGTTACTGCTTTGTAGCCATCCTATGATTCATTGAGAATTGATCACTCTGATATCACTACTGTAGAGCTTTGCGTCGGCGACACGCACCGAACGTGAAACCGCACTACGTCTGTCGTAGAACTGTCGTAGCCTCCTACTGCTTCTACAGTAGAAGCAGTAGGAGGCTGTCGTCTGCTAGAACAAAAACAAAACAAAGACCTGCGAAAATATTCATAAGTTGTAACTTGTTTTTTTGAATAACCATTTATCACTTCTAAAGTTATTTTGCCAGATAACATACATTTTTTTCAGTTTATAGCAGCGACAGATGTTTTTTTTTATTTTTCTCACACAGATATCCAAGTCAAATCCATTCACAGCTAAAGCCACATGTTGTTTGTCTTCTTTGTTTCTGTGGGCATGCCGTTTCGGTGCGTGTCTCATGTGTTCGCGCTGCTACACACGAGAGCACGAAATGTTAAATTTACGCAAGGAAGCGCCGTTCCTCGTTCGTGTGATGTGCTAAGACTGCGCCCTATTCCCGCGGTTGTTCGAGTGCGGATCAAGTGCGAGTCGTCCAAGGAATCGGCGGGTTGGGCGGGCGCTCGAAGGACTCCGAGGTGACGGCTGACGCCTGTGGTCGCTTCCCTCAGGACAGTGTGAAAGAAACTAAAGGTAAGGGGGGCACTTTTTTATGTAGACCAAGTATGCCACTCAGTGCAAGTGTGTGTTGCTGCACTCGAACGAGGCGTCGTGAAATGGCAACCTTACGCGCCTTTGCGAGTGCGGTTGCCGATTCGCTTTGACAACGCTAACGCCAGCAGAGTCATGGCGCAACGGCGCGGCCTTACTGGAGCTAATTTTGAGACAACTGCGGTAACATGCATGTGCATGGTGATCGATTTTTTCATATGTGCAATGTAGTGAAGAAGACGCACACGGCGCTTGCTACGTTGTTGATTAAACGAAGCCTGCAGTGCCATTCGATGCAAAGCAGCATTTTGTTTACGTTCGCGGGCGATACAATTTGTAACTTGGCTCGATTCAGCTAGCCAACTGCCTAAGTGGGTTGATTAGCATACGTTCACAGTAGAGCGTTATTATGCCCCTAAACAGTGGCGTGTGCTTGTTGAAAGATATAATGTGTGTGCCTAGTGTAGAGAGAGAGAGATAGGTGTTCGTGCAATCTGCACGTGTACCTGCAAGACGCCTTTGCTTGTAACTAATAATATACCGGCCAGCACCTACATTGTACGTCTGACTTTGAAGAAAACTTGCATGCACAATGTGAGATTTTGTAATATGCCAGAGTTGCTTTTTATAAAATAATACACTGCCAGCATGTTCAAAGTATGTTTCGCTGCTGTGTGGCAGGGGTGCGGTTATCACGCTGTTGTGTAGTTGCTGATGCAAGCACTTATAGTTTTGATGCGTTAATATTTCTCATCTAACTCATCAGGTGTTTGGCTGTTTCAGCACAAACAAGGCAAAGAGAGAAGGAAGACGGGTAATGACAGGACCAGTGCCGACCTTTGTTTGCAGGAGAATACCCATGTTGGTGTATTAATTGTGACAGCCTTTCTGTGCTGTTTTTTTGCCCAATTTATGCAACAACACAGTTGTCAGCAATATGAGAGAGAACACTGAAATTAGCTTTTAAAGATCATGGTGACTGAATGCCTAGTAACTCACAGCACAAAGTAACAACAAAAGACATCAGTATGATCAATGTGGATGAGTACAGTCTTGCATCTAAAAACTATAAATTGCAAAATGTTGCCTAAATAAGAAACCTCTCTATGTTTGCAAATAGTGTGACGTCACTTCGAGCACCGTGCCACCCATTCCCTCCCTCTGTGCAAGGGCTGGTTGGCAAGGAAGTTGTTTGTGACGTTCCTGATAGACCACTGAGATGTATGCGATTCTAAACCTGTAGCCTAATATATACGTAATCTTTTGTGCAGTTACATCGCTGCATCTGACACCTACAACTTATTTGCATATTTACATTGCTCCCTTAGAACCTAACACACAAACTTGTTGTTTGCATTGTCACTTCATGAATATCGAGCGGTAAAGGTACTGAGTATATGTGAAACAAGAATCTCTGCTTATTACATGAAGAAATATGTGGCCTTCGATAAAACGAGTTATACCTTTATTGAGCTTGCGTACTCGTCGGGGCGATTCATACATGCAGCTTCAGCAAATGGTATCTTCCAGCCCAGTGACCTTGCAATTTTTTTCTGCACACAGCGCAAACACCGAGATGTACCCACTCGCAGATGGTCACGTCAAGTGCATATTTACCTTGACTAAAATGTCGAATCAAGTTTTTTCATCGACCGGTCCCTGCCATGAGTGCTAGTCTTCGCAAACAAGACACATTGTTATTGACACTGCACACACCACACTCAGTATTCTCAGTTGAACCGATATTCTCAATACCTTTCAATGCACACTACATGCCGCAATCAACAGTGCAGATTTTTGAAGACTATGCCGCTGTTGCTCGCACAGGCCACCACGTGTGTTTACTTCTTCAAGATAAACAGACAGCGTGGCAAATATTTTACCACACAGTTTACCACACAGCTGGATGTTTGCTGACACATACTATAGCTAATGTCGACATTGTAACGTGAAGTGTAAGCTTTGAAAAATTAAAACTTGCCCCAAACACCGCACGACTGTACCGGGCTGAGCCACCAGCGGGAGTGTTTTTCCAGCCACACCTTTTACATGTGCCAGTGACATCATGCTGTGACGTACCTCGGTAGGGGCCTATCACTGCATACTTTATGTGAATGAGGGTCCTGTTAGTGAAAGCAGGGATTGTTGATTTCGTAACTTGTTCATGCCCAACTGGACCTTCATTTGCACAAGTTGTCTGACTGATATTCAGGCGAACTTTTGTGCAATAAATTATACAGTTGGCAGTCTGTGCTTGCCCCATACTGTTGTTACCGGTGTTTCTTGTTGTTACTTTGCACTGCTCATTACTACTCAACTACACAAACTAGCCTATCTTGCCGCTGTTTTGGACAAGATGCAGCAGGCAAGTGCGATAGTGTTCATAACTCTAAATTCTCGAGCAAAATTTATCGTTTCATATTCAGTTAGTTGCATTCATATCAGTACATTATAAGAAATCATTGATTAAACATGAATCCGTGTTCCTTTACATAATGCTCACAACATTTATATCAAATTGAATGGTGTTTATAAAAAACATGGGTTTTAGCTAAACTTCATGCTCTTTTCTCGAAGAGCTGACAAAACGCTATTGCATGCTTACTTGCCATGAATTGGACTGTGTTCTAAATACATTGCAATTCTTCACCGGACTGCCAGTACACTTCACATTGGGGGAACATTTAATAACTATGGATTGATTAATTAAGAACGGAAAGAAAGAAGCGGCAGGCCGGGATACTTGATATTGGCATCCGTTTTGCTACCCAGCGCATTATCATGCAAACTTCCTATAGAGTGGTTATGTGTCTTGCATGTGTGCCTGTAAACCAAGAACTTTGGGTAGAACTATATTTATCTTACAAATGATTGCAGGACTGTGGAGGCTGTAGGGCTGCTTAGGAATGGTGGAATCCCTGGACATGTGTTCAACCTTGCTGCATCAGCTCCTTGGTGTTTTCACGGCATCTTTAGAGATGTGTTGGGTGAGTAAAGCAAGCAGGTTTCAACACAAGGAAAAGTATAATATGGCAGCATTTCTTGTGCGTGCCTTACATCCCAAGTATATGAAATATTTATCTTGCCTTGTGGCCTGTAATTTTTAAAGAGACACTTCTTTTTGCTTTATATTTGAGTCTTGATGCTTCGACAGCAATGTATTTGTGTTTGACAGCAAGTGTTCTTGAACAAATAACTGATCTCAATAATGACAAAACACCCTTCATACTTGGTCCTTAGCATAAGCTAGCACTTATCTGTAGCAGATTCAATTATTCATTTTTTGCTGGGATGATAATGGGCAAGTAGCAAAGGCAAGTTCAGATTGGAGTGGTCGGTGACGTCTGTTTAGGCTCTGCCATATTGCTTTGCAACCAGAGTTACTTGTGGCCACATATACAATGAAGCCACATGACGTGCATTCTAAATGAGATTACCATATCACTTTTCACTGCATCTTAGTATGTGCCAAACAAATGCAGATATCATTAGCTTGCCACTATAAAGGGATCCTAAACCAACACAAGGTTGAAATTTAGTCGTGGTGTTGCAGCTGTGTATGACTCTACAATGGATGCATAGCCGTGATAATTTGTCTATATGTTGTCGCAATAGTAATGTTACACACATTGTACGATACAAAAGAGGTCCTCGCTTATTTCGCTTTTTTTCGCTATGCTTCTTCCTTGTCTCTTCTTGCCATGTGCTCCTCCTCACTGTAGAAGGAGCAAGGCAGTGGGCATACAAACACGTATTTAAAAAAAAATGTTGTAAGGTGAGCACTGAGAAGCTGAACACATCCAAAAGGCTCAAAGAGGTAAAGGTATTGTTTCTAGCTACTTTTTGGGCACCCATAGCTAGTTGTGCTGCTGCAGTTAAAAAATAAGTTAAATGTTAAAAATTAATTGGAGATGGTTTGGCACCCATAATTGCAGTTACATACGGAACTAGGTTTCAATGCGTAAGCAAAATCTGTTTACTGTAAATCAATTCTAATGACATCTGGAATTCAGGAAATAATCACAGAAAACCTCAGGAAAAGGCTAAGTGGTTGCCCCTTGAATGTGAAGGAGATACCCTTCTTCTGAAAGGTCAATAGACAGTCTAATAGTCTCGATATTAGATGTACTATAAAATATTCTGGTGTGGTGCTTTTCATGCATGTTATAATGAGAGGGGTTTTTAATAAAACTGTTGTCACTTTGCCCTGCATTGCTGAAATTGTTCACATAGTTATAATACATGAATCACTTTATGCCTTTTGATGTTATGCAAATGGTTTGCTTACCCAGTCGGTTTAACTTGATTTGGATAAAATCATAAATGCTGTAAATTTTTTTTTACTATACAGCAGGTTTATTTTTGAAATACACGACCACTGATGTGAACGCAGTTGGTGGCGTGCTTGATTACTCCTTCACTATCACCACTCTAACTACACCTGCTAAAGTGCATAGTGTGACAAAAGTAATGGTACTTAACATTACTGGCAGCGTACGCCTCTATGTCTCAAAATAGCTTAAAAAGCCTGGTAAAAATGTGTGCAAGTTTTTTTTCGCTCCAACTAAATATTCTGGTCTATTCAAAGTAGCTTCCACTCTTTTAAGTTCCTCAAACATTTAGGTGTTCAAAAGAAGTATCAATGCCATATACTTTCTTTGTCAGCCTACTCACCACTGTAAATATGAGAATTATCCGACAACATTACCCAGTAAAATAAAGGGACGTTATAAAAACTAATGTCAATTCAATTGTCAAAAAACGTTGCCAAGTTACGTTTTTGTTCAGTTTTCTTTTCACAATTTTGTTAAAGTTACTTTTTATAACATCCCCTATAGTTTGTTTGGCATCATTTTCGGCTAGTTCTCATTATAATGTGTTCAACAAAGACAACAAACCCTTAAATTTATAGTTCTTTCCTTTACTCATGAATCTGAAACAGTGAATCTCAGTAATCTTAGCGGTGTGTGACTTGTTTTTTTTTGATCAGTTGTGCATGTGTTCAAGTACATGCATTTAGGTGGGAGGGCGAACTATTGCCTCCTCCTGTGACTAGGAGATTTTCTGAGAACGGACAGAAACATAATGCTGCCAAAGAAGTATAAGGATATTGGAAGTAATCGTAACATAATTGCAATCGTAATGTAATTGCCAGTAGGCAAAAAAAAAGGTGTCCCACACTCGCCATAATGGTAACAGGCAGCGCTGACTGACTCTTCCATGTATAAATGCACATATATACCGTACAAAATGGAAGAGGGATAGCCGCCATGGTAGCTCAGTTGATAGAGCATCGAACATGTTATTCGAAGTTCACAGGCTCGGTCCCTGTACAGGGCAGGTTATCTTTCTTTTTCCTGCCCCGCCACGGTGGTCCCGCCACGGCTAAGGTACTCGGCTGCTGACCCGCAGGTCGCGGATTCGAATCCCGGCTGTGCCGGCTGCATTTTCGATGGAGGCGGAAATGTTGTAGGCCCGTTTACTCAGATTTGGGTGCACGTTAAATAACCCCAGGTGGTCATAATTTCTGGAGCCCTCCACTACGGCGTTTCTCATAATCGTATGGTGCTTTTGGGACGTTAAACCCCACAAATCAATCAATATCTTTTTTCTTCTACTTTTTTTCTTCACAATTACAACACTTCTATTCTTCTTGAAGATTTTCTGGTGTAAAAAAGGTACCTTATAATCTGAAGAGGCAAACAGAATGTGCCAGTGTACGAGTTAGCTCTTGTAGTGGTTACAAGTAAGATATGTTTTGAAGAATAAATCATTCTGCCACTTGCCTAAAGAATGGCTACAGGACATGGCGCTGGATGCACTTTGTTATTTTTGAATCAAGCTATCTTGTATTCTATTTTTATAAATTACATGAGATACACATGACGGTATCGCACACTTTAACGCCACAAAGATTATGCAGCGAACAATGTTATAAATGCGAAATTGCATAAGGATAAGGTGAAAACTGCACCCTCAACGAGAATGTACAGAAAGCACAGGGTGCAGGCGTTTGCTTCTGCCCGTGCTTTTCAAGTGCGAGCTGTTTTCACCTCCTTCTGACCAACTAACTAGATTGAGATGTGTTGTTATAGTGCAAAAGGATGCTCCACGGGAAACTAGGTTTGTCTCAAAGTCTGTGTGTGTCTTTCAACCTACATGGTGCCCGGTTCAAGAGTTCATGCAGACCAGATCGTGTAAAACAGGACCGTGTAAAATGGACCGTGTAAATAAAATAAAATGGACCATGTAAATAAACAGAATCGTGTAAAATGTCGTTTTCGTGTGCAACTGTAGATGTGGTTGTGCTGAATGACCTTTCTTTATATACACTACATAACAAACTTGCTTCTTTAGAGTCGAGTGCATCTTCGGATCGATTGTAAATGTTTGCATATGCGAGGCCTCAAGTTTTATAAGAAATTCCTCAGTGTGCCACGAGCAAATTTGTGTTCAGCGAAAATTTGTATATCATTATATACAACTCTTAAAGCCTCGTCTACAACTTTATGCAGGTTGACCTTAAGCAGAAAACGAGGAGTGGCAGCAGCCCCCAGAAAAGAGCAAGCACCCTCCAAGCTCCCGAAGCTCTCTTCGACAGGAACAGCAAGGTCACTGTGTGGCATTGAAAACCATTGCAAGGAGTGCCTTATCAGTACACTGTGCTGCTCTTTCATCGCAGAAGACGAAGTTGACCTCTCCAGGGGAACTTCACTCTGTGTATTGTGAGTGCTTCAGTGGTTTTGTTTTTGTCCAGCCAGCAGTTAAAAAATCATGTGTCAGATTCAGCCAGGATGGCTAGAGGGAGTCGGGCAGGTATTTTTGGACATTTGTCTAGCCAAGTAGTGCCAATTTTCGCACTGGTCCTGTTAGAGTTACTGCCACAATCACAGAAGCTACGTCACCTCTCTAAATGTACAGATGTGTCGGGGAAGATTAGCTGCATTAGGTTTTTCTATAACTGATAGCTGCCAACATTCTTCACTATACAGGAGTTTTGTTCCTCACTTATGGGTCTAAAGCCCTCTACAGAAAAAATGCAACACGTCTACTTCCACAAGACTCCAAGGCCCTACTTGTAGGTTTTTTCGGCTTGTATCATAAGCACCTCGTTTGGGGTACATGAACATTTTATAAACATGTACAGGGAAAATTTTAGGTGGCTGGTCGTTTTGTCATTATCTTGTTCCTCGCAGTATTCTTAAGCATGTTGTGCATTACGTTGTCAATCTGGTTCATGTGCATAGAAGACATTACGAAGTTTCAGGCTACAGTATAATAAAAAGCCTTGAAGCAAGCTATCAATAATTTTATAACAGAGTTGCTTAATCTGATACATGATACATCACTAAAATTTCGTGCTTATTCATCAATGTAAGCTCGTCTTAGTGTTATCCAAAATGAAGATGTGAGTCGACAAATGGAAACATCTAGTGGGGTAATCAGGGTGAACAGTAGAAGTGCTTCAGACAAGCTGGCCGATGTTGCGATAGGAGGACCTATTTTTTAGAAGTCACCTTGTCATCCTTGGCGTGTTAGTTTAAATGGGGTCAGTAATGACATCATCTTTTGGTATAGGCGTGTGTGCCTGTTGGAAATGTTTGTCTGAAAAAAAAACCTATAACGCAGAAGAGTGCAGCCCTTGCTTCTTTTCAAGTTAGGTTGCGCTGATACAAAGTGTTCTCCTGTCGGAGGTTGGGGGTAAGGGAAGCAAAAAAAAGATAAATGATAGAAAAGAAGAAAAAAAAAGAAAAAAAGGGCAATGCAAAGTAAAAGTAGTGCAAGACTGCTCCTACTTTGCATCCCCTTTTTCTTCTTTTTTTTCCCTTGTTTTCTTTTTTCACCTTTTTTGTTACATTTGCATTGTCCCATCTAGTGCATGAATCAATGACACATGGATTTGCTATAGCAAAGATGCCTATGTGGTGTTGGATTGAACAGTGCATTGTACTTCATTTAGTTAATTACAGACTGATCAGTCTTGCAATAAGTGCTTCCTGTCTATCACCACACATGTTCAATTGAAAAGTCTGTGCTTGGTTCTTAGTATGCTGGTATATAGCTTGTGTCTTGGACTACTCAAAATGAATGTTATTTTGCTGCTGTTTATGGTAATGAATTTATCCAACATGAAAATATCTTGCCTTGTGAACTTTGTCGGACCTGCCTTTCTTTTTCTTTCCTATGCAGGCATTGTATGTGAGGGAGGCAGTAACAGAGAGGTGATAGCTTGAGCTTCGGAAGAATAAATGCTAGCAGTGAGGCGATTACGCATCAAACATCCCAGCCATTTTGCCAACCGTCCTAAATGTGTTTTGAAAAAAAATATTGTGCTCATTTACTGTATTTTTCTGAAAACAGCAAAATGCTAAAGTATATCGCAGAGAACAAAATATTAGGCCACGTTGGTGTCTTCTGGACTTCCCAAGATGTCGTCTGGATGTTGTTTGTAAAAAGTAAAGTGTTTCAAAAATACTGCTTCTTCTACACCAAATTCGGTCTTGGTATTAAGTAAAGGTGATTGTGTGTAGTGCATGAAGCTCAGTAATATTAGTGAATTTTTTTCGCCACATCAAAAGCAAGGAAGCAGTTCTCTTTATATGGCAAGTTATATGATTACACTTTGTCTTAAAGTAGAAATGAATTTTTGAAGTTTTCTTATGATGGCTGTTTTCTGCATTTGATGTACGACAGCTTCCGTTCCGAAGTTCCCCATGGCCCTCAATAGGAGACTTCAAAAATCATTTTGCTCATTTAAACAAAAATTGTAATGATAACACTTGCCATGTAACAAGAACTGTTTATTTGCTTTCAACTTACATATAAAAGTGATTTTCAATTAGACAAACACACAGCTCAAATTGCATCTCAATGTGGACAAAAACGATTATATAGTGATATTTGTAATCTGGACCTAACATTATTTTTTTTCGTAGAATATAACTTCTGTGCAGTGAGTATTTGTGGCTCAAATATTCATACAAAATGCAGTATTGCCATACAAGAAAGGCAATCGATAAACAGTTTGGCTGAATTCTTCAAAGCCTATGTAGCAGAAAAATTGCACTAATGTTACTTGACTTCAAATACTTTAAGAAGCACCTTTACTTAATATGTAGATCAAATTTGATATGGCAAGAAAAAGCGGTACTTTGAAATTTTTCTCACAAATAACACCCGCACGACATTCTGCGAAATTCTGAAGGTACCCACGTGACCACTACTCTTTTCTCTTCAAAACATTTCTGCAAATAACTATTTTCAGAATAGTAAATTACCATCATTTTTTAAACTATACATCTGTGATGGTCGCCAGGCAGTATGGTTTGTATGTTTGGTGTAGAATAGCCCAGTGCAAAAAACAACAAATGGCTGAGCATCCTTTGACGCTCGGGCAATTTCGAAAGCATTTGTTTGTTAGCAGCAATTCAGTTAAGCCCTTGTCTTTATGCTTAGGCCCAGAAACAAAACACAAGTAACTAAAGTAGTTCTAAGAGTCATGTAGTCTCACTGTTCCAAGGCTTGTGGAGCCTAATTTAGTGCAAGCTTCACCATTTTTTAAAAATTCAGATTCAACCAACAGGTTTTGGAGGCACAGTGCATTTTCAGCTAACTTGTTTCACACCAGTTACTTAGATAAAAAGCGGAAAGTAGAGGTAAAAATACAATTTTAAAGGCATTGTAGGTGATAACAAAAAGGACTGCTTTTTTTGTGTGGTGATTTGCCTGAACGCTGTGCTTTTTGTGGTATAGTTCATTGTCTAGTGAACATAGGCCTTGAAAACTAACATTAGCCATGTTGAGGTCGATTTCTTGGTTATAGTCATAGTAGCCATATTAAAAATTATGACTTTAAACTTGATTGTTCTTTTGAAGATTTTTTCCTTGCACAATAATATTTGAGAGTCTTAGTCAATTTTGTTATAAGAAAACGTGATGTCATAATAGGGTCACTTTTTGTAGAGTCGTTCAGTTCTACCTTACCTTTTACATTCCTAATAGAGCAGGTATTTTGAATATCGGTATTTAAAATGGAATGAGCATGCTGTATGTAGTAAGGTGTAAGCACTTACAGATAGCACATGCACCCAACTTTCCTGTTGGCAGTTTATTTCTGTTATTCTTGATTTATATGTGGGGTTTCACGTCCGAAAACCATTATATATGATTATGAGAGACGCCGTAGTGGAGGCCACTGGAAACTTCGACCACTTGGGGTTCTTTAACGTACACCCAAATCTGAGCACACGTGCCTACAGCATTTCTGCCTCCATCGGAAATGGAGCCGGGGTTTGATACCGTGACATGCGGGTCAGCAGCCGAATTTCTGTTACTCTTGCTCCCCTATATGTGCGCAGTTCGGTTATAGGTATCTGGCTTGCACAGATTTTTAATGGCACCTTACTGGTCCTGCTTGCTTTCATGGTTATTTTAACCTTCATAAGTTGCATAGGTTTAACTCTCAAAATTGTTCAAGATGCCAATTTTGTGCACAAACTGTATAATATAAAGGCAGCAGATGTAAATGCACACACTATTAAATGAACATTGAGAGCTTTCACTTGCAGTTCCTAAAGTTTTACTGTGCAGGAAGCGTTTAAATCATAATTTCATAAGGACATATTAATCGATTATCTCTACCATTGAAAATCGTGACAACCTAGTTATTTTCACTGTGATAAGCATGCTGTTTTTTTGATGTGGCAGAACTAATTTATACACTCATTCCTTCTATTATTCACATATGCATAACATGAAGGATTGTGTGCCTTAAATTTTCAGTTTCATTCTGTGTGTTATATTTCTTGTGCATGTAAACTATTGTGCTAACATGTGCCTCTGACATTATTTGTGCAAATTATTTTCATTTCCAGGTCCCTATGAAGGACACATAAGTTCTATCGCAGTGACCTTCGAAATTTACAGTGGTGCCGGAGCCTCAAGCAGCATTTCGCCGATCTCCACAAGGCATTCATGAGATAAACACAGCGCCACACTTTCACAGTGCTATGATTACTATTTATGTTTAAACATTTCGTTCTAAAATTGCCGTTACATTGTGCCACCATCCTGTGGCTTAGGTGGAGCTCGTGAAATTGCGGTGCAGTCACCTCATTTGTGTACGATCAACACTGCAATGTCACTATTCTCAGCTGGAGCATACAGACAAATAAAAAAACATATTGATTGTGGCAGGGCTGATGTGTATATTAATGCTTTTCTATTGATAATAATAACTTTAAAAGTTCTTTAAGTCTTGCATAGAACACTGCATTAATGTGTTGCAATGTAACCACCATTTATGATCGCTAGCATGTTTAGTAGTCTTGTAATGTTTTTTATTTAAAAGGTAATTTTGCTTCCGCATCACGACAATTAGTAAGATGCCGATGATTCAATCCCTCATCATGCACACTTAAGAAATATTGTGATTTGTACACAATATTGCATGCACTCAAGATGTGGACGTCTATTCAATTTACACATTACATTGCTTTGCACTAGATTCAGACGTAACATGCACACATTTAAGTAATTTGCGCATGATACGTCTTTCCATAGGATGCGGAGTCCGCCTCATGCGTCTTATGCGGAGTCCGCATCATACGTCTTCCGTATTCCAATAATTCCGTATGTGAGGTCTCCGCATCTTACGGAACGTTACAGTAGGGATTTGCATGAAACAGGGACCACAATAAAAGAACATAACAACATTTGCCTACACAAAGTTCAATAAATGTAAATAAATTTCCACAGAGTTTTCACAGTTCATCTGTGGATAGTAATATTGGTTGTAAACACATTCTTACTTCCACTAACAAACCATTTTAAGATGCCAGATTCAATATTAGAGTATACCAGCACTTTTGTAGGGCTAAACAATTGTACAGGCACCTAGAAAAACACAAGTGAATGCATGCTATAGCTACATATAAAAATAAATACTTTTATTTCTAGTGTGAGTAGAGCTGCATAGATAAGTCACTTGCATTACATTATGAACAAACCTATCTGAGCAAAGTGTACACTTAAAAAAGTTACACTTACACAGTAGATAAATAGACAGTTGAAGGACGGATAGGCAGTGGGATAATACCCAAGCACTAAACTCTACTGGTAAGATATACTAGGAGTAGTGATGATCCTCTTCCTTCCAAATAAAATAATTCACATAGATTCACTTCCCATAGCTTATACACTCATGGCATCATTGGTGCTATACAAATGAGTGTACACTGAAGGATTACATCGACTAAGTACATGATTACTGCATCCATGGCTTTACTTCTTGTACTACAAAGAATGCAAACACAGTTACCATTGGCGACCATAGATGCTGTGATTTCTGGCATGTAAATGTAGAGGCACGCAGGCACTTAACACACATGTTAAAAACTTCAGCTCAAAAATATTTGCCCACTAACACTACAGCAGCCTTAAATTAGTGTCATAGTTTGGTATCTTCCATGCAAAATTTAAATAATTTCGAATGCAAGCAAATGAACTGCTGAATAATGCACTGCTAAGAAGTTAAGCAGCAGCTGCTCCTGACATCACAATGTGCTCTTTCTGCTGTTGTAAACTTTGAGCAGGAGAACAGTCACTGGCATTCCCCTTATTCTTGTTGGTCTTCTGTGCTCTGTTCTTGATACACTGTTCATGACCGTGGAGCACCAAACCCCTTGTTAATGCTAGAACTTAGAAAAATACAGATCATTGTTACAACCATGCTACATGCAAGACTGTATAGTTGTCAATTAGGTGCTCATATTTACAGATATTGTATTTTCAGAAGCCAATGAGAAGCCTCAACACACACACACACACAAACAGTGAAGACTGAAAATATCTTTAATATGATACAAGAGCAAAACTACAATGTTATAGATGAAGACATAAAACTTCTGACAGGCATAGAAAGCCAATAGAGTTTCTTCTATTTCGACTTTACACTAGGTGCGAGAAGTAGACCACAAATAAGTTCACTAAGAAACACAAGTTAGACTGCATTACAACACAACAGCCAATGTTCATAATTTTAAGGCTGTCTAACATAACCAGCTCACCATACCGCATATAGGAGCAAATGGGCAGTCTAGAAGACACAAAGAACTTGTGGATTATGAGTGTGCTTGTTGCTGACATCTATTATTCTAAATGAAGAAAACCTTTCAAAATTGCACTTCATCAGGGGAAATATTCATACGCAACAAACGCAACAGGCTCCTACAGGTGCCACCAACACTCACCATTATTGTAGATACCAGTGTCTTGCCGGATGGATATGCTGCGTCCTGCACAGAACACCAAAGGAGCGCTCCATGACTTGGATTGCGTGTGTGCTAGCTGCATCACTCTGCTGCTGAAATAGGCTAGCCACAGACAAAGAAATGAGAAGCCATGGCTTTGAAACACACTGAACGTCACCTTTAGAGATCAACAATGCATACTTAGGTCAGGTACAATTTGTAGAAAAATATATATCCCTATGCAATCGTGGTGAGCTTGTTCGGCTGAAACACAAGCAACAGCACTGAGAGAGAAAAAGCTACATTAGGTAACAGATGCAGTTACTGGCCCTATGTCATCTGAGGCTTCTTCAATAGGTCTTTCTCCTTGCAAGTTGTGAACAGTCAGGCAACTTTCACCCACTTGCTATTTCCTTCCAGAGCACTTGATCCACAGAGGGAGTCACAAGCTCGAGAGCTCAATAAGGAATCAAAGTATTTGTGCTCGTTTCAAAGCACAAGCTTTTGAGTCTCAGATTATTGGAGTTTCATTCATAAGCTGCAGGCTTTAAGCTTTCAACATTCTCAATTATCTTGCAATTTAGTTCTATAAATGTTGAATAAGAATTATGTGTAAGAATGTTACAGGTATCCACTGAAAGCAACCATGCTTGGGTTTTCAATTTGTGCACAGTAAGTGGTGTTCACGTAATCGTATGTATTAAAGAAAAACTAACCTTGCAGCCAGCCGTTTGGAAGTTCCGTGCCCTCGCAGCTCCCAAGCAGATTGCAGTCCTTCCAGAATGAGGCTGCCAAGCATGCTTCCAGGCCACATCCGCTGAATGATAACAGTCCCTGCAGTGACATAGGCTTGCACAGTTAGGGAGAACGTGTCCTTCCTATTTTTGTACAGGTGCTCCAAGTAATGATGAGAATTGATGTGCCAGAATGTGCAACCGATGCATCACAGCACCTTAACAAACCAATCCCTGCGATCTGTGAAGAGCCAAAAACGAGATATTTAATTAAAAACAATCATTAAAAGCACTCACTTCTAATACTTATTTGAGGAAGCTATACTTCGTTAAAGTGACCAAAATCAGCTATATTCACTTTGAAATAAACTGAAGCCTCATGTAAAATTTACGTACCGTAATATATATGTCCTACTGAAGTATACTACTACCACAGTGGTAATCGTTTATAGAACTGATTTTCCAAAATAACATAATTTTTTAAGTGCAACCTGGCTCCTGAAAAATAAATTCACATTAACTTTACAACTATCAAACATGGTCAATCGACAGGCCCAACCTCATAATCAAACAAGAGCTCACTTGTATCAAATCACAAAAAAATTTTTATGTATTTGCTCCATAATATATGTATGTATATAACAGTAGTAGTAAATTTTTCATGCTTCAACTTACCATAGAGAAACATTACATCTGATGGGCTTAAAAACTTGCACACGTTATAGAACTGCGTGAATTATAGTACCGGTGAAATTTAGTTCTGCAAGGTGAACTCACCGATGGCAGCATTTAGTAGCCGTCGGTGTCATAAGGAACCAAGTACGGCCAACAGGCAAAGGACATCTGCAGACTGGAAGCTGCCGGTGACAGCAATGAAGGGCTGGCCAGGCGTGCACGTCCATTGATAAAGTGTAAGAACTGGCCATGACCGGCTGTTGTCAAGGCTGTAGTGCCGTGCAAAACGATGGCCAGACGAACTCGGAAACCTGTAGTTAGGCGATATTGGCCTACAACTTCATCCAAAGCAAGGCATCGGTGAAATCTTTGCTTTTTTGGGGGGGATGAAGGGAAGCTTGACCTTCACGGGCTTTCGCTGCCACATAGAACTCTCAATTTGTTACCGAAGAACAGTCTAGGCGCGCTTACAAAGTAACACGATCCACAACAGAATGTAGCATCTCGCAGTTTTGGTTGATCTCATCACAGCGCTAGGACTATGGTTATCACAAAAAGGAGAAGTGACGACTTAACAAACAAAAGCACCAAGCTGCCCCACCACGACTTCGCAGGGCAAAACAGTTATCAACGCTGTCTTTCAATTTTCGGTCACACGAGCACAGCTTGTTCACAAGTCTTGGAACGTCAACACAGCACCACTGTTCACAACGAACATCGTTTCACTCCCGAACAGTACATTGCTCTCAAGTAACTAGAAGCGTACGGGCTAACTAGTGGCGAAGCAAGAACCGAGCGCGTAGTTCATACGTTTCCATACGTACTTGGGATCACTCAAGTAACGTGTCAAAACGCTGTCAATCCGAAATGTCGCACAGCACCAAACTGAGAGACTGGAAAGTCAAGTGAACGAACTGTTACCGGCACACAAACACACATTGCACGCTTCTCGAGTGCCAGTTGCCGTAGATACACTGACGCCGATCCCCGCTTGATAACCACACCGACGCACAGGCTTCGCTGCGCTTCACCGTACACCATTGCACTGCCACAGCTTTCCGCACTGCTTACACGCACCAAAAGAGCTGCTGTAATCACAACACATCCGGTCAAACGCTGAAGTAACTCGTGCGAGAAGCGTTAGCTGAAAGTCGCACCGACCGATATGCTGTTTACGACGCCATGTTGTTTTCGACAACTGCGCAGCACATAAGATGATAAGAGAGCTCTTAGAAAGTACTTGCACTATTTTCACGGCGTAAAAAAATTTTCTCTTATGTGCGAGGGGGCTGATATGACGAACAGGACAGGCGTGCCAGATGAAAGAAGTGTTTTGGCAACGTCAAAGAGTGAGCTGATGTAGAGGGTATTGCTTCACAACCAATCACAAGCTGTGCCTGTCGGCCAATCCGTCGTCTGCTCGCGTTTGTCGTCTGCTTCGATCAGAGCATGCGACAGGGGATTCGCCTTCGCAACGCTATTATTCTCAGGTCAAGTGGTCGCTACGTCGCACAAAATACATGTCAGTGGCTCGCTCTACCTTTGAATGATGTTCGTGCACCAAGGTAAATGGCTAGTAATTGACGCAGGGATGAATTCAGCCAAGGTTTGCTCCAGAATCGTGAGGGTTTGCACATTTTCGGTGTCATACAAAGTTACTAGGGTCATTTCATTCCGATTGCTTGCCATAATATCACGGTCCATATCGGTGTCTGAACAGTGAAGGTGAAGATGCATGATTTGTTTGTAGTTCAATGCGTAATCACGCGCACCCCTAATACGCTTTGGTTTACAAAGTACGCTTTGTTCCAGATCGTCCCAAAGTGTATCGACAGCTGTATTTCAGAGATCACAACCATTGGAAAGTTAGAGCCAATGAAAGTACACTAGAGCACAAACTTTAGGAACCACTCACTCAAAACTTCCTCTCATTTTTATTTCCAATAGCGTGCAAAGAATGTGCTCCCATTAACCTCTTTGGTGGTAATTTCCACCAATGAGGCAAGGATCTCGAGTCGCACTTTTAATTGGATGAGATGGGGCGCAACACAACAACATAACAAATAAGGTTGATCCTATGTCATTTCGCATTCGAATGCACCGACCATTCATGTATCACATTGGTTTTCATCCAACCACAAATCTTTACATGCGTAGTTTTATGCCATTGACGCCCAATAGAATTCTTCAATTACTGCGACTACGAACTTATTGGACGGTGGTGGTTGTCAACACCATCCACTGCGTACAAGGGAAACAACACGCGCAGCTCAAAGCGCCGAAAGAAATAAAAACGCACCTGCAGTCATCAGGCAGCCCTTAATGGGCGTGAAATAACTCAAAACCAGCCAGGGCACCAAAGTATACCACTGCGGCAGCCGGTTCGAAGTAGCCACATTGTTCCTAAGAGTGGTCCGGACCACTCTTGGGATTTTCTCTCAGCCATGCTGTTTTTACGCACAATTTCGCTTCGTAAATCCTCTTACGAGCACTTTTCGGTGACGTAAGCAAATATAGCAACTGCATCACCACATCGCTGACATGTTCCCGGGCAGTCACAGCGCGCATTATTTGCAGCGGCCGATGTGACAACTATGGCCTCTTACGACGTTTTTTCGTTTCGTGAATCGACTTACGCAACAAAATTTCTCTTGCGCAAAAATGTTTTCGTAAGTGAGTTTTGTGAATGCGGGCCCAGATCACAACGACGGGGCATGATTGTAGAGTGCTTACCTAATATGACTCACTCCATCCTATTTTTCTAGTTATTTTTATGCCAATGTTTTCGCCCCGAAGTTATTGCCTGTCCTTAGTAGACATACTCCTTAACAACTTTCAGCGTCTCTCCACCTATCACAAAGTACTGTTTCTTTCCGAGACTGTTGCACATTACTTTAGTTTTGTGCATATTAATTTGCCCACCTACTATTATGCTTGGCCTGTCAGGTTCAGAAACAATCAGCTGTAAATCGTCCCTTGAGTCACTCATCCAGACGATGTCATCAGCAATTCGCAGGTTACTAGGGTACTCTCCACCGACCCTGATCATTGATTCTTCTGAGTATATGGGCTCTGAAACACGTCTGTAAACACGTGGTGAATAGTACTGGAGAGATCGTGTCTCTCTGCCTTACACTATTTATTGGGATTCTGTAGCTTTTTTATGGAGAACAATGGTGGCTGTGGATCCATGTCGATTTATTTCAATATGTTTATGCAGAGTTCGTCGACGCCCTTACTCTACAGTGTATGAATTACTGCTGTTGTCTCGACTGAGCCAAACGCCTTCTCGAATCCTATGTAAGCTAAGTATTAGGGTTGGTTGTATTCATCGCATTTCTCTATAGTATTGATATGGTCTATTGTTGAGTAGTCTGTACAGAATCCTGCTTTGTCCTTTGATTGATTTAACTCTAATGTAACCTTAATTTTATTAGCCATTTGTAGTTTGTGCAGTTTGTAGAGAACGAAGAGTGAGCTTATGTGCCTGTAGTTTTTCAAGTCCTTGAAGTCTCCTTTTTATATGGATCGATATGCTGTTGGCCTTCTTCCATGATTCTGGTACCCTTCCTGCCAAAAGACATTTTGTATATAAGGTGGCCAGTTTTTTTACTACAATTTCTCCACCATCTTTCACCTGATCCGTTGTTATCTTATCCTCACCTCAAGATTTATCTCTTTGCATTTCGTCTAGGATTACCTTACTTTCCTTGTCGCCACTGGTAAGATGTGGCATTCCTCAGAGCTATTAATTGTTGCTTCTTACGATATCATCCTGGTTGTTTCGGCTTCTGTACAGCTGTCTGCAAAACTCTTCCAGCACCCGAACGATTCTATCTATATTGATTAATACATTGCCCACCGTGTCCCTTGATGCATACATTCTATTTTCCCCTATGCACCAGTTTTACTTCACAGCTTTTAAGCTTTTGTCACTTTTTACAGCCTGATCAACACTCGCGAAGTTATACCTTATAATGTCGGCTACCTTGCGCCTACTCATCAAGTTCTAAAGCTCTACCATCTCTATATTTTCGGTTACATTTAAGGCTTTCATGGTTTGTCGTCTCCTAATATGATTTTCCTTCGCCTGAGATAGTTTCTCATTGTCCTGTCTAGTGACTGTAGCTCTGAATTTCACACCACATTCTTCGATAACACTAAATTGGTCAGTGTGTCAATGCTAACGTCAGTTACCTCAGTTAGAGCCGCGAATCTAATGCGAAGCGTAACTCTGAATTCCTATACGTTTCCTCTTAATTTCAGCTCAATAAAGTGGCTTCATGCACATCAGTTAGTGTTTGCTTTTTTAAATCTAGGAAAGTCGAGCTATAATCATTCCATGGTCACTGCATTAGACCTTACCAACGACCTGTACAACCTCTACAATGCTTGGATGTGCACAGTGAATGATATCTATTTAATTAGGCGTTTCATCATTACGACTTTGCCACGTCCACATGCACTTAGACCGTTTTGTGAAAAAGGCATTCAAAATCCGCAAATTGTTACGTTCAGCAAACTCTACTAATAACACCCTTCAAAAATTTCTAGAGCTAATGCCATATTCCCACACTGCATAACCTCGGGCGTGTTTCTTGCCTACTATGGTCACCCATCAGAATAGTATACTGTGTATTCACATTCTTAATGACTCACTCTACGTCTTCGTAGAAGCGTTCAACCAGTTGATAATCATGGCTGGATGTACACGCGCAGGCCTCTACTACATTTATCTAGTTCCTCTTGTCTACCTAATTATTGTACTTGCCCCCTTTCAGTGATGTTATAGTATGCCTCCATGTCGCCAGCAATACTCTAGTGTATAAGAAAACCACCTTTTGTTTTTTGTCAACTAATCCATGGTAGCATAGGACGTGTCCGTTGTTCAGCATTGAATGAGCCTCACATATTTTCGTGACTTCGCTGAGCGCTACTACACATCATTTCCCACCTGTATTTTTCTCGAATAGGACAGCTAGACTAGTTTCACTAGACAGCATGCTAGTGTGGAATGTAGCCAAGTTCAAATTTCAAAGTCGCCCTGTGCAGACCCAGAGATTCTTAGCACCTACCCTGCGCCTTATGTCTTATCTTTGCCTTGGGGTGTAGCTTCGCAGCCGCTCGGGACTGAGGGCCAATGGTTATTTGCTCTATTCAGTGGAGATAGTGGCCCAGTACTTCACCAGTGTGGCCAATCCTGCTCTGGTGAGGAAGTTCATTACCTACCAGCACTTGGCAGTGAGTCAACACCCCATATCTCTTTTTTCATTTTTAAAGATTATTTTATCACGCGTTTTAGGTAAATATACGATTCAGAATGGTCCGGCATCTGCCTCTGAACAAAATTTTGTTATTGTATGCTTGGCAGCTGCGCTATCTCCTAGTAGACGGTTCTGTTGCACTTTATTAACACTGCAGAATACCACCTGACAGCCTAGCAATTTTCAACTTCACATGACTCGTAGATAGCCTGACCTTTTCATATCTCTTTAAAGTCCACAGGTTCATTATTAAAAAGGCCGGTGCGATCTTGAACTTCTGATAATGCGAGCTTAGGCAGACTTAGTGCCCTGAATGGCCCTCTTTATCACGCGTTTATTATTTTCTCACTTGTTCCTCTCTCGCTCAATTTTGAGATTGTTGACTTCAAAATGTCCGCAATATTGGAGTTTTGCTCATTTCGAGCGGTCACACTCCCACTTAGACTTTTCCTGTCAACTGCTGAGTTGCTCGCTCCTGTATTACGAACTAATCGGCTACTTCTCTGCAATTTATACGTTGAGCGCGTTTGTCACGGGTGGTTGCAGTGAATGGGAAGTAAACGCGAAAAGTTCCTAACTGTTAGAGAATAGACTGGTGCTGTCTTTAAAGCTGTATTCTATTTCTTTTTCAGTATCAAACTTTGTGGTAGTAATTCGAACTCAGGTAAGTAAATTTATTGCTGGTCCTCAGTTGGGAGTCAGATATACGTAATACAACTTAGGTATACGGCTAGCCTAATAACGTCGATATATAAATGACGAGGTAAGGAGCCAAATATTTGTAAATATAGAGAACGGCGAATTCGATGAAGTTTCGTACGAAAGCAAATGCATGTTTGCGTCACTCACCGCAAAGCGTCAGCTTGAATTGATAGACCCCCACGAATCTCGGCTGTGAAAACTCGAGTGACAATATAATAATAATAATAATATAATAATGATAATAATAATAATAATAATAATAACAATAATAATAATAACATATTGTTTTAATTATAGTAGTGTTATTATTCGAATTTTCATTTGGCGTTTTAGGTACCGCATTTCAAACAAGCACCACACCACGTCCAGAACTTAGTAGGCAACAATGGGCTGACTACGAGAGAAGGCAAAGAACCCAAGCCCAAGATGTCGGCCACAGTAACAAGGAGCCCCAAAGAGAAAGACGAAGCTGAAGCTGAGGGCAAAGGAAAGCAGATGTACTCCAAACCCCGTGCTGCGAAAAAAGGCAGTGAGTTTGAGAGAGTGTAGGAGAAAACGGGAAGAACAGCAGAAAGAATAACAGAAGGAGACACTGAAAAAGAAGAGAAAAAATTACAGCCCATCCACGGGGTGAATGATGATGAGTATGGCTCAGCTTTGGAGGGTTTTATCTATGAACCATAAATCCTCCATCTGTCCATCCATGTGCCCGACTGTGCGCCTGTCTGTCTGTCCATTTGTCCGTCCATCCATCCGTCTGCATCTGCTGAGTGAGTCATAAAACTAGGCGGTCTCATACCAAGAGAGCCAAGCATGTACAGACCCGCAGCTTAAGGAGTTTCGCCCCCAATAGCTCCCTCACAAAAAAAAATAATCCACATGCCCCACAGGCTATACCCAAACACCACCCAGGCGAAACGCATGAGAGTCTCTTCTTTCCCGTCATCGTCTTCCTCCTTCCCTACAAAAGGGCACATGCGTCACCAGCGGGCGCTAGCAAATTGCCAACATGCGCCACATGCCACATTCATTTCCACACCACCGCGTCCTCTTGAGACGTTTCTTCAGCGCTACTAAGATTTCTTTTCGTTTCGCTTAGAAGCACCATTGCTGGTGCGCAAAACACTAAGGCGGCATAAGTGCTGGATGTCTTCTGGAAAAAGCCTCTCTTGCTCTGAAAATTCAATCTCGATTCCTCACACTGTTTTTTTTATTTTAGTGACGCATTCGAGACAGTATATGGGCCATTCACTTTTAGGTTATTTGCACTGTGACTATTAAGAGCAAATATCATTTAACTTCTTACAGAACTGAAAACTGGACACATGTTTAAAATTAACTTAAGGTGACCAACCGTGTTGTATTGTTACATACGTGTAGTGTTGTTGGCTTACGTTTTTAGTGTTTTCTAGAACTACGTTGAATATTTATAATTTGACTCGTTCGTAACGCATTCTATTATCATAATATGTGGTAAACTTATGTGTGTGTGCTTGGTAAAACAGACAGTAGCCATGGCATAAATTCCGAATTGCAATAATTTCGATATCAATCGGTGGCAATAGAAGTACGGCTACTTCATGTTCTTTTAAACCTTTGATATTATTTCACAATTTGTAAAGGCTAGGTTTTCAAATGTTGCTTCAAATCGGACCTTCATCACATGTTGGCCGAAGTTTTAGGTAACAGATCTTGTCCCTTCTTTTGTCAAAAGTGCCATGTAATCCCTTCTGGTTGAGGACAAACAGGGTGGACTAAACCAATAACAAAAACGCCGGCCAAGCTTCAGTGCACGAAAATTGAAAAGACGTTTCGGAATTCTACGTTGGAAGTCTGATGATCAATGTGAACAAGGCTTCTGTGTTAGAAGCCAAAACGTCTGTTCAATTGTTGTGCATTTTACATTAACCAGCGTTTTTGTTTTGTCTCTGTTTGATTCCTTTCATCTCTTTTTACATTGGGTCACCACACCATATTCGTTAAGCCACCACAGTGAGTTTTACAGAAAATTTGCTTCATTGAATCTCTTATGAAGAACTTGAGAGACAGCTCTTCAGAAGAGTTGTAAAAAGAGAACACATTTGTGACAGATCACGAATAATTACAAGTACTGTGAGACAGTAGCAGCGTTGGGGTCTTTACAGCGTTTATTAGACGAATCACCTGATCAACGCTTGGAACGAAGAACGCGCTTTCCGTTATGATGATTATATATGATTGGGCACGGCGGCTCTGTCAGTATGGCGTCTAATTCGTTCGTCTTCCTACTGCAGATGTTCGTGGGACCGGCGCTTCGCAGCATCGTTAGAAGCGCCGAATTACATGGATTGCCCTGGACTGCACTAGACCATGACGTCACCAGCTGCCCCGCGCTTCCAAATGCGACCTGCCACATAGATAATCTACAGTATCTGCCACTGCATCACCGGACCTCAACGTGCGCCGACCACTTGGCGCATCACTTCATACCAGCGCCACCACCCACCAAGCTTATAAATTGCCTACCCGCCAGCACCGCAGCTATTGGGCACGGCGGCTCTGCCAGTATGGCGTCTAATTCGTTCGTCTTCCTACTGCAGATGTTCGTGAGACCGGCGCTTCTCGGCACCGCTAAAAGCGCCGAGCTACATGGATTGCCCTGGACTGCATTAGACCATGACGTCACCAGCTGCCACGCGCTTCCAAATGCGACCTGCCACATGGATAATCTACAGTATCTGCCACTGCATCACCGGACCTCAACGTGCGCCGACCACTTGGCGCATCACTTCATACCAGCGCCACCGACCACAAAGCTTATAAATTGCCTACCCGCCAGCAACCCAGCTATTGGGCACAGCGGCTTTGCCAGTATGGCGTCTAATCCGTTCGTCTTCCTACTGCAGATGTTCGTGGGACCGGCGCTTCTCGGCACCGCTAAAAGCGCCGAGCTACATGGATTGCCCTGGACTGCACTAGACCATGACGTCACCAGCTGCCACGCGCTTCCAAATGCGACCTGCCACATGGATAATCTACAGTATCTGCCACTGCATCACCGGACCTCAACGTGCGCCGACCACTTGGCGCATCACTTCATACCAGCGCCACCACCCACCAAGCTTATAAATTGCCTACCCGCCAGCACCGCAGCTATTGGGCACGGCGGCTCTGCCAGTATGGCGTCTAATTCGTTCGTCTTCCTACTTCAGGTAAGAAAAAATTACGGAAAATGCTATCGTTCAAGTGACCCGTTTTTGGTAGTGCTGCCGTGCCCATGGCTGTGTTGTTGTATCTATGAAACTGCAGTGTCTGTGCGAAAATTGCTCATGCTAGCCGGGGATATCGAATCAAACCCAGGCCCTGATTTAGCTGCCATTGCAAAGCAACTGCAAGCAATAGCGGCCGACATCAGAGACATTAAGGAAGAGCGGCTAGCTAACATTGACAATAAATTAGATGGTCTGGCTATACTAGAAGTTAAAATAGAATCTTGCCAAACTCAGATTGAATCTATGAGTCAAGCCATTGAAGTTCTGGAAAAGAAAATGGATGACTTGGATAACCGTAGCCGGCGCAATAACTTGATTGTTTACGGTCTCTCAGAGGTTGACGGAGAAACAAGCGATACGTTAGCGGACACCGTGAACACGACTATAATCAATGAGATACTCGAGTTAGATAAGGTTGCCATAGAACGGATACACCGGTTAGGTAAACCTGCGCCCAAAAAACACGGCCAGTAATTTTTAGGCTGTTGGACTGGAGAGAGAAAACAGAAATTCTAAAAAGAGGATTCAAACTGAAAGGTACTTCGTTTGCTATCGGCGAAGACTTCTCGCCGAAAGTACGAGAAGTAAGAAAGAAGCTATGGGATAGTGCGAAGTCAAACCGTGAAAACAAAGAAAAGGTTAACCTTTCATTTGACGAATTGTACATTGACAAGCGCGCATTCGTTTGGAGCGATGAAATGAGCGACAAGATACCGATGAAAAAAACGACCAAAATGCAAGCAGAGGTCCAATAAAAGAAACCAAGCAAAAAGAAATCCCGAGCAAGCCGACGACTCGAAGCAACGCGCTGTTAAAGAGCTAACCTTGCTGAACATAAATGTCCGGAGTATACTAAACAAGATAGAACAACTCGAGCATATCTTACTTGATTATGATCCTGACCTTGTGGCTATAACGGAGACATGGCTTTCCCCAGACGTATCCAGCCATGAAATTGCTTCCCCAAACTACTCAGTTATCAGGAAAGATAGGCCAACTCGAGGCGGAGGGGTAGCTTTATTAATTAAAAAAATGTATCTCTTTCACATGTTTGCCCGAGGTAGCAAGTGCGGAGGCTGGTTTTTGTAAGATAGCTTGCGACGGCCCGAGTACAATCACTGGATGCGTCTATCGTAGCCCGTCCTCCGGTGAAGACGGTATATCTTTCATCCAAGAATTTCTTTCGCAGCATGCACGCAGCAATCGTGTGATTATTCTGGATGACTTCAACCTCGCTGATTTTGACTGGGCTACTATGCATCACACGTCTCTGTCATCGAAAGCACTGGTTAATTCATTGCTTGATTTTAACCTTCATCAGGTAGTAGCCGATGCAACACGCATACAAGGAACCACTGAAAATATTCTCGACCTCGTCCTTCTGAGCGACCATTTTCTAAACGAGCAAATCGAGATAAGCGTTGGTGACGGAATATCTTACCACAAGATGCCTGTTTGTCGGTTGGTACTTGATTGTAAATTCACAGTTCGCTCTACCGCAGTAACCATTATCAATTATCAGAAAGCCAACAATGACAGTATTCAAACGTATCTCGCGCATGAATTCCAACCTCTTTTTGAAACTGCCTCAGACATGTCCGCAAATGTAAATTTGTTGTGGCTGCAGTTCAAGGTTATTGTTTTTCACTGCATCAATACCTTTATACCTGTGAAACACAAAAAAAAAGCAACGTAAAAAACCCATGGATAAATCGAGAAGTTATCCAAGCGAAACGTCAAGTAAAAAGGTTACGGCGGGCAGCGAGGATCAACCCCGCCAACTCACCAGATAACGAGAAGTTATTAAATGCAGTCATGAGACTGAAAACAAAGTCGCAGCAAGCCAAACAGCATTACTTCAACGTAACCCTTCCAAACTTTATCACAAATAGCCCGCAGAAATTCTGGAGGCATTTTCGTAAAAGTCCTGAAGCGTCGTCTACACTAACAGCAGAAGAGAAGGTAGCGAAGTCGAATGCGCACATTGATTTCTTCCGCTCGGTATTCACGACAGATAATGGCATTTCACCTTATTTGGAACAGCACAATACTGACAAAATTGACGAAATTAACATCACAGACGCTGGAATTATGCAACTATTGCCTAACTTGGACCCGAAAAAATCCACCGGCCCGGATGAAATACCGAATGAATTCCTAAAAAGATATGCAGAATGGTGTAGCAAGTACCTCGGCCTAATTTTTCGCAAGTCGCTTTCAACATCTACCCTTCCGGAAGACTGGAAAATAGCAAAAATAGTACCAATTCACAAATCAGGAGACAAAAATGACGTTTGAAATTTCAGGCCTATTTCCCTAACAAGCACGTCATGCAAATTACTTGAGCACATAATCCTGAAGCATCTAACATTTTACTTGGAAAAAGTGAACTTTTTATCACCTCCTCAGCACGGCTTCCGCAGCGGCCTATCAACTATTACACAGCTAGCAGAAGTAGTTCACGACCTCGCACTATCAATAAACAACCACGCGCAAACAGACATCATTCTGTTGGATTTTTCCAAGGCGTTTGATTGTGTAGGCCATACTAAATTAATGGGAAAATTGGAAAACGTGATTGGCAAAGGCGCAATATCGGCATGCGTAAAAGACTTCCTCTCGAACAGGTCCCAGTTTGTTGTCTTCGAAAACACACCATCTGAGACCGTACCTGTGACATCCGGGGTTCCGCAGGGGTCAGTCCTGGGACCGTTATTATTCCTAATTTTTATTAACGACATAACTTCCAATATCGAGTGCAACATCAAGTTATTTGCAGATGACTGCATTATTTACAGGGAAATTAATAGCTATACGGACCACCTAATGCTTACCACGTCGCTTAGTAAAATAACGAAATGGTGTTCTGACTGGCAAATGACAATAAACATTAAAAAATCCGTTACCATGACTGTTTCAACAAAAAAACAGCCTTCTATGTTTACATACTTCATTAATGACATACCCTTAAGTAAGGTTTCGCAACACAAATATTTAGGAATTACGCTCACTTCCGATCTTAGATGGGATTCACATATCACAAATATTACCGCCGCCGCGTTGCGCAAACTGTTCTACCTAAAACGGTGCCTAAAGACGTCCCCCACTCCTACCAAGCTGTTAGCTTATAGAACGTTCGTAAGACCGCTTCTGGAATATGCAAGCAGGATATGGTTTCCGCACTCGACTACCCTCATGAAAAAGATTGAAAGTGTCCATCGAAAGGCTATAAGGTTCATCTACAATAAATATAAACGGACTGACTCTCCCACTAACCTCTTGGCTTATTCAGGAATAAAAAGTTTGTCAGTTAGAGCGAGGCACGCTCACCAAAAATTCTTGTTCCAGCTAATTCATAACCGTTACAAGATTGATACGCATAAATACATATCTTTTTCTCAGACCCGCCCTACACGTCACAAACACGACCGCACCATAACCGAATATTCCTGCAGTAACGACACGTTTATGTACTCTTTCTTTCCCATGGCAATACGCGAGTGGAATAAACTCGACCCCGTGATAACAAGCACTGACTCGTTATCTAAGTTCGTCGAAATGCTAGACTATTCATTGTAGAAATAACACTTATTGTTGCGCTAACCGAACAGCACACGTGTAGCACTTCCAGCTTACAAATCTGTTAATTTCTTGTGTATTTCGTTGCTGCAGCCTTGTAATGGAACTATTCTTACCTTTTTGATGGACTTGCTTCTTTGGTTTATTTCTTCTTCTTGTTACTACAGCTTGTAATATCGGCGTGTTTATGCGTAAAGTTGTGCAATTATTCTGTCTTTGTGTGCATATGTTCTTTTTTGTTCTTCCTCATGAATCAAGCCAGCAGGTTCACATGTTTCTTGTACACACATTTGTATGTCCTCCTGCTATGCTCTCGGATAAGAGTGGCAGTATTGTAAATAAACAAACAAATAAATAAATAAATAAATATACAGACGAAGAAGATAAAGATCAAACACTGTGAATATTGTGCTTACAATAATTTCCCTCTCGCGCAAAAGCGGCCAATGTGGCCGCTGTTTATGATGGTGGTGTATGTCCCACGAATGGTTTTAAGCGCGACACGTGAACAACCTCTGCTCCACGAAAACGGCCATCGAAAGGCATGACAACAGGGGTTACTCAGTAGTTAACAGGAGACGTCTGCTCGACTATAGCGTAGGGGCCAATGAAAAGTGAGTGAAACTTATCACACAGGCCGGAAACCCGCGTTAGGGTCCGCGACAGTACTTCGTCTCCAGTATTGAAGTAAACTACATGGTGGACGCCATCGTGGCGAGTCTTCCGCTCTTAATTTTACCATATGGTGTAGTAGCGCAAATTCACGGGGACGCAGAGGACAAGAACACACGACACTCGCTACACTCACAACTAATTTTTATTTCAGAAGCAGCACTTCATATATAACCTATAACCCTAGCGACAGAGAAAAGAACTACGAACACTGAATCATGCCAACAGAAGCTTCTGCGCAGACTCAAGCGATAGTACACGGCAGTTAAGCCGCTCTTGTTGGCTTGCCTCTGTATTCAGGCGGGCGCGTCGGCGACAATCGGCCAGGCGAGACAATAAGTGCTCACTTGATGACGATGATGAGTTCACAGGGACGTCAAAAGAGAAGATGTCAAGCGGAGATGTCGGTTGACGGCCATAGACGAGAACTATTTGGGAATAGCCCGTGGTGCGCTGCGTAGCGGTATTGTACGCAAAAGTCATGAATGGGGGGATTGTATCCCAGCTAGTATGGTCGGCGTTGATACACGTAGATATCATATCGGTCAAAGTTAGATGAAAGCGCTCTGCGAGGCCGTTAGTCTGGAGATGGTAGCTGGAAGTTGTCTTATGAATCGTATTACATGCGTGGAGGACTTGTTCGAGTAATTTCGAGAGAAACGCCTTGCCGCGGTCGCTCAATAGGATGCGTGGTGCACCATGTCTTGGAAATATTGCCTCGAGCGAAAATGTGGCAATGTCTTCTGCTGATCCTGAGGGAAATGCAGCTGTTTTGGCGTACCTTGTCAAGTGGTCAATTGCTGTGACAATCCAGTGCTTGCCACTAGCTCATATTGGTAGTGGTCCGTACAGGTCAATCCAAATGACATCGAAGGGAGCGTCAGGACATGGAGAGGCTGTAGGAGACCGGCCGGGGAGGAAGTGGGTCACTTGCGGCGTTGGCAGAGAAAGCATGACGCATCATATCACGCTACGCAGGTGGAAAGCCCAGGCCAGGCAAAACGGCTGCAGATGTGTTCATAGTTTTTTTTCTTTTTTGAAAACCGAGATGACCAGCTTTGGTGTCATCGTGAATTGGCTCCAAAATCCGTGCCCTTAGGGAACGAGGAGCGACAGGAACCCAGCGCTGTCCTTTGATTGGAAGACAAAGTGGTAAAGGATTGAGTTTTCAGTGTTGAATTTCCGAAGCGGTCGATGGGTGCGGGCGTAGGGAGGACGAGATGAGCCTTGAAGGCGCTGCTATATAGAGCGACAGATAGTGTCGCTGCGTTTGTGGGACGCAAACGTCTCGTTGCCGAAGCAAGAAAAAAAGTCGACAGCGGCGAGTGAATGAACTCGCGGATACGTTTTGATGGGTTCCCCACAGTTGGCGACAGGCCAGAAGTGCCTGCAGAGGATGGTAAAGGACAGCGGCTAAGGGAATCGGCATCGTTGTGTTTCTTGCCGGATTTGTAGGTAACGTTGAACTCGTATTCTTGGAGACGAAGTATCCAGCGACCAAGACGTCTAGACTAATTCCGCAAAGATGACAAAGAGCACAAAGCGTGGTGGTCAGTGCCGACGGTAGAGTAGCGGTCGTGAAAATATGGTCGACACTTCTGCATGGCCCAGACACCAGCGAGACGCTCCTGTTTGGTGATGTTGTAGTTTTTCTCTGCTGCTGTGAGGGTGCGAATAGCGTATGCGATCACACGTTCGCCATAACGCTCTCTTCGTTGCAAAATTACGTCGCCGTCCATGTCCACTGGCATCAGTATAGAGAAGAGTGCGTGCAGCTTTATCAAAATGACAAAGCACTGGCTCAGACGTGAGGGTTCGTTTCAAGGTGTCAAAAGCCATTTGACATTCGTCCGACCATACGTATGACGCTCCCAAAGAAAGGAGTTAGTGAAGTGGCACAGCAATGGTGGCGAAGTCTCGTATATGTGCCGAAAGTAGTACGCAGGGACAAAAAATCTTCGGAGCTCTTTGGCGCGTTCAGGCACCGGGAAGTGAAGAACGGCAGTAATATTGTCGGGATCAGGCCGCATTCTATCTTTGCTGACGAGATGTCCGAGTAGTTCATTACTTTTGCTTGTAAAGTGTGTTTTGGTGTGTAGCTGAAGGCCAGCAGCTGCTAGACATATCAAAACTTCATCTAGGCGCTCCAAGGGCTGTTCAAACGTTGAAGAAAATACGACGATGCCGTCAAGATAACCTAGCCATGTTTTCCACTTAAGGCCCCGCGATACAGTGTTGTCAAGAATGACCACATGAAGAAAAGAGGAAGAGAAAGAAGTTGCCTTGAATAGGTAATTTAAAATGCTGGAATGAGGGTGAAGAAGAGGAAAAAGAAGAGGGCGCGAGGCGAGTGAGGAACGTGAGAGCCGGGACGTGGCGTTCGAGGGGACAAGGGCTGCGGAAGTTCGGACAGGGTCTCGCTGCAGTTTCCCGCTCGAGCACCTGACTCGGCGAGCTGCTGTTGGAGCAACCACTGATCCTGGACGCCAGTCTCGCCCGAGCACCTAACTAGGCGAGCAGCGCACAGAGCAACCGCTGATCCTGGGCTGCAGTTTCCCGCCCGAGCACCGACCTCGGCGAGCAGCCCCGGAACCACCGCCGACCCTGGTCTGCAGTGTATCCAGCCCGAGCACCTGCCTCGGCGAGAAACCACTGGAGATGCCGCTGCAGTGGTTCTTCAACAACCTATCCACCGTTGAGCATCGATAGGGCGTGTCATCACGCCTGAGGACTCCCAGTGGACCAGAGGCCACGCCACAACTGTAAGCGCGAGACATAGAGAACGCCAACGGAATCGGACGTTGAAACGCGCGTCATTAAGACATCTCTTTTGCTCTGTTTTTCAACGTGTGCGTATTTGTGTTGTTGTTTCGTTTTTGTGATTGTCATGGTAATGAAGTGATAGTTTTTGTTTCGAACCATCAGCCTCTATGGTTCATTTCGCAACGCCCGACGAGCAAACCAGGCCTCAGCATATACTCGTGACAATGGCGAGCCTGCCAGGATCCATGTAACTTTGTCACACGCCTGGCTCTGTCGGGAGCCCTGACATGGATCTGGAACGCTTGATGGCAGCCTGTAGTGCTGCGGGATTATCGGCTGAGGCTATAATGACGCTCTATCTTGAGGAACAGAAAAGATTACGTGAAGAGCGCGCAGAGGCACGAGAGGCCGCGAAAGAAGATGAAGAGCGAGCGAAAGCCGCTGAAGAGAGAGCGAAAGCCGCGGACGAGCGAACTTATAAAAACTTAATGCTGGAAAAGGAGCTCACTGAAAAAAAAAATTGCAGTTGCGTGTAAGCATTAGTGTGGAAGTACCAGATAGGTCAGAGATGGTACCCCAGCCACCAAAAGTGAGCCCGCGTAAGTTAATCGCGCCTTTTGACGAAAGGCGAGATGACCTCGACGCTTATATACAGCGGTTCAAGAGAATAGCGATAGAACAAGGCTGGCAGAGGAGTGATTGGGCGAGTGAATTGAGCATGTGCCTTGAGGAAGAGGCATTGTCTGTTTTTAGCCGTATGCCAGCAGCGGATGGGCTAGATTACGACAAGGTAAAAAGGGCTCTGCTCTAACGCTTCAGATTAACTGCCGAGGGTTTCCGAGAGAAATTCCGGAGCTCGAAACCACAGGAAAATGAGACAGGCCAGCAGTTCGCTGCTCGAATATCCAATTACTTCGATCGGTGGTTGGAGATGGCTAACATAGAGAGATCATTCGACAATCTAAGAGATCGCATGATGGCGGAACAACTCCTGGCATCGTGTCACAAGGGAGTGGCAATATTCTTGAAGGAGCGGAACTTGAAGACGGTGGCGGAGCTATCCGAACACGCCGATTGTTATATGGAAGCTCAAGGTCAAAGGAATCTAGGGAAAGCCCAAGATGAGAGAGGTTTGGAGAAGAAAGAGCAAACCCAGAGCGCAGTCAAATGCTACCTCTGTGACAATATTGGGCATAGAGCAGCAAATTGTGCCGCTATACGCACTCACAGTTCATCGTCGAAATGCGATCGGTGCGGAAAGCGTGGACACACCACAGAAAGCTGTCGTGATCGGTCAGGAAATAAAACGGCTTGCATGGTGGCAGATGAAAGCTCTGCTGATGCGGACCGGGAAAAGCAACGTGACCAGGAAGACAAGGATAAGACAAGTGTTGTTACGACTTCTGTCAAGGCGGGAGAAGCCGAAGATGCTATGCCAGTGGTCGTTGGGATGTTGCACAGACGTAAAGTTTCGGTACTTCGAGACACGTGCTCCAACAGTGTACTTGTAAGAGAATCGATGGTGCCAGAAACGGATATCATGGGTATAGAAAAGCCGGTTCGGTTGGCTGATGGAACAGTACGGCGGATGCCAGTTGCTAGGGTACTGATTTTGTTGCCGTATTACTGCGGTTGGATTGAAGCCCGATGTGTCAAAGACCCTCTTTACGACGGAATTCTCGGTAATATGCCAGGAGTCAGAGGAGTTGACGATCCGGATCCCCTCTGGAGATTGCCTACTACAACGTGCGCTGAGGGTACGGAGTTCGAACCTCATAAGGTTATGGATAAACGTGACGAGAGATGTGTTGATCAGCATACCAGGGAAGATTCCGCCTATGCCGTGGAGAAAGCTACGAGGAACAAGAGTGAAAAGAAAAAGGAGGGCATCAAGGAGAGCAAATCAGTAGCAGCCATGGACATAACTGCAGCAAAATGGGGAGAATGCAGGAAGCAGACAGTACACTGCGACGGTGTATTGAGATTCAGGGCAAATGGATCTATTGTAAGAGCAGTCGGGTCATGCATAAGTTTGAGAAGCTTTCAGGGCTGTTGTACAGAATAGTCAAGACCCATGAGGGAGGAGAAAAGAGACAGTTAGCAGTGCCGGTGAGCTTACGAAGGGCTGTTCTAGACTTGACACATGACACTATTATGGCTGGCCATCAGGGAATAAGAAAGACAACTAGCAGGGTCGCTGAAGACTTTTTTTGGCCGTGCATGCAAAGCGACATTGAAAGGTTTGTGCGATCTTGTGACACATGTCAGAGAACCACACCAAAAGGTTTGGTCTCGAAGGTACCTTTGAGGACTACGCCTATTATTGAGCAACTTTTTAAAAGAGTCGCAGTGGACATTGTAGGACCTATAAAACCAGTGTCCCACAGAGGAAACTCCGTGCGGACACATACCTAGTATGACTGTTTCATAGGTGATGGGTGGTGACAGTGAACTGTGACTGTGACCCGCGAAGATGGATGTGCGTGTTAGTGTAGGCAAGTCTAGTGGTGCCACTGTGGATTTAAGTATGCCGTGCAGTGACGTGAAGTGAAGTGTTGTGCGGTGAAGGGAAGTGCCGAGATGTGTCGTGAAGTGAAGTGCTGTGTCGTGCAGGGAAGTGTTGTGTTGTACAGTGAAGTGTATGGTGCTAGTGGGGACGACAGTTTTCGTGGAGCGAAAACTCAAACAATTGGGGGCCATTGTCAAGAATGAGAAGATGAAGAAAAGAGGAAGAGAAAGAAGTTGTCTTGAATAGGTAATTTAAAATGCTGGATCGAGGGTGAAGAAAAGGAAAAAGAAGAGGGCGCGAGGCGAGTGAGGAACGTGAGAGCCGGGACGTGGCGTTCGAGGGGACAAGGGCTGCGGAAGTTCGGACTGGGTCTCGCTCTAGTTTCCCGCCCAAGCAGCTGACTCGGCGAGCAGCTCACGGAGCAACCGCTGATCCTGGACGGCAGTCTCACCCGAGCACCTGACTCGGCGAGCAGCGCACAGAGGAACCGCTGATCCTGGGCTGCAGTTTCCCGCCCGAGCACCGACCTCAGCGAGCAGCCCCGGAACCACTGCCGACCCTGGTCTGCAGTGTTTCCAGCCCGAACACCTGCCTCGGCGAGAAACCACTGAAGATACCGCTGCAGTGGTTCTTCAACATCGTCGCCACCGTTGAGCATCGATAGGGCGTGTCATCACGCCTGAGAGGGACTCCCAGCGGACCAGAGGCCACGCCACAACTGTAAGCGCGAGACTTAGAGAACGCCAACGGAATCGGACATTGAAACGCGCGTCATTAGGACATCTCTTTTGCTGTGTTTTTCAACGTGTGCGTGTTTGTGTTGTTTCGTTTTTGTGATTGTCATGGTAATGAAGTGATAGTTTTCGTTTCGTACCGTCAGCCTCTATGATTCATTTCGCAACGCCCGGCGAGCGAACCAGGCCTCAGCATATACTCGTGACAAGTATCTATCATTCATTCAAACGTTGCTGGCGTATTGCAGAGGCCGAAAGGCATGACGTTAAATTCGCAAAGTCCATCGTGTGTGGCAAAGGAAGTTTCGTCCTTGTCATCCTCGTGCATTGGAATATGCCAATAACCGGAGCGCAGGTGAAAGCTCGAAAAATATTTCGCTCCTTGTAAGAAATCTAAGGCATCATCACTGCGAGGCAAGATATATCCGTCTTTTCTGAATACTTTGTTTAATGCGCGGTTGTCAACGCAGAATCGCACCAAGCCGTCTTTTCTTCGCACGAGAACGACGTACAGGTGACGACCAAGGGCTTGAGGAGGGGCGTATGATGTTTTGTCTGAGCATGTCAGCAACGTGCTTGTCGATGATCTCGCGTTCCCTGGAAGAAACACGGTATGGTCGACGACGGACAATAGCATTTCCGTCGGTGTGTATGGGATGAGCCACCGCAGAAGTCTGGCTTAGAGCAGTGGAATGTACGTCGGAAGAAGATTTATGCTTAGACAACAACGCCAGTAGTTCGTCTGCTTGCAGGGGAATGAGATCCGTTCGGATGGCATTGACGAGAGCCGTAGTATGTGAAGCATGTGTTGGTATTGAACGTGATTCCACCAGAATGGTATCCGAAGCCACTACAGAGATAGGTTGTGTGTCCACGCTGGAAACTATAACAGTGTCCTTGGTAAGCATAATCGGCGCATTGGTGATATTCAGTACAGCGAGAAAAGCGGCGCCATAGGAGAAGCGGATAAGACTCGATGAAAGTGCAATCCTTCTAGATAGACAACGGGGTGATGGATTGACTAAGACGTCACCATGGTCAATGGAGTAAGACGTAATCATGATAACGTACTCGTGGCTAGGTGGCACAAGGAAGTCATTGGCTGTTCGTAGCTAGTTACATGATGATTTTGGGGAGATATCATCTGTTCTCGCATACGTATGAGTCGTTGTTGATAAGAGATAGAATCAGCAGCATCAGAAAGAAAGTCGCACACTAAAATAAGCATATAAGCACAAGAAGCTAACATGACAAACTGAATATCATGCCGGATTCCATCAATGAAAACTGTAACGGTGCACTGTGCTGATGGCCGCATCTGCAAATCATTTGCGCTACGTAAGAGAGTTCCAGTATAAGGTGTGGTAACCTTACGTAGATGAGAAAACAAATCCGCATGAATACCAGAAATAGCAGGCCCCGTGTCCACCAATGCTTGAACTGGTACCCCTTCAGCATACACTAATAACAAATTGGCTGGGCCCTCTGGAGGTCTTGGTGTTTGTTCGAGCGATGCAGCTTTCCCTCCCAAAACTGCACCAGCTAGTTTTCCGAGGGGTGGTCAGGAATTAGGTGAAGCCGGTCTCAGAGGAGATGTTGAGCGTCGCAGAGGTGGAGGGACCGGCGGCGTCCGGGATAGTAGAAACGAGGTGTGGCGAGTGAAGTCGAAGAGAAGGAACGTGTAGTAGGGCGTTGCAGGTACTGGTTCGGGGAGGGCACCGCATGCTTTTCGTGAATGTCGTAGCCACGGCGTTCATCCTGCTGGCGTTTGCGGCAAAATTGTGAAATATGGCCCTGAATGCCACAATAGTAACATTTTGGGCGAGGCGAGCGCCAGAGAACGTTGAGTGCTGGAGGTGTCACAGGTGCTGGTACTGGCACTGGGACAAGCGAGTATGGTGCAAATGCTGCTACGTTGGCCTGTGCAGAAACAGGATTCGCGTGCTGAACCAAGGCAGGTGGCATGGCAGCGACTTGCGCATACGTCATGGGTGGCGTCGGAGTGTTCGTTGGGAGAGCGCCAGCCATGAATGAGAGCTCCTCTTTGATGATGGTGCACAGACCAGCAGATGGAGAGTGAGGCCGAGAGGCGGGTGCACATGACAACCCTTGCGCTTGAAGTTCCTCGCGAAACAGAGTGCGAATCAGCGCGCGCAAGTCCGCATCCGAGGAAGGCTGGCTGTCACTGGCGTCTGGGTAGTCTGGGTGCAATCAAATGGCTTGAAGTTAAACAAGATGTTGACATGTGGAGATGACATCCTCAACGGTGGTAGGGTTTTCAACAGCCAGAGCGTTAAACGCGACATGGCCTATCTATTTGATGATAGGCCATGTCGCGATCAGCTTCTGTCATCGCCGAGTTCACGCGGTGGCAAAGAGCAAGGACGTCTTCAATGTACGAATTGTACGTATCCGCGGGATGTTTCGAGCCTTAGTTGCAACACTTAGGAATGAATGTTCGGTTTCCGAATATGCTACGGACTTGTTGAGAAAAAGTAGGCCAATCCGGAAGCTGCTCTCGTGGTTAAAAAATCTTGAGACCAGAGAAGATGGGTGGGTTGCGCTGCCGGACGTTGACGATCCTCGCAGGAATGGTTTGTTGGACAGGGATGCTGGATGTTGCGCGCAGCGGTTCTTGAGCCGTGAAAAGCAAGCCAGGAAGCAAGCGGCGACCCGAACGAACCTTCAGGGGAATGTGACGTAAAGAGGACTTGGGGATCGAAGCAGCCTCCACCACTGTGTAAGGCAGTAGCAGCGTTGGGTCTCGACGGCGTTTATTAGGCCGAATCACCTGATCAACGCTTCAAACGAAGACGACGTTTTTCGTGATGATGAATAAATACAGATGAATAGATGAAGGTCAAGCGCTGTGAACATTTTGCTTACAGTACTTCTCCATACGCTCGTGCCTAACTATTATTATGGGGATATATGGTGTTCATGCCAGTCTTTGTGCTGTCGATTTCTGAGCTGGTGAGTTCAGAATGGCGTACATTGGGGGGGGGGGGGAGTTTTCTGCTTCAGTCTAATTTAATATCAATTGTGTGTCATCGTGTGTTGATTACGGTGTGCTGAAAACATTTAATAGGCGTCGCGTCTTATTCCCAATTGTAATGGTATATCTCATGAAGCGACGTCTTTATTAGATGCTGCGCGCAAAACAACTCTTTGGGAGTAGTGGAGCTTGATATGCGGAGATAGACGAAGGAAGCGTTCGTTCTTATATATTGTGAGGCAACGTTTTGGCTTCAAGACACTTCTTTTTCTCGCCAAGCCTCTGCTCCCGAACACAGCTCAGACTGATGATGGTGATTATGTACATATAAGTTGACGCGTATGACTAATGCTCCCACTTACGTTCTCCTCACGCGTGAGCGACCAGCCCAGACACGTCTTTGACAGAAAGAGAACATCGAACGAAATGATTCAGACGTGATACGTGGACTATCTGCGAACCACGACAGCGACGATCCGAAGAAAGGGCGGTGGGAGTGATATGATAATTCTCAGGTGACGTTCGTTCATTGATTGAATAGAGTCCAACGAAGCGCCATCTCCAGCTCTGAGGGAGACGTCGTGATGAGAGCTCTCGTGTCGTTGCTTGCGATCTTGCTGGTGGACTTCAGTATTAACGTGGGCTTGTTGCCGACGTTGCTCGAGCCTTGCGATGAACTCTTCAGATACCATTGTCGAGGAGTCAGTGGGAACATTTAGAAAAGAGACGTCGATAATGAATGATAATAATGAAGCTGCTGTGACATGTCCTAGAGCAGCTACCTGGACCTCTGTTTCGTTTCCAGAAGCCTTCTGTCTTCCGAATTTTGGTGCACAGATTAGGACACTCGCGGCAGTGACCACCTTCCAACCTATGTTCAGTTCAGGTGGTTTCACCGCACACACACACACACACACGCTACATTCGTCAAACCAACTGGACACTGTTCAAGGGATCTGTCATTTCCAGCTGTGAGCACATGACTGACCCATCTGAGGTAGAGAACATCATTGCTTCTTCACTGCGTGACACAGCCAAACAAGTTAACCTACCGATGCAGAGATCAGCAGTTGACTTCCAATACGAGGCCCTTCGTGCCATTCGTCGCCGAGCAGAACACCGATACAGACGAACGAAGTCGCCTTCACACCTTTCCGCCTGTCATCGAGCTCAACAACATGTTCTTCGGCATCTTGACAAGATTGACAGGCAGCGTTGGAGAAACTTCTGTGGATCTCTGGACTCCAAGCAACCTCTATCTAAGATCTGGCGGGTGGTACGAGGTCTGCAGACAGCTCCTCAACAACGTCAACCGTTTCAAGCTGTTGCACTACATCAAGGGCGAACAGAAGTTGAGATAGCCAGCGACAACTGGGGCCTCGTCGTGGCCACCACTGATAGTCTTGTCACTAATGAGCCTCTTACTACCATTGCACCTCCATCGTCTGACGAGCGCCTTGATGTGCGTTTTACAATGCATGAGCTTGACGCAGCGATTTCTGCCTCCCGACGCTCATCGGCACCAGGACCTGACGGAATCACGTATGCTGCACTCAACCATCTTGATACGGAAGCACGACATATTGTAACGATGTTGAAGGACTCGGGGTGTAATAAAACGTATATATTATAGGGCGACCCTGTGCCCACAACTCAAAGGGACTATTGTCGTAGCACGTTACAGCAGAACACCAAAGATGTCTCCTTCTTCTACTTCTTCAAGAGGAGTCCCAACCGCATGGCGCACATCAGCCGGGGCCAGCTGGGTTTTCGTGCTATCATCATCGTCTCTGCGCAACACTAGACGACGCGTGTGTATGTCCCTTTGCGCGCGGTGTTGGGCGCGTTGTTTGAATGCAGGCACTATGTCGCGGCATAATCCCCCTCCTCATACGCATCGTCCCGATGCGTCAGACAATGAATAGATTCATGGTAGGCGTCACTGGTCTTCCGGTGATCTTTCATAGTAAGGCTTCATCCGGACTACATGTACAACCTCTGTATGGTTGTGGCGTTTTGAGCTCCCGTGCATAGCGGATCTGACTTGGTAAGTTACATCGCTTACACGATGGAGTACTTCGTAAGGCCCAAAGTAGCGGCTAAAAAAATTTTCAGAAAGTCCACGGCGACGCACTGTGGTCCATATCCATGCTTTGTCACCTGGTTGAAAATGCGCTTCGGTACGACGCTGATTGTACCTACAGGAGTCGACACGCTGTTGGCGGCGTATTCTGTATATCGCCATCTGTCGTGCTTCCTCGGCTCTTTGTAAGAAGTCGTCTAGGCCAGGTGGATTGCTGCTTTCATCATTCAGTGGTAACATGGCATCCAGTGGAGTGGTGACTGTTCGCCCGAATACAAGTTCAAATGATGTCACTCGCATTGTTTCTTGAACGGCTGTATTATATGCGAACGTGATGTAGGGCAATATTTCATCCCAAAGTTTATGTTCGACGTCGACATTCATTGAAAGCATATCAGTCAGAGTTCTGTTCAGGCGCTCCGTTAGGCCATTTGTTTGGGGATGGTATGCTGTAGTTCTTCTCTGGTGTGTATGGGTCATTCGCATCAGACATTTCATTAGGTCTGCAGTAAAAGCTGGGCCACGATCTGTAATTACGACGCTGGGTGCACTAAGTCTGAGAACTATGTTGTTGATGAAGAACTTGGCAACTATATCCTGTTATCTCATTAAAACACCTCATGGGAGTAAGGAGAAATCCCAGCTAATTGGAAATGCAGTCGCATTATTGCCTTGCTTAAGCCAGGGAAGTGTCTTCATGCACTTTCCTCCTACAGACCAATCGCCTTAGCCAGCTGCGTCGGAAAAGTAATGGAAAGAATGGTACTGTCAAGATTAGAATGACTTCTCGAGAGCAACAACTTCTTTCCTGCATTTATGAACAGCTTCAGAAGAGGCCGATCTGCCATTGATGGTGTGGTCGACTTGATTACCAGCGTTGAAGAGGAAAGAAGCCGACGAAAACTAGTTGCGGCGGTGTTCCTAGACATTAAGGGTGCCTAAAATAATGTGCTGCATTATGCGATTCTTGACGCACTGGATAATTTCGACATCGGTGGACGACTGTATGCTTGGATTTTTAGCTACCTTAGGGACCGCACCATTTACATGACGACAAATAACGGAGACACCGATTGATATAAGGTTCATCGTGGTGTTCCCTAAAGAGAAGTTCTCAGCCCGATTCTATTCAATGTCACAATGATCGGCCTAGCAGGAGAACTTACCAGCACCGTGAAGATCAGTGCATACGCTCACTACATATTCATATGGGCATCCGAAACTACTCGTCCGCGATTGCGAGCTCGACTACAGCGTGCAGTGATGATCACATTCAAATATCTAAGACGTCAGGGGCTCACTTTTTCAATCGACAAAGGCAAGCATATGTAGCAATACCCGATAAATAATAATGCGACAGTGATACCTGCTGTAACGCCCCACAAGTTTGTTGGGGTTGTCGTACACAGAGTTCTATCGTGGACGAGCCATGTCGCAGAACTTAAAACAAAATTGAGCTTTGCTCTCGTTCTTCGCCACGTGGCAGGGGCAAGATGGGGCCCATCACAATCATCAATACTTCAATTGTGAATGCTCTATTTGTGGGATACATTCGAAACAGCATGCCGGTGCTCTCCAATATGAGACCTAGTTGTGTGCACCCGCTAGAGAGTGTTCAATTTCAATGCTTACGAATATGCTTGGGTCTACCGCGCTCTACTTCAACAAATGGGACAATCGCAGATGCTCGGGCTTGTCCCATCAGTGTATACATGCTCTGCGAGCCAGTTATAGTTCATCTTCGATTGCTGAGCCGACACAGACAGCACCCACTATCAGCACTACCCGCCACTCACCCGGAGTGCAGTTTCTCAAGTGTATTATCGCGGTACGAGAACATCATACAACCAAGGTTTTCCCGCCAAATGCCCCTGCAGTGCTTCCATGGATCCTGCCTAAACGACCTGTTTGTTTTACGATAGCTGGAATTACGAAGAAGTCACTCGTTTCTTCTGTTGGCCTCAGACAACTGATTCTACATCACATTTATACAACGTACAGTGATTCTCTACACGTGTACACCGATGGGTCCACCACACTAAACACCTCCGCCGCAGCCTTTGTCATCCCAGACATGGATTTCACTCGGCAATTCAAGGTTGACCATAAAACCACATCAACTACCGCAGAGCTTGTCGCTATCCGAGAGGCAGTATAGATTTATTTCCGGAGAGTGGTCTCGTGCCTGGACGACTTTTTTTGATGCCAAACATGCTTTGCAAACTATTAATTGCATCATGAGGCAAGGTCTGCATTACAGCTTGGCAATAACAATCGCAGAACTAATTCAGGTTGCTTCAACAAATGGCCATCTTATCACTTTCCAGTGGATTCCCGCTCATTGCGGCGTGATGGGAAGCGAAGAGGCAGATGCTGAAGCTAAAATTGTCTTAAGCACTGCCCCTGAAGTACGCATTGCGTTTTCACGAGCTGACACGAACGCCCTGCTTCACTGCGTGATGCGCAGCTACACACTTCAGCACTAGACCAAACCGGAACGGCGACACCAGCGACTTCACAAATGGGACCCGGAAATGAGATTCCGCATGCCTGCTAAATTGAAACGGCAACTGACAAGTATGATCCACCCCATTCGTCTTGGTGTGGCGTGCACCAGACGTTACCCACATATCATCGGTCGCAGTGACACCGGTCCTAATTGTCAACACTGTGATGTGCCAGAAACACTTGAGCACATATTTTGTGTCTGCCTAGCATACGCAAGTGAACAACAAACACTGATTTCTTCTACTGAACGTTATTGCGGAAGGTAATTAACTGATGAGACCGTGCTGGGCCCTTGGCCAGACACCAACAGTGCAATTGTGGTCATAAGAGTGATTATAACCTTTTTGGAAGCAACTGGACTATATGCGCGGCTCTAAAGTTTGTCTCAGCTAGGAAATATTCACCACTCTATCTCACCATCGCCATCCATTATTCTTTCTTTTCTCCTTTCCCCTCCACCAGTGTAGAGTAGCAGGCTGGAGCAAGCTATGGCTCAGGCCGACCTCTCTGCCTTTCTGTAAATAAACTATCTCTCTCTCTATATATAAAGAATGTCGGTAAATGGCCGTACACACGGTAGAAAGGAGAGTAGCGAGTAGTTTTTTGAACCATGACGTTCCAGTCGGGTCGCCGTGTGTGCAATCAGCACACAGTCATGTCACAAGACGAGCACAACACGGCTTCACCCACCCCGCCTGCACCCGTGGCCATGCCTTCTTCAACTATCACTGCCCCTCAAAAAGATCCCTCGATGTTCGCCGGCCTTCGCGGAGAAGACGCTGAAGACTGATGATGAGTATGTACATATAAGATGACGCGCATGACTGATTCTCACAATACATACTCGCAGAAAATACAGACCATTGGTAAAAAACTTAGCTTCTTTCGAAACAAATGCGTGGATCTTGAAGGCGTGAAGCAGACTTACCTGAATAAATCTTCAGTGATAGCCAGACGTTTCGAACGTATTGTGCAAAAAAGTATGAAGCTGTGACTTTTCAGGTTCACTTTCATGCTTCGCACGCACGAACATCAGTGTTCTTATTTCTATGTGCTGCTGTGTGAGATGTGATCGACTGAACGTATGCTTAAAAACTATTACTCAAGAGATATTTTACTCAATGCCACACATCGCTTAGTAAACCCCACAAAATAATGCCGCATAGCATATACCATAACATTCACATGCAGTTCTTCTTTCAACGCAAAAACAAGAACACAGACGCTTGCCATGAAGTGGTTCGTTCAGTAACCTGCTTTCAAAGGTCGGAGTAGTGAATCTTGCGGGGACTTCTGTGCACTGACGTTACAATAAGTGTGCTGAAGTAAGCATGGCCACTCCAGATAACTAGTCTATAGATAAGTAAACACCTAACAATTGGAAGACACTTATCGCTACATGCAAACGCGAAATAATTTATGCGCCTAGCAACCTGGGAACCACGGAGGCAGGAGACTTACTAGTACTTTGATGTGTGGGTGTTACTTAAAAATTTGTGCCTACGTATTTATGCGTATCATAAATCACGTGATGTTTTAAGTCAGTGTGTCGCATATTTTAGAGAAGGAGTTGCGTACTTAGTAGAAGGGGAGAGAGAAACAAGAAAAAAGGAAGGCAGGGAGGAGTAGCCGGGGGGATATTTTAGGTATCCATAGATGCTCTTAGGAAAACTTCGAGCTCTATCTTATGAAGACAGATGCGTAAGAACTGGAAAATTTCGAAATTGAAAATACCATGGTGAGGTTCACTGATAAAAAACGTCATAGCACAGCTGAAAATTAAGACGTGCTAGAAATGGGCATTAAAACTAAAAACACGAAAGCGTGCGCAGACTCTCTAGTTAACGCTGTCATCTCAGGAGACATCAGAGTTATTGAACGACGACGCCGTTTGAAGAATTACTCTTCGCCGATGACTCGACGTGGTCTCTTGAGAAATCAGCACTTGGGCGTCTGATCAGTCTTCTCACCGAGCGCTGAAATTTCTTCGAGACGAACGTTCAGGAAGGCATGGCACACTCTTTAGGCTCTACCACCTTGGAAGTTCTCTTTTATTTCTTTTTTCCCTTTCAAGTGTCAAACGTGTCGAGTATTCTCGGACAGACTAGCACACACACGATTACTCTAATAAACTCAGACATGCTGTCTCTTCCTACTATACCTATGTTACTTTAGAGACTAGAAAAGTATATAGACTTGAAAAAGGTAAAAAGGAATAATTAATGCTGTAGAAGTGCAAGAGCGGTCAGTGAGCAAGAATTTAAAACTGGCTCTAAGTCATTCTGAAAGGCATTGACCGGGCCTGTATCAGAATTATGGAGATATTATAAAAGTGTATAAATGATAATTTAGCTTTTCATATGCATAGTTTCTGTTGCATGAGTTTTAATAAATCTTCAAACTGAAGTCGTGGTATCTTTTGTTTGTCTAGGGACCAAGTTATATCAACCACAATTGCAGCCTAAACGTGAACATAAAACTTTTATTAGTTATCTGGCTGGGTGGTTGCAGTGGCTTTCCCCTCATTCCATTAGATGCTGCAGTCATGCATCAACGTGAAATAATTACTCCGCAGAAGATCAAATTCATATTCAAATTCAAATTCTTTATTTCTGCACAGTAGGGGTACACACAGTGGAGGCACAGAAAAAGCTGTCAGAAACAGCTTGACAAAGCCACGACAACCTTTCGTTCAGCAGCACCTTGACAGCGAGGTTCATTAAACAATAGTATTAACATACTGTACTGGCAAATAAACAATAATCAACAAATACAAAAGAGAAAAATGCAGGAGATTGTAAAATACTGTTCAAATTAGATACACACAAAGATATATTTAAAAAGAATAAAAAGAGCAAAAAACCCATAGACACTAAATTACATGTTAACATAAATAGCCCGCAAAGCACTTTTTCACTTACTGTAGAGATCAAAACCACTATGTAGATGTGAATTTAGCAGAAAAGAAAGATTGCATTGTAGCCGTTGTCCATCTGAGTTCATTCTGGGTGTAGAGCACTGGGCAGGACTCTCCATGGCTTGCCAGAAACGCTGTTTCTCGAGCATGTGTATCAGCAAGGTATCGTAATTGGTTTATATTTTTTCCGGGTTTTGTGTTCAAACCTTGAACAAAAACAAAATCTCTATAAGTTCTGGATCGTTGTTGCACTACTTTGCAAAAAAATGGCACTTGGTGAGGGCCAAGGTACATTATGAACATGAGACAGCTAGGAGTAGTCGTGCCCCAGACTAAGTGGCAATAGTTCAAATAGGAATGAATGAAAAAGGGAATCGTACAGTAGTTGCTTTATTTGTTTTGGAACAACGTATTTACCCTGCTTACAATCCCAGCTATTTCAGCCAGTTTTGTTAAAATGTGATCCACATGATGCTTCCAAGACTTAGAGAAGAAAAAAAAGCACTCCGAGTTACTTAAATTGTTCAACCACATCTATGGATCGTGATTTCAGCTTAATGTAGATGGTTGAAAGAATTTCTTTATTTTGGGACATAATACAACAGCATTTCTTTTCTTCTCATTGATACACATGCACTTGGTTTCCGACCATTTTAGTTAAGTTGAGCAGTTAAGACATCTAAGCATACTGAAGGTGTATTTATCTATTACTAATTCGAACAACCACACTCAATCACGTGCCTAAATTTTGTGCCCCTGACAAGGAGAGGGTATATTCACGATTCTGTGTGCTGAATATGATTAGGGGATACAAAGTTCCAGGGTTTTTTATAGACTCTGCGGGATCATGTGTCTGAAGATGGACAATTTTTTGTGCTTATTATCAGAAGTGATAGGTGCGCTGCACTTTATTGTAATACGTATTCGGGTTATACGCATATTTTCGGTATGCTGCAGTGAACTAAAGGGTGCGAAAAATCTGAGCTATTTCTTGTTCGCCAAGATCACGATAACGTTTTGTGCATTAAAAACCAATACATTTAGTTCTTGTTTCAATAGTTAGTACAATGAACAGAATAACGATCACAACGTGACCTCATGAGAATGATGGTTCCCTACAAGCACACAAGGTGTGTTATAAAAAAACGGGACGCTCTTGAGCTTTTAGTGATATCTCGTGAGTGTTTTTATTATTTTGTGCGATTGGCTTTGAGGAAACACGTTGGCACTAGACACTTCAGTACTTAAGCTCTCCATAAAATTGGAACAAAACTTCCGATTTTCTGTGTAGAAAGACAATACCTCAAGTTGCGAATGGTTATTTCGCACTCACGCTGGCTTTTCAGGACTAAGTCACACTTATCTGACTAGTTATTGAGAGCGCAGGTGTGGTTTTGTTAGCTTATGTTTTGTAGCTGTGCCATAATATGGCCGTCTGATATCGTTTAATGCTGGTCACGATGCGAACTCATAGAAAGGAAAAGTGGAAGGTGCCCGCTTTTTCAACAAAACATTGTTTAAAGCATGGAAAACGTTACTGTTATGTTAGCTGAACTTACTTTCGCGTTACCACATCAGTTACTTTTGTACGACCAACAAATTAGTGCCGTTTTGGCTACAAACTTACATCATGGCGACTAAATAAAAGCCTTGGAGATCCTATAACGGGAGCGATTCGTGATTATAACTGTGTTAAAAGAAGGGCAATCACCCTAAGGAAGTTATACGATTCACGTTTCATGGTGAAATATAGAAAAAGGTTACTGATGTGGTGACGATAACATTACGTAAAACCGCCTGAAAATATTTTTGAAACTATAGCTAGGACATAAATATCCAAGCTATATACATGTACGCACAAATAGAACATTTGTATTGAAAATTCTGAGTTATTTATAATGAAAACGTTTGTGGAACAGGTGGTAACAATGTACACAAGGTGCAAAAAAAAGTGTGTAAAGAAAGCTGTTCTGCACGGTATTACTAGGATTGACGAGGGCAAAAAAGTGGCAACAGAGGATAATGTCAGTGACAAGCTTCGTTTAGTGTTCAATGCCCGATGCTGGCCTATAGTGGCAATGCAAAACATGTTTTGGTGGATGGCTTGGTGCACAAGCTGGATAACCTTGGCATGATGTAAACATCTTGGATCATTATGGTATAATAAAAGCACATGGCAGTATGCGGAATCAAGGGTATTTCAAATGTTTTCCGGTCAAATGCGCAAAAAAATTGTGTTTATAGTTAAATGAAACCGGCATCAATCATCCCTCTTTCTAGAACGTTTTCTAGAACGTCAACGTCTCAAAGAGTGCTAGCAACAACATGGTTATTTTCAAAACTAGACCCACGCACTTGTGTTCAAATAATTGTCTGACGAATGTGAGAAATATAAGGTCTCGTTTTGATAGATAAACAAATCGTGACTAATATCGCTGTATAGTGTTCTTGTGTGATGGTCGCCCCTGTATAGTTTCACACCACACCGAGGTTCTTCAAACATCAATATACCGTCTTCTAATTTCGCCTTCTCAACAAACACCCAGCTTTTATCCGTTTATTATTCATTGTACAAATTATTTTGTTTTTCGAAAGCCGGCCTTCAGGCATACTAATTCGCGGTGTGAAAGATGCACATTTAAATTGGACACTTGTGTAAAAGTGTAAAGTGCATGGTAAAAAAGTTCGTGAATCCAGTTCGTGAATCCAGTTCGTGAAAAAGTTCGTGAATCAGCCTGGCCCGAAACCTGTTACACAGAGGTTGACAAGAGGGCTTTATTGTATATATTTACAACCCCACGGCAAACACCAGCAGCATCACAAAATGGGCATGATATGATTTGTGCTTCGTGGATGTGCTTCGTGGAAGCCCTATTAGCTTTCATTTTGCCGGTCGTGGATGTGACCGGCAAAATGAAAGCTAATAGGGCAAGTCCCTGTACATTTTACATTTTTTATATCACTCTTCGCGTATATAAGTCAGTGTTATTCGCGTATCACTGCTGATTTTTTCTCCTGAGTGACCATTGAAAGAAAGGTAGCAGGCTGACATAGAATGCTGCTAAGGGGAGCAGTAAGTTTCGTTGAAAAGTCTATCCTAGAGTGATATTCTCTTTTAGACAATTCCTGCAATGCAAAGGCGGTTGACGTTGATGTATTATAGAAATACTGCTATCCTAGTTGACCGTTAGTTGTATTTGTCTTTTTCTCCTCTTCGGTTCCTCCCCTTTCCGGATTATTTATTTCCTTGATCAATTTAACGAGTTGCCATGTGTTAATTCTGCTTGCCAGCTCAGCCTGCTGTCTTTATTATTGAATATCGTTCAGCTTCATGTTCTCACCTATAAACACCACGCTATTCACAATGCTAGACCTCTACAATGTCGGCCGCATCCTTCTGCCTGAATCTCAACACATAATGAATGAGTGATGCAAAGCAGTCCTGAATATTAGCTCAAAGTAAAGGCATGCAACAAATACTCCACTACCCTTTCTTCAAGAAAAGGCAACCAGTCGCCTTGTCACAGCTCCCGAAAGCTCCTCTGGGTTATGCGTTAATTAGCTGACCACACTTAGCTTGCATTGTTCAGTTCCTTGGGCAGTCATAAACAAATGACAACTTTGCGATCGTAGATTGCTCTTTTCAGGGCGGAAGAAATGTGGCAGCAGAGTCACTTCACTGTCGGAACCATGGATGCATAGTCGCTGCGTTAGTGCCAAGCCGCCTTTAACGAGCAGTCCTTGGTTAAGTTGATTTTTGTGCGCTAAGGCTAGAGAGTGACCATGAATTTTCGCACGTGGCATTGCTGCCCAGACAAAGACATGTAGCGATCAATTATGTAGAGTTATTTTTTGGAAGCTCTGATACATGCATGAATAGTGCACGCGTAGATACACTGGCCTAATGTTACAGAGACCTACCCTGTGTCTTTTATGTGCTGTTGGAAACACGCCCTGGTTGGTTAAAAAATAATTGCGCAATGTTTTGCTAATGCACCAAACTTCTGCAGAGACCATAGACTGAAACAGGTGACATACCGTATACGCCAGGGCACGTTAAGAAAACAACCGCTTGCTTCATTAGCAGCCAGCTGAGGTATAACTGGGTAGTTGTGAAAATGATGTAATCATCCATTTATGCAAAAACATTTACTAGACTGCCTCAGACAAAAACAATTATTGACACAAAAAAGCTAATACGCGTTGCTGTTTTGGATACCGAGACGTTAAGTGCTGTTTTTTTTTCACACCATTCTTCGCTAATTCGTTGAAAATAGCGTGACCAGCGGGCATATAATATAGTCGTTGTGATGGGACATTACCATTAGTGCCAGTTTACCATTCTATTTACCTGCCGCTTCACTGATAAGGCAATTATTCTTAATTCGTGACTCGAGTTGTTATAGCCAGTGCTGTTAGAAATGTTCACAATTTATGAACAAGAATTTTTCTTAATATCTAAACAGAACACTATGTCTTGGAAAAAAATCGGAGTGAAACGTGCTTTGAGTCTCAACTCATTCCACGGAATGGCCGGCGTGCCGCACGACACAGCTCAGTTTGTCAGTTTTTTTTTTATCTTTTGCGCTACGACAAAAGTGAGAGTCTCTGTGGTACATTTACACACTCGACGCAGAAGCCTCTAATTCACTTACGTATACTTCGAGCATTTCTGGTCTTCTTAACATTCTCTCCACGTTAAGCATTAAACGCCGTCTTCTTGCTTGTCACATCTTGCACTGCCTGGACATAAGAGAACGCATTTAGGTAAGCTAATCAGCATGAGAGCTAGGCCCCGGGCTAAGCTACTCACGAACTTCACATGACATACCATGTTACACATTGCGAAAAAAGCTGTGATTACTAGTAATGTAGGGTACTCCACACTTACAATAATGGCGTTATCAATGACGTCCCTTTTCACAGCAGTACAATGTAGTGTAGTATAGCCTCGTTTTTATACCACTTGTCATCGCAATACCTATCCCACATAATTTAAAGTAAAACTTTTAAACGACGTTTTTTCTAGAAAAATATCAGGCATTGTCTGAACTTACACGAGTAAGCAGAGTCGTCCTGATTACGCGGGGTATGATTCAATTATTCGTGTTTGCTCACTGTCCTATCGCTATTGAGGATGTTGACAAAAAATCAACAAAGGCTCTTAGTAATGGACCCTATACTTTCAGGTCGGATGATGGTTGGCTTCACATTTGATTCACAATGTGACAATGTAACGTTGTTTGTGCCAAATTAAATGAACTAGTCGGTGATAGGTTTTTGTTTATATAGTTACTTTCTGAGGCAGTTGCATCAAGCTATCTGGACATTTACCACAGAAATATTTAAAAGAATACATAGCACGCCATTTCACTAGTGTTATTTATTGGCCAAACGATTTCCGCGTTTCTACTGCTTGCTTTACGAAAGCGCACTGTTATCTCAGTCATACAGCCAATCAGCGTTCTCTACAAAAAGCTCTTGCTTGCTCCCTTACTGCCGTATACATATGAGCGTGGTGTGCTGTCATTATCAAGAATTCTCAACTAACAAAAAGCTTAGAAACTTGCCCGGGATCACATAGTCTCCTTTCGCGGTATTCTTCTCGGTGACATAGTTCTTGGTAGCCTATGCGATTCTGACAGTCACTCACTTCACATAGTGAATCCTTGCGGACATTTTGATTCCAATGCAATTCCTTCGATGGTCAAAGTTTCAAACTTAATATCAAAGGATCTCGTTATAGGCATCTTGGCGCCACCTGCACGACAGTAATTTTTTTCGCGTGTTCAAGGTTTTCTCACACGTCCACAAAGCCTTCTATGATTAATCCCGTCCCTCGCTATATTGTCATTACCACTACTATTTAGACTCCAAAATGTCTCTGATCATTTCGCCATGGTTGCCTCGACAAAAGCTCTCAAAACCAACTGAACAAGGTCAAATACTTAGCGTCTTCTTATGATAATCACTACAAAAATAAATAAAAACAAGTTGTAATCTTTGCCACAAGAGTGAGCCCGCCAATAAATGCTTTCAGCGTGGGCTTGGGAAGCCGCTTGCGCTCCAGCAAGCATTGATTTGTCGCTGCTATTGCTGAAGGCGCCTTCCCACCTCCACGCAATTTTCCGGTCAACTTACTTTTGTTCCTTTAGGTCGCGCTTGTATGCCAATTTTTTTCAGAAGTTTTCAGAAAGTAGACTAGAACGTTGATTGCCTTGTGCAGCAGCCCATTCACTTCTATGTACATTCGGCTCACTGCTGTGGACAATACACGCACGGCGCCATTATTTTTCCTCTTGTGCAATCAGCAAGTTATCTTTTATTCATACATCTGAATATCTGTAATATTTCAAAACTAGTGTATTTTACTGCAGCAAAGAAATATATACAAACGATGGTATTTTTCCGCCGCTTTCTGCACATGACCCTCTACTTGGCGGCCCTGGGTCTCCGATTGAGTGCCGCCTCTATCACTCAGAAGCAGCTCTCATGAAAAACAGAAATAAAAGCAACAAAACCTAGTGCGTCTTTAGGTGACTGCGTGTTATAACTCGGTTCTCTTTAAAAAACACCATTGTGTTTAGAGCGCTGCACGAGTGTTTAAAGCTATCTTATGTCCCACTCCGATAAAGACCTAATTTGATGTCAGTGGAAATAGTAGTCAATGCCTTCAGAAATGGGTCCAACCGGCACTAGGCAAACCATTATATTGATCAAAGCCAAGTTTTATGTCTGTGCAAGTAAAACGTGCCTTTATGACCTATTTTTGACCACGTTCAGCATTTTTTAAAATTGCAAGTGTCATATATAAATGTCAGGGCAACTACAGCGCACTCCATAAAAAAGAATAAACGACTCGCATGGCAGCCATTCACACACGAAAAAATTAGTAAAAAAAAGCTGTAATTCGTTGAAGGTTGTGTCGGGTTTGCAGAATGGTATGCAAAAAAAAGCAAAGGGGAACAGATATCGTGGAAGGAAGATGAAAAGTGTGTCTCAAAATATCATAACTCAGTGAATGTGACATAGTCATGGAGTCCTGCAAGTTGTGTTCCGAGGTTTGAGCCACATTGAGAAGAATATTCGCTACCAACCATCCTTATTTGTCAGCACGTTAACCACGGCACATCACTCAGATTGATACGAACGTACAATGCCAAGTTCTGCGCTGTACATTGCAGAAAGACGGGGCCACATTGCGAACGGTACACATATGAGAAAAAGTGATCAAAAAAGACAAAAAGAAAGAAAGGCAGAAAGGAAGGACTCATGACAAGGCAAAGACAGAAGCATAATTGTCTTCCTTACGAGGGGGTTATAGAAACTATTGCACTACTGCTTGTAGCTTCCCTTGACTTCCGAGGCTGACGCATCTTTCCTCTTAGGATGAGGGAAAAGGATAGTAGGGGGATCAGATGCGTTTATACTGGTATCACTCTGATAAGAGGCGAAGACTTAAAATTGAGTACACAGAAACTTTAAGAAAGTGCAAATCTGTGGTCACAAACTTTGTTTATAGCCTACTGTAGTCGAATTGATCTGTTTTCAATAACTATAGCCCAAATGCACTCTTGTGAAGAGATATATTTCTTCAACAAAGCGCAGTTGCTACGTGGGGAAAATTTTCACTGTGAAGTTTATTTTTTATAGTAATCCTATGTATGTTGAATCTGCGTTTCAGAGTTAATTAAGGTGAGCACCTTACAGAAACATTTTTGACATTTTCGACAGACAGTGCTTTCAGACTACTACTAAGAGATTTTAATGATGGAGAGACTGAGGTAATAATAACCTACTCACACTAGCGGTGCTCGAAAAGACTCTAAAAACTGCACAACGCAGCAGTGAAGTTCTTGCGATACCAGAATTTATATACGCTAAACACACATTTCGTGTCCACAGTTCACCATTTTAAGTACCTGAAAGTTCTTACGTAAGGCCTTCAATCGCATACAAAAGAGTTGCGTGGTTGCTGCACCTAGCACGGAGTTCCACAAAGTTGCACAAGCTTTGCCAGAAAAGAAAAATGAAAGCAACAACCTTACGGAAAAGTACGGGCCACGCGAGACCACAGAAAAACTGTGAAGTACAGTAGCTGATGCTGCAGCACTTATAACAACGCTGGCTGCGCAGAGGGTGCCAAGAAGTCGTTTTTTTTTTCATGCTCGTGCAACAAGATGCTCGTTTTTAGTTCACAGAGGCATTGTTCGAAATTCAATGCCATGTTAACCCATTCGTTCCCGTTCAATTGCTTCGCGATTACAGTGGATGCAGCTCTACTGAGGGAAGCGCCTAGTTAGCAATACGTGACACGTCTGCCTGGTATAAGACGAATTTGAATCATGCTGGGTGAGCAAAGGTTCAATGGCGTCCGCTAAACGTTGTTCGCTATTGGGCACTAACGTATCTTCTTTCATAAGGGAGCTTCTGTGCTTTAGTGCACAGTCGGCATCACGGTGTGGATCCCAGAGGGAGTCATGCCATTTTCCATGGCTTTGTCCCGTTTGAAAATACTGCGCCACCCACTATTCTCTTACTTTTTCGCGCCACCATTTCTCTGCAATGTACTGCTGCCATGCGCATATCGTGCGAAGATGACTGGGCTTTTTCTAAATAATCTTGGAATCTTTCGATGCGATTACGTGGTCAGCGTAAACAATACATTATTTCTGGAACTTACGCGATAGTTAGCAATAATGCTGGAACATTAGGTGATACATGCATAAAAGCTGACACGCTTGACCACCTTTCAGTTCATCGACTGTCGACTCTTTCTTCACTGCTATCAATCTACAAAGTGTTTTGCTGTACTAGAATGGAAAGTTGGGCTGGTTTCTAACTCATGCTTGAGACGTGAAAGTAGCAGAAAACTACAAACACCAGTCAGTGCCCTGTCAGTTCCTTTTGAGTCCTTGCCTCTATTTTTTGCGCTGTTTTTACACCTCAGGCGTGTTTTGTGGCAGTCTATTTTTCCGTTTCGCAGCCAGAAGTTTGAATAAATAACCAGTTTAATTTTACCCATGCCGACTGCTGCCTTTGTCAGCGTCACGAACACATGACCATACAGTCAATACGTCGGACGAGGCAATAACCTGGAAGAGGTGCTTATCGAGTATAATTCTTTATTATGTGCTGTGGGTATCACTTTAGCGTGATATTCAAGAAACGTGGTGTCTAGGTGTATTTTGATAGCATCATACCGCAACAGTGAAATAATGGTCAGCCACCACTATGCTTAAATAAATATTCTCGGCCTTACTCCTTTCAAAGGAGACGTGCGACTGGACGTAAACGTGTGTGTGCTCATATAAAACTGTTTTCTAGCTGCCTGACACCAATAGGCATTGGAGAATTTCTCCTACTTTCCGACATAAGCTATACTTTTGCAAATACACGTTTCATTTGCCTGTTCTGCAGATTGCAACGAGTAAAGGATCAGCCATGAGTTTTGTGCATGCCTTTCAAGGTCTCGCGTTACTCGTCATGCTGTACTCCAATGCCTCCAGAAATCGTTGACACGGTATCGTGCTTCCCAGGAACTATATTTGCTTAGCTATCGGATTGCAACCAAAATAGTAAGCAATTTTCAGGCCTTCACTTTTTACAAAAGCCCATGATACTTAGTTATTGGTCTTCATTTTCAACTTAAGATTTCTCAGCGAGAAAGCAGACACATACAGAAAGGTTAGATTATAAAAATCTGTTACTACATGTGGGTTTTCCGCTGCGCAGCATTAATAATGAAATGCTGGCTCGTCCGCTGCCCCAAGTTGTTATAAATATAATACTGTGGTAAACCTGTTGCAATAGCCGCATGCGTCGATATAAAGATTGCTTGTCTAATAAAAAAGGTGCATTTTGTCTCTTTTTCGCCTGTGACATTGTAAAAATGAGCAAGTGGTGCACTTTATTTTCAAGTGTTCTTTGTGTTTTTCAAAACATGTAGTTGAATTGTACAGTTGCGAATGTTTCCTAAAACAAAACTCTCTCGAGCGCCTCTGAAAGAAATCTCTGGTTCCAAGGAAAGTTGTCGAGCTCCCACCTGGATAATATATTGCCACAGAAATTGCTCCTACTAAATATTTTACGAAGAGAACCAATGGAACGCTATGTGGGCTTCTACAGTGCCTCACAACCAACGAGACGTTATGTGGGCGTCCACAGTGCCTCGCAACGAACGAGACACTATGTGGGCATCTACAGTGCCTCGCTACCAACGAGATGCTATGTGGGCGTCTACGGTGCCCCGCGCGTGCTCACGTATCTTGGGCAATGCAGCGCATGCCTCTGGTGCATGAGCATGAGCCGGGAAGACTGACCTAGTAGTTGTTCAGAAAGGGACACGTAGGCGGAACGCTTTTAGCAGACTCTTCTTTGTGCCCAAAAAAGCAGCTATATCACAATGAAGAGTCTGCTAAAAGCGTCACAAATGTTGGAACGGTTGTCAGCATTGACGTGAACTCCTGCCCAGACCTGTCCTCGACAATTCTACAGATCGTTCGCGAAGAACGTTTCCGCTATAGAGAACAGATACATCCAGCAGTTGATCACCATACTGTAAACGACCAACATTGGGTATATGTGCCACGTGAGGCTCTCTGTGCCTGTGCCGCCGCCTTCTACGACCCCTTGGCAATTGATGGGTAGTGCAGCAGCTGTTGAGTACAGCGCACCCCCACAGCCAAGGAGAGCACCACGCTTGCCAGCTCCTCGCCATGACCGGCACCCCCAGTGCCCACCTTCTTCGCGACGCCCGGTCTATCCCTATGATATACGGGACGAACCGACCCACTACGCCAGGGAAGACGATGTTTGATTCATTGACGAAGAAACAGAGCTTCGACCTCTCATGGTTTCCTACTCCTGTGGTGTCCCAAGACATATTTCGAGATTTTGCAACCGTCGACGTGCAGCCCCACGGTATGGCCACACACCACACTTTGCACGGCCTTCCGAACGACTTCGCGACGACCTGCGAGCAGTGTACTATGGCCCACCACAACACTCCACGCACTCGTCTGATCGACTGCACGACGACCCTAGGGCAACACACCTGCTGCCTCGCGAAGACTACTGGACACGCAGCTTCCGGAACTACTCTCCTACATCTGACAGGAGCTTGACACCTCCACCAATCTGTTACGCACAAGGAGGACCAGGATGTAAATGGCTGAAGGCGGCCGCCTATTTTGGTCGCGAAGAGAAGCGCCGGAGTGGCCAACAGGTTGATGATCGCAGTCTCGTCGTCTTCCTTCTTCATCCAGCTAGGGGCAACCAGCATGTTCACCCATCACGCATCTTGAGCAGAACAGCGCATGCCTATGGTGCAGAGAGTAAAAACAAATGTTTTGTTGTCGCGATATTTTATTTAAAACTGGGTGTAGAGACGTCGTTCACTTACTGCAATTTTCTGGCTGCAACGAAGATATCCTATTACCCATGGTCCGTGTGTGCGTGTGCGTCTGTGTGTTTGTTTTCCAACAGCAGTTTCATGTATAAATACTGTTACAGCATATTTGCACGCTTAATATGGGCTATATTATCGATATTGCAATGAGGAACAAGAAATAGATGTACTCGGCCGTAAACGTGTCGAAAAATGTTTCAGATATCATATATTCTGCAATGGCACATTACGGTTGTGCGAAGGCGTGTTTCAACTTTTTCGGATTAGTACTTGGTGTGATGCACTTCTGTTCACGTTATAGCAATACCCCGAGGCAGTTCATTCAATTAAGTTTATCAAATGCACGGGTATGCAGTCTATATAAATTGCGAAGGGGGCACTCCCGTTTCCGGTGAGTTGTATTTCGCAAGGAAGAAAAAGAAGTAATTCTGAATGATTGGTGGGGAATTATTGAGAACATGAAGTAATTAGTATGTTTAGGCGCTTTAAAGTAAGTAAGAGTGAGGACATCGATAGCCTAAAACTTCAACCAATTGTTTTTATTATCGACCTCCTCAGTCCATATTTAACATACATATATAATCTTGCTTTGAGTACCACTGTTTTTCTTCAGCGCATGAAAACTGCCAATGTAGCAGAAATATACAAGGGGAGAGATAAATATAGAATTTCGGTAATTCTAGGCCAATATCTATATTGCGAACGTTTTCAAAGGGCCTAGAAAAGATTATTCTTATTAGGTTGTCAACATTTTTAACGAACATTAGAATATGGCACCATCTCAATTTGGTTTCAGGCCTGGCCTCTCAACCCAATGTGCGCTGCTTAATCAAAAGGAACTAATATTAAAAATATAGAAGCGATACGTTTAACGTTATCTGTTGTCATAGACTTCTCCAGGACCTTCGATAATATAAATCATGCAACATTACTGCAAAAGTAAAATGCTATGGCATTTGCGGTGTCATTTTAAATTTCATTAAAAGTGATTTGACTGACCGACACCAGTGTGTATCAATAATGAAAGAACTACCCCCATTAGCAAGAATAAGACATGGCGTACCACACGGTAACTTACTTGGCCCACCTATGTTTATTATTTTTATTAATGATATCACAAAGATAAACACATCAGTAGAAGATGGTATTACTGCATAAGGCACAAGCTTGTTTTTTTTCTGAAACGAACATTGAAAATATCATATCATTGGTAAATAATACCTTAGACAAGCTTTACCTTTGGACAGTAAAAAACTCCTCACGTAAAATATGTTCCAATACTAAAGCTGTTATCTTGCGAGCGAAATCTAAAATATGTCCGACACCTAGTTCATTGTACTTAAAGAATGTGAAAGGAGAATTCTCGCCCTCTGCAAAGACGCTGGGAGTTGTGTTTCACGAATAACTGTATTGGGAGCATCACATAGATTACACAAAGAATAAACTTTGTAGAGTATTGGAAATTCTTAGAAAATGTGAACGCATATTACCAGAACAGCAAAAACCTATGATATATCATGCCCCATTTACTCCCCCCTTAAGATATTGGCATTTATTTTGGGGAAACAGGACAAAAAATGACTACTTAACTTGATCACATTACAAAAAAGCGCAATACGTGACATCTCAAATATGTTCCACAATGCACATACTTCTGATTTTTTGAAGAGATTGAAGATCTTAAAACTTCAATTTCTCTATAAAAACTGTCTCTTAACAACATTAAGATAAGAAATAAACCGTAAGAGCCACCAGATACATACATTTGCAAAATTTAACTGTAATTCCATTGACATGTTCAAGGAGACACACTGCTAACTGGTACACTCCACAGCCTCGTACAAACTGTGGGTCACAGGTACTACAATTTTGCTACTACAAATGAGTTCACATTAACAAGTGATACTGTACGTGTATTGCCTAAAAATTCAATATTAGGTATGGTTTCAATAACTGTTTAGTTTTCCATAAGAAGTGCTTCTTGAATGTCTGTCTTGATTTTCACCGTGCGAGTTTACATGTTTGCCTCAAGTAAGCCTCTCCCTGTACAGCACGTTTGCTGCCATTGTGCCGTGATTGTGGGCCTTGTCAAGATGCAGATATTGAAGCTTTTACCCTGCTATACTCACCATGAATGACACTTTTCCTCTTTCCTATTCGACTTTTGTTAAAACTGTATTGCTTATTATGTATAGATTATTGTGAAATAAACCAGATATCAAAATATTTAATTAGAAAACACAGGAGTTAATCAAAGGTATCACATGCACATTTTTGGCAATCCTCTCTGAAGCATTAAAGCAGAGGGTGTATTTATCAAGTATGAGTAAGAGTCAGGTTTAGGCGACAATATCATCAAAGGGACATGGAATACCCTAAAATATGCCGTCGCCTGTGTAACGAAAACAAAATACCAGACAGGAAAGCCTGTAGTTCTGAGCAAGGAGGGCAAAAACTTCCATTCACTCAGGTCTTATGTGCTTAGAGTAGAACTTTATTATTATTCACTGCGTTTGGGGAGCAGTATGACGCTGCCAGTTTAGCCCGTGAGAAGCAAGCATACGCCCCTTAGCTATGACGTAGCACGCAGTGCTTTCTCGAGGCTGTAGATATCTCTTGGGGTGCATCGCGCGGCTCGTTCATCAATAAAGCTTTTGTGCCAGCGGGAACGCCGAGCCGTTAAGAGACAACAGAAAGGCGAACGCTGATGTAGCCGGGATAGAAGAAAGAGTGGGGGAACTAAAGGCGGCACTCAACTTTGCCGTTACTGCCAGCGATGCCAGCAGACCGCCCACGAAGCTGCCAAACACAAGCTTAAAGCAGCGCTATAGCGGCCAGCCAGCCACAGCAACGCAAAATAAACTTTATTTGCGCAGACAAGGCGTGGAACCGTATTTCGAGCGAAAATCTTTGAAACAGTGCAAGAGGCATCCCAAAAAGATTTGATTCGGAAGAGTAGAGTTAGACCGCAACCTTTGATGAGCTTCAAGGGGAGGGAAAACAACTAAGAATGAAACAAACTAATGTCACTGGAAGGAATGGCAGGAAATTGAAATCAACAAAAGAGGATTTACATGCGTGTAACATTTACAGAGAAGGGCGTTACCATTACGTAAACAGCACTTTTTAATTATTTGAATACTGTGAATCAGTACTCCTAACACAAAAATCAGTAGCAGCCCTTGGGTCACGTTGCACGTTTTTACTTCCATTACCTAAGATATATTTTATGCATATCTTGACGACATTATGCAGCTTTTTTAAGCCTCTTTCTCTCTGCAATCAAAACATTTCTAATTATCATAGTTATGGGAGTATTTTTTGGCGAAGAAAAATTGTGAACTTTGATACCCACTACAGCTAACCACTCCTACGAACCAAATATTTCTTATTAAAATGAATTGGTCGTATAAAAATGAATCAAAATGAAACCTCAAATAAATCAGTTGGCGCTTACAAGATTACAACTTGTATACATCTAAAACAGTACTAAAAAGCAAGTAATTACTATTATTATTTTCTTATTACTACTTAAGAAGACAGTTAAAAGTATGTGCCAATTGAACATTATTTTATCTGGCTTTAGTTCTGAATTGAACCCATTTCGAAAAGGAGCTTCCTAAGTATAAGATGTGGCTTCATGGTGACCATTGAATACAATGTCGACTGTGTAGGAGAATCAAGAAGGCCACAAAAAGTGTTGAGAATGGTGGAATTTCTATTGTGTCCTGAGAGAGACTAGATTCAGGATACGTGGACAGTTTGCTTTTCTAAAATCCTTCCCTGAAATGATGACATTGGCGATGAGAGCCACTCTTGTACCATTAGGCAAAGCTTTGTTTGCCGAAATATTTCTTGAAAAGAAAAAAAGCAATTGTCGTTGCGCACCCTTTGTTCATGACTCGATAAAGTTCTCCTTCAAGTGCTCGTTTCACTCAGACTCGCCGTATTAGAATGAACCAATTTTTGTGTGATGCATGCGGCTTCAAGTAAGTCACTTGAGTTACACTGACTCTTCACAACAGCTTTCTACAAGCTCGAAAGAGATGGTTAAACCTAAATCGATGGTACTGGCCGACCTAAGTACATATTCTTTGTTAGCTTGTTGCGATATGTTGTATAGAGAAAGAATCAGACGAGATTTTTCCCGCAGTCGCGTTTGTCAGAACAAAGTGGACCAGACAGCGTCACACATAAAAGCATAGTCTTGAAGGCTGTTTTTTTGTCGTTGACTGTAAAATGAGATCCTTTCTAATATTGTTCTCTTCACTCGCATTTTTGTGGTCTTTGGTGTGCTTTTACCACGATCTAGGGCACTTTGCCAGATATGCTTGTGTGCTTGAACTGGTGTGCTTTTTTTTCATTTATATACGCGACTGGTTGTTCTATTTACACAATCTTCTATTGAGTTAAGGCCTTAGTACCAAGCGAATCTCGCTATGCAAGTTGTTGGCGTCTGTGGAACCAGCTCGGGACATTTAAAGAGAGGCTGATATTTGCGAAGAGTACCGCTTACGCATATCATACTCTGTTTATTGTGAACTAAACAGTGGTGCGTAATAGGCTTCGCAACTATTTTACTGAGTGGTATGAACTGATTGCAGGGACCTCGTGACACTAACAAGAAAAGCCTGCGCTAAACCAACAGTGTGCATAGCCTGCGCCTTGAGGCCCTGTTTTTGCCATGTCTTGTTTACTTTTCTTTTTTTCTGTAACAATCCACGGACGTATACAGGTAGCGAAGCTACTGTGGCGTTATAAACGTCGCAAAAAGCTGCACAATCCCGTACAAGCCGTTAAGATATCCCTGTTCTGGCGCGACCAAAAAACGAGGGGAGGGTTTAAGAGCAACGCAAACTTGGTACTGTTCATTCATCATCTCCTTTACAAAAGCTGGTCGGTAACAGCATGCGCATTCAGCAATCCAGTCATACACCGAGTGCAAATGACCCTAATCACAGCCTGTAAACTAAGAACTTGCTATGTGCTGGCGAGAGAGACATTGATGTGTCACTGATTCAAGAGGAACGTTGTATTATTGTGTGGAAGGCCTCCGGCAATTCTCGAGCAGTGCTGTTCCTTCTTCGGCCGATAGCCTGAATACCATTCACTTATGGCTCACATTTATGAAATTGGCAGTGAGTTAGCAAATGCACCCCATTTTTTTTTCAGTGAAAGCTCGTTTTCCAGTGCACGTCATTCACACACCTTCCCTCCTACACCCTTCCACACGTCTTGCTGCAGAATAGCGGAACAGCGGACCTCAGTTAAACTGACGCAGATAGCACATAAGTACATACTATACCCAAATAAATGGGGGCGTGTTTGTACATTATCATGGAGTTGACGACAACGTATGATATTTTTTGTTTCGTGCCATTTTCAGTATTAATGAAACTTGTCTGTTTGAGCTGCTTGTCGGCGTTTCCATTCTTCTCTTCAATAGCCCAATACATTCCTTACTCGTTTAAATAACCATGTTCAAAGATCTTGATTGGTAACTTGCACGCCCTTGCACATTTACTGCATAAAATTTCATTCAATACACTCAAAGAAGGATCCTTTCTCAGTGCATAAATTATGGAATATTTCTCACTACTGCTGCTTCTCTGCTCCTACTGCGGCCTAGTCTACAGGTAACGTGTATACAAAACATACAGAAGGAGCGAAAAAGACTTGTTTACCATTGTCGCAAACAAATTCTCTCTATATACTCGATGGTGGTGCATTGCGTTCGGCGCTACGAAAGACAAAAAGCCTTGCAAGATCCGGCTGTTCTTTCTTTAATGTAGTAAACATTGTTCTTGAAGTCAATGAAGCGGAAGCACGTAGGGCTTTAAACACGGACAAGACGAGAAGAGCTAACGCGTGTAGACGAATAAGTGGGCTCTGTCATTGCTCACTCGCTGAATTTCCGCTTGCCATAAAATATGCGTATGAAAGGCTCTCTCTTCACACTGGAGGTTGCCAACGTTACGCTACCCACGTTTTTTCGCTTCGCCATGCTCGGCTTGTTTCAGTATTCAGAAAAAACATCCGCACAGAGGCCGTATGGAGGCCCATGACGGCCAAGCCGAGCCGCAATGGCTGCCATAGAGGCCACTCATTTTGCCACTTCCTTCTGAAGGGCACGTTCAGTTTTTGGTCAGCGTTGTCTATTTTTATTTTCTGTTTGTGAAACAGCCTTTCGTGTTCAACACTTTCTCTTTTTTGTATATGAATAGGTTCACTTGCTTCTGGGTGAAAGCGTGAAAGAAACGGTGCCTAATTTATTTGGCGTGACGCGTTTTGTGAGATTGTGAAATGGACAGGACTCACTGTGATGAGAAACAAATGGTCAAAAGTTTAATGCACTGGAACAAGTTTATATTTAAAATATAATTAGGTAATCATACATGATTAAATCAATTAGGTAAAACGCAAGGTACCTATGTACAAATAAAGTAATTAAAGCAATACATGATGAAGCTGAACAGATGTAATACCAACCTACTATACAAAATTATGTTTATTTATGGCGTAGTAGGCAACCAGCAAGTGTGCTTGTAGCAGTTACTCAAAGAGTGTTAAGAAAAAGCTATGAAAGGCCGCTCTTCCAGCTTTCCATCTCACAGTGCTGGGCGTTCCGCGCAGGCCTGGCGTTTTTTTGTAAAGCGCTTGTCTATGAAGTAATTATACGTATCTAACTGAACCACTTGAACGAAAAATTAGCAGTGGCTACTACATTGTACTTGGAACAGTATCCATTATGTGTACTTCATGTGATGACCTTTTCTTTTTTTTAACTTATACTGAATAATTTTTCGGTCAATCTGTATATTCCGGTACACGTCACTGGTAATTTTTTGGCGTTCCCCACCTTTATTGTGACAGATAGTTAAACCAATCAATTACTTTCATATGTAAGCACGTTCTATGCAGGGAGGTTTTGAAGACATATCTTAAGGCCTGCTTCGCTCATGCCAAAAATGCATGGGGAAAAGTCCCAAGCTTACGATAACGTCATTTCATCAGAGAAGCTGGGGTGATGACAATGAGCATATCTTGCATACTGGGAAAAAAGCTAATATTGACTATAAACTAACTTGTTTTTCAACATTATTGGCCAACCATCTGTAGTACTCAAAATACATTTAAAGTTGGGGTAAGCAGTTGAGTGTAGAGTGAAGTGAAAAGCCGCGTTGATGGGCAATAAAGTTTTGAATAATATACAGATAAGGCAAATTATTTAAAAAAACACATACTGCCCTCGATTATTGTAGCATGTCACGTATGCTTACTTTTGTTATAATAAGTCTCTTACAAAACCAAAGTAAAAAAACTTGGAAGCATTTGAGCCCACCAGTTTTTTTTTACTACTGTATTCTTTTCATACTGTGTCGCTGCAGTTATGCCTATTAGACCTGCTCACATCACACTATTTCTACGTTTAAAATAAACCTTACGATGTATAACATAAAGAGTGAGTAACACAAACGCCGCTTCATTACAGTTAATCAAAAAACTACCTACTACCTTTCTTATCAGATGGCTCATAAGAAATGTTGATGGCTTCGATATGGCAGGGTGGTCATGTAGTTAAAAAATTCATGGTTTGTTTGTGCTCCAAGCCACGTGCTGGATGAAAAAGCTTTGTTCATTGATTCTTGAACAATTTTGGGTGTTACTTGTAAAAAAAGAAGAGGAAAATGCAGCAGCTGGATCTCTTGGATGTGACGCTTAGAGTGTGTGGGGACAACTATATCATAAAGATGAAATGTTGGCGAAAGACCAGTATTCGGCCAAAGGCCAGCATATTTGGGACATTGTTAGCTCGATTTGCTCAAAACGTAAAGCATTCGTACAGAAAAGAAAACTGTTTTGTATTTTTCACGCACCTTTCTTTCGTAAAGAGATTGCAACATGATCAGTATTTCAGTCACTGTTATTGATCTGGCTGATTCCGCTCTACGTTATAAAATATTGGAGGCCTACACAACCTGGAGGACGCGCTGGTCGCCGAAGAGAGCGGACGCGCATCACGTCGGCTCCATCTTCCAAGAACTATTTGCCAGTGATTTTCGGTCATTCAGCCCATGAATTTTTCAACAACGCGTGCGGAAAGTGACCAGAATTCCACTGAGACCGAAATTCAAGGTGGGAAAAGACTTTTTGCCGGATTTGAGAGGTTTTCAACCCGCGCTCCTTTGGCCCGACGCTCACAAAAGCCGGCCACCCGACGAGACGCGCTGAGCGTCTCCTCTGACGCGGGCGCTTTCTTCGCCCAACAACGATAGAAGTCCAAGTGAACGGGTAGGATATCTCCCCCGAAGAGTTTCTGGAGGGCACGGACTGGTGCACCATCGGATCTAAGACCCAAGTTAACCGCGCAAAGGCGCAGAGCAACACCCAGAATGGAGCCCCCTCCTGCACCGGGGAGGGAGCGGGCTTCAACCGACAGCGTTCGCGTCGACAACCGCGTAACATCAAGCAGCAAGTCATTAGAAAGAGCAAAATGCCACTACTCCCACGGAGCGATTTCAAGATCGTGATACGACCACGAGGAGGCCTCAACGTGGCCACCACTGGAACCGTGCGCCTCGCATCGGTGATATACCGCGCGGCCAACGTACCGGCTCATGAAGCAGGGGAGGACACGGTGTGTTCCAACAACCATCAAAACATTATCGTCGTGAGCACACCACATGCCTCTCACGCCGACAAGTACAGACAGCTTCAAGCCATCACCATCGGTGACCGCCACCACGAGGTTAGTGCGTACGAGACGGCCCCCGACAACACAGTGAAGGGAATATTCAAGGGCATCCCGTTGGAAGAAGACGCCAAGTTCATTCATACCAGCATCGTTCATGCACGCAACCCTTACGCCCTGGCAGTCAAACGGCTCAGTAACACCACGACCGTCATAGTGGCGTTCGAAGGATCGCGAGTGCCCACTTACGTCATTTATGGCGGCGCTTTCCTTCGCTGCACCTTGTATCGCAAGCAAATCGACATATGTCACTGCTGCGGGAGACTTGGTCACCACACGAACGTGTGCCCAAAGCCCAAGGACAAAGTGTGTCGTGGTTGTGATGCCCCTAACCCAGGCTCCAACCACCAGTGTTCCCCCCATTGTAAGCTGTGCGGGGGCGCACACATGACGGCAGACCGCAACTGCCGTGCAAGGTACAAAACGCCCTACATCGTGACGAAGATACAGTGGGAACGACGCAGGGCCAAAGAGGAGGCAGAGGCCACTGCCACCAACTATTTCACCAGCAAGCCCCGCTCAAGATCCTGGACACCCAGTCGAAGCCACTCTCGATCTCGTAGCCGCACACCGGGACCCCGAAAGCAGCAGCAACGCCGAACTCTCAGCCGAACACCTGGACGGACCCCAACGAGGGACGCGAAGACAACTGATTCGGTGAGCTTTGCAGATGCGGTGAAAGGAAAACGCGCAACAAACGCGGAGGTTGGCGGCAAAGTACACAATAAGATAGAGGCGGAGATGGCTCAGTTAACACAGACGATACAAACTATGCAAAAACAAATTGAATGCATGCAGGCACAGATTCACGCAAAGGACGAACTCATACAAAAGCTCCAGTCTACCGCTCACAGCGAGACTGATCAACAGGCAATGCAGGAAACACAAGAAGAACTCGTAGAGGACGGTGAGGTCGAAGGCCCTGATACTAAACGCGGGCCGGCTATCTCCCTTAAAAAGTCAGTAAGTTCCAAGCGTACGCGCGCAGCAACAGACGACACCCGAGTGAAGGCACTCGAGGCTCGCGTGAGCAGTCTCGAGGAAACTATCACCGCGACTATCACGCGTACGATTCAACAGAGCTTAGAGAGCATTTATCTCAGATTGTCCAGATTAGAAGCTGCCAACAGCGCGCTGGTGACGTCGCATAGCGAAGCGGCGCCACACTTGTAGTACCACATAACCATGGCAAGACACCCTTCGAAACAAAAACATACAATATGGCAGTGGAACTCCAGAAGTTACAAAAACAAGCGAGCGCACCTACAACAATACCTGAAAGCGATCCCCGAACGCCCAGACGTCACCATACTGCAGGAAACAAACGGCCCCGCCAAACTTTCAGGGTACCAGTCTATACCAGGCAAGGAGGAAAATCCAAATGTCACCACACTGGTCAAGCGAGAGCTCATGGTCATCGAACACGACACCCATGTCAAGTATATTGTAAACGTCCTCGTAGAGCTAATTCCACCGCGTAAGGCGCCTGACAGCATCTTCGTACTGAACGTCTATAGCAGTCCGAGATGCCGCAAATACCGCTTTCACGTCCTCTTCAAACGAGCACTCGATATCGCCCAGGGACAACAACTCTTCATTGGAGGTGACTTCAACGCGGTGCATACGGCGTGAGGTTACAAACAAGATCAGCCGAAAGGCAGGCATTTGTGGGAAGCGGCGCAACTCGCCGGCCTCGAGCTGGTCACTGACCCAGCGGCACAAACTAGGCAGGGCAACAGCGTCAGCACTGACACCACGCCTGGCCTTACCTTTACGTGCAATACACGAAAGGTGACTTGAAGAAACACCATGCAAGACTTAGGCAGTGACCATTACATTATTTCTATAGAAGCAGAAAGCGGCCCACAGGAACACAATGCCGGTCGCCAAATGAAGATCGCCAATTGGGAACCTATACGAAAAAATCAAGACAAGGAACAGATGGAAGACATCAAAGACATTGCGCAATAAACCGAGCAACTTCGGCGTGACATCGAGAGGGCAACGCAAATGATGCCGTCAACAGCTGGGCTTGATAGAATAGACACCCGGTTACTGCACATGTGGCAAGCCAAGACCCAACTGCATCGCCGTTGGAAACGACAACGACATAATAGGAGACTGCGAAAACGAATAGCACAGCTCAACAAAGAAATAGAAAAGCACGCACTTAACCTGCAACAACAGCAATGGGAAGAGAAATGCGTGCAGATGGATGGTCAGCTGACTACGAGTCGCGCATGGCAGATACTGCGGTACCTCATAGATCCCGCGAACACCATGACCTCACAGAGGCAAGGCATATGCAAAATTATACACGCTTACGGGGGAACGGAGCAAGATTTCCTAAGGGAAGCGGAACTCCATTACATATCCCAAACGCCCCCGCAAGTACATCCAGACTACAGGGGAGAAGGCAACGCCATCCTAGACGCAGAATTCTCAATTTCCGAAATCGAGGCGGCCCTCGTCAAACTCAATACCAAGTCTGCCCCAGGCCTAGATCGAATATTGAACAGGGCACTGCGCAACCTCGATTACAGATCGCCGGAGAAACTCAAAGATTAGATTAACGAGTTTTGGGTGCGTGGAAAGTTACCCCAGCCATGGAAAGAAGCGCAGATCATACTTATACCGAAACCCGGCAAGAAATCGCAGCTGCAGAACCTGCGCCCTATCTCCCTAACATCATGTGTAGGTAAACTGATGGAACATGCGTTCCTCAATAGACTAACAGATTACCTCGAGGACAACAACCTATTACCACACACAATGATTGGGTTCAGAAGACATCTCTCCACACAGGATGCTCTTCTGCAACTAAAACATCAAATCATAGAAAATCCTGGGAGCTAAACGAGAGCCATCCTTGGCCTGGACCTGAAGAAGGCCTTCGATAACGTTCGTCACGACGCTATATTGCGAACAATAGACAGATTGAACCTCGGAATGCGAGTGTACAACTACGTCCGAGACTTCCTCACGGGAAGAACCCCACGCATGCGAGAGGGACAGCTAGAATCAAATCAAATCAACATTGGAAGCACGGGTACACCGCAGGGCTCGGTGATCTCGCCGATGCTCTTCAACCTCGTCCTGCTGGGGTTACCCGAGCGATTACATCAAATTGATGGACTGCACCGCACGCTATACGCGGATGGTATTACGATCTGGACGACAACTGGCAGTGACGGAGAGATCGAGCATCGCTTACAGGTGGCCATAGAATGCTTGGAACATTACCTCGTAGGCACAAAACTCGCCTGCTCGGCCGCAAAATCCGAATTACTGCTATATAGACCGGTGAAAAAGGAACGCCTGCCCAAAAACTACGTACCTTCAGAAAATCGAGAAATCAAAGTAACATCATCAAACGGCTCACCAATCCCAATGGTAAAGAAGATCTGGATACTAGGGATGATGATTGAGCAGAACGGCGGCAATGGTGAAGCACTGCGCAAGATAATGGCAAAGGCCACCAGCACGATGCAACCCATCCGACGCATCACGAAAAAACATGCGGGCATGCTCGAAGGCAGCGTCATACGACTCATACAAGCCTTTGTTATTTCACAACTAATGTACACGGCACCGTTTCACAAATGGACAGTTGTGGAAAAAGACAAGCTTAACGCCCTGATACGCAAGACGTACAAGTTCGCGTTGGGACTGGCGCCCGGTGTTAGCACCAGCAAACTCTTAGAGCTAGGGTTGCATAACACCCTCGAGGAACTCGTGGAGGCGCAACAAGATTCCCAGCTCGAGCGCCCATCCAAGACCCGCCCCGGCCGACACCTACTCGAAAAACTTGGCATCACGTACCATACGCAGCACGGCATCAAAGTCGAAATTCCAAGATCGGTACGCAAACAAGTATACGTACCCCCATTGCCTCTCAACATGCACCCCCAACACCATACGGGACGGCGTAAAGCCAGGGCACAACTCATTACTCAAAGCTACTCCAACGACAGTGAAGCGGTTTTCACTGATGCTGCACGTTATACGAATAAAAAGAGTTTCGTGGCGGTAGTTACCGGTCATCGTGGCAAGTACATCACAAGCCTCACTGTGAACACGGCACACACTGAAGCGGCAGAGGAAGCGGCTATAGCACTGACCCTCACACAGACCAATGCCACATACGTGATTAGTGATTCGCAAACAGCAATTCGCAATTTAGCCAACGGACGCATCTCCGCAAGAGGCATTTCACATACTCCAACGACATCCCATACATCCAGGAGAGGTCGACATCGATAACCGAAGGCACCTGTTATGGATCCCGGCACATACCGGACTGAGCACCCCCAGCGAAGCGGCTCACCGCGTTGCTCGAGGCCCCACTCACCGAGCATCGCCGAAGGACGACGAGCCCCCGCGGGGAACTGCAGACATCTGGGCATGGGAGGATCGTATGACCAGGTTTCACGACATCACCACACATTACCAGTTACAAAGACGCATATACCCATCTCCTCACGAAAGGCTAAAGAGAACGCAAGCGGTACACTTCAGACAATTACAAACAGATTCATACAGAAACCCTAGACTCATGCACGCCATGTATCCAGACATATACACTACAAACAGATGCACGTCATGTGGCGAGGTTGCCACCCTTAGTCACATGCTGCGGGAGTGTCAGGGCCTAATAAACAATTCGAACAGTGCCGATTCATCTCACTCTTGCACCGCCAGCCTCCGCTCGCGTTGGAAGGCCGCACTGCTCAGCTCGGACTTGACAGCACAACTCTGGGCTGTCCAGCGTGCCGAGGAAGCCGCTTCGAGACAAGGTCTCGGAACCGCATCCACGGCGGGTGCCCAGGCCCACTAAAAACGCCGGACTCGAATCGTCTGGATTCGACAATTAAAGTTTATGTTCTTCTTCTAGACAACCTGCTAATCTTTAATGTTGCAAGGCAGAGCAGTCGAGAAATTGAGGTGTCTAAAACGGCCTGGTTTCGCCCTGCCTCCTCGTCTCCGACATGGCTTCTGGTTGAGGTGGTCCATTAATAATGAAAAAAAAAGAGTGCAATTTCTAGGTTGTTGCTGAACATGAAAAAGCTGTTAGGCTCAACGCGTAACCAATAAAAATTTTATTTTTTATAATAAACTCGCAACAGTGTGTTTATGCTGGCACTTCACGTTTTTGTTATTATGCACTAGGATATGTAAGGGTGTATGGTTTTGTTTGTAAACACCCATAATCTTTTCACGAATTTCTGTACACCAATTATTAGCAAAGTGTAGCAATATACAACTCGCTTCAGAGAGGAGCCCTCTCGATTGTATTTTCGGCAAATTGTGCGCCAGCAAATCAGGCTTGATGTAGCACGATTGCGACATCTGAGGGTGAGTTAACACTTTTAGGGTGTTTCCATTTACCCCCGTTTGAAAGCAGAAAAAAAAATTTTGTACAGTCTGGATCTTTCTGCCAATTTTGGTGGATGTGATGACGTGTTTTACTATTTGTGTGAAACTCAGTCGAAATAGACAACCTCACATGTACTTATTTTCATAAAAAGTTACGCATATTTGATTATGTTAGGCAATAGTTATATTCCCGAAAAGCTAAAGCATACGTTACAGTGGAGCTCAATGTCCTCTTTTATTGCACATCCCCAGACATCAAAAGCAATAAAAATAGCTCCAATGTGTCTTGAGGTATTATATTATTTTTAAATTTAAATAAAACTTTAATAATGGAACAACCACATTCCGCTGTAGTTTTGTGTATACAGTTATTGCCGGAACGAAGACACAAAATAATTCATCCATTTATTGTGCATGATGAGAACACTGTGCCTTTGGGGACATATTTCTTTTACTGGCTCTATTATGAGAGTTCAGATGCAGCTGTAAACAGCCGAGCGAGGCCTCTGATCTCAGGAATGGCTAACCGGAATCAAAAGAGATTTTGTGTACATAGTCAAGCTTCACAATAAGAATAACACAAACGATCAATTTTTCCAAAAAAAAACATCCGTGGGAGCAACTTCAACGTGAGCATCATAAAAAATTACTTGTGAATGCTAACGAGGAAGAACACTGATCAGTATGTTAAAATGAACGCAAATGCTTCACATAGTTTTATTTACTACATGTCGTACAACAAACGCCTCTATAGGTGACGACTGGACTTTCATATTACGCATAACTGTGCCTATGCAGCTGTGCTTATGCAACGCTTCAGCATGAAGCCGCTCCGTGGACTGTCCACGAATGCATAATTGCTTGATATGTAATTTTGTGGGGCGAAGCTCATTTTAGCCTAAATTTGTCACGTGTGAGGTGTAGCCAGCAATATCTCCCGAACAGTATAATATAGAGCTATTTCTCGTCCAATTTCCTACATAGCGTTACTGTGCCGCTACACTCCGGAATGCCGCTACTCTCTGGCTGCTGTGCGCGCTTTCCTTGGATGCGCGGAGAATGAGTGAATCTCTCAGTCTTTGGACAGTCCCCTTACGGGTCGAATGGTTGGTTGGGCATGGACGAAGCAAAGCAGCGGGCGCGTCGAAGACGCTTGCGCTCGGGTTGTTAGGCTCCCGTTTCTGACTGTTGCCCGCGCACCGTCTGCATTCTCAAACGCGATCCGACGCATGGACGCATGCACGGACAAACGGACACATGGGCGGATGGACGGATGTACGCACGCACGAACGGAGATGCAGGCAGACGGACAGACGGATAGAAGGACAGACAGACAGACAGACAGACAGGCAGGCAGGCAGGCAGGCAGGCAGGCAGGCAGGCAGGCAGGCAGGCAGGCAGGCAGGTGGACTCACGGATTAATGCACGGACGGATACGCAGGTGGACGAAGGTACGGGCGAACGAACTGACGAACAGACGCATGGATGGACGCACAGACCAACACATGGGTGGACGTATGGACGGACGGAAGCACGGACAGACGGACAGACAGAAGCATGCATGGACTTATGGACGCTTCGCTCCACTCATCATCAGTCGCTCCGTGGATGAGCTGTTGTTTTAAATACGAAGCATTTCTTAGCGAACTTTGGTAACTTATAGCGTATCTATCTATCTATCTATCTATCTATCTATCTATCTATCTATCTATCTATCTATCTATCTATCTATCTATCTAGCCACCTACGACTTTTATCTCTCCTGGCCGTTTCGATAACGGTATCGATACCAAACTTGGTATGACGAAACACGACTGTATGAACAACATATTTGACTAGTCATAACATGAAAATCATGATAGGTATGTCATGAATGTCATGAATGTCATGATTTATATTTTATGGTCCTGCAGCTCTTGCGGTGGTTTCGTTCCCATGGCAAGTTGCAAACCTGGTACGGTATGGCACGATTGCATGGCGAACACAAGCGATAGACCCTTACACGAAAATCATGACATGCTTGTCTTGTAACAACATGACTACATACCACGCTCATGATACACTCGTAGCCGTTTCGCTAGCATATCCTATACCAAATTTGGTACTACGGGACGTGAACGGATAACCAACGTATGATATTCGTGCAAACATGCTAAACATTACATGCGCATCATGAAACAACATGACTTCATGCTACACTCATAATGTGCGCGTGGCCGTTTCGCTAGCTTCAAAGTACCAAACTCGGAATTACGCGACGCGAACGGGACGGGCGATATAGATAAATGGCACATCCAAACATGATAATCGCTACATGCGTGTTATGCAACATGACTACACGCCACACTGATGACGCACTCGCGGCAATTTCGCTAGTTTAACATATACCAAATACAATATTACGTGACCCCAATGGATGACGAAGGTATATGACTGGTGCAAACATCATAATCAAGAGATGTGTTATGTGAAAACATGACTATATGCCGCAGTCAAGGCGCCAATACATATCGTGGTGACGCGGTGTACGTGCTCACCGGCGTTCATTTCTTCGCGTCACGCCGGCGTTGCCACGTCAGGCGTCGGTCCCGCCATATACATACTCACAGGCGGGCGCCGCGCTGCGTTTCTTTAACGCATGCGCGTTTCAGCGCGTCCGGTGTCCCTCCGTTATGAAAAGAGAGAGTCGCAGTGTTGTCTGGGTAACGCATCGGCACAAAATGCAGCATGTCACATTTCGCGCCGGTTGTCGTCAGGCGACCCCGACGGATGCTGGTCGCGCCTGGCGTCAGACTATAGCGTGCTCGCGTTTGGCTAACGTAGCGTCGCTGTGCCCGGCATGCGCGCGCGTCAACGCTACATAGGAGTATATAGTGCGCTTCATTATGCACTCTCGGCTGTTTTGCTAGCTCCACATATGCCAAATTTGGCGTTACGTGACGTCATTGATTGTCGAAATATATGACTCGTACAAACATGATACTCCTGACACGTTTGTCATGTAAGAAGATGACAACATACCATGCTTATAGCGTGTTCGCGGTCGTTTCGCTAGCTCCACTTTAACTAAATTTGTATTGCGAGATGTGAATTAATCTTACGAAGGTAAACGACACATCCAAACAAGATAATCATGACACGGATGTCATTAACGGTCTTCTTTACCTCCACCTCGTACTGTTGTGCTGATTTTTAAGTGAGATATCTACACTTCTCATTCGTCCTTCGCATACCATCGATTCCCACTGTACGTGGGATCTGCCAATTTTTTTTTGTGTGTGTAGCTGCTCCGCCTTTCCTAAGCCTTAATTTCTGTTTATGCGGCCTCATCAGTTGTGAGGCCCATGGGTCGGCTTTCAGCTCTTTCGTAGTAGAATACCAAGTACAGGATGACGTTATTTCTTTTTCTGAACAAACTTTTCAATGATCACCAAAGTTTCCTTCGTCCTTATTCTATCTATTTGAATTCAAGAACGCATACATCCTTTCATTTCCATGTGCAGCGCCATTTGCGACTGATTTTTGTTTGGCGTCTTGTGCTTGAATCGGTGCAGTAAGTCTCACAACCACTTTTCAAGCATGTGAAACTGACACACTTAAGATGCTTTCAGTATGTCAGAAATATACATTCAAGTTATTACCTTATAAAAAAATGTCTAGTTATTCTAGAGAAATGCCGAGATTCTTTTTTTACGTGAACCTGCTTGATGCCGGGGTCCACAAAGAGCTTGTCAAAGATATCTACCACAGAAATTAGATTAGATAAACTTTAATTTGATCCTCCAAAACACAGATCACTGTGTTGTGGGCAGCTCCCACGTGGGGACTCAGATTCCAAGCTCCTCAGCCGCCTCGCGGGCTTGGTGGACAGACCAGAGCTGATCTGCCAAGGATGAGCTGCGGATCGCCACCTCCCTTCTGGCAGAGGTGATGTTCAATATATGAGCGAATTTGGTGCACCGCCAGAGCATGTGTTCTAATGAAGCTATTTCCCCACAATGTGGAGAAAGATTACTGGGGTATAGGTCAGGGTACATGATGCGTAACATTTTCAAAGTAGGGTACATCCGCGTTTGCAAAAGCCTTAATGTAAGTGCTGGGCGCCGAGTTAGATTTTTGTGAGGTGGAGGGAAAATCCTTCTAGACAGGTAGAAATGTTTAGTGAGCTCGTTATATGTTGTAAGAGCTTCCCGGTTATCCCCTTCACCGGTAGAACGCATCCCCGGGGAGGCGCGGTTGGAGAGTTCTCGCGCCGCCTCGTGTGCTGCTTCAATGAGATTGGGAGGGGAATCGTTGATTTGCCCAAGGTGAGCTGGGAACCAACTCAGAAGATGATTCGTTATGTTCTTGCCTTGCAGTATTCTCAACGTTTGTTCAGAGACTGTGCCCTAGGCGAACGCCCTTAGTGCTGCCATGGAATCACTGTAGACGACTTCAATGTTATCCATCTTGAGTGCTAAGGCGATGGCCACCTGTTCCGCATTGATTGGGTCTTTCGTCCTGACCGTCGCTGAGTTGATAACATGGCCAGCCCCATCGAGCACCACTGCCACAAACGCTTTTCCGTTGGCGTAGGATGCCGCGTCAACAAATACGGCACCTCGTTTCTCGTTTGAGACTTGACGAAGTATAGTCCTGGCCCTCGCTACTCATCTTCCGACGTTGTGTTCTGGATGCATGCTTCTTGGTATAGGAGACATTGTGATATTCTCCCTGATGTTGTCGGGGATATCATTGTAATTGTGCCTGATTGTCATTGGGTGTTGGCCCAGCTCCTGCAGGATCATTCTCCCCGACCTTGTTGTAGATAACCTTGAAAACTGTGCTCTCTCTTGGGCTTCTGCTATTTCTTCGAGCGTGTTGTGAAGGCCAAGCTCAAGCAGACGCTCGGCGCTGGTATGTATGGGTAGGCCCAGGACCTTCTTGATAACTTTCCTGAGGAGCACATTCAGTGTCTCGGACTCTGCTCTTGACCAGTTGTGCATTGCTGCCTCGTACGTGAAGTGGCTTAGAACAAACGCATGCATCAACCTGATGAGGTTGTCTTCCTTGATCCCATTTCTTTTGTTGGCCACTCTGCGTATGAGGTGCACCTCACTGTCTGTTTTACAAGTTTACTTGGCTATAGATTTGCTGTTGGCGCCGGTACTCTATCAGCATGCCCAGGACTTTGATTGAGTCGACCCTCTGGTTGGAATCCTCTTGATTTTTACGGAGGTGGATGTCTATCTGGTTTAACGGCTTCCATCCCCTGGGTTTCGGTCCCCGGCGTGCAGTCCGATACAGTAAAAGTTCTGACTTACTCGAGGAGCACTTGAGCCCAGAAGGACGAAGGTACTCTTCTACGGTGTCAATCGCCTCTTGCAGGGTGCTCTCAATCTGCCCCTCGCCTCCACCTGTGCACCAGATGGTAATGTCATCTGCATAGATACTGTGCTTCAATCGTTCAATGCTCGATTATTTTTTTAACAGTCCAATCATGGCAATGTTGAATAGTATGGGTGAAATCACTGCCCCTTGCGGCGTGCCCCTTGCTTATAGTTCGATTGCTGCGGTCTCGATATCTGCAATCTTGATCACGGCTTTCCGATCTGTAAGAAAGGACCATACGTAGTCATAAAAGGCTTTCCCCAGACCAAGCTTCGAAATTGCTTCGAGTATGAATGAGTGGTGGATGTTGTCAAACGCTTTTTCTAGATTTAGGCACAGAGTGGCTCTCACGTCTCTCGTTTCGTTGTCGATGACCTGGTGTTTGATAAGCTTCAATGCATCTTGTGTGGATAGCCCTGCCCTGAATCCAACCATATTGTGTGTATATATGTCGTTATCTTTCAAGTACTTGTTTATCCTGTGCAGTATGGCATGTTCTTCAACCTTGCCAATACATGATGTCAAGGATATTGGCCTCATGTTGTCCAAGTTAGGAGGCTTGCCTGGCTTAGGAATAAGCATCGTCCTGGCCAGCTTCCACTGCTCTGGCACCCGGCCTTCTTTCCATGCTGCATTGATCATGTCCTTCAGGGTTTCAATTGAATCATCATCAAGGTTACAAAGGGCCTTGTTTGATATACCGTCCGGGCCAGAGCCGACCTGCCGTTGAGATCATGCAAGGCTCTTCTGATCTCCTCGATGTTAAAGTCGCCCTCAAGACCTGGATTGGGCCTGCCCTGGTACTGTCTACTTGGTGGTGCCAATCCTCTTTTGATTGGGAGGTACTTATGCACGAGCCACTGCACAACTTTCTGTTCTGTAGTGCGCCCTATCTCTTTGTGCGAAATTCGAGCGATAACATGCTTTTGATTTGTTCTGGTGGTGTTTTCGTTGAGGAGATGCTTTAACATATTTCATGTCTTGCCATTGCGCATCTCACCATCGACGGAGTTGCAGATTTCGTCCCATTGCTGCCTGGGTAGTGCGCGACAATGTTCCTCGACTGATCTGTTTACCTCAGCTATCTTCTTCCTCTGTCTTCGGTTCAGGCGCTGACCCTTCCAACGGCTCAGTAGTGCTTGCTTTGCCTCAAGAAGATGAGCGAGCCGGCTATCCATTCTTTCAACCGGAAACTCTGTGGTAATGGTGGAGGAGACGGATTTGATGTCATCTTTAATCTGTTTGACCCACTGCTCTAAGCCTTGTCTGTGGCCATCTTGTTCTCTTTTCATCCTTATCTTCCTGAACTTATCCCAGTCTTTGAAGTGGAATTCTCTCTGCTTTTTACGCTCCATGGAGAAGGTAGTGGCAAGAATGCAGTGGTCACTCCCTAGGTCTACAGCAAGGTTCATCCACTGGGCCTTCTTGATGTTCCTTACAAATGTAAGGTCAAGAGTGGAATCCCTGCAGAAAGATGTACCAAGCCTTGTTGGTAGGCTGGGGTCTGTGATTAGGGTGAGATCAAGTTCACTGGCACTTTGCCAAAGTCGATTTCCTTTCCCAGTGTTGTACTTGTAACTCCATGTATGATGAGGGGCGTTGAAATCACCTGCTATGACGAGTGGACATTTCCCGGCAATATTAACAGCTTTCTTTAGAACCGTCTTGAACCCTCGCTTTTGTTCCTTTGGACTGCTGTATATATTAGGAATGAAAATGCTCTGACGGTTGCTGGTACCTGGCACAATCTCTACCATGACATGTTCCGACCGGCCTGCTTCTATCTTGAGGTCGTGGGTTACGTGCGTTAGTTTGTTGCATACGAAGGTGCAGACTCCCCTCCCTTCAGTATCCCCTATTACAGGCCGGAATTCCGCAACGTTGCTTGCGGTGAAAGGGTTTCTTGTAATATTATAATGTGAGGCTTTTCTTGCTGCTCCTGATATATTGCTGTAGGACTGCCTTCTTTTTAAGGTAACCTCTACAGTTACATTGCCAGATACCAAATGCTTCACGTAGCGCTGCCATCATGGTTATTACATGGGCGGCCAGAGCCTGATGCTGCACCTCTCGACAGGTTTGGTACCACTAGTGTTGGTGGCCGAAGGGGTGAGTTTGGTGCATGAGGAGGCCTTGCTGTATTGTGCAGATATGCTTCGATTTTTGTAATGTGCAAAGTCATATGCTCTTCCAGTGCCGCCACGCTTGACTGTAGCCTACCCATCTGCTCGCTAAGATTGGCTACTACTTTGCTGAGCGTGTCAAAGACCTCTTTAATATCTGACATGCTCGTTTGGTTGGCTTCCACGTGTTCGGCCATGACTGCCCTTTTTTTTGTGGTTCTCGAGTCCCCCACGTTTTCAGCAACAGGGACATAGACTGGCATTGGCTGTGAAGACTGCGCGCTGGTTAGCTTAGTGAGAAGAACTTTATTTCCTTTAACTCAGCTGAAAGCCTCTCATTCGATTTTGTAAGTCTCGCGTTTTCTTGCTCTAGCTGTGCAATTCTATCATGCTCTCGCAGCTTGCTTGTCATCTCATCTGCCGCGCCGTTGCGCACTCGCTCCGCCCAGCTGCCTTTCGATGCAACTGCAGGCGTCCTCCCCGAGTGTGAAGCCGTGATCTCGAACGGAACGCCAGGCAGCTGGCCATTCGGGTGCCGCCCAGGCTGATCCCAACCCTGATGGTGACCTTGAGAACCCGAGCGCCCCCGTGATTGGGAGCGGGCCTTGGGTCTAGAACCTCTTCTGGAACGCGACCTCCCCCTGGAGTGGGGCCGCCTTTCCTGTTCTTGAGTAGTCTGGATGCTCTGGGTCCCGTAGGCTGGAATAAGCTGCTTGTCGTTGATGTCTGGACTCGATGTGATTGATGCGTCCCGGGCTTCTGCGGCTGCTCACGATCTTTGCCAACGTCTGCGTCTGACGACGTATGGCACTGAGAACCTGTTCTTGCACTCTTTGTCTGCTGTGGAATGGTGACCGTCACCCAGCCTGCATCTTGGATTGCACTGGTGCAGGCTATCTGGGTTCTTGATCTCGCAGCCTCTGCAGATGGTTTCAGCTGGGTTCGGACAGACGTCATACCGACGTCCCAGCTTTCCACAGACGTAAGAAATATCGATGTTCTTGCGGTAAAGGGAGCACTGCAAAAGTGAAGGTCCATATCTCACGAATCTGGGCACCTTGTGTCCTTCGAACGCTATGATGATTGTCCCGGTGTCCTTGATTCTCTTGACCTGCAGCGCAAGCGAGTTGTTCGCGTTCACAATCTTTCAGGTCAAAATGTCCTGAGTATCGCTTACGGGGATCCCGCGAATCACTCCTTTACAAGTATCGTGGGGTGCCGTGGCGTACGCGCTAACCTCGAAAACTTTGCCTCCAATGTAAATTTGCTTGACCGTGAGGCATCTTGAAGCTCTCTCTTGGTCCGGAGTGCTCGCCACCATAATGTTCTGCTGCGAGTTGGAACAGATGATGTCCTGCATGGCCTCCTCCTTTTTGATGCCAGCCGCCAGTACTATCGCGTCTGCCACGGCTCCAGTGCCAATTCTCGAGATATTTAATTATCCACGTGGTCGTAGCACAATTTTGCTGAAGTTCTTGGGTAGTGGCGGCATGCGTCCAGCTCGCACGATTGTATGCTTGGTATCATACCTACTACGACTGGTTCGAGCGTCTCCCACAACGCCAGCCTTGGTCGAACCCTTGCCAGCAGGAACGCTAACCGTGGCTTACTTATTCCTTGAGCGTCTCGTTTCGGCTTCCTTCCAACCCATGTCTTCCGTGAAATCTTCTGGAGAGATGTCCTCTCCATCTGCTTGGTATTCCATTCTCAGTTGCAGGTTTTGGAACGTGCAGAGCGTTGAGTCACGTTGGCGCTGTGTCAGCGCCTTGGTGACAATCGCCTCCTTGGTTGTTAGGCTTAAATCCCCCGGTGGCGTTGCCGTGTAAAAATGCCCCCAAAACGGTCTAAAAGTTCACTCACCAGCACAAAGGTGGTATCTGCTGATTTCTTGAGAACTTAGGCGCACGATGGGGGTGAAAACTCGGCGACAGTTTTGTGAATACCACAGGAAAGCATTCTTGAAAGCAGGAGCCGATCTTCGCGCATCCGCACTGGTCGGCACCTAGAGCGTCTCCACCTACCACAGAACTGACGGCGAAAAATATAACCTGATCAGATGGCCAACGAAAAAAAATTGGGTAGATCCCATGTACCTGGGAATCGACGTTATGCGAAGCTTGTGCAGAAAGTGCGACCATATTGCAATTTTATTATTGAGCGACATGTCATGAAATAACCCTAGATATACGTACATATGTTGCACGCACAGATATATGTTGAAGAGTTGCAGATGTTTGTATAATTGTATAACCAGTTGTTTGCACTAGCGCAACGATGCCAACTGAAACATGCGTATTAGAATACCAGAAGCTGATATAAAGTGCTGATTTTCGCAAAATTGCTGGCCCTCGACACTCCTACATCAATTAACTTCAGCGCATGACAACTAAACGTAATTGACGGTAACCCGACGCGACAGCTGTATCAATAGAGTACATATGTGAAATTTATAAAATTGGGTAGGCAGCACAGCAACCACTATTGACGTTTCACAAAGCTTACTATCTATTTGAAAAGTAGTCACGAGACATGGCGTAGCTCTGTGGTAAAATGCTTCATTGCCACTCAGAATGCTTGGGTTAGATTTCAGCTGGAACCCTGGCACTTATTCTTTGCATTCGTCAGATCGGCGCTAGTGATGTTGGATATTCCTTAACGCTGGCGCGTTAAAAGTGCCTATGTGTGTTCACGTCATCCCTGCGTAGATACCAAGTGTCCATCACCTGGGGCACATACCCGCATACCAGCAGCACATACCCACCCGTCGCTATGTACCAATGTAGGGCGCGAAGTTTTTGACGACGTACACGACGGGATTGTGACATTATTCATGTCTTCACCAGCACGTCATATTCGTCTAACCATCCTACCCTCCCATGCTAATTTTGGTTCACCCATTGTTAAAAAGGTGACCTCGAGAGCACCCAATCGTAAGCGGCTAGATAGATAGATAGATAGATAGATAGATAGATAGATAGATAGATAGATAAATAGATAAATAGATAGATAGATAGATAGATAGATAGATAGATAGATAGATAGATAGATAGATAGATAGATAGATAGGTACTCTCAATGTCAGCGAAGTTCACTCAGAAATGTTTCGCATTTAAAAAGTTCCTTCAATCGGAGTCGAGCCCAACACCTCTCGGTCCGCGACAACAGTGACCTGCAACTTTCTTCGCGGCTCCACAGACACACGTTAGAAAGGCTTCATGAACGCGCCTTTTGTATCTCATGCTAGCAAAAAAAAAAATAGGCGGCACGTTCATGTCCTGTCATGCAACCTTGCTAGGCATTCGTCACAACGGCCTGTGCCATTCGGGTTCTTACCAGTAGAAGTGAGAATTCGCCAAGGCACACGGCGTGTTACGAAGAGCAGCCCAAGGGTTGGCGTTAATGGTGGCCCCATACACACAAAAAAATAGCACCGCAGCACGCACTTTCCTCGCGTGGGTGTAACAACACGTTCACCCTTCACGCTCACTTTAAGAAAACCCATTAGAGTTCAGTGCACATTACACAGTAAACTTTTATCTACGAAAACAGAAAATGCATAACAGAATACTTCGATCTCGTTCATAAAAACGCCAAATGGTGCAAGAAAATGACTCTATCGGGGCATATTGACATAGTTGTATTGTTTTCTGTTCTATCAGTCGTTAAAATTTGGGAAAACTGGGAGCCCGTCAAATGCACGTGATGAGAACTACTTTCTTCTAATGTTCTTTGAAGTTAAGACTACACATGTTCAAAAGGAAAACGAATCGCTCATGCATCAGGAAGAACAATATAATCCCTGCAAAATGGGATAAGTGTGAAGTGCGCTTAGGTTGCTCATCGGAGTAATCGAGTGTTGGTGCACATTGCATGGTAGAAAAGGCGTTGCGGGAGCATGTATATTTCTATTGTTGTGCGCTGCCTCAGAGATTGAACAAGCCATACGATGTTTCTTTAGGATGTCACATTTTCGGTAATTTGAGGTTGTCGATGTTGGTACAGATGTAGCCATGAATGTAGGAGAGCCGTTCTGTGTTCTCGCTGTCAATTCTGGCCCGACCATGGAAACTTGAGAGGTATAGGGGATTGACAATTGTACAATTAAACGCCTTCTTCGAAAAATGAAAACATCCTATGGAGGAAACTTGCAGTATATAGCTTCTTTTGATCCAGGAAAAAAGTTATCTTTCTTAAATGGCTAACACAACAGCATAGTTTCTATGCTAATAAACGATGACCGTTAGTCACTGATCTGTAACCAGATGACCATGCAGCCAGAAGAAAAAAAAAAACAGTCGCGCTAGAGCCCACCCTCTTCGGCAGCTGTACTAAAGGCATGAGTTTGGGTAACCTCTATCATCAAGCGGCAAATGAGTATAAAATTTCACTCCTTGAGAAATTGTGGCACCAACCCCTGTATACCCGGATAATAAAAATGGTGCCCGAAGACGCTTTCAGCGTCTGCTTCCGCACAAAAAGTTTTGGCAAACCTTCTACGCGTGGACTATCTTCGTGTAGTCCACAATAGCAAGATACTGACTATGCCTTGCTGTATCCAGAGAAGTATCTCAGGAGGTTGCCTCTGTCCGCTGTGCTTGCCCTCAATGCCTCAAAATAGTGTTGCGAAAACTGTGACGTGATCTATTCCATAAAGCACTGGTCTTTCAATACGTTACATTGTGAAAAAAACTGTCGCTATTCGTTTGGCAAAGGCCTAACGTAATCTTTTTTTTTCGCAGCGGACCTCCATGGCCGGTTTTGTGACGAAAAGCTAGTGCGTTTTGCAATGTACAGTATAATAACTTCTGATAAAATACATGTAGCGCTATGAAAATTTGGACGTGTTGTTTTCAATTTAGGTTAAATATTTACGGGTAATCTCAACAACATCTATACTGCAGTGCTTGCATGGACCTTCATGGGTGAACAGTTGTCTCTAATTTTTTTTTTCGGGTGCGAGCTTAGTACTGCAACTCTCAATACTTTTGAGGAAAAGATAAAAGACAAAAGACACACCGTACTACACACACTGCACCTTCACGAGAGTGATACCTAATGAATAAGTCGATCATCTCAGTTGACGTTTGACGTCGGCGCTTAGCGAAGTCTTGCGACTCTAATGCACCAGGCTCACTTTGTCAAACTACTTCACGGTGATTGACTTTTCCTTGACAATATTTATATACTACGTCTAAGGGCGTGAAGTCAGGGAACTAATCACTTATTACAGAGATGAAGAAGCCTTGGTCCCTTGCAATGGATAGCGTTACGTAATTTATCATTTTTTTCAGTAAATTTTTGGTTTTGAGCGCAAGTTTATTACAAATACATGATAATTTCTGAACGACCCTTTCTTATATTCAACCTTACTTTTTTCTCTTCTTTGCGAAGAGTAAAAGCGGGTGAGGTTGCTATAGTATGTTAACTATTAACGATGCGGTGTAAGTTCTGACTGTTCTATTGGCAGTATTGCCTCGTGTTCTGTTCTTTCAAAACGTCTGCATGAGGTCATCAAAGTAATGTTTCTGACTTTTTAAATTATTAGCACTTAGCGAAGACACGAAGTGAGAACAATCCTGTTCATTACACAATTAACTAAGATTTAGGAGTAACCTTTCTACTTTTTAGAGTAAGCAGGTATGTTGGTATGGACAATTTGGAGGCGATCGTGTTTCTTCACAGTTTTACTTGGCAGACTACAAGCATGTCCGTATTGTGAGATATTTCGCAGCATACTCGATAGCCGTTCCTATCACTACAAACGTGAAAGAGCAAGTTCAGGTGCATAAAACCTACCTGTTGTTTGCAGCGAGTTAAAGACATAGGCGACTATGATAACAGTTATTTTACTAGTGCAAAAGTGAATGCGGCCCGCGTCAGTAAGAAATTTACGCTGATTCTCATCGTCTTTAATGCGCATGCTGTCAACCGCAAAGATTGCAGACAAATACCTCGGAAAACGGACGAACTAAAAATTACTCCAAATAACACTGTGCGCAACCACGACTGCCCACAACATTTCAGTGCAAATATTCAAGCTGCTTGCAGAAAATAGGAAGTTTATTATTCAATTTTAGCTAATCATATGGCAGAGAGGGATAAGAATTATCTTACTTTGTAGCTCTCAGGCCAGGTGAAATATGTTCAAAGGCGGCCTTCGCGTAGGTTCCCGTGTATCATTTCAAGAAAACCACAAAGCCAGATTTTGAATATACTTTATTGTTACTTACTCTACTCTACGCTGTACTTCCTGACTAAAAAGACATTTGTCTAAAGAACCTCAGGTGATCGAAACTTTTGGAGACCTCCACTACAACGTTTCTCATATTCATATGGTGGTTTCGGGACGTTAAACCCCGCATATCAATCAAGGCAGACATTTGTCACTTGAACTGATTGACTTTTTTCTAATAAAGGCAATAATAACCCTATCGGAAGAACTATCATGGTGAAAAATAGAAACCACGGTGGGCTTAGTGGAAATAAAATTGAGTATAGTGGAAATTACGGTGGATGTGCCTAGACATACTGGGTGGAATGGTGTACAGAAGATCGGTAAAGTGGACAAAATGGTGGGAATCAGAGGCTAGATAGTGGGTGATCGCGGAAGGCTCTGCCCACCATTGCGATAATGCCGGGAAGAACTTAGCAGATGATGCATGGTGAATAATATGGCGAAACACATGGTGTACCAAGCTTAGAAACTTTGCCCACTAATGCGATAATGCTGGAAAGCAGTAAGCAGATGGTGGGTGGGCTTATAACGGCGGGTAATGTATATAATGTACCAAGCTAGGAGCTGAACACTACATGTTCGACCGCCATAATTTTCACCAAAGATAAGGCCTACTGCCCAAGCCCATACAAGTGTTAACCGCGCTTCTGGGCTCTAGAATACATAATTTCGACGAGTAATAATCACAATACAGCATAGGCGTGGTATCGATTAACCTAAATGAAGCATTTTTTTTCATTGTGTACAGCGTTCTTCCACGTATGAAGCGACAAACATCGATGCAACACGTTTCAAGCCCTTCCAGCAAACGTACGTCTCCCCTCACCGACAGGCGTCGGTCGCACTCACCGGCGATTCTCTGGCTCTTATAGGAGAACACGCTGCAAACTTGGCACTTCGTATGCTTACTGAACCATTAGGATAGCCCAATGTTTGCGGTGTACTGCATTCGTTTCGGCCAAGCCATTGTGTAGCTGCCGCTAATGATAGAGCTACAGCAGTGCGCTGACACGACCGCACTTTATGTTGCGCGAAAAACATCACAACCAATTATGTGAGCGTATCTACTGAATGAGCCTAGAGGCGTCTAAAGCCTGAGCAGATGTCGCCCTTTGTAACGAGCGAGAAACGGATATAAACTTGAAAGTAACCGCCGGTAAACTGTACCTGCTCCCCAGTCCACATGTTTCTTTTTCGTTCGGTTGTTAATTCTTACAAAAACATAACACGGGTGCCACTTTCACAGTGACAATCGTTACAGGCAGCAGTTGGTTGTGCTCAATAAATGTGCAAGTTTTAGTAGCAGATAAAAATCCCGTCTATGTCGAGTATCCGCCAAAAAACTGAAGTTTAACTGAAGTTTAACATGCAGTTCTTATGTTAAGCAGCTAACTATGGCATAGCGGTTCGTGTGTTCAGTTGAAAGTCCGCAGCATGCATGCTCAGATCTCCATGGTGGCGTGTTGTTTTTCTTTACGGGTGCTTTTTACGCCGTTCTTGTACACAAAATTTCTAATTTTTTTTGGTAGCTCATCAAGGTGGTTCTGACGCGTTTTCACGCTCCAGCGTTCCCGGCACTCCAACATCCACCATATGCCACCATACACCATGTGCCATGGTGGACGTTTTTTAGCAATAATTCACATTATACCACTATAATTGTGGGTGGTGCCTTCCGCCATGCAACCATTCGTTGTTTTCTAATAAGGAGACCTTAAACAGTTACCTCACACACAGTTGTCTTCTGCAATTCCGCATCAAGTGCCTTTTGACATAGAAGAACCGAGCATTGAGGGAGTTTCTATCGCAGTGGGGATGATAATTTGCGCAAAAGAACCCGAACAAAAAGAAACAGAGCATGGACAGGCGCCGACTACAAAGTGGGGTACGTTTTGAGAAAAACATCCCTAAATAAGCATGGACACGTAGTTATGATAAATATTTGGCGGTTAGATACAAAATCTCGAATCCACGGTCACTTCCGCAATCACTCCTGTGCTTTCTTCTAGTTGTGGTTCTGTTCTTACAGTATTCCACTAAGAATAAACAGAAAACAATTGGGTGCGAGAATTTATTGCACATTTATTAGCGGCTCTGAGCTTTATCTGTTTTCTTTGAGGGTATACTAGCCCGTACATGACACCTTCAGTATCTGTTCATAAGTACCACAGAGTTACCGTCAATCTTATTAGCCTAGGCTAAGGATGTCGACGGTAACTTGGGTTGGCATAGCACACACGCAATTGACGCAGTATCACTGCTCCACACGCCTGATTAGTCCACGCTCGGCACACGGGAAGCAGGAACTGCCACCTAAGTTCCGAGCACCACACTCTCAGTTAGAAAAGAACAGAAGCTGTCATTACAGTTGAAACCCCCCACACTCAGTACTTACAAGAGCATGAAACTACACAGCATAAAAATATGAAGTATGCGCAAAGCCAAAAAGGTTTCCAGACGGCTGTGTCACTTATAAACGACTCATAGAACCTGCATTGCTCGCAACCTTGTTTTTTTTCTCGACGAAAGACTTGACCTTTATCAGCACCAGTAACGAGCGCGGACCCTTTGTTGTGTGTTAAAATTTAGTAGCTAGTAATTTTTAGCACGTGTACACTTGCGGAAACCGTACTTCACTGGTACCGTGGTGTCTGGTCTAATACTTCCGAAAGGCAAGCACTGGCCAGGGGGTAGTGACACCAGTAGGCTTATGTCACTACCCGATTCCTTTGGTTGAAACAATAGAGGCAGCTGCTTGTTTTTTTCCTCTGACACCGGAGGCGGTGGTCGCACACTGTTGCTCATAATTCATTTTACTATCATGTCAATTTCCTGAACACTTTGCAATGACTCTCATACAAAACAATAACTGGAAACAATGTGCTGACACGTGGCTTACAATTTCATAAATCGTATGATGTCTCATTGATCACTTAGGCAGTGGTATTCTTAGAACACACGATCTCTTGTTAGTTTAATTTCTCGATGACTGAAAAGCATTCCTTGGTGAGCCATTTCCAAAACACAGCATCGAAGGCTCTTTGGTACGAATAGCTGCTACACTTATCTTTCCGGCCATAGCCTTTTAAAAGAGACAAAGAATTGCCTCTTTCAAAAAGAAAAGAATAGCAGCAAACGTAATCTTTATCGTTTATTCAACTGCTTCAAACCAATTCTGTCGGCACTGTCATCTCCTTGTCTTTTCAGCAAACCAACTGAACTGATATTCAGGGGACCTATTGCTGGTACCAATGGCAGAGGAACACTTCTCTGCCTGACTGTCGCAGCACTTATGCTATGTGCTTTTGATCCTCTTTGGCTCTCTGCTCGATGGGATCTCTTTTCAGGACTCTTGGCATCTTCCGGTGTACGCGATGCTTGCACTAGACCATACTGATATACATGTCGCTTCAAATCAATATTTGGATCATAGATATTAAGGACTCTTGTCATATTCACCAAAATGACATCGTACAGGATTTCAGTCATGCCGATCACGCCAACATTGCCCGTGAAGAATGGGGAGGTGATTCGAATGCCTGCTTACAGAAGTTTCAATATGGTTCCATTCGTAAGACAGCGTAAACTTATTGCGCTCACTTACCGTCTGGAGTAAGACATTCAAACAATAATTGAATAACATCCCATGTGTCTTAAGAAGGTAGCGGGTTGGCCTTTGAGGACGCATTCGACCGTAAGCATAGAGTTGTCCCCTCGTTTAGGTACTAGCTCTGTTTTGCGTACTGAACAGCTCGTACATTGCCGCACAGTCTCTGTCTTCTGATTTCTTGCTTCGGAGTATGCATTTCCTTCTTCATAAATGAGGTCCTTGTAACACTGCTTGCTTGCTTCGTTTGAACAGTTATTTTCTCTTATGCCAAGTACACGTCCACTTTTCACCGGAGGATGGTGTTGCCTTCAAACCGTTTGTACTTGTGCAGCAGTTTGTAGCTTTATGGGTACGTTTTGCAAAAACAAATCACCGCGGATTTTCTTTCTCCGCTTTTCCTTGCAAAATCTGAGCATGATTGCAGGGCTCTTTGGGTTGACTTTTATTTCTAGCTTTTCCGAGAGTGACTATACCCTGGGACTCTTTGTGAGGATCAGTATTTTCAGCCAGCTTATCGATTCCCTTGCAATGTATTTTTCTCAGACAAATTGCCAGTTTCTGATGCTATGTCAAGAGGAATTGCTTCGACGCAATAATTCCTCGCAGAGCACATGGCCATTTGTCTCTCTTTTTCCCATCAAACTACCAACCATTTTCACAGCTCTCAGATTCGGCCGACCAAAACTTGGTGCGATACCATACCTCAGTAAGCCGAACCATTGCTGCAAGGTCCTTTTCAGTGTTACATAATCCATAGCATACTCAGATGCCCTTCTAACAACGACACTGCGTGCTTCATCTGTCAAACAGAGGTTCAGTGAGAGGGCTCATTTGTTATCCACGTGCAAGCTATGTACATATGGCTTCATCGCTGTGTAAAACACTGAACAACTGTTACAGCCCATCCTGATGCAGACCACGTCTCTCCTCAGTGCCCGGTTGCTTGCCATCTAACATTTTCTACCCAAGCTTCTTTTTCAAGGTGTTGTGCACCACCACTCTCCTGTTAATGGTTTGTCACCACCGCTCAAGTTCCTTGCGCCTTATGTGCCAGCGGGACGTGGAGAAGCACCTCAAAGTTCGTGCCTAGAGTTCTGGACTGACAGGCCTTGAATACAAATAACCCGTACATCAGTGTCGCCACTGTGACTGTTTTTGCTCACCGAATGATTACGGCAAGTGCAACTTCACCTGTTGTGGCTGTGATTCGGCGCTGTCTTATTGAAGGTTCTGTCCACACTCTTTGTGTTTGACGAGGCTGCACGTGTCCGTTGTGATTGGCATTTCGTTTCCGACGTCGACAACAACAACTGTCGGCCCATCGGACAATGTTACCGGTTTGTCCTCACTCAGGTGACCTCTCTTTACTGTCTTGTGCAGTGTTACCCTCGTGGGATTACCGTCCGCGGCATTTGGTGTAAACGGGAGTGCATACTGAGAAACAGCGGACAGTTTGAACCCAATTGCATTGAACCAGTTTATGTTCCCGGCAGCTTTATTTCCTCACAGGATTTCTGACCTGCTTTGACTCCTTCCCACGATTTCAAGATGAAACAGCCCACAAATCTTTGGAAATCCGAGGGTAGCACAGAAGTGTAGGTGCCCGAAGTACACAGTTTGTGAGAATAATCACATTGCCATTGTGTAACACTGCACCATGCATTGCTGTCAATATCACATTGAGATTTTATCAATCTGTGGTGTCACCCTTATCAATACTGGAGGTACGAGCATCTATTTAAATGACAATGCAGCACTTTCACACCAAGTCTCACCGGTAGCTCATAAGCAAGTTCAACCTCATCTAGGTGGTACATGACTGCCATAAAAACGGTAATTGAGCTTGGTATATTACCGTCGTGCTAGTCCACACGGCTTACGAAAGCTTATTGCGATAACGTATAACAGTAACGGAATGTGTTGTTAGTTTCACAAAACAGTTCACGGAGCGTTACACCTAACGCAGCAAAAAGATTAACAGAAAACATTTTCGTTCTGAAGCCTCCATTAGTATACTTGTGCTGGCGTCCTATTTGAAACTTTTCGTGATACTTATAGGCTTGACAGTCTTGTAACCAATCTCCCACCCCCCTTTATAAGTATGCCATACAGCCCCTTCATGGTAAGATGTCGTTGCTACTGAATGCATACCCATTGCACATTGTTCCCGGTATACTGTGGTAACCACTGCTAAGTGTTTTCTTTTGAAGATTAGTAAAATAGAAATAAATTCAATTCTACCTAGACACGTGCTCACTTAATCATCAAAACGTCAATTAGGCGTACGTAGGTGCCCTGAAATATATCTCACTACAATATTTTCAACAACTTACTAAAGTTGTGCTTCGTTTTTTTTTACTAATAAACAAAGCTCGCGAACGGCCAAAAATGACACGTGACTAAGCCACAGCATGAACCAGAAATTAGTGCCCTCAAACAGAATCAATGTGCGATAGCCTGTAAAAACAGTAATCCTATTGTTTGCAGATGGTAGTATTGTAGCATGTTTTTTGTATATTTCACGTGCTTTTCTTGGCAGCTAGAAAAACTATTATTTTTTTGCATTTGATGAATACTTGTCGAGCTGGAAACACGACGAGACTAACTATCTTGACCTCATTAAAAAAAGCGGAGACTAGTCTGTGCTAGCACATGTGCAATATATGTGCTTTGCGTAAAATATATATTTTTAGTTCTCAAGCTTCGCAGTTGTGCTTGCTGTAGTACAAAGATTGTGTTTTGCTATCTTGTTAGTGCTCCAAAATTATTCGCGTTTTACTGCCAGCATCGTATATTCAAAAACAAAAAATGAAATGTTTCTTTTTTTTCGCATGTTTCACATGTTTCTTTTTTTGTTTCACTCACACTGTCCCGAACATATCTTAAACTAAGCGGGAATTTCAAGAAAGTGCACTTTCGTACAAAACGTTTGGGGGAAATAATTAAAATCGATCTTTCCCTCAGAAAGTTCGAAGACTGAGGAAACATTCAGTTTGTCACGTATTGCAGCTGCTTCTTTGCACTGACGTGGTCCAGAGAAAAACATTCCTTATGCAAAGCTCGATAGAGGTCTTCGTTGCCAAGAAGAGAAGTGCGTCTAATATAGTTTTTGTTGTGTTTTACGGAATAGTATAATGTTTATTGTTGGCCTTCATACGCACCCTGCATTTAATTTTGTTGCCACTTCAGGGCAAATGGAGGCGAGATGCGAGACTATGTTGGAGGCTTCTGATCTCTCGTAGTTATTTGCGCCTTGATTTGAGGATTGAAAGTACTGAATTCACGTTACAAGGTGAGCCTGTTTGGTGGGCCCAGTGGCAAGAGTAGACACGGTAGAGCAATTGATGGAGCGTTTCGCACAATGTGACCTCTACCAAAAGAAGTAATGTATAATGTCTGCATTTTTTTTGTAGGCTGGTTCTAGTGAAGGGCCTATATTCCAGTATACCAAGAATAAGGTATCGTACGGCCATGATGTTCGAGCTTGTCTCTCTCCTCTAAATAGAGAGAGAGATAGAGAAACGAGAAAAAAGAAAGGCAGGGAGGTTAGCCAGATGCTTATATCTGGTATGCTACCCTACACTGGGGTTGGGGAATTGGGGGGTTGAAAGAGATAGAAAAGGAGTTAAAAATAAATAAAAGCAAGGCACAGACACACAGGCGCACACAAAATTAGTCAGCTCAGAGGCATTGCGACAGGCCAGTAGTTATCTAGAAGCCCAGCAGCGCTTGCGCGGACTTCTTCTGTGATGATAACTCATGACAATGGCTCTGACAGTGGCTGGTCATCTAATTTGCTTATTGTAATAGATAGTTCTTGTCTATTTAGGTTATATTCTGGGTATTCACACAGGACCTGTCGAATTGTTTCTTCATATTCCTACACGAAAAGCGTACGAACAAGTAAACGCGACTCCCAACTATATATAGCCTGCACAGAGCAGTAGCGTCACCTCGTAGAAGTTTCGTCGGAAGCCGTAAGCTTAACGTAGGATCAAGGGATCGTAGTCTTGCATTCGTAAAAAGAGGCTCATTCCAAATTGCCATAGAGCACTGGCGAGCAAGCATGCAGAGCTTCCTAGCAGCATATGTCCTAAAAAGAGGTACTGACTAGTCGTTGTCTTCTGTATAGGCTTATCGCGCCGCTTCTTCAGCCCGTTCATTACCAATAATTTCACAGTGACTTGGCAATCACTGGAATATAACGTGATGCCCTTTTTCTGTAGCCTAGTGTAGCATTTATGCCGTCTGAAATACCAACTGCTTTTGCGGACCACGGCGTATATTTGAGAAAAGCGACTGCAGTGCCACCTTGCCGTCGCAGAAGATCGTCCACCGTTGCGTGCTTGGGTCGTTAATGAAACACAGCACTGCGCGAAGCGCTGCAAGCTCTGCTACCATTGATATGGTTGGATGAGCTGTCCTGAATTTGATGGTTATGGCTTGCGTTTGAATAACGACCGCCGCTGTTCAGCTGTTTGGCAGGACGGAGCCGTCGGTGTAGACAAGGTGCGGTCTTTGTATTTATCCTACAGCAGAAGTAAGCTGAGCTGCTTTAGGGCTGCCACTGATAAATCTCGTTTTGCCTGGAACCCTGGTATTGTCAAGTTGATGACTGGCTGTTTGAGGCGCCATGGAGGAACTGAAGGTTGCGCCACTAGTACATATTCTACATTTGCCGCTATACCTCGAGAGAACCCTTTATTATTTATTCAGTGCCTTGAATATTCACAAGCGATCTAATACGATAATTGGTGCATGGCCTTCTCGTTTCCAAAAACTGGGTCCTCTAAAACTTCAACACCGGCTAAAATCGCTTCCAAGAAAAGTGAAAACAATGATGAATGATTGGGGGCCCGTCTATATAACCATCGTTAAACAGCTCAAGTTGAAACAGCTCACTTTATAAAAATAATTAGTGTTCCATGGAAGAATGATGAAAGGTCAGCGCTGTGGTTAACCGCAGAATAAAGATTCTACTTTTGACTGTTTCAAACATTTTTCTACTGCAAGACTAAAGAATAGACAGACGAAAAGCCAGGGCACAGCAAGATGTTGGACAACACTCAAGAAATTTAAGAACTGCTCTCGTAATAGTATCGTACACGTAAACTGAGCTTAAGTAAGTAACAATTCTCACTGTAAGCCTAAAATTTAAGGAAGAAGTTTTCGGGACAGTTATCTTAACATGAGTTCGAAAGTGAACCCAGTCAATCTTCCTTCAGGCCCTTGAAAACCACTTTCGCTCGTACGAAGCCCACGTGTCTCTATGAAGTGAGCGTTGATTTCTCTAGAGGAACACCTCCCTCACCCTTACTTCTGTATTGCCGGCTATCTACGTCTCCTGGAGCCCCTGCCGAAGTGAGATACATTGCGCTATGCCAACACTGGCTTTATCGACAAGAGTAGCATAGCGCAGACGGAGGGAGCTCCCTCCGATGTCTCTTTATAAAAATATTTCAAATATTCTCATTTTACACCATCGACCGCTTCCTGCCATCGTTCGTCGTTCTCAAAAAGACGTCCGCGAAGAACTTTGCTGGCTCTTGAAAAATCTTGTTAAAGACGGACAGCCCGTCGAAACAGCCGAAAAGAAATAAAGATAAAAATCTGTGGTGTTGAAACTAGCGTTCTGAGATAAGGCAAAGGCTTCGGTTTCTGCCCCGGCATGGCACAAGGTATCTAGGCATATTTACCTAGGTTTCTGTCTCCGTTTTGTGTTTTTACATATAATTTATTCCGGCTTAGGTATTAATTTACGATTGGTATTTCTTCATATGAAATCCTGCAAGTATTACGGATGAAAGCTCGTTTTGGCATGCCAGTCTTGAAAAAAACAATATTCCTTTTTATTCCTGTTGTTTTCCTTACAGGTGTTAGCACAATTCAATCTCATAACATTACGAGTAGGTTGATGTGCGTGCGCGTGTATTGAATATGTCTGGAATTGTCATACATTAGGAAGCAATGGCAATTGTGGCTTCATTCCGCTGGACATAGGCTTACACCTACGGATTTACGCCCTTGTTCGTTAAATAGGAACATGTTACGTTGCCTGATCATTTCAAATAATGCTAAAATGTGGTCGTGCTACGAGATTTACTTGTTCCAGAATCCAGAGTGACATCTGAAAGATTCAGCAGCCAAGGCAGTCTTAATAATGGGATATTACTTGTGGGACGAATAACTCTCACAGAGAGCAAAAAGAGATGATGAACACTACGTTTTATAAAAGCAGTAGCATCAACCAATCTACAAAGCTTCATACCTAGTATCTACTCTTGGAGTACACTAGTAGGGGATCACTAAAAGCTCACAAGCGTTCGTAAACACAATACTGCCCTAATATATAAAGCCTACCTCAGCGAAGTTTATTATTTTGTTCATCATTAAGTTGCAGATCGTCATTTTAATCAGTTGAATAATAAACAATAAAGCTATTGGTTCAACTTTACTCTTGGGCTATCTTTTCAGCAAACAAAACATTATGGAGTTTTAAATTGATGCTTCGTAACAACTACATGATAGTAAATACCAAAGAGATTGAAGCGTCAAGTGAAAATTCACGAAAAACAGTGTTGTACCACGTTCTAACATAAAGAGAGCTGCTTACCGCTCACTGAACATTGTTCTGTCAAATCGGTTATATCCAGCGCATAACAAATGAACGAAGTCATCAAGGCCCTGCAGCAATTTAATATATTAAGTACATATAAGCTTTCTTGACTATAGTAATGCTAACTCAGCATGGGAGTATTGGCTAGGAATTGCGTCCGTCCGCGTATTGGCAAGCCCAGCGCATCGATTTCCTTATATTAAATGTGGTTTCCTTATCTTGGCTTTATATATATATATATATATATTTATATATATATATATATATATATATATATTGCCACTGAAGTGTTTTCCAATTTCCAAGAATTGGAAATCGAAAAACACTTTAGTGGCGATTGAAACCAAACGCGTAGTACTCGCACTAGCCTGCAAGTACTCAGTCTATTTTTTTACTTCTCCCCCTAATAATTAATTGATAGATTTAACTACCTATTTTCTAATTATGAGCTGAAAAGCCGAAATACGAACACTTATATGTAAAGCACTTTCAGAAACCAACGACAAAATTTTTCCCTGTACGATACATCTAGCGCTGTTGTTTTTTCCGCGTTGTAAAAAACGCCTATGGCAGCACTATAGTAGTGCGCTCGCGGTCCGTTACACGGCTTCTATTGACGTTTTGCGGGCTTTCTTTAAAACGTGCAAAAAATCAAAGCGCGAGACGTATTGTACAGGAGACTATTTAGTAGGTGGTTACTGAAAGTGCTGTATATCTAAGTGTTCATAATATGGGTTTCTAGAAAATATTTAAAAAGTTAGGTAATTCAGAAATAATATTTATTAGTATGGGGAGGAACATAAAAATAGCCTGAGTACCTAGAGGCTAGTGCGAATAGTATTCATTTGGTTCTATTTGCGTCCTAAGTGCCTTTTACTTTCAGATACTTGGCTCAAGTTATGTGGGAAACCCTGTATATAGAGTCATGGTGGCGCAAGTGGCCGTAGCGTTGCAAATAGTCAAGTAGATGCTCCGTGAGAACGGTAGCAACAGAAGCGTTTATTTCGACAGTTTCGGCCATAGTGTGGCCTTCGTCAGGAATGATGAAGGCCAGACTATCTCTGAAACTGTCGAAATAAGCGCTTACGTTGTTACCGTTGTGACGGAATATCTACCTGACTATATATATTAAGTGCCTAAGCCAAACGTTACATTATTAGTGGAGGCACATGTTCTCTCGTATCCGACACGGGTCTTCACAGCAGTCGCTATGCTGACCACCTACCATTGACTTTTGTGGAAAGAATCTCCCCAACGTAAACCCCAACGCAAATCCACAAATCGGTCAGGTGAAACACTTAGTTGCAGTACAGATTAGTTCAGAGAGAGAGACATCCCCAAAAGCATAAAAACCAAATGAAATGGTCCGAGCCTGTACATCTCCAAAGGCGTAGGTTCTAACACAGGTCGTTTAAATTCATATCGGCCCCATTGAGTATCAATGCACAATTTCGATATGTCGCTTGAAATTATACGCAGAAAGTCTTCTGAACACTGGTATAAACTATATGATTACCAAGATGCAGCATTTTTAAGTTCTGCAAGTTTATCGCTCATGAGTGAAAAAAATCACAAGATCAAAACGGCGTGCTCTTCCTAACGACGCCCCGAAGGCACTCCCTCATGGACTAATGATGCTTGTAATCGCCGCATCACAGGCGCAAAAAGGCGGCAGTGATCAAGACATATATGTCCTTCTGAGCAATTTGATACAGTGGAAAGCAATATCATTAAGTAAGCGGCACGTATAAAATAGCCTACTATGAAGCCCAAAGTTGAGGCTTTCAGCTCCTTGGAGTTGACATCGATTGCAGTTTGTAGACGGCGTTTGTGGAAACAAGAGCCCAATCTCTAAAAGTCCTGGTTCTTCAGCAAATAAACTGAAAGGCGTGAATCTACTAGATTTTTTAGTTATTTTGCTCTTTTAAAGCTTTGGAGGTGTATTCATGGACTGTTCTTGTTCATCTTGTTTACCGGGCTTTTCTACAAGTGCCGCACAATGAAGACTCAATGCATACTTGGATGTCGATAGTTTCCCGGCAGCGTTCTCTTGATCACACGTTCATTAGGGAACGGCTTTCTCAAGCTTTCAGCTGATACACGAAACAAAAAACTTTGTACAGTGAGCCACATTCCGGAGGAAAAATAAAATGAGACAACTTAACTTTATGCGACTGTGCTTAATATTGTTTTTAATTGAAGTCTTGGCTAGCAGTAGACACAACCACAAGCACTTTAGGCATAGAACATTTTTATTGATTCTACTGAGCACTTAACCGTGCTTCGTTTTTACTTTTCAAAACGTTTTGCCACAACCTGACGTTTTCTGACAGCCGGAAAGGCTGTACAGCTTCAAGTCAGTGATGAATCGAACGCTATATACTCTGACTGGAGACAGCAAACCCTTAAAAGACAGTTTTTTCTTCCATTATATTTCATCGCGTCAAACTTTTCTTGAAAATGAGTGTGGATATTTTTTGAAGCACCATTCACTGAGCAGTACGGAGAAGTATTGATTCCTTTTATACTGAAAGAACACCGTGGACCTCAGATTTTACGACTTGTACCAACTATCATCATTATATTTATTGATTGTGTATGAGAAAAAAAACCGCAAACGCGCATTTCAAAAAAAAGTTTTCATTCCACACAACTCTTTTTCTACAGTAACTGTCAATGAAAGCTGTCAGTCAATGCATTTACAATAATGCGAGCCCTCGTCATACTGCGCTGCTCATTGCCGAGGTGTTGCGTAAGGTACAAGCACACAAATAGTTACAAAATTGCGTTGCACGTTTGGTTACCGTGGCAACCTTTCTTGATAATATGTCACAGAATCAGCAAGAAAACCTGTCTCCTGGATTGTTTGCTCTATGTGCTCGGGCGAAACCGCTTTAGTCGGCAGGTTGCCACGAACGTTTGTTCAATAAAAGATACACAGCAAATTGTCAATTTTGGCAACACCCACTTACACAAAATGTGTTTTAACGACTGTATTATGTGACTGTTGACTACTCAACAGTTGTGAATTTTTGGCTATTCAATGCACAGCTATCCTTCAGCATGGGACATATTTTAATGTCAATCGCAATATCTGAGTATGTATTCACAAACACGTTGCAGGCTAAAAAAATTCTGAAGTGTTCACTTCATGCATTCACGAAGAGGGACATATCATTAGGGCAGTCGGCCGAAAACTGAGGTAAAGGCCCGAAGGAAAAGAAGTTCTGTGAACACACAGCCCTGTTTACTAAGCAAGTAAACAATTATGCCATGTGGGTTAGCATACAAAACACTACGCAATGCACTGCGAACAGAGATATGGCAAGTGAGAATTGTGGCGATAAATACAACATATATTGAAGGGTAACGTTTCATTGGGAATGCCATTGCAAAAAATCACAGCATATGCACAGTGTGAATGATAACGAGTGGAACGAAGCGTTGGAGGGTTTTATGGGTAAACCGTGCATAGTCTGTCTGTCTGTCTGTCTGTCTGTCTGTCTGTCTGTCTGTCTGTCTGTCTGTCTGTCTGTCTGTCTGTCTGTCTGTCTGTCTGTCTGTCTGTCCGTCCATCCATCCATCCGTTCGTCCACACCTGCTGACTGAGACATTGAACTAGGCGGTCAGAAACCATGACGAGCTAGCACGGACAGCCCCATGGCTTGGGGAGCTTTGCCCTTAAAAAAATATTGTTTTCAGGCACCCGAGAAACACTCCTTTATTTGATTACGCTGGTATTCTGTCTGATGGTGCTGTTTATTTGCTTACGAGCATTCCAGGTAAATATCATAGTTCGCCATGGCAGTCGTAGCATTGGTGACTCATAGAAAAGACGCAACGCAGCCGGCAACACACTGTGAAAGAAGAAAAAAGGAAGTAGGTGTGACAATTTTTAGTGACATCGACTTGCCTCATAAACAACTCACTCTTACCTAAACGGTAACGGGGTTAAGAGCCGGTGCGCTGAAGGAATTTAACTTCTAGGGAGAATACAAAGGTTCTTGTCTGAAAGATCGCAATACCACTGCTGACGAAGCAACGCGACTCTGGTCTCTAAGTCCGCTAAGCATATGAAGTGACGCAGGGTTGAGGGTGAAGTACCTCTACCTCTATGTTAAGCGACACTACTAGCTCATGCTCAAGTGACGTGTAACTTCTGTTAGAAAGTGTGAAGTATTCCTTTTATTTAGGTCAGATAAGAGTTGCCGTTGTCAGCAGTGACAACAATCAAAAACGTTCAATTTTGGCATTCTAATAATTATTTCCGTACAATACTTCGTAATGTTGTTCCGATTGCGTAAAATTGGTATCCCCAAAGTATAGCATGTAATTTAGAGTTTGGCTGTTCAAGAAAGATTTGTTTACAATATTCTATGAGTTTATGCAGCTAGAGTGTGTGGCTTCGATGTGCATAGAGTCATACGCTGAAAAAGACGCTACTGAAAGTGGCGTGAGGTTTTCCTACTTCTTTTTCCTCTTTATGAATAAACCAAAATGCTCTGTCAACTGGGGTCATCAGAGTTATCACTTGCTATGTTGTTGTTGTTCACTGTGTACTACCATAAAAAGTGCCATCTGTAGAACAGAACGTTTCACTACGATGAGAAAATCAATTGAAATAACATTTTACAAACCACTGGTGAACAAGGCATCTACGAAAACGCAGTGAAGGCTCAAAACTAAACACAAATGGGAGCAGACACGGCAACAAGCTAGTCATTTGCCTTTATTGCGTAAATTGTAACTGCCAGTTCAATTTGCAAGATATCAAATGGTAGCACACTTTCAGCAGAAAATATATCAGCCTTTTGTAAACTACCAATGAAATAGGCTTAGGCTTGTTTCTGTTGGTAGATCGCATATTTTACTCTAATGTCTTGTCCGATCAAAGGAGTGTAAGACCGAGACCCTCATCTACGGGATAAACAGTGCGGTGGACCTTGTTCTTCCGCAAGTTTTAACCCTTTATTGACGAGACAATAAAATACTTGCAAAAAACATTTCTACATATTTACAATTGTTGCAACAAGACTAAGCATATTTCATAAAAAGAAAAAAAAACATTCTGCGTATAGTTTCTAAAATACAGCTTTGTTGCCTGTGGGCAACAGTAGGCACGAGCCATAAGGTAGGCTTCACTGCGTGCTTCTTACGGGTTAGTGTGGAATTTGTGCATGCACTCCTTCCCAGGAGTGAAACAAAGGTGTACGTTGCACTTCCTGCACATGACTCGCGTGATTCCTGTGCAGTTTGGGTATTTACAGTGGCCTTTTTTGCAGAAAACATCGGGAGATGGTCGATAGTGTCGAGCCTTATCTCCTTGCATGGAACAGGAGCTGATGGCCCGCGCAGCTTCTTCGCCTGCAATTCATTCTCGACTTTTTATGGGCCCAATGGTCGCTTTCTCGAAGGGGTTGATGCCTTTCCCTGTTGCCTCAGCGCGCAGGCAATGTCTGCTTTGAATGTTAGCAGGGTCATTTAGTGCTTGCAAGGCACGTTAGCCGCGGTGGCATCTCGGCGTTAGAGGAGCCAGCAGTTGACAACTACATCAAATAAATGAAAAAAAAGAGCCTCCTGTACCACTTTTTTGACCTTACGTGGATGCGTTAGAGTGCCACAAGCATGTCCAAAAGATCAACACCTCCCATGCATTCATTGTAGATGCCGACAATAGCAGGGCGGGGTATGCTCACAGTCGTTCGGGTCTTCTTGTCGAAGCGCTTCACTGCCTTCTCGGGTGACGCTGAAGCAAACGCGGACAGTAAAGTCACGGGGCGGTTGTCAAACCACTTGACAGCCCTCAGGCTCACCCCTTCAAATGCGGTCGCCATTTCCACGTAAGAGCCGCGCCCTTTCTTCTTCAGATCTTTGTCGGATGGAAGTTTGCATCCTTTTAGGCGAGCCTCGCGTACTGTCCCTACGGAACTGATTCCAACCATCTTGAGGACTACTTGTAAGTCCCCGCCGCAAAACCAGTTGTCAAAATACAAGATGTAGTCTAGACCGCGGGGCACGATACTCGCCATTCGCAGGACGATGTTGCCACTTGCGCTGATGTCGGGAAAACCTTGCTGAGGAAGAATTTTGCCTGTGTAAACTTCAAAGTTGTACATTATGCCGCGTTCATCGCACAGAAGGAAAAGCTCATAACCCCATTTTTTGGGCTTGTTGGGCAAATACTGCTTCAATGAGCTGCGGCCTTTGAACGGCACCAGCTGCTCATCAACGCATAGCTTTTGAGATTTTGGTATCTCGTGGCATTTGGTGACCAGGTGGTCCAACAGGGGCCGCACTTTGTAAAGCCTGTCACGTTCGGGGTCATTCAGGTCTGGTGCTTCCTGGTTGTCACTAAAATGCAGTGACTGCTTGATTTCTTCCCACCTGTCTCTCGTCATGGTGTCGGCGACTTGACTGACTCGGAACCTCTGCGACCAGTACATGCGTGTTTGAGGCAGCTTCATAAGCGACATAGTGAGCACTGTACCGATGAACTGCTCTAAATCATTGACTGTCATTGACGTAACTTTGTTGGGATTCCTCTGAGTGCTATACAGGGAGGACTGCTCGCAGATGTGAGACAGCAATGTCACGTCGAAGAAATTTCTGAAATAGGTGATGGGAGACTCCACCGGGGATGGGTAGGGTGGTACGTCTTTCTACTCAGGCATGGCATTACTCGAGGAGCCTCGGACAGCCTTCCATGTGGGAGAATCCTTCGAAGGCTTGGGGATTTCTTCAAGCGCATTGTCGATAGTGCCCGCGCTTGAAGCTCCTGAGACCTCTTCATCCTCACTGTCAGCTGGCGGTGCTGTAAAAATTGCACAGAAAATGATTGCGATGTCAACAAAGTGCAAGAAAAAGCCAACAAAATTAAAAATAGTAATTGCTCTCGTAAATTTTATCAGTGTTCTCTGTGTTCAGTAAAATCTATTTTCTGCTAAAGAAAAAAGTTGCGGAAATACTGTTTCGCTAGCTGGCCTAAACAATGACACTGTTTGAAATACACAGAGCCAGCCTGCTGCAAAGCGTAAACGGAATGCCAGACTATCCGCGTCCCACGCAGAGCTGCCGAACTTGGGAACACCTAGAAGCGTCTGCTGTGAGAGATGCCGACAGCCTCAAGTGAAAGCCCCGGGCCACACAACCTTTTGTAATACAAGCAACCCCTTCCTTCACCTCATTCCGCTGCGCTTTATTATGCAAGAGACCGTACTTTATTCGTCAATCGATTGATAGCGTAGTTTCGACTGACACGACAAAATAAATACTTACTTGTCCGGGCTAAAACAGCGTTTTCAGGCTCTTCGTCGCTCGATGAATCCAGGTCAGAGTCATCACTGTAGTCAGGGGGCACTTTTGCAGCAAATTTTCTATAAAATGCACCCGGGTCCATTCTTCGAAATCGTTGCTTTGTCTGCTTGTCCTGCGTGAGGTGGTGCAGCGATAATGGAAGCAGTGCAGGCAGAGGAGCGCGCTACCAGACAAAATTGCACAGCGCAACCTTAGCGGGATGAGAAACACAGCATTGTGCCTCGTGTTGCCTGTAGGAAACAAACACCTCACGCGCCCGTACGGGCCCAAATTAGCAGCGCCGTTTATATAATTTGACAACGAGGAAAGTGAGGCATTTTTCTAAGTCATTTCAAAAAGCCAGAGAGAGAACAACGAATGCTTACTCGGAAATAGATGTTCGAACGCTGAAGTCGCGTCGTAGAGCGCTCTGCAAAGATTTGCGCGCCAAACTTCTTTTTTCTCTTCTTCGGTTTCTTAGTTACAAATCAGAAGGCGCCACACATCCATGTGGCAGTAACATGGGGAGACTTTGGAGGGAAAAAGAAGCTCGCGAAACCGAAAGTGATCCAAAAAAAATATTTTCCGCTCAGTTGCCTGTGGGCAACGTTCGTCAATAAAGGGTTAACAAATCGGTGAGTTTGTTTGTCGTACTTGAACTGGTCTCCCGCATTATGAGAACAAAGAAAAAGCGAAGCTGGACAATGAAAAAGGACTAGTCATTTTCCCCGTTCTGTGTTAGTTTACTCGGCCATTTCTTTTTGGAGACCATCCTTGCTTGTAACCGTGCTGAGTTTAACAACCAATGGGCTCACTCCTACGCACTCGGTTTTGTTATCAGCGTCGTCGCCTGGCTTTGTCGGCTCGGGCACCTGAAGCCATGCGATGCTGTCTCTACATAAGATATAGACAGTATACCTTTGTTGAATCGAAAATGAGTCTCTGCCGAATTCCTCTTCTCGGCTTTTATTACACATATTGACGCAAGGTAGGCTGGCAACTATAGTGGCCAGCCTTTGAGGAGGATAACAAAGTACTTTTGTGGGCGCGTGCTCTGGTGTTCGTGCTTTTGGCCTTTGGTCACGAAAGTAAACGCCCTGCTTTTGTGCCTGCGTCCCTGTGCCTCTGTAACATTTTCTGGTGGAAGTTCGGAGTACGGTAGATGATACGGTCCCCAGAGAGCACTCTTGAATCAAGCCCATCGAGTAGCTCAGCCGAGCTTACCCCTGAGCGCGTACGTTCCAGCCGTTGTCTCCAGGGAGTTGAGCCACAGCGCGGTTTGCTGCCTGAACTTCAGAGGACCATGAACCCAACACCCCCTAACGTCACCGCGCCAGCACAAGCGCACCTGGTTTTCAACCAGCCCAAGACCCCGAAAACATTTCACGGAGCTGCTTTTGAAGATGTCGACGACTGGCTCGAGCATTTCGACCGGGTCGCCGTCATCAACGACTGGACCCCAGCGCGTAAGCTATGCTATGTGTACTATTTTCTCGAAGAAAAGGTGGTTTGAGAACCATGAAGCAACGCTTACGTCATGGGATGAGTTTCACCGGCAGTTCCTTAAGGCCTTTGCCCGAGAGGACAGGAAAAAGACGTCGATAGCGGAGCGTGCTATAGAAGCAACGGTTCAAGGCCCTAACGAAAGGGTGACGACTTAATTAGAACACATGAATCGGCTTTTCAGGCGTACAGAGCCCTCTATGACTGAATCCAAGAAAGTCCCCTACTTAATTCAGGGTGTTAAAGAAGAGATTTTTGCTGGCCTGATCCGAAACCCGCCTGCGACACTTGCGGAGTTCTATGAGGAAGCCACTGCCATGGAGAGGGCCCTCCAACAGTGTGCCAGGCAGTATAACCGGGTTGTACATCCAAGTGAGGTCACTCCTGTCACCCTCGGCAATGACATCAGCGCGTTGCGAGAGCTCATCAGAGCTCTCATTAAGGAGGAGCTACAAAAGATGCAGGTGACTGCATCACCTCTAGAACAGCTCTCCGTTGCGGAGATGGTACGCGCCGAGCTACGGCAAGCCCTTCACGCTCCCTTACAGTCCGAGGCGCCACAACAGAGGCAATGTGTCGAAATGAGTTACGCGGAAGCAGTGCGACGTCCTCCATCGTGCAGCCCGGCCAGCGCGTTTTACTCCAATGAGCGACGCGCTAAACAAATGCAGGTAGGCTTCCGTCCTCGCAGCCCGCCGTTGATCGCCGAAGCACGACCGAGGAAGAGTGACATCTGGCGTACACCCGACCACCGGCCCCTTTGTTTTCACTGCGGGGAAGCCGGACACGTCTACCGAACATGTCCATACCACCGTGTTGGTCTCCGTGGATTTTCGCCTAATGCCCCTCGTCCACGACCCGGCGAGCGACCACTGGAAATAGAGTTTCATCTCGAATCGTCGCACTACCGAACATCGGTAGCACGAGCCTCGCTGGTCGTCGCCTGCTCGATACAAGTCACTGAGTCCAGCATAATCACGTGGCGCTTCGAGACGCCATTCACGCTGCCCTGCAAGTCGGGAAAACTGAGTTCAGCGACCTCCAGAGGTGAGACCGCTGACGCTGACTCTACGGAGGATCCTCCACTACGACGACAGCGACGGCAGCAAAAAGATGTAAAGACGCAGTCAAACGTGGTACGAAGAGTGGTGACATCAAACATTGCGGTAACCGTGGACGAAGAAGAAGTAATGGCACAAATCGACACTGGAGCAGACACTTCCGTTATGAGCATAGATCTTGCTTGCAGGCTGAAGAAGGTTTCTACCCAGTGGGCTGGGTCGCAGATACGTACGGCCGGAGGCCATCTTCTCACTACGGTGAGATGGTGCACAGCGCGAGTCAGTATTCACAGATTTACGTATCTCGGAGAATTTGTAATACTGCCTAGTTGCTCAAGGGAGCTGATTCTCGCACTGTACTTTCTGCACAATAACGGAGCCGTGATTGACTTGCAAGAGCCGCAGGTGACGTTTTCTACGGCACACGTTTTAGCGCGCAACCCTCATGACAGTTGCGTCAATGCTTTGAGAATTGTTGACGATGACCTCACGTTACCGACGAAGAGTAGCGTGTTGACCTTGGTAACCTGCGACATTTTCGATGAATTCCATGACTATGAAGGTATTGCAGAGGCAAATATCCCACTGCTGCTCAAACGAAATATCTGCATAGCCTGATGCCTTGTTGGTTTAGAGAATAAACGCTCTCGAGTCCTGCTGACCAACTTCAGCAACGAGTTTCAGCAAGTCCCTAGAGGCACCACTGACGCTTTCCTCAGTGAAATCGCCGACTTTTCTGATGTCAGCGCAAAGAATACGACTTCACCGCATGCAAAATCTTGTGCTGACCTGGGCAGCCGCATTCACGTTAATCCGGACTTGCCAGATTCATAAAAAAAGCGGCTGTTGAACCTTATGACGGAATTCTCGGACTGCTTCTCCACAGAATCTAAAGTTCAACGTACTACCGTTACAAAACAGCGCATTGTTACCGAGGAGATGGCGCGGCCTCTTTGCCAACGTCCATACCGTGTGTCCTCGAAGGAAAGAGAGGTGATTAAGCGTCAAGTACAAGAAATGCTGAATAATGACGTCATTCAACCGTCTACCAGTTCGTGGGCGTCACCCTTTGTCCTAGTAAAGAAAAACGACAACACACTACGCTTCTGCGTCGACTACCGACGGCTAAACAATTCACAAAACGCGACGTTTACCCCTTCCAAGGATTGATGACACCTTAGACCGTCTACTCCATGCCCAGTTTTTTTTAGATCATTAGATCTCAAGTCAGGGTACTGGCAAATTGAAGTGGACGAGGGCGACCCTAAAAAAACCGCGTTCGTGACTCCCGACGGCCTCTGCGAATTTAAAGTGCTGCATTTCGGTCTTTGTTCCGCTCCCGCCACATTGCAACGCATGATGGACACTGTACTTGCTGGACTGAAGTGGCAGACGTGTCTTGTATACTTGGATGATGTCGTTGTGTTTTCAAGCACGTTTGACGAACATATTTCAAGACTAAAAAGTGTCCTCACTGCAATAAGGAGAGCGAACCTTACTATCAAACCCGAAAAGTGCTACTTCGTCTATCAGGAACGCAAGTTTCCCGGCCACGTGAAGAGCCCGGGGGGTGTTCGACGAGATCCGGAGAAGTTGACTCCTGTTGCCAATTTCCCTCGTCCTGGAGACAAGAAGGCTCTTCAGCGATTTCTCGGACTCTGTGCCTACTACCGCCGTTTTGTCAAAGGATTTTCAAAAGTTGCAGAACCTCTTACAAGACTGACACGGCCAGATGTTCCCTTCGTATGGACGGAAGAACAACAACAAGCCTTCATAGAGCTACGCAATCGACTGCAGACAGCTCCAGTGCTGGCACATTTTCCCGATACTGCCGACACTAATATTCACACGGATGCCAACGTAGGAATCGGAGCCATTCTTGTTCAACGGCAGGACGGCGCAGAGCGTGTGTTCGCTTACGCAAGCCGCAGTCTCACAAAAGCAGTGGCTAACTACTCTACCACTGAAAAAGAGTGCCTAGCAGTAATTTGGGCTATTAGCAAGTTTCAACCCTACCTATACGGCCGGCCATTTCGAGTGGTCAGTGACCACCATTCGCTATGCTGGCTTGCCAATCTACGGGATCCATCAGGCCACCTCGCCCGCTGGAGCCTCCGCCTTCAAGAGTACTACATAATGGTGGTCTACCGATCAGGACATAAGCATACAGATGCTGACTGCCTGTCTCGTTTTTCTATTTCCCCGACGTCATCTGACACTGAACAAGATTTACCGTTTCTTAGCATCGTCGATGTGGTCCGGATGGCTGAGCTTCAACGTGAGGACACTGAGCTATTACTTGTCATCCAGTATCTTCAAGGACAAGACGTATCGTCCCACGCCGGCTCTCACGTGGATTAACGTATTGCCTGCGGAACAATGTTCTCTACAAGAGAAATCTTGAGAGCAGCCAGGAAACGTTTCTCCTCGCCGTTCCAACGCTACTGCATGAGGAAGTTTTGCAGGCGTGCCACGACGATCCTTCTGCCAGTCGCTTAGGCTCTGCTAGGACGTTGGCATACATCCGACGAAAGTAATACCAGCCACAGCTGTATTCGTCCGTTCAGCGATATGTCCGCACCTGCCGTGACTGTCAGAGGCGTAAAGTTTCACCCGCAAAGCCCGCCGGCTTCCTCCAACCTTTGGATCCACCTCGAGCACCGTTTCAGCAAGTGGGAATGGATCTCCTTGGTCAATTCCCTACGTCATCCTCAGAAAATAAGTGGATAATCGTCTCAACCGACTATCTGACTCGCTATGCAGGAACCAAAGCTGTGCCTAGTGAAACTGCAGTTGAAGTCGCCAGATTCTTCGTCCACGACATTGTTTTGCGTCATGGTTTACCTCCAGTTCTCATAACCGATCACAGAGCAGTGTTTACGGCAGAGTTATTGCGACAAGTCACCAGGCTGACGCACACTAACCACCGGAAAACAACAGCTTATCATCTCTAAACGAACGGCTTGACGGAGCGGTTAAACAAAACAATGACCGACATGCTATCTATGTATGTTCATGTAGAGCACAAAACGTGGAATGAAACTTTGCCGTACGTCACATTTGCTTACAATACCGCTGTGCAAGAGACCACAGACCTAACACCATTCGAACTTGTTTATGGCCGTCGCGTCACAACACCGTTAGACGCTATGCTCCACGCAGACAAGGACACCAGCGGAAATGACAGCATTGACGACTGCGTTGAGAAAGCCGAGGAAGCCCGCCAGCTTGCACGGAACTGCATTCGCACGCAGCAAGATATCGACGCTCGCCGTTACAACCAAGGCCGAAGGAACGTCCACTATCAACCAGGTGTCTATGTATGGGTGTGGACACTAGTTCGACATCGTGGACTTTCAGAGAAGCTATTGCGACGCTATTTTGGGCCTTACGAAGTTGTGCGCTGCCTCAGTGACATGAATTACGAGGTAGTTCCTCAAGCTCGGATACAATTTTAAACCGAAGACGTCCATGTCCAGACGTAGTCCTTGTAGTACGGATGAAACCGTACCACGCCCGTGAGATATGAACACTTCGAACTTTTGTTTTAATATCCACAACAGCGCGGGCCTATGTTTTTTTGTTTACGTGACCATCTTTTTTCATGGCCATCTCTGGCATTTTAGTCAATCGACCGGGACGGTCACTCTTGAAAGGGGGAAATTGACGCAAGGTAGGCTGGCATATACAGTGGCCAGCTTTTGAGGAGGATAACGAAGTACTTCTGTGGGCGCGTGCTCTGGTGTTCGTGCTTTTGACCTTTGGCCACGAAAGTAAACGCCCTGTTTTTGTGCCTGCTTCCCTGTGCCTTTGTGACAATATGAAGAGCTGTGGTAGACCCTAATGCTCAGCTCAGATGTATTGGTCTGGGCAATCCTATGGTCTGAGGATGCCACCAGGGCCGAAGGGCTCTTGGTTGACGCCTTGGTGAGGGTCTGCACCACCAAGGCTGCCAGATTCTTACAGTGAGTTAGCATCCTCCTCCTCTTCCGAAAAACGGCGTTGCTATTGCGGCATTGTATATATTCCCAAGTTTGACGGCAAACTATTAAGCTTCCACAATCTGGTCGAAAAAAAAACGAGAAAGAAACGGAAGTGGACACGCTAATAAAAATTTTATTTTTTATTTATTTATTTATTTACATAGTTCCTGCAACGCCGTAGTGGCATTACTGCAGGGGGGTATACATAAGAAGTCATAGGAAACATTTCTGCGATAAGACGCCAAACATAGTGAAAAAATTCAATTATAACAACATATAAAAATAAAAAATATTTTAGTACAATATTGCACATGACAACAGGTACCAAAAGAGAAGTACATATGTCACAATTTCACAACGATGAGAGAAAAGCGCTGTTGTCACTCAAGTTCACTATACCTTCGGGAAGTTCATTCCAGTCTCTAATTGTTTTTAAAAAGAAGGAGTTGGCAAAAGTAGTGGTTTTGTACGCGTATTCTTGTATTTTATGTGAGTGTTGGCATCTTGTGGAACGATATGTTGGTGCTAGTAGGTATTCAGACTTATTAATTCCTGTTAGGTTATAATATATGCTATGCAGAAGTTTTAATCGAAGTTTCCGTCTTCTAGATTTTAGAGTTTCCCAGCCTAATATGGCCTTTATTTCTGACATACTAGCGAATGGGTCGTAGTTGTTGCTGACGAAACGGGCTGCCTGGTTTTGGACTTTTTCTATTGTTTTTGCAAGATACTTTTGAGCCGGGTCCCAGATAACACAAGCATATTCAAGTATAGACCTGACAAGAAGGAAGTAAAGAGTTTCTTTCACTTCTTTTGTTGCACAGTGAAAGTTTCTACGAATAAAAAACAACGTTCTACTAGCCTTTGAGATCATTTGGTCTATGTGTCTGTTCCAATGGAACGATTCTGTCAAGTAAATTCCTAAATATTTACACTCGGGCACCTTTTTGACTGCCTCGCCATTAATACTGTATGTGCACTGGATTTTTGAAATGTTCTTTGCAAAGCTGATGTGGTTGCACTTCGAGATATTTAAGCACATATTCCACGTGGAGCACCAATGTGTTACCGTGTTTAAGTCATCTTGCAATAGTTCAGTGTCTGTGATTGAAGTAATGTGACGGTAGATGATGCAATCGTCTGCGAATAATTTTATGCAAGATTTTATGTTATATGCTATATCATTTATATAAACCAAAAATAACAGCGGACCTAGAACGCTACCTTGTGGCACGCCTGAAGTCACGTTTACATATGAAGACGTTTTAGAATTTAAAACAACACACTGTTTACGACCACTTAAGTAATTCCGTAGCCAGGTTTGCAGCTTAGCATTAATATTCAGTGAAGCCAGTTTATTATCTAACAGATTATGTGGGACCGTATCAAATGCCTTGCGAAAATCGAGAAATAATGCATCAACAATGTTGTTACGGTCAAGCGCAGTCAGTACGTCATGCTGAAATTCAGTTAGTTGCGTGACGCATGAACGACCCTGCCGAAATCCATGCTGGGAGCGGGCAAAAAAATGAGTAGATTCGAGATATTTGAACAATGCGCTATAAATAACATGTTCTAATAATTTGCAACAGGTTGAAATTAAGGATATGGGACGATAATTTTGTACGTGTTTTTTGCTTCCTGCCTTATGTACAGGAACCACATTGGCTGTTTTCCAATCCCTTGGAATAACGCCGGTGTCTAGAGACAACTTGTACATTATGCATAAATATTGTGCAATAATAACGTGACACTTTTTAAGTACATGAGATGATATACCGTCAGGCCCTGTAGCCTTAGAGGTGTCCAGAGTACGCAGCAGACTATCCAAACCAGCGTAATCGATTTCAATTTCCGCCATTTCATTACCAATATTTTTTGAAGGTAGCATTGGAGAGTGTTCAGTTCTTTTTGAAAACACTGACTGAAAATAGGCGTTAAATGCTTCAGCTTTCTCCAAGTCATCCGTTATAGTTTTTTCCTGGGTTAAAAGGTCAGGGATAGCTGTGTCGTCTTTTCTGTTGCTCTTGACATACTTCCAAAAGAATTTTGGATTACACTTCAAGTCTGTGTTTAGCTTGTCAAAGAAGACACGCTTTGCCTGTTTTAGTTTTAACTTAAGCTCTTTGTTTACACTTTTGAGCTTTGTTTTATTTAGTGCTGTTCTCTTTTTAAGAAACCTTTTATGGGCATTCGCTGCTTTTCTAACAAGTTTGCGTATCTCAGAGTTGAACCAGGGTTTGTGCCTCTTTCTGCATCTTAGACACCTCTGAGGTACGTACATATTCACCAGCTCTGTAACCTTGTCACGGAAAATTTGCCACAATTCATCCATGCCGCATGACTCCGATATGCATAAAAAAGTGGGATAATACAAGACCAGCTCTTCGGAAATGGCATTAAAGTCCCCTCTGTCGTACATGAAAACATTTCGAGGGGTTTGCTTACACGCAGGTATTCTAGAAACGTTTAACTCTGCAACAACGCAACTATGATCACTAATTCCTGGACATACGTTTGTGTGAACAATAACATTTTCGTCATTGCTTAGTAAAAGATCTAGTAAAGCGTTAATCCGAGTTGGTTCGTTCACATATTGTTGTAGCCCATAGACACTCATTAGATCTGAAAAGGCAGAACAATTTCGATTTTTTTTGTGGGGCTACACAGTCGGAATCCCATTTCATATCGGGCAGATTGAAATCCCCTCCCAGTATTACGCAGTGAGATATTTGTGATAGTATGTCGGAAAGTTGAATCAAAGATTCATTGTTGTGGTCAGGTGGGCGGTAAAATGATCCAAAAACGATGTTGTTTCCCTGGGGAAATTGGACGCGGCACCATACTGATTCAGTTTCATTATCAAAAACAACTTCTTCGCTGGCAAGGCTACTTGAAATTAAAAGAAACACGCCACCACCGTGCCTGTTTCTATCTTTACGGTACACTGTAAAACCTGGCGGAAATATTTCTACATCCAATACTGTGTCGTCAAGCCATGATTCGGTACCCATAACGATTTGCGCTTTCACCGTTTCAAGTAAGATTGTAAACTCATCAGTTTTGTTTTTTAGGCTTCGACAATTGACCACCAACAATACTGGTGTAAAGCTTTTTGTGATGGTATATTTCCCATTTGTTCTTAAGCTAGAATGATCATGTCATTTCCGCCCCAATATCTGAGCATGCGCCCGAAGAGGAACTGGTTGGTGCATGTCAGTATCCCAGGCAAATGCTTGTCCATTGATTACCAGCTTATCGTAACTTAAATGTACACGATTTTTCTTGTCGAGCTGTTTTTCTTTACTGTACTTCCAAAGCTGCCGGCGTTTTTCTTGAACTGCCTTGCTGAAGTCTTCTGATACGCTGTATGACGTCCCCTTGAATCTGTATGCATTTCGCAGAACAGATTCTCTTGATTTCGATCCTGAAAAGCTAGCAATTATTGGACGAATTCTTTCTGTTTTGTAGGCCCCGAGACGATGAGCCCTTTCTATTGCTATATTTTCCAGCTTTAATACATCCGTACAGACAGACATAACTAGATTTTCGGATTCTTCCCAAGTTTCCTTTGGATGACTATCTGGTATTCCAAAGAATACCAAGTTTGTTCTCCGGCTTCTGTTTTCTAAGTCGTCTAGTTTGTCAGCGAACTTCTTTTCTGTTTCCTCTAGTGTAGTAAGGCGCTTTTCAAATACATTAGTTTTAGTAATCACGTCGTCCAGCTTTTTCCGAAGCTCATCCTGAGTTTTAGCAATGCCCGACAGCTTTTCCAACACGGTTACCTGCCCTGACTGTAGCACCTTTAGCATTTCTTCGATTTTACTTATCTGTTCTCGCTCAGGCACAGACATAGGGCCAGGGTTTTGTTCTATGTCACCAGCCAAGAGTAGTAATGTCTGAGAGGCCACATCGTAACCCTCCAAGACAGACCAATTCAATGCGGCAGCCATACACTCGCGAGAAACAGCATAGCACGTCCAGATAAGCCATTTACCGTTAATGGGACACGACACTCTAAGAAGCATGTCATCACTGCTTCTAAAGCAATTACAACGGCATAAATAACTAACCTGATACATTGAACAGAGTGAGTGACGGCCGAGAAGAGCGCCGTGTCCCAGTGGGCATTGGTTCAGGGGCTCCCTTTTGTAGCCAGCAGTAGGCGGATCCGGAAGCGTACCACGATGCTTTGTCATCCAGCTCGTTTCGATGCGCAGATGGCACCGCTCCGAGGTGCTTGGTGAATCTAGTAGATCATGCGTAGTCGCTTGTGGAATGCCAAGAGCCGCTGGCCATGTGTCGATCGGTCGAAATGCCACGGGTGTAGCATACGTCGCCGCCGCTGCCATGAGCCCGATCAGCACCTGATACATTGAACAGAGTGAGTGACGGCCGAGAAGAGCGCCGTGTCCCAGTGGGCATTGGTTCAGGGGCTCCCTTTTGTAGCCAGCAGTAGGCGGATCCGGAAGCGTACCACGATGCTTTGTCATCCAGCTCGTTTCGATGCGCAGATGGCACCGCTCCGAGGTGCTTGGGGAATCTAGTAGATCATGCGTAGTCGCTTGTGGAATGCCAAGAGCCGCTGGCCATGTGTCGATCGGTCGAAATGCCACGGGTGTAGCATACGTCGCCGCCGCTGCCATGAGCCCGATCAGCACCTGATACATTGAACAGAGTGAGTGACGGCCGAGAAGAGCGCCGTGTCCCCATAGAAGGACCATAGAAGTTCGCCGTAGCTTTTCTGTGTGGCAGGGTGTTAACACGTGCTACACATCGTGCGAACAAAGCCATCCCGACTGTGTATTGATCAGTGTCCCGCTTTGGTTCGAAGCATCGGTCGCTGTTTGCGCTATCGCTCGAAGCTTTCCGATTCTCATTTTGAAAGCCACCCCTACCAATTCATTTACGCTGTTTGGGGTGACCTGACATTGCGAGCTTTTGATCTCCACTACTGTCGCAAATAATGAAGCAACTTTTCTCTGGAAGTGTCGAAACTGAAATCCAATATTGTATTTTCAAGAATTCTCATAGAAACAAAGCACTAGGAGCCATTATGTTGTACGCCTTTACGATGCTCTTGTCGTTTTGCTGCTTCTGCGGATCTCGCGACTTTAAAGTCTACTGCCTTGGCTTCGTGTGAACTACTGTGCTCACAAGACACCGTCTTCCCGTACTGGTTACTACTGACTTATCTTGTCTTCTTTTTCAATTATTTTTCATTCCCTCTCCCTCATCTCTAAGGGCTCTCAACCTCACCATCATGACAGGAGGCCGCAATACAGCGTACTTTTCGTGCCTTCTTTCCTGAAGCACTCTCTCTTTCTCTATCGCGTCGAAAATGCCTCCTTGTCACATGGAGAAGCAGGTGGCTAGTAATATTGTGTTCACGTCGTGTCTAGTTACCGAACTCACTTTTGCCTGTGGAATAGTTTTAGAGACAACTCTGTCGTCATCACGTACGCAGTGATGTTTTCCTGCTGTGTCACAATTTTTTATTGTGCGAATCAGCTTCACACAGATCTCACGTTTGTTTCACACAAGCCAAGCATAGTGCATGTCTTCGGAGCTGATGCTTCCATATAGAACGTTATATTTCTGTATAGCCGTGGCCTCTAGTGCAATGCTGCTTCTTGCGTAACTTCAGATCGTCGTTTGCGAATGAATGAGTACGTATTTCGAACCAGGGCAAGTTATTGCGAGGGCAAGGGTCTATGCTTCTATTACAAAAAGCACACTGAAGAATTTTTTCCCGCGTATCCTTCACAAACTGATCAGATATTACTAAGTGCTACAGAGTGACGCTGCAAAATCGCATCGATGTGTGTATTTTGCTGTGTATGCAAACAGCGCCTCCTTGTCCTTACTGAAAGCCTGAAGTGAACTTCTGGCTCTGGTTCTTAGGTAAGTTAGCACTTTGAAATTTTCCTTTACCGAGCTTGGAAGGAACGGGACGTCTTTACGCCATTCTGCATGTGATGGGGGATCACGAATTTATCGAGAATGATCATGCCCGTTCATGCCCTGACAAATCTCTCGATTTTCGAGAATCTTTTTGCCTATAATAATTCTTCCAGGATCTTGTATACGCCCGGCTGTAGAAAACGTTGCACGCTCGTACTATCTGGAACGCACCGTGTCATCTTGAGTGCTCTCCTCATTGGAGCATTTGTGGGGCATTCTTTGCATTACACCAGTGCTTGCAGGCGGCCACGTATAGGCGGTGTGACTAATGGCGAAAAAGAGTCTGGCAACACTGACCTCCTTCATACCCAGATGTCTGTTGGTGATTGGAAACTTTATGGGTCCCAATTTCAAATGTTACTCTGTTGGTACCGTAGCATGCTACAATGACTCCAAGAACATTAATCTGCTCGATTCTAGGTATTTGTTGTTATTCTTTGGCATGCACCCAAACGTTTTTTCATACAGTGGGATGGATGTAACCTTTAGCATGTTTTCCCATAAGCTTCGGGGGTAGCAGAGAAATAAGCATGTATCTAGCGAGTAAACACGACCGGCTTTATTACAAACTCTTCCGCTACCTCATTTAGGGTCTATGATGGCTATTAGATTTCTTTGTAAGTTCTCTAGCATTACCCAAACGACGATGTCCTTTGCGTATATGGTGCCATGCATTGCCCTATGCCATTTTCGTGCTCGCGAAAGCTTAACGAGATTAAAAATTATCGGTGTTTTGACACTGCCTTGCTGCATGCCGACAATGTTCCTGCAACTGTCTTCGGATGCGGTTTGTTCAGTGTTAAAAGGCCCTTAATTTTTTTTTCAAGTAGCCTCGGATCTGATTTAGTGAAAAAGTCCTTCGCCTTCTCAATTCACCACCGCAAATATTACCAGTATTGGTCCAGTACGAGCGGAGTTGCGAAGATCTGTCGAACGCTGCAATTGCATTCTATCATCTTTTCGTGACGAAAGCGATGAAAGGGAAACAGGGGAAAATTTTTGATATTTCCGTTTTGGGCACAAATATGTTCAAGACCGAAAACACATAAGGTAAAAAATCTTGTCAAACTTGCATATTTACTGGAGCTAACAGCCATAACAAAAGGTCAGGAAAGTTTGAGGAGCAAAGCCATTAGATTAAGGAAACCGGAAAAGCTGCACAGCTCGCTTCTATGCACGACTGTATGAATGTATGTCTCTGAAGATGATCACCACTGAAGGAAGTTTCCGTGTAATGATAAAGCTCACAGTCACACTCCAATATTTTTCTTGAACATTGCTTCAGCGCTTTGAGGCCTACACGGTAAAAACGCACTAGCATCGGACCTGAAGCAAAACATCCGGGTAATCTCTCTGCGTAAAAATAAGAACTTGAGAGAAAAAAAAACCAGGAGAATACAGCACGACATCATGACTGAAGGAAACCCTACATTGTGATTTTGGCAGCGTCTTTTTTTACCCTAAGCACATTATATTAGGAAAAGCTTGCTTGGTCTTCTCGAGTTAGGTCTTAATCTGGGTCACGGCTGTCCATGTACGTCAATTCAGTGCCACACTTAGGTTCACGCTGCAGCTACGTTTTCTGCTGGAATGACCTTGTCGCTGTCAGCTCGCAGTCCTAGTTCTGTTACGTGCTTGAATATTGCTTGAATACTTTGCTGAACTTCTAGTGAGGGCATCCGTAAATAAAAATTCGGTCACTGAATGCCTGCAACTCAAGGTGTTATGACACGTATTTTTGTGTCAGCTTGTGTCCTTTGTAAGTGTCGAAACTGTCATTCAGGAAATAATATAAATCTCTCTCCCCTACTTCTTCCCGCTTCTCTGTGACTGACATAACTCAAATTTTACTTACTGAAGTAGTTTTGTAGTGCAGGTGAACAGTGTTACATTGAGATGTTTTGTACGAACCGGAAGTATGAGATTGGTGAGTAGGCGTTATATTACCAGGGTAAACATTTGGTCCACGTCAATAATTCCTAATAGACTAGGTTTCACCTTTTTGACATCAGATTCAGAAAGTTAACGAAAATGAGAAGAAAGATGAAGGACTTTTTTTATAGGAGCCAAAACTAAACATCTTTCACGATGGATGGTGTCCCTGGAGCAGAATACCGTTGTGCTCAGCTGACCACTCGGCCTTGTTCGCAAGACATTGGTCAAGCGTGATGTAGTCCCCCGCAGTGAAGTAGGTCATGGTGCTCGGCTGGTGACCCGAAGGTCATGGGTTCAATTTCGGCAGCGGCGATCGCATTTTCGTGCAGGCTAAATTGCTCAAGTTTTGTGTACAGTGCGATGTCAGCGCACGTAAGCAGCAGCAGGTGCTCGAAATTTTCATAGTTGCGCGCGATCTCGGAGGCCGCGGCTGCTCTTCTGACTGTCCTATTGCTTAGGCGCTCCCATCACTAGGTCCTCTCCTACGTCCACCCCTTTCCACTCACTCGGCGTTTGCATAGTCTCACCAACGCCGACTAAATTTAAAGGCCGAAAGGCTGCCGCAGTGACGTCAGAGGGTGGGGGCCCAGTTACGCCGCGAACGCGGCGGAAAGCCTGTGTTTCGTTCACGTTTTAGGAAAACCAACGCTCCCGTTCTCGCAGCTGCTGTGGCTTGATTGGGCCGAATAAAAGATGTGGAAAAAAAGTCTTACTGAGCATGCTCAGTTGGGCAACTGGGCCCCCAACCTCTGACGTCACTGCCGCAGCCTTTCGGCCTTGAAATTTAGTCGGCGTTGGTCTGACGCGTTAGGAAGCGTCACGAGTCGCATGGCATAAACACGCAGGTCAAGTGCTCTGGCAGGCATTAGCAGTGCGATGCAATTATTTCTTGCAATTCGCTTGTCTTTTTTCAGTCAGCACAACCAGACGGCTATGCTGGTAGCGGAAACTAACCTTAGGAACAGAAGCGTGGTCGTCAGCTTTTGCGCTTGAACAACAATTTGAACCAGATGCTCGTGGCAACCGGAGTGATATTCTTAAAAAAATTGAGAATAACTCGTTTTTATTTGCAGTTAGTCTCATTTTTTTCCAATGAATAGATATTCGTGGTTATTCTGTGAACGAGGCAAATCAAACAGCAGCGACACTTGAAGAATATTTTGCGTGAAGTATGGTGTCCTGTAGAGAAGCGCTCATCTTCATGAATGCTAATTGCTCATAAGTTGATGGAGTAATCTTCGCTGCTACCATGGGTGCAACGCCTCTACGAACTTGATCTTTATTTGTGCATTTGTCTGGTTAGCTCAACCTAGGCAACACCAGAGATGGCTGAACGAGCAACTGCTCTCTGTGGTGAAATGCAGGTTAAACACAATTAAATTATGGCAATAGGAGTGGGACTGCTCCTTCTGCCAACAAAGCTTTATAATATTTGTACTAATTCAAACACCATGCAGCCATACTCAGCATAATAGAAGAGCTGTCAACCTGGGAAGCGTTTCCACAATGCATACAGACATACGGCAGCCACCACCAAGATGGTTCTAGCTTTTCACTCGGCGTTCCCTAAATACTCGGTGATGGCACGAGTTTGTGTACTCTTATCTCTTCGACAGTCATTTATATGTTCAAGCTCTGCTACTCATGCGTTATCCTTTGTGTATTTATTTCAAGATGATTCAGGCAAGTAGTTTTAGGCCCTTGTGGCTGATGAGAACTTAACAGTTTGGCGTGCATGGTAGCAAACTGCACCAAATTTAGTTAAGTAGCTAACCTTCCTATCTTTTTATACTCTTTCCCTTTTTAACAGTTGGGCTTAGTGAGGCTTGTTTGAACCTTCGCCCAGAATATGAGAATATTTATTAATATAGAAAACGTGCGCACAGGTGTGACCTAAGCTAGCATACCACACGTCAGCAATTCATATATATATATAGTATGCGTGTGTTGCGAATATAACTAAAACTGCGACACATCTTCAGCGGCCCTACACTAGAAGAAAGGAGGACGAACTATAACTATAAAAGCGGAGAAACAAGGCAAGCCTGCCTACATGTTGTAGCGTGCTACAGTGGTGAATGTAATGGATATCTTGATCTTATTATCAGAAAGCAAGGTCGACGGCCCTGAAAGTTGTGGCTGAAAATAATCAAAACCAGCACAAAACACAACTCATGAACGAATAACCAAAATTTGAAGTTTAGGAGAATACAATTATTGTTAGGTTTTTTTTTCACTTCAGTGCAGCTTAGTCGTCCTTCTGCTCGTGGTCACTTTGTTTTCAAGTGCCTTCTTTTTTCAACAATCTCCTTGAAATTGACACCAATTCTCCGCTGCGCGGAAATAGTAGTTGTGTTGCTCGGTTGCGGAACGCAAGGTCACTGGTTTGATTCCGGTGGCAGTGGCCACATAATGACGAAGCAAAGTAGCATAGGCTCGTGTATTGAGCGATGGCAGATAGCGTTAAAAAACAACAGATTTCAAAATGTCTGGAACCTTATACTTCAGAGTGTTTCATTATAATATCAAGGTTCTGGCACGCGAAACTACAGATATTCTTCTTAAATTGACACGGCTCACTATACCTTCAGCTTCAGCAATGGCAATTTTCAAACGTCCACACAGCTGTAGGCAAACGTATCGAGCTGTCAAGCAGAAGAGAAGAACGAACGGAAGATCATGTGTTGGGAATCGCCTAAACCTCACTTTTTTACAAATCGCTGACTGATACATGTGTTCACATCTGTCTCCTAAGTGCAAGGCGCGTATGAAGCACATCCGCTGTTTACTCACACGTGCTACTGATTGTCGATGCATTACCGCACTCATTTAGTTTATCTGAGAACTTCAATTTTCGCAAGTGTTGATTCCACTGGCGCACTCTTTCCGTTCATACACGGGGGCAGGAACGGGGAACTTTTTTCAAAATTAATCTTTACCTACATCCCGGGCAAGAACAAGAAAAAATATTAAGAGACAGAAAAGGAAAGAAAAAAGAATGAATGAATGAATGATTGAATGAAGGAATGAAACGTCCAGTGAGAACATTCCGGACGTATAGATATATCATTGCACACAAGAGAAGAGATTAATATAAAGGTGATATAATCCGGGAAGATCACCATTCAGCTTTCCTAAAATGTTGTGTCATGCTAACGCTCAACGACTTTTCAAATTGTCTTTAGCTATATTTTGATTTGCCATACATCTGAAATATAGCTCTTTTATTATGCTAAGTTACAAAGCGAGCTTCACGGCCCAAGTTTGAATGATGATTGTAGCATTCCTGGCCACGGCTCAAAAGCTTTCGTCAGAAAAAGAATGCTATGCATTTTGTGTCTCTCAATGCACTGCAATTAAACTGCCGACCTGCGTCCCGAAACCATATGAGAGTCTTCTGAATAAGAAATGAAAATATAAGGAAACAACGCGTAGAGACTGTCGTCAAATAAAATGCGAATCGTGCTCATTGACATCCATCCCGGTGTCATATTTGACATCAGAATTCCCATTTTTGCTCTACTGTGTGTTCGTTTGTCTTCTTCTTTGTCGCGAGCATGTACCATGCGCCGGAGCAAGGCGCCCAATTCCAGTTTCGCATCAAAAGGGATTCTGCATCTTGCAAATCTCGAAACGTGAGCAAAAAAAAGAGAGAGAGAATTTTCAAAGCATTCGGAGCCTCTGGCGTTGAAACGATTTTCCTCTTCATGGTTCAAAAAATGTCCATATCAGGTACAAGAAAAAGAAGACAAAGTATGTTTGCGTATGGCCTGAACTGCCAGAACACAGAAGCGCTACAGGAGTATCGGTGAAGAGGATATACAGTCTTTTCGGCATTCGCGCTGCGAGTAATTTTGCGTGAGGCATTTATGTACAAGGTCATAAAAATTGAAATCTCAGCCTTGTTTTCTAGGAAACCAACAGTTTTTACAGGGTATTTTGACACAGTCGCTCTTCTTTTTTGTTTGCAGATTTGTGCCCTCTTTTGCAATCACCGTTTGTTTTTCTTGTAACACTTGTTGATAATTAGTATTCTCAGGCGAGTATCAATAACTTCTGTGAAGAGAGGCCGCTTGAAAAAATTCTGTGACATTAACCTCTGCTGCAGCCTTTGTGTTAACTTTTTCTTTTTTATTGCTAATCATAGCAGAGAGCTTTCTTGGTAATTTGTCAACAAGGACCTGAAAGAAGGTCTTCAAAGCTGAAATACAATAAACAATATTTTTCGAACAGGGATTCCACACAAACATTTCAGCCCAAACATTAGCATTCCTTCTATCTATGCTGTTTCTACGTTTGTGACATTTCCGTAGGCATGATAACAACAAACTGCTTAATAGAAAAACTCCCACATTGGCTGCTCACGCACAGGTCGCGGGATCAAATCCTGGCTGCGGCTGCTGCATTTTCGATGAAGGTGAAAAGTTGCAGGCCCGTGGACTCAGACTTGGGTTCACGTTAAAAACCCCGGGTGGTCGAAATATTTAGGGCCCTCCACTACGGCGTCTCTCATAAAGATGTGGAAGCTTTGAGACGGTAAACCCTACATATATACAGGAGGAACACCCGCATTCAACGCATCAGAATAATAAAACTATAATAAGGGCCTTACCACAACGACTAAATGGATTTAAGGAGGCGTCGACGACGTTTGCCAGTGATTCAAAAAAGATAATGATAGTACCACGATGCTACCGTAGGACTCTGGGACACCGTGATCACCATTAGGTGTCATCGCGGCGGCACAGACAAAAAAAAATTGTGGTTCATGTATGGGAGGCGTCACATGATCGCGTCGTTACATAACATCGTCCTTTATGTAAAAAGTCGGGGAGCCATGAAGGCAGTGCAACACCGGGTGCGGTTCAGTAAGTATGCAGTGACTCCGGTTTTGGCGGCAGCACAACCACGCTAGAGATAGAACATGTTTGGATGGGAAGGAGAATGCATCAGAAGACAAGAAACAGAGTTCTTTAGCCTCCCTCTTAAACCTGTGCAGTGGAGATGTAGTGGGTTGCCATTTGTTTGTTTATTTATTTATTCAGAGTGAAATATGGTACTTCAGTAGTCTCTGATTGCATGGTACTGAATATACGTTGGTTTAGCAAGCGGTGCCCCTAAAAATAAAGAAAAAATAAATGCCACGCATACGCGCAAACATATCAGAGTCATTCGAGCAAAACCTAGAAGAGAGGGATTTCCGAGAGCCCATTGTAATATTATTGTAAACTCTCTTGGGTCTATTAATGCGGGTATATCTGCAAAGCACCCATTACGCCTTAAGACACAACTGTCGAGTAGGGAAACAAGTGCTATGCCATTACTCGCCCTTCTTTAGAGCAGCCAGGTGCTTCCTAAACGTATGCGAACGTCACGTGGACTTTGCGAGGCATTATGAATATAGTATTACATGACAATGAATAAATATTGTTGGGCCCTATATAACGAATTGGCAGCATTCAAAGACGCACTCACCACACAATTCAAACTGGGTGGCACCCACTTACACAACTCCGATTGTGCGACGCCTGTTTGTTACTTCACTCTTCACCAACGCCTTTAAGCTATGTGAATGTCGTTCGCTGAGGACATTAAGAGGCTGTAGAGGGTATTTCGGTGACGTCATTCCGAGCACCAGAATGTATCTATGGTAGAATGCCGGGCTACCATTGAGAGTGCCGACATTCTAACTCTGTTCAGCCTAGGACAGTTTATTTTATGTCATTCTTGTTTTTCAGTTTTGGCGCGATAGTTGTTACGGGCACCTGCGGCGACAGAGAAATACTTTGCAAAGCGTCTACTGTTTCTACGTTATAGCACCCAGTTCGGAATACCAGAGCAGTCACAACGAAAGCTCGGGAACTGGCCAATGAAGTTCTCATTGTAAACTTTCTTCAGGCAACTACTACAAGTAGGGTTGCATTGATATTTCTACGCCCTAGATGGTAATCTTTTCGTAGTAGGAAGGCGCATGTTACGCTGTTATGATTCATTTTGTGGAAAAATACTGTTTCCACAAAACATCTGTGGGGCATTGCGTTCATGTCTTGATGCTGTGCCTGATTACGTTGAGAAATTGTGGCTTGCACGTTTTTAATATGTCAGAAGTTTTAAACCACCCACTATTTACGCTGGTTGCGCAGTGTGACCTCAGGTTGTTTTTTATCCTTCCAGACCACCATGATACATTGCTTAACTGAATTCTTGCTCAATATGACGCCTCTTAAGGCTTCTTTTGTCGAGGAACTTCTATAGTGTATGAATACGGGAATGCCACGTAGAGGATGTTTGTTCAAGGCAAGTTTTTTTTTCATTAGACATAATGGCGGTTACATACATCGATTTCAGTGGCCAAGGACAACTAAGCTACCGATATCGGCTGTATTTGTGATATCATAACAGCTTTTGCCGTGAAGTAATAATAATGAATCCTGAAATTACGGTAATAATGAGCCTCATTATGAACCATTGGCTCATTTGGAAGCAATGACTATGGGATTTAGAAAAATATGAAGGATGAAGTATTGGAAAGAATACATCATGTTACAGGAGTCGATGTCCTTCTTCGAGCAGAAATTACACGATGACTGCTGCCATTAGTGAGCTGTGGATGCCAATGACACCAGTTTCATTTGGTCATGCCCCGTGCACTATACACTAAGGTGATTATCACTATTCTATCCCATATTGTGAAGTGTACAAATAAAGAAGTGACCACTGTTTGAAAATATGTTTAGGTGCATAGCACCATTCCTAGTACAAATTCTCAACCTGTGCCACAGGACAACTCACGTGGTTTCAGAAGGCAAACAAATAAAATGGGGAACCTTCAGGTTTTGTTGTTAAAAATTGAACGCGATAGAGATATTCTGTTTCTAGTGCATACTTAAACACTTAGTGTAAGAAATCTTTTTGACTTTGCTATCCACCCACTGCGTAGCCTTACAGGTGCCCTAGCTTGTGTGCTTTCTGTAGTGGGTGACTGGCTTTCAACTATGAAGTCAGTATGTTATTCTCATGTCCTGACGCCAGATGGCAACGTACCCTTTTACCACGGATTATTACGGCACAATCGTACGCTGTATTCTGAATATTGTACATAGGACGCTTACGTTTCTAAATAATTGCGGTGGCTGTATTTCCCGATGGAGGCGGAAATGTTGTAGGCCCATGTGCTAAGATTTGGGTGCACGTTGAAGAACTTCAGGTGGTCGAAATTTCCGGAGCCCTCCCCTATGGCGTCTCTCATAATCATATGGTGGTTTTGGAACGTTAAATCCCACATATCATTCAGTCAATCAATGTTTTCAAATCATGAAAGTTACTCACACTTGATTTTGAAGCAGAAAACGTTGTTCTCACTGCATTCACAAGCCGAGACGTGGCTCTGTGGTGGAACCCCCGCTTGCCATGCAACCGACGTGGGTTCGATCTCCACTGAAACAAAAAAACTGTATCACTTATTATATTTGCATCTTTCTAGATTTTAGATCACGCGAAGATGATAATTTCTTTTCTCACAATCACCGACGCGGATGTTGCATTTTTTGCGAAACGAGCTCTTTGACGCTATCGCTGTACTACGCTTCTTTTCTGTACTGTGGCATGGAAGTAAGAGGCTGGCGTCACTGTCTCGGCGTCAAAAAGTCAGGACTATTCACCACAACGCAGAGGGCTTTATCACATCACCCCGAGAGGCTTCTGGGAAAGATTTCGCAGCTATTTCCTTGCACAGATTAGACTAACAAGAAAGCAGAAGCAGGAACTTTAAGATAGCACAGAGAATGACCGTAGCAAAACACTAGTGGAAGGCCACGTCGCTAGGTAGTGAGGCGGTAGTAGTCATACCTTCACTGAAGTCGAAAGAAACGAAAGGCACCACACAATAAGGAGATGCCGCCGGCACATATTGGAAGAAACCACCAGTCCCCTACGATTCTCTGTGCATTACTTTCTTCTCCATTTCTTTTCTCTCCACCTGGTCTTTGTGCAGGCGCGTAGGTGCCAGTTTCTTTTGCTTGGCACTTTTCTCTTCATACCTCTGTGTTCCGTACGTTCTTTTCAGATTGACCCCCAGGCTCAACTTCTAGACATTAGCGACGCAATAATGCCCTGCAATACCACCAATATGATTCTTTCTGGTCGAAGCGTGAGGTGATCACGCCGAAGCAGCTGTGGCTTTGTCTCTATAGCGAGCGAACTAAGGGTACCATTTCTTCCTTTTTACTTTTTTCACGCCCCTTCCTTCGATAACATTATGTGTCTCCATTTCACCAAATTTTCGTGTTTTTTTGTATTACACTACTTGTTTCTTCGTTTCTTTCACTGTGGCGTACCCGCATAGCGAAGCGTTATTGATGAATGGCCACAGGAACGTGGCCCGCGAGCCATTGATATCCAACGCAATGCTGGAGCTCCTCGTGTGCCATAGATGAATGTACACTGCTGGTTTCACCTCTTGCGGCCTCACCCCGCTATATGAAAGTAATAACACTGACGCAACTCTTATGCGGAAAAGCCACCTTCACGTTTGCAATGCAGGGGCACGTAGAGGTTTGGTTACTTTTGAACTGGTTCTTCTGATGACAGCGGTTTTTTTTTCTGGCCATGTTGCCTTCTGCAAGTTAACTGTGTGCTGAACACGAGCTTCTTATCGAGACGTCTTTATTTTTTATAAGTTAGAGATTAGCAGTAAAGATGTCCTAGTTAGGTACCTTGAGTCGCATTCAGGTTTCTTGTTCCAGATTAGAACTACATGCGCATTGGCTGCTCACACTCACCAATTGCTCTTCATAGCATCACGATCGGCCTAACTGTGCTTTTACAAACAACAGTGTCGTAGACACGTTTTTTTAAGAGAAGCCTCTTTTCTAAATTGTGAGCAGAGACTTTTACAACATTGCGAACAGAAACACTATTCTTTAAGGTTATGAACTGACATAGAGAGAAGGAATATAAGGTAGGTAGAACGAATAAGTAGACTACGCCCTGTTTCTTACGCTGAACATTACCGGGGGAAAAAATAGTAAAAGAGAAACAGAAGAAGAAGAGAGAAGATTAACTGAAAAAAAGTCATAAAAATTGCCTTAACGAACTAATATAGGTGAAAATGCTGTAAGCGGTTAACATACACCCATAGGGCGAGTGACGTAACTGTTACGCGTAACGGGTGCACTGCAGCAAATTCAAGAGGGAAGCACAACAACGACAAAAGAAGAACAATTATGGGCTGAGCCCAGTATTCTACCCTGCTATGGGGAATGGGCAAAAGGAAGAAAAGAATTCAAGGACACTATAAATCTTAAATTGTGTTTGGTGAAAGTCGGTGCCCACTTGATTGAATATGCAACGTGTTTTTGCGGTAGTTTTGTGCGTGACACTTCTATCGGATTGGCCTGACGCTTTCGCCAAAGACACTTTGTATTTACAGAGAGCCTTCTCACTGTTTTTCATCCACTTCACCAAAAGACTTTGTAATATACACAGAGTCTATCAATTGTTTTCCATCTGCTTCGCTGGCCTCATTGCTCGGTGATGCGGTTACATGCTGTTGTCACTACAACTCCACTTCATGGCCTTGGTGTCCAGTGGCTCACCACATGCGCGCTCAGTCATTCTTCTTCTGGCGAGTATTAGCCGGGGAATCAAAATTCAGGGAAAGCTTCTTCCTACTGTTTGCCGAGGAATCTTCGATGGGCCGCTTGGGGGCGGTTGGAGAAAGTCGACTTCTGCAACTATACGCCTGGCTAAAGGCGTTGCCGCTCACACCACTGTGACATCACGTGATTAATGAGAGAGTGTGAGGGGGAGAGGGAACAGCTGGGACCATTCCAGGGCACGGACAGATAGACGGTCGGATGCTGCGAGTAGGAGCCATTAAAGATATTAACCTTAAAAGTTGTGCAAGTGGATAAAGGTCAACGTTGCCACCAACGTCAGAAAGCTTCAATAGATGACATGACAGGCAGTGATTCAGTCCATAACTCTTAAAGGACCAGTAAACAGCCCTGAGGTCTAAAATTTTTTTAAAAACATATATGTGCAGTTTTTTTTACCAACATACTGCCGCAAAAATTCTGCGAATACGTGCTATATTAAGGAAGTTACAGGGGTTACAACATCGGTCTATGCTGGTCTCCAATTTTCGCGCGGCCTCGCCCCCTTCTCCCTTCTACGAAGAGGAAGGCGTAGCCCATCATCGAGATTCTGCCCACTTATGCAACGTGACACCATGTCAGCGATCGGCATCATCGGTGAACTTGATCAGTCGCAACGCACTTCCGGTTCACCTACGCCACCAGCCGCGGGTCAACCGTGTAAGCGTCAGGTGCGAAGTGTCGACCAAAAATGATCAGGTCCCTGACGTACGTCGCTGGATGGCTGATTCGCTTCAGCCATGCAGCGCGCAGGGCCCCATTGTGAGGCACCCGGTGCCAACGCTTCTTCGCTGCCCAGTGGCTCGATTTGCGGCCGACGACAGAGCAACGCTTTTTACCCGTGTTGTTCATGCCAAGGGCGAAGTACGTTCATACGTGCGCACAGGCGCTGTAGTTGAGCGAGGAGTGTACACGTGCACGCCACCTAGAGTTTCCCACAATACTTACTAGAGAGAACTCTGGCGCTAGTGTCTATGGGAGTTGCAACACACGGCGCTTCAGCGAGCATGGGAATGATGGGTAGCACGCACTTTTGTCTACTTTTTGTACTTCTGGCCTGCTTCTGGCTCCGTGTGTGTTCGTGTGGCTTGGCGTTGTTTTTTCACGAAAACATAAATTAGCAAATGTTCACCGTTTTCGCTTCACAACCTTATTCATTTAAGCTTACTATTTTGAATCAAGTCACTAAGCTCAAAAGGGTTTGTTTTTTCTTTCAAAACAAAACCATAACCAGCAATAAACGAAGCCGCAAGTACGATTCGCCACCCGCAAGTATGAAGACTAGGCACATGTGTGTACTACACATCATTCCCATGGTCGCTGAACGATCGCAGCGCCAGAGTGCCCTCTAGTTAATTTTGGGAAACTCTATGCACGCGACAACTGCAACTGGTTCTTTCACCACAGTGCCAAGAAACAAGGGGCAGTTTCGTAGCTGTGGGTGGGAACAGGAACTGACGTTGACTTCACTATTGTTTTTTTACACCTCATTTAGACCAATCGGCGAGCTGCTTCAGCGAGCTGCGTAATACTTCACGTCACCGATCGCCGAGTTTACAGCACTGCGCGTGCAAGGAGGTCGGTAAGGCGTAGGAAAGATTCGTAGGAATTGTTTTTCGAAATAGAGGCTCTGCGCAGTGCGCAGGCTGTCATATTAAGTAAACGTGATCGCTTCGATCTAATCTACGAATAGCCGAGCTTGTATGGGGGGTGTAAAAAAAAAAGTCGGAGCCTGTTTACTGGCCCTCTAAGAAATCGCAGCACGTACTTCTGTTGTTTTTCGGAACACTGAAGAGTACCCTCATGGTTCCAATATGATAACAATGATTAGAGCATTTCTTTTCACTTGTCTTCCACACCTTTTATATTTAACGCAAAAAAACTGTTCGTAGGACGGTCCATTATAATTTCTCACACGTATATTTGAAATGTGTGGTGCGTTCTTCAAAATGCAGTGTCATTTAAAACGTGGTAACAGAAAGAAGAGCTGCTATGTGCGTGATGCTAAGTTCTCTCCTAATATATCGAACATATGCAAGCGAGAAATGTCATTTTCGACATTTATCAGTTTACATAGCTTCACTTAACATGCACTTAATTTTAAAAGGTGTTCAAGAATAGCAAAAAAACTACAAAAATCACTGTTTTATCTTCGGCCTACCCGCTACAACTATATTTGTGCAGTCCTTTATGGCGAAAGCCTTTTAGGAACTCCTGGAGCTGTTTCCTAAGTAGTTCCAGAATATTTCAAACCTATTGTAAAATAATGAAACAATGCGTTTAGAGGGCAGGTTTTCATTGTCACCTTTCTTAAATTGTTCTTTCGCATGCTTAGAGCTTTTTTGGAAAAATTGTTATCAAGCTGACCTTTGTATTAGCAGTACGAGTTCGTCACCATTCTCTGAATCGATCCGCACATCGTGTATCTCTGTCACCACTTCACGTGCTGCCGCTTCAGATATCGTTGAGTCTTACATAATCCAGAAAAGTGAACCTGCGCACACCATTGTTTTAGCGAATAAATGCAATCAAGAGCCAAAACTGAGATGCACAGCATCTGACACTATCAGGAAGCTTAGTCATGCGTAAGTGAGCGGCTTATCGAAAGCGAAATCTCGACAGACAGCTCTTATACACGACTGTCAGAAGAAGCATGAGAGTAAGAGTAATCTTGTAACTACGAAAACCTAAATTGGAGTGGGTGCTTTGCATAGCAGGTGGGCAGGATGACGCAGCTTGACCTTTTTTGGTTCGCTTTATCTTCCTGCCATTCTTTGGTTTGTATTTTCGCACGTGCTTCTTCGCGCAAAGGAATGTTCATTGAAGAAGGGCCTAGCGGTAAACATGGAACAGCTCATAAGTTTTTTTTTATCCTGCGCCGCATAAAACTTTCGGCTAACAGTAGACGAGCGAAGTGTACCAATGAGTGATGTTGATTGGGAAGATTCAGATAATCGTTGCAATGGAGTTCTTTGCTATGCGACACAGTCTCACATGGTCACCGTTCGAAGGGCTATTTCTGTGTGTCCTATTGGTACCTGACAAAAGGGGTCAAGGTACGTTTTTTTTTTTTTCATGGACCCTTTCATCGGCAGAGTCAAACCAATATCTGGAGGAGTGGCCTTTCTGGAGCCCATAATAAATTTTGTTATATCAACGGATGACTATTACAATAAAGTACAAATACATGCGACCAAATGTATGTGGTATGCAAATACTGTGATTGAAATATGGACCTTCCCATGACTCATTAGAAGTGTGCGCGATTAACACATAAACTAAAATTATCTGAATAAGCTGACATTCCTTAGTGCAAACGTGCATCTGCTGACTATCTTTACGGCGAATTGGTATAGTCTAAAAACCGAATTATAAGCAAATGCCTATTTTGTTTCTTGCGTTTCTTTCGTGCAGTTTTGATCTATGAACATGAATTAGAGGTTCAAAAGGGCTTTTATGGTGTTTCGTAGTGCCTATAAGTGCCTATTTTCGGTGTTCGTGCCTGAATGCCCATACGTGCCTGCAAATGCCTATTTTAAAAATTAGCCCCTAAAGCAGCGCTATTCAAGCAATTATTTTGTGTTGGAGCATGGTGTTAAACCGTTATTTATGTAACAAAGACAACATCAATATTTCCAAACACTATAAATTTCAACGAAGACAAATGTGACATACTGGGAGTGATTGGAGGTGGATCATGATGAGTACAAAAGACGCTATTTCTACAGCCCCAAGTAGATGAACGTCTCAGCGTCTGCAGGGGAAGGAGAAGAGAATCAAAGATGGAATAAAAAATAAAAGTGACGTCTCTGGGCAAAGACACGGCAACCGCCTTCTATAGACAGCTGTATAGTGCTCTGAAGGAACTGAAAAACCACCCTGAATACCTGGGTGTTGCAGTGGCAAACGAAGAGCAGGTTTTTTGGGCAGCCGCGGGTAGCTAGAGAACGAACGAAAATCACTACTGCCTACCACCCCCAAATGAATGGGCTCACCGAGTGCCTGAACCACACTCTGACATTCTCGCCATGGACCTCTCTGACGACCGCGTTGCTGGGTTGCCACTATACCATACATTACATTTGCGTATAATCCTTCCCGTCTCGACAAAGCCAGGTTGTCGCCGATCTACCTTTTGTATGGCCGCAGCCCTCTCTTGCCCTTTCACACATTGCTACCGTAAGGCGTACAATCCTCAACAACTGATTGCGCCCGCGATGCAGTCGTCTTGGCTGCCCATGCCAGAGAGGTCATTCTTCATCGCATCACAGCGTCGCAAGGTTCTCAGAAGCACGCTATGACAATCAGCACCAAGAAACACAATTTTCTCCTGGTTGTCTTTTCTTTCTCTTGACGCCCTCACATAGTGTCGGCTAGGCTGAAGAACTCTTTCCTCTTTAGTATGGGTTGTACAAGATATTGCGCATGGTGTCTTACGTGATGTACGAGATCGCACCAGCTGACGTGTCTTCGCTACCACGCATCTGTAGCGACGTCGTTCACGTCACCAGACTCAAGCCTTATATATCCACATTACCTGATGCTCCATCACTTCCACCGGAACCATCTAAACCCGCCGGGAGGGTTATATTGCGTTGAGAGAAACAGAACGTTTGCTCAGATTAGAAGGAGACGACGTCATTTCTTGCCGCTTGGGCAGCAGATATGTTTGTCATATATACACCAGCTGTGCAGTCGTGGGCCTGCTTTCTTCGTGTAACAATATATATGACAAATTTTACTATGAGTTTACTTAACAGTTAATCCGCCTTATGCCTTACTTTGTGGTTAAGTGCCGTGAGGAAGTCTGCTTGTGCTATGAGATCAGTCCGGTGAAAGGTGGGGTAAACGAAGCATCTCAATCCTTTTCGAGATGTTTCGTGCGTATCTTTTGTAGGTTACTTTGTTTGCTTATGGGTTGTTTACAGCTGTGATACTTGTAAGAAGCTAAACATGCTTACAGAATGTGTAGCTAGCTGCTTCTGTGGCTGCCAGATGCTTTTCCTGGCACATCGTTAGCGTGCTCTGGCTTTTAGTGACGATGAATGTGACACGCCAAGCGAAGGAATGCTCTACTCAACGGTTTGCTAAAGTTGAAACGTCAAGACTGTTGTCTCGCTCCACTTGTTTTTCATGATTAAGTGATGTAAGTTTTTGCACTGCGTCGCTGTTGTGCTCGTGAGCCATTGTATTGTAATTGCGAAGTGTTTGGTGTTCATCGTAAGTACTCCGTCTGGCCAATAAGACAAGCTTCCTTTTCTCACGCATACGCAGTCGATGAGCCATAAAGGCGGAAAGTACAGCGTAGTACGTAAGAACATCTGAAAGGTCAGCTATTGGGATTAATTTCCAGTTCACCCCATTTAGTTAGAAAGTGGAATGTCGCTACCACAGCTTCTTGCGACGCATTATTTCACTTCTTTTATTATTGGCTTGCTGTTACTTGTCCCCATGATATGATAATGGTGATGGTAATGATAAGTAATGATAAAAACGCCAGGCCTGCACTCACAGGGCTAAGAGAGGGCTGGCAACTCCCTTTGCGGGAGTAGACGATTGTCCCATATATACCTATTGCTGGGAACTCTCTTCTGCAAATAGTAAGCACACTCTCTCGACCGAGTGCTGGTACTCTAGCTGAACGAGAGTGAACAAGCTCCCTCACCGGAGTAAAGTCACGCTTTCTGAATTAGAGTTCATACACCCTCTGCGGGAGTTGCGCTACTTTCTCACTGAACTTTACAACTGGTAGGGATAGAGCGCATTAGCTCCCGCCAAGAGTAAAATCACTCCGGCTGCACAAGGTCTAAATTCTGAAATATTTAACTTCTTGACGCTTGCTGGGACACTAAAGTGTCCCAGCAAGCGTCGTATTGTGTTAAAAATAGGAACATATGTGGAACCCTTTTAGGGTACCTGGATACGCACTACATTTTGATAATATCGAAGAAGAAACGAGCCCTTGAGGAACCCTACTCTATTTTTATGCATTTCACCTTCAAGACAACCATAATGCTATTCGCAAACTAACAATGCTATATCAAGCCCAAGAGGTCACTTGATTAGCCCAGCCCAATGCCACGTTCAGCTTGAGACATACTTTGCATGATAAAAAGTTTGTGCAGCTTCCGCTACTAGTGAAAGGCCGGAACCAAAACTAGGGCCAGTGCTTGAATTTTAAAAGAAAAAGATTCTATCTCAAGGCCATGTACAATGGCTGTAAATAAGACTTTCAGCATGCTGCTTGTGATTAAAGGGACTCCAAGCTTAAACAATGACACAAAAGGTGAGTTGATTCAGAAAGCTGTGCTCATTCAGGCTGTTTAATTAATCATTTCTTTTGTATATAGGTGCCATAGTACAGAGTTGGCGCTATTTTGAGCACAGAGAGCATGTTGCAACTAATATTGAGTGGGACGGTACGTGCATCTAATAAACAACATTGATTTGTCGAGAACAATACACTTGAGTAGGTCATGTGATTTTTTTTTTTGACGAAAACACCTCACATGTCGAGTTTTCATTTTTTTGACGGGAACATGTTACAGGAGCACTGTTACGTACTTCTCTTCTTAATTTTTATAGCTTCTGAAAGCCTAAACTACCGACATTCTCGTCATGTCACTGTTTTTGGACGTAAAACTTCAGATATTATTACCTAATATTTTTATTGTCTCTCTCGATGTCTGGATAAATTTCTTTCTTTCTGTTTTATTATTTTTATTTCATAGCAAAAGCTGTTATGAGTTCACAAATTGGGTCACGCATAGTTGTTCGCTGCCGCCGCCACCGCCGCCGGTGTCCGTAACCCCATCGCAAGAAAAAATACCTAGCACCAAAGATACAGCGGGGATCGAAACATGGGCTGCTGGGTGCCAGTCCAGTATTATACCACTGAACTACTCCGGTACTTGTGACTTGTTGCCAAACATGGTTTAGACAGGCTTGTTGTCTGCAAAGCAATCGCGTAAATACGACTTATCAAGCGTTTTAAAACAGCGAAAGAACAACCAGTCGTCGCACAAAGCGATTAGCGTAACGAGTGGGCCGTCCAATTCTCCAACCCATTACAAAAGCTTGTTCTTGTTTCCCTATTAACTGTGGCGCATACCCACTACAGCCATAATTCCTCGTTTTCGTCAGCCACTGCATGAACAATTAGCCCGGAACGCCTTGCAGGTGTTTAGAGGATACCACGCTTCTTAGAAGAATGACAAAAAATTGCCCGCAGCTTCCCTCGGGGGAACACTGAGGAGGATGCGGAGCATATAATTGGTTAATGGGGTGTTAAAGTGCGACTTACTTGGGTCGATGGCTAAATTGGTTAACGTGGTTGTGAAATGGGGTGTTAAATTGCGACTTACTTGGGTCGATGGCTAAATTGGTTAACGTGGTTGTAGGAGGAGGTGTTAAATGAGTGAACACGTACACACGTATGCGAAAGGGCGGCGCTGGTCGAAGGGACGTCGATCATTGTGTTTGTGGATTCGTTGGAATCCATTTCACCGCGACCTTGGACGTCGACGCGCCGTACAAACCAACCGACGAGCGGCAACTGAGCGAGCGAGCGCCGACCTTGAGTATATATACAGCGCGACGGCGCATGCACTGTCAGCTGTCGAATGTTCGAGAAGGGGGAGAAGCGCAACGGCGCATGCGCGCGCGTCAGCTGCCGATGTTCTCGAAGCGTGACGGCGCATGCGAGCGCGTCAGCTGCCGATGTTCTCGAAGCGTGACGGCGCATGCGCGCTACATTATACAGCTAGCGAATGTTCGTGAAGAGGAGAAGTGCACGCGGTGTGTAAAGGAGGAAGTGTACACAGATGGTGGAGGAGTGAAGCGCGCGCGGTGTGTAGAGGAGGAAGGGATGCACAGATGGTGGAAGAAGGCGGAGGAAGCTTGCGGACGGCGCCGCACTACAAGCCTCAAGTATTAGATGCTCCGCATCTAAAAATAACGTAGCGAATGCCGGCCTACTATCCAAAAGTTTATTATCACTTGTTTCATTCCCCTAGTGGAGTGGACATGAAGCAAGTGTGCGCGCGGTAGTTACCCAATTAGTGCTTTGAAAAGGCTCTGAAAAGCCGCTCTTCTAGCTTTCGCTCCGACTGTGTTGCGCCTTTTTAATATCTGTCTTACCTTTTTCTTCTGAGTTTTCGTTTATTCGATTCCTTGGCGTCTGTTTCAATTCATATTTTTTACTATCACCTTTTTATCTGTCTCTCTTTTTTTCATTTATTTTTTCTTTCTAGTCATATATTTCTCTCTATTGCTATCTCTTCATTTCGGTCTCTCTCTTTCTCTTCCTATAGACGGTTTCGCAAGAGCATACCGGTCTCTGGCAACATTGTGCGTTCACCAGAAAACCACTTCAGGAAACATCTGGTTTAGCCTGTTCTTGCGTGGTTTCAGCCTTTCTTGTTGGCCACGGCTGCTTGTGTTCCGATATTTTCAGTGGATAAAAATATTTTGATGAAGCACTCGCAACTCGAGCACACCTTTGTCAAGCCAGGATGCAGTCTGCAAGCCTGAACTAATTTTATGTGGTAGTCAAAACGTTCTGTTTTGATCACTAGAGAAAACTGGGTTCCCATTAAGAGCGCGTAGGCTTGTTCGTCCCACTTTATTAAAGGCAATGTAAAGCTCAGAGCACACTAATGGCGCAGAGATGACACTTAGACTTTAGATTAGTTGAAGGTCCCGGTTACTGGGGACACATCAGTCGTTGTCGTCGTGGCAGATACGTGTACTGGCGTGTGAAATGGGTAAAAAAACGTGAAAGCAAACACTGAAAACGTATCGCAAAAGTGTTTATCGTATATTTTGAACGATAATAACGATGCGTACTGTTTGAAACAGCATAGGGCACAAAGTAGCCATGCTGTATATGAATCACCGCTCTGTGTATGTCGTGGCGACCACGTTGTTGTCGTTGCATTTAATTTTTTTTAAAGCGATGCCTGCGAGTTGGCACCCATCTGTGTGAGCAAATCACTCATCACCTGTCTTTCTGCGGCAAATTATTATTGCTGCATTCTAGCTCATTTATCTTTTCGTATGAACATGGCTTAGGTGGGTTGAGCTTGGAAGTTTGATCTAATAATAGCTTACTCGTGAGTAAACCATGATAGCTCGCGCAACCAAGCCTCAGTTGATGTCCTCCCATAACCAGTACATTTTATATTTTCTCGGTCCAGTGAACACTTCGAATCACAAGCAATTCCGAACGCCAATGATCTCTATAAAGAGTGCCCGGCGTGAAACAGGCGCAAAAATAAGCGTTTTATCTTGAGGTTGTGTGCTTCGTTGAAAACACGAAGGTGTTCGGGGTTTTACAGGAGGAAGGTTTTCAGTTCTAGTCGAAAAGCTGAATTCAACAACTTCACTATGGATCGGGCAACTCTCCTCCTGCATGTCGACGATGTGGGTGCTGCTTTGAAGACGCGGAAAGGGAAAGCACAGGTGTGCGCTGTCTCTGTCCACGTCTTCAAGGCGCATCCACATCAACATGCAGAACCAACTGGCCTAATTAAGTTCGCTGACAAGCTTGTCCTGCAGGCTAGGCCACTGCCAAAGGTAACACGGAGGAGGAGGCTGCACTCATCGGAACGCGACGTCGGATATCTTGTGCAGCGCCGTCGGCCACGCGAGCCGTGTTACCTGCAGCAGTGGCCGCACCTGCACCTGCCCTGCACTAAATCGAGCCCCTTCATGTAGCCGCTAGACGTGGCACCAAATACACCCTAAGGAATAAGCCAGATAGATCAGCAAACTCAAACACAACACGAAACACCGCCAGGACCATTGAAGAAACATCCCCAGAAGTGGCGCACCGAAAGTCTGCTGGGGTAGGTCGTTCAGCGCAAGCCAGTTTGCTTACAAACACCGAAGCCGTCTGTACTCCTTCACTCACCCCACCGAGTTATTGCACCCCACGGCAGAAAAATCACGGCAGCTGGAACGCAGGCCTCGGGCGCGCGTGTTAAGCGAGTGAAGACGGCGAGTGCTGGCATAATGATGATAGCGTTTGCGAATGTTACACAGAGCTCACGTGAGCATAGACTGCTCTGATGTAGGAAATCTTCAATGGGGCATAACAGGGCACCATGCTTAGTGGCAGAAATAATATCCGCGGATAGTTCAGCATGTTTAGTTATTTTACCCAATATGCAAGGGAACAGCTCCTGCATCGGCATCGTCCGCGTTTGCTGAAAAGGCCGCGTGATTATAAAAAAAGGAGAAGCTCGTGAGAGAGAAAGGAAAGCGGTCTTGTGATCTACCACGGAGAGTAGCTATAACAGAAGTGGGTTGTGAATAAAGAAATCAATAAAAAAACAATACCTGATGGTCTGAAGGACGCTTCTATAACCACAGATTTCGTGTGACAAGGACATCTCGTGTTGAAGTATCATGTGTCCATAATCCATGGGAGCTTCTTGATGGCTCTGGCAAAGCTTTTTTTGCGTGTGTGACAAGGACATCTCGTGTTGAAGTATCATGTATGAATAATCCATGGGAGCTTCTTGATGGCTCTGGCAAAGCTTTCTTTTGCATGTGTGGCTATGCAGAAGCGTTGTTTATATCTTCGAGCTCAGCAGCAGAGCGCTGCAACCACTACACCATTGTGGTGGACCAATTTAGATAACGTGAAGCAGCACGTGACCATTTATTTGGGTGACCATTTTATTGCGCCCAAGACAAATGGCGACATCGGACAAATATGATGCCATACAACATTTCGAAAAATAAAAATCCATAGCAAAGTCCGCCCGCAGAAACTTAGCATCGTCAACTAGTTCATCAGTAGGAAGACGAAGAGATATATCAATAGGACTTATGTATGGGGCCATAGTCGCATGTAAGCTCAAAGCAATGAATTCATTGTGACAAGCCACAACCACTCGTTCTTGATGAAATAGTGCAACTTCAGAAACTCCGCCAGTGGACATTTGCATTCGTCGATGCATATATGCTATTGCACCAATAATGATACTTATGATAACAACAGGAAGAAGACCGCATATAGGACTAGAATATTTGAGGTAATCATTCAACCGCGTGCTTAAAGAATTGTTACATAAAAATATGCAACGTGGTTTGAAGCCTGATTTTAGGGGCGGGACGACTCATAGTCTTCTCTTATTGAAGGTAATCTGATCCCTAAAAGCGATTACGCTGCTTCCTAAGAGTACTGCGAGAGCAACGATTCAGCAGCTAAGCATCTGAATGCCCGTTCCACATTGGACTCCGAAATATTGTGCTATAAAGTTTGAAGCGAACCGAGACTCCACCGAATGGGGAAATTTGAAGCGAAACGAGAATAGAGCGAAACGGGACCCCATCGAGTGCGCAAGTAGAAAAGAGGTTCCGGTTGGAGGAATACAATGATTGCTGTTTTAGCAGCATCGTGTTTCCCTTATAGCATATAGACTGAGCTATAAACCTCCTGCTTGGACTGCCCTCGTTTACCCCGGAAGTTTAATGATGGTCGCCGCGTTTCCATTTGGGTCACATATGAAAGAAATGAGAGACATCCATTCGTCAGACTGCACACATAGAGGTTGGTTCAATGACCTCAGATAAACCGCCGAGTCCAATAATTTAGCGTTGAAGGTTAATATAGAAGTTTCCACCATGTCATTATGTGTGCATATGGGGCGCGTGTGGTAATACTTTCATGCAATAAAAACATTGAAATCTCTTACGTGGTTGTGGGGTTGTCAAGTATCGCCAACGTTTGGGACTTGATCATGAAATGTGCCGTGATAATCACGTGACATAACGTTGATTCGTCAAAGGTGGACCAACACCGAAGACAGTCCGAGCCACGCGATGTGTCCAAAACATCAAAAGAGAATGGGTTGAGGGAGTATCAATGCGAGAAGCTGAGATGGCAACGCGCACAAATAAGATGTATTTGCCTTCGAGTCATCTAAGTATAATAAATAGGAGGACCGTCTGTCTTTCTAATGCAGGAGGGAAAAAATTTTCTGGTAAAAAATTGTTTCCATCGATCAGGATGCTTAGTTCACTCTATGAACACAGTAGCTTAGGCGAGGGGATAAGCTTATTTGCTCCCTTGTGGAAAGTCCTAGACGTGAGAGAACTAATTGGAATACATTTTAATATTTAGAACACTTCTGAATTCTGAGGCTAGTTTTATTCTGAGAATACTTCTTGAGGTGTTTTCAGTAGTGTAATCTGAATAGTGCATCTATGCATGATCCATCAGTTAAACTGACAGCATTAAATGTACAGAGCAGCTCCCCGGGAAGATCGCTCAATTGAATGTAATACGTATATGTGGTCGCTCATATTGACTACAATTACTGGGATATTGTTGAAATTGTGGGCTTATTGATTCACAGCTCCGTTTTTTTGAAGAAACACTCATCGAGATACCATTAAAGATGTCGTTAGTGGGAAAACCAGCATTGTGTTCCGCAATCAATTATATATTTGTGACCTGTGTACATCCAAAATGCATGTTTTACCAAACACTTCTGCTAAGAAACCAAAAATATGAAGTCTGTTTCTGTAAACCTTTAACTGATGGCCCATAAAACCAGCATTATGTACCCCATTCAAGCATAAACCGATCACTCGTGTATGTCTGCAATGCATGTTTACATAGTGCTTCTGCTAAAAAACCAAAAATATGGAGCTTATTTTTGTCGAACACTAACTGAGGGCCCATAATATTAGCGTGCATAGGACTCACATTTTAGATGCGATAGCCGAAAGAAAGAGAGCTATAGAGAAAACAGTAATGACAAGGAAGAAAATGCAGGAATTGCACAACAGAAACACGTTATGGAGAAAATATGGATAGAGTGAGAGAAGGGATGGAGGACGTAGACTATTGCAAAATTTAAGGGTTTGGCTTTTCAAGAAGCATGGATGTGTCTCTGGATGCCCTTTTTAGCTTGTCTTCTAGGTACAAGATGAGAGCCCCGAGACCGATTGCACTGCGAAGGAATAACCTTGTGTGATTCCTAAAGAGAAAAGAAGAGACAAGTGAGCCCCTTAACTGTCTGCATCAGAGTGTGACACCTCAACAGTAGCTCACAAGGGGAGAGAATAAAACGATAGGATTACAAGGTCTATAGATAGAGAGAGAAAGGAGAGAGCGGTGCACAAGGACAGCGAATGACAGAAAAAACGATGGAAGTAATGAGGAGATTGAAAAGACAAACATGGTCGCAGGAGTCCGAGGATAAGGCACCACTCGGCGAGAGCTCTTGTCGGTGTCAGGAGATGGCGTAGGGCGAGCCCAGTCGGCCAGAGCTGCGCTGTCATCGAAATCGTGGGGGCAGAACCAGTCGGCACGGAATCCAGAGAGCAAGCCCCTGGAATAACCTATAGACAATCGTTCTGCTGGATTTAGTTACATCCAAAGCTCCGTGCTTTGAAGGTCTTAGTAGAGGCAGGACTCATCGAAGCAATCTGGCTACACTGTAAATACACATTTTCTCGACCCGTTTTGTTGACCAACTGACATTTTTTTTTCTGCAAGCAAGGGGTCGTGTGTCAGAAGTCGATTAGCGGGGATGACTTTATTCTGTGAACGCTGTGGGACACACACACACACAAATTCTCCGCAATATGAAAATAAATATTCGCACTCATATACCCAGTGCGCCAGTACTCAAACAGCAACGTAATCGCGTTTCATTAATTAATTAAACAACAATTGGAGCCACAAAGTGTACCACGCAAGCGTTTTCAAAATTTTGCTTCTAGTTTTATTCTTTCAGGGTGCGTCAAATAGAACTACGTGTTTACGTTTTTGGTGTATTCTTTTGCTCAGTATTCAAAACAGGTGCACAAGCGTCGATCATAAACATCAATTTTTGTGCATAGGCCCTCTGTAACGTAGGTCGGAAAAGCAATGCTGTCTCGGAAACCTAAACATTGTAGGCACGTGGAGAGAAAATGTTGCACACAATATATGAGCCTCAAATGACGCCTTCCACAAAAAGAAAAGAAAGACTAATAAAAAAAACCTAAAAGCTACTATGTGCAGAAGTCAATGAATACCTGATTCCAACATTTCTGCCAAAGACCCATCGTACAAATTTTAAGGACGTGCTTCTTTCTGCCTCTCTATTGCACTATTTCGACCACCTCGAAAACGTTCAGATAGACGTTGTGGACTTCCGTCTACTTGAGAGCTTCGTGTAGTACGCTTTCATAAATCAAGCATGGCCACGATTAGAGACATCTAGAAACGCTGCCAAGAACGGTAAATTTTAAAAACAAACAGTGTACCATCATTTCTTTTGTACTCACTTTTGTGGCGGGTCAGGTACTTCTGTTTGACATAGCGCAAAGTAAAAACGTTTTCATAAAAGGCATAATAAAAGTGCCGTCAAGAATAACCACACTTCGCTTATGACATCAGCCTTTAGTAATGCTAAGTTACTCTTCAAGGGTGCTTTGCGAACAAACAATAGAGCAACGCTTCATGAAGACTAATGGCTGTATTGCAAGGCGTGGGAATAGATTTCACGCCAAGCTGTCGGTGAGAACAACCTAAGCTTCATTCTTAACGTAAAAACGTCAAATAACTCATTCGAAACAAATCGTGGCATCGACGCCAGCGTCGCTGATTGTGCGCAAAAACTCTGCGTTTTCTACGAGTGAAAATTCTACGTATATGCAATTGAATTCGAACAAATACTCTTCGATCCCAATGAAAATTAACCCGGACATTTTGTGGGCAAGGAGGTATTCCAAGAGCCACTCCAGTGGAACTGTCTAATGAGTGTGTGTAATAGAGCTGCACACTTAGTAAAAAGTGCGCTGCCGCGCAGATGCTCGTCGCTCCTTACGGACACATAGCTCGCACTTCAGCAAGTTGAAAAAAAATCATGGCGTAGTGGCACTCCGCAACTGTATATGCAATTGGCATTTCAAAACGTTCATACAGCCAGTGGTAAGCGCCTAAACATTCTTGTACTTGCGGCATCGTTGAAAGCATTGTGCATGGGCCCCAATAAAGCTATAGTTCTACTCTTGCAAACAAAGCACAAGCAAACTAAAAGCATTTGCTCTGAGCCTTGTGATATAGGTCGACGTTTTAGGGCTCATTGAGTAGATATGTGGATGCCATAGGCTTGTCGGGTACGTCGACTGCAATGCCAGATATGTAATGGGCTGAGTGGAACTTTTTGACTGAGATTTTATAGCAAAGCTATCACTCGTTTCAAAATGATTTGAGCACTGAAATGCGCTGATCACTATAAGTAGCGGTTTTTCGCATATTAGAGAACCGTTTACCAACACCTTGTTGAGTCAAAGATAACCCATGAAGTGCTTGTCGCGTTGTTACAAAGCGTATAGCAATACGGCTTCTGCACGTGGAGCATCCCCGAAATGTCGCTTCTCTATGGTCTTTGTTCAAAGCATTTGAATCACTGTAGAGCGTCGGGGATACAACACATCACCGCCATTTATACTTACATGACATTCATAAGACATGTTTTCTGCGACATCGTTTTCCAAAAAAATGGTGAGTGATTCCTTATAAGGGATCTTGTCGCTTTCTCTCGTAAAGGATACGAATCACCAGTGATGCGCACCCACCTGGCCGGCAAGGGCAGCTCATGAAATGACAGGTGTCGTGCTTGACCAGTGGAAACACTTTATTTATTTACGTGACAGGATAATCATGCTATTCTAGTTGTGACCTGTAAATGGTGTTCGTAACATGTTCGTGTAATGCTGTGCCGATATTGGCATATGCCAAGCTAAGGAGACGATTGCAACAGCACCCAGACGAGTACTGGACGGGTACATAGATAGATAGATAGATAGATAGATAGATAGATAGATAGATAGATAGATAGATAGATATACAGATCGATAGATTGATAGATAGATAGATAGATAGATAGATAGATAGATAGATAGATAGATAGATAGATAGATAGATAGACAGATAGATAGATAGATAGATAGATAGATAGATAGATAGATAGATAGATAGATAGATATATAGATAGATAGATAGATAGATAGATAGATAGATAGATAGATAGATAGATAAATAGATAGATAGATAGATAGATAGATAACTAGATAGATATGTGGGGTTTAACGTTTCAAAAACACCATATTGTTATGAAAGACCTCGTAGGGAAGGGCTCCGGAAATTTTGACCACCCAATGTTCATTACCATGCACCCAAATCTGAGCACACGAACCGACAGCATTCTCGCATCTATCAAAAATGCAGCCACCGCAGCCGGAAATTGATGACACTACCTGCGGGTCAGCAGCCATGTACCTTATCCACTAGACCACTGCGGCGGGGCTACCAGGAAAACTAAGCTTAAGGTGTTGACAATAACGTAGCAGTGACGAAAAATTACGTAAACAAATGATATGTCATAAATACCAGCCCGTGCTATTTTATCTGTGTGCTCTTTTTGTTAGAAGCGTGTTCTGTCGCCTCACGGTTGCGTGGTTATTGCAGTACATGAGCAAGGAGGTTATATTAAATCTTCGAGAGTGGCGGAGGGGCTCCGTGGCTGAAGCTGACACGCCGCCATATTGCTCAGGGCAGAAAGCGGATGGGCACATTGTAGCGTATCCATGGCTTTCGCGTTGTATTTGTGCTAGTAATGTTTCATGTGGTGCCTCAAATTAAATTAGATGGTTCTAAACACGTCTGTGACCGCTTTTCGGGATTAGGATAGTGGGCTTTTAGGTAGCATTAGGCTGCGCCCATTGTGTGAAGCTGACACCGGGCACTTTCCTTGTGTAAGTAGGCACGCTTCGCTCGTTCATTTTTCTCACATATTTTCGCGACAACGACTGCATTCGCGACTACATAGATTTTTTTTTTGCGTCCGGGTGCACAGAGACAATTTGAATAATTTTTGTACATTTCAGTATTACAAAGACGTTTATTTCGCGGCTCATGAGAGTTCATGCGCTCTGAGGCGAGAAGTTTAAGCGCCAAAAAAAGAATGTCGACTCATGTTCAGTACATATGTTGAGATAGGCTACTTCGATGAGACAGAAGAATTAACGAGACAACGAGCTCGTAACATTACTACCATGCTTGCATCGTTTCCATGCGCACTTACAAAAGCCGGTAGGTGAGTGCGCTTAACACATGTGAGCCCTTCATTTTTGAAAGGTAGTTAATGTAGCACTGGCTATGCATTTCTGGGATTTCAAGTTTCTTATATTGGCATGAACACTACGCTCCCAACGCGAAAATTTCTCATGTTGCGATATGCCTTTATGTATGAGAAAAAGGAAATGAACTCCTGTGAAAAGTCTGTGTAATAGGTACTTACGCCTTAAGCGCCTGTCATGGATGAAGCTGTCGAAATCCCGCCACCCCCACACGTCACCCGCAAGAGGGTGGGATCAGGCAAAAACAAAACAAAAACTGAATTAATCGGGAATAAGGTAAAATTAACAGCTGAAAGAGAAGGGTAACACATCGTAGCTGTTCCAATAGGGCCTTATAAAATGCATTGAGGCTTCTCGGAGTTTTCTTGGCCAGATAATGGAGCAGAACAAATTATGGGATGATGGATTGCAAATATTCCAAGCAACGTTTTCTCCAAATATCCAGAAGCTTCCCCTACGAGTACGTGAAAAGGCTAATACCCCCTTCCCCCATAATAAAAAAGAGTTTTCACACACACTGCACAGTTATTCACCAAGGACTTATGGTTGTGTGCGAGTGAAATTTTTATTTTCGCTGCATCACCTCACTACTCACTCTTGCTGTGAGGCAACTGTGTAAATATATAATGCGAATTGATATCCCAGAGTGCTTTGTTTTACAGCGAAAGGTGTTATGAGATAAGAGCGCCAGTCACGCGTGGCGCCTTAGTTGTCCACCTCCGCCCGTAACCAGTATCGAACGAAAACAACTCAATGACGCAATGGGATTCCAACCCGGGTCTGCTGCATGTCTGCTAAGTATTCTACCACTGAGCCACGGAAGTGCATGGAACTCCTTTTTAAATTGGCCTTATGCAAGCTTGATGTCGGGAAAGGATTCACGTTGATACGAGTAATAATACTTTTTAGAACACCAAAGGAACAGCCAGGCGTCACACAATGTGAATCAAGCAACGATTAGGTCGTCTAATGCTCCAACCCATTAGAAAACTTGTTCTTGATTACCTAGTAACTGTGGAGAATATCTTCTTTCTGCATATTTCTTCATCGTTGTCAGCCACGCATAAAAATTGCACAAAATTTTCAACAATTGTGTAGTGGACACCATGTTTTCCAAAGATTGACGAAGGATAGCATAGGGAATGCTGGTCTACTACACAACATTTATGATTATTTATGGCGCTGTGGATACCCAGCAAGTGTGCTTGTAGGTTCCCAAAGAGTGTTGAGAAAGATCTCTGAAAGGCCACTCTTCCAGTTTTCGCTGTGACTGTGCTGTGCGTTCCGCACAGGCCTGGCAATTTTAACATGTTTAAAATATCAAGTATCAAAGCAAAATTACAGCAGAGTGCATCGAAACCTCTCCCACGTTTTTCTGCCTCTTAAAAATAATAAACGGATGATTTAGTAACTTAATGAAACACACTGCCACAAGCGCCCAGAGGATTACGGCGCTTCAAGGCAGTCACCGTCTTTTTCTGCCCGGAGCAATATATCCGCCGCGGCTTCACTTCGATATATGGGCGAGTATTCTGGGCCACCACTCAAGAAGATTTCGTATAAACTCCTTGTACAGTAGCGATGTTCATTACTGCGGCATAGTACGGCATAATTATTTAATTGTTGTTTGTATTCACCTATATTACTTGTTGGTGGTGATGCTGGGTAGTTTGTTATTGGCGTTCGGTATGATGTGTTTACCGTAACGAGTGTTAGGTAGAAATGGTTGAAATGTTGTATTTTTTGCCTAAAAATTGTGTTTGCAACTATATCCTGCATCCATTTCAACAACCTCTCAGCCGAAAGGCTTCTAATAAAACATCCCCGTTATTTCACTTAATGCGTCCTAGTGGAGCGCCTAATAAGGCTAGTTTGTCCCATACACAAAGGCGCATTCAACATTGATTGCTAATGTTGAGGAACAGTAAATCTCTGTAACGTCTGGAGTCTCCGAGTCGGTCAAAGACCGATGTATAGGAACATGTCGATGCGGCCTCACTAAGTGTGAGGCCCTCGGGGCGGCTTTCAGCTCTCCCATAGTGAGTACCGAGTACAGGAAATTGTTAATTCCTTATTGCTAAACAGCAACTCAAACGACAAGGCCTCACCGAGTACTCGTGTGAGGTCCATGGCACGGCTATATGCTCTCCCATAGGAGAGTACCAAGCCCTCTGAATGGTTAACCACTTTCTCAATGCGAAGCCTTTCTTAGCGAACTTCGGCGACTATGAGCGTATCTATCTATCTATCTATCTATCTATCTATCTATCTATCTATCTATCTATCTATCTATCTATCTATCTATCTATCTATCTATCTATCTATCTATCTATCTATCTATCTAGCCGCCTATGACTTGCAGCTCTCCTGGCTGTTTCGATAATAGTGTCAATGCCAAACTTGGTATAGCATAACATGATTGTATGAAGAACATATTTGACTATTCATATCATGAAACTCAAGGCAAGTATCTCGCGAATGTCATGATTTACATTTCATGGTCCTGCATCTTTTGCGGTGGTTTCGTTACAATGGCATGTTGCAAGGCTGGTATGGTATGACATGATTGCATGGCGAACACAAGCGACAGACCCTAACATAAACATCATGACATGCGTGTCAATAAACAACATGACTACATGCCACAGTCGTGATGCGCTCGCGGTCGTTTCGCTAATGTCTCGTATACAAATTTGGTATTCCATACGTGAATCAATGACAAAGGTGTGTGAATAATGCAAACATGATAATCATGACATGCGTGCCATGTAACAACATGACAACATGCGACACTGATGACGTGCTCGTGGCCGTTTCACTAGCTTTACATATGCCGATTTTGGTATTATGTGACGCCAATGAATGACGAAGGTATGTGACTGGTGCAAACATGATAATTATCAGATGTGTATCATAACATAACTACATGCCACAGTCAAAGTGCCAATACATTTCGACATAATGCGGTGTGCGTGCTCGCAGGTGTTCATTTCGTCGCGTCACGCCGGCGTTGCCGCACCAGGCACCGGTCCTGTCATATACTCGCAGTCGCGCGCCGCTCTACGTTGCTTTGACGCATGCGTGTTTCAGCGCGTCTGGCGTCCCTGCGTCACGAAAAGAGGGAGACGCAGTGTTTCTGAGCAACGTATCGGCGCGAAATGCAGCATGTCGCATTTCGCGCCGGTTGCTGTCGGGCCACGCCGACGGACGCTGGTCTTGCCTGGCGTCAGACTATAGAGTGCTCGCGTTTTGCTAATTTAGCGTCGCTGTGCCAAGCGTGCGCGCGCATCAATGCTACATTGTAGTATATTGGGCCCTTCATGATGCGCTCGCGGCCGTTTTGCTAGCTCCACATATACCACTTTTGTTGTTGCGTGACGTCAATGCATAACGAAAGATATGACTAATGCAAACATGATAATCCTGACACGCGTGTCATGTAAGGACAAGACAACATACCACGCTCATGGTGAGCTCGCGGCGGCCGTTTCGCTAGCTGCACATATACTGAATTTGGTATCACGTGACGTGTATAGATGACGACGGTAAACGACACATCCGAACAATATAGTCATGACACGGAAATTATGTACGGCATAATTTACCTCCACCATGTAACGTTGTGCTGAATTTATAGTGACATATCAACATTTCGCATTCGTGCTTCGCATATCATGGAATCCCACTGTACGTGAGATCTGCCTATTTTTTTTCTAAACAAATGTCAGTCGGCAGTGCTCGTGTTGCCTCGTCCATTTCCTAGCGTCTCAGAGCGGCCTTGGGCTGGCGAGCACCCGTCATGACAAGACAGCATCCGAAGAAGCCGCTAGCCTTGGACGTAGTCGTCCCCAAGGGTTCTAGTCCCGAAGATGTCGTCGACGCGTCGTCTTCAATAGTAGGAATTGAAGAGGTCTACTGTGCACAGCACTTAGGAAGCCAAAAATAACAAGCCACTGTTAAGGGAAGCCGCTCTGGCTCAAATCGACGACACCTCCCACCTCATCATCAGAGGAGAGCACGTTACTGTCGTGCCCTTGGGACCCCAAGTCACTCAAGGCACTGTTCTATCCCTGCCGTGCCGCGGCACCAGTGAGGTCTTCGTGCAACATTCTCTTTCTACGTCAAGGTGCTGCACATCAGCAGAGAACTCACAGGGTCGCGCCCAACCTCGACCACTGAGACGCGATGCGTCCGAAAGGAAATGGAGGCATTGTCGCCGGTGCCTAACTACCTCAAGATTGGTGCCCATCGAGTGACCTGTGACTATAAAGGGATCCAGCGAGTGTGCCGTTGATGCGGAGACCCCATAAACTGCACCGCTCCGTTTTGTGGAAGGTGCGGCGTTTACAGCTACGACGGGAAGGGCTGTTCACTGCCGTGTCACCGTTATGGTGACCCGCACGCCACCGTCGCTTGCACCATCAGACCGTCGTATTCCGTGGTGGCGTCCATGATTTACCCGCCACGTTATTCAAGAATGCAGTCCAAAAGAATGGCAGCATATCCGCGGAGTGATGCCTAGTTCACACTGAATCATCCGCTTTCTACAGCGACCGAAGTTCCCCTGCCGCCGAAACGCAGCGTCGTTCGCACTGGACGCGCCCCGCGCCGCCGAATATGCCATCTACCACCGGGCGAACGCGGGATTGGTGCGCTGTCACCCGGTTGTTGTCGCGGCTCGCAAACGCCATTACGCTATCTGGTGGCGTATACTTCGATGATTCTCGTACGCAAAAAGCAAGAAAAGACAGTATGGCCTACTTTGCTGGCAAGTGGCTGTCTTGTAATGCACGAAGAGCAGAAAAACCACCGACGCCAGCGGCGTTGGCGGGTTCGTTTTGCTCTGCAACACAGCAACAAGCTCGGTCACGCCAACAGCAAGCTCGGTCACCTCTTCCACGAAATACGGACGCGAAGTAGGCACAGAGTAGGTTAAACTCCCGTTGGTTTCAACATTCAGTTACGTGCACTGCGGGATAACAAGTGAGTAGGGCTTGGCCACCATTTTTCAAAATTCCTTGACTAGCGCTCCTATTGGTCCGCGGTGACCGATTCGGCGGCAGACGCCGCAAAAATTGGTCCGAGAGCGATCGGCGCGGAAAGGGCCCTTTCGGCGAATTTTGCCGCCGCCGAACCGGATTCGGAGCACTTTCGCCGGCCGGAATGCTCAGTGTGAACGCGGCCTAAATGATGGAGATTGGGGCGAAGCATTCGTCCGTCTATTCATTCTTGCTTCCGTCCGTTCATGCGTCCATCCGCCCGTTCGTGCGTGCGTCTGTTCGTGCGTCCATCCCTGCGTTCGTCCATGCATCCGCCCTGCGTCCATTCACGCGTCCTATCCATGCATCTGTCGTTATGTCTGTTCGTCCATCTATTGAACACTACAAGTACCTCCATCTCGCAATTTTCATCGTATATTTCCCATATAAAAGCACCACCATCCAGCGGATATTCCAAGGACTAAACGAGAGCTTGCACACGCACACTTTCTTATGGCTTGCGCTTCTGGTCTACTTCCCACATTTAACCACCTCGAGTTCATGGTACATACCAGTTCACTGTATTCATGGCACTGCGGCCCAATGCTCGCTAATCTTTTCTATAACCAAGGAGGTTACGCCCAGCTAGTATATCGTAGCAACCCTTTCTTTTCAGATAGTGCTCAATGTACGTGCCAATGGCTGATAATGGGGAATGAGAGACAGGAGCATTCGGCTTTCAGTTAACGCGCACGCCGCGAACTTTTCATTGTTCAACAAGGCACAGGAGAAATCTCCCACTGGCACCACCTTGCAGGTCAAAATATAACACTTGTTACGCACTACGACTACGAATACGAGGGACGAACGGGTGCCGCTTTAAGGAGCTTCGCCCGTAAAACAATGCGAGACCTCCCAGGCTACCCGAATGTTCATACAGAGCCATAGTACGCATTCGCGGAGGTTTCAGTCACTTCCAATTTTCAAAGCTGCTCTCTACGGCGGCCGGTCTTCCAGTGACCATGGAGCTGCGTCAAGACGTCGTTACAGTCAACCCCACCAGCAACACAGCCACCTTGACTAAAAAAAGCTATGAGCGCTTGACGAAATATCTCGCTATGAGGTCACTTCTGGTCCACGGCCAGGAGCAGGAAGTCACCTCATACAGCGTTTGAAACTCCTAGACGTGCAAAGGCATTATCTACATCGACAGAATATGCCAGGGAGAAGTTAGCTACTAAAAAAGTATTCTTCGTATGCTTCGTGAGCGCAACCCAGAAATGCATTTTCTGGAAGCCAGACGATTGAGTAAAACTTTTGACGCAGTCATAGTAACTTTTTTGGGAACCAAGGTTCTTTTATGCGTCAAATATGAAATGACCTTGCTTCGGGGCAAACCTTTCCGGCAAAGGATGCAAACGTGCACTCGCTCATGGGCTGTTGCACTGTTGGACATTGGCCAGATGTGTTCCCTACGAATAAAGAGGAGACTTGCCGTAAATGTGGAAGTGTAAATCCTCCTGCGTACCATGTGTGCATCGCGCAGTGCGTACTGTACAGTGGGCATCATGAAACTAGATCTGTGCAGTGCGCACTACGATACAAGCCCAAAACACCTTTCCCCAAGGTCGACAACGAGACTCCTCCTTCACCCAAGCCCAAACTACCTCCTCCAGCCAAGAGGCAGGGGCCTCCCTTAAAGAAGCAAGAAGAGTGGCCCATTGTGTTAGCTGCTTCCTCTAGCAACAAGTCAAGCCCTCCTCTTGTAGGCTGTCTGTCTGTAGCTTTTCACAGCTCACCTAATGGTAAGGCTCCTGGTTCTGCCATCTATGCCCTCTTGGAACAAATTCGGGAAGAAAATCATGCTCTGCCTAAACAGATTTATGACCTCAAAACCCCTTCTATCTCAAGAAACGTTCCTCTTTGCACAACCGTTTCTGCTCCTCAACGTGCTATTGATACCCCAATAACTCCCTCGCACCCTTCGAGTGATGAACAGACCACAACAACAGACACCACTCCCCCTCCCACTACAGGCACCTTAACAAAGTGCCAATCTAGCGATGGTGCAAGATACGCTTGGCAAGAACACGATAAGCTAAGTCGTAAAATGACAGCACACATTGGAAACTCCAACAATCGCTTGGAGTCTCTTGAAAAGCGCATGGATTCCGTCGAAGCTAAGCTTTAGTCCCTTACCACTATCGTTCAAGAACTCAGTACTTATATCAGACCTGTCCTCGTTTATCTCACAAACTATTTAGCATAGAAGCTCCCAAACTAACGGATTGGGACAAATTATTCGCACACTCGTGCGAATAAATATACTACTTCCATAGAACATTTACAACAATTACGAAATTGTATCTGCCAACTACAAGAAAACGTTGAGAAAACTACTAGAACTATGCCTTCAGATACTTCATTCCACACAGTTGATGCGCAGCTACTCTATATATGGGAAGCAAAAAAACGCAAATAAACGATGTAAAAAACACCGCCATAAACGCAGGCTTCGCATCTGTGTAGTTAGGCTTGATCATGACATACATGCTAATGCAACCCAGCTAGTCCGTCATTATTGGGGTCAATTGTGCGGGAAAATGCACGGCAATCTCGATAGTAAGAAAACTTGGCAATTGCTGAGGCACTTGCTCGACCCATCGAGATCGCGAGCGTGTCACAATTATTGCATAACTCTGTTATTGCACAAGCAAAATGGTAATATCCCGCATGTTTTTCAGGAGCTTGCGTGATTGCACCTCCCCTTCATTTCAGCCCAGTGCATTCCAATTATGCCGGAAAGGTCAATGAACTTCTTGATCCCCAATAACCGAAACGAAAGTTCGACATGCTTTATTTTCTCTTAAAACTGCATCTGCCCCGGGTGTTGATAAGGTAACTAATAAATTACTTTGAAAGCTCGGCAATCAATTGATCACCGTCCTCACAGACTACTAAAATCACTGTTTGAATACTGGCGCCCTTCCGAACTCATGGAGAACCGCTAGGGTCATCTTTATTCCTTAATCTAGTAAGCCCTCAGGCATAGCTCACTTTAGAGCTATTTCTTTACCGTCACGGTTGGACAAAACTCTCAAACATGTCATTTTTAATCACCTAAAAAATGCGCAGATGATAATCAGTTGTTTTCACCAGAGAAGATTAGCTCTCGCCAATCACTCTCTTACCATGATGCCATGCTGAGGCTCAAGCATGACATGCTTACTCTCATTAGCAGTAAAGACACCTAAGCCATTCTAGGGTTTGACCTACGCGGTGCGTTTAACAACATAGCTCATGCTTCCCTTTCCCGCTATTTGGATATTCTTAACTTTGGCAAGAAAATATATGACTATATCTGTGAATTTCTGAGCAACCACACAGCTATCATTAGTCTCAATGACCAAAATTTTCCCACAATCACCCTGGTTCCTCTGTAACACCTCAGGGATCAGTCCTCTCACCGTTCCTTTTTGACCTATAGCAATAGGTCTATTTCTGAGACGCTAGCTAAAATACTGGATCTCTAATATTCCTGAAGTTACGACTGGATCCTGAGTTAGTTACTGGATCTCTAATATGCCGATGAAGTTACGATATGAATGAAGGGAGAATCTGATGACTACATTCAAGATACCTTACAAGAGACCGCAGATGCGGTTACTATGACAGCTAGGCTTATGAACCTCGAGTGCTCGCAAGCTAAATTCTGACATTTTAATGATCTCTGCTAATAAGCGCGACAAACGTGGCATTTATATAAACCTGAATGGGAACCAAGTTCTCGTCGTAGACAAAATACGTGTACTAAGCTTGCACACTCAGTCTAACAAACTCAATACTTACACTCTTCAAATGGTTGCTACCAGCATAGACCACACAAGATTTATAGGAAGATGTCCGATAGGCACGGATGTATTCGTGAGGCGGATTTATTAAGACTCGTACAAGCATTTGTCATCAGTAAAATCACCTTCTCCCTCCCATATCTTCACCTAGCAAAGCCTGAAGAAGATAAGGTAAATTTACTGATACGCAAGCTCTACAAGTTTGCTCTTGAAGTGCCACGTACAGCTTCTACAAAAAAACTTTTGGCTACGGGCTCAATAAATTCTTTTAGTGAGCTCGCAGAAGCCCACCCGACAGCTCAATAACAACGATTATCGAACATCCACATGGTGGGCGTATTTTAAACTATCTAAATAATACTCCAGCATTGACGACTAAGAAGAACTTCAATATTTCCCACAAGCTACATGAGAACTTTCATATCTCTCCTGTTCGAAAAAACATGCACCCTGTTCATCACGAGCATAGAAGACAAGAACGAGCTAAATCTTTTCGCAAAAAAATCTTGAGCAGCAATTATGAGGTCTATGTCGATGCTGCAGAGTACCCTTGTGAGCAGAAGTTTGCGTTGACAGTTATTAACTTCAATGGCAGTGTTGCAATGACAGCATCCATTCGAGTCTCGTCTTCAGAAGAGTCGCAGGAGGCAGAAGTTGCACTTGCCGCTATGATTGCTCGTTCGCCTGTCATAGTGAGTGATTCGAAAACTGCCATATACAACTTAGGAGCGGGTATGGTTTGCAGAACAGCCCTAGCCATTCTCTCCTGTAATCCGCCATCACAACTTAATACGTTATTCCGGACACCTGCTCACTCAGGCTTGATTGGTAATGAGGCGGCCCGCGCAAGCGCTCGAGCTTTGACGATCTGTGCGCAAGCTAGCCTAGGGGACGTTTCACAAACGAACGATTTACCTACTGCATGTAGATCTAAAGAAAGAACGCTTACATACAACGACATTTCGGGCACTACCGCATTGGTCGCTGAACCCTACCGCCTTCACAGCGTCAGTTCTCCCGCAGGCTTGAGGTCCTCTGGCGTAAACTACAAACACTAAATTTTCTCTTCCCGACCTTACGCCACAAAGTTTGTCCCGGAATTCACCTTAATTCCAACTGCAAGTTTTGTACGGTAAGGAAAGCGGACCATAACCACATTATGCGGCAATGTCGAAACCACTCCCCTCCACTGAGCCTTCGTAAACCAATAAGTAGTCAGGAGCTATTGGGGGCTCCCTTGCGCAGCTACAACCCTGACCTTCAGGGGGCTATCCTGAGGTAGGCTGAGGGGGTAGCAGAGGCCTACCGCGAGTAGGATCCCTCGCCTTCTCCTACTTCTTTCTCTTATGATGGAACGAATAAAGTTGTCTCTCTCTCTCTCCCGTTAGTTCCTCCGGCACGCCACACCCACTCTAGTCGTATGCCTTGGAGCGCGCTGACGGCATCATTTCTAACTGGCCAGCTACGGGACTTCATGTGGCTGCTGGGATGAGGTGTTCTTCCTACCCTGGACCACCTCGAAAGTTGGAGAATGATCCAATCATCAACATGCACTAACTGCTTCATACGGGAAACAAATAAGCATGTTTTGAGACAATGCGTTGTTGCCCATATTTTCTGGAGGGTTCTGCATGCTGCATTACGAGGCCTCAGAGCAAATCGCATTGTTTCTTCTGGACGTTGTTCTGGAGTCATATTTGCAAGATGTTTCAGCGAGCGAACAAAGGAAAAAGGACAGGGTAGACAGAAAGAGCGCTGTCAGAAAGAGCGCTGACAGAAAGAGGCAGAAAGGGCATCTATATCTCCTCTTCTACAAGCCCTTCTCTTCTCGTCAGTTTAATCAGTGTGACTGCTTGCCGCGCACGCTCAATGGCGTACTGCATCCGGCTAAAAATACTTCTTCCCGAAGTCAAGGCATTGTTTGGTACCCTCACTCCCTCGGTTGGCCATGGTTTAAGAGTATCCAAGATCCTACGCTCAGAATGGCTTCGGCAGGCTCGACTGTACCGTCAAGCCCTGCAACTACAAATCCTAGAGAACCAACGCACAGCAGTTAAACAGAAGAAGTGTCGTGAACTCTCCAGCCTCGTAGACCAAAACTTCGAGTTCATGTGGCGTCAGTCGCTCAGTTACCTGCGGGCCATCACACCAAGGAAGTCTCCAGCTGCTAAGGACTGTGTGCATGTTCTCGGGGATGCTTTTCTTCCCGACAACGCTAAGCACACCCTATGCCTCGGACCAAAGTACGCGGTGGCACCTTCAAGAACACCGCACGAGCTCCTCACTCTGGTCAGGCAAGTCGCCCGTCGTGCTCCTGACTCTGTATGTGATAGATGTGTTGCCCAAGGCGTGCAGGTGCTCTCGAGATGTAAGCCTTCGAACAAAGTTGTCAATACAGGAAGCACTGTCGCGTACCTAAAGGCACATTCCTTGTCACTTCTGCCGGCTGACAAAGAAGGTGGTTTTGCGGTTCTTTCTCGTTCAATGTTTAAGGTGAAAGGTATGCAGGCAATGCAGTCTCTTTTCAACGAGAATGATGAGATTCGTCTGGATAAGCTTAAGAAGCGTGCAAAAACTCTTACCGGGGCCTCGGGGTTTCAAAAGCTTTCGAAGGCGATAGATAGTTGCAAAAAGCTTAGCCTTGACCTGTTCTTTTCTGTGAAAACTCACAAAATTGACTGCCCATTGCGGGTCATTGTAACAGAAAGGGGGACCTGGCAAAAGTCTGTAGCACTTTTCTTGCAGGAAAAGCTAAAACATATAACAATAGACGATCCTTTTTGGTCAAGAACTCTGACGCTGTTATTGACATTATTGGACAAACTAACACAGGACTCCAGGCAATGTCTGTGGATATTAAGGACTTGTATTACTCTTTACCGCATGACCAATTACTTAAATGTGTAGAGGAATCCATAGACAGGTTAGGATCATCAGCGTTTCAAACGCGTACTGGAATTCACAACAGCAGCTTACTAGAATTACTCAGTTTTTATTTGAAGGCCACTTTTGTATCACGGTAGGACAAAAACTACTTACGAAAAAGTGGAATATGTATTGGTTCATGTTTTGCACCCATTCTTAGTGACATATTTCTAGCACATCATGATTGTATCTTGTCAAACAAGCCTGACGACTGTTTAGTTTTTAGAGTTTGCCGTTTTGTTGATTACTTAGTGTTGTTGAAATGAGATAGTCAAAATTTTCAGACCGTTTCCTCTGACGTGTTGACTGTATTCCGAGAGTGCCTGAAACCACTAGTTCTAACCCATGAATCACCCACTGATAACAACCTGAAGTTTCTAGATTTGAGGCTTTTGTTAGACTGATTGACTGATATGTGAGGTTTAACGTCCCAAAACCACTATATGATTGTAAGAGACGCCGTAGTGGAGGGCTCCAAAAATTTAGACCACCTGGGGTTCTTTAACGTGCACCCAAATCTGAGTACACGGGCCTACAACATTTCCGCCTCCATCGGAAATGCAGCCGCCGCAGCCGGGATTCGAACCCGTGCCCTGCGGGTCAGCAGCCGAGTACCTTAGCCACTAGACCACCGCGGCGGGGCGGCTTTCGTTAGACTCCCGACATGTTTGCTGGATGTATGAACCAAGAAGCGGCAAGCCTCTTCTGCCTTTCAGCTCAGCTCACTCTAAATTGGTCAAGCGGGGCATCGCTAACCTCTGCCTTGTCAATGCCCTAAAGAAGTCATGCCCCCACATGGTACACCACAGCTTTGCTCTACAAGTAGAGCGGCTTACCAAAGCTGGTTACCCCGCCCATGTTCTCGTTTCGGTGGCGGAAAAGCTGGTCACTGTCTTGAAGCGAGGCGACAAACCGGATAAGCGAAACAGTGTCAGAAAGAGCCGGCCTGTCGTACTGCCTTACGTGCACAACGTATCACACAGGCTAAAAAAGATTGCTCGAGACGCCAACGTTTTTGTGGTTTTTTCTGCCCCGGAAAAATTGCAGAGGCTTTGCAAACGGGTCAATGCACCTCGTGCAAATTTTGCCTCGTGCTCTGTCGCGCACTGAACGCGCTACGTCCCATGCGCAGTGGGAGTCGTTTACTTGATTCCACTGACGTGTGGGTGCATCTATGTCGGGCAAACCGTCAGGTGCATAAATGACCGCCTCCGAGAACACCGAAACAATGTGCACAATGTGGTACAAGGGCATCTTGGCATTCATTGCCGAGATTGTGGCTGCACCCCTCTCTTTGATCAGTGCTCAATATTGGCAAGGCACAGGGACCAGCTTACCCGAGAAATCATTGAAGCCGAAAAAATACACTTGCTAGGAGATAAATGTGTAAGCACATCATCGATTGCTTTATCACAGGCTGAACGTGATTACCTAGCTGGGCTTTGAGGCAATAGAGGACCTGTCACACGTGTTTTGTTACTGATGTGTAGATTAGGCGTGCATTTTACCTTCATGCTCTGTTATCATCCTTTTTAGCAGTATATATTCTTGCCACTCTGTGAAATAAAGTTAGTTGGAAACAGCGCTCTTTCTGTCTACCCTGTCCTTTTTCCTTTGTTCGCGCGCTGAAACATCTTGCAAATATGACTACGCACCAACTAGCCCAAGTTTCCACTCTTGTTGTTCTCGAGGTTGCTTCGCCTGTCTCCTCATTGTGGCTGGTGCCTACTGTCTGGCGCAATCTCTGTGCTGCGGCTGCAGCAGGTCGTCGCTGTCGCGCTCTGTTCCCGATTTATGAGCGACTGTACAAAAAACTATCCGTTTTGTCGGAGGAACTCTTCTTTCTCCGTGAGGGGGAATTCCTTCGACACTGGTCCTTCCCTTTTGTGTTTGTCTGCGAGAGACGTGTAAAGCTTGTTTTCAGGCCTGCCTGGTTTTGATAGGTTAATGTTCATTTCAGACTCGCACATATACCTTGTACATACCATGTAAATACCTAACATATAGATATTTACATTTCATTTGGGTCCTCCTCGTCTACCGTGTAATGTACATATGTAAACATAATTTTTTATAACAACTTTCGTTTTGTCTGTGGATGTTGTTTTCCGTGTACATATGTAAACATGTCTTTTTGTAAAACTTTTTGTAGTGTATGTGGCTGTTGTGTTCCGTCGCGATGTTCTGTTGGATTATAATCGATGTTCACTCTTTGTGAGAATAAATTTTTCTAAACGCATTTTCTTTCAGGGCCTCTAAACGAGTACTTTCATTTTTAGAAACGGATGACTGCTCTCCCATAGTTGAGTACAAGGAATCGTTAAGCACTATTAAATGCAAAGCGTTTCTCAACGAACTTCAGGGACTTTTAGCGTATCTATCTATCTATCTATCTATCTATCTATCTATCTATCTATCTATCCATCTATCTATCTATCTCTCTATCTATCTATCTATCTATCTATCCGCTTGGGACCTTTCGCTCTCCTGGCCGTTTTGATAATGGTATCGATACCAAACTTGGTATGCCATAACGTGACTGCATGAAGAGCATAATTGACTAGTCATAAAATGAAAGTCATGACATGTATGTCATGAATGTCATGATTCACATTTCATGGCCTTGCTATCCTTGCGGTGGTTTCGTTCCCATGACCTGTTCCGAAACTGGTATGGTATGACATGACTGCACGGCAAACACAAGCGGCACACACTCACCTGACGATTATGAGAGGCGTATCATAATGAGATCATACTATGAGAGGTGTATACTGCCGCTCTTGCTTTGTTATCAGCTATTTCGTTACCAAACAGGCGGCAGAATCCCGGAATTTATTGAAGTGCAATCAAGTGACCACTCCTGTGTGTTAAGGTCGAATGCTTGGACAATTCCTAACGCTAACGCGTAAAAGTGGCCTTTTCTTGAGCGAGAATGAATGGATTAAAGCGCTTATTTCGCATTGGACAGAATCGTCCTTTTACGCAGTGCTTGGTCGTTCACAAACGTTATGGTCTCCTGCATAGGAACAAGTTCCGCAGCTGTAGAAGATGACCTGTGATTTAATTTGTACTGTTGCGAAATAGCGTGTTAAGGGATCATGAAGACTGCTGCTGAGGCGGACAAAGTTACGCATCCATCGGTGTAGATATGCACACAATCGCTGTATCGGTCATCCGAAAGTGCCAAGGGGAGTTGCCTTAGGGCAATGTAAGAAACATGCAGGTGCAAAACCTGAAGGAATTATGTTTCTATGTGTATCGAGGCATCGTGATTAGGCACAGCCTGGTTGGTTTTCTGGCAGCGAAGACAACGGGTGCTGTGCATGTCGGGTCAGCAGACAAAGGTGCACTCGAAGAGGCTCACAGGACGTGTGAACTTGTATAGGGTAGGTGTGGGACTCCTCTATAGTGCCAGAGGTTGACGTACACCGTGGTAGACCTAGGCATGATCTCACTGCTCGTGCCTGAAAACTCATCAAAGTACGAAGACACGTTGCAGCATGCCGGAAAGTACAGGTGAGCTATACTGTATATTGCCCACAAATAATGCCTCGTACAACTGCAGAAAACTTATTCTCTTAAGGGCATGTGCGCATCTTTTTTCCCGAAGAGGTGTGCGTATCTCTCTTCTTGTTTCCTTGTCGTGGAGCGCTATACTCCTATAAGTGATGAACCTCAACCAACTAGCCCAGCAACGTGCCCTAGCTCTGAAGGGCCCCTTTCAATCCTTTTATAACAGAAAGAACGTATACAAAACTACTGAGTTTGTTCTGCAGCGCAGTCACATGCTTCGACCAGGACAGGTTATGGTCAATGAGGACCTGTAAATAGCCGTAGCGCTTGACCGCAGGAATCACTTCTCCGTCATCGAAGATTGGGTACCGCGCCATTGATTGTTTGTAAATGCCAACTCAGCACATTTTGCTCTTGAAAGTTCAAGGCCCTAACGACGCAAGTACTTGGATGTTAGAGATGCGCCTTGTTAGAGCCTTGCTCATAATTGCGCTCGCGTTGCTCCAGATGCCCATATGCATATGTCGTCCGCATACGCACTGATTCTCACAACGTCGGAGAGCTCGCCTTCAAGGCCAATGAGTGTTATGTTAAAAAGCATGGTGCCAGGACGGCGCCTTGCGGAACTCCACTGCTTACTTGGTGCCTGGCTGTGTCTCCGTCAGATGTCGACATAAAATTGGTACGTCCTTTAAGATAGCTCACTATCTAGGCATAGAGTCGGCCATTAATTCCGATGTCTTCAAGTGCATCAAGAATGACCTCATGAAGGACAGTATCGTACGCACCATTTATATCCAAAAAATGGCCCCTACCAATTTTCGACTATGCCTTTCCTTTTTAACAGAAAAAAAAACTAGGTCTACAACACCGTCTATAGATAATCGACCCCTGAAGAAGCCATATGTGAAATCCGGTAAGCGAATATTATTTTCAAGCATCAATTTCAATCTTGTCAGCACCATGCGTTCCATCACCTTGCCTGTGCAACTGGCTTGACCAATGGGTCTACAGGAACACAACTGGTGTGAGCACTTGCCTGGCTTCAGTAAGGCCACAATGCGGTTGCTCTTCCACCTCTATAGAACTGTCGCCGTTTCCCACGCAGAGTTGTAGAACGATAAGAGAGCTTGCCTTGCTTCCTGGCTGAGGTGATATAGAGCCGATTAGGTAATTGAATCAGGCACTGCCATGGACGAGCGTCGACGCAGAAATCTCAGCGTCGAGTTCGTGCATTGTGAATGGTAAGTCGAGGCTATCGTCGCACGATGGCGGTGAGGCTAAACAAGAAGATGACACCGGTGAGGAGGACATACCTACGAGTAAGTGGCAGTAATCTTCTGCAACCTCTACTTTAGTTCGACCTTACTTTAGAGCCAAAGCTCAGAAAGGGAACAACTGTTGTGTGGGCATCTGAAGGCAACGGGAAATTTGCCATATTCAAGATGCCGGTTTTCTGGGATCAAGAAAACCACAAAATACCCTCCACCGTTGCCTGCCGAGCTTATCGAGGTGTTGCAGTACATGTCGTTGCGCTTGGCGTGTTATGAATAGGTCAGATGGTGATTTCGTCCTCCTGTGTTTCCTCTCTGCCCGGCGACGGATTGCACGAAGGTATTCATATTGTGCGTCAAGTTGTGATCTTGGTAGTGATACATTCACAATTTTGTATTTGTTGTTAAGGCTGATACGAGGAGGATTTCTGTTTGAGATATAGATTGAATAATTCTTCACTGAGCGTTTACAGAAGCTTGGAATCCTCGCCAGTCTACGCTTCTTACAGGCAGGGGAGCCAAACGATAGAATCCTTTTAGCTGTATATATGTAGGGAGATAGTCACTTCCACGTGTTTTAACGTCTATGAACCCACATGTGGTAGGCAAGAGACTTCTGCCCACAAAAAATGCGTCCAGACAGCTGCTTTACGTTGCGCCACGGAGGTAAGAAAGTGATTCATCGTTGATGAACATCAGGCTTTGACTGAGCGCAAAATCGGCAATGTACCTATCACGGGTGTTCATTGAGACAGAACCCAACCTGGGATGGTGTGCATTAGAATTCTGAACTAATACATAACCCCATGGCAAGCTAGGAACACAGACGAGAGATGGGAACCATTCCTGTGGCTGTTATGATGGTTATATTCACCAATGACAGATAATTACCGTCGCTTTTGCTTTATAGAGAGGCAAATATAGTCATTAGAAGCATGAGGAGCAACGGCATGCCTTACGTACGTTAAAACTCGGCGTACGCGTACAATTACGTTGCTCGCATTTCGATCATCGCGTGACCACAATGTGACGTATCGGGAAATATGAAACGATGACATCATAATCGGCTCATATATAACAACCAACGGAAATTTGTATTTAAACATACGTTGTCTGAAGTCAGACAATCGGTTTCGCAAACCTGCCGTAGTGCATTCCACTACATTATAGCAGACGTGCGCACATGTACATTGAAAAAATTTGCCACTGTTTATGGAAGGGCCAGCAGTAGCAGTTCCAGCACATTGAGTATCTGCACTGCTGTCTTCGCATCTGGCTCGTTGAAAATCGCATGAATAGACTTTAGTGAGATGCTTCAGCATAGTCCGAGTCCTCTTAGTGCCTTGCCTATCATTTTCCGCCCTCTTTGAAGCTGCAGCCTATGATGTGGTCTTTTTTATTGCTCAGGTTGGTAGTGAAGGCCCCTCAGTATCTGAAGCATCGGCGTGCAACGTGGGCGCTGGCCCACTTTCTGCATTCCTGGGACGCGGTGCATACAACATTGGTGTAGCGGCCTGATAATGTTCACGCGTATGTTCTTTTGTTGCTGGTGGTGATGCATCAGTCCTATGTGCACTATGGTTTCTCTGGTGCCTATGTTTTGAACGACGTCTGTGTCGGCGGATGAGCAAGACAGCCTCTCTGTGTGTCGAATTGTCTCTCGCCATTTTCCGCAGAAGGCGAATTTCTCCTTTCATCTTCGAGCACTCCTTCTATGTCGTTTCATGTGCACCAGAGCAGTTTCGACATTTGAATGGAAAAGCAGTATCACAGTTTTCTACCTTATGAGATCCACCACACCGCCGGCAAGTTGTCTCATTTTTGCACATTGCGCTTATGTGTCCCAACTTGCAGCACTAGCGACACTGAAAAGACCTTGGCACGGAAGGGCACACGGGATGTCTTACGTATCCAACCTTCATGCTAGAAGACAGAGTCTCAGAATCAAAAACTAGCTTGATGCAGCGAAACTGTCCGAAGCGGCGTATGGTCCCGATTCTGACTGTTGACGTCACAAGATTCTGGAGGTCAGCGTCCGTGTTATCAACGTTGACGTCATTTATGACGTCTGTCGTAGCTCCTTTTCCATGAGCGAGGAACACACGAACTAAGATACTTCCGAGCTGCATGATGGCCTTCAGTCTGTCAAGAATGGTCTTGTTTGTCTCATCAACTTACAATGTTTTTCTTTCTATTTATGCGAATTTCACTCACTTGATCAGTTGCAACTCGCTCGAAATGATCAGTCAATGACTGCCTGTTCAGTGAGTTAAGGTTGTATGATGTAGAGAGGGGTATATACGATATGGTGAAATACAGCTTCTTCAGTCGAGCGCCGGTTGTGGCTGTCCTGAAGTTGGCTTCCGATTCCATCTCTTCCACTGATGAGCTGTCGGTAGAATCATCACGAGGAGCAGATGCGCCAACACCGCAACCCTCCTTCGGTCCATCCTTAGCCAAACGGCAGAGGCCCGCGGTCTCGTTGGATGGATGGGTGCCCATCTCAGGGGGTGACGTCCTCAGTACCGCTTGTCCAGATAAAGTCAGAAATTCTGACAGTTTAGGAAAAAACGAGAGCTGTTCAAGGCAGAATTACGCCCAAGCGCACTTCTAGTGACTCGTCTTCTAGGGACTGACGAACGTTACTGTAACATAAGGCTACTTCTAAACGTTACTATAACATAAAGAGTTCAGAAGTAGCACTTGTTTGTCAAACACAATAGCAGTTTCGATAACTGGTGTAGTGATGGTGGATACAGATCGAGCACTCAGACAATGAACCGTGAACTTCTCCTTGGCCTGAAAAGTAGCCGCTGCATCCTCGAGTATCATTCATTTTCTTCACTACGCACTAAATGTTTCATATACTTTTCCTGAAGCGTGTTTGAGATGTATTTAAAAAGAACACTGTTAAAGAAGCGCACTGAGTAGCTTTTTCAACGCTTTATTGACAAGAAGTATCGCAGATTCTCGATGGCGTAATCAGTACGGATTCATTATGAAGTTGTGTGAATGAATAAACTACACTTGTGTTTTTGCGCCTTAAGGCTTAGACTCTTATTCAGTGGCTTCGTTTTATAATAATGTCTTCATATGCAAATGAGCTAATTGGTTGTAGTGACGGGACAAAATTTTCAATTCTTCTGAAGTAAAATTCTTACTTTATATAACCGAAAGAGAATCTTTCTTTGTGATTTTCATTGTTTGTCTGTGCTGATTTCACGAATATTAGGGTGTTTGTGCGTACTCACAGATAATTTACCTTAAATATGAGTATAGGAGCTAGCCCTTCTAGAAAAAAAGGCAATGAATAATCGTTGGTATAGAGTTGCGCCAGCTGCACCGGTATCGGTTTTTTTACTTCTTTTGCATTGAGAAGCAGCCCCGTCGGTTCTTGGGAAATCTCAACTTCCGATGATTTTTTTTCTGTTTTCTAATGCACCCGTGAAGTCAGTTCTGGAAAATAATCAAGGAATCCGAAGTTAATATCTTTGCTGCCTCGAGGGTCAGTTTTTATTTCAGGACATAAATGAACAGACGCTGGGCAATCAGCAGCATTAACTTTAAACTCAAGTGTCCTTACCGCACTCTACTTCATGTAAGGTCAGCGTTACTGGGAGGAAGTGGTTCGTTTGCTATTTTACTTTTGTACAGCATGCCTTGTGGGCGATGAATTCATACAGACAAGTTTACAATAATATATTTTGTGAAACACATGTATGCATGTACATTAACAAGAGGTGCTTTATTCAGGTTATCCTTAATTATTTGCATTTGAATATGGAAGGAACCTGAACATATCTACTGATCAAATGTTACTCACAAGTCATGTTTGCACAACAGTTGTACTTATGCTTGTCAGCAAGAGTCCTGCTTATCTCGCACTAAAGAGTTTATAGATCAACGACATTGAAGTCACGCAAACAAATAGGAACATAGAAAGATAGTCATCAAATATTGGCTGCAAGATTGAGAATCTCACGGTACATTAAGATTCAGAGAGAGAGAGAGAAACACCTTTACTGATGGCATATCAAAGTCGTAAGCCGGTGGTTCAAAACTTCAAGTACAATGAGGGGCAGTCTCTGACATCGTATCTCGTTTTCACATGCGATAATGTTTGGTCACTTCTATAATAATATTTTTAGACACACATGCCCCACAAGAGGCATAACCAGTTAATATGATACAAGCAGCCACAAACCATATCGCTACAAGGCCTTCAGCCAGACTAAATAACATTGAAGGGAAGAGCCTAATGAATGCCTCGCGGAGCTAGTTCTCTGGCCCCACTACAACCAATTAGTTTTAGTTGCACATAATACCGACCAACTCGAGCTGCTGTAGTCGCAATTACGACGAGCGCACACTTTCGCCATAATGAGCCTCTGGTCGTGTACAAAGTTATCAAGAGCAACGCTGGAAGCGCCTTGCTTGTGCCAAATTAGAATCATAGGTTCTTTATAAGTTTGCTCTGACCTTTTATATGCTGTAAGAACATCTTGACCATATTCATTCTCATGTAGAGCGTTTGATGCGTGCCATAGCAAATGTTATGCTCTTTATTGCGAGTGAGGCCTAGGTCGACGGTACCATTCATGCGTATCTTTCTCGCGCTAAAACGAATAAACACCCCTTTTCTGTTCTAGATATAGGCACCTTTCAGTTCTCATTTATTTATTTTTCTTTTGTTGACTATGTGTACCTCGCGGCAGCTTGGGGCAACGTTGTCGTTCTGCATCAATAATTAGCTTGCTCACACCAAACATTTATTGTGCACGAAACAGGAAAACACTCTCTCTGAGAAACAAAACGAGTCAAAATCTTACTCAATAATTCAATATAAGAGGTGTGGGGAGTTTCAAGAGTGAGGAAGCTCGACAAATGACGACGCTTTTTTTTTCACAGATTGCAATGTAATAACGTATCGGCAAATTCCATGTCAAGCAAGATATGATGGTGACAAGTTTGCTGCTTTTTTTTTAGTAATGCCGCTTTATAGATGCTGAAGGATAATCACAAGGAATTCGCCAGTTTTAAGCATCGCGCGAAAACAAGCACAACGCATAAAACGTGTTTTTTAACAGAGCACATACACAATGTAAACTTAATGTAGAAGCTCATGGGCTCTTGTCTCTATTAAATGCTACCCTTATAACAAAAAGTCAGCTATCTTCAACGCTACAAATTTTATCGGGAATTCTGTAAACTATTCAATGAACAATGCACAACCCATCCATTTAGAGTACTACAGAGTAAAAAACAATTCAATAACAGGCAAGTTTGGGCCCATAAAGTTGTCCCAGGAAAGAGAAGGAAAGAACAATGGCTGTAGACTCCATTGCGTATGCTTTGAAAAGAAATTCACTCCTTTTTGTAGTCTGAAGAATATACCGAAGATACTTCGAATTCGTGACGATGAGAATGGACATAAAATATTGGGTTCCTAAATCAAACATGGCTTTTCAAACATTTGTCAGGATAAGTATATTTTGCTAAGTTAACGGCAGGGCCTACTACATCTCTCGCTAACTTTATTTCCACATAGAAGCAAAACACTTGATTGTTTGATATAATTTACTCATCACTTGTAAGGTATCTTTGTAATTCACGTTTATATAATGAGGCGGGTGGACATAAACCTTCCACGTGGGCAACATCTTCATTCTTGTGATCTTTGGAATGTACTCTGAATCACTGCAGTGTGTTTAGACTTGACAGTAGAAGTAATGAATCATTTTAAGCGTGACGTCCTATAGAAATTTTCACTGCTCTCAACATTCTGTTGGAGTGAGTTGTCATAACATTCTACAAGCTATCAATTCACTTACTCGGCATAAGACATTCCACTTATATGATTAAAGAGGAGCACAGTTTTTTCTTACAAATACTGTACTCAATCCGAAATAATCAAGCCGTGGACGCGCTAAGATGAGCCATGCTTTTCAACGAAAAAACATATTTGCTGAAAATAGCCTTCCGCAACATTCACACCAGTAAAACGTTTCTTTACGCAACCAACTTGTCCGCGAAAGTCGAGTTCCTCTAACACACTCCTATTTATAGTTTTTGTTATTTGCTTGTGCAAGGAAACATGAAAGACCATGTACAGTACAGTTTGAAGCTGTCACAAATATTTTCATTGTCATTCCTAATCAAAAGGAAAAATTCTAAATACCGACACAACCCCAAGAAAGAAAGCAAAGTAGGCGCCGTGTATGTACAAAGTTTGATCGTCTCCTTCAAGGCAATCATGTGTTGAAAAAATCGCGGCAGTCTGAAGAATTCAGAAAAAAATGACGAACACCAAAAAATTAACCTAGAACAAGAACAGCGCGTTTTACTCAGCATTCGTTTCGTACAAATTTCAGCTCTAGGTGTGAAGATCGTGATGAGAGGTGTGCCAGAGCTGATTTCCCGTGGGGCTTCCTCGGGACATTGGCCAAGTGTGATTCGACAAACGAGGACGTCCTTGTAGGATGTCCGCTGCACGGCTGTTCACAAAATGTCGTGGTGAGCCTTCCGGAAGTCGTTGACATATATACCTAGCTGAGATATTTTTTACATTGTTGTATGTATTTCAAAAGGGAACTGTCTATGAGCTTGTAAAGTTCCTGAAGCCACAAACCTCGTCGTGACGGACGAGGTCTCCATGCGGGTCTGCAGGTTCCCATTCAGACCTACCATGTATATATATATATATATATATATATATATATATATATATATATATATATATATATATATATATATATATATATATATATATATATATATATATATATATTGGTGGTAACTTGGTCTGGAATGATGGAATGATAGAATAATGAAGAGAAGGGCGTACGTACGAAGTGGCAATGCTACACAATATCTTTGTTTTTGCCAGTTAGCTGCCAGTCTTACTTTGTACACTACTCCATTTCGTTACAATGAAACTCCTTAGGTCGTCCTTGCGCCAAAACAGGCTGTTTTTACAGCATAGTTGTTGTAAATATACACAAATATGCCCCATCCCCCGTGAACAGTCACAACGTGGCTTATTTTGACGTGTCAGCCAGAGTCTCGCCTTCATCAGGAATGAAGGTACAGTTTGTTAGTGCTCAGCTTTATAGAATCTTGAAGAGAGAGGGTATGCCAAAAAAAGGAAAAAAACAAAAGGATAAAAAAAGCAATGAGACGGGAAGGGGGGTAGGGTCTACCTGAAGTTCTCTTTGCTTATTTCTTCTCGTTTTCTTTTCCCCCCCCCCAGAAATATAGCTGCCAGGCTACAGAAGTGATAGGACGTGCTTAGCGTTTCCCTTTAATTCGGCCGTGCTGTTCAGTCGCACTTCAACATTCTGCGGGATTGTCACTATAATCCACGCTCTGAATCCAATGTGCGACGCTCCTCTTACTGTCACACCTCTTTCTCTAATTAAGCTCTCGCCGTTAACAACGAAAAAGGTATGTTTCATAATTATTCATGAAAGTTACTCCACGGAATCGATACGTACTACGGAGCATCAAAGAGCAACAAAGTTCAACGGCGCTGTCGCTGCCAAACACCCAGACCATGTGCAAACCGGACGTGTGTGAGGGTGACCTCCCTGCTTTTCATTTCTCTTTCTCTGCCTCCTTCTCTGATATCCCTCCACAGTAAACTCTAACTTCTGTCAAGCCGCGATTGCTTTTCGAGTTGCACTGATTGTTCAGCCGACAATACTAACCGGGTCTTTCTCGATATCTTTCAAAAGAACCCCAGTATTAATTAGGAAAGGTGTTTCAAGGCGGATGGCTAACTTGAGTAATAAAGAAAGTCTTAGACAGTATTGAAGCTATGAAATATGATGCTCTTAGGAAGACAGGGTTCAATGATTGGGCAGGTCCTCAGCATTTATTATGCGACGCGACGCAATGTCCGCGGCAGAATTGGCACGCTATGAATGCACGCATACTCCTTACCAACCACCGTTACCTGTTTTTTTTTTGGCGGTGGACTTAACCATAATCAACTTTGACGGGCTTCAAGAAGACTTGCAGTAACATTTAAAACACGCAGCAAGTCGAAGACGTAATCTCTCACCTTTGAGGGCGGGCCCAGATTTCAGCCACAAAATTGGGCTCGAGCGGCAGTAAAATCGACTTTTCTGCAAAATGCGGCATCTTGAGCGGATGCTCCGGAGCGATGGTACAAGCAGTGTGTGTTTTCTTTGTCGGTGCTTTTATGCGCTTTTTTTCAAGCTGTTTGTCCGAATAATTAAGCAAGCGCCCTTATGAAGAATTTCAGTGGACACCTGCTCCAAAGGTAATGAGGGCACGTACTCAAGCAGTAACATTGTATACTATCGCGACTCTGCTTATCGGCAATATCCGGCATATTAAAATGATGGCCTTACACATTGCCTTCTTCTTGATGCTACTCGTCTCTGAAAAGTTTTTATTGTTATTGCAATGAAATGTTACCTTTAGGATGTATTGCTTGACTGGTATGTGTGTGTCAAATTCGTTCTTTGATGCCTGTGTGGTTCATCAACAGCTGCGGGCTCCTACAAATCTGTTGTCTTGTCCATCATAGCCAAAGGTAGTCGCGGTATAGTAGTGGAGTTCATTCTGTATTAGGAAATAGCATAGTGTGATTGTGGGCATAGTAGTGTATACAGTGATTGGTAGCTAGCATCTGCCTTCATCGCCGCACTGGATCAGTAGAGCCCAGTAACAGAGATTTACGCTTCCTCAGGCTACATTTGAAAACTTGTAGCAGTGTTGCGAGGAACAGTAAAAAAGGATTTTTGGAGACTTATAAAGTAACAAGCGTGAATAGTAGTAAAGGCAAAAGTACCAAAAGCAACGAGGTCATATCATCTTATCGATACTTAAAAACAAAAACGTGGTTGCTGTCATGGCTTGATTAGCAAAAAAAGCGTTTTTGTGAATGCACACACATAGAGTTGATAAGAATATTGACATCAGGCTTTCAATATCGCACGGTACACGGGCCTCTAGCATTCTGCCTCCATGGAACCCGTTAATAAACCCGACGTAAAGCCTGCTGTTCAACCTATAGGCATCGCGGAATAGATTATAAAAAGTAGTTCATGTATAAACACACGTATTGACAGAGAGATAGACAATGAATTTTATACTAGGCTGAGGAGCTGCTGAGAGGATTCTCCAAGAGTATAGGTAAAACTTTGGTGAAGTTTTCATTTACCTTTTCATTGTTTGCATAAGCTGTCGTTGGCGTCGTCATATGTAGTTGCACTGACGCGTATTTCATGACGCAACGTTAAAGCCACTCGCTCAGTCAAAACGGTGTTCTACCTAGTTCGATATAAGAAAACAAGTGATGTTTATGGAAGTCGAGATTTTGACGGAATCCCGTACAATTGGAAAGTAACATGAAAGAAGAATTGGACGATCTCCCGCTAAAGGGAACCGTGTGTAGATGAGCAGCTGTCGCTAACGTTTACACTGGTGGCCACGTTGAACCTAATCAAGCGAAAGCTAAATAAAGGCGCCCTTGCCTGAATTCCGAATGCGCGATCCAGTGCCTACATATACGGGGTGACTAGTGAATAGTCGTGTCGAGCGAGCACTCGCTTTTGAGAGGCAATAGTCTTTCTTAGGAGCCTTCGACGCAAAAAATTTCAATGCGAAGCATTTCTTAGTGACTTCGGTGACTTTGAGCATATCTATCTATCTATCTATCTATCTATCTATCTATCTATCTATCTATCTATCTATCTATCTATCTATCTATCTAGCCACCAACGACTTTTAGCTCTCCTGGCCGTTTCGATAATGGCATCGATACCAAACTTCGAATGGCATAACAGGACTGTATGAAGAACATATTTGACTAGTCATAACATGAAAACCATGATAAGTATGCCATGAATGTCATTATCTACACTTCATGGTCCTGCAGCTCTTGCGGTGGTTTCGTTCACACGGCATGTTGCAAAACTGGTATGGTATGACATGATTGCATGCCGAACGCAAGCGACCGACTCTAACATGAAAAGCATGACATGCGAGTCATGTAACAACATGACTACATACCACGCTCATGATGCGCTCGCAGCCGTTTCGCTAGCGTCACATATACCAAATGTGGTATTATGGTACGTCAATGGATGACGAAGGTATGTGACTGGTGCAAACATGATAATCATGGGATGTGTGTCATGTAACAACTTGACTGCATGCCACGTTCATGATGCACTGGTGGCCGTTTGGCTAGCTTAACTTGTACCAAATTTGGTATAACGGGACGTGAATGAATGACGAAGGTATAATACTAGTGCAAACATGATAAACGTGAGATGCGTGCCATCTAACATCATGACTGCATGCTACGCTTATGATGCGCTCGCAGCCCTTTCGCTAGCTTAATATGTACCAAACTCGGTATTACTTGACGTGAACAAACGACATAGGTAAATAAGATATACAAACATGATAATCACGACATGCGTGTCATGTAACAACATGACTACATGCCACACTCATAATGCGCTCGCGGCCGTTTCGCTAGCTTCACATACGCCAAATTTTGTGTTAAGCGACGTAAATGAATCACGAAGGTATGTGACTGGTGCAGACATGATAATCATGAAATGCGTGTAATGTGAGAATACGGCTACATACCAGAGTCAAGGAGCCAATGCATTTTGACGTGACGCGGTGCGCGTGCTCGCCGGCGTTCATTTCGTCGCGTCACGACGGCGTTGCTACACCAGGCGCTGTTCTTGCCATATACTCGCAGGCGCACCGCTCTGCGTTGCTTTGTCGTATGCGCGTTGCAGCGCGCCCGGCATCCGTCTGTCACAAAGAGAGGGCAACGCAGTGTTGTCTGGGTAACGCAACGGCGCGAAACGCAGCATGTCGCGTTTCGCGCTGGTTGCCGTCGGGCAGCGCTTACGGACGCTCGTCGCGCCAGTCACGCCTGGCGTCAGACTATAATAGAGTGCTCACGTTTTGCTAACGTAGCATCGCTGCGCCCAGTGTGCGCACGTGTCAACTCTACAATGGAATATATTGGGCCATTCATGATGCGCTCGTGGCCGCTTTGCTAACTCCACATACACCAAATTTGATGTTGCGTGACGTCAATGGAAGATGAAATATATGACTGGTGCGAACATGATAATGCTGACAAGCGTGTCAATTAAGAAAATGCAACATACCGCGCTCATAGCATTCTCGTGGCCGTTTCACTAGCTCCACATACTCAATAGAGCAAAGGCCGTCTCTTTGCGCTTACTTCAAACCCATTCGTAGCCGTCGTTAGTATACCTAAATGAAATTTATCCTCACAGATTCCCCGATGCCGCCTGCGCCTCTAGCGGGCAGACCACTACATTAGCACACATGTTCTGTGAGTGCGAGTCGCTTGGACCGACTAGTAGCAAACCCAAGTGGGATGCGCTTCAGCACAGCCCAGAACTTCAGGACCAAATCCTGACCGTTCAGTGTGCCCGCGGCACGGCCGTCAGGCTGGACCTGCCGGTCCCTACGTGGGAGAACCCGGGTGACGCGTGGCAACCTTAGCGTCTGCACTGGACCACAATAAAGTTGTTCTCACTCACTCACCTACTCACGTGACGTTAATAGATGACGAAGGAAAACGAGACATCCAAACATGATAATCATGACACTTAAGTCAAGCACGGCATCATTTACCTCCACCTCGTAACATTGTGCTGATTTTAGACTGACATATCACCCTTTCATCGATTCCCACTGTACGTGGGATCTGCCAACTTTTTTATCTGTCTGTCTGTCTGTCTGTCTGTGCTCTCTTAACGCTACCCTAAACAGCCCCCAAATGGTACCCAAAACGGCCGGCCCCACCCCCAGCACCCACCAATATTGCTCAAGATTTAGCGTTCATGCTTGTGCCATTGTCAATAAAATGCAAATATTGTGCATATCAAAAGCACCATCACAACACTTCAATATTCTGTATGTGTGTCTTTTACAAGAAAAAGCATACATAGGTAAATCTGAGGACCATAGCGTTTATCACGCTGTGCTGACCACGAAACGCTTGCACAAAAAGGCAAGTGTTTTCAACGCTTCGCGAAGACGACACGGTGGTGGCACCTATCCATCCCCTTGCGTTCTATACCTTATCACTTCCGAGACGGGCGCGCATGGCGCGCGTTTCATTTTCCAAGATAACTTCTAGATACTGCTCATGTCTCACGTGTGACGTGACTTCATGCGCTCGTTCACCTCCGCTGCACGCTCGAGGCGCTCTAACGCAGCGCCTCCGGAATACAAAGTACTGCAAGACTACCGTCTTTCGACGACATTTGCAGTGTAACATACAGATACGGGGCCGTTTTTTTACTAGCATACGGCGTTGCGAGGCCAGAGAGAGGGTAAGGGGAGGAACAGTTTTGCGGATAAAACACGCAGCGAGCGGCAACAGGCTACGGGGAGAGTGTCGTCAACGCACAAGCACTGCGAGGAAAGGGGTGACCTACTTGACACCACCCCAAAACCTGTGGCCAGGGAAGCCTGGTGTGAACGGAGGGACAGTGTTACACAGGCTAGTCAAAACTCTGCTTCGCGTTTAATAAAAAAGCAAAACTAACCATAAAAGAAAGTACAAAAAATACGTCTCGGCTCCCTTGCTACGACGCTTGTTCACAATGAAAGTTAAGACGAATGGAGCGATGTTCATGAAGATGTTTAGATATGACGTATACAGCAGGTGTAGATAAGAGGAAGGGTTCCATCATTTTGATTCAACGTGTGATCCGTCGTTTCAATTATGATGAATTTTGAGTGCCGTCTTGCCAATGCCACCTAGATAACTTCAGGGCGGTTCACTGTCTCGGCCGTGGGCTGTGACGTCAATCTATATTGGCTGGTGTGTGTCGCTGCACACACGTTCTTACGCTTGCTCTCGTCGCTCGAAAGACATATAGATTCTCAAGCCTGACCAACGTTTCCGTGGGGTGCCGGTGTCTTTGTTGGCAACTTGAGAAGGCCATCTTTTTCTGTGTCCGTGAAAGGCAGCGTGGACATGTGATGCGCTTTGTGCATTGGATATTCGCATGTGTACGGCTGCAAATTCGACCAGTTGGGTGATGCTGTGTGGTGAATCGCCACGACAAAAAGACTGAAGTGTTCAGTGTTCTCGTTTCCTAAGAACAACAGAAGAATGAAATCGGAACGTGTCGTTCGTCAATCCCACGTCGACATCCGTTTTCTTCGTGACCCGAAGGTACGTGCGCCTGTACTACATATTTCTGAGCCGTTCTAATGACACCAACTCTACCAAGTCCCGTTCTTGCTCTGAAAGAAAGGTATTTGTGGTTCTGACTTGTTGGCGTAAGCCCTGGCAAGAAATTATAAAACACCCGTGGTGGTACGTTTGCAGAACAGGTGTTTATCCTTCAGGGTTGATAAACATTTTGCTATTGGTAATTATCAACGTGAACTTCTTGTGTCGCATCTGTTAACTTCGTTGAGAAAAATACAAGAAATTATGTTGCGTAGCTTAGAGCACCGGTTTTGTGTAAAGTATTTTCTTGCTGGTGTTCTTACAAATTTATTGTGGTATTTTATTTTGCGCCAGTCTAGTCAGCACCCCAGCCTAAAATGTTTGTTTCCTTGAAATTTAGATGTGTGTTGACACTTACGGTAAAACGCCTTCTTTGATGGTTTTCGTGTGTGAGACCTCAACTTCAAGCTAGAATATTTAAGAATTCCTTCCAGATATACCAATCCAAGAACCGGCAGTTCTGTATAAGCACCCACGGAGGCTACACGGTTTAGTCTAGACCCAGTACTATCATTTTTCCCAGGCCTAAAGTTGTATGAGCGACAAGCACCACTTTGAAAGAGGAAAGGCTGCTCGTTGAGTAGGTAACAATAGATTTTTAGAAAATGAAAGATTTTGTTTTCTTTTGCACTGGTCATCATCCTGATACTCGTCATCAATGGTCTCCACCCTCATACGCACTCTCCTCTATAAGTTCGAATCTATGAAGACAGATGTTCGTAGGAGTACAAATGAAACTACACAAACCTAGCGAATAAGTAGGAACAGTTTTTCTGCAGGTGTAAATAATGTGCGTCTGCGTGCGTGTGTGTGCGAATAAATAGTGAATAAGAATTACTTTATTTATTCGTCACTTTGTTGGGCCCCGAAATTTCACTCTTATACATCGAGCACATGTTCGATAGCGCACAACCTTGCTTACTTTTTTATGGAAGAAATGGCCCACAGTTATATCTCCAAACATTTTCAAGCGCAATAAACTATTGTACCATTGCTTTTTTTTCTGCGCAAAAAACAGAATAAAGCTGGCAAGCATGTAAAACCCGCCGCGAACACGTAGTCTTTTAACAGGAGATGTGGCAGTGGACTCGCAGCTTCGTCTACCAGAGCTCACTTGAGCAAAGCGATTGACGTCACCGTGGCAGAGAGCAGGCCTGAAAATATTTTTCTGGGTGCCATTGGTCTTGCACGCAGTTTTTTTCTATTCAAGTTTAACAGCTTAATATTTAACAATAAAATGCTTGCAAAATTATTCATTCGGCTCTTTCAACGAACCGTCCAAAATCTTCTTACGTTACGTAGACACCGTGTTTTGCATAATTAAACAAAAAATCTTCATTCCTACTTCATTTAAACAACCTTGAAGCATCCATTCAATTCACGGCCTATGAGAGGCGGCGAACTACCTTTACTAAACGTCCTTGTGAAACGTGGCCGGTGCAGTTGGGCGCTTTTTATGTAAAAAAAAGAGCACGTACTCTGGCAAGTACCTGTATATTATGACTCGGTGTACCTGCCAAACCAGAAGAGAGTGGTGGTTGCACTACTTGGCACCAGACTCGACTATATCTGCACAACTCTGTGTATCAGGGCTGCCTCTCTAGAGCAAGTGCACCGAGCTCCCTCAGCAAGTATTTCACGGCCTAGAAAGAGGAGGCAAACTACCTTTCCTAAACGTCCTTGTGAAACGTGACCGGTGCAGTTGGACGCTTTTTATGTAAAAAAGGAGCACGTACTCGGGCAGGTATCTGTATATTAAGACTCGGTGCACCTGACGAACCAAAAGAGAGTGGTGGCTGCCCTACTTGGCACCAGAATCGACCCCATCTGCACAACGCTGTGCAGCAGGGCTGCCTCTCTGGAGCAAGTGCACCGAGATCCCTCAGCAAGTCACTGCCCGAAATCTGCGTTGAAAAAACTGGAACGCTAACTGCCTCAGCCGTCAAGTCCTAACCGTGTGTCGCCAAGAAGACTTGCCGTACACCGTACGTTCCTGCACAATGTGAGGTCTCACCCACATTCTATGTCATTGCGACGCCCGTGTAGCCCACGTTGCTACGTAGAAATTGCGTCATCGGCTGATAAATGCGGAAGAAAAGATTACGCCAGCTTTAAAAAACAAAATTTCTATGGCGCCATTTGTTTGATCTCACGTAAACACTGTGATTTTATATATATCGGCCAGAGAGAAAACTTTAAACGGTGGGCCAAACAGCATGTCAATGACGTCACAAAAAGTGCCTTGGAATGCCTTGGCTGAGCACGCCGAGAGCTTGAGCTATCGAACTCATTGAGATAACGGCATTATCTTCGAAAACGATAAAAAGTCTGCTGCCTGCCAGATATCACCTAGAACCCATTCTCATTTAAACGATAAGTGAGAAAGTGAACAGAGATGACGGAACCCTCCCTCTTATCTACGCGCGCTGCTTACGTCACATTTTAAAACCCTCATGAACATCTTTTCGATTGCCCTCTCTATCATTGTGAAAAACGCACCCGTCAGGGGGCCCCGCCATGGTGGTCTAGTGGCTAAGGTACTCTGCTGCTGACCCGCAGGTCGCTGAATCGAATCCCGGCTTCGGCGGCTGCATTTCCGATGGAGGCGGAAATGCTGTAGGCCCGTGTGCTCAGATTTGGGTGCACGTTAAATAAACCCTGGTGGTCGACATTTCCGGAGCTATCCGCTGCAGCTTCTCTCATAATCTTATGGTGATTTTGGGACGTTACACTCCAATTATCAATCAGCTTCTGTCAGGGCAGCCGCAACATCTCTTTTCACGTTTTCGTTCATTATTGGTACTTTTTAAAATTATACCAAGTGAAGACCCACCGATTCCTCGGAGTCATAGTTGATCGCGACCTCTCCTGGAGTCCTCACATCGCCCATATGAAAACTAAACTCACCATGATCACCCACGTACTGAGGTTTCTTGCTGGAAAAACGTGGGGTGCATCGGTAAAAGCAATGCTCCAACTCTACACTGTTTTGTTCCTCGGTTATATGCGATACAGCTTGCCCGTGCTTTGCGGGATCCGAAGAACAACCTTGCGCGTCCTCCAGTCGATCCAAGCCCAAGCCCTGAGAATATGCCTTGGTCTCCCGAGATGCGCGTCTACAGCAGCGACAGTCATCATTGCGCGTGATTATCCAGTCAACGCATACATCCGCGTAGACGCTTTGAGAATGCACATAAGACATTTCGCTCGGCTTCCATCTCATCACCTAGCCTCACTTCAAACTTCCAGGACCCACTCAGCGTTCAGCACAACTGTAGCTCAGCATTGCGCAGTGCTTCCATTGCACTTCACGCATGCAGCACAGCCGCCGATACCATTATGGTGCCTACACCCGCTCAAAGCCCTTCTTACAATTCCTGGCATCCAAAATGAGAAAACGTCGTCGCATCTAGCCCTGAAACAGGCCACATTACTTTTCCTGCAAGAGAAGCACAATGGACGCCTTCACATTTACACGGATGGCTCGGTGTCTTCAGTAAGCTCTGCAGGGGCGGTGGTTATTCCCGCGAGGCACATCACAATTAAATTCATGACATCGCATTTGACGCGTCGTCGACAGCTGCAGAACTTGCAGCCATTCGTGCAGCTCTGGAGTTTATAGTGAAAGAACCTTCGGGAATTTGGTCGATCTTCTCGGACTCAAAGGCATCTCTTCAATGTCTTATATCACCCTTTCGCCGTAGACCTAATGAACAGTTAGTAGCTGAAATAAGGCTTCTTCATCACCAAGCAACCGAAAAACAGCACAGCATAGTGTATCAGTGGATACCAGGTCATTGCGGTATATATGGCAATGACCGCGCAGATGAGGCCGCTAGATCTGCACACGATGGTACCCAATACGCAGCCATCCCGTTCTCAAGAACCGACGCAGCTACAAGACTTCGTTCGCTTGCACGTGACCTCACACTGGTACAGTGGAACTCGACAGAATTAACAAACGCACGCCTGCATAACTTGGATCCCGATCTGCAGCTTCGTCTTCCCCCAAGGATATCTCGAGCTGAGGAGACTCTTCTATGCCGCCTGTGGCTTGGAGTGGCCTTCACGAACGCATACTCTTATCTCATCGGGATGGCCAGCTCTCCTACATGCACTTACTGCACTTGCGAAGAAACCATCGCGCACCTTCTATGTGAGTGCACCTATTTCAACGTGCAAAGACAAGAACTCACTGCAGCTCTGGATAGACTAGACAATCGGCCTTTGTCGGAACAAAGGATTCTGGGTCATTGGCCGAGCCCATCCTCAGCCCAGAAGGCTTTGAAAGCTTTGCTGCGCTTTTTGCGGACAACTGGCCTCAGAGACAGACTTTAGTGTCTTATACTCATTGATGTTGCCTTTCCTCTGTCGCAATTTTTTTTGTAACTTCTCCCTCTCTTCGCAACATTTCTTTTTAACATCTTTCATTGCCCTCACCCCTTTCCCCAGCACAAGGTAGCCAGCCGGTCTAAGAACTGGCTAACCTCCCTGTCTTTCCGCTTAAACTTTCTTCCTCCTCCTCCTAAACCAAGTGAAATTTAGCACTTTTGTCTGTTGCAGCATCCTCTAGCGTCTGATAAGACGTATTGTACGAAAAGGTGTTGTTGAAGAATACTGATAGTATTCTGCAGTGCAATGCATTTGATAAAGTTAGGCAATTTATTTTCAATTTTTCTAACACATATTTTGAAAGTGTTCACATTTGGAATACAAAAGAATGCTGATAATCCACCACGAAGCATAGTGCAGCGGCGTCTGCAAGTGTCCGATAGTATACCTGAGAGAACGAAAGACATGGGCATGCTCGCAGCCTCGCGTCACCGGCCGCACACGGGTGCTCACGGCTGAGGTTTTGATGAGTAAAGATGTCTTGATTGGTATAACGCCTCTTGCCTCTAAAGGGTTCAGTGCCAGTCGCAGGCAAGAACCTCAAACCTGGCTCTTCGCATTATCGTCATTATCACCATCATGATCAGCAACGTCACGAGCCTGACTACGCCCATCGCAGGGCCTAAGCTTCGCCCATGCTTCGCCAACAAACGCCGGTTCTATCTCCCTGCTATCCGGTTATTCGCAATGCCCATAGACTGTTGCACCAAAGAGCGGAATTCCGGTGCGTGCTCTCTAGGAGGGTAAATAGACGACCGAATGGTAGCGCTATGCAGTCTGTCTCTTGTTCGGCTGTGCTAGTCTCTTTCTTAAAGTGTTACCCCCCCCCCCCCACAAAAAAAAAGCGAAGATCGCGGCTTTGCGTGTTGCCTGCATCAGTGAACACACGGACAATACGTGACACGATAAATTCAATTCGTTCTTGCCAGGTGCGAAATATTTTTAAAAATGCATGGCAACTGTCCCTTTGAATGATAGTCCACGGCGTACACACACCAGCTTCGAGAAGCTCCTATACGCAAGTATACATATATAGGTAAAATATTTGTAATCGTGTCACATTTTCAGTCGAAACTCATCCTGTATTACTGTTATAGAGCAATCGTGAGTGTTGCTGTATTGGATGAATCCCATAAAATTGCAAGTGAGAAGTCGCACGAGCTCGCGAAGTGCCTTACCTTCTATTACGGAGCAGTCTCAAACTGACAATGCTTCAAAACATCCTTTACCAAAGAAGGGTTGTTATCAATCATACGAGAGACGTTTCACTCGTTCGAGGATTCACTCGCTGCACAATACCATAGCCGTAGCGCTAACGCCGTAAATGCCATCCTTTGCTTTTGCTGCTTTCAGCACTGCGCTGCACCACCTGTTTTGTAAGCTCACTGATAGGTGGTAGCACAATGCAAGCGATTTGATTGTTGACCTGCTTAAGAAGAAAATATTCTCTACACCCAGACGTCTCTCCTGTTATTGACATGGTGACATGAAGTGAAAGAACTTCTTCAGTGGAAGAAATTATTCAGCTTGCACTTCAGCAGTGATGTTGTAAGAACCCGTCTTGAAGGCGAAGATTTTTCACTGGACGTATTTATTTATTTATTTATTTGCAAAATACTGCTAGCCTAAAAAAGGCTGTAAGCAGGAGTGGGAATACAAAGATGATATATATACATACTGCGCAAAAGAAAGCGATAACGGCATGCTTCACACTAGGTACTCTTCTACAGCAATAATATCATCAGTTATATCGATCATCACAGCAGTAGGTAACTACACTGTAACCATTATATTCTAAATGCCAGTAATACATACATGGAATAAAAGAATATATGTATTTCCTTACATATAAGGTGACGATACATAAAAGTAGAAACACACAAGTGAACATATACAAAGAAGATTAGTAAACTCGTACATTTACACAGTCGTCAAATGAGCCTGAAGTGTTGAAATGAAATCTGCTGTGGTCATGCGTTCCACGACATCGGCTGGGAGCTCGTTCCATTCCCTTACTGTTCGTGGGAAAAATGTGTTGTGAAATACATCTGTTCGGCAGTTATAGTCTCGTAGTTTTTTTGAGTGATGAGAACGTGTGATTCGCTTACTTACAGGTTGAATGAAATGATCCCTTTCTATTCCTATTTTATTATGATAAATTTTGTATAGGTACCCTAGTCTTTCCGTGTGGCGTCGTAATTCCAGGGGTTCCAATTCAGCCCTTTCCACTAACGTACTTGCCGATGTCCGCCAGCTGTACATATTAAAAATAAAGCGTACCGATTTTCTTTGAACACTTTCCAAGTGGACAATGTTCCTTTTCGTGTGAGGGTCCCATACTATCGATGCGTATTCGATTATTGGTCGGATAAACGTTTTATAGGCTAATAGCTTCATATCTTGAGGAGCTTGGCGCAAAGTTCGTCTTAAGTATCCTAGTTTAGTTACTGCTTTTTTCTTTATGTAAGAAATGTGCTCATTCCACCGAAGATCCGATGTGAGTATGACACCTAGGTATTTAAAAGATTTTACTTTGGATAATACGCTTCCATTTAAGCTGTAGCTAAGCTGTAGCGGTGAATTCTTTCTAGTTATCCTCATGAGAACGGTCTTTTGGGGGTTAATTTTCATTTGCCAGGTTTCACACCATTTCTCAACGTGCTGAAGAGCTTCTTTTAGTTGGACGTGGTCATGAAGGTTGTCAATTCTGTGATAAATTACGCAGTCATCTGCGAATAGTTTAATTTTGACCGGTACCTGGTCAACTATGTCATTTATAAATATTAGGAAGAATAACGGCCCCAACACCGACCCTTGTGGAACGCCCGACCCGACAGCTGCAGGAGTTGAGCAAACATTATCAATTGAAACACATTGCTGTCTGTGGCGCAAGTAGGCCTCTATCCACGATACTAATGCAGTATTCTTTAGAATTGCCCTAACCTTTATTATTAGTTTTGAATGCGAAACACAATCAAAAGCTTTTTGGAAATCCAAAAAAATCACGTCTATTTGAGATTGAGCATCAATAGCAGCAGCAAAATCATGCACGGTTTCAAGGAGTGCCGTCACTGTAGATTTACCTTTGCGAAAACCATGTTGCCTATTATCAATAAGGTTGTTCTTTTCCAGAAACGACGATATGTGCGCGAAAATTATGTGCTCTAGCGTCTTTGTGCAGGAGCACAGTAGGGAGATTGGCCTGTAACAAGTTACTTGGCGCGAGTCCCCACCTTTCGGTATCGGAATAATTTTACTGTACTTCCATTCTGTTGGTAGTTGAGCTTCTGAGAGCGATTTTTTAAATATTAAACATAAGTACTTGGAGCACCATTCAGCGTACCTGACTAAAAAGGTGTTGGGTATGCCGTCAATTCCAGGAGTTTTCTTTGTGTCCAATTTTAACAACAGTGACAGCACACCTTCTTCGGACACAAAAATATCACTTATAGACGGAGCATCTTTTGCAGGAATGAAAGATGGGTCACTAGCATCATCCTGTACAAATACGGAGCAGAAAAAGCGGTTAAAAGTCGATGCTAATTGTAGTTTATCCGACACGTTGCCACCGTTCACAGTAAGGTTTAACTGCGATTTTTGCTTTGAGGAAAAATGTCTCCAGAATTTAGCCGGAGCCGTGTAGAGAAAGTTTTTTAATGTCACGTTGAAGTAGTAATTTTTAGCTTCAGCGATACTGTCCCTAAGAGCCAAGCGTATGGCACACAGTTTCGATACATTCGCAGGAGAGGGGCGTTGCCGGCACGTTTTTCTTATCCTTTTCGCTTTGCGCTCAAGGCGAACAACTTCCTTAGTAAGCCATGGTTTTGAAAATTTTTTTATGCTTTTACTTTTCATAGGGACAAAATCTTTGATACACTTAAGAACGAGATTTTTGAAAAATAGCCATAACTCATCGATACTGCAATCACTTGATTGATAGAAAGAAAGAAAATTTGAGAACGATTCATCCATTGCATCCAAAATGCCCACGTCATTTGCACGTGCGAAAACCGGGACAACACGCACTTCGTTTTTCTTTTTAGGCACATGGCCAAGATTCAGTGTCAATGTAATCAACTTATGATCCGATATTTCATCGAGAACGGCAACTACGGGTTCTTTACTAAGCAGGTTTCTGCTAACGAGAAAAAGGTCTAGGATAGAATTCGCTGAGTTGCTGATGCGAGTTGGCTCTTTGACTAACTGAGAAAGGTTATGAAAGAAAACTAGATCAGTTAACTGTTCTGCAACAGTGCTAAGAGGCTCCGGAATTTCGTTACTCCAATCAATGGATGGCAGATTGAAGTCACCAGCTATCAAAAAATTATTGATGTGGACGACGTTGTCACATAAGAATTGGTTTAGTTTCTCGAAGAATGTACTGTTGTCATTTGGGGGGCGGTAAAATCCACCTACTACTAAGCTGCATTCATTCAGGCATATTTTAGCGATGACACATTCAACACCAGCTATAGGGGAAAGTCTGTTTATATGTAACGTATCTTGGTAAAGAATGGCAACTCCTCCCCCTCGGGAGCTTCTATCATTACGAAGGATAGCGTAGCCTGGCGGGACGATTTCAGAATCGGATATGTCATTGTGCAGCCAAGTTTCCGTAATTACGACTACCTGAGGTTTATACGAGAGAATAACACTTTCCAGCACGTCAACTTTATTCACAATACTGCGAGCATTAAACTGGAGGCAAAGGAATGGTTTATTAACGACCGCTGGTCACTGTTCGTTTCTAGTATTCTTGCGCTGAACAAGAACTCTCATTTTTTGGCTGTCATCCCATTCAAAAAGATTGTTTTCAATTTTAATTTTATCGTGAATCAGCTTAACTTTTTTACCAGACTTTCTGATGTCAGTTGTGCTCTCCCACAGGTTTCTTCTTTTCTGTCTAGTGCACGCGGAAAAATCCTCTGCTATAGAAGTTCGCTGTCCTTTTAACTTATAGCCGTTTTTCAAAACATTAATCTTTTCGCGGTAGTCAAATAACTTTAGGATTACAGGCCGAGGTTTGCGACTATGACTACGGCCTATCCTATGAATCCTTTCGATAGACGTTATTTTTGTGCCTAGTACCTCTTCGAAAATACCTTTCACAACACTTTGCTCAAGGTCTGCTTGTGTTTCATTCTGTTTTTCTGGAACGCCGAACACCAAAAGGTTGTTTCTTCTCCCGCGGTCCTCAAGGTCGACTAACTTTTTTTCCATGTCCTTCACTTTCTTGTCCAGAAGGTGGGTGACTGAGGAGACCTCTTTAATAAGAGAGGCTGTCGAGTCGACAACCTTAAATTTCTGTTCAATTTCATCGAGCCTTTTCTGTATCACCTTTTGCCCCGCTAGAATCTCAGTGAGCAATTCTTCGGTGGTAGGACCTGGGTTTGATTCTATATCACCGCAAAGAATCAACAAAGCACATGCGAAATCCTGCACAAACATAGCTATAGCACTGAAACACTCTGGGCATGTCAGCTGGATAAAACAGCGGTTACTGGATTTACAGGAAGACGCAGTGTTACAGACCTGCATGTAGAACAGGAACGGATTAGTTGCCATGTTGACCGTTGGCCAGCTGACACACCCACTGAAGGAAGCCGTGCGACGAGGTACATTTAAAGCCGGGTCCGGTGACGTAGACCGCGCTGCACGTGACTTGATCCCATCTTCAGTGTAGTTTAGCGAAAACCATACGCTGTCGCAGCATGCCGCCGTGGTTTCATCGGTAATGTTCGTTGTTGCTTGAGATGCGCTGGCTTTGGTCACTCCAGCAAAAAGTAGAATCTGCATGTAGAACAGGAACGGATTAGTTGCCATGTTGACCGTATAAGGCTGTGAAAGCATCAAGAATGGCAGCGAATACAAAAGATCACCTGCGAACACAGGAGGATTGAGTTACACCTAACGTCAATTCGTGCATTAGTCTTTTGTCACGCTCGTAAGTCACTTTGTATTTATTGTATAATGTCGAACGAGATAAACAGAATGGCATAGTTTTTTTGTGTACTTCACGCAGCACGATCATTGCGGGTATTACGGAGCACCGCATGCACACACACTGCAGCTCTACCATCGAAAGTGGAATGGTTGGAGCAATGAAACGTGCAGTCACGGCCACGATTCACACCTCTTGGCTAACTTTTTGCGTATTTCACCAGTACCGCGATTCCGAGCGGCATAGCTGTTCGAATAATTTTCACATCGTCGAAGCATTTGACATCGCGATAAGCACGCGTGTGCATTCTTTTCGATATGCATGTTTCAATTATGGTGATGAAACCTGCAAAATGTGAGTGCAGTGAATTGCGCACGACTAAAGCCTGAGCATGAGGGTGACACAAGCGCTACTGAATGGGATGTTAAGTGCTTGTCTTCCGTGGAAGAACTCAATCCCCGCTCTTGACTGCGCAAGTAATGAACGCATCCCAATTTGTCTGCAAACAATCACCATGTTAAACATTTGGTCCCTTGCAGCAGTGACGGCGCTACTTGCTAGTGGCCTATTGATGCGGCAAATCCGTCAGGCAGGCTCGGTACGTGTACCTCAGAGTGCCTTCCAGTTCACACGTCAATTCTTGTGAATCCGCCCTTCTGTAAGAAGCGCAGGATTTCGCAAAGCTTCGTTGATGCTCGGAGACGCAGCTAAAATGTAACATTTCACCCCTAGAGAAATTAATGTGGCGGGCACGTAGCGCTTTCCATTGCGTGAGAAAGTGTTCTCTTCTTCTATTTTGTTTAGGTGCAGCTGACCAGTCCATCTGGTTAAATTGGCTTAGGTCATGCGTCCGCATGGCCTATGGTTTCCTGTGCTGGCAATCGGGTTGTCCCTCCTGCGTGTGACATCTTCAATCGCACAGGGCACCGTTTGAAATTTGCGGGCATAGCGAATTATGGCAAACTTCTTCATCTAATCTGCCCACCTATTATTGTGTCTTGTTCTAGCAGGTTAGCCTTCTCCGAGAATTCATTCAGTTGCCCTTAAATCAAGGTCAGTGGTTAGCCTGTCTAAGCACTACATGCCCTGCTCATGCATTTTTTCTTAATTTTAACGCGGCGTCGGCAACCCCCGTTTGTTTCCTCACCCACTATGTCCTCCTTTCTCGTATACGGTTGCATCTATCATTTTTCAACAGCATATAGAGCTGATATAACCAATGTATTCTCAGTATCTTACCAGTGCTTCAATACGTACGAGAAACGTGGAGGCTCTCAAAGTGAATTCCACATAAATTGAGGGCGATGCAGCATGCAATGGAAAGGAACCCTCAGTCGGGCGTCAAATGTGGTCTTAGGGTCGGCGGGTGGCCTAGATATTTAAAAACGTTAAGGAGATAGCTTACTACCAAAAACGAATCATTACCTGATACGAGCTGCGGCGGGACTGATCCTCAGCGGCGCGCAACTCCGAGTGGCGTGCCAGCTCTAAACTTATCCTTAAAGCAGCGCTAGAAGACATAAACAAATAAAGGACAAGCATATAGGAACAGTGCTCTGAAGCTCTAGTCTGCTTCATTGTCGTCTTTCATGGGCAGGCCGTGCCGGCAGCTCATAAGCAGCAGTGCACCAGAACTACGTAACCTACAATTGAAGGTAGTTTCTAGTAATTTGTGCCCTTATGGTAGCGACAAAAGGTTAAAGCATCGAGACAGGCAGGCATAGTAACACTCGTTTTAAGATTTTGGGACGTTAAACCCCACGTATCACTCAATCAATCATCAATACTTGTTTTAAAAGGTACCAAGAGGACTTCATTGCAACCTTTCGAAAGCCTCCAGAGATCCAAACTATGGGTCAAGGTAAAGTATGAAAATGTCTTGAATATGGACATACTATAGGCGAATGGCCTTTGTTAATTGCTGAGAGCGCACACAAAAATGAGCGACATTATAACAGCGGAGCTGTTGAAGGCAGTCTTGAATCTATGGAGAGCTTACCGCAGCTTCTAGCACAACGCTTCAGGATTCAGCAAGTTCCCCACTTACCTCCACTCTACTAAAAGTTAGAAGCTGTTTATAACAAACCCAGCACGTATAGGGCAGACGAACTGGCCAAACTCCTCTACTCTTCTCGGCTACGCTAGAAAGGAACAGGTTGTCCATAAGTAGCCTATGGCCTGGAGATCGGGCGAGCCATACTACTCACCTCGGGTCCGTTCAACAATATGAGCGACGTTTTGATGGCGTTAGGTCATTGCAACAGCTTTAACGTTTCCCTATTATAACACACCTCTATTCATAAAGTCTTCATCTGCAACGAAGTGTAATAAAGTGCCTGTATTGCATCAGGACCCGCAAGCCTTTAAACACCAAACTGCATGACGCTGAAGACGAATCTAGTTAGTTCTCGGTACTTTCGCAGTCCAAATTATGAGATGTCGGCTGCTTCTACCTTGGTTGTCAGGAAAAGGGTGTTCGATTTCGATCACAACAGAAACACACACCACATGGGCGCTTCGTCGTCGCCGGAGCATCTCCATTGCTCAAGGGTCTTCTCGAAGCCGTGGATTGATTGATATGTGGGGTTTAACGTCCCAAAACCACTATATGATTATGAGAGACGCCGTAGTGGAGGGCTCCGGAAATTTAGACCACCTGGGGTTCTTTAACGTGCACCCAAATCTGAGCACACGGGCCTACAACATTTCCGCCTCCATCGGAAATGCAGCCGCCGCAGCCGGGATTCGAACCCGCGCCCTGCGGGTCAGCAGCCGAGTACCTTAGCCACTAGACCACCGCGGCGGGGCCTTCTCGAAGCCGTGGTTGCCTTTCTTTTAAAGACGATAGTCTTTCTTGGGGACCTTCAAATAAAAAATTTGGATCTGTCTGTGTGTACATTTGTCTGTTTGTCCACTCTTAACGGTACCGGGTACTCTAAACGGCACCAGCCGATACCCCGGCCGAGCCCATCTGCAGCGCCCACCAATTTTGCTCAAAATTCAGCGTTCATACTTGTGCGATTGTCTTTAAAAGCAATTAATGCGCCTGTCTGAGGCACCACAACAGCACGTATATGATCTGCATGTGCGTCTCTTATTACAAAAAGCATATATAAGTAATTCTAAGGACCGTAGTGTTTATCAAGCTGCGCTGACCATGCAATATTTGCACGAAAATGCGAGTGTTTCCAACGCTTTGCTAAGATGACACGGTGGTGGCACCGACCCGTCCCCTTGCGTTCTGCACCTTATCACCTCTGAGACGGGCGCGCACGCCCGTCTCGAACGCGCAACGTATTAAAAGAAACTTGCCAGATAGCACTCATGTCTCAAGTGTGACGTGACTTGATGCACTCGTTCGCCTCCGTTGCATGCTCGAGGCACTCCAACAGAGCGCCTTCAGAATACCATTCACTGATTTTCTGGTGGAGAACATCAAATAAATGTTTTGTTCACTCTCTCCACATGCAATACTATCGTCTTTGGACGACATTTGCAGATTAACATGCAGATACGTGGCCAGTTTTTTTCCTAGTATTCTCTGTTGTACGTAGTCGCAGTCTTTGGCTCGTCGCTGCTGGTTCGCGGCAATTTTGGGGCTAGCGCTTGTCTTTGTCTTTTTTAGAGGAAGTTGTGCGAAAACGGAGTTGCCCAATATCTGTGGCACGCGCCCGCTTATAATGATGAAATCTCTGGCACGTGCATGTCATTTGGGCTCACGGTTGCTTTCTTCAGTTTAGATGAGCTAGTGATCTGAAGGGCAATTTACCCAATTTCTGTGGCGTGCACTTTTTTGACGATGGTAGCTTTTTTTGTGGGGGGGTGGGGGGGAGAGGTTAACAAGGAAAGAATTGAAAAACACCTTCTTTTCAAACAAATTGTCACTTGAGTACAATAACACCGCAATATTTCAGTCTAAGAGCAAATGCGTTGGCGAGAATTAACACTCGGACAACAAATATATGAAGACCATGTTAAATCACAATACCGAATTTCCCCAATTGATATTTTTCCAAGTGGTCGCTATGGCTTTCTCAGGAAAACAAGCTTGAGTGACACAACAACAGTTAAAAAAAGGAAGCAACCAGTTTGCAAACCACCTCTAGTGTTGACTTTCTTTTATACTTTTTCCACAACGACAGCTAATAAATATTCTTGGGTGACCAACATGGAAGAGGTGAGAAGCATTGACGTAAGTCTCCCGTTTATCTCTTGTCGACGTGGCAGTTGTAATGAAAACAGATGCACGCTTGAGTGGAAACTAACTTAGTTGGCTAGACCCTTTCGTAGATGCTGCAACATTTGTTGCGGCAGCTTCCTAACGTTTTCTTTCCCTGCAGGGCAGTCACGTGTTCATTTCTTACTTTTTTTTCAATACTTTGCATAGTATACAGTCCAACGGGCATTGTTTCGCAAACATGAAAGAAAAGAAAACGTAGTCGGAGTGACAGCACTCTCGGTAATCACCGTTATCAGCATCTCTTCACCGATAGTTCGGTATACGCTACCGGCTAAGAAATGAGGCTGCGTAGATAGAGAACCAATTCCCAGCGGAAAGAAGTGTTGTTGCCACCTCGTTGTCCGTAGGGTCTCGTAACGAGATGATTGCATCGCGCCTTCTTAGAGCACCGAGGCTACAGAAAAGACCAAAACAAAAGCTTTCGCTAAGGATGCCCCTGCCGTTCGAGGATTGGCGCTGTTTTTGCTTTGCGTTGTGCCGGAAATCATTCATTTCGAACCAGCCGTAGACGATGTAAGAAGCACTTTTTCTGCAACTGGAAGTGACGTGGCAACTAAGCTGGCAACAGAAAGTCATCAAGTAATGTTGTTCATGAGATACAAAGTGTATTGGTGCATAGTAGACGTCCGATCAGTGCCCTCCTTCTCCGATCCGACCCATTGCTCATGTGTACTAAATGTTGCGCAAGTGAAACGCTTGTTGTTGATAGGAGGTGGAAAAGCAAAAGAATGCTGCCTAATTTCCTTGTCTTTCTAGATGGAGATACGCGAATACAGTAATATTGATATAAACTCGTTATCATATGCTAGTAATCTTTCGAATTGTGCATACACATTTTTTTTGTAATCTTGCAATACTTCATTCATTTATTGTGTGTTTATGACACATAATCAATTCTTTCTTTATGCAGCAAAGTGAGGGTGCAGAGATCATTGGTGGGTGGGAGACAATGTGGCGGCACGGTGCGCCTGAAGTGAATAGTACTTATGAAAGCAGCACTTCTACATTCTCCCAAACAGTGAGGTTTGAGCATATCTCAGAAGATATTAAAGTTTTCACCTTGCTTACTGTGGAAAATTAGCAAAGGTCCTAGTTCCTCTTGTAAAAAAAACATTACGCGATTAATAATGAATAGCTTTGTTTTCGTGATTTTAGGCACGACACGTTTGTTGCCCATCCGACATTCTTAGACGTGTTTATAACCTTTTATTTTTTACTGGAAAGGTATATTACGACATTGCGAATTATTTGATATCAACATGTCAGAAACTATAGGAGCACTGTTCTTGATCAGCGTGTTTCTTCTACACGAAAGAGCTTAAACTTCAAAAAATTAATCCATCAAACAAGCAAACGAATCAACTACATTGCCACTCACTTCTTCAATAAATATAATCTTGAGTGTTGTTGTATTTGTTGTATCTATTGTATCAATTGCAAGCTATGTCGTGAAACTACTCATGTGTACTTCCCCAACGTAATGCCTTACGGCGATGTAAATGAAGTGTAAATAAATAAATATACATATAAGGTATGCACTAGGACTTTGTCTGCTAAGTATCGTGCACTATAGCCGACACCCACGGCATGCTACACAGAGAGATGTCGTTGAACGTGGACAACATAAGGCACCTCCGGGTGTTAATAACACCGGTTGTGATGGCGAATGTATTCGCTTTTCACCGTCTATTTTACTTCCGAAATAAAGGGCTGTGAAAGGAATACAATCTGTGCATTCACATTGGACCCGATACGTATTCCATCGCCTTCATTCAGCGTATCACGCTGTAGAGCATAGTTACATACTATCCAGATGTATAACCATAACTTATATATGCTTCGTATTTTGTAACCAGTCAGTTCAAGAGCATATTTATTATCTAGGTAATACTGCAAAACTTTGTCTGCCACAGTGGTTCAGTGGTGAAGGTGCTCGGCTGCTGCCCTGGAAGTCGTGGGTTTAATCGCTGGCTTGGTGGTCGCATTTCAATGAAGGCAAAATGGCAGAATCCCATCTGCTATGCAGTGTCAGTGCATATTACACTGCATTATGTGGTGTAAACTTCCGGAGCCCTACACTACGGTGTGCCAAATTTTCGTGTCGTGGTTTCGGAATGTTGAGAAACAGACATAACTATTGCACTGCATTGCTTTTTCAAAGTTCTCCGCAGACGTTACAGAACGTTCCGTGCATACGCTTTTTGTCAAACAATGTCACAGAGGGAAAGCTTAAGCGAGAGCTGGGCGCATTGAACTAGTATGCCTGAAAAAATGACCCTGCCGGTGCCCATGTTTATGGCTTTATTGCAACGAAAACATGGTATGCCCCAAAGAAGGCTGCGACGTAGAGGACGTCTTGAAATGGACCAAAGGCTACCGTATTTTTTTTTTTGTCGAACTCACGTGACATGGAACAAACTTGAGCTTGTTGCTGATAAATCATGGTGCCATAAATAGCGCATAATTTTAATGGTGGACAAAATGATGATGCTTCGTGCTTTTCATCTTAGTTTTTTCTTTTGTTTCGCACTGTTTTTAGCAAGAAAGAATTAGGTCACACTGAGCACTCTGTCTACATATTTTCTAGTTTCCAATGCAGTCCTAAATACTCCACTAGGTATTCCAAACTTCGCCAGCCTGTCATCTCTCTTTTTTTCTTGGTGTGGGTCTCTATGAAGCCCCCGGAAAAACTGACACCCTTGTCAAGGATTAGGAGCCCTTCAATTGAAATATTATTTACTTTTAAACTCCACCTGCTTAGTTAATGCGTTCAGGACGTAAGAAAAAATACGCAGTAATGAGCTCGTCAGAAGTGAGCTTGGAAGAATCACAGATATTGTAGTCAGCCCCAAGTGACCAAGTAGAATTTTTAAAAGAAAGAAACCGCCCTCAAAATACTCCAGTTGTCTACTTCCAAGTTCGACAAATAAATGGCGCTGTCCGCAGCAGGAGACTAATACAATATGAACAAATGGCGACCAGATGCAGTCGCTGGCACCGTGATTCAAGACCGTTTGTATGTGTAAAAAGCGCCGCGCCAGCGTTGGAGGCATTAAACATAAAATTGGTGAACTGAATACGATCGATATAAAATGCCGGAGGCAGTGGCAAGTCCTGTTTTGCGTGTACTATCTACAAAAGAGATGATGACTTAGCAATAGCATAACTGAGCGTCACAATGCGTAAAATAAAAGAAAATGCAGTAATTCTTCATGTAGAATGAAAATGGTGCTAATGAGGTGGGGCTGTCGCAATGTAAAGACAACTTCAGGCTGCTATTTATGTTGTTTTCGTGTTGTCGACGGTTCTGCCACGCAAGTAAGATTGCGTGCAAGAAGCATAGAATTGAGCCAGCGGTCAAGGAATGTCAACTGCGCCATTGCCCACACATCATGAAGAGCTCACACATATTTATTCATCATAAGCTGCAAAAGTATTAACAAAGGCACGAGCAGAGTATGTTTGCGCCTTGAATTACGAAGGCGTGGTGTGCTCATACCTAATCCAAAAAAGGAAAGAATACAGCGTAGAGGTAACTTGAAGGCGTAACTGCTTTAAAATTTTCTCTTCGCGTGTGTTTCCTGCTGTGTTTTGCTGAGAGCTTGTAAGTCAAAACACGAGACTTTGTTTGCTTCCGCGCACGACAGATTACTACACCGCCAAGTGCCGACCAGCTTGAAATTCGGTTTAAAGTGTTCCAAAAAAAAAGAACAAGCAACAGGGTGCAACTACGAGCACCTAGAGTGTGCAGCGCTCGACCACGTCAGGACACAGAACTGTGAAGCCCTTCTGCGTCGAGAAGGCTTTTCGAATAGTAAACGGGAAAATAAACACAATACCTTTAACATGCGCTCCGCTGCCACTGACTCGCGAGCAGCCGCCGAGTAGTAGTGTACAGGCACAAACGTGGCAAAACGGTAATGGCAACTATGACGTGATAATAACTCGCTGTATCGTCTTCAGCGTGGTAACGTGAGGAAAGTAGGGAGTTATGGTCGAGTCACTTCCGAAATGACACTGGTGCGAGGTACGGCGTATAGCGTGCGATGACAGAGACAAGCTTCAAAATTCATGAAAAATAACTCACAAGCCCCATTCACAGTTGATATACTGCAGAACATAGGCACATGTTGAAACGAATCGATATCACGGGCTATCTGGCACACAAAATTTTGTCAGCATTCCTTCTAACAAATGTACTTTCAGTATAGGCATTCTATAGGACAGGTAAAAACGCCCAATGTTACGCGCACAGGCTTTCGTCTCTTTACGGAACAGTTGAGAAAGGCACCGAGAATTGAAGCAAGGCTAATAATGAGAAGTCAATGCGCCTGGGGATCGAATACGCTATCGCGTTCTACTCTCAAGTTTCCAAACGCAAGTGTCCGTCCTACTCTCAAGTGCCTACTACTCTCAAGTGCCTACTACCACCCTTCCTTCGCACCCGGTGGGTTCACTTTCGGTTTCTCCTGCATCGCAGTCTGGAAATTGGACGATGGATGTCTGAAACTACGCGTGATACTCTCGATTTTCGAAAATTGGACTGGCCGTTTAAAGAACCACCAATAAATTTATAATAAAAAGGTAAGTAAAATGCTTTTGTTATGGAATCACTTGAAAGTGTTATATTCAGTGGGAAAATATTTCCACTCCTGCTAGGAATTCGTCGGCGAAGACGTCAAATGCCTAACGATTTTACCTTTTTAACAAGAAAACTGCGTTATTTAATAAAAACCACCCTGTAATAAATCTTCTGCGGAACTGAAAAAACATTCAGCAAGTGTGTTTTTAGTCACCTGTGCAAGGTTTATTCACAGATGTTTAGTAGGCATTGTCACTTGGAGTGCCGGAATCAAAATAGAATAGTAGGACACAGACAAGTGCATGCATACGAGTACTACACTATGCGTCTCGTTATCACTGTTGTCTCCTTCCTGTATACCCTCTTCCAGAACTTGGGGCGCATCGAAGTACGGTGAAATGAAAGCGGGGATCCATGAAACCGTCGCGTTCAACTCGCAGCAATCAAATAGCGCCATCGTGTTGCTACAAAGATGGCGACGCGTCGAAGGTCCACGACCGCAAAGAAAGATCAACGTATACGTAGAAGGGGAGGGCCGGGAGAGCAGTACTGCGGAAAGCTCTGGAATGTTTTGAACACTGTGCCTACCAAAACTCATATGTAAAGAATAGCATGCACGATGGCTTTCTCAGTCATGAAGGAGCAATATATGCGTTTGTTTCTAAATCCTAGTGCATGTGCTTCATTATTGCTTTCCTCTGCGAGAAATACGGGCTGCTTGTTGCGATACCACAAATAGCTCACTGGTGGCTATACGGAAACGCTGAACGTTCAGGAAGGTGGTTCATGTGCTCAGAAGGAATAAAATGAATGAAAAAGTAGAACACTCAAAGGTATAAAAGAAATCGATTGAAGATACAAATGATCGATAACTAGGGTGTTGCTGCCGCACGAATGGGAGACCACTATAGGGGGTCGAGCAGAAAAACTGCGTTTTCCGATTTGGTCACGGCGTGCTTCTTCCATCTAGTAGAGTGCGTTATAAATTGCCTTACGAGGCTCACCGTACGCTTGGAAGTTGAAAGGCGCTTTCCAAGTCTTCGTTTCTGTCGGAGACTTGGTGGAGGGGCGGTTCAGATCACGTGGCTATATGTATAGCGTCATTGCATTTTACAGCGGAGCTCTAAGGAAAACGCTTTATTTGTGTCGTCTATGTGCATGCGTCCGTCTATGAACAGAAAAAAATTGGTTGATTTCTGCTTAATAAGAATTGGTCTCACATGAAAGTGAACCGAGTATTAAAAAAATATTTGAATTAACTGTACATTGATATCCGGGCGCTCACGATGTCTGTCGGCGCACGGCAGCTAATGCACCATTCGGCGTGGATGCACCAATGTTGAAGCTGTTTTGGTACAACAATCAGCCTGGTGACTAATCTCCATGGACACGATTATACAGTTCTGGTCAAATAGGCTGCAAACATACACTTGGACACATGATATCACGAATTCCGCACCAAGTGGCATTCGCAATCGCAAGATAAATGATGGTACTCAATATTCACCCCCTCGCATAGTGCTCATCAGAAATACCCCAGGGTTTGCGCTGCCTGAAAATTGGGTATATTACATCTGTGTTCATGCATGTATCACACAGTTGTTCAGGAACGTGTGAGACACAGTTGATACCCTGTACCGTCAGCACAGGGGGCTTCGCGCTTTAAATGCTCGAGCGTGTCTTGCTTTCATGCGAGAAGAGCAAAACACTGAATGCGCGAGATTCTCCCGTCGACATCATTAAATATCAGGATCGCCACGCAAGATCGCCCTGCCTTGACGTAACTGCATGGTGCCAAAAGTCAGCGCAAACATGCATGACGCAAACGAGCAGCCATGCAACATTGCGAAAAAGATGAATCAATCTGACAGCACGCTGCGTTTCATTGGTTATAATGGAGCCCGGCATTGCGTCAACAACTCTGGACAAGTTGGGTGGTGTTTTCAAACCAGAGGCACCTTCTCCCCCTTGATCGTCGTTTCACTGGGTGGAAAAGTGCACCCACGCAATAAATGTCGCAGAAACATTTCGTGACAATATTTTTTTCAGCAGGAACTGTTCAAATTTTTTGAAGCTTTTATAGCCTGCGCTAGGTGTGCTTTAGAATAATCAGCATGCTCGCCTCTAAAATTTGTTCCGGCCGAGTGCCTCTCAACATCACGACCACAGCTAAGCTTGAGGTCATGTGTTATTCTAGGTCTACCTGGGTATTATATCACGCTGCTCGGCCGGTGCGCGCCTTTACTGTGGTCTTCGTAGTGTGCTAGCCCCCAAGCACGTGCGGAAGATTTATTAGAGATTTGGCTGGGTGATATACGTGGCTAGTTAGGCCAGGACATGCCATCACCAAGATAATTTGGCCGAGTTTTGTAAGACCGTGGTAATTACGCCGCATCTCAATAAAACCGTAGTAAGCAAGTCATGTAATGTGAGAACCGGGCGAAATAAAGCTTGCTAGTTGACGTGCTACCTGAACCATGCTGATAACGCGACAAAAACGGTGAGCACGCTAAGTGAAGCCATGAGATTGAGACTTTATTATTATATTGGTAATATATCATGCAATGAAAATTATCATACTCATCAGCCTAACTACGCCCACTGCGTGGCAAAGGCCTCTCCCAGGATCCGCCACGCCGTGGTGGTCTAGTGGCTAAGGTACTCGGCTGCTGACCCGCAGGTCGCGGGATCTAATTCTAGCTGCGGCGGCGGCATTTCCAATGGAGGCGGAAATGTTGTAGGCCCATGTGCTCAGACTTTGGTGCACGTTCAAGAACCCCAGGTGGTTGAAAATTCAGGAGCCCTTCACCACGGCGTCTCTCATTATCATATGATGGTTTTGAGACGTTAAACCCCACATCTCAATCAATCAATCTCCCATGATCCGTCAATCTACTCAGTCGTGTGCTCTCCGTTGCCATGGTAGACCTGCAAACTTTTTATTCTCATTTGCCCACCTAACTTCCTGTCTTCCCTTCGCGCGTTTGCCGTCCAGTCAGTTACCCTTACTGACCAGCGGTTATCCTGCATACGTTCTACGTGCCCAGCCTATGTCCATTTCTTCTTCATTTTAGCTATATCTTTAACCCCAGTTTGCTACCTCACCTACTCTCCTCTTTTGTTCTCTCTCAAGGTTCTACATCTCTTTCGCCTTTCCATTGCTTGCTGCATCGTCCTGATTTAAAGCTGAACTCTCCTTGGAAGACTCCAGGTTTCTGCTCCGTATGTAAGTACTGGCAATATGCGAGTGCTACATACCTCCCTTTTGAGTGTAAGTGGCAGAATTCCATTCATGCTCTGAAAATGCTTGCCTATTATGATCCACCCCAATCTCATTTTTTCAGTTATTGAACTATCAGAGCTCCGCTCCGCGGTTAGTACCTGTCCTTAGTACACGCATTGCTCTACAGCTTCTAGCGTCTCTCCACTTATCGCAGTGCGCTGTTTTCTGCTGAAACTGCTCCACATTACTTTAGCTGATGTTTACTGAACTGGACACGGAAAGAAAAAAGCAGGTTTGATAATTATTATGCCTAAATGAAGTGATGTGGTGAGAAAGCAATAAAGTTATTTCTCTCTCTCTACATTAGTTTTATGCATAATATTTTTTCATACCTATTTTTTCTGCATCCCGTGTCCAGTTCAGTAATCGTGAGCTGTAATTCGTCCTCGGAGTTACTCATAAAGGCAATTCCATCATCGAATCCCAGATTACTGAGACACTCTCCACGAACTCTTATCCCTAACTATTTCCTATCTAGGATCTTAAAAACCATCTGTAAAAACGCCTGTGATTAGCATTGGAGAGACTGTGTCTCCCTGCATCACATCCTTCTTTATTGTCATTCTCTCACTTCCTTTACGGAGAAATATGATAACTGCAGATCCAGTGTAGATTTGTTCCAGTATGTTTATGTAGCGTTCATTGTACTGCCTTCTGTACGAGACGTGTCAGCCAAAATTCTTAGGTCTCGCGCGCACAGCATTACCAAGAATGTTGGACGGGAAAGCGACTGTCGTCGTAGCTTGATTAGATGAGCGTAGTGTGTGTAAATTGAAGGTTTGTGACTCGGATCTCAATAACGCAAAGGGGGATTTTCCTAGAGCTTTTATTATTATCAATTTCAATTATTACGCTACAAATAGGTTGAACAATTAGTGCCCTTATGCTTTATTTGGCACAATTGTATTCTAGATTCATTTCTTTTATCTCGCAAAGAAAGCACGTCGAAACAATGACTTCTTTCTTTCATTCTTAAAAAAATTCGGCAATTCTTGAAATAGCGCACAATAATATTCTTAGTAATTAACGGACTTCTATGTTATTGAGTGCGGAACTTATAAATATGTTTGTGGTCTTCATCAACAGAAATGGAATTGTCAATGTCCCACATAAGACTCCACGTCTTAGTCTCTCTTGGAGCTGCAGCCTTTTGGAATTCTTTTATTTCACATTTACTAATAATTAAGCTGTTTCTCCGAGCTTCTCTGTCGAGGATAAGTATGTTACTCACGTTAGAAAACGCTCTTTCGAGCCCAGTCATAATGCTTTTTTTTGTAGGTATACAGGAGCGTAAATTGTTGCGTCCCCTAAGACCTTTGAGAAATGTCATGAATGGAGCTATGATATTGAAATTGTAATGCGTGAAGCATTAACTTCAGCGGCAGCCTGCAGGCAAAAAAAAGGAGGTCCTGGATTGTCCCACTAATGCACTTCGCATCAGTATTCAGCTGATTAACAACAACGTATAACCAGTAATGCTTTCGTATTGAGTTTCTTCGACTAAATGAGAGTTATTCGGTGTCATTGCGGCATTCATTGGTTTCTGTCGCATGCACGCACTGTAATGCAAGAAACTTCGAGCGGCTTTAAATCCTAGACAGAGACGCCCACAACCACAGACCAATAAGACAAAGCTGTAAAAACAAACTACGAGAAACTATTTTACGAGTAATAAAACGTGCAAGATATTTCATGCTACACTGTAAGCAAAAGATAGCCGAGATGGGAGTTTCTCCAGCACATGAGCCCACAAAACTCCCCTACCCCAATTATTTACTCCCTGGTAGGGAGTGAACTCAGCACATGTCATCGTAAAACGCCCCCTGCTTAATCACAGAGTTTATGAACGACATGACCTTGTTAAACTCCCCAGGGAGTTTCAGGTCACGTGGTTAATAACCCCATATAGGAGCTTTAAAAACCCTCTTTGGGCGTGACGTGTGTGTGTGTGTGTGTGTGTGTGTGTGTGTGTGTGTGTGTGTGTGTGTGTGTGTGTGTGTGTGTGTGTGTGTGTGTGTGTGTGTGTGTGTGTGTGCGTGCGGGCATATGTTTACACGTTGGTGTGAAACACATGTGCATTGTGTGGCTAACCGTGTAAGCATCTGTCAACAGGCAACGAAATTATAAGTGCAGCGAAGAATAGCAACGACCGGTTGGTATTTACTGTGAACATTTCAATATATTTCGCACCGTTAAACCACGCTGCACATCGGTCCGATTACTCAACGAAACGCCATGAATGCCGCGCTTCAAAGGGCCGAGTAACAAAGAACTTCGAAGAATGCATTAATGGTAGCAAAAGTAAGCTGTTACGATCGTCAGCGGCGTATCCTGGAGTTTCACCGTTAAAAACTTCGAAGCGGTCTGAAGTAGGCTTCGCTCGACTACGGCAGGATGGCCGGCAACCGGTCTGAGAGAGCTGCGCCGGCGACGCGCTCGCCCCGTCTCCGCCGATTGTGGCTTCTCGGAGTGTCACCGGTATTTCACCGGCTGTAACATATAAGTGGTAAGAAGGCCTCGCTATGCCGTCGGTATCAAGCCAACATCGTATCGAGCTCGCACTGCGCGCCGGCCACCGCGGCAAGCGCTACGAGCTAGCACAGACCACCGGTGAGGCAATGAATGTGTTTCCCAAAAAATGAAGGCTGCTGGGGTGTATAACAGTCTTCTGCACCTTGCGACCGCAGCGGTCAATGACTAACTACAAGGCGAGCGCCGAACGAGGCGGAGTATGATCGTCAGCGATTGCACCGTAAAACTTCGAAGCGATTCGAAGTAGGCTTCGCTCGACCACGGCAGGCTGGTCAGCAACCGATGTGAGAGTTGCGCCGGCAACGCGCTCGCCCCGTCTCCGCCGATGGTGAGTTCTCGAAGTGTCACCGGTATTTCACCGGCTGCAACATCTAAGCGGTAGGAAGGCCTCGCTATGGCGTCGGTATCAAGCCGGCATCGTATCGAGCTCGCACTGCGCACCGGCCGCCGTGGCGAGCTCTGCGAGCTATACATGCAATGCATGCGAGCAACGGGAACAGCGACTGCGAACCGTCTCATTCGTTTAAGTCTATCGCTCCGTAGCTTAAACTGCGTGGATAGCGGACACCTATTTCTGTGCATGGGAAAAACAACGAGACGTAAACTGCACATCAGCAAGCATTTTGTGATCGCCAGCTCTCATTCATCAAATCACCGTGCCGTAATCGTCAGTGAGGCCTAGTCGTCGAACGCGTTAGCGCCGGTCTACCTCGGTTCATCGCTGGAGCTTCTAAATTTGCCTCGTTAATGTGTTCATTCAAGGCCGCGCGCACTTTGTGTAGGATTCGGTGCATTTTACGGGTCCACAAACAGTACTGCTAATGCAAATTCAGCCCGTACGACAGAGCGTCAACTGATTCAACTTTTTCGCTATAGTAGAAAAATATTGAATATTAGGCAAGTTTAGGATAAAAGGCATGTGTCTTTAAGTGCTTGCATTAGACCACCGCAAGTGCATACTTACGCCGTGCGTATTTATTGCTTAATAATTAGCCCAAAAAGGCTTTCACCAGGGCTACATGGGAGGTAAGAATGTGGTGCCTATATGGTAGGTGTGTGCTGCGTGTGTACCCAGTAACTATACGGTAGGTGTGTACTGCGTGTGGGGACGGCTTTATGCTCTCCCATAGTAGCGTACCTAGTACTCTAAATCGTTAACCACTTTTTCTAAACACACGCAAGCTGTGGTGAGTGCGAGTGTTGTGATATTACGTGAACGTTGTAATAATGGTTGTGTACTGTAATCATTGTTGTGCGCATTAAATGTAATGCAATTAAAGTTACGCTTGCGCATGGTACGGCTGCAGACGTAATTTTTTTCTCGGTCGATGCAAAATATTTACTCCCATACTGACCTGAAAAAGTTCCCCAATGGATGTAAATAAAACCCCTCCTGGCAGCATGCAAAAACCCTCTACTGATGGGGAGTAAATTTTTTACTCTCTCCGGACGGTGTCTATAAAACTCCCATCGGGGCGTGCGCTAGAGGACAAGGTCATTTACTCCCATCTCGGCTTATTTCTGTTTACAGTGTAGCAGACGGGATATCATGAAACTCCTTCATTGTAAGGAAAGCAAAACAGGATACCTAGAAGTTGAATCGTACGGTGGCGTTTTTCAAAAAATATGGACAATAAAATATGTGGGCAGTCTTGAGAAAGATCGGGGTGAGGCTCCGAAGGATACTTTCGCAATTTCCATGCAGCGGATAATTTACAAATCGCGTCTTGAAGCCAAGTTGGGTGACAAATTGTCGAATTCATCTTTGCTGTAGGAGGTCTCCGGCCAAAACCTTCAACAACGTGTTTTAGCGCCAACCACCCTGATGCAAAGTTGGAAGCCCGGTTGCGCGTGTTGTAATGCAATCATGTACAGCAGAGCTTCTTTACGCTTGCCTCCTAAAAGTCTGTTCTTCCTTTTCCTCTCTCTGCCTCTTCCTCTTCTCGTATCTGCACGTGGCCGCACGTCGAATGTTTCCCGCGCGCCATGACCTAAGGAGAAAAAGGCAATTATACTTTTTGATTGCACCACTCGGCAATTAGTACAGGTTCACTTTTCTTGCTTTCTTTTAGGCGTCGTCGATAATTTGCCCAGGCTTGACGTGCTTTTCTTTTGCTTGTTACTTGCATTTTTTCTTTTTGCAAGACTCGGGAGTGGCGCATAGTTGCCGCGTTACTAACCTTCCGCCGGCTATATACCCGGAATTTTCTTTTATTTAATGACGTAATGCTTTTCACACGATGCCGTTTTCTATGGATGCTCTGCAAGTAGTGCTGTGTATTCTCTGCCCTCTTTTACGCCAGAACTTTGAAGTGGCATATAGACACAACTTTTTTTCTCTGCATTTTTCACTTTTGTAATCACCCAGAACAAGCTTTGAGTTCGGCTGTAGGAATATTGAGGGCTTCAATAGTTAAGCAGTCCTCCTATGCACACGTAACAATTCTTGAGAGATCGGTTTTGTGTAAGGTAGTTTTCTAGTATTATTTTTATCAAACCAGTAAAGAGTTTAACAGTCGCACGCTCCCCTGTGCCAGCAGCGCGTTATTTGAATTTGTAGTTAACAAAGATCTTTAGTCGGTGTTTTGACACACTAGGTTTAAAGAGTTTATTACATACAAGTTACGGTGTCCTGCCGAGGACGGTGGTGTTGCTTGTGAGCAAAAAACTGAGGAAATCCATAAATGATAAAAACCATCACTTCGCGCTGGTATAAAACCCATAACATTTGCGTGGCAAACAGGTGCTCTGTCACAGAGCCACATTGCGCTTCTTGTAACTGAATACCTGTACGGCAGCGAGAAAAATATTTTCGCCATTTTAAACCGTCATATAGTCTATTTTCGTTGCAGGGGGATTTATGAAACGCTGATGCATGAGTTAGTGTTAGAAATGTGCAAAGCCTCGAATATCTCCCAAGTTGTCTGATAATTGGCAATGATGGTAGTTTTCTCAAATATAAGGATGAATGCACAGTTTCTACAATGCGCACTTATACGTGAAAGGGCGTCGGTGCGACAAATGGCCTCGTGTTGCCTCAATCGCCCTGCATCATAAAGAAATTTCTTTGTTGAATAGCTGTTCATGACCAATTTATATAGAGCCCTTACTGCATGTAGGAGAAAGACACTGTTGATGTGTCTGCTGAAAACCGAAGCCTGCTGTGCTACTCTAGACTCTGTCTTATTCCGCCTTATAGCTAATGTTGTAATGGTGGCATTTCAGGCCAATCAGAGAGGTCGTAGCAGCTCACTTAACCAATTAGCATCGATCAATAGCGGAATCTCACAACATGGCAGAATTCTACAATGTACAGAACATTACTCCTGGCTAGATGTGATAAAACGATGGCAACATGACATAGTAAGCTCTTCCAGTCTACTCTTCAAGGCGATGGTCGAGGGTCGACCAGGTTCATAGTAGGCGGCTGGTTGGTCAAAGATGAAAACCGCCGGGCTTGCACGGAAAGCGCAGCGCAGTCCCAGCAAAAGCTGAAAGAACGGTCTTTCAGAGCCTCTTTTATGCACTCTTTGGGTAACTGCTACAAACACACGTGCAGCGTACGCACTACGCCATTAATCATCGTAATTTCTGTGTAGTGGGGAGGCATTCAAGATGATTGCGATGCTGACCTGTATGCATGGTTCACACCCACTCAGGGCGATTGGCCATGAAACGAGTACTTAGATAGAAGGGATGAAATATTATTTATAAATTGAATGATTCATGAAATGGTTAAACAAAATTCAATTTTGCTAATTAAAGATGTGTGATTGAAGTCACCTTGATTTGATTGAGGATCTTTATACAGCAGAACTAATATACCGGTGACAATTACCTAATGAAAAAGCTCCCAAGAAGATAATTTCAGAAATAATAAGATCAACTCTAATTCGACTAAATGCCGCTGTAATGATGGTTTTCGTCAATAACGTGAAGCCACTACAGGAAAAAAAATAATGCTCAATTGTTTCATGTTTGTTACACAATGAGCAAAGAAGGGAGGGAGCCACACTAGCTCTATGCATGTAATATTTTGAACTCTGCAGCGTAAATTTGTAAAAATAACTTCCTATATGTCACCTCATTCCTCAGAGCAGCGTTTTACCGGCTAACATATTCAGGGAGTCTTGTGCATATTTTAGATGCTGTTACTGACGACGATGAAGAATATAGCCTCAAGATTTTGTTGCATGAGTACCCACAGGTTACGCAATTTCCTTTGGCTGACGACCGGTTGTTCCTTTTTTGAAGACGCCTCATTACTCATAATATTGCAATTCCTTTCCCAAAATCAAGCCTACACAAGGCCAGTTTGCAACAGAGATCTAAGCACGGGAGTGGGTTTGTGGTAGAATGCTCGACTGGCATATGGGGGACTCGCATTCGAATCTTATTGTGTTGTTGTTGTTTTAGGAGAGAAGCTTCTTAAGGCATGGGTCTGTCCATCCCTAGTATGTATGTAGTAGTACGTACCACCGGCGGCACATAGAGTGGGTATGTGCCACAGTAGATGCGATATGAGAGATGGCGGTACTTAGAGTGTTCAGTACATGAACGCACGGATGGACGGACAGACATACTAGCAGACGAATGGACTGATGAACAGAGCCACGGACGTACGGATGGATGAACGCACTAATAGACACGCAGACAGATGGATGGATGGACGCATAAACAGCCAGACGGATGCATGGATGGACGCATGGATGGTCGCGCGGATGGATGGAACCAAGAGCGAACGGATGAACAGAAGCACGGCCGGGTTGATGGACGCTTTGCCCCACTCATCATCATTCACTCCGTGAATATGCTGTGATTTTGCATTTACTGAATTGTTTTTGTACGATAGCGGTTATGGACATCGGGGGCGGCGGCGAACAGCTACGACGCACGTGACCCTTCTCGTGGTCTCATAACAGCTTCACAGTAATATCTAAATTCCACACAATCACATGCTCAGAATAAACGAGAGAACTGCTTATAACGTCATCACTGTTGGCTGTTTTCCTAAGTTTTAGTAAGGTATCTGCGAACTCATTAAAGCATTACCCATGAGGCTTAAAGAGTGATTACATAATATGCAAAATTATGCAATGTGCAGGATGTCAAAGTAAGATGGCAGTTGTAGATACACATTAGCCGAAGTTTATGATTACTTTCTAGTATAATTGTTAATCATCATCAAAGATGATGGAACTACGTTACGGTGACTACTGGACTGAAGAGTTTATGCCTTGTAGTTTCATAAGGGGAAGTTTGAAGCTGAAAGTATTTTTGCATTAGGCTGTTCATATCTTGGTAAGTACATAAGGTGTTACTTCATTTCTTTGCGAGACTTTTGTTATTATGTTGTGGTCTCCCCTACAGTTCACAATACCCTAACTGCACGGCTGCTTCATGTATTATTACGTTGTGGATGCAACGTACAGTGGTGGGTGTTCAGTAGCATCAAAATATATAAAATGAATAAAGAAAATGCTCGCACTATAAAAGCAGTAGCCTTTTAATAGAGAAACGGACAAATACATTGCCTCTCTTATAGAAGTATCAGACACGAAGCCCTGTTATATACCTATCAAGCACTGCTTGGAGCAGTGGCTCCCTAACACAGCCCATCATTAGTTTTCACTTTCTGTCGTCTTGCAAAATGTATTATCACTATAAAGCCAACAGTTTTTTTGTGCAAACCTTGATTGAATGAAAATAACCATGGCCTACCTTGCGTAGTTAAGGAAGCCACCGTTGCTCCTTCTCGCGATTGGTTGGAGGCCTTTATAACAAATTAAGATCACAATAATACTGGAATAAGAGCACACAGCGAAAATAGTAAGTGACTGCATGGTCGTAATCACGAAACAAAATGTATTCATTATCACCTTAGCAAGAGCTCCAATTCATTTATTCACTTTCCGAGGACGAACCATAGTTCCGAAATTACGCTTTTTATACGAAAGAAATATAACTTTTGTAATATATACCCAGTTCAATTAAATTTTTCGACGCTCATGTTTCATCAAACTTTCTTATCTTTAAAGTGTGGGTGAGAACTGAATCCGCGTGAAGCCCCGCCGCGGTGGTCTAGTGGCTAAAACTCGGCTGTTGACCCGCAGGTCGCGGGTTCGAATTCTGGCTGCGGCTGCTGCATTTCCGATGGAGGCGGAAATGTTGTAGGCCCGTGTGCTCAGATTTGGGTGCACGTTAAAGAACCTCAGGAGGTAGAAATTTCCGGAGCCCCTACTATGGCGTCTCTCATAATCATATGGTGGTTTTGGGACGTTAAACCCCACACATCAATCAATCAATCCGTGTGAATGAAGAAGAAGCCCAAGTGAGTGTTTATTGTTTGATTTTGCCAGATTAATTTTAAAGGTAACGCTCTGAAGTGGTCACGTAAAGAACCCTTGGATTAATTTTGAAGTACTGTCGCTACACATACAGGCTGTTCTTTTGGGTGAACACATAGATCAAGAAATTGGATACTTTCAGCACGGTTTTGTATAATTAACTTAAGGTTTCTTTCAAAAGTACCAACATTATAATAAAAAGTAGAACAGTTGTTTATGACTACATATTTTTGTTAGGTTACTTGCAGATTAAGCTGTTCTGCAGGAGATGAAGATGTTGAGCCGTCAATGCGCTTTGTACAACAAACTGATGTGTTAATTCTCTGTTTGCGAAGTCGTATTGAAAAAGTATTGCACATGTATCTCTGATGAAAGCCAGCACTTCCAATCGACACATACACGAAAACTATACAGTGAAAGTTGGATATTGCTCCTGACTTGTGAAGAATTCTCAGGCTTTGCCGCAAAGATAAAGCACTGAAAGCGATAGCAAGAAACTGTAGTGTCCCGCGAAGAATTGCAAGCAGATCGACACATGGCCCCCATTGCTCACGCACAAATGACGCATGAAATGTACTCACAGGTGCACATGAATGCGAACAGGTGTCTCAGTTGTTACTTTGCTGTGCCTGAAAAGCGCACTCTTTTCGCAAATTGAGACTGTGCAGTGAGTGCACTGACCATGCGCTAAGCAACTACAAACAGAATCAATCCGGTGAAAGTCCAAGGCGAATGATTCTTCCCACTGCGAGATGAGCGCGTGATCAAGTGAGTGTCAACACCCTCTCCCCCCATGGGACAGAGTACGCGTGGGAGATTAACGCATTAGCGCGCGTCGCCGCGTCACGACGATATTTGGCAACGCGTGCTTTTTGCGCCATCTTGCTGGTAATGCATAAAACGTGATAGTTCCTTTGGGATTGGTATCGCCAGCGATAGATGCTAGATGGAAATAGTTTACAGTTTAAACGTTGAAGGAGGTTAAAGGTGCGTGGGGTTAGCCACTAAGCCCTATCTCAAGCTTAGTGGGTAACGCTACGCACCAAGAAAAAAGGTTGAACGTTCGATTACACGCACCGGAGTCTTTTTCCAGCTTATTTTTTTCTTTCTTGCGTTTCCATATATATAGATACGTATACATACGCGATGAATTATGACAGTAGCCAACGTCGACGTCAATGTTAAAGCGTGCCTGCGGCAAAATCAAGCCGAGAGTGTCCATATAATGGTATCGCTAATGAAAAAAATTCCATTATCTTCGCAAGTGGAATCCCGAGGACATGCGAAGCGTTTCTCACGCTTGCCCACGCTTGCATTTGCCACACTTTCAGCATTGCCCACGCTTGCGTTCGGCGGGCAACGGAGAAAACCTGGCCGTACTCCTTCCTTGCGCCATCGCGTAGACACAGGCGATATGCGCCCTTGGAGTGGCAACCCCGTGCCCTTGAGCGTCCATCAGCAAGAATGTGTGGATGTTGCCCAGCAAGAGATGATCTACTCTGGTGTGGTGAGATTGTCACAGAGCCCTTGGTCCTCTCCATTCGTTCTAGCACCGACAAAAGATGGTACCGCATTCCTGTGCGTAGAGTATCGCCGCTTAAACGGTGCCACTTTTGGGGATGTTCATTGTTTCCCTCTATTGAGTGAATTTGTCAAGTCTTGGCAATGCACGAGTATCTATCACACTCGACTGTTTTCGCGATTTCTTTCATATCCAAATTAACTAGAGACATTCCTAAGACCACATTTACTTACCACAAATGGCTCTTCCAGTTTATCCGCATGCTAGTCAGCTCGAGGAATTCGCCTAGTTCCTTTCAACGCATTATGAATATTGTTCTCGACGGCAGGTGTACAAGTTCCAAATGACATATATGGACATTGTTGTCATCTCTATGAGAAACGTTTAAGAAGATTTGTACCATCTCTCGCTTGTTCTTCATGAGATGCAGCCAGCGGGACTTACAGGAAACCGTAAAAAGGTTCAGTACACGTGCTCTAGGGTTGACGTGCCTGGTTTTATTGTTGACGACGGCCACGTTCCCCCTAATGAGATGAAGCTCGGTGCCATTGCCGAATACCCGTGCACTCACGGCGCTAAAAGTCTGCAATGTTATCTCGGCATGATATTGTTTCAACACGCTTTCTTATCACACTCCGCAGAGCTCATCGTTTCGTTGAATCAACTCGTTAGAAAGCGTGTCAAGTGGACTTGGGTGGAGCATCAGCAAAATGCCTTTAGAGCCCTCAATCGTGCAATTGCGAAGACCGCATAACTGAAGCTCTGCAACTGCAACGGGCCTTTTGTGCTCCTAAAGCTTTTTGTGCTCCAAACGCCCGCGACTACGGTTACGACACTGTGTTGTTGCAAGTGTTCCAGGGTCTCTTACGGCAAGTCATGCTCGCAACCCCCACTTTAACGTCGCCTGAAAGGAACTATATACTCTCATGCAAAGGGAGTTTGGCGAATGTGTTCGGACACGAGAAATATGACATTTATTTGGATGGGCCCTTTCTTACAGTACAAAGAGACCACGTGGCGCTCACTTGGTTACAACGTCTGCAAATTTCAGTGAGCTGCCTAGCTCCTTGTCTTTTAGCGCTACAAAATATCATTTCACTGTTGAGCAACGTAAATGTGCGCGAAATTGAGTTAAAACCGGGTCTTAAACGAATAAACAAGATTTATAATCTGGCTCCACGTCTTTCTCGAGAGTTCTAGGCTAGCCATAGCCCCGAAATTCCAACATAGTTCAAGTGTCATGAATTTGATAATGATAATCAATGTTTTAAGGGTGAAGCTCCTTAGGGTCGAGCCATGTCATCTATCGTCCCTCGATGACGCTGACGCTGATTATATTGAAGAACAAGCGCCTTCCAGGTCGCACAAACGTTTCTGCGGTCACGGCACAGCACGTGCAAGGTACCTATACTGTGCGTTACGAGGATGACGATAACGCTGATGACGATGATGAACAAGCACGTTGCATACTATGCATTCTCTTTCTGCCATAAAGAAGAACGCTCAGAAAAGCGCTCTCACCCGTGATAGGACTTCGACGAGTTCAACGTTATGATACCACTAAAGCAACATTGTATATACTGTACACACGTGTTGTTCATCATTAGCATGTTCCAGTGGGCAATGTACAGTCGATCGCAAAATTTTACAGACCACGCAAGCGCATGACCCAAAGCCTCTTCGCGACACTTCCGCTACGTCAGCGGCGCTCGACAGCACCACAGTGCCCTGAAAGCAACTCTGCCCTGATTGATCCCTTCGCTGTCTCTTTTCTGACTTGGTACAAATAATTTTCATCTTTCGTTTTTCGCGCAACGTGCATTTGGCCCCTGCATCTACGAGCTTCTGCCTGGACAGCAGTCTATGAGCATAGGAGTTATCAGTCGCAATCTTTTTCACAAAGTAACACCTAGTCAACAGAACCCTTTTGAGGCTCGCCGTGATACTTCTGATCCTCCTATGAAAACAGCAATGTGATGATCAAACTGCAGATAAGCGCTTCGCGTGGAAACTGCGAGCTAGCAATGCACTACACGGCAGTTGAAACCTGAAAGGCCAGTGAATAAGAAGACTACCCGTCTTCAGCCCAAAACTGGGGGCGACGGTAGATAGCACACCGCTAGGTGGCACGGAAAGGCAGTTTGGCACGTGCTCGCGTGGTCCGCAAACTGTTGTGGTCGACTGTACGTGGAATCTACGGTTACCCTCGGAGCTTCGGCCGCTCATCATCATTCACTTCGTAGATATGCTTTGCTTTCTTTAAACACTCCTAACTTCAGGCTCACCAAACTGGAGTGCAAATGACATCACGCTTCCACGTGGTCACTGCCCATTCTGGAAGGAGGTGCCTTGGCTGGGTAAGCAGATTTTAAACGTAATATAACTCACATGTGAATCACTTTTATTGTGGGCTGTGGTGTAGTGATATGGGGTCCGGCCAACACTGTACGCGAGATCGCTCATAGGCCACCAGCATGTATATAGTTGCATCATACTGCGCACGACTTTTTTGTATCCTACCCACGACTTTTTTTTTTCAAAAATAACAATACTTGGATGCAATAAAAAAAAGAAGCTGGACAGGGCAATTGCCTGCAAACCTCGCCAGGCTAGATCCGTGGGCAATCTACGACTTCAACATTTCATCTCATGGATGTCGCTTCGACCGGATGTTATTCCACGGCAACAGCAAATAGCTCTACCAATTTTCTTGGACGAGATGCACACAATGTTTGCCAGAATGAGGGTAAATGTGGATATTATTGAGAATGTTACAAAATATGTTGGAGTCGACATTAATGTAAACGCGTTTGTACAGGAAGCAATCCCAATAAAACGCTGAAAATCTCGAGATGAAAATTACAAGGCCGCTGTATTTCACAAGTATCCAGGTGTTGCTGAATGAATTAATTAGCTAAAACACAGAGAAGCCCTCATTTTTACAGAGATTGTTTGAGCGTTTTCTTATTGCAACGAATATCAGGGCGTGAAGAAAACAAATGCGAACGGTAAAATACTATTGCACCCCACAGTTCACATTTCTTTTCATCGTCGCTGTACGTTTTGAAGGCAAAATGAAATTAAGGGGCTCGCTGTATCTCCATCCCTCGTCCTCTTATGCATGATGGCTCTCGCGTTGTAAGCCTACGAAGCTTGTTTCATTGCTAGTCGCTGTAATTTTCATGTAAAAAATACTAAAAAAACGCACATGCGATGTGGCTCTTTTAATAAAGCCGAGGGTGGTGCATCATGTGGCAAATATGTGGACGGCATTCAAGGTCTTTAGAGCGTTAATGACGTCGTAAATTATAAAATAACAAAAACTGACTGGTGCACGATTTATTCAGGCCACACAAAGAGAATGTTCACACACGAAAAGTGTACACTGTAGTGCTTTACGAAAGGAAACACGCAAACGCGTGGCCTGCGCTCTGCGGCGGCTGCCTACAGCACAATCAACCGACAGCAAAAGAAAACACGTTAGCTTTCAGCGTCATCTGTTGCCGAAAAAAAATAATGACGAGTTATGGCAGGTAGACAAGCGCTGCTAGATTGCACTCTCTCTGTGCTCGCGCCTGTAATGCGGAGTCCACTGCCAACATATCAAACATTGTTCGCGACCACGGCGCAAGGTGCCGCAATCGCCCGATATCGCTCGCCAAACGAGCGATCAGGGAACGTAACCTAGCAGCACTTGTCTACCGGCCATAACTCATTATCTTGCTTCGCCATAGATGACGCGAAAAGTGAACGTGCTTTCTTCACTTGTCAGTTGATGGTGCTGAAGGCAGACACTGCAGAGCCCAGGCCACGCGTTCGCGTGTTCCCTTTCATAAAGAACGAGAGTGTAAACACCGCTTCTGTGCTCGTTTTGAAAAGCGTGAAATTGTTTACAGTCTGCTTTCTACACAAACGAGTCTCGCATCCCATAAACTCCTCATCTGCATTTTTCCAATGTGCTCCTCCCTAATATATTTCTTTACCTTGTCATCCTCTGAAAGTAACAATATTGTAATTTTGCTCAAGTTCTCAAAACTTTCGCGTGACAGCCTACACGGTAGGCGAAGCTGCCACTCCATCTTACCACATATGCAACTCTTTTCGACACTCTCAGTCTTATGTACCTCGCCTCTTAAATATATTCAATTCCGCGCATTTCATGGGCTCTACTCACAACCTGAAGTACGTTAGCATGCAGTACCACGGGCGTGGTATGTTTTACAATGCAAGTTACACAAGTAAAGAACTACGAAGCACCAAGCACATGCCTGCCCAGAATTTTTGCGCATCTTCTCTAACAACATAATATTTTATTGCTTTACCGCGCCGAGATAACGTAGCTGCCACACACATACAGAGGTGGAAACATTTAGCTAGCCCATCATGCGCACAAACAATGATAAAGTGCACATAAAACAACGTTTTGTTTTTACACCAAGATGATTAAAGACTGAGAATGAAACAGAAAAACAAACATGGCTTATGCCTCCGTCGTTGAAATCGCTTAACACGAAAGCACGAAAGTAAAGCGTAACCTTACAGAAGTAGTTGGATGTTTGCTGTACATTGATTTAGGAGAGCTTGCACAACTGGCATCTCGTTCCTGCAATGACGTCGACGGTCAGGGCTTAGACGGAGAACATGGGATACGGTTGCCACATCGTGCTTTTTGAAGGCCCTGACACATTTCCAATTTTGCTAGTGGAAACGTGTCAAATTGGACGTGTGCGTTGCAACGACGCAGTTAGGGAGCTAATCGCGTAGACCAGTGTCGCGATGCATTATTTCACCTTACCACTTCCAGACTCTCACAAAGTCCAACCGACGTAGAGCACTGTGACAGGAAAATGTTATACATAAAATGTGCGTTTGCACAGGCTCATTAGTGCGTGCCTGTGATGCAGTGCAAGAAACATAAAAAAACGTGTTGCAGCAGACTGCGTGTTCAGCATGTATTGTCCCGGAAGAAGAGGTCATGTGTTCGACTCCCATTGATTGAACGTTTTTCTTTGCGATCTGATCATCTCCTTTTTTAACGTCAATTCGGTGACTGATTATGTCTCTGAAGACTTGCTGGGCCCGGGCCCTAACATAAAACACTTTCGCGATAACAAAAATGAAACAAGCAATGGTCGTCATATGACCCTGTGAAAATGAATGTTCAGCGAATATATAACGACCACTACATATGATAATGAAAGGGGGAAGTGTACTTGTTCACAACTTCGCACCAATAGTTGTATTCATTGTCGTAGATTTGAATTTGCTAGGCAATCACTGTCAGCAAGAAGAGTTTTTTCCCCTTTGGTGTAGCATTCTTTGAACAAGTTTCTTCTGGGGGCCTGATTTCTGTGGTCTACTCATGCCAGTCTTTCAATGAATTGATTTGCTAGAAGGGTCTGATTTTTATGTATGAATACGGAAGACAAATGTTTGAGAAAAAAGGACGAACTGTCCACTCATTAACACTTGGTGTGCTAAGTGACACCGTCTGGTAGAATGTTCCACACTCTACGTCATGACTACGGGCAAGCCTGGCTTAAAAATCCAGCTCATTTGGTAAGAGCACTGGACGCGTAATCCAGAAGTTGCAGGTACGGGCCCAGCTAGCGGCAAGATCCTTTTTAGTCAACCTTAATTTCTTCGAATCTATATTGCAAGTTCTTCAATGTCTACATAAAACGTTACAATTAACGTCCCGAACATGTTGTCATACTACAATTTCGGGCTTTCATTAGGCATAAGGTTATGATGTTTATGTTGCTGTTTTCTTTATTGAAACTAATACTGAGCGCTATTTTGTATGCTGGATTGCATTGTTCTTTGAGTTCCCTTTTAATAAGGGCCCTTCAAACATCCAGTGGTCTGTTGTTTAGCTGTGGCGTTGCAGTTGTGCACAAGTGTACCGCAAAGAAGTTCAGTGTCTCCCCTTTCCAGATCCCCGAATGCCCTTCCTCTCATGCTTACTCAGAGGCCAAAAAAAAGTTGAAGTGCTATGTAAATTCTGAAATTAGTTCGGTGAAATCCTGTTACCATGCAACTTACTATTTCACGTCTTTTGTCACAATCTCTCAGCAATGAGGGGATTGCTGAAAGAGTGTAGGGGCGAGAGGTGACAGCTGTAGCAGTGTAACTGTTGCTATGCGCCACTGTTCCATTGTCTATAAATGTGAGAATTTCTTCGCGTACTGCAAGCATTTTGACGCTTATCTACGCGTCTACATATCTCTCTGTCTGGCCCCTTACGTCTGGGCGGTCTCGTGATCACCCCCAACTTGGTATGAACCAAAATTAGTTGGGAGTGTAAGCTAGTTTGAAGAATTGAATAATGTCACAGTCCCGTCACGTACGTCTTCAAACGGGTATGTGCCACAGGTGATTGACACTTAGCATCTACCCAGGAATGACGAGAACACACACAGGCAATTTTAGCGTGTGAGCGTTAAGAAACACTTGACATCGGCTGAGTTGACCCAACGAATGCAAATAATAAATGTCAGAATCCCTGCAGGAATCGAATCCAAGCATTCTTCGTGGTAATCAAGCATTGTAGCCCAGAGAAATTCAAGGTCTGCGAACTACTTTTTAACACGGAAGCGTTAAAGAGCTCGTGTCGAAAAAACCCGCCGCCGGCGTCGGCCTCGTTGGTTGTGAGCGAAAAATCGTCTGTGCGTCTGTGACCGAAAAATTAAGTTACTGAGATAGACGCGGTAGGCCGCTACTTGTCCACGCGTGCGCGCGCGATCACGCTTGAAAAGCCGCGCATTCGAAGAAAAAAAAAGTGGCCCCGTATCTGCATGTAATCTGCAAATGTCGTCGAAAGACGATAGTCTTTCGTGTGGAGAGACTGAACAAAACATTCATTTGATGTTCTGCGCAAGAAATTTGGTGAATGGTATTCCGTAGGCGCTGCGTTAGAGTACCTCGAGCGTGCACCGGAAGCGAGCGAGCACATCAAGTCACTTCAAATGTGAGACGTGAGCGCCATCTGGCAGTTTCTTTTGGAAAACAAAGCGCATGGCCGTGCGCGCCCGTCTCCGAGGTGATAAGGTGTAGAACGCGAGGCGACGGGTAGGTGCCACCACAATCTTGTCTTAGCTAAGCGTTGGAAACACTCCCCGTTCCGTAGAAGCGTTGCATGGTAAGCGCAGCGTGATAAGCGCTACGGTCCTTAAAGTTACTTATGTATGCGTTTTTTAGTAAGAGATGCATATGCAGAATATATGCGTGTTGTTATGGTGCCCCAGACATGCGCAGTAATTGATTTTTGATTGACAATTGCACAAGCAGGAACGGTCAACCTTGAGCAACATTGGTGGCCGCTGCGGATGGGGTCGGCCGTTTCAAATACCCGATGCTGGTAAGAGTGAACAAACAGACAAACGCACAGACAGAAAGACAGTCAGACAGACAGACCAAAATTTTTGCGTCGAAGGTCCCCAAGAAAGACTATCGTCTTTAAAAGGAGCTCAACCTCACGAGGCGCGGTAGTTTCTTTGCCCTGCCACCCCTCCCTGCTTTGGTTCCACCGCTTTCGTGTGGACGAGAGAAGAGGTTGCAGCAATAGCAGCTGGTGGCAAACCTTTGTAACTCCACTCGCACTGGACACATTCCTAAACTTTTTCCAGGGGTGAATTCGTGAGGCAATCGGCTCGTCTAGTGAATTCATTCCATAATTACTTCAAAAAGTGTTTCAGGGCCCTTTTAACGCATTTTATTAGACAAGTGTAACGACGAAAATGAGCCCTTTGGTGATATTAGCGTGCGCTGGTTCAATCTACTGTGTGCGTGCTTGTGTGCGTGCGTGTGTATGTAACAAAACTTATGAATAAGTATGCACATGGCAGTTGAAGGGTGCACTAGGGGGGCAGATTTCGCTATCGCATTCAACTATTAGAGGTGAAGCTTAATGATCCCCAAATTTTTCATATAGACGCTAACGTTCGTTATACGTCAATTGCGGTTGCAGGGCTGGCTATTCAATCTTATACACATTACATATGTACTCGTTTGATAAAGTCGTCACGTCGGGGTAACGTTAATTATAGCTAGATGCTATGTGAAGTTGATTTATGTATAACCGTCGTCCTATACGCTTTGCATAACGTAGATTCCCCCAAGTACGTGGGATCTCCCGAATTTTCGCTGAGAGTGTGGAAGGGAGAGAAGCCACAGCTAGCGCCGTTTTATGGCAAGGACGGATGGGTGGACGCGAGTATGAGCTGGCCTTTAATTTGTTAATTAACGCGATAGCGTTCAAAATGCATGTTTCGCAGAAGGTCTGGTGTCAGTTTCGGCATCGGCACCAGTGTCGACGTGGGCGTCGTGTGCTGTGTCCAAAATATTAAGGAAGATGCATATAAAAGAAATCGCAATTTCCATATACAAGAAAAAATCGAACCCGGGCCATTTGGGTGGCAAGCAGCTCTACCACAAATTTACTCGTGTACTTGGAAATGCAGTAACAGTAATTTCTTCTGCTTAGAAATGCAGTAAAAATAAGTTTTATGCTTTACAAACACAGCATCTTGTATACTGGTTTTATAATACACCATGCAATATTGCAGTAAAATTGTGTGGTAAGGGTGTATATTGACAATGGGCGTCAGAACATGTGATCATATAACTACATCATTAGTTAAAGCCAGCCACCCTTTACAAAAGGCACACACGTTACTTTGCGCACTTCCTCAAGACCATCTTGTGGGTGAGTAGTAAGTTTGAAAACATCACACGCATATAAAAATTCGTGATATTAAGAATTTACTCTTTACGCAGAATGCAGTTATATGCGAGAGCTTCACTAATGCAGGCTACGTTCAGTTTTACCGCTTACATTTTGTAAAACCGCAATTTCAACTTCTCGAGTATCATCATAGAAAAAAATTATGCACAAAGTTGTTGAAGTAAGCACTAGGGACCGGATGTAGCTATCGCGTGCAACACTTCAAGGCGAAGCCTAAGGACCTCCCAATTTCTTGACAATGAAGCGAATGCTACGGAGACAAGTCGAACGCATTCTACCGCAAAAATGTAGTCCCACAATGGTGTCCACGCGTGCGCAAGATGTGAGAAAACATTGTTTTTCTTTTTTTACGTGTAGCCCTTTTAGACACAGCGCAGCGCACGCCAGTCAGATATTGGTTCTTGTTCTACATTATACGTTGTCGCTTTGGTACAAGATGCGCAGTAAACCCGACTACTTTGTGCAAGAGTGAATGTGCAGATGCTCAACCCCCGCAGCCTTAGCTTCACTACCTGGAAAGTTCCTAGAATCTTTTGGTAGCTTAGGGGTCTGGGGTTTTGTTCTTCACTTAATATATGAATGATCTAGTTTTATGTGGGTTCGCTGTGGCATAAATATTATTTCGTCCAGCTGCAGCACCAAGCCTTCCCCAGGAACTAAAAAAAAATATATCTGCATATTCATGGCCTTCCTCGTCCCAAACTATTGCATGAATGAGAATCATAACCAGTGATAAACTTTGGTGAAACTTGCTTTCAGTAAATATATCTGTCATCAGCAAACGGTATACATGGCTTTGTTTTGTGAAGACTATGCAGACAAGTGGCAGTTGCAGCAGCCTACATCTTCGTATGCTTCCGTTCTACGTAGCTTCCAAGAAGGTTTAAAGTTTTCAAACCTTCCTGGTAGCTTCTGTAATATGTCATTCCCTTTTATGCGTTTAAAGCAAGCAACGTTCCCTTTGATAGAGATTTCCTGTTTTGGATGCTAGTATTCAAGCGGTCACTTGCACTTACGCGCACCCACAGGTAACCCAGCGGATGCGCCATCTAAGGATAAACACATCGTAGTCAAATGAAGTCACGGTCGCCTGCGCTCAGCGAGCTGGAGTTTCCCGTAATGTTCTGCTATCTCTATCATGCCCTGTACCGGTGTCGCACAGTATTATACAGAACACAAACTTTATATTATGCTGAACTTCGAGAAGCGCAAATATAATTTGATACCAATTGTGTATGGCGCTTTTGAATTGCTCCATTAGTCTCGTATGGCTCACATTTTAGTCGTACGACCACACTATTTCTGCATTTGCTTCTTGGTGCTCACGAAGGCAAGACAGCTCGACCAAAGCAAGACGTGCACACTGGCTGTCAAAGCTCAGTATGAGGCACCATGTGCATGAAATAAAGTGATTTCGTTGACTTCACGCAGGGTGCGACATGATAAACTCAATAAAGTGCAGCTCCCAATCTAAAAAACAAAAAAATATCAAGGCCTCTAAAGCGAAGAATCTGTGTGCCTAATGTGGCAACCAATTATCCGGCAACCGAAATCCGAGCGCCAGTGGTAGTGAAAAATAGACAACTACAATTATTAGCTGCGTTTGCGCCAGCGAAAGTGTCAGTGAATATTTAACCTTACTTACTCTCAGTGAGAACGCAAATTAATAACAATGTCATTTCCTGTTCACTACTACTAGGCTTAAAATAGAAGAAGGAGAAGATAGTTGTTGGCTTCTGACAGTAAGCTTAAGGTATTTCCTTACAATAACCGCCGGCGTTCTGGTCAATCGACCTTAGTGGGTCAAAGCCACGATAAAAGACCAAGCAAGCAAGAAAGCAATTATTAGCTTTATAGTATACTCGACCATTCACCTCTCGCGGCAGCCATCATTGATGGAAACAAAAAACGTAGGCATCCTGCTAAAACCACCAAGCAAACAGGTTCATGGGATGGTGAGTGCAGCACAGAGAATAAGTACGTAAGCAGGTGGAATGTGAAGCCTGCCAACAAAAAGCTGCCTCGGGTCTTTCCAACACTTGACGCCGCACACTTCCATGCGTACGCCAGTCACAACGCACCACATATCAGCTCCAATAACTTTGAAAGGGCTAAAGTCTTTCTATATTTCATACGTCCCGCTGTGGTGGTTTAGTGGCTTGGCTGCCGGCCTGAGTGTCGCGGCATCAAATCCCGGCTGCGGCAGCTGAATTTTAAATGGAGGAGAAAATGCAGTAGGCCCGTGTGCTCAGATTTGGGTGCACGTTAAAGAACCCTAGGCAGTTGATAATTCGGGAGCACTTCACTTCGGCATCTTTTATGATCATATTGCCGTTTTGGGTCGCTAAATCCCAAATATCGATTATTTATTCAATCAATAAATCACTCTTGCACAATCAAAAACTACAAAGCGATACCTTAACACAGTGGATTTTGTAACATCTTTGGTGACTTTCTGCTCGTGTAAGAATAGTATGCTTGTATCGTCTACTGCTCCAGAGATCACTAATTTGAGCACTTGACTCTAATTATGTTTTGTTGGGAGAAGAAAACAGTGTACTTTGAAGAAAAATCAGTCTCATTTTAGGTTCTCGCAAAATGTGGTATTTCGTAAGAAGGTAGTCGTCCTTCTCAACTTAGTCCTCAGCTTGTTCTTTTCTTCTTAATTCTATTTGCTTTTCTTCTTTTATTCTTTTTACTGCGCTGAGACAAAATCTCTTCTTCACCCATGAATTGCAAGTTCACCATCAAACTTATGTGGATGTTTACAAGACTCACGCTTTCATCTTTTTTTGTGTTGCACACAGGTAAATCTACTTGAGGGTTTTGACACAGTTACAACTAAACACAGCGTACACTTATTTTGTGCTGCTTTTTTGATGGACGTAAAAAAAACACTACCAGTTACTGCAATATTAGGACACGAAGTCACCAAACTGCACCTTCGAAGTGAAAATTTTAGAGGGTATACATGTCGCTTGCACTGATCAATAAGCGGCACAACGCGAACCTAGTGACGTAGTTTTCTAAGCATAAATACGCATACACTCACTGCTTAACGACGGGTCGACAAGTTTTGCCATGAAGATGGCAAACTTTGACAAATGAGAGGAACGCTTAGGAGCAACGTGCATGTGGGTTGTCAGAAAAAAAAGAAAATGCTCAATTATTCAATGGTAAAAAAAGCTAAACGGTGAAGAAAAAAGCGGTACGAAAGAGAGTCAATAAAAATACTCTAAGTGCACTCTAAAGCTCACTCCCCCCCTCCCCCCCTAAAAAAGCTTTTTGCATTAGTTTCTTGAAAAGATGCAGCTCAGAAAGGAAAAGAAGCTATTTGTCAACGAGCTAAAAGGCACTAGCTCTAACACAGAGATGGTTGTGGACAAGCTCACTCGCATGTGCTGTTGCAGACAGCATCTTCAGAAGGTCCAGTCGCCTTCATTAACCTGATAATACTCCCAATATGAAGATGAATGTGAGAAAACAGGACGCCAGCAATGATTACAACAAATACAGTCAACGTGCAAGAAGCACTGAGCTTTGTGAATGAAAACTTCTGGTGGGCCGAGCATGCAGGTTGTGTAACATGTGGCAGGAGATAACGTGCAAGAGAAAACAAAAATAGAAATATTTGTACTATTATGTGACTTTACACGTTATGTACACTCCGATCTTCCATTGATTCAGGACAAAGATTGGGTCATGCACATTGCAAATGAAAGTGAACTTCGAAAAATGAAAGTGCTTTTACTGTTATTGTAAATGTCCTTTGTTACATACAGCTACATTTGATGAAGTAAACAATGAATTACTTTTACAATCAGTCACCATGGGCTCCGCTATGTTTGATTTTTGTACGAAAGAAACCTGCTCTTTTTTCACAACTTTTCCACAGTGCCGTGTGAATTCCGTCCTGATAACATATATAGCTCACCATGTGCGTTATCCAGGCAAGCACTAAAGTATTAGGTTATTCAGTGTTCGATAGGTTAGCAGGTGATTCGGTCAATTGCCATGAAGAATGCATTGTAATAACTTAGATCGATGCTCAGAATAATATATATTGATCAAGGTCAATATAGGAAAGCCTCTGTCTAAGTAAAAGCCCTACTTTTCGTAATTTTATGTGAATTTCATCGTTTCAACAGCAAGCTGCGTAGTATAATCTGTGAAATGTGTTTATAAATTCCTACTACAAATTTTCTTCCACGGTGGTAAGCGCGGAAACACAAGTTTGCAATATATGTTCACTATAAAAATAATAACTGTTGGGGTTAAGTTCCAAAAACCTCGATATGATTTGAGGGGCACACCGTGGTGGAGTGTTCCGGAAATATTCACCTCCCCTGGTTCTTGAACGGGCACCTAATTATAAGCAGGCGAGCAAGTAACATTTTCACCTGCACCGAAAATATCGCAACCACAGGCTTAATTCATTCAGGTGTCTTTTGAGACAGCCGTGGAAAACTGTAACCACTACACCAATGTGGCGGGTCAGATATTCTCAGGTGTCACTGCGCGGCAGGCATGAACTCAAAAATAAAATATATCCTCTTGTGTCCTTCGTTAGAAAAAAAGTGAAGTATTTAAATATTTTTACACCACCAAGAGCAAGACAGAGGAAAATTGTTCTTCGCCCTTCGAGTGGCATATTGAACAGACCTTGCACAGAAGGTAGAATAGTGAGTAAACTTTCAGAGGGCTGCGGAAAGGAAAAGAGTCTAAGGTTGAAACATACCTGGCATATGATGTGACCTACAATGTAGTACGTGATTCGAATACGATGAGTAGGGTAAAAAACGATGAATGCTTGCACGTATAGAAGGCAGAAAGCCACAAATATTGCTCGACGGCGTGCATACCAGATGCTGCGCAGTGTGCATGATCGAGCATTCACGCGTACACGATGCCACCAGAAGCGAATTCTGAATTTTCGCTTGCATAGTGGCAAAGAAACTGTTCATCTATATGAAAGGCCACCTGTACACGAGTCGGAAGAGCTGCGAAGCTGTCTTGATCCATTGGCTGCGGTAAGCCTGTTATTTCGCCTGAAGTCAGATTCACCTTTCACCACACTCTTATGAACGCACGTATCGCTTTCGTGTTATACTGATTTCTATGACGAAGAAGTCAGCCATGTATTACAGTTATTCTGCGTGTCTACCACTCAACGTTTCTGCCTCTGTGGAATAAAACAAAATCTCATGCCTTCAAGCCACCAACAGATGCTCAAGCTCACGTGCTTTTCTGCACGTAAACACGCGGGCTTCTCGTGTTGTCACCTCAGACCAGCGCCTCCTCAATTTTTTAAACGCGAAGCGTTTCTTAGCGAACTTCAGCGACACTGAGCATATCTATCTATCTATCTATCTATCTATCTATCTATCTATCTATCTATCTATCTATCTATCTATCTATCTATCTAAATATCTATCTCACTATCTATCTATCTATCTATCTATCTATCTATCTATCTATCTATCTATCTATCTATCTATCTAAATATCTATCTATCTAACTATTTATCTATCTATCCTCTATCTAGCTATCTATCCCCTCTCCTCTCTATCTTTCATCTGCCCTATTTCCTCCCATGCGCAGGGTAGCAAACCAGATACCTATTGGCTGGTTAACCTCCCTGCCGCTCTTTTTCTCCTGTTTTCCTTCCTTGCTGGCAGTTTCGATAATGGTATCAATAGCAAACTTGATATGACATAACAAAACTGTGTGAAGAACATATTGGACTAGTCAGAATGAAAATCATGACACATCTATCATGAATGTCATGAATTACAATTCAAGGTTTTGCAGCTGTTACGGTGGCTTTGTTACAAATCTGCTATGGTATGACGTGATTGCATGGCAAACACAAGCAAAAAACCCTAACATGAAAATCATGACTACATGCCACGCTCATGATGTGCTCATGGCCGTTTCGCTGGCGTAACATGTACCAAATTTGGTATTACGGTACGTGAATGGATAACGGTGGTATGTGACTGGTGCAAACATGATAATCATGAGATGCGTGTCATGTAAAAACATGACTACATGCCACGCTCATGACGTTCTAGAGGCCGTTTTGCTAGCTTCACTTGTACCAAATTAGGAATTACGGAACGTGAACGGATTGCGAAGGTAAGATACTGGTGCAACCATGATGAACTTGAAATGCGTGTCATGTAACAACATGACTACATGCTACGCTCATGATGCACTCGCAGCCGTTTCGCTCGCTTCACATGTACCGAATTCGGTATTACGTGACGCGAACGGAAAACATAGGTAAATGACACATCCAGACATGGTAATCACGACATGCGTGTCATGTGCCAACATGTCTACATGCCCCACTCCTGATGCGCTCGATGCCGTTTTGTTAGCTTCACATATGCCAAATTTGGTATTACGCGACGTCAGTAGATATGGTATACGACGTCAGTAGATAAGGTATGTGACTGGTGCAAACATGACAATCATAAGATTCGTCTCATGTGAGAACACATACATGCCAACGTCAGGGCGCCAATACATTTCGTCGTGACGTGGTGGGCAGGCTCACTGGCGTTCATTTCGTTGCGTCACGCCGGCGTTGCCATGCCAGGCGACGGTCCTGACATATACTCGGAGGCACGTGCCACACTGCATTGCTATGACACTTGCGCGTTTCAGTGCACCGAGCCTCCCTCCGTCACGAAAAGAGGGAGACGCAGTGTTTTCTGGGTAATGCATCGGTACGAAATGCAACATGTCGCATTTCGCGCCGGTTGTCGTCGGGCCATGTCGACGGACGCTGGTCGCGACGAACGCTTCTGACGTGAGACTATAGAGTGCTTGCGTTTTGCTAACGTAGCGTCGCTGTGCTAAGCGTGCGCGTGCGTCAACGCGACATTGGAGTATATTGAGCCCTTCAGTGCTTGCGGCTGCTTTGTTACCTCCACATATACCAAATTTGTTGTTACGCGACGTGAATGGATCACGAATTACATAAGTAGTGTAAACATTATAATCCTGATACACGCGTCGTGTAAGAACATGACAACATACCACGCTCATAGCGTGCTTGAGGGCGTTTCGCTTGCTCCACATATACTTAGTTTGCTTTCACGTGACGTAAATAGATGACGAAGGTAAACGACACATCCAAACATGATAGTCAAGACATGAAAGTCATGTACAGCATAATTTAATCAACTTCACCTCGTAATGGTGTGCTGATTTTAAAGTGATACATCAACCTTCGTCATCTGTGCTTCGCATATCTCCGATTCCTCCCGTACGTGGGATCTGCCAATTTTTTTTCAGTGTCTGGGCGAACTCTCCCTTCAGAAATGTGGCTGCTTGGGCTAGTAGGTATGACATGACGATAGTTACAGTGCGAAAACAGGACAACGACAAAGAGACAAGAGCTTTAGTGTGCAGTTAAAAAAAACTCGCCAATTCCTTTATGAATTCACCTGAGACTACTGAAAGGTAAAACCTGTCCTCGTTTTCTTTCAATTCAATGCACTGAAAGTTTTTACCTCCCTCCTGGACATTTTAGGGGCGAAGCTTCTTATAGCGGCACCCGTTCATTCTCTGTAGTATGTAACAAGTATAACATTTCGACCTCCAAGGTGGTGCTTGTGAGAGACTTCTTCTGTGCGTTGTTGAAATATAAAAAATAGTGCTCAATGTACATGTCAATGGCTGCTAATGGGGAATGAGAGACAGGAGCATCCGGCTTTTAGTTAACGCGCAGGCTGCGATCACCATTAGCAGCCATTGGCATGTACATTGAGCACTATCTGACTGAAAAAGTTTGCTACGTCATACTTGCTGGGCGTAACCTCCTTGGTTTTCGAAAAGTTTAGCGAGCGTTCAGCCGCAGTGCCATGAATACAGTGAACTAGTATATACCATGAACTCGAGGTGGTTAAAGGCGGGAAGTGAACCCAAAGCGCAAGCCGTAAGAAAGTGTGCGTGTGCCACCTCTAGTTTAGTCCTTGGAATGTTCGATGGATGGTGGTGCTTCTATATGGGGAATATATGATGAAAAGATGCGAAATGGTGGTACTTGGAGTGTTGAATAGATGGGCGAACGGACACATAGACAGATGCATGGATGGACGCATGAACGGACGCAGGGACGGACGCACGAACAGACGCACGCACGGACGCGCTGATGGACGCATGGACGGACGGAAGCAAGAACGAATGGACGGACGAATTCTTCGTCCCACTCTCCATCATTCACTCCGTGGATATGCAGCCATTTTTTTGTGCACAACATGGTTTCCTTACTGCCTCAAGGATCGGAGACAAAGCTAGCTTCCTGCTCCTCAGCTGCTTATGCGCCGCCCTCATGAACTTTCGTGTCTCGTTCGTGTCCTTCGTGTCCTTCTAGTCTCTTTGTGGTCGTTATGTTTTCGCGTTATAACTATCGTCAGCTCCCTTCAGGCCGTTGAGAGCGCACTTCTCCTCTGCTCACCTCTGTTGCATGGCGGCGCTGCGCGAGTAGACTACAGAGAGCTGGCGGTAGATCGCTGCGCATATTAGCAATCTCGCGAATTCGTGTTTTCATGCGAGTTAATTTGCATTCGTGCTTCTCGTCGTCTTTCACAGATGCAGGGGCGATAAAAAGTAACACGAACATATCGGCGTGCTGTTTTCACCAGGCTTTGTCAGGCCATACGTCCGGTTCGATATATGCGTTTGATTTTTATGATATACGCGTTTTATTTTCTTTTTCAAGCTAATGCAACTTCATCATTTGCATGTCTCAGTATATATTACTACTGTGTGCCACTCTGCATATCTGACAGAAAGAAATCAGATTGTGATTTTCAATTTCTCATTACCTACAAAGAAACTTGCCGATCCCTTTATGAATTCACCTGATACGACTGAGAGGCAAGATCTATCCTCGTTTTCTTCCAATTCAATGCACTGAATGTTTTTACCTCCCTCCTGAATATTTCTGTGCCCAACATGATCATCTTACTGCCACAAAGATTGGAGACAAAGCTAGCTTTCTGCTCCTCAGCTGTTTATGCACTGCCCTTATGATGGGCCCATTTCAACCAAGCGAAGATGTTATATGATGCCATGAAGTTATGTGACCATCCCATACGTGAAAACATTTATGATATGTGACATTATACGGTGACTCTCTCACATTTAATGGTTTCTTGCATCACTTATGTTCACGCCACCAACGCAAGAAGACGTCGGATGGCGCCAGCAATCAATTTTCGCTTTTGATGAGGCATTCAAAGCTGTCGCTTTAATGCACTTTACGGCTGTAGCTCCATTGAATTGCAGCTTGCGCTGGTGTTCGGGGCAGCGTGCTTGCAGTAATCAGGCAAAACAATTGGTCTCCTATTAAATCGTCCAACCCAACTATTTCATAGATTATAAGTAGTGGTGTCTGAAGACTATCCTTCCCGTTTGGCAACACGGCAATTCGAATCACTTATTGGAAGTGCAAAGCACCCAAACAGTCAACAAATGAATCTCTCAGTAGCAACGCTGCCTCGCGATCACTGCCGGGAGCAACGCTAACATTTCGCCCCGGAGCCGAATGGGAGCCCATGGGCACCACAAAGCCAGGCAGCCTCTACTCTGCTCGCTACCGAGTTGGCAGGTCAGAGAGAAGTAAAAAAGAAATAGAGCTGAGCAGCCAGATATTAAACTACAACAATCTGTCCACGACTACACAGTAAAGTGAAGCACCTGACCAAAGGCTGCTTTTTTACGGCTGTCATCTTGGCTCATGTTGAGGGTTGACATTAAACTTCATACTTTAACAGCGCCTGTTCAAAACATACGCCAATATCGCAGAAATTGCACGGCATATGAAGCTGTACTTGTTTATTTCACGATGATATCCTCGTTTAAGCTCTTAAACGGTTAAATCATCTTCCACAGTTTCTTGTTTTCCCCCACCTGATTTTTGTCGGTAGCACCACATGTAGTGCTTTTCGAAGGAAACGAATGATAACCTATATTTCTAGAAGCGGTATAGTAGCATTTTGGGCTATTCAGTGCATGAACTTCAGGCGTGTGCGTAATGTGTCACGCCACAAGATAGTAGCAAGCATCAGGGAACATTTGGAACGTAAGCTTTTAAATGTGAAGCATTTCATAGCGAACTTCGGCGACATTGAGCGTATCTATCTATCTATTTATCTATCTATCATCGACCTATCTATCTATTATCTATCTGTCTATCTATCTATCTATCTATCTACCTATCTATCTATCTATCTATCTATCTATCCATCTATCTATCTACGCGGCGGTATGAATGGATGGATAAATAGATGGATGGATGGATTTATTGATATGGGTGTATCCTTTAAATCGAGCGGTAGCTAACGCCACCAAGCCGTAATAATTAGTGAACCGAAAACTAGATTTATTTTTTTTTCTTTAAATAGTGAAGTGTAGTATTCGTACTTTGCAGTGAAGGGTTTAATTTTCACTCGTGCCTTGACTTTAGCCACCAATCAGATAACCTCTTTGTAGTTAATTATACCCGCTTAAAGTCTATTTTTCCCTCCCTGTCTCTAAACCCCAGTGCTTTGAAAAATTCTGCGTCGTCATCCAGAACCATAGGGTGAAGCCTTTTACAAAACATTATCAAGTGTTCGGCAGTTTCTTCTTCCTATCCACACGCACTGCATACCGTGTCTACCCCTTGAGTATTTGGCCCGTTATGTCTTGTTTCGCCATACTACCATCCTCGCCTCAAACAGTAGAAAACTACCTCGAGTATTGTCATAGATCGTTTCTTTGGAAGTTTTCTGCTTAAAAGTTTGATAGATCTCTAGTGCAGAGTTCTTAATCATGCCGATATTCCACATATCGGTCTCAGCTTTTTTCACCTTCATCTTAACCGATATTGTTCTTGATTTGGCCCCCTGCTGTTTTCTAGGTATTTAGGCGTCAGTTTTTTGGTTCGCTTCCTCCATTTTGTATCGACATTCTTCATGTACAAGTAGCAGAAAACCTTCCTAGCCTAACGCTCCTCCCCCATTTCTTTCAATCGCTTTCAGATTTTATCTTGCTGCTAGCTTTCCTGGCCACAAATAATGTCCTTCCCATATCACCTTGTACTCCCTGATTTGGTGTATTTCTGTGAGCTCCTAAGGCAAGCCTACCCATTCGACGTTGCTTAATTTCTAATCTTGCTTGAACTACTGATATCATGTACGAGATCGCATTGCCAAGCGTCAGACCAAGAACCATGACAATTTTTCATGTTCCTCTCACAACATCATACCTATTGAAATTCCACAGCGCCCTATTTTTTATCACTGCTGCATTCCTGTTACCTTTAGTCGTTACGTGAATTTCGAGTTCCCTTACTCGGTCCTATTGCTTATCCATACAGCCAGATATTTGTATTTATCTGTTATCTGTAGCGCGACCTCATGTATTCTAAGCTCACTACCTTCATTAACATTAAAAACATGACTGCTGATTTTTTTACTGAATCTGAGATTAACCCATCTCCCTCATTACCACTGATGTCCATCAATCTCTGCATACCTTCCTTGTTGTTGGTAATTAGCACTATATCATCTCCGTACATCATTGCTGGAAATGTCTGTTCAATGAGTTTTCCTTGTTTGGTGAAAGAGAGGTTGAAGTCAAGTCCAATTCCCTCTCCTTCGGCCTCTAATTCTCGTGAATAACCTAATGAATAACAAGGGTGACAGAGAACACCCCTGCCTAAGCCCCCGTTTTACCTCTGTGGGCTTGGATACCTGTTTTTCCCACTTTATAACCACCTTGTTACCTTTTGAGATATTCTTTTAAAACTTAGTGACTCCATCTTCCACAGCTAGTGTGTCCAGTATTTGCTACAAGTCCTCTTGAACCACGTTATCGTACGCACCCTTGATATCCACAAGTGCTAGCCACAGGGGCCTATGTTCCTTTTCTGCTATTTCGATCCACTCCGTCAGTGAGAACAGATTGTCTTCCAACATCCTGTGTGTCCAAAATCCATTCTGCAGCTTACCCAGCACCCCCTCACGCTTTATTCATGCCCGCAGTCTTTCCTTTAAAATCTGCATCGCCAGCCTGTAGACCACTGAATTCAGTCTTATAGGACAGTAGTGTTTATGTCAGCTTTGTTACGCATGAAGCTGTTCTCACCGCTCTCGAAGATATAGCAGTAGGTGGTCGAATGTATCGCTGGATACGTAGTTATTTGTCAATGCGATCTTTCTTTGTCTGCACTGAAGACGGTCCAACCTCTCCACATTACAGCCACCGTGGCATCCCCCAGGGTGGCGTACTCAGCCCTGTGCTGTTCATTCTTACGTTAATTGCTCTCACGGAGCATCTGCCAAGCGTGGTCAGGCTATCAATGTACGCAGATGCTATCTGCGTTTGGACATCGGCTGTAACACGCCTGCAGTTACGAGGGAGAATTTAAAAAGCTGCCACTGAAACATTACGCTACCTACGAAATTAAGGCTTGAAAATTTCTTCCGAGAAATGCGCCCTCGTAGCTTTTACACGAAAGCCTATGGATAAGTACACTATTAGCATCAATGGTCAAACTGTACCCTACATTTGATCGCACAAGTTTTTGGGCGTCATAATTGACAGGAATCTCTCATGGAGCGATCACGTTTCGTACATGAAGTAACGGTTAATGGACATCTGTAGTATACTGAAGTTCTTTGCAGGGAAGACTTGGGGAATGTCTCCCAGTGCAATGCTATAGCTGTACAGAGTATTTTTCTCGGTTTTCTGCGGTACAGTTTAGCGGCATTGACCAATGCAAGCAAAACAAGCCTTCGAACGCTACAGAGTGTTCTGTCCCAGGCACTCCGGATTTGCCTCGGCTTGCCTCGTAGTGCGTCGACAATGGCTACTATAGCTATCGCCGGTGACCACCTCATCACGACACATATCGACGTTGAGGCACTCAGGACACATATAAGGCATATTGCTCGGACACCCTGCCACTACCTAGCCTCTTTACCAGCACACAGACCACGTTCGTCATTTTGCCAAACGGTCACCACATATCGCGATTCTTTGCCAACATGCTTCACACCCGCCGCCAGGCCTTCGACTCCTCTCTGGTGCCTGACTCAGGCTAACATCAGGCTAACTATACCTGGCATCCAGAAAAAGGCAGATATGTCGTCACCTGCTCTAAGACAGCTTGCTCTGCTCTTGTTATACGAGACGTATCAAGGCTGTATACACGTATACACCGACGGCTCTGTTTTACAGAAGAGTTCAACGGCATCATTTGTTATACCGATAAAAAACACGACAAGCAAAATCAACACCTCCCAGCGTACGACATCAACGGGAGCAGAGCTCACAGCTTTTCGTGCCGCATCGCAATGCATCAACGACATCGCAATGCATCACAAAAATGGACAATTTTCAGTGACTCAAAGGCGGCACTGCAATCCTTTCTATCACCTTACGCCACGGCCCGTACGAACAGCTGGTATTTGAGATTGCAGAAAACACTCACCAACGCATTGAGGAAGGACATGAAATAGCCTTTCAATGGCTCCCAAGCCATTGTGGAATAATTGGCTATGAACGGGCCTATCGAACTGCCCGTTCTGCCCATACTGAAAGCGATGAAATATCAATTCCGCTTTCCAGAACTGACGCTGCACGGAAACTCCGCATGCTTGCTCGCAAGCGCACTTCGTCACAATGGAACGAGTCACATTTCATCCATCCACGGTTAGGTACTTTGGACCCAACTCTTAGTCTTCGACTTCCTCCGAATTACGTCGACGAGACGCTACTATGCTGTGCAGATTACGGTTGGGCGTCGCATTTACCAATGCGTATGCGTTCCGCATAGGAATGACCGACACTGCTGCATGCGACTATATTGGCAGTGATGAAACAACTGGGCACATTCTGTGTGAATGCCCACAATACTGCTCGCAGAGACAGTCACTCTGCAATGCACTAGACGAACTGGACAACCAGCCTCTTTCGGAAGAAAGAATCCTGGGCTGCCGACAGGACTTTATGTCGCAGAAGAAGGCTGCGAAGGCGCTCGTGTGCTTCTTGCGTTCAACCGGCCTGTCCAAACGACTGTGATCGGAACTCCCTGAATGTGTGCGCATGTGGTTTTTTTCTAATTTATTTTTTATATCTTTATTTCTATCCTCTTTCTGACCCTTTTCCCCACCCCCGTACTGGGTAGCAAACCAGTGCGTCTAGGTTAACCTCCCTGTCTCTTCCTTTTATTTATTTCTCTCTCTCTCTCTTGTCCCCCTTTCCTGTATAGATCATCCTCATTCTGCTAAGTTTCCATCCTTCGGGGACTTCACCATCGATTATTATTTTGCTCACTGGCTCTATCAAAGTCTGCTTAGGTTTCGGACCCAATGTCTTTATCAGCATATTTAGAATGCCATCTGAGCTGGTTGAAAGAACCCTCTTTTCAGCCATTTCCCACTCTCGTTGTGAAAATGAAGCGATTGCACCACTTGATTCATTGTTGTCTGTAGTGGTGCATAAGGCAATTCTTTGTTGAGGTTTTTCTGTCACCCTTGTTCTTATATATTCAATAGCTTCGTCACCTTCTAGCCTAGCACCTTGAGCTGTAGTTATATACCTCTGCTCTAGGCTCGTCTCATTTCTTGGGGAGTTAAGATGGTTCCGAAATTTCGCGGCTGCCTTTCTATTCCTTTTTATATACTTCTGCCAGCCACTGAGCCCCCTTTTTTTTTCTTTTCATTATGTCAACTTTCAAGACCAGTTGCAGCGCCTGGAGGCAAAACACCGCACTTGCACCGACGGCTGCTTCCCATTGAAATTTGCTTCTTCGTCCGGACACTGAAAAAAATATAGAGGAGGCGCTGCTCATATTAAAGTACAGCTGCAACGCCACGAATAATTTTTGACGTGGACATTGTTTATTTATTCTTTAAGAATTGAAAGCGAATGGCATATATTCATTTGTTTTCAGGCATAATGCAGAACTATCAATATTCGTTAGAATAAGTAAACCACAAAACAAGCATTGAAGTCACTCGATATGAGGCACCTGTGAACACTGGGAACGCCCTGCCATGCGCCCTGCAAATGAATATGTTGGAGCGGCTTGGCACTTGACACGACGTCTTGGAATGACGGAAAATGGCCTTTCGATCTCTCTGTATAAACTTTTCGCTCTCATACATGAACGGAAAACCTGCCTAGCAACTCATTCAGATAATTCTAAGCCTGCCATGGGTGGACCACGAAAATTTGACACCATAGAACCACGCGAATTTAATGCTAGACAACATGAACAACTTCATCTAGCTGTAAATGGTCGCGAAACAAATCATGTGCTACTAAGGAACGGACAAAGTGATTTTCACTACCACTACTCTCAAATAATAAAAACCGTACCACGCCAACCTTCCACCTTACTCCTATTTTGCATGCCTGGTAGGCGATAGAGTTTCGTCAGACATTTAAATTCACGTGGCTGGAAGGCGGTCATATTTCCTAAGAAATACATCGCTAAAGGAAATGGAAAATCAGATTTCTCTGCTTTGTTATCTCTGAAGTAATAATTACGTCCATACCGTGCATTTCACCGTCTCGTGAAGAAACGCTTGTCAGTTCGGCAGGTAAGCATGATATTCACGATCACACGCGCCGCCTGCGCAGCTCTCTTGTCCGAGTCCTTGAGTGGTGATCGTTCATAACTTTTTCTATCAGCGATGGACGTACCGGTCTCATTGTGGTGTACTCATTATGCGGTGTTTGTTTAGAATTGGCCGAAGTTTTTTTAGCACAACAATGTAGGAAATAAGATGGCTGGTGAAACGATGTCTTTTGTAAAGACCCATTCAGTGTGATATTCGTGCGACCGCATGAACTCACTGCTAAAATGGTGGTGGTGTTCTCATGGAGACTCGCTCTCTTTGCGTTGTTGGCCGTAACTTCGGCTTTCTAAGTGCAGCTGCGTCTCTCATAGTCGTATGGTAGTTTTGGGACGTTAAACCCCACAAATCAATCAATCCTATATACAGTATGTCAGCGACAAGCTACTCCCTTCTGCTGCGAACCTTACGCATGCAGTAAACTTCTATGAGGTCACGTCCACCGCCACCGTAGTTCCCTGTATTATTGCTGCGACGGTTGAGAACCGACATAAATATCTGCAATTCAGAAGCGTCAAGAAGGAAGGCAGCGCACAATCCGGAAGTAAGATGAAGTATGAGAGAGAGTGTTTTTTTCGTTCTAAGCAGCAAGTAAAAAAACAAATGCATTGATGACGCAAAAACAACCTTTATTTCTCGCTTTTAGGGAGTAGCTACTGACTCGTTAATAGCCGAAATTCATTTGCTTCGGCACTTGTTGTAACAACTGGAGGCACTTTTGGCTTCAAAGAACGCTCGAGGACTCCTGGCGCACTTAGTGTATTTGTGAACAAATCCACTATCGAAACCACAAACACCAGTGACGTCACTGATCACTTTCTACCACGTTGTCACTGCTGTTGTTCTGTCTGCTCTGTTGAGCGCTATGAGCACTGTTTCCTCAATCGTCGAAGTACGTTGCTTTATATAGGCCTGTTTTAGGAAAGAATCCGAGAACAGTGTGAAAACCCGCAAGTATAAAGCTCGATTTACTGCCCTTGTATCGCAGTCGGCTGTGGTTTCTTTATGCCACTCTCGTTCAGTTCAAGGAAGGACTTTCAGGAGCCTTGAAAGCAGCCTTAGTATTTAGCGCAGTACACTTAAGCCGCAATCATTTGTGATGCATGAGGCATCTAAGTCGCAACATTGGCGCTTTGTCACAGTGTATGTAATCAATAGCTGACATGACGCACAATTTACTAATTCGTACTAGACTGGGAGCACTGCATTCTTAAATAACACGAATTCCAGGTAAGTCGGAAGTTGGAGCATTTGTCGGTTTACTATTCAGAACGATCATGGCAATTGGTGCTTTTGATGAATATAGACTCGATGACTCTGCTGCACGCTGTTACGAAAGACGGCGACGCCAACACGGTCCCGAAGGTGCCACTCTTCGAACTCCGCCGGGAAGGTCACCAGCCGTTTAGTAGCGTAGGTTTTTCAGCTCGCCACTGCTTCTGCACAGAGTTGATAGACGAGCGAATGAGACGACGGTGAGTTAAACAAGGTTTATGTACAGCATATTTACAGAGGTATTACTAATTCGGCACTGGGGCCGACAGGTTAGAGACTCGAAGAGCCGAGCTTTCTTCTCTGAGACATAGGTCTACTGCTCGCGACGTGCCGCAGGGCTTTTTTTATATGTACCGGGTGGATTCTTTGAGTAACCAAATGTCCAACCAAAAGCGCCGCTGGTCGTGAGGTCAGAATCCTTCAATTCAGAATCACCGCTGGGCGGTTCAGAAGCGCCGCTGGGCCGCCTCATTCTCATCGAATCTGGAGCCGCTGCGCTCCACGTGGCTGCCCCCAAGGACGAGTGACGTCGCCACGCATTGCGTCAGACTCACCAGACAGGAAGGTGCCGATTGCTTGCTCGACGGGCTCGCCGGCTGAGGTGACTCACTCTGTGTGCGCAGAAGAGAGGCACCGCCACGTGGTGACGCCGTTGAGGTGTTCGCGTCAGGCGAGCTCACGGGCTGGCCTTGACACAGATTGCCTTTTTCAGGGGCATGGACGTTCGCTGTGGACTCGCAGGCATAACAACGGTCGATGCTGCTGCCTGTGCGCCGGAGTACTTCCTCTTCTTTACAATCGCCCCGTGGAAAAAAAGACAATGGCCAATCGTACTTTGGCAGGAGTTTGGAAGAGAGCCCAGGTGTGCAATTCGGCACTGACAGCCACACAAGGATCCCCGGAAGAAAAATGGGTGTTGAGGTCTTGGCATCATGAATTGCTTTTTGCCGGTTTTGGTGGTCATCGGAGGTAAAGCGACGAGCTAACTGGCGACATTCTTCTGCGTGTCTGGCAGCGTCCAAGATCAGCAGGCACTCTGACGCGTCCGGTCGATAGGGCAGAATGGTTTCAATGTTGTGGGAAGGGTGACGGTCATAGAGGAGCTAAAAAGGGCATAAACCTGTTGTCGCTTCCATTGTAGTGTTATAGGCGTATGTAATGAATGGGAGAAGTAAGTCCCATATAGTGTGAACAGGCATCACGTAAGACAAGTCCACTGCTTAAGGGAACACCTGCGTGAGCAGCATGTTTAGATTTCGCTATCTTACGGAGTCATAGCAACTTAAATATGCATAAGGCTACTGGTGGTTAAAAGTTCCGACTCCTCTTGGCAGACTATTGACTTGTATGAAGATTGTTTCTCAATCCAATTCCTCTTAGAGAGCCAGGAATACTGATGGTGTGCATTCGAGTGTTGCCTTTAACAGTTAACCATGCTGTACATAGAGAGCACAACGAGAGTACGATTGATGCGCTTCGTAGCCGCATTTGTTTGAGGGCTGTAAGCGGTACATGTGCGATGTACAATAGCACACTCGGTGAGCAATTGTTTAATGACCTCGGACAAGAAGGCATGGCCACGGTCACAGAGGAGTTCTTGAGGGCCTCCATGACGCAACGCAATATGACGCAGTAGGAAAGTGGCAACCCCCTGTGCTGTAGCCGTTTGAAGAGCAGTGGTTTCAGCATAGCGCGTTAGGTGGTCGATAGCAACTATTATCCACCTGTTGCCAGTCGGAGTCAATGGAAGGGGCCCATAAAGATCTATTTCGACCCGTTCGAAGGGTCGGGAAGGGCTTGGTAAAAGCTGCAGTTCACCGGTGGAGACGTGCGGTGGAGATTTTCGACGCTGACATTCGGCACAAGAGCGGACGAAGTTGCGGACGAAGGTATACATGCCACGCCCGCAGTAACTATGTCGAAGCCTTCCGCAGGTCTTGAAGACTCCTGCGTGGCCACATAGTTGGTCAGCGTGGAAAGAGGAACAAATCTGCGACTCAGTATTCGTGGAATGACGAGCAGTCACTTGCGTTCCTCTGGTGCGTTGTCGCGTTGATAGAGAAGCGTGTGACGTGTGAAGAAGTGTGGAACTTAGCGCCGCAGCTTTCGCGTCTTTCGGAGTTCAGAAGTGTCGGAGAGATGATTGAGAAGAGACGCAATCCACGGGTCATTGCGTTGTTCAGTAAAAACGGTGTCAAAGTCAAGAGATGACAATGTGGCATTGCAAGCGGGATCAGCTGTGGCATTCTAGGAAAGGGGGAACGGGAAAGAGCGTCGGCGCCAGCGTGCTTCCGTCCTGACCGATAAACCACGCGTACGTCATAATCTTGGATTTTCAACGCCCAGCGGGCGAGGCAGCCAGATGGGTCTTTTAATTTCGAAAGCCAGCAAAGTGCATGGCGGTTTGTTCACGACGTCGAAAGAATGACCATATAGATATAGGTGAAGCTTTCCAAGGACCCACACAACGGCTAAACACTTTCTTCTGTGTCGGTGTAGTTGCTCTCTGCCTTGGTAAGTGTGCGACTAGCGTATGCCACGGCGTATTCCTGACGCCCCGGTGTACGTCGTGCGAGCAGAGCGCCCAGGCTTACACCACTGGCGTCGGTGTAGATTTTAGTTGAGGCTTCAGTATCGAAATGGCGTAGCATGGGTGGCGTCGTGAGAAGCCGTCGCAAGGTGGTGAAGGCCTCATCACAGTCAGGGGACCACGATGAGAGGTCTTTACAGTTGCCGAGGGGTTGCGTGAGAGCTGATATGGCAGGTTTAGGAAACGCCGTAACAGCTCACAATTTCTCGGGTTCCGGGAGGATGCCTTCCTTGGAAACAACGTGGCCCAAAATGTTCAGATGACATGACAAATTGACATTTTTTAAGGTTTAATTGCAAACTGGCGTTGGTCAAGCAAGTAAGGACCTGCTGAAGGCGACGTAAGTGTGTGTCAAAGTTAGGGGCGAAGACCACGATATAATCGAGGTAACACAAGAAGATTTTTCATTTTAGTCCACGCAGAATGTTGTGCATCATTCGTTTGAACATTGCAGGTGTGTTGCAAAGTCCGAAGGGCATGACGGTGAATTGATATAAGCTGTCTGGCGTGACAAAAGCGGTTTTGGGGCACTCGGCCTCCACCATAAGCACCTTCCAGTAGCCTGACCACAACTCTAATGAGGAAACGAACTCGGCACCCTGTAAACAGTCTAAAGCATCGTCAATGCGCGGCAGTGGATAGACATTCTTCAGCATGATCTTGTCCAGTCACCGGAAATCGACACAGAAACGAATAGAATCACCTTTCTTTTTGACAAGGAGCACCGGAGACACCCATGGGCTATGTGAAGGTCAAATAACGCCTCTGCTTGCCGACGTCGGGTCAGTCGCGGAGACGACAGCCAGTTCACAGAAGAATGTAGAAGGCACCTCTTCGGGCACGGTTATAATTCTGGTAGAACTGATTGTCTTGACGTGGCCAAGGCACTCGTGACAAAGTAGGGATAAAGGCGATGACTCATGATTATAAATTGGCATTGTGGTTTAGCCTTCTACAAGGTCTAGAGCAGTAAAAGGCAGGGGGAGGGCTCTTCGGGCAAATAATTTTGGAGATGGTGTGAAAAATACCGCGCCGTCGAATTTGGCACTGCATGAAACTGGTACGACCGCAAAAGAGCATGGAGGGATATAGGTGTCGTCTTTAACGACAAGTTTAGTGGCTGACTGGGTGTAGACAAATGCTTGGTCATCCAGTGAGCAAAATTCAACCTCAGCCCAAGCCCAGTCGATTACGGAGTTATGACGCGGCAAAAAGTCCCATCCCAGGACAATAGTATGGGAGCACTATGAAAAAACGAGGAACTCTATCGTATATGGAACGTCCTAAATTGTTACGCGGGCCGTACATACTGTGGTCAGTTGAACAGGTTGAGCACTGGCTGTGCGAAACGATAATCCGGAGAATGGCGTCGTAACCTTATGAATTGAGCGTCGAAATCCAGCATCGATAACAGAAACAGCTGAACCGGTGTCTACAAGAGGGACAGTAGGGATATTTTTGACTAACACATCAATAACAATGGTAGGTGACCAATGAGGAATTAGGCAAACCGACACTTGCGGAGTTCTTGCCTCAGGAACTGCGTCGTCTAGTTTTCCTCCTCGTTAGGCGCAGGCCGTCGACGTATAGGAGAAGGCGAGTGGCGGCGTGGACAGCGCGAGTGAAGACGTCCCGATCGAGGGTGGTGGTTGTCCTGGTAGTGGGCTGGCATTGGAGTAGAGGAACTGTATTGCACGTTGGAGTCATTCGGAAAGAAGGGTTCACGGCTGTTTTCATCGGTGATATGCGTCCGGTGGTGGCAATACCTTGCGACGTGTCCGGGGTATTGAGATGCATAACAAATCAGGCGATTGTCGAGGGTGCACTACGGTTTGGCGGTGTTAGTGCTGTTCCAGTGGACTGAAGGTGGGGGATAGCTCGTGCGATGCTTGAACGGAGGTTCAGGCGCCTTGCGAGTTGGCATGGCTGAAGCCGCGGCGTAGGTGAGTGGAGTAACCACAAGAATATGCTCGCGAGCAGCTGGTGGGTGCTTGGTTACTTCTCCTTGAATGACACCACGGAGAGACGACGGTAACGTTGTGGTAACTTCTCGTGTGAAGGGCACCAAGGAAAGCTTTCGTGCGACTTCTTCGCGGACAAATGTTTTTATTTTGGCTATAATGACGCTTGGTCATGACCATTTGTCACACTAGACAGTGATGCCAATCAAGCGCTGGAGGATGGCTTGTCAGAGCTTGCTGCTTCCACAATTGATGGTAGCTTTATCACAGGCTAATTACGTCGTTAACCGTGATCCGCCTTTTCGCCAAGAGCATTTGAAAAGCTTCGTCATGAATACTTTTGAGGATGTGCTTACATTTTTTAGCTTCCGTCATTGCGGCGTTCACGCGTCTGCACAAATCGATGACGTCTCCTATGTAACTAGTGAAGGTTTCACCCCTTTCTTGTGCGCGTAAACAATGCTCGGCATGAAGTTTTCGGAAGTCAGGTCGATCAAAGACTGCTACAATCGACGTTTTCAATTGCGGCCACGTTCGGATGTCTGTCACATGGTTTCTAAGCCAAAGATTGGCTACACCCGTGAGGTAGTACGACACGCGTGTCAACTAGTCCACGTCCGTCCATCTGTTTAAAGCGCTCACCCGTTTGAAAGTCGAGAGCCAATTCTCAACGTCGTTGTCATCTGTTCCGCTGAAGATTGGAGGCTCCCGCTGAGGAACACTGCCTGGACTGGTGGCCGGAGGAGATAGACGCGTCTGCTGATCGGCGTACGGCATAGCAAAAGGTAGCCGTGGAGAAGGGAGTTCCAAGATGGTAGCGGGAAGGTATAGGGGACGGTACCCGGCACGGCTCCAACAAATATAAATGAAACTTATTGAGCGGAAAGTTGTTGCTAGTAAGGCTATGCACCAGCCGCAGTTCACGAGCTCGAGCCTCTGCTGCACGCTCGATGCTGCTGCCTCTGCGCTGGAGTACTTCCTCTTCTTTACAGTTTATTTAAAAACAGTGTTCCGAGCGAGGCTCAGTACACCCTAAGGCAAATAGTGTTAAAAGGGTCTTGGTTCGTCGTTTCAGGGACTTATGCAGCTACCCCAACCATTAATTCTTTTAGGAATAACGGCACCGGGTTTAAGATTTAGTCCCCTCAGATCAGCTCAAAAGACTAACATTTAGTCCTCACAATTACACCTTATAAGGCAACCATTAGTTCCCACATTTACGCCTTACCGGGCAACCCTTAGTCCCAACAGTTGGACCTCGCTGGACGAACAGTTGGTCAACTCAAATATTCCAATCAGATGAACTTTTTATCGCATTTCAAGTATTGTTTTTTTATTTACTCTCCGAGAGGCGCAATACTTTTCTCGCCTGTTTTTCTGCCAAGTGAGAAACAAATAACGCGGAAACAAACACGCGGAAAAATATTTAGCCACCTGTGTGTCACTGCTTTTGCAGTCACTGCAACAACGAAAGACAAAAGTCAGACAATCAAATCTTTTCTTTTTATCTATGCACATGAAGTTTCTTCATTCTTGTACTGTACTTGTACTGCCCTTTTGCAGTTCCTTCGACGGAAGTGATAGATGACAGGCATTGCAGACGCCAGCGCACACAGCCTTCTGCGTGTTGCATGCCCACGGCTCTACAGTAAGATAAAGATAGAAATAGAGTCCCACGTGACAGAAGATGAGGATGCACGCATGTGACAAGTACGTGCAAGTTGATATAAAGGTATACGTGTAAAATATGACACGCAAATAACTTTTCCTTCACATCTTTCACAGTCCTTCTGAAGCTGCTTTGACGAAAGCGATAGATGAAAAGCATTGTATGCAGACGCCAGCGCACACAGCCATAGCCTTCTGCAGGATGTGTGCCCACGGCTGCACAATAAGATTGTAAAAATTCACACACGGCAGAGGATGAATATGCATGGGTGTGACAAATATGTGCAAGGTGAGAAAAAAACATACGTGTAAAATGGGACATGTAAATAATTTCACCGTGATGTCGCACATTGTCAAAGACGCATTTCGATCCCCGTAGCGCACCAGCTTAAGTGCGGTAGCCACAGTCATAACTCCGAGGCACCGCGAACCACCGAGCCGCCAGTGAACAAGTGAGCAAGCGAACGCGAGACAAGACATGGCGTTGCACGTGGGGCGTCTGCCGCTATGGAACCTCGAAGAGGAGAGCGACCATACGCTGGGCCGCTGCCAAGACCAGCGCCGAGTTGGTTTGGAGCGAGCACTCCGAAAAAGTGCAGTGATAAACCACGAGTACAGTGAGCAAACAAAAGTGCAGCAAGCAAAGACAAGTCCGCCACTGTGGCAGCCGCCAATGGTCGGCGCCGGACTTCTTGTGATTGACTGACGGGGAAACCAACTGTAATGGCAACCAATTTTTACAGACTTAGTTCCGACGCTAGCAGAAGTCCCACCAGTCCGTGCCAGTGCACTTCAAGCGTGCGACATCCTACAACCAAGCTCGCTACGAGCAACAACACGTCTTTTGTGCGACTCGCAAAACAGCGACGACGTCTGCGCCCAATATCATCAGCCCGGAGCTGATCACGACGGCGAAGACAAGCGAGCACTCGATGAGCGAGCGTCCGGGCGCCGAAGGCAATGGCAGCCAATTTCTGAGCGCTCAAAAAGCACAGGTGAACTTCAGATGACGAAGCCACTATTCGTGGTACATTTCGTTGGTGCTATATAAAAAACGACCCAGCCCGTTACCGGCAAGCGCGATCCATATCACACACCTGACAAGTACGGCAGAAATGAGAATGATTACCTACTTATGAGAGAATCTTGCCCTAATTTCTGCCCCGAGTCAGACTGAAAAAAAGTGGCAGCATATCCACGGAGTGAATGATGGAGAGTGGGGCGAAGCATTCATCCGTCCATTCGTTCTTGCTTCCGTCCGTCCATGCGTCCTTCTGTGAGACCGTCCAAGCGTCAATCTGCCCGTCCGTGCGCGCGTATGTTCGTGCGGCCGTCCCTGCGTTCGTCCATGCATCCGCCCCTGCGTCCGTTCATGCGTCCATCAATGCATCTGTCTGTGGGTCCGTTCGTCTATCTATTCAACACTCCAAGTACCACCATCTCGCATCTTTTCATCATATAATCCCCATATAGAAACACCGCCCCCCAGCGGACATTCCAAGGACTAAATGAGAGGTGGCACACGCACACTTTCTTACGGCTTGTGCTTCGGGTCTACTGCCCACCTCTAACCACCCCGAGTTTATGGTATATACTAGTTCAGTGTAATAATGACACTACGGTCCAACGCTCGCTAAACCTTTCTAAAGCCAAGGAGGTTATGCCCAGCGAGTATAACGTAGCAACCTTTTCCTGCCAGATAGTGCTCATTGTACATCCCAATGGATGCTAATGGGAAATGAGAGACAGGAGAATTCAGATTTTACTTTCTTACGGCTTGCACTTCGTATCTACTCCCCACCTTTAGCCACCTCGAGTTCATGGTTTAGTTCATTGTATTCATGGCGCTGTGGCTCAATGGTCACTAAACCTTTCCAAAACTAAGGAGGTTACTCCCAGCGACTATAACGTAGCAACCCTTTCTTGTCAGATAGTTCTTTATGTGCATACCAATGGCTGCTAATGGAGATCGCAGTATGCGCGTTAACCAAAAGCCGAATGCTCCTGTCTCTCATTCCCCATTAGCAGCCATTGGCATGTACATTGAGCACTATTTTTTATTGTTCAACCATGCACAGAAGGAATCTCCCACTGGCATCACCTTAAAGATCAAAATTTAACGATTGTTACACACTACGACGGCTACGAGGGACGAATGCGTGCCGCTATAAGGAGCTTGGCCCCTAATAATGCATCCGACAGGCCTGCTGTCTTCTCCGTTGCCAAGTTGGCCTTATTTCCCTACTGGCGGTGTCGTGAGTGTGTCGTGACCATCTTGGCTAAGCCAGGGATTTACAGCACGGCGTCACGACGCGCCGAGACCAGTTGCAGATTTTATGGGTGCGGCGTAACGTGAAAGCAGCAGCGCACGCTCATCCAAGAGCACTCAGAAAAACCACGGCGTAAATTCTAGATCGTCGAGCTCTCTGAGCGAGACAGAACGCGTATTTTCACCAGAAAAATGGGGGGGGGGGACTGAGCCAGGAGAGAGGAGGACGGCTAGTTTCCTCGACAGCGGTTTGTACACGGCCCTCATCTTCCACCCGGTTCACCCCATTGCATAGAAGAGGGAGACTAAGTGGTTTTCTCGTGGCACGCATCCTTCTGTGGTTACTCCTGAACGGGCTATGCGTTCATCACGCGTGCCTATTAGGCTCCATTACTCCTTTTTCGGGTAGTTTTGTCTTACAGTGTATCACCCTAAAGTGGGAGGGTTCTCTATTCTAGGAACCCTCTGGCTTCAACTGCCCTCTTGGCCTTGGGGACGAGTTGTCGCTCGTCTTCCAGGAGCTCCAGCACGAGCTTGTCCTCCCACGTCTTCCATTAGGTGGTCGTCGTTTACTTTTGGGGCTTGGTCCCACTCCAGTTGCATGTCAAGGTTTACATGGCACTGGCATTTCAGCAGCAAGTGTGCCAGGGTGTACGGTATGCTTCAGGGTGGGCACATGTAATCATGTGTTGTTGGGTAGAGGTGGTGCATTGATATGCCATGCATGTAAGTGTTGCTTTGCAGGCATCTGTTGATCACGCTCTCTTCCTTAGTTAGTTTTGGATGAGGTGAAGGGTACACCCGTCGCTCCAGTTGGTGGCATTGAAGTAGCGACGAGTAGGTGTTTTCTACTACCCCCATAACTGCAGCCACGGATCTGTTTGTTTTTTTTTTGTTCCCAGGGCAGCCCGGCTGACGTGCTCACGGGTAGCGGGATGGGCCACTTCATTTTTTCTGTAGACGCTCGTGTCCACAAACCCGTATAACACTTGTATACGAAAGTGGAGAGCTTCGTCGTTGCAGGATGCTAATTGCGTCGGCTGAGACGTGGCCCTTCACATAATCCCGGCAAGCGGCTTGCGAGTCAGTGAAGATTACCGTGGCGCCTTTACTTGTGGCGGTGGCGAGAGAGATTGCCGCTTCTTCCGCTGTATCTGAGTTGCGTGCCTTGACTGTAGCCAACGATAACTCTTGGCCTTGAGAGTCTATGACGCTGATAGCATACGCGTTTATACGGGAATACTTGGCCGCGTCGGTATAGCGGACGTCAAGGCCTTGCCTAAACTCTTGTTTAACAGCTTCTGCTACAGCCTTCCATCAATCTTTGTGGAATGTGGTGTACATGTTGCGTGGCATATGCGCGGTGAATAGGGACTCTCGAACGTCCATCAGGATGCGCTTTTTCCTGTCTGCATCCACAAGGTATGATTCGGTGTAGTTGAGATACCGTAGTACTGGATCAGCAGTATTGAACGGACTTGCGATATGGTCTGCATCGGAAGTCTATGCTCTGAAAAATTACGTGAATGGGAACATGCGGCCCTTTGAAGAATACAACTGCCGCGGACTATTGACCCATCATTTAGGCGTGAACAACAATGTATCTTCGAGCAGCTCTGCGGCCCTTGTTCCAGGTATAAGCCATTAATGACACTTCTGCAGACGTTGTTCGGAGTGCGTATGTCGCCGTTCACATTGTAAAAAGTGCCTCCAAGCTGTATTTTTTATGCTTACTAGCTTCTTTGTGTCTTCAATGGCACTGGTGCTGGCGAGGATCATGTTTGCCGTTCTCTGGACTTGTACGCGTAACTTGTCGTTAAAGTCTTCCTGCAATAGCCCACTCGCTCTTCCAGTGGTATGCGCAACCGCGAAGGTGTTCCATTTGGCAAAATCAAGACCTGCTTGTGGGTGGTAAACGATACTAAAGTCATCGAGTGGCAGGAGTGGCATCTTGGACTTGCGTGGTTGCTGCGATGGTGACGACTTCAGCGTCTGTTCTGTGATAGCTGGCTGCCCTGTTGGTTGTTTAGCCGGTGTCTTTCAATTTGTGGCAGCCTTCTTGTCTTCCTCATTTCTCGTGATCGAAGCGCTATCTGTTTCAACGGTTCTGCCACTGTCAGCGTCATAGGTCCACGAATTTTATGTTATTTTGTTTGCCTCCACTGGGTCACTTTGCATTGCATTTTCTTCGTCGTGCTAGCTTGTTTGCATTTTATTTGCTGCGGCTGCGTCTCGGCTTATTCAATGAGCTCTTCGCCACGGCGAGCCGTGCCGTGTCGTCAGGTACGCCTGAGCGCGTGGTGCACGCTCCGCGCCGCTTTTCTAAGGAACGAATTTGGCGTTAGGCTTAATAAACTGGACGTGCACCTGTCAGGAATTAGGTGTTGTAACTTGAGACAGAATGCACTCGCCCAAAAGGAGTTAGTTTCCACTGAATCCGCGTGTTTTGGCGGTTGAGGCTGTGCAACTCTTTGGTTCGTCGTTGGCCTTGTTCTGGGTTGAAAAGCACGAAACGCCGGAACCCATGTGAGACGCGTCTCTGCTGTAGGCAAAATCGCGTTCAATGTCTGAAGAAGAAGAATAAGCATTTATTTGCATTTATTTGTCGAAATGGTATTGCTGTGCAACTTTCGTACTACCCTACATTGAAGCTCTCCTCGTTGCAACTCTCTGACCTTCTCTTCTTCACCTAAATTGTTTCGAGTGGAAGCTTTCACTACGCCTATACTGAAATAGTATCAACAACGTTTGTCACACATTTGTCTTGGAAACATTTTCTTTTTGGATGGCACCCATTAAAGATTAAGTAACGTAAAGATAGTAATGTACACGTAAGCTTAACTATGAAATCAAAGTTGTTAACTTTTGTTTGGTGTATTTCATTGAGTTTAAGAAAAAGTTGAATCAATTGTAGACATCTCGTGACAAAGTTCTAGAGCAGCGGTCAGGCAAGGCGAGGCAGTGTGCCTCACAAGAATAGGTTATATTAAATCAAAACGCAGCTTGTCGAAACGGTCGTCGAGAGGCAGAAGCTATGTGCAGAGATGTTGCTGCGAGCCGATGAGACCATAATGGTTCCCTAATGGGACGCCGACCGTTTCAGAAGGCAGAATATAGAGAAAGAGAATGACCACTCTAGCAACACCAGGCAAGCAAAATGTTAAATATTAGGCTTTAGAGGATATTGACAGAAGTTTCAGCTTGGTGGTCGCCTTAAGATCCTTACAAAGTTATTGGCTTTTATTACTGGTCTGAAAAAGGGCCTACTTTAGTGATTGGCATAATATACCGTGAAAGCGGGTTCTTAGCAAAAGAAGAACAATAAAAATATTCCATTTAGAAATATATTTGCAGCAATATATATCGCTATTCTACATATTGCACGTATGCCATGTGTAATATGTTTATTTGGGTCGGTTAGTTAGAAAAGCAACTGACTGAAAGGTAGATGTTCATAACGAGTTCAACGAAGCAAAAAGAAGTCAAATGGTATGACACGAGAACTAGCTAGCCAGATTTTAACGAAGCTTCAGCTTCGGACTTAGGTAGCATAATTAGTAACTAAACAGTTGAAACAAATACCAAGCCATATCAGTCTCATTCGCTCGTACTCATTCATTACAAGAATTAGCCTGCACCCAACTGAAACACGCGAAATTACTTTAAAGCGTCACTCACTTTTGAGTACATGCGTACCTTAAATCCTAAAGTATGTGCACCTTTGTACGAGGAATAAGATATCCAGACACTGAAACAACATATGCTGAATGTAAAGTAAATTTAACAATATTATATCCTGAGGCACAGAGATAGTGCATTATATTGCGCAGAAAAGTGTCGCGCCTTGCCTTGTTCCCTAAAATATATCATCGTCCTGCATTACTCTACTGTTTCATCCCTCAGCCATGTGCGCAATGCACTCATCGACCGACCATCGTCACAAAGTCGGATTCGGTTCTTGTGTTGCCATGTACTACCATGTACTTTCATCAGTCATTTCTGTCACGAAAGGAAGAGGAGGGGAAATAAAGGCAGGAATGCTAGCCAGTCTACAACGACGGGTATGCTACCCTACCCTTGAAACAGGTATGAACTTCTGCAATAGGGATGGCCTTCCCGCTGACGTTGTAAACATTAGTCAGCATGTACATTTCCGTAATTATACAGCTTGAACTGTATACTGATGTGCATTTAAAGCGAGTGTACGAGATGGTGGTGGTAAAAAACATTTATTTCAGAAAAAGTCTACTAGAGAGTGCCGACGTGGCCCATCGGCGTGCTAGAGTGGCAAGACCCTATTCCGGGACGCCAGTGGAGCTGATAGCTGCCCGTGCGCGCTCCACCAAGGAGCGTTGTGCAGCCAAGGTAGAGCAGCCGAGCAGGTGGTCCTCCCAAGCCTCTCTAGTTGGGATAGGAAAAGGGGATGAGAAAGGGACTGGATTAACTGGGCACGTTGCTACGACGTGATATGTGTCGGCGAGGACATGACAGGTCGAGCAGGTGCCATTGATTTCCGGCAAAAAGTGCCTGGCGACCGCCGGACTGATAAAGGTGTTCGTCTGCAGGCGGCGTAGCAGTCGTTCGTCCGCTTTCTCCAAACCACGTGCGTGGTCCGGGTAGAGGCGGCGCGAAGCCCGGTAATAAGCCAGAATTTCGCGAAAGCGCGTCAGGTTGGTATTGCCAGATTCCGTCTCGGGACATGGAGGGGCAACGGCCCGGACAGGAGAAGCGCGGGCAGTGGCATTGGCCGCCTCATTGCCGGGCAGGCCCGAGTGGCCTGGGGTCCAGACTATACGAATCGGATGAGGGCTAAAGTGCCAAGAGGCTGCCTGTAGTAGGCTAGCCGCCAGCGGGGCAATGGAACCCTGAAGGTACTGAGAACAGGCCGAGCGCGAGTCCGTAAGGATGGTGCGTGAGGCAGGGTGAGAGGCGGCCAAAGCTATGGCAACCTCTTCAGCGTGCATTACTGTGTCTGCTCGAAAGGAGAGGCCATCTACGTGTTTGCCCTCTGTAATCACGGCAGCCGTGAAGTGACCCGAGGGGGAGGGACCCGAGACGTCCACGTAGAAAACACCAGGACGATCGGAGTGTCGCTTATGAAGGGCCACGGCGCGTGCTAGTCTATGGCCAGGATGGAGGTAGGGGTTCATAATACGGGGTAGAGGTTCCACCCATAGCTTTTGACGCCAGAGCTCTGGTACCGGCTGCAGAGGGTCTTGGTCAGATATCGTGTTAAGGCCACGTCTGTGTAGAAGACGGCGCCCTGAAGGCGTCTGCGACAGTCGATTGATTTGGTTAACGCGATGAGCTTCGCGCATCTCTGCAAAGGTGTTGTTTACCCCCAGAGCCACGAATTGGCTGTTGGAAGATGCAATAGGTAGGTCCAAAGCGCGTTTGTATACTGAACGAAGAAGGACGTCCAGCTGGTGCTCGTGTCGACGACGCAGGCAAAGGTAAGGCAAGGCGTAGAGGGCGCGACTGGTCACAAACGCGTGGGCCAATCGGAGGGACTTAGACCCGTGGAGGCCGCCGCGCTTAGTAGAAACTCGACGTATCATGCGGCTCACCTGTTCGCTGGTGCGTCTGAGGCCTGCTATTGTGCCCTTTGGATCCAAGGACGATGTGAGGTGAAGGCCAAAAACTCGAATATTTTTCACTGACGGGACGGGCCCGGACGGAAGAAAAATTTGAGGCGGCGGTAGCGGAGAGACTGAAAGAAGAGCCGATTTAGCTGGAGAGCACCCCAGGCCGCATGAACCTGCGTAGGTGTCCACCAGAAGGGCAGCCTTTTGCAGGCGTTCTTCGGTTTGCGCTAAGGAGCCGGTGTTGGTCCAGATTGTGATATCGTCCGCATATAGTGCGTGTTGTATTTCCTAGACCTCGCTTAGAAGAGAGGGGAGGTTCATTATCGCCAGGTTAAAAAGCAGAGGAGCCAGGACTGCCCCTTGAGGTGTACTCCGCGTGCCTAATAAGTATGGGCCATGTTCGGTAGAGTTAAGGTGAATGAAGGCGGTGCGATGTGATAGAAAGGCACGAATGCAGTTCAGTCTTCTGCCCGCAGTTTGTGGTAGACAGGTTGGTGAGTATAGTGCTGTGTTTGACGTTGTCGAACGCCCCGCGGAGATCGAAAGCCAGCACGGCTTTATCGTTATGGCGCATAGTAGTCGGCTCTATGATATCGTGTTGAAGCTGGAGCAGGACGTCCTGCGCCGACAGATGTGGGCGAAAGCCAAACATCGTGTCGGCAAAGGTCCTCCTGGCCTCCAAGTAGGCGGAAAGGCGTTCGCGAACCATGGTTTCTATGAGTTTGCCTGCGCAAGACGTAAGTGAGATGGGTCTCAGTGCCTCAATACTAACGGACTTTGCCGATTTGGGAATGAATGTCACGACCGATGTGGTCCATTCCGTTGGAAGCGGAGAGCCATCCCATATCGAATTTATAAGTTGGAGTAGCGAGAGGTGTGCTTGGTCGGGAAGATTTGCAAGGGGCGATACTGTGATTCCGTCGCGTCCAGGGGCCGTGCCCCGTCGCATTTTCGTGAGGGAAAATCGTAAATCAGAAAGTGTGTATGGGGCGTCGAGGTTGGTGTTAGGGGCGCCGGAATACGTATATGCTGGGCCTGCGGGATCAATTGTGCGGCAGATGTAGCGGTCACAAAGTTCTCGCACGAGTTCTTCCGTAGTGCCCTGAAAGGCATGCAGAACACGGTGGAGCTGGCGTTGCGTTTCTCCACTGGTGGTGGAGGGATCGAGAAGAGTCGCCGCGCACTCTTAGAGCTCATCTGGTTCGAAGCCTTCGAACAGGTGTCTGCCCAGTTAGCATCGGAAAGTTGTGCGGAGTATGCGGCCGCCTCTGCAGTTAGCGCCTCAATGCGGGCGCGAAGTTTCCAATTAAGTTTGTTGCGTTTCCAGCGCCTTATGAGCCCGCGGCGAGCGTGCCCAAGATGTAGGAGGTGTGGATCGATTGCGGGAGTCAAATTAGAGGTTACAAGGGTGCGAGTGTTCGCTTGTTTCATATGGAGAGCGTATGATGCCCACGGTGCATATTCGGTCGAGGAGAGGACGGCGGGGAATGGTTGCATTCTGAACTGAGTCCAATCGGTGAGACGGGCTTGGCCCCAAATTGGCGCATTTTCAGCCGCGGTGTGAACGAAATGCGGTGTAAAAAGTGATCGCTGCCTAGGGTTTCGCCTAAATTTTCCCATGTAGCATCGCGGATGTGACGGGTGAGGGAATGGTCGGGGCATGTGTCTCGCGTGACCGAGTTGCCGGAACCTGTGGGTTGTGCCGGATCGGTAAGAAGCGTCAGGCTCAGCGAGGAAATGAGCTCCTTGAGCTCTCTGCCCCGGGCTTTCTCGTAGTGGTAACCCCAGTGAGGGCTGGGGGCATTAAATTCCCCGAGAATCACCAGTGGTTGTCGGGCCGTTATACGCAGCGCCCGATGGAAGAGATGCGCAAACGAAGCCCTCGCAAGGCGAGGGGGACAGTACACGTTTAAGATATGTATTGATGGTTGGCCCCTCCGCGGAGACAGCACTGATATCATGCAGTAGTCGTAAGAAAAATCCAGATCGAGGTCAATCTGTATCGCCGTGTAAGCTTTATGCACGAGGAGGCATGTGGTGGTGCCACCTACATAGGAGCAGTATCCAGAAAGGGATGGAGCAGGGCCAGATTCTTGGAGCGCCAAGACGGCCGGCTGAGAGCCAAGTGAGCTGAGGAAAAGGGAAAGATGTGAACGCTTTTGCCTGTTCACGAAGCCTCCAGGGTTCCACTGTATGATCTCGAATTTAGACGCAATGTTTGAACGGGGCGTACGATTGGTAGCCATCGTGACTGTCTTAGGTTTTATATTTGGTCCTCCATGTCCCACTCGGAATCCTCAGAAGCAGGGAGGGGCACGGAGGCCGGATTGTCCGACGGCGGTGTGGTGGTAGCCACCTTACGACGACGCCGTCGAGCTGTACCCTCACTGCTCACCGAGCAGGAGCGGGAACGCGATGCCTTGAGTTGAAACTGGGTGATTGCCCAGGCTTGAATAGCCTGGGTAACCTCTACTACTATGCGTGGGACCAAGAAGCTGGTGAGGAGGTGATTAATCGAAGCTTCGACGCGCGTGAGGCGTTCCTCTACGCGCGGGGCGTGCTCTTCGCTAGGGAGAGTTTGGTTAGCGGGCAAGAGAACCTGAGGTGCCCCAGGAGCCTCAAGAGCTTCTGGAGTAGATGTGGCACCGGTTCCGAGTGCTGGAGTACACATGGCTGCTTGAACCGGCGGTTTAATGGGAGTGGACTTAGCGCGAGGACTAAGCTTGGACGTAGCTGGCGTAGCCGCCTGGACAGAGGAGGCAATACCGGATGGCCTTGCAGTACACTGTTGTTGGGGTTGAAGTCGCTTATTTAAGACTTCGAGTTGTTTAGTTAAAAGAGAATTTTGATTTGAAGTGCCGCAACTTGCTGGCGAAGCGCCGCAAGTTCGGGAGAAGGAGGATCGACAGAAGGGAATGAGAGAGGCTTAGAAGCAGCATTCTCTGCCCAACTGCTCACCTGAGGTACCGCCACAGGTGCTTCGAGCGGTGGGAATGCTTGAGTGTCGGGGTGGAGTGGTGGAGCCGAATGATGCAGGTTGGTGCTGCTGTCTGGCTGTGACGAACATGAGGTGGTCCCTCGAGGAGATGTTGAGGGCTGCTTGCGTTTCTGATATTTTCGATATTTTGCCGTGCAGCCACTGGTCCCAATCTCATGGGCACCGTGGCAGGGGAGGCACTTGGGGTGGCAGTCGTGGGCATTGAGACCTGCAGGTGCGGGTTTTAACATTTGGCACACTGGGTTGGAGCGCGGTGAGGACACTGAGGTGGTCGATGACCGATGGTACCGCACTTGGTGCAAACAGGGACCGTTTTCTTGTAGGCGCGGATATACGTCACCACGCAGTGGTATAAGAGGAAGCGGGGTAACTTCGTGCCCTCGAAAGTCACCACCGCCGCCGCGGAATCTCCGAGTTTGCGGACCGCGAAAATAGTACCTCGAGGCCAATGCAGTTTGGACTTAATCTTCTCCGGGCTTTCAGCAGGGTTTATGTTAATGACGCCCTTGCATGTATCCCCTGGTGCCTTGGCGTGGCCCCTAACGGGCAGCTGCTGATCCCCCACTTGCAGCTGGAAGTCCCCGAGGAGTCGCTGTGCCATAGGCGAAATGGTGGTGCTACAGACCAAGATGTTTTGTTCCCAGATCAGCCACACTTGAATTTGCGTGGTAGTCTGGTCGCCGAGGTAGCTGCGGATTGCGTCGCCCGCGCGATCGGCCGGGACGAATGTGCGTAGCTCGCAGGGAACGCGAGGTTTCACTACTACGATGTTTGACTACGATGTTTGAGTTTGACGCGGACGCCACTTGCGTTGCTTCGCTGGCTGCGAGGACGGAGCAGAGGTAGGCAACCCACCGGAGGGATCACCACCATCGAGCGCTCGCAGCGCCCCCCTTCCTGTACGAGAGAAGACGAAGCTAGGGCGTCGTAGTCAAAATTAACGAGATCAGGCAACTATCGGTTAACACAATACTATCCCTCAATCCTCGATGGTTTTTTTTCCTCTCCTGCTTGCTGCCTGTGTACGTTGATTGTGACGCAGTGCAAATCAGCTAGTTGGCGCTACAAAAACAATCCAAGGACTTTCTACAGTATCATGTCCTGATAATAATTTGTAGGCACAAAGCAACAAAGGCAAGAAATAACAGGATTCGTTCCTGTCCTGGCACCAGTCCTTTTTCTTGTTATTGAAGGCATCAGTTTCGTCTTTTCAGGTACTCAGTCTACCGTGCCAACAAATGTTTTTAAGGACCACCAACTAGCCCAAGAATGCATTTTAGTCGGTTTCGTTTCCACCGTTCCAGTTTATGTGAGTGCAACACACGTAGGGTTCGCATGCCTGAGCGTAAACACTACGCATATTTCGTGCCCCCAAATTAAACATTTGTTCTCGTTATTGTGAGCACACGCGTGGTTTTGCTTTTTGTTTCACTTTGGAAACTGACACTTCAGAGCAAGATTTCTGCAAAAACAATCAACGAAAACACCTGCGACAGGAAATCTATATGGTATGGCGAGCTTTCTATATACTCGATGTTCTCTTCAGATATCTTAATCTTTTGCTCATGCCTGAAATCGTCACCGAGAGTTTGCAGCATGTCAGCAAGAATTCGAATGAAAGCGGGAGCCAAGTTTCACGTTACTGAAGTAAACATCAGCATCAAACATAAATTCGAGAGACTGATGGAAATATGTCGATATCGATGACACCAATAAGAAACTGAGTGCCTGAGGAATATAAATGCCGAGCTGCATTGCAGATTTACTAGTAAAAACGTCAGGTTAAGCAAAAAGAATGTTTTTTAGGGATCTTTTTTTGGATAAGGAGAGTGACTTGATTAAAAGAAAAACTTTATTTCCGAGGCTCTTTACATTTTGAAATGCTCTTTTTGGCCGTAGGGAAACCATTGTATTAAAAATTACAATTTCAAGTGTTTAGGAACGCGAAAACTTCAACAACTATGAAATCAAAAACATAAAAACAGAACAGATTGCAGAAAGGAAGGCTAATATTCATAAAAACATCTTACTCAAAATATTTTCGCTAAGCAATATCGCAGCCAATCATGCTGCAGGACAAAACATTCGAGAAGCCAGCCGACTACGAGAAAAGCTCCCTTGCACAAGAAAGATTTTAGGAAGTAGGCCCCAGATTTTAAAAATTTGTGTTTGCACAAATCCCACTCGGTGCACTGTTTCTCGTGATTCCTCGTGTATTCGTTGCCTTTTATTGCTATAAAATGAGACGCGTGCCGTTTTCATGAAAATAGTTGCGTCAGCACCAAACCTGTCATGTACTTCTCAGTCTTGTCTTCGTAAAATACAGCGCTACGATAGTATAATAAAAATCCAACACTTCACTTCACTTCACTTTATTACCTTGCAGACCCTTTAGAGGGGGTATTACATAAGGGGTGGAAAACATATAACAAATGTATTACATATGCAGGATGGGTACAAGTATGAACAGGGGTAACCAATACAGAAATAAAATAATTTATGTGCAGGATCAGTATAGATATTAACAGGCGTAACACATTGCCAAAAAAAGAAGACAAAGTGAGAACTAGTGGCACAAAAAGGAACAATGTAATGTATTCAAATTGAAAAGAAACGAGTGACGTTTTGTGTAAATGTTGAGTGGCACATTATGGTGGCGAGATCAGTGGAAAGGCCATTCCAGTCGGAAGTTGCTCGAAAAAAAAGGAGGCAGAAAATGTCGTTGTACGGGCGCGTGGCCGGCCGACATGAAAAGAATGAGTGGTGCGGTGAGATGTGTGGGCAGGAGGCAAGATATAGGGCGGGTGGCCGGATTGACTGTGATAGAGCTTGTGGAACAAAATTAGGCTGGAAACTCGACGACGAATGTTAAGGTTTGAAAGATTGGATTCTTGTTTAAGAGATCAAACACTCACGTTATATAAACACCGAGTAGCCTTGCAACGTCGTAACACGGCAACGTAAAAACACTTGTTTTGCGGAAAATTCAGGCTTTGGCGTCATCGGTTGTGAGTGAAAAATCATCATCTTGTGCGTGATCAAGAAATTCAGATAGATGACAAAAAAATAAATAAAATTGGCAGATCCCACGCACAGTGGGAATCGATGATATGCGAAGCACGATTGAGAAAAGTTCATATGTCACTTCAAAATCTCAGCACAACGTTACGAGGTGGAGGTAAATGATGCCGTACATGACTGTTTGTCATGTTTATCATGTTTGAATGTGTCGTTTCCTTTGTCATCTGTTCAAGTCACGTGATACCAAATTTAGTATGTGTGGAGCTTGCGAAACGACCACTGCACGCTATGAGCGTGGTATGTTGTCATGTTCCTACATGACACGTGTGTCACGATTTTCATGTTTGCACCAGTCATACATTTTGTCATCCATTGACGTCACGTAACACCAAATTTTGTATATGTGGAGCTAGCAAAACGGCCATGAGCGCATCATAAAGGGCCCAATATACTCCAATGTGGGGTTGACGCGAGCGCACGCTGAGCACAGAAAAGCTACGTTAGCAAAATGCGTGTACTCTATAGTCTGACGCCAGGCGCGAATTACAACCGGCTCGAAATTCAGCATGCTGCATTTCGCGCCGATGCGTTATCCAGACAACAGTGCGTCTCCCTCTTTTCGTGACGGAAGGATGCCGGACGTGCTGAAACGCGCCTGCGTCAAAGCAACGCAGCGTGGCGCACCCATGCGAGTATACAGCAGAACAGGCGCCTGGCGCGCCAACGCCAGCGTCACGCGAAGCAATGAACGATGGCGAGCACGCGCACCGCGTTACGTCCAAATGTATTGGCGCCTTGACTGGGGCATGTTATCAAGTTCTCACATGACGCGCATCGCATGATTATCATTATTGCACCAGTAGCATATCTTCGTCATTCATTGGCGTTACGTAATACCAAGTTTGGCATATGTGAAGCAAGCAAAATGGCCGCGAGCGCATCATGAGTGGGGCATGTAGTCATGTTGGTAAATTACACGCATGTCGTAATTATCATGTTTCGATGTGTGATTTACCTATGTCGTCCATTCGCGTTGCGTAATGCCAAGTTTGGTACTTGTAAAGCCAGCAACACGGCCGCGGGCGCATCATGAGTGTGGCATGTAGTCATGTTGGTAAATAACACGCATGTCGTAATTATCATGTTTCGATGTGTGATTTACCTATGTCGTCCATTCGCGTTGCGTAATACGAAGTTTGGTACTTGTAAAACCAGCAAAACGGCCACGAGCACATCATGAGTGGGGCATGTAGTCATGTTGGTAAATAACACGCATGTCGTAATTATCATGTTTCGAAGTGATTTACCTATGTCGTCCATTCGCGTTGCGTAATGCCAAGTTTGGTACTTGTAAAGCCATCAAAGCGGCCGCGAGCGCATCATGAGCGTGCCATGTAGTCATGTTGTTACATTACACGTATCTCATGAGTATCATGTTTGCACCAGTCACATACCTTCGTCATCCATTCACATATCGTAATACCAAACTTGGTATATGTGACGCTTGCGAAACGGCCGTGAGCGCATCATGACCGTGGCATGTAGTCATGTTGTTACATGACACCCATGTCTTGGTTTTCATGTTAGCGTCTGTTGCTTGTGTTCGCCATGTATTCATGTCATACCAAACCAGTTTTTTCACTTGCCTTGTGAATGAAATCACCGCAAGAGCAGTAGGACCATGAAATATAAATGATGACATTAATGACATACACATTATGATTTTCAAGAGTTGACAAGTGAAATGTGCTCTACATTCTGTCATGTTTTGCCTAACCAAGTTTGATATTGATACCGTTATCAGAACGGCCAGGAGAGCTAAAAGTCGTAGACGGCTAGTTAGATAGATAGATAGATAGATAGATAGATAGATAGATAGATAGATAGATAGATAGATAGATAGATAGATAGATAGATAGATAGATAGATACGCTTAGAGTCACCAAAACTCGCTAAGAAATGCTTCGCATTTAATAAATGAGATGCGAATCAGCAGGGTTGCGCACGGACATGATCGGCATTTTTCACTCGCACCTCGTCGGTGTCGTTGATCTTCCGCAGCCGACGATTTCGTTCGGCTCGCCTGGCTCGCGCCTCTTTGGTGTTGCAGGCACGACGTCAACATTCGCGACAGCAATCGGTTCTGGTAACCCTCGCAACGCAGGGGATGGCCGAGTTAGGCCAAATCGCTTTGGCGCATGTTTCACAGGGCGAAGAAGCTTCACTTTCCGTCGTCCTCTCCATCACAGATAAACAAGCCGAATGAGTGTTTTCTCCTTGTGCGCTCGAAGGTTGCAAGCGGTAGAGAGGACCAAGCGGGAGAGAGATGACACGCGATTGCGCGGCAGGCGAGGGAGAGAGTGACGTCACGTGCACTGCAAGAGGTGGTGTGACCTACTTGGCACCACGCCGACGCCTGTTCGGAGGGGGGGGGGGAGCGTGGCGCAGCACGTTGACATGGAAACCCGTACGGACACCGTTACACAGGCCAGTCAAAGAGCTGCTTAGCATCTGAATTTCTGGGTATGAGTGGGAATTTAACCGGGTCGCTTGCGTGGCAAGCGGGTGTTCTACCACACAGCCATGCCTCTTTGTGGATGCAGTGAAAAGAACTTCTTGTGCTTGAAAATGCAGTGAAAGCAACTTGCATGCTTTATAAAACACGCAATAAATATACATGCTTCCGAATTTCACGTGAAATATGGCAGTAATAATGCGTGGTACCAGCGTACACTGCAGTGGAACGTCAGAAAATCTGATAAATGTGATGACTTCATGGTTTAAAGCAGGTCATCTACTACACAAAGTACCCATGTTACCGAACCTGTTCCTCTAAGGCCATGTAGTGCTGCATTCCAAGTTCGAAAAGACTGCATGCACAAAACATTTGTAGTATGCACTTGGGACAGGATATCGCTATCGCTTCAGCTCCGAAAGGCGACGCCTAATGATCTCACTTTTTTTGTTAAGAGTCGTTTTCCAGTTGACAACTTTGTTATTCTTAAGGTCTTTGTTATAGCTCGGTTTGTTGCTGCTGCTACTAGTAAAACATTCAGTGGTAAATATACTTATCCACCTGTATGGGTCAACAAGAAAGGCGTTGTGTTTTGGTGTATCCATTTGTCAGTTTCCACACACTTGCATGCTTCTTGTTCACTTATGCGGCTTCTCCTTAATAAAGTGGCTGATTGGGCTAGTTGATTTAGCATACTTAAGATTTACAATGCGAAAAAAATGCACGCTGACAGGAAAATGACGAGACAAGCGCTGTTTTTTCTTCCAACGGACATTTTATTCACAAGACGGCTAATAAAATACCCGAGCGAACAGAAAATCTTCACATCTTTCACTTTTTCACGGTTTTTTCTGTTCACTCGTCTATATTACCAGCCTTCTTGTCAATGCAATTTTGGGAAAAAAAATGGCAACATAAACATGGGGTGAATGATGGAGAGTGGGGCGAAGCATCCGTCCGTCCATTCGTTCTTGCTTCCGTCTGTGTGACCGTCGGTACATCCATACGCCCGTCCGTCCATGCGTCCATTCGTGCGTCCATACGCCCGTCCGTCCGTGCGTTCATTCGTGCGTCCGCACGTCCGTCCGCACGTCCGTCCTTGCGTTCATCTATGTATGCGGCCCTGCGTCCATCCATGCGTCCATCCTTCCATGCAGCCAGCCATGCGTCCGTCCATGCATCTGTCTGTCTGTCCGTTCGTCCATCTATTCAACACTCCAAGGACTACCATCTCGCATCTTTTCTTCATATATTACGCATATAGAAGCACCGCCATCCAGCGGAAATCCGCTGGATGTCCACCCAGAGAACTAAACGTTTAGTTCATCCAGAGAACTAAACGAGAGGTGGCACACGCACACTTTCTTGCGGCTTGCACTTCGGTTCTACTTCCCACCTTTATCCACCACGAGTTCTTGGTATATACTAGTTCACTGTATTCAGGGCACTGCTGCCCAACACTCGCTAAACCTTTCTAAAACCAAGGTGGTTACGCCGAGCGAGTATAACGTAGTAACCCTTTCTTGTCAGATAGTGCTCAATGTACATGCCAATGGCTGCTAATGGGGATGAGAGACCAGAGAATTCGGCTTTTAATGATGCGCACGCTGCGAATTTTTTATTGGTCAACAACACGCAGGAGAAATCTCCCACCGGCACCAATTTTCAGTTTAACGCGTAAGACACGTTACGTACTACGACGAGGTACGAACGGGGGCCGCTTTAAGGAGTTTCGCCCCTAAAAAACAGCACTTGTCCTATCCTTTATTTGTTCACCGTGTATTCTTTCGCGCTGTTGAAGCTCAAGTGGCTCATCTGCAACATGGCATCCACGATGTATTACCTGTCGGATAGATAGATAGATAGATAGATAGATAGATAGATAGATAGATAGATAGATAGATAGATAGATAGATAGATAGATAGATAGATAGATAGATATGCTCAAAGTCTCCGAAGTTCGCTAAGAAATGCTTCACATATAAAAGGCAGTGAACTAGCGCTCATATACCATTCCTTCTCATTTCTATTCCACCATTCCTTCTCATTCACTTTATTCGCAACTTTCACCGCCTAGAGAGGGCGGTAGTGCAAGCACGACATGGATGTCGTTTGGGGGCATAGAGTTTCTCAAAATCAACAAGAGGGCACTCTGGCGCTGTGATCGTTCAGCGACCATAGAAATCATGGGTAGTACACACATTTACCAAGTCCTCGTACTTGTGGGCGGCGAATCGTACTTGCGGCTTCGTTTATTCCTGTGTTTCGGTTTTGTTTTCAAAGAAAGATTGAACCCTTTTGAACTTCATGAGCCGCTTTTGAAGGTAGGTCTAAAAAAAATAAAATGGTTAAGCGCAACCGCTGAACACTTTCTAATACTAGTTTCGTAACAAAACAGCTGCAAGCCACACGAACACACACGTAGCCAAAATCAGGCTAGAAGTACGAAGTTTAGACAAATGTGTGTACTACCCATCATTTCCATGCTCGCTGAAGCGCCGTGCACTGCAGCTCTCATAGACACTAGCGCCACAGTTCCCTCTAGTAACTATAGTAAGAAGCTCTGTTTGGGGGATCGTGCAGCCGGCGTCCCGGCAGCCACCGCTGGTGTGCGCGTCTTATCGAACTGCGTAGTATTTTCGGCAGCAGCCTCAGTATTTTCAAGGCTTTGCTGAGGTCATTCACTTTAGCATGTATTATATCCTACACTGCGCGCTAATAAACGCGTGTGCGGCGTATGTTGAAGGAAAAGAAGTTTTGAACGCCAGGCACATCGTCTGCTGCGGTGTGAAGGAACGCACGTACAGTACAGCTTTAATGAACGCTACTCCTGCCACGGCCGGGGAAGATCGAGCGGCTGTTCTCGTGCAAAGCAAGAAACCTCGCATTTGATTGCACGTCGTCTGCACAGCGGTATCCAACATATATCGTAATTATTGTAGCTCAGTAAGCAACGAAAAAAGAATAAATCATTGCTACTACAATTCACAGTACCTGTCCGACATCAGAATAACCGAAAGCCAGTGACAAAATAGAAAGCACTAGCGAACCATCAAAGTGAGGCCGACAGAGCGATGGCATGGGCTGGCTGCGTGGACATCCCCAAAACGACAGTTACGACGAATGCCGCACGGCAACGCCACCATCTGTGAAAGTTGCGAATACCCATGGAGAGCCCTAGAAGCCCTCCCAAACGCGGCATTGGACCATCGGCGTCAGTTTTAGGTTTACGAGAATTTTATTTCCGGATATATCATACACAGCCTATGTGCACACATAAATTGGACAATGGTGAACAGTGCGTATGTACAATGCAAGCTGTTATATACAGCGAAAGTACTTATAGCGTATGCAGTGACGTACAATGCAATAATCGTTCAACAAAGACAGGACATTTATGACATCGAGATCATTAAACTTAAATAAACAGTAAGGCTATATGAACAAACAAGGGGAGGTAATTCACAGTGAAGGGTGATGTTTTGCATTCACCTGTGAGGACAATTAGCTCTCGCGCTCAAGAACAATATTGCACAAAAGGACATGTTTCTAAGAAAGAAAAGAAAAATACACACTGTAATCTCACAGTGGTACAAGCTCTAGCCGAACTCCTCAATAGGGGAGGAAAGGCATGGACACTCTGTTGTTTTTTACGATAATAAATCGCGTAGACCAGCGTCGGAGGAAAGCCTCCTCTTTCAGCATGAGTAGTTCTGCGTTAAGATGCACAAGCAGTATGTTTCTTAGCCGATGTAGTAGGGGAAACATGGCTCTCTGAGGGCGTCCCCTCAGACGGGCCAGTCCCCTTCGTTTCCATAAGACGAAGGCTCCAATAGCCCTTAAGAGTACGACAAAGTTATCCCTCTGCCTAGACTTCCACTGCATACGGGGTGACGCTCCTTAAAGCAGGACCCATTCGTACCTCGTAGTCGTAGTCGTAGTGTGTAACAAGGGTTACATTTTGACCTGCAAGGTAGTGCCGGTGTGAGATTTCTTCTGTGCTTAGTTGAACAATAAAAATTTCCGGTGTGCGCGCTAACTAAAAGCCGAATGCTCCTGTCTCTCATTCCCCAATAGCAGTCATTGGCACGTTCCAGTAGGAAACGTTAGTAGAAGTAGAAGTGTTAAAAGCCAACTTCTGCTGTCTCTCATTCCCAGTAGCAGCCATTATTTACCTCCAAGGTAGTGCCTGGGGAAATTCCTCCTGTGCATGATTAAACAATAAAAAAATTTTGTTCGCAACGCCGTTGATTGATGAAATAAACCAACTAAAGACGCCAGATGTTTTCTAAAAGCAAAACAGAAAGACGCCAGATGTTTCTGAAGCAGAAGAAAAACAAGACGCCAGCTGCTTAACGAAACACGCCAGCTATTTTTTTATCGGGCGAATTAACAGAAAAAAATTTCACGGTATTACTTCCAGGAGCTTTGCCCAATCTCATCATCGTTCACCTCGTAAATGTGCTGTCAATTTTTTTCAAATGCGAAGCATTTCTTAACGAACTTCGGTGACATTGAGCGTATCTATCTATCTATCTATCTATCTATCTATCTATATATCTATCTATCTATCTATCTATCTATCTATCTATCGATGTTGCTGCATACGACTTTTAGCTCTCCTGGCCGTTTAGATAATGGGATCGATACGAAACTTGGTATTGCACAACATAAATGTATGAAGAAGATATTTGATTAGCCATAACATGAAAATCATGACATGTATGTCACAAATGTCCTGATTTACATTTCTTGGTCCTCTCTGCATCTCTTGCGGTGGTTTTATTCTGATGGCATGCTGTAAATGTGGTATGGTATGACATGATTGCATCGCGAACACAAGTGATAAACCCTAGTATAAAAATCATGTCATGCGTGTCATGTAAAAACATCACTTTTTTGCAACATGACTTTTTTACAACAACATGACATTTTTGGCAGCAGTGGTTGCGGCTGTGTACAAGCATTGACCCTTGTGTTCGCTCCGTCCAGGTAGTGAATCTTATCTGCACGGCTCACTGGACAGCACTGCTTAGCTGCTGCTGCTGTATCCTCGGCACGTGCAACTACGTCACTAAATTTCAGCCGATACGTTCGCCATCTACCGGACAAGGAGCCCTACAAATAGACCATCGTTTGCCATTGCTCGTCATTTTGGCAGCAGTGGTTGTGGCTGTGTACAAGCATTGACCCCTGTGTTTGCTCCGTCCAGGTGGTGAATCTTATCCGCACGGCTCACTGGACGGCACTGCTTAGCTGCTGCTGCTGTATTCTTGGCGCGTGTAACTACGTCACTGAACTTCAGCCGCTACGTTCGCCATCTACCGGACAAGGAGCCCTACAAATAGACCATCGTTTGCCATTGCTCGTAATTTTGGCAGCAGTGGTTGCGGCTGTGTACAAGCATTGACCGTTGTGTTCGCTCCGTCCAGCTTCGTTGCTTCTCGGTGCACTCCTGTCTGTTTTGCGTTTTTCTCGCTTCCACTGCTGCCTTTAATATAGTTTAATATAGTTTATTTTCTTTTTCATTTTGTGTCTTGTGTTCCGTATTTTGAGTTTACTTACCTTCATTACTTATCTTGAGAATGCCGACTTGCGCGGAACTAGCAAGGGAATTACAGGCTCTTCGGCAGGAGGTCGCATATATGAAAACAAGCCTTGTGATGTTCAATGATCTCGATGAACGTGTAAAGAATGAAAATGAGGCACCAACTAAAGAAAACAAGGTTTTGAGGGATGAGAATAGGAAGCTCCGTAAACAAATGTGTGATCTCGAACAATACTCGCGACTTAATAATGTTGAACTGAAGGGAATCCCTGAGACAATAGGCAAAGACTGCTTGGCAGTCGTCCAGGTTATCGGTGAGAAGATTCGTTGTCCAATTGCCGATACAGACGTAGACACCGCGCAATGGGTGCCCGCAAAGAATGAAAGCAACATTATTGCGCCATTCTATACGAGAAACAAGAAGGCTGAATTCGCTAAGAAGGCAAGAAAGGCACGCCTGTCTACCATAGATATATAGTTTTCTCAGAGCACAGGCCCTAAACCTGTGTATGTGAATGACCATGTCACACCAGAGCGAAAGCACCTTTCTGCACAGGCACTTGCGCTTAAGAAAGCCAACTAGTGGAAGCATCTCTGAACTGACAATTGTACATTCAATGCCAGAAAGGCGGAAGACAGTCGCGTGTTTCGAATTGAATGCGCAGAAGATCTCCGAGTATTCTCTGAGATATCCTATCAGTCCCCATTTTCAACCGACCTTAGATCAAAATGGCTGCGTTCTCGAGCCAGCAAACATCAGAATTGCTACTCGAGAAGGCACCAGTCCTATCACTACTTCACTTAAACATTCGCAGCCTTAGAAAGCACCAGGATGATCTTGTTGTGTTGATTTCTTTGCTTAAACATTCATTCTCTGTCATATGTTTATCTGAAACTTGGTTGTCTGGTAATGAGGGTAACTTGTACGGATGGCCAGGTTATATTCTGAATACTGAAATCGGGAGCTCTGTCCTGGTGGCAGTTGTGCCATACTTGTCAACTCTTCCTTAACCTACACACGCCGTAGTGACATAACCTTCAACAATATTTTATGTGAATCTGTTTGGCTTCAATTCAACTATAGTGTTACACCATTGAATAGCCGTAATACTATTATAGCTTCCATTTATCAGTCACCTTCATCATCGTATTCCGATTTTTGTAATCAGTTAGGCATTATTCTTATTAACTTAGTGAGCGAAAATAAAAACGTTGTCTTTTATGGTGATTTTAATAAAAACATTATTGATCTTGATAGTCCATCGTGCTTAGAATATGTGAACTGTTTGTACTGCTTTGGCTTTACATCGCATATTTCAGCACCAACTAGAAACGATTTACTAGGTTAGAATACGCTAATAAACCATAATGACGCGTGTGTACTGGTGGACCAAAACGACGAAAAGGGGATTTGGCGGACACCAGGTAGTGGAGCTCTGGCGACCAAACAAATTGCGTCTAACTGATGACGATGTGGTTCTCCCTCCTCGGTCACGCACGCTTGTTTCTGTGGCAGCCGCTGTCCAGTTTGACGGCGAAAGAGTAGCAGATCGAATAACCTCGCTCCTCCTCACACACGGCATTTCCGTCGCAAGAGGTATCGTCAGTGTCGCCGCTGGACGAACGGACTTGCTTCTGACAAAGTTTAATGATGAGTGCCGGCACCTTCCAAAAGGCATGGCTGTCGCTTACTTCCACAATATCACAGACGCAGAAGGCTGCTTGACAGTAGTCGACGAGGTGCCAAAACTTGATTCAACACCAGTTCTCGACGTTAGCACTACTTTGCCTAAGAATGAGCGAAAGAGGCTTCTTGAGCTACTGGCCGAATTCAAAGACTGCTTTTCGACAACATCAAGAGTTGGCCGCACGCCTCTAACCAAGCATCGGATAATTACCGAGGACATGGCGAGATTGATTCATCAAAACCCGTATCGCGTGGCTGCAAAGAAAGGCAAAGTGATACAAGAGCAAGTCGATAAAATGCTATATGACGTCATTCAGCCCTTAAAAAGCCCCTGGGCATCACCTGTAGTCCTCGTTAAAAAGAAAAGATGGCAGCCTGCGCTTCTGTGTAGATTACCGAAAACTCAGTCAAGTGACAAAGAGAGATGTGTATCCACTTCCTCGTATAGATGACTCTCTCGACAGACTTTGACATGATTGTTACTTTTCATCGATGGACTTAAGGAGTGGGTATAGGCAAATCGAGGTAGACCCAAGAGACAGCTAGAAGACTGCTTTTGTGACACCAGATGGATTATATGAATTTAAAGTCTTGCCCTTTGGTTTATGTTCAGCGCCTGCTACCTTTCAAAGAATTATGGATACCGTACTTTCTGGGTTGAAGTGGAAAACCTGCTTGGTCTACCTTGATGATGTCGTAGTTTTCGCCGCAACATTTGAACAGCACCTTAAAAGACTTGAGGCAGTTTTGCAAGCAATAGGGTCTGCGGGCTTGACGTTGAAGCCTGAAAAGTGCCACTTTTGCTATGAAGAGCTGCAATTTCTTGGCCATGTTGTCAGTCACGCAGGCGTTCGTCCTGATCCTGAAAAGATCGCAGCTGTTGCACAGTTCCCGGTGCCGACTGATAAGAAGGCTGTCTAACGATTCCTCGGACTATGTGCGTATTATAGGCGATTCATCGTAGACTTCGCACGCATCGCATCACCGTTAATCCGCCTCACGAGAGAAGACGTTGCTTTCCAATGGAGCAACAAAAAGGACGCTGCTTTTAAGAACCTCCGCCAGCGACTACAGACGCCTCCAGTGCTTGCCCACTTTGATGAGAAAGCCCCAACAATGATACACACTGATGCCAGCAATATTGGTTTGGGAGCTGTGCTTGTGCAGCTGCAAGAGGGCACAGAAAGAATAATCGCCTATGCAAGCCGAACACTAACACGCGCCGAGACTAATTACTCCACGACTGAGAAGGAATACCTCGCCGTGGTATGAGCAGTCACACAATTTTGCCCGTATTTATACGGCCGCCTTTTCAAAGTCATCAGCGACCACCATTCACTGTGTTGGTTGACAAATCTTAAAGATCCTACTGGGAGATTAGCGCGTTGGAGTCTCAGGCTGCAGGAGTACGACATGATTGTCGTACACAAGTCAGGGAACCACCACATGGACGCCGACTGTCTATCCCGCTCACCCATTCAATCGTAAACTCTATCCGATGAGAAGGAAACAGCATTTCTCGGTGTGCTTAACTCAACCACTATTGCACAGCAACAACGCGGTGACCCTGAGTTACTTGCCCTAATTAATTACCTGGAGGGAAAATCTTAAAAGGCACCAACTGTTTTCTTAAGAGCACTGTCATTCATTTGCTTACGGGGTGGAGTACTATACAAAAGAAACTTCTCTTCGACAGAATCTGCATATTTGCTCGTCATCCAAGCAGCCCTTCGCTCCGAGGTACTCGAAGCATGCCACAACGAGGTGACTTCAGGCCACTTAGGTTACAGAAGAACGTTGGCCAGAGTACGGAAGCGCTACTTCTGGCCAAGACTGACAATAGCCGTAAAACACCATGTTCGTACTTGTATCGACTGCCAGCGACGAAAGTGTGCGCCGACTAAACCAGCTGGCCTCCTGCACCCCGTGCAGGTCCCAAGAACACCATTAGACCAGATTTGCATGGATATTTTGCGCCCACTTCCTACATCTACTGCTGGGAACCGCTGGGTTATTGTCGCGACTGATTACCTTACCCGTTATGCAGAAACAAAGGCTATCCAGAAAGGTACAACAGTGGAGGTGGCACAATTTTTCATCGAGAACAATGTCCTGCGGCATGGTGCACCAAGCGTCGTAATCACAGACAGAGGAACCGCATTTACGGCAGCTCTTTTGGAACAAGTCGTCATGCTGAGTGGAACAACCCATCGTAAGACCACCGCCTACCACCCGCAAACGAGCGGGCTTACAGAGCGTCTGAACAAAACAATTGAAGACATGCTTTCAATGTGCGTAGACGTCGAGCACACAAATTGGGAAGAAAGCTTGCCATATGTCAGATTTGCATACAACACTGCCAAGCAAGGAACAACCCGGATGACCCCGTTCAGCCTAATTCACGGAAGGGAAGTACGAACCATGTTAGATGCGATGCTAGCGCACGAATGCGACGACATCGAACCGGACGCCGAGATGTTTACAGAACAAGCGGAAGAAGCAAGGCAACTAGCACGTCTGCGAATCCAGCAACAACAAGAGTACGACGCGAGCCACTACATTTCTCGCCGCAGAACAGTCGTTTACCAGACCGGCGACAAAGGATGGGTTTTGACACCCATACGGAAACGACGACTCTCTGAAAAGCTCCTAAGGAGATACTTTGGGCCATATCTAGTACTGCGACGACTGAGTGATCTTACTTATGAGGTCGTCCCCAACAGTTCATATAGTACGAGGCTTCGCCAGCACCGTCCTGAACTAGTTCATGTTGTGCGCATGAAGCGTTATGAAAGGTAGGGACTGCGCAAGACACTTCTTAAAGAACAGACAAAAATAATTGCACATCAAAACATACATCAAAACATAATAATTGCACATCAAAACGACACATCAAAACATAGTAATCATGGCACAGAAGTCACGTACGGCCTTATTTACCTCCACCTTGTAACGTTCTGCTGACTTTAAAGTGACATACTAACCTTTTTTATTTGTGCTTCGCATATCATCGATTCCCACTGTGCATGGGATCTGCCAATTTTTTGCTGAGCTGGCGTCAATATGAGCTAGGGATGCAGAAATGACCGTCGTGGTCTGATGCCATCGTACAACGGCAACAAGGCCTCCCAGATTGACAAAATTTACGACGTCAATGTTGTTGCAGCAATGTCACATGACATAACGCCATGCTACCATGTAATCAAATGAAATCGCTCCTAGGTCAAAGACTGTCCCATCACTGAGGCCATGAAATACTAGGCGAGCTGTGCAGGAAGCTTTCATGGGGAAACGGTGGAAGCATTGGGGGATAAGTGTACGGCCTAAGAAGCAAAATAGATGGCTTTTGCTCTCAAGTCATGTAACGACAATGCAAAATGGACCTCGTGAGCTTTTTCTAAGGTTAGTTGTACAAGAATAAAATGATAAGCGGCATGACCAATTCTTTGAATACACCTACCCACACCCTTTACTTGTCACGAAAATTCTAAATAGAAATAAAACTATGTAAATAACATGATTTCAAGAAGGATAGTACAGATTCATAGAGATGAGGGGGCACAGAAAAAGTTATAGCGCCATCGCACTAGTCATGCGAAGCCAGACGAAGAGCAAAAATGGGTGACATTCCTTACGTCCCTTCATTTCGTTCTTCTGTTCTTTGTATTTATCTGTTTTTCTTGTGGCTGCTTTGCATGTTTCTTTCTTTCCATTTCTTCTTTTCTTCCTCTGTCTATTTCTGTTTTGTCTCATCATTTTCGCCTTTATTTTGTTTTCTTTTTTCTGTTTCCCACTCTCTGTTTTGATCTGTTTCTTTTTTTATTTCCTCCTTTTTGTTTGTTTGCCTTGCTCTCTACTTTTTCATTTCTTCTCGTATCGGATTCAGTATATCGATTTTTTTGTTTTTTACATCATTCTCTGTCCTTCTTTTCTTCTTCTTATATGTTTATCTCTGTTGGCTTTTTTACTGTTTCTTCGCTTCTCCGTATTTCTTTCCTATTGTCGCCTCTGTGTTTTTGTATGTTTCCATGCCTGTATCTTCCCTTTTTTTTGTGTTTTTTTTCTGACTTCGTATTTCTTTTTAATTTTAGTCCCACTCTTTCTCTCTATCATTTTTTCTTTCTGTCGTCTTTATGTATTTTTCCTTCATGTATTTTCTCTTTCTTGCTATCTCTTCCTGTCTCTATATGTCACTCTACCTCTCACGTGTTTCACATGCTTCACTACGTTTCGCGGCTGCACCGAGCAGCCAAGCGGGGTTTTCGTTTAACTCTCGCACCTTCTGTACTCGTTTCTGGGGCTCACCCTGTTCTTGTGGCGAATACTCACCTGTAGTTTTCGTCAAAGACCCAACTTTTTACCGCCACCACGGACAACTCCACTATTAGAAAACCTTGAGGTAAAATGTGCATGGTTAATCTAGGCGTCGCGTCTCACTATCGTAACCTTAAGGTGGCTTTCCCATCTTAAGGTTTATGAGTTGGCTCTCCCAGGGCAAAATCACATGACCGCCAAAACAGAAATAAACCACAAAGTCTTTAGGTGGTCCACCTTTTTTGGCTACTAACGCGTTTAAGGGCATCATCTTTGCTCACAAACCCGCACATGGATCAGCTTGCGGGAAAGAACCTACTTTCAGATTTTCACATACCTTTGCAACGTATTGTGTATGCTTCGCAACGCTCTTGCGGGTAGCTGAAATTAGCTAAAACATTCGATTGACCATTAGTGCAAAGAGTCCATCCTAAGTGCAATATTTCCAATGAACATACAGTCTCAAGACTGCTGTGCCACTTCGATTTAGGGTACTACTGAAAAGTTCAGACACAAAAGTGTTAACTGACGGAAGTCGGTGTCGTTTATTATGGTAGTATTCTGCTCCACAGGGTATAAGCTTCAGTTTAGCGTCGACTCAGAAGCCCATTCATGAATCGTAAAAAAGACGCTTAAGCTCAGCATCAGTGGCCACAGATCCAATAGTACAAACGTAAGATTTCCGCCGCACACATCGGCATGAATAATGCATCTAGATCCAGATGTTGCGTTCTTTGAATAGGAAATCGTGTTTTCATGCAAATTCAACGGCAGGAGATCTTGCCCACGTTATGGCTGGCTTCTGCCAATCGCCGCCGGAAAGCAAAGAAAGGACAGCTTCCTCCATAACACGTTTTTGCACCACTGCTTCCCTTACGGAAGCACCAACATATAATATAGTAGGTGTAATAATGCGAAAGTGTCAAATTTAATAATTCGAACGCCATGCGGAGAGAGACAAATTCTTTCATGGCTGACCACTTTCTTTTCAAGTTTATCCCAACTGCTACTTGCGCACAAGGATTTCTGCATGTTATTGTAGAACGACCAAATACGTACTTCAGTGGTGCCGTTATCGCATAATGCTGCTTTGGCACTGCTTACTTCCTCAGCTCACCGCCGACAAAATGGGGCGTCTTGAACGTCCACCACTAGATGTTCGCAAGGTTTTTTACGCAAGATACCAAAGCGCAACCACCCAACTCTACTACAAAGGCAGAATAATCTCTGTAGCTTTATGTATAAGCCTGTCACTTAAACACAATGTTTTCAAAGAGTACGCACTTCTTTAACAAAGACACCCTGCGTGAATTTCAGAGATGTCAAAAGAGTCTGTGATTGGTTGTTTAACATTATGACATCTGAAAGGGGATCAGCCGCGCAGGATGACAGGCGATTGAGAAACCGTTATTAACTGTGGCCTTTTAATTTCATATTGCTCGAGTTACACGGCAGGAACGTCAATTCGAAGATCAGTGATATGTACTACGGAAGATAGTTTTTTTTCAATTACGTAGTAATTAGCAGAAGGAAAAAAAGTACTTTACGGTTAGCCAATATTATAACTTTGCATCAGTGAGATTTCTAGAGTGAATTTGAAAGGCGCCCCTAATCACATAGGCATTACCGCCTACATCGCATCATTAAACTTCACATGCGCAGTTCGGCACTGAAGGATTCAATTCACTGAGATAACGTATATTACTAATTTCATTAAGCCCATGAATAAATGTGAATTTTTAGAACTGGGAAACATGCATGAGTCGCAGAATTTTTTTAATAAAATAACTTTGGGCTGTTCCAACAAACGTCTATCAGGCGTATATTACTCGCCGACGAATTATGAGCGCTTCTCTGGTTGCGTGAACCCCCTTACATCCTACGCTCTACAGCTCGCTTCTTTAGTCCGGCCATGGAAGCACTTACACTTGCAAAAGTGCTTATATACACCAAGCAACTATAACGGGTCTTCACTTACTCCTAACTTTGTCTCATTTGTGTCACACTCTTAAGAGCGTCTGGCATGTCTTTTACTCTTTTCGGTGGTAGATGTGAGCGCTAGTTCACTGCCTTTTTTTCGTTTTTGTGCATTTAAATTATTTGGTTTTATATAGGAGTGCGATAACAGTTGATCTGACAGCTTTAATAAACAATACTTTTCCTAAGCTCAAAAAGACGCAAATCTAATGTGGCGCCAAGCCCCTTTACATGTGTTCCTCAGTTCGTTCAGCATGTCGAGAGTTTCATTCGCATGCTTGGTCATGCTCTAAGAACACTAACGCGACTTTCTCTCTGTACGTGCCAGACAGTCATTGCAATCCATTGTGTAGAGAGAGTTCTACACTCTGTTAACGCTAAAACCTATTTCTAGGAAAATACCCTTTAGTGTAGTCTCATCAAAACTTCAACAGCTTTTTACAAAACCCTATGGATGCAAACTTACTCATTGTATTTGTCTCAAACTATCATTCAAATTTGGATGCCATCCGAATGAAACATGACACATAGATGACAGCACTACTCACTAGAACTAATACTCGCTGTGACTGAGGCATGGTGCATGCAGCACAAGTTAAAGGACGAAGGAAAAGCCGTAGTTAAAAAAAAGGCCACTGAGTTAAAAAAAGTTAAAAAAAAGTGCTGAGTTAAAAAAAAGGCCACTAAAATATGTAAAAAGAAACAGCTATAGACATGAGAAATTGCAGAGCATTGAGAATGGGTGAAGGCTGGTGACGATAAATTTTTTCGAAGTTTTTTTTTTCTCACTGTGTTGTGCCGCTTCTTTTTGATTTAGTAGCTGTGCATTGAAGCAAACACGAAAGATTGGTGAGGGGTGGAGAAACGAGAGGGTAATAACAGGAATCGCGGTTCAGCGAAACTTTAGCATGCATCGTTTTGTGGTGTATTTTACGAAGTTGGCTTTTGCTCGCTCACATTGAAAAAGTCGTCGATCATTCTGAAGGTCTTTCTGGCTTTGTGTTGTTATATTTTTTGTTGCCTCTAAAGCATCGGTTCGGAAGCATGTTGCCACAACCCGCGGTCGCCTGGGGGGCTAGAACTCTTGCGGCACCTAGAGTACTTTTCCATGCAGCAAACATGAAAGCTTTTTCAAAGTTTGTTTAGCTATTGTGGTTATAGCCATGGTTTTGTGAAATTGCACAGTCACAGCTACTTTGCTTGGCGACATTTTCTAGCTGATTTTAGGAGCGAAGCTTCTTGAGGCGCGGGCTGAGCGTCTCGTCGTAATCGCATGTTGCCACCTCTCATTAGTTCTTGAACCGGCCGTAGAGGGTGGTATTTGTACATATAAGAGAAGCACATATACGCAGAAAAATGGAAATGGTGCGATACTAGAGGACGTTACTTGTAGTATGATAAATAATGAAAATCACAGCATATACATGGACTGAAAGATGAGGAGTGGGGCGAAGCGTGTGTCAATCCGTCCACACTTTCGTCGTTTCCCTTCGTTCTTGCTTCCGTCCATCTGTGCGTCCAACCGTTCATCCGTGCGTCCATCCGTCCACCCGTGCATTCATCCATTCATCTGTGGGTCCATCCGTCCATCCGTGCGTCCGTTCATTCGTGCATTCGTCATTGCATCCATTCGTCCGTCCTCTCATGCATCCCTCCATGCGTCCATCTGTGCAATCATCCGTCCATCCGTCTGTCTGTGCGTCCCTGCGTTCGTCCGTGCGTTCATTCGTTCATCTTTGCGTCGGTCCGTTCATTTGTGCATCCGTCCATGCGTCCGTCTTTGCGTTCATCCATGCGTTCGCCCATGCGTATGTCCATCCATCCATCCGTGCGTTCTTCCTCTTCTTCGTTCGTCCTCTCGTGCGTTCGTCTTCTCGTGCATCCATTCATGCGTCCGTTCATCACTGCTTGGTCCCTGCGTCCGTCCCTGCGTCCGTCCATGCGTCCGTCCATGCGTCCATCTGTGCACCTGTCTGTGCGTCAAACAGACAGACAGATGACGGAGAGATACGGCCATCGGATAATTCACGCTTTGCAGATAAAAAGTATGATACGCGACAGGCGACAGTGGTTTGCGCTCGAGGACGGAACCCCTATCTGAGAGCGTGCGAGGCGGAAGCGTGCCGTTATAAAATATCATCATCAAACGCCGGAAGAAGAAGAAAGAAGACTGCTGCCTGGAGCGAGCGCGCGCTACTTCACTTCTTCCAATAAACCGTATTCGTTCGAAGCAGTCCCTGGTCTCGATCGTCTTAATAATGGTGCCGTGAACCAGGATACTACCTCCTCGCCGGCAAGAAAGGTCAACCTGCCACGGAGCAGCAGAGAAGAAAACGGCGGAGGAGCAGAGGATCGACCTGGATCGAGCGACGAGACCACGGTGGACAGTACGAGCATCAGAACGAACGATTGACAAGTAAGGAGTCATTGTTAACCGCCTCAATATGAGCAAAGAAGTGATAACGAAGAAAAGGAAAGCGCTTCGCTCCCAGATCACGCGACTGATTAACGCAGCCGAGCAGCAAATTAATGATGGAGCCAACCGGGAGCAGCTGCTTACAACGCAGGCGCAGATTAAAGCAATAAGCGACAGTCTCAAGAGCGCAAACGAGCAAATGGAAAAGTTTCTAACAGAAGACAATGCCGAAGCTGAATTCGAAAGCGTCATAGACTACGACATGAAATTAACGACGATCTTATCTGCAATAGAAGTGAGACTTCGACCGCCTGAACAATCGGATTCAACCGATAGGACAAGGCAGGTGACGCCCTCAAGTACGGGACAAGAAGCAACGGAACTAGTTAAGCTACCAAAGCTAGAAATGACAAAGTTTGGGGAAAAAACTTTGGAGTGGAACCGTTTTTGGTCTCAGTACGAGTCGGCAGTTCACCTGAGACCGAACATGAGCAAAGGACAGAAGTTCAATTACTTGTTAGCATCACTAACCGGTAAAGCTGCGGCTGCTATTGAAGGACTTCAGTACTCGGCAGAGGAAAATTATGATAACGCAATCAAAATACTGCAAAAAACGTTCGGCAATCGAGAACATTCCATTGAAATGCACATGAATGAGCTATTGAGTTTGGAGAAAGTGAGGTCTGTTCAAGATACCGATGACTTAAATAGGCTAGTACAGAGAGTGCAAGTTAACATATTGGCACTCAAGTCACTAAAAGTAGAAACTGGGAGCTATGCGCCGATGTTATTACCGGTATTGAGAAGAGCAATTCCACCAGAATTATCAGTGCAGTGAGAAACAGCTCAGCTTCAGAAAACGGCGAGCAAAACAACGCAACGGGAAAGGAGTGTGAGGAAAAGCTGGACAGGCTTATGTTATTCTTAAGAGAGCAAGCGGCTTTTCGTGAAGAAACACAACGTGAACAAGAAAGGATAAAAGCAAAACCAAGAGAGAACCGCGGACAGATGCGCACAACTTCAAGCTTCTATAGCTCAGCGGACAGAATATGCTTATTCTGCAAGCAGAAATCCCACGCAACCGAAAACTGTCGTAGGAGCATTACAATGGATGAAAAGAAAGCTATGCTTACCGAAAATAGAGCATGCTTCAGATGCACGCGACCAAACCACACTGCACGCATTTGCAAGGCCCAAGTAAAATGCAAGCAATGCAAGGGACGACATGCCACGTCAGTATGTAGAACGGTGATGCAGAAAACAAGGGCAGAGCTGGTCTCAACAGCGCAAGCCGAAGCGACGACGTCTACGCTACAAGCAACCGAAAATATCAAGCATAAGTTTGTGCTTTTGCAGACGGCTGTAGCGTGCGTAGAAGGAGAAACATGTGGCCGACATTGCCGTTTGTTATTAGACAGCGGAAGTCAACGTTCATTTATTGAAGCGAGATTAGCGAAAGAAATAGGTGCGAAGGTGTTGCGACAGGAAAGGCTGACGATTGGTTCATTTGGAGGAGACGAAAAGGTCAAACTAATGAACGTGGTGCAAGTGACTGTAGGATCACGAGAAACAAGCACGACAACAGTGATTGAAGCGTTACAAGTCGACGTTATCTCGCACAGCTGTATACCCACTCCAACTAAGAAACTCAGCGAGAAAATGAAACAGCTAAATATGCAAGTGGCTGATCACAGGACCGAGACGACTGCAACAGATTCTGTAGAACTACTGATTGGCTCAGACTATTATTGGGAATTTTTTACTGGTAGAACTCAAAGAATCGAGGACAAACTGATGGCTGTAGAAACTATACTGGGATGGGTACTGCAAGGGCCGTCAGAGCAAAGCAAGACAAAACTAACGCATAATCAAGCAGTCATGGTTCTGAAGGTCGAAGCTGCGGAGACAGAACTACAGCAAGAGCTACAGAAGTTCTGGAGCCTGGAGTCAATGGGGATCACAAGAATTAGTTTGGATAACACCGGAAATGAAGTGGTCGAAGAATTCGAGCGCAAGATTGTACAACAAAACGGTCGCTATCAAGTCAGCTTGCCATGAAAACAGAACGTAAACTTGGAAAGCAACAAGGAAAATGCGATAAAAAGACTACAGCAACTGACTAAAAGGCTGCAAAAAAATGAAGGCATGCTGTATCGCTACGACAAAGCTATATCAGAGTACATGGCATTAGGAGTCGCAGAGGAGGTCCAAGAGCCATCAGAACAGCCAAATGCACTTTGCTACTACATGCCACATCATGCGGTCATTAGCGAAGACCGAGCCACAACAAAGGTTCGAGTAGAGTTTGACGCCTCATCACATTCTAGAAAAGCCCTGTCTCTAAACGAGAACCTAGAGGCAGGACCCATTTTGAATGAGGACATGCTATCGCTGCTCATTAATTTCCGAAAAGAAAAGGTGGCGTTAGTTGGAGATGTTGAAAAGGCATTTCTACAAATCTCTATACTTGAAGAGGATAGAGATGCAATCAGATTTCTGTGGTGGAAGCATGACGCTGAAGGAAGGTTAACGAATGAAGTGCAAACATGGCGCATGACAAGAGTAACGTTCGGAACAACACCAAGCACATTTATACTGGCAGCTACAATTAAACACCATTTGAAACAAGTGGAAGATCAGTTTCCTGATACGACAAGGACACTGCAGAAAGCGATCTACGTGGATGATGTCATTTTGGGAGCAGCAACGCTTGATGAAGCAGTTAAGTTGTACAAAGAGGCAAAGCAAGTGTTCAGAGAGGCAGCGATGAATTTTAGAAAATGGACATCCAATGAAGAGCGATTAAACAAAATAATTGATGAAAACGAAAGGGACGATTCTCACATAGATATTCGATCTAGAGGATTCACAATGCTTCTGGGCTTGATATGGAAACACTCAAAGGACATGATTTGCTTCCCTATTGAAAAGTGGAATTTATTAACAGATACAACGCACATGACAAAAAGAGCTGTGTTACAAACCACAGCGAAGATATTTGACCCACTCGGTTTGTTGTCGCCATTCACAGTACGCGCGAAAATAGGACTGCAGAGACTGTGGAAAACGAACGTCACGTGGGACGACCAGCTTCCTAAAGATGAATGCGACAAATGAAAGAACCTTATGTCTGAAGCGGAGGACTTTCGAGTTCTAGAAATCCCACGATGCTACGCAAGCAAGAATCAACCAGTACAAGCATACAAGCTGCATGTATTTGCCGACGCGAGCCCATTAGCATACGGAGCGGCAGCATACTTGATAGCAGTATACCACGATGGAAACAAAGAGTCAAGGCTAGTAACAGCAAAAAGCCGCGTAGCTCCAATTAAAGAGCTGACATTGGCGCGACTTGAACTGATGGCAGCGGTGGTAGCATCAAGATTATGCGACTACATCAAAGGTCACTTCAACGAAAGTTTTCAGGAAATACACTGCTGGACGGACTCGATGATTGTGCTGCACTGGATCAAGGTAACAAGCAAAAGAGATCCGTTTGTTGCCAACAGAATCGCAGAAATTAGAGAAAAAACACTTCAAGCAAGCTGGTCATTTGCTCAAAGTGAAGACAACCCTGCTGACCTACTTACACGAGGAATAAGCGCAAAGGCATTGATAACGTCAAAGTTATGGTGGAATGGTCCCGAATGCATAACATCACTGGAAAAGAACTTAGTAAGCATAAATGGCACAAATACAGACGTGGAAGAGCAGCATAAAACACAATGTCACCAATACATGGGAAGATCCGAAATTGCGCCAATCTTGGAAATCAAAAGGTATTCATCATACGGACGGCTTATAAGAGTGACAACATGGGTGTTCAGATTCATAAACAACACAAGAAAGGAAAATCACAAAGGGCCGTTGACAGGAAAAGAGGTAACAAATGCAGAGAAATACTGGATAAGACAGGCCCAAATATTTCTGAGACAAACAAAGGGTGAGGTCTTTTCAAACAATCGATCATTTGAAATTAATGGACATGAAGTCTACCTTGATGACGATGGAATCATCAGACAGAAAGGACGATTGCAGTGCAGCCAAGAATTCAACAAGCACGTAATAGTAATTCCAAAGGATGAGCATTTCACGGAACTGCTAATACGTCATGTGCATAAAATGGTATCACACGGAGGAGTTCAAGTGACGCTAGCGCAACTTCGAACTAAGTTCTGGATATTGCAGGGTAGACAAGCAGTGAAAAGAGTTCTAAACAAATGTGTCGTCTGCAACAGGCATAACTCCAGACCGGCAACTCAAGACATACCTCCACTTCCGGCAGACAGAGTCACTGAAGCAGAGCCATTTAAAGTTACGGGAGTTGACTTCACAGGACCTCTTTACGCAAAGGACAAGTACCAGATTGTGAAGCAATATGTACTGATATTCACCTGCGCGGTAACAAGAGGAGTACACTTGGAAGTTACCAACGATTTGTCATCGTCGAGTTTTCTACAAGCATTCCGACGATTTGCAGCTCGACGGGGAATACCAGCCGTAATATACTCGGACAACGACTAAACATTTATAAAAGCTGGAAAGGAAATCAACAGAATGCTCAAAACAATTAACAACGAGGTCTTAAAGAATTACTGCAGTGGCCAACAAATTAAATGGAAAACAATAGCCGAGTGCGCGCCATGGTGGGGAGGATTTTACGAGCGCCTCATAAGAAGCTTGAAGACGTCGATGCGAAAAATAATATCGAAAAGCACAGCTTCGGTAGAGGAGCTACGCACTATTGTAGCAGAAGTTGAAGGAACACTCAACAATCGACCATTGACTTACGTATATGGAGAGCCTGACGAGCCAATGCCACTAACGCCGGCAGACATCATAGGTGGACGGCGACAGCTTCAAGGCGGACTAAAAGGACTATACAACGGTGACATTGAAGACGCATGGCGACGCAGATGCAAACTCGTGCGCACTTGGTGGAAAAGATGGCATCAAGAATATATCAAGGAAATAGGAGCTACGGTCAAAGCCAAGACACGGCAAGCAAAACTACTCTCACAGGATGACATAGTGTTTGTTGAGGACAAGGCTCCAAGAACATTTTGGAAAATGTGCCGGATTGAAAAGCTCTAGCCTGGGCGAGACGGAATAACAAGAGCTTGTCTCCTTCGCACAGGCAAAAAAGAGCTTCTAAGAAGATCGGTGAACCACATATACCTAATGGAAGGTTGTTTCAAATAGCCCGCGAGAGCTTATCACATTTCAACTTGGGCGGGCGGGAACCTATAAAATATCATCATCAAACGCCGGAAGAAGAAGACAGAAGACTGCTGCCTGGAGCGAGCGCGCGCTACTTCACTTCTTCCAATAAACCGTGTTCGTTCGAAGCAGTCCCTGGTCTCGATCGTCTTAATAGCCGTGAAGCTGCGCGGCGGCGCCGACAAGATCCCGGCGTACGAGAACGGGAGGCCGAAGAGGCGTGGCAGCAACGTGCAATCCCAGCTTTGCTCCAGTCTCCATCATTCATACCATGGATATGCTACACGTCATTCTTTTTTTTAATTATCTTTGCTGCTTTCTAAAACAAGAACTCTGGTGGTTACGTGAAGAAGCGGCCTGGTGAATCGGTGTACTGCTGGTGTGAACGGGTAAAATAGTTGTTCAGGTTGCTCAAGTCAAACTATTGCAATGCAAAATTTACTTTAAATTTTATTGAATATAATGAATCCTAATATTTATTGTCATTCATTCTATTTCAAGAATCCGCAAATGCAGTGGTGCTTTGTTCCTTGTTGCGTAACAATTTATATGGTGTACGCTTACGTGACTCGAAGTCAGTGCAGCTAATCAACATTGTGATGAGTTTGTATCATATGCAGTTGTGCGTCAGCTCCAACAACGACTAAAATATATTACTATGCAGTCGACTGTGTGTTACTCAATTGCCTACAATCGGAGACCTCAGACACATACGAGCTGCAACCTTAGACGTGACTGCACAATGCACTTTCATTCTTGTAGAACGCTCTTCGTTTATAGAGGCAAGTCATATCGCAACCACAAGACGCCGCCGCTTCCGCTGTTGGAACTGTCAAGTTTGCAAATTTTTGCCCTGCAGACACAATACTTCAGTTCGCGATCATTTAGTGTGGTTTCTGACGACCCCGTATTTTTTCGCAACAAAGTACGACTGCGTTATCGGAGTGTTCGCAGCTTCAAACTCTTTCCTCCTTCGGAAAATTTTTCAGACGGCAGCAGCCGAGAGTTTGTATCAGGCCTTCAATAGAGTGCTTCTTCACCACACGACAGATTCCGACCAACATCCCATAGAAGCGCTGCTCATTTCAGAACTACTTGAATATTCAAAATGGCCTCAGTACTTTCGCAGTATGGGCTACTTTCTTGGCAACAGATCAGCACTACCAGGCACTACGATTATCAAAAAGCCGTTCCTTCGCGACAACGTTGCCAGGTGCGCGTTATCTCATGTGTATCTATCGTCCACCGAGTAACCAGACAATTTAGCACAGAAAGCAGACAGAGCTTGTAAACTTGCGTTTGCGGTGCTGCAACGTGCTGTCTATCACGGCCATGCTGTTGCCACTGATACATCAACCCTTCACACTCTTTTCGAGTGAATCATTGAGTCGAATGCAAGTCTTGCACAAGATGTCGACAGTGTTATCGTTCAACATTTTGAGGGCGTCCACAGGCTCATCGTTCACTACCAGAGCTTTATTGGGTGCCACCACCGAGTTTTTCGTTCACCGCCTCGATCGACTTCAATTCGTTAGCACAATGATCTTGAAAGTACTAACGCTATACAGTGCCGTCCGTTGGTAAATTCTCCGGATAGTATTCGGCCAAGAAGTACGCATTGTCAGAAATCATAAGCGATCACGTGACTAAGGTTTATTTTTTTTCACGGTGATCAGTAAGGGAATATTAACGCACTAATCGAGGTTGTATCGCGAATAAAAACTTTAGGCAACCATTTCATTGAACACGTGACTTGGAAACTACGTATTTAGTGAGTTATCCAGAATAAATGGTGTGATGTGCCGTGCCTGTTTCGAATGCGGTTCAAGAATAAGTATGTGTCTGTATAATACTCTTTTCGTAGCAATACTTAATTATAGATTTTAGCCCGGGGCCCTACCACTAAAATAAAAAGAAAGCATGAACAAGCGTGCACGATTAAAAAAGAGTGGTTGCGTCAGTATGCAAAGTTTCATACGTCTAATACGCAACTGATTTATTTATAAGACACAAGAATGCACTGGCCTATCCCATCTTCTCATATAAACATTGTCGTCAGTATAAATCTTTAAATCTTGTTTCATGAAAAAATTATACTCTACAAATTCTAGCAGGAATACGGTCCACCGTAATAACATAAAATACACGTAAAGCATAAGAGTGACAAACTAGCAACTACTGCACTAATTACGGCTCACACATGATTAGAATTGCGTTTCCAGCATTGCTAAAGTAAACAGCGCATTTCGAAAACTACACAAGTTGCATTTACATAACTCTGGAGGCTGTTCACCAGAATATCCTTACCATAAACTTCCCTTCAAAATATCATCGTTATTTTGTTTTTGTTATGGAGGCGGAAATGTTGTAGGCCCGTGTGCTCAGATTTGGGTGCACGTTAAAAAACCCCAGGTGGTCGAAATTTCCGGAGCCGTCCACTACGGCGTCTCTCATAATCATATGGTGGTTTTGGGACATTAAACCTCACATATCAATCAATCATCAATTTGTTTTCGTTGCCATTTCTTTTCAAAGAAAAAAGATTCAATGTTTTTGTGCGTTGTCTACGAAAGGATGCTTCTTTCTCGCTTGTAGATTGGCCATGTGCAATACATTATATGTGCGTTTTTTTTCAGAAGTAACCACTCTTTACGCTGTCATACGTTTGGGGTTGCCAGGCTACTCGTCCAGCTGATTGATCAGCTTTTTTATCTGGTATACAGCAGCGTGATTGTTGCAAACAAATCAGCAAGTGAATTGAAAAAAAAAAGGTTTGCTACTACGAACCACCGACACAAAAACTTGCATCAATGCGCATGCATCGAAGCACTGTCACCGACGTTGCCATTTTCCGCCTTTATTCATCGCCGTCGTTGGATGAACCATTCAGACTTACGGTGAACGAGTGATTGAATGGGGCATTAGACAGAAGCGAAAACTTCGCCGGTGGGCTCTAGTAGGAGCATTGCAAGAACACACCACTCTTTCGCATTTGTGTTTTTACCTAGGTGTCATCTGCATTTCTATTATAGGCGCTAACGGCGGCGGCTTTTTCGCTTACAGCGAGGCAGTGTTTACGCCAACTCGGGAATTTCTCCGAAATGACCTCTTCAAAGCTTTCGCATCAATAGTTGTCGCTGTACAAGGACAGTAAACCACAATCGTTGCGAAGAATCAATTTGTAAAAGCCGCATGATGAATGGTCGCATACGTCCTTGCTTTGCACTCAGCTCCAATAGACAGACTCGGGCGTGCGGTTCAATGTATGCGCTGCATGATAGATTGCTTCCGACTGGCTTTAAGGCATCTCTCACATTGTAAGTTTTCAACACGCCTATGCATTCAACTGATCGTAGAAACAATGTCGCTGGTCCCTTATTTGCTTCAGGTCTGTACAAACACGAAGAGATACATATGTAGCCAAGAAAAATGGAAACTATCTTAGACTATGTGCCATTCTGTTTTTAGAGGTGTATTGAAGTAATTTAGATATTGACAATATTCTCGCCCTCTATTCTAAAGTTTTCTTATCGGCCTATTGCACGTGTAAGTGATGCCTCGCGCAGCCACGGCAATGGTCTAAATACCCATCGAGATAATGGTAAAACTTTCCTATGCGATTACGCGCACAACGCGAACATTGCAGATTTCTTTCGAATTTACGTGGCCGCTAGCGACTGCACTGGAATACTTGGCGGCGCATACATGCATAAACGCCAAAGCGCGTCATCGCTCTGCTCACCGTTATTGCGTATTGTGCGTTAGTGCGTATTGCTCTAAGGTGACTTTCCATTTACCGGCTGCATGGTCGGCCAAAAAAACATATAAATTTTGCACAAGCCGTCTCTGCGTTCACCGAACTCACCAGTTTTTTCGCCCTCACTGATTCTGTGGTGCCTGCTTCAAGGAACCATGCTCTTCCCTCCTCTTTCTACATCAATCTAAGCCTTCCGAAGCATAAGCAAGAAGAGCTGAAGACTCTGCTTCTGCAATTCAAAGATTGTTTGGTATCGTCGTATGAAATTCGGCTGTCTTCATTTGCTAAGCAGGGCAACGTAACAGAGGAAAATGTCTGACCACTTCACCAGAGCCTGTAGAGGGTTTCGACGTGAGAACACGAGGCCATGTAAAAGACAACTCAACGAAATGCTACGCGATGACATCATCCAGCGGTCCAAGAGACCGTGCCCCGCAGGGGCGCCTGCGCAAGTAGGCGTTTAGTGTGTAGCGACACCACGGACCCGAGCTTACGGGGGAGTTTCTACTCCCTCCCACGCCTAGCCGTGCGTGGCTTTGCCGTGCCCGGGGAAAAGGGGATCCTGGGGGTTGAGCTGACGCTGGGTGATTGGACCTTTAAGGCCCCCCAACAGAGGCAACACACCCCTTTGGCCCCGGCTTCACGTAGACGGCACCCCTGGGCTGACCCACCCAGGGGAAATCGGCAGTCGCCTTTTCCTATCTCTCTCTCCCAATATCTTCGTCTTTTGTTCTCACTTTACATCTTTCCTGTCTTCTCCTCACTTCATTTCACTTCCAATTTTTCCTGGCGGCAAGGGTTAACCTTGTGTGGCTATGCAAACTAGGGTAAACCATATTGGGTTATAGTAACTGCGTACTGCTGGCGTTGCGCAGACATGCCCACATGCTCTGCCACGTCCCCTCGTTGGACTCCGTGATGGGTGGTAGGCGCCGTTACCGAAAAATACACATTTTCTCATAGAATCCCCGACCCCCTCTTTAACTGATGATGCTTCGAAAAGGGTACGCACCGATGCAACTTTCCTACTTTGGCCCAAAAACAGGGAAACTTTCCCAAAATACCATGTCCTCCACTGCGAACAATCATCTACAAAAGCTAGAGCAATCTCACCCTTCCTTGTGGCCAAGTGCTTGAGAGAGACCATTGGAACCGGTTATAAGGCCACGAAGATGGCAAGTGGAGATCTGCCTCTCGAATTAAAAGACAAGGAACAGTACAATAAACTCTCGCACCTCGTGGCCTTTGGTAACATCCCTGTCTCTGTGAGCGCACACCGTACCATGAACACAGTGAAGGGCGTGGTATCGGACGAAGAGTTGATGACACTGAGTGAAGAAGAGCTCTTTGATGGATAGAAGGATCAAGGTGTAATAAAAGTCCAGCGCATCGAAATCAGACGTAACAACAAAGAAATAGCAACAAAGCACTTGATACTCACCTTCAACTCAACCACTTTACCCCAGACTCTCGAAACTGGCTTTGTAAAACTCCATGTCCGACCCTTCATTCCAAACCCGAGGCGTTGTTTCAAATGCCAGCGATTTGGTCATGCATCCCAGAGCTGCCGAGGACAGCTGATGTGTGCTAAGTGTGGCACAACCGGCCACAGTGCTGATGAATGTAGTCATGACGAGGTCCTCTGTGCAAACTGCGAAGGTAGTCACCCCGCATACTCCAGAGCGTGCCCAGCCTGGAAAAGAGGAAAAGAAATAATAACTATAAAAGTTAAGGAAAATATCACATTCAGGGAAGCAAGACAACGAGTCTCGTTATCATTAGCACTAAAAACACCTTTTGCCGAAGTGGTGCAACGAGGGGCGCCACCAGAAAGGCCCTTGGCAGTTGCCCGGACCGCGCCTAGCGCACCGAGGGCAATGCCACAAGCCCCTGCGGCGGGAGCAGCCAGCGCTGCCCTGCCCACATTCAGCCTGTCTACACCAGTGACCTCTACAAGCTCAGGCGGCAGCCAGGGAAATCACGAGACCAAGAGGGCTCCATCAACCCCCAGCTCGGTGGGGACAAAGACTTCGTCGATCGAGGCGAAGTCTAAGCGACGCACAGATCGCTCTTTAGAGCGGGTGTCCAGTGCCTCGCAAGAGGCTATGGACACCAGTTCAAGCCAAACGGCGCAGGAAGCGCCGAAGGAGCAGCGAGCTTCGCTCGACCGCCCCAAAAAGGACAGAATGCTGATTACAGGGCCTGACAAAGGCCCTGTAAAATGAGTTAATCCCCGTCTTCTTTGCACACAGCACTTTTCCCTTTTTTCCACTATGGACAAAATCATACAGTGGAACGTAAGGGGAATACTTAGAAGTTTAGATGACGTCCAAGAACTTCTGTGTAAGTTTAATGCGAAAGTGCTATGTGTGCAATAAACGCACTTAACTCCTAAGCACAAGGATTTCCTACGACAATATAGTATTTTCCGAAAAGACCGGGAGGATCCAGTCGTACCATCTGGCGGTGTAGCCATTATAGTCGATCGTAGTATAGCATGCCAGCATTTGAAGCTCCAAACGGCCCTGGAGGCAGTGGCCATCCGAGCTGTACTTTTTAACAAACTCATTACCATATGTTCTGTGTACATACCACCGCATCAACAGCTACACAGACGTTATCTGGAATCATTAATAGATGAACTCCCAGAGCCATTTCTGGTTCTAGGTGATTTTAATGCACACAATGTCCTGTGGGGCGATGCTCACTGTGATGCGCGAGGACGTCTCATTGAGCAGCTCCTTCTTTCTTCTAGTTTATGTCTTTTAATAATGAAGAAGCCTACGTATTTTAGCCTTGCAAACAACACATACTCCTCCATAGATCTTAGCACTTCATCACCGTCCCTTTTACCTGTTTTTAAGTGGAACGTTCTTAAAAACACTTATGGGAGTGATCACTTCCCAATCATCCTGAGTGCGCCGAACAAAGATCAACTACCCCCGCAGGTTCCTCGATGGAAGATTGACCTAGCTGATTGGGAAGGGTATAGAACTCTTACACACATGACATGGACTGAGCTGTCTGCCCTGACCATAGATGACGCTGTCACGTATTTTACAGCTTTTATACTTGATGCCGCATCTAAATGTATTGCCAAAACGAGTGGCATGTGTTCTAAACGGCGAGTCTAATGGTGGAACGACGCATGCAGGAAAGCACGGACCACTCAGAACAAAGCATGGGCGTTGCTTCGCGATTCCCCTACAGCAGAAAACCTGGAAAATTTAAAGCGGGTCAAATTGCAGGCAAGGAGAGCGCGCCGACAAGCTAGACGAGAGAGCTGGACAAAGTTTATATTGAGTATCAATTCGTACACAGACGAGGGAAAAGTGTGGAATAAGATAAAGAACATCAAGGGCCAACAAACGTATTCTCTTCCACTAGCTAATAGCCTCGGGGAAAGTTGGAGGATCAAGCCAACTTTTTTGGCACACATTTCGAACACATATCAAGCTCCTCACACTACTCTGAGTCCTTCCAGAATTACAAGGCACGAATAGAAAAACAAAAGTTAAAAAGAAAATCCGCAAGAAATGAGGCATATAATGCACCATTCTGCTTATCAGAACTGCGAACAGCACTCAGCTGCTGTAATACATCTACCCCAGGTTCTGACAACGTAATGTACGCGATGCTGAAGGAACTACCCTCCAAAACTAAAGAAACCCTCCTCTCTCTTTATAATCGCATATGGTTTTCGGGTGTGATCCCCTCCTCCTGGAAGGAGCCTGTTATAATTCCAATTTTGAAGCAGGGAAAAGATCCCTCTACTGTATCAAGTTACCGACCTATAGCGTTAACAAGCTGCCTCTGCAAGCGATTTGAAAAAATGATTAATTGCCGCTTACTCCACTACTTAGAAACAAACAAATCGCTCGACCCATACCAATGTGGGTTTCGAGAGGGTAGATCCACCACCGACCATCTGGTGCGTATCGAGGCACAGATCCGAGACGCTTTCGCCCACAAACAATACTTCCTCTCTGTGTTTCTCGATATCGAGAAGACCTACGACACAACATGGCGTTTCGGCATATTAAGAGACTTGTCTCACCTGAGTGTGCGCGGTAAAATGCTTTCCATAATCGAGAGTTACTTGTCCAATGGGAAATTCCGTGTCCGTGTGGGCAGTATTCTCTCCCAAACATTTGTGCAGGAAACGGGAATACCGCAAGGTGGTGTACTTAGTTGTACACTTTTATTATCAAAATGAATTCCTTGCACCTGTCCATCCCCCGCAACATGTTTTATTCCACATATGTAGATGACGTCCAGCTGGGCTTTAAGTCATGCAACCTAGCAATGTGTGAGCAGCAGGTTCAGTTAGGTTTAAACAAGGTGTCCAAATGGGCTGAACAAAACGGATTCCGGCTGAACCCAGAAAAAAGCACCTGTGTCTTGTTCTACCGAAAGAGAGGCGTGCACTCAGAACCTGATATTGAACTGAACGGTCAACGTCTGTCTGTCAATGCGGAGCATAAATTCTTAGGCTTAATCTTGGACAACAAGTTGACCTTCGTACCGCACATCAAGTATTTAAAAACAAAATGTTTAAAAGCCATGAACGTTATAAAAGTGATGTCACGTACTACGTGGGTAGTGACAGGCAATGTCTCATGAACCTGTATAGAAGCCTCATTCGCACCCGCTTAGATTATGGGGCCATTGTTTATCACTCTGCGACCCAAAGTGCGTTGAAGATGCTGGACCCCGTGCACCATTTGGGCATCCGCCTTTCTACGGGTGCTTTTCGCACCAGCCCCGTAGAAAGCCTTTACGTTGAGTCAAATGAGTGGTCACTTCATCTGCAAAGAACTTACATGTCCTTTGTTTATTTTCTTGAGGTGAAAGCAGACAAGAAGCACCCCTCATACTCTACTATTATTGACTTGTCTAGCTCCATTCTGTTTCGAAACAGGCCTTCGATGGCGCAGCCCTTCTCAGTTCGCCTGAAGGGTCTAGCTGAGGACACTGGAGTGTCACTTGAACACGGTTTGATGGCTCCTGTAGCATACCCGCCACCGTGGCAGTGGCAGACTATAGATTGCGATGTGTCTTTCCTAGAAGGTACTAAACATGCGCCTGTTGCACATATTCGAACATACTTCCTGGAACTTCAACACAAATACACACGTCCTGAGTTCTTTACAGATGCCTCTAAGTCCAACTCCTCTGTGTCCTACGCTGTTGTTGGCCCTTCCTTTTCGGATGCTGGCCCTCTACATCCAGGCACGAGTATTTTCACAGCGGAAGCTTACGCGATACTTGTGGCAGCTAAGCACATCAAACAATTACAAATACAAAAAGCAGTAATTTATACAGACTCCCTCAGTGTGGTAACGGCTCTGCACGGTCTTAAAAAACAAAAAAACCCTGTCCTCGTCTCACTTTACTCTATTTTATGCACACTCTACACACTCAACCAACATGTTGTAGTGTGCTGGGTGCCAGGGCACCGAGAGATTCAAGGCAACGTGATGGCGGGTCAGCTTGCTGCATCCGTCCACGAAATCAGTGCCACTACACCCATATCGATCCCGCCCCTTGATCTTAAGCTGTCTCTCAAACGAAAGCTCAGGGACTACTGGCAGAGAAAGTGGGATAGACACACACAAAACAAGCTACACGTTATCAAGCCAAACCTTGGCCATTGGCCACCAGTATCAAAATCGCGTCTAACAGAGGTAACACTAACAAGACTCAGGATAGGACACACATACACGACACACACACATCTTTTGTCTGGTGGCGATCCACCATTGTGTGATAAATGTGGTGAGGCATTAACAGTTCGTCACGTTTTAATCTAATGTAAACAATTAGACACTCTAAGAAGACAACACTTTCCATTACCCTATCGACAACATATACCATTACACTCCGCAATGTTTCTTGGTAGGGAACCACTCTTCACCCATAAATTATTGCTAGCTTTTTTAAGAGATGTCGGTTTCTATCATGTAATATACCCAGGCATTGTGTAGCGTGACCTCTCAAGAGAGGTTGCTGCGGCAGTGACTATATTTAAAAGCACTTGCCTCGCAGCCCTTGGACACAAGGGCGCTGATGAGGCACTTGTGTTAGCGCCAAATATTTTTACATGCTTTTATTATCAAAACCTTTGTCACCCTTTTTACTATGCATATCACGCCACTGTCATGATCTGAATACTTATGTTTTTACCCGCATTATCGTGAGGAATTTTAAGGCCCATATACAGCCACGCAACATATCATTGTCCGCATCTCTACTCATCGTAATGGCGCTCTTTGGCCATCAATTGGCCCTTGCGCCACAAAGCACCACACATCATCATCATCATCATCAAGAGAGCGTGGGCGTCCCCTATGGTGATAGTGATGAAGAAGCATGCAGCCCTACGCTTGTGTGTCGAGTATCACCGTCTGAACAAAAGCACAAAAAGGACGTGTATCCTCTTCCACGGATAGACAACATGCTAGATCATATCCCCATTACGAAATACTTTTTGACGATAAACCTCAAGGGTGTCTATTAGCAAATCAAGGTCGACGAGAAAGACCTATAGAATACTGCGCTTATAGCAACAAACGGTCTCTTTGAAATCGAATTCAAGCCCTTTGGTCTCTGCTCGGCGCCAGCGACTTTTCAACGTGTTATGAATACTGAAGTAGCGCTATTGAAGTGGCAGACTTGCCTCGAGTACTTGAACCACGTTGTCGTGTTCTCCTCGAGCTTTGACCAGCATCTTTAGTGCCTTGACGCTGTACTTCAATATACCAAGGCCTGTGGACTGACTCTGGAGCCAGAAAAATGCCGATTCGCGTACGAGGTGTTCTTGTTTCTGGAACACTTGACTATCAAGTCTGGAGGTCGTCCCGACCCGCGCAAAACAGCCGCCATTGCCGACTTCCCGCCACTCGCTGTCAAGAAGGCAGTACGCCGATTTATTGACCTGGGCACCCTTTACAAATGGCTCGTCGAAAATTTCAACCGCATTGCCGAGCCTCTCACTAACCTTACCAGGACGGACGCGGAGTTCAAGTGGGAAACGCCGCATGAAGAAACATTTCAGGAACAACTCGAGGCTTGCAGACGCCCCCGTGGCTTGCAAATTTCTACGACTTTGCCGAAACATAAATACACACCGGCTCAAGCAGTCTAGGTTTTGGCACCATTCCAATGCAGAGAACTGACGTAATGAAAAAGGGTATTTGTTACACTAGCGAGTTGCTATCTGAGAAAGAAGCCAATGATTCCACAACCGAAAAGGAGTGTATTGCCATCATCCAGGCTACGTCGAAGTTTCACCTCTACACCTATGGCAGGCCCCTCAAAGTTTTGAGTGACCTCCCCACCTCATGTTGGCTAGCTACCTTTAAGGGCCCTTTGGGTCGCTTGGCGCGATGGGGCCTGAGACTTCGAGATTATGACACTGCTGTCGTTTACAAGTCCAGCAGAAAACACTCTGACGCCGAAAGCCTGTCTCGCGCCCCCTTCGACCGACCACCGTCCGACGACCTGGATGACGACTGCTTCTTGAAAACAATAACTGCCGATGACTTCGATGAACGACACCGACCGGACTCGCAATTTAGAGGCCTAATAGAATACCTCGAGGGCAGGAGTTCCATTAATCCGAAGGCATTCAAGCAGGCACTTGCGTAGTTTTGATCCGAAGCGGCCTTCTTGAAAACAAGAGCTTCTCGCCGCTTCGAGGCAAGTGCCTTCTTCAGCTCCGTGAACAGAGCTCCTCTAGGCCCTGCACGATGATCCAAAAGCAGCACCCCTCGGTGTCTTCCTCGCACACGCGAGGATACAAGGAAGGTACTCCTGGCCACACTTTACCGCCACCGTCACTCATTACTTGACAAAATGCTGGGACATAACGACGTAGATACTGCGGACAAGGCCAGCAGGACCTCTGCAGTTCAGCGCATTACCTCGCCGACCGTTCCAGTGCGCTGTTTTAGACTTACTGAGGACGCTCCCGACGTCAGCTGTCGGAAACAAGTGTATCGTTGTAGCTACCGACTACTTACCCGCTAGGCAAACACAAAAGCCCTGTCCAAAGGTAGTGCTATCGAGGTACCCGAATTCCTCGTCCAAACATTGTTTTCTGTCACAGCGCCCTGGTGGTTTTATCAGCAATAGAGGTATGGCATTTACTGCTAACCTAACTCAGGTGATTTTGGCATACAATCAGACAAGTCACCGCCGGACGACTGCGTACCACCCACAGGCCACTGGCCTAACCGAGTGCCTACACAAACCACCCCTGTCACGCTGGCCTTTTTCGTCGACCTCAAACACAAGTCGTGGGATGCCGTCCGTCTATACGTGACTTTCGCATAGAACACCACTCTACACGAAACGACGTAGATGACGCCGCACATGTTGGCCTACAGAAGGACCCTAGCAACGACCCTCGACGCCATGTCACTCAACGTTGTTTGGTAACGCGCCGCTGTCAACAGTGTTTGAAATTGCGTGCTCATCGGGTCATGGCTGCTTTCACGCAGAGCTGATAGATGGAGCGGAGAAGGTGATGATAAATTAAGGCAACATTTATGTACAGCATGAGGCGTTATATATTCGGCACTGGGGCCGACAGCTTAAGCAGCTCGTTCTGAGGCACGATGATGAGCCGGGATTTCTTCGGACGCACTCGGACACTGCTTCTTGTCGCGCCTCTTGGTTCTTTTAGAGGCCCTGGAGAGCCCATGTGTCAGTAGCCTCCAATCAGGAACCGCCAAAAGTCGCGGGCTAGATTGCACCGTGGGCAAGAGGCTTGCCACGCATTGCGTAAGACGCGCCACACTAGATGCCGTCAATTGCATCATCGGGCTGGAATCGGACCCGTGGGTGGAGGGAGCTTGCAGCGTGTTGCGTAAGGCACACTGTTGTCGGCGATTGCGTCAGCGTGGCTCGCTCGCTGGTTCTGACGCTGTTTGCATTTGCAGAAGCAATGAAGTTCGGTTTGAACTTTGAAGGTAACAGAACGATGGTGACGTAGAAAACCTCGATGTGCGTGTGTACCTTCAGCGTACTGAAGACGCCCTACAACTCACCCGCTTCCGCTGCGAGAACTAAGAGACAACTGACAGCCGCCGTTACAATCTTCGACGACGTTTAGTGGCATTCCAATTCAGTGACCGTGTTTGGGTGCATATGCTGATATGCTGACGTGGACTCAGTGAAAAACTTCTCCATGTTACTTCACATCGCACAAGGCAGTTTGACGTCTTGGCCCACTTGACTACGAGGTTATCTCCGACAGCAGAGCGGAGTCTCAACGGTGCTGATCGCGGCCTGAAGTCGTGAATTTTGTACACTTCAAGCCGTTTTATGCGCGTTATTGAACCGAGACGATATTTTGTTGTTGTTCTTTTGTTGCTATATAGTAATTTATTGCATCGTATTTATATCATTATTATGGTACTTTATTCTTCGGCTAAAGCCGCCCCACCATGATGGTCTAGTGGCTAAGGTACTCGGCTGCTAACCCGCAGGTCACGGGTTCGAATCGCGGCTGCAGCGGCTGCATTTCCGATGGAGGCGGAAATGTAGGCCTGTGTGCTCAGATTTGGGTGCACGATAGAGAACCCCAGGTGGTCTAAATTTTCGGAGCGCTTCATTATGGCGTCTCTCATAATTATATGGTGGTTTTGAGACGTTAAACCCTATATATCAATCAATAATTGTGTCAAAGCATCAAGACGTAGGTTTTTTTCAGAAATGGGCAATGCTACGCCCCTTTGTCAAGTTGTGTTATCGCCTGATAACACGTGTGTAAGTGCTGCTTTGCAGAACCTGGCTGATTGACAAAAGAACCATCAAGATAATAATACAACCTTCCTATGAAACTACGCGCACAACGGTAACAATATGGATTATTCTAGAACTTACAATGCCGTTGGCGATACCGCTAGATTATTCGTCAGCTCATGTACAACCTACAGCACATGTCGTCCGTCTATTTTACTATTTTGTGTTGTCGCTCTCTTTTTCACTTAATTGCCCATGTATAAATCTCGCAGTGCGTCATCGCTTGTTAGTTGGCCGATTGTCGACGCACTGCTCACCGCTATCGCTGTAAGCTTACTTTCCGTTTACCATTCACAAGTTCAGCCAAATAGAGTTCAATTTTCGGCAAGTAGCTTCTGCTTTCGTTGACACAACGACCCGTGACAATATTACAAATGTTACTTCTTAATTTGGACCCTGGTCTTTTACCAGAAAGAACCAGTGCGCCTTACAATTTCTAACGCACCTGGCTTGAGGCCGCCTAACGAAAAATAATCTCTAAAATTATATCAAGAACCTTGCAGCATACAATGGAATGTGAAAAAATAAGTGTAGCACTAAGAAATTGCAAGAAGCGTTAGCATTTCACAAAAACAGAAGAAGAAAAAAACATGGTGGATGTCTACGTCATGGAACTCATTGTGACACGAAAGAAAAACATTTTTTAATGTGGTAATGTTTACTGTACGCTTATATAACAACTTTTACAGTGTCTATTAGTGTTTGAGAGCTACTGCACAGTTTAAGCTCGATGCATTCACGTCGACGTTAAGTGATACATTCTCCGTCCCGACATCTGTCATTCATGATTAATGATGAACAAAAGATAGTCCTAGCAGTTTGTGGTAGCTGTAGTAGTAAACAGTGAGGGCGGAATTAAAGTAAGATATTTGACAGCAGGAGAGCATCCCGGATTGGACGTCGAACTTGGGCTAAAGTTGTTTAGTCGCAGTATGTTAGAGCTGTTGAGCACCACTTCGTGACTAGAGAAAATCGCAAAGCGCGTCATGTCTTTCTTGTTGGCCGACCACGTTTTAAAGACGATAGTCTTTCTTGGGGACCTTCCACGCAAAAATTTCGGTCTATTGGTCTGTGCAATTGTCTGTTTGTACGCCGAAACGATACCCCCAAGCGGCCATAACCCAACTCCATCCGCAGCGCCCACCACTACTGACAAGTATCAGCGTTCATACTTGTGCGATTGTCAATTAAAACGCAATAATTGCGCATGTCTAAGGCACAATAACATCACGTCAATATTCCGTATGAGTGTCGTTATTCTAGAGAAGGCATACATAAGTAATTCTAAAGACCGTAGCGTTAATCACGCTGCGCTGACAGTGCAATGCCATGCGATGAAACTATAGAGCACGTTCTCTGTCACTGCCCTCGTTAGAGCGTGCAAAGACGGCAACTAGCTGCTGCGTTAGCTCGCCTTGACGACAGACCTTTGTCTGAACAATCGGTGCTGGAAAGACGACATGATTCGTGTGCTCAACAGAAAATCAGTGAAGGCCTTACTGAACTTTTTGCGTGGCAGTGGCCTATTGTATAGACTGTAGCACCCCAGCTCGCCCCCCCCCCCCTTTTTTGCGCTCGTCTATTTCCCTCTTCGCTTTCTTTCCCATCTTTCTTCCCCATTCTCCATTCCCCTAGAGCAGGGTAGCAAACTGGATGCTCCATTTTCTGGTTAACCTCCATGTCTTTCCCTCATTTTATTCTCTCTCTCTCTCTCTCTCTCTCTCTCTCTCAAAAAGGCAAGTATTACCACCGCTTTGCTGAGACGACAAGGTGGTGGCACCTGCCCATCGCTTTGCATTCTACACCTTATCGCGTACGCCTTCCTTAGTTTTGAAGATAACTGCCAGATAGCGCTGGTGTATCACGTGCCTCGATGCGCTCGTTCGCCTTCACTGCACGGAATGAGGCATTCTAGCGCAGCACCTTCACAATACAATTCACCAATGTTCTCGAGCAAAACATCAACTAGCCGTTTTGTTCACTCTCTCCACATGCAAGACTATCGTTTTTCTACAAAATTTGCAGTGAAGCGTGCAAATATAGGGCCAGTTTTTTTTTTTCGGGGAGCGAACTTAACTGGGGAACGTGGAGTTACAGCCAGGCGAAAGACGCGCGCGTCGCAAACTTTTTTTCGGTATCGATGGATGCTATGAACCAGGCTACAGTGTACTAGAATACTTTAGGCAGGATTGTGCTTGGGTTAATGTCGCCACCTGGTGGTGCTTAATGGGTCGATCAAACTACATTTCTTGCACTGAAAACGCGCGGAAATGGTCACGTCGGAGGAGCTAATTGTTGATTACGCTGTTACGATACACCACTTTACAAAGGGCAGTGTGGTAGCACCGTTATAGGCGTAAAAGCCCCTTTCAGAAGACAGCAGTGTGTGTGTGTGTGTGTGTGTGTGTGTGTGTGTGTGTGTGTGTGTGTGTGTGTGTGTGTGTGTGTGTGTGTGTGTGTGTGTGTGTGTGTGTGTGTGTGTGTGTGTGTGTGTGTGTGTGTGTGTGTGTGTGTGTGTGTGTGTGTGTGTGTGTGTGTGTGTGTGTGTGTGTGTGTGTGTGTGTGTGTGTGTGAGAGACCGTGCTCATGGCGCAGTGGATAACTTGCCCGACTGAGAGGCCATGCGTTAGACTCCTGCTGACGAAAACTGTTTTGTTTTAGATGCGAAATAGCTCTTTTACTCACTTGTGTAACACCGTACTTGCGTGCATTCGCAAGAGCACGCCGCAACGCGTTCCTCTCGTCGTTGTAGTGGGGCCAAGTAGGTCATGCCGCAGATGCTCGTGGACGTCATGCTCCCCTCGTAAGCTGCCTTCGCAAGTGTGAGCTGACGTTTTTCTTTCCCTCACCTCCAGCACGCGCGCTGCACTGCCCACAGCTGCAGGCTCCGCCCGTTCGCAACACACTTCTCTCTCTCTCTTCAGCTTCTTCACAGCCCGCAACTCTCTACCTCACGTCAAGTGGAAACACTCTTTTGGCTCACTTACCTGCAATAAAACTCACACAAAACGCAACCCGCCTCCCGCGTCCTTGAGTTTCAAACAAACGTTTACTTGAGAAAACGATACATGAAGTTTCGCTTCAAAACGTTTTTCCAGCAGCCATGTCAACGCCCGTTTCAACCTAGTCAAATTCGTGTGCACTGCTGCTGCTTTGCATCCCATCAGAGTTCCTGTCGTGGAGATGGATCGTAATTTGCCTTTTCATCACGTGTAATTGTTTGAGGTCATTTTCCTGAAAAAAATGCGTCACTTAAATCTTGGTGGAACGCGGCATAAAACACTCTCATCTTCAAAACAGGTGTTACCGCATTTAGGTTACCAAAATTTGAAGAATGCTTGAACTTTGCCATCAGGAATACAACGTGTATTCATTCGCGTATCCTCTCAATTAGTTTAGTTTATTATTCATTCTAGGAACAAAGATTCATCGTAGTATGCACTGAAGGGTCCCAGAGATGAGCCACTGCTGCGGAACTCTCGGTTAACAATAACAAAAAATAAATTAGATGGCATGTCAAAATTACACCTTGCAAATGAAAAGTTTATAGTAAATTATTTAAAACAAACACAAATGCGAGTAAAACAAAAACATCTTGCATATAGATATTTGAAAGATGTCTATCTGGTTGGGTATGAAAAGTGAGAGATTATCTAAATTCTAGCCAAAAATTTGAAGAAACCTGACGTTTTGGAGGCGACTTGGTTCGCTTCGAAACGTTTTTCCAACAGCCGCGTCGCCGCCAATTTTGAAAGAACCAAGTCAGTTCCGAAACGTTGAGTTTTTTCGACAATTTTTGGTTAGAGCCTAAATAGTCTCCCAAATACATTTTCGTTGCTATAATGTTCGCTTGCCATGTGTCAGTTCTGTGTGAAAACCTGAACCATACTTCGAAGAAGGAAAAGTAGGGGAACGATTGAAAGCGTACTAAAGCCTAATAACAGAGGGACTATTCAGAATCACCCACGCCCTCCAGAACTATCGACTCGCACCACAGAGCATTACATGAAATACTGGAGGAACAATGATATCACAAAGGAACTGTTGGGAAGGAATGGTGAGAGAGGGAGAGAGAGAAATGAAGAAGAAAAGCAGGGAAACTAACCAACCTCTGGATCGTTTGCCTTCTTACACTTGGGGTGAGTGAAAGAAGCAAAAGAGAAAGGAAGAAAAGTAAGAAAAAGATGGATAAGTAGTCTGCTTAAGAGTACGAAGCACGGTCTCGCGATGTTCGTTCGCAAGCAGTCGTGAAGTTTAGTGTACTCAAGATCCACAGCCCAGTTTTCGTGGACATGCGCGAAACAATCAAGCAATATTCGCGAAATAATCAAAAAGGGCAGTGCATGACGAAGGGGGACGACAACCTTGCTATCCAACGATTTTCATTAGCCAGAATTTTTTACATGGTGAAATGTCACTTCAGAGAAGTTTGTGTTGTGCCTCATTTTATTCACTTTCACAGTTCTTTTCACGTACGCACAAGCCAGAAATCGACCATTTGCTTGGCGTTTATTAGATTACTTTTGAAATAAAGAGTTTATTTGAGATGTCATGAAGACCAGACTCATTCGTTGTCCTTCCTTACCTTCACAGTGTGCGAGGGTACTGCCGTTCTATACAGCCAGCTAAGCATATACAGCCAGCTACTCAAGTTTCAGTCTCGCCATGCAGTCAGTCTTCTGTGCGCTGCTTATTCATTCTTAGCAAAGACCGACAGGCAATGATCCAACCAATGACGCCCCTTGTGATGGTTGCGACAAGAAAAACGAGCAACCTCAATGATTGCAGAAGCGAGCGAGCATTAAAAGCACATCACAGCGTGGAAGCACAATCGGTTTTTTTCCTCTTGTCAAGCTCACTTTACGACAGCTGTTGAATTGTGATCACTGAGCCAGCTGACACCGAATCGTTGTGTTTCTCTCTGAGCGCAACTTGCAGGAAATGGTCTTTCAGAGAAATATTAAAGGGCTGCATCGATAAAATAGACTGTTGAAATATGAGCTAAGCTGGCAATTTGAACGCTTTCAGAGAGACGAAGCTTCGCGGCAAAGTTTGCCGGTGGGAGTAAGTAAGCCTTGTGTACAGGAAAGAGATATACGAATAGTCGTGAATCGAGGAAGAATTAAGAAAACGTGAGCCTCCCCCGATGTCGTGAATATTGAGGCATCATTGGTAAGGAAGCCGTGAATAGCTACTTCCGTTAGAATTCTTTTTCTGAAGAATGAATTCTTTCCAGTAAGACTGAACCCATCAGACGTTGTTTTTACGCACGGTAGGAGAGAGAGAAACAAAGATGCAAGGAAAGCAGGAAGGTTAACCAGACGCACAAACGGTTTGCTACCCTGCACTGGAGAAGAGATAAAGGGGAGAAAAGAGGTTGCAGAAAGATGAAAAGGTACACACAATCACGAGCACAGTCGGGGAGCATGCACAGTCTACAGGCGGTCGCTCAGGTTTGTTGACTTCAGGTAAAGTAGCAGTGGTTTAGTTGCTTTCTGCGCAACTGAGGCAGATGCCCAAGGTCCTAGTATCTTGTGCACACAAAATGGTCCGGGGTCAAGTCGATTCAAAACCTTCCGGAGCTGGCATCGCTGTGTGTCGTAGCAAGCGCAGCTGCACAGGACGTGTTCGATGGTCTCTTCAGCTCCGCAGTAGTCGCATGTAGGAGTGTCTGCCATACCAATGCGAAAGGAGTACACCTTTGTAAATGCAACACCCAACCAAAGGCGGCATAACAGTGTCGCATCGGAGCAGGAAAGTTGTGATGGTAGCTTTAGCTTGAGCGAAGGATCCATTTCATAAAATTGACACCTTTGGAAGCTGGTAGACGACCAGAACGTGCGTGTGAGATCTCGAGCCAGCAGGTAAAGTTGTCTTGCTGCATCATTCCTTGATAGAGGAATTGGGACTTCACGGGTTTCTTCATGGACTGAGCGGGCTGCATCATCGGCTAATTGATTTACGGTAATACCGATATGTCCAGGCAGCCATTGATATATAATATCATGCCCTCGTGCTAGAGCTTCCTGATGGCAATGTCTTATTTCTTGTACCAGTTGCTCATGACTCCTCCTACGCATGGCAGACTGCAAACTCTGAAGCGCTGCCTTCGAATCACATAATATGACCCATTTTCCTGGACGTTCTTGAACGAGATATTGTAAAGCAGCCCTTATGGCAGCAAGCTCTGATGCCGTAGATGTAGTCATATGCGACAACTTAAACTTGATTGTCATTTCTGCAGCCGGAATTACGGCGGCACCTGATGAGCTGCTGGATGAGACGGACCCATCAGTGTATATCTGCGTTCGGTCTAAGTACAACTCATGTAATAATAGCAGTGTTGCTTGCTTCAATGCTACTCTGGAGTGACTGCTTTTCTTTTTGATTCCCGAAATTTCTAGACGTACTTGCGGCTGGTCGAGGCACCACAAAGGACATGCGTTCTCGCAGCTGGCGTATATCCTGATGGAATGCTGCTTAGGTGCTTGGCTATGACGTCTGAAAACGTAGCACGTGGTCTTCCGGAAGGTAGAAGCGCCAAGGGGTGGTCGGGGACACGGCTAGCATGTTGAATGTGTGCTCTGAGGCAATCCACAACTATATAGGTATGTCCTGACCGGATGGTCTTTGGCAAGCATGATTATGGCATAAGTAGAAGCGCATCGGGGCAGTCCTAGGCAGATGCGCAGTGCCTGACCCTGCAAACTCTCCAATTAATGAATATTCGATTTGCAAGTGTTAGTCAGTACCGGCAAGCTGTAGCGCAATAGACCCAGAAATAGCGTTCTGTACAGCTGTAGCATGGAGGCCACAGAAGTTCCCCATGCTTTACCGCACAAGAATTTCATAATATGCACAATAGATAGCAGTCTCTTCTTCAAGTACGCACAATGTGGGCTCCACGAAAGACTTCTGTCGATTATTATGCCCAAGAAACGATGCGTCCGTGCATATTTGACACTCTGCCCATTGATGTAAACAGGGTATGGCGTCATTGCTTTGCGTGTAAACGCCATCAACGCGCACTTCACAGTTTATATATTTAGGCCTTGTTTCTGGAGGTAGGCTGTTGTGAGGGTTGCTGCCCGCTGTATTCGTGCACGCACGTGAGGGCGAGTAACTGCAGCACTCCAGAGGCAAATATCATCGGCGTATATGGATAGGCACACCGACTTTGGCAGAACCTTCACCAGACCAATGAGGGCCGCATTGAACAATGTGGGGCTTAAAACACCTCCCTGAGGTACTCCGCAGTAAATGTAATGTTGGGCAGTTGTACCCCATATGTTTGTACAAAGAAACCCCTGCCAGTTATATAATCTTTTATTCATTGAAGCATTCGTTCACCAATGCCCATTGCTGCGAGAGAAGTGAGGATGGCATCGTGAGCTACATTATCATATGCACCCTTCACGTCAAGAAAGAGTGCCACTGATATGCGCTTGCGACTTTTTTCTTGTTGAACAAATGTCGATAAGTCAAAGACACAGTCAATGGAGGAGCGGCCCCGACGAAAGCCTGCCATGCAAGAAGGGTATTTGGTGTATCGTTCCAAGTGCCACTCGAGACGAAATAGAACCATTATTTCCATAACTTTTCCGAGGCAGCTTGCGAGGGCAATGGTGCGATACGCTGTCAAGTCCAATGGTGATATTCCCGATTTCAAAAGTGCTATTAATCGACTTATTTTCCATTCTCGGGCAACACTGCCGCTGAGCCAGGAGTTGTTGAAGCATGTTAAAAGTTCTTTTCTGGCTTTTTGTCCAAGGTGTCCTAACGCACTATAAGTAATACCATCAGGACCTGGCGATGACATGCGCTTAGAAGAGACTAATGCACCTTCCAGTTCTTCCATGGTGAACGGAATGTCCATTTCTGGTAATCGCGTCTTAGGAACGATCACGGCGTCGATGCTCTCGTTCATAATATTCCCGGCAACTCTTGTGCAAACTTCTTCAGCCACCTCGAGTTCTGTTTTTCCATGATGAAGTGCCAAAGCTTTAAAAGGGTGCCGTTGTTGCGGAGATGAGCGAAGACCCCGAACTGTTCTTCAGATATAAGACAGTGGTTTATGAGGGTCTAGAGATTCGCAGAATGCTTTTCAGCGTTCGCTCTCCAGTTTGTAAATGTGTCGTTGAATCTTTTTCTGGAGCCGCCTTGCTTCCCTGAGTTCGTAAAATAATCTTGTGCGTCTGTATCGTCGTTCAGCACGCCTTCGTACAGTTCGTAATTTTTCCAGTTCGATGTCAAACTGTGTTATCTTAGACGAAAATGGTAATTTACATTTGGACGCTTGCATAGCTTCCGCTATGGTATTTTCCAGGCTGCAGGTGAGGCCTTCTTGGCAGGTGTTCTCAACACGCGATGCAAACATCGACCAGTCAGTGCCAATTGCAACACCGGAAGAGAAATTTTTAATGATACCATCGATCGTCACGTAGGTGGGTATGTGATCACTCCCATCAGTCTCAATATCGCAAAACCACTTAACTTTGTGAGAGAAGCACCATGACACCAATGTCAGGTCAAGGCAACTGTCATACGTGAGACCCCGCAGATATGTGGGGGTACCATCGTTCATGATGGAAAGGTCGTAATCGAAGCGAATGTAACAATGCTCCGGCCCCTGGCATTCATCCTAGTGCTCCCCCAAAGCATGTGATGGGCGTTGAAATCACCGGTGATGATCCAAGGCCCATCGGTTCTCATTAAGATGTCTTTTAATCTGTCGCAGTCAAATCGCGATGACGGAGATGTATATCCACCAATAAGCGTGAACGAAACTGCATCCTTCTTCACACGAAGACACACGTACTGATTGTCGTCATTTGAACTTATTGGGTGCGAAAGATAAGTCAAGTCTGTGCAAATGTAAACAATTACTTTCCTTCGTTCTTCGCAAGCGGCTGAACAAAAAGCTTCATAACCGGACAATATATAAGGCGTTGACACGTTTGGTTCACATATGACAAGTATAGGGGATTGATTGGCCCGAACAAATTGGCGAAAGTCCGAGATACGGGACTTCATGCCTCTGGCATTCCACTGAAAAATTGACGCAACTTTAACTTCAGTGCGGAAGATGAGATTTTGTTGAGCCATTGTGCTTATACGAAGTTAGCAAGAACTGGATTCAGTGCATCCAGTATTTGCAAAGCACTCTTAGCAGACGGATATTGTATGCTGCTCAGTAGCGCGCGAATCGTGGCAATTAATGATTGAACGATTGCAGCCACTTGCCTGTCTTGGTTGGAAAGATCTCGAACCGGGACAATTGCAGTCACTTGCCTGTCTTGGTTGGAAAGATCTCGAAACGGAAGCGCGGACTGGCCGTCATGAAGCTCCTTCGGTTCGCTTGATGCTGCTTAATTCCCTTGGAAGTGCAGGCCACTCTGTCGCAGTTAGGGTATGCTCACTGGTTTTGTCCTTTACAGCCTTTCCCACGGCGTGTGGTCTGGGAGGCAAAGGAGGTGGTACTGATGAGGGATCACGCAAACGTGTCGAAGAGGTAGCGGGCGTCCTCGAAGACCGACGTCGACGCGAACGACACCTTCTGACTTTAGCTGCGGCTTCTCAATGAGATGAGTGATCGCGCACCATCTCCTTCAAGATGGCAATTTCCTTCTGAATCCGCGGGCAGTCCTTCGATGTGGCTTCATGGGATCCATTGCAATTAGAGAATTTCTTGACAGTTGCGATGCACCTATGCGCTTGATGGTGCTCGGCGCAGCGGTGGCATACCACCGAATTCTCGCAGACGCTGCTCACATGTCCAAGTTTCATGCATTTACGGCACTGGAGAGGCTTTGGAATGAAAAGCCGCACAGCATGTCTGAAGTACCCCACCTTCACATGAGAGGGGAGTGATGTGCTTTTAAACACAATCTTCACACGGCGAGACTTGCCTAGCCGGGTGACATCAACAATTGGAGTATCAGTTGTTGACTTGACAAGAAGTTGTAATTCCTTATTGGAAATAGCGACATCAATGTCGTAGATCACGCCGGTCACTACATCACATCCCAAGGGAACATGAGAGCGCACCTGGTTGCCGTCCAAGTCAGTTACACTGCGCAGAACGCCCAACGCACTTGCTTGCAAAACGTCCACAGCCAGTATAATCTTTCTGGCGTTCACTCTTATGTCCGTGATCTCATTTGGCACGAGCGTTTCCAGAGACCTCGACACAGACTGTCTGTTAAGGCGTTTCATGCTGACGGTAGGAAGTGCAGGCAGAAACAGGATGGTATAAGTGTTCGATTTTGGCGCTTCCCTTACAGTTTGAATAGTTGATGATGAGGATGTCCTCATGTTCCTTCTCTTCGCCTTGCGGCTCAGCACAGGTTTAACCGTCATCTGAGAAGTCCTCACTGCTGAGATAGTAAGCATGAGTATCTTCACTGTCGCTGTCGCTCGCTTGTCCCATCCGCTTCCTGGAGGCGGCCGCCGCTGACGCCGCTGGTGCCGGCAGGCGCCCGGGGTGGTCTACATCCATCCCCTCCAAGGGAGCAGCGAAAACTGATCAACAGACTTAAATTACAACTGAAATACGGCGGAGTTTTCAGAAGTAGCTCCTATTCAAAACACACTTCTTCGTCCTCACGCACGTTAGGAGAAACATATTGTTGTATGCTAACTCTCACTACCGAGTGAAAGTCGCCTAGGGGCTGCGTCCATGGTTTCAGTAGTTTTTTTTTTCAATGCGGATCATTTCCTATTCGCATGGTGTTACACGCGTCGTGCATCGGCGGCGATGTCCACACCCCCACTGCACATGCTTGCGCTTCGCATACCGTGTTGCACGCTTGCATCTCGTGCCAACAGTTTGCTCCCCCGCTCTTTCGCCTCGCAATGCCGACGCAGGCAGCATCAGCTAGTGAAAAACAACTTCTCGAGCTACACAACTGTTCACTGGCCACCCCATATACGTAGGCACTGGATCGCACATCCCCGTCTCACCTCTAGTTTAAGGCAACTCTTCTTCTTCATTCAAGGAATACCAATAATGAAGACTAAATAACAAGTAAGCGTTCCTAAACAATTCCCAAGTGAGTAACATTCACGCGATACTCCCCTCCCGCTCTGCGACGCGTTGACGCGAGTTTTCCACGTGGGGAGATACTGTCTAGAAGGCCCATGATGCGGCGGTGAGGCTTGGCAGTGTGAAATTAACGTTCTTACGTTACCGTCGACTTGTAAGAAAAAACCGTCCTAATCTGTGCCTCGTTTGTTTACACATCGCGTATAACTAGAAGAAATGTACACACTTGTTAGTGTTTCTGTGTACGCTATCTCGATGACAAAACCTCTAGTTGGAAATGTTTTGGCAAGTAGGGCTGTACAGCTTCTTTCGCAAATGGCACATCACAGACTATATAGTGGGACATTACCTGTGACAGCTTAAGTTACGCGCTTCGCCTTTAGCGTTTTACAAAGGCCCCGTGACTATGTACATAAGGGTGTACAGCTCAAGCCTTAGAGTGTCAAGTGAAGCTGACCTAGTCAGTATAAACCAGAAACAAAGTAAGTTCGTCTATTCATAAATATTGCTGCGTTTCATTTTGGCGTTCCTACTTGCTTCAGGCAGTCATTATGAAGTTTTTATTGAGATAGTAATTATATAGACACCCTCAGCTGTATTTTAACGCCAGCGTCACCGTCACTCAACGTATATATATATATATATATATATATATATATAAAAATGTTATAAACTTCGAGAATAGTGCAGTATAGGAAACAAAACAATAAAATATTTATTTAAACCTAACAGTTTCGGCTGGTGGACCAGCCTTCTTCGGAGGATGTAAGTGAAATGATACAAGTTCCCGTAGCAGAGGGTCACCCTCACAGTTTAAAGGCCCTCCAAAAAAAAAGCCAAGCGGGCGAACGAGGTAGCAACAGACAACAAGAAGCAGAAGAAGGAGAGGAACTAGAAAGGAGCGACAGAGAGCCGCCGGTCATTCTGGTCATTTTCATTACGCCTCCCAGATTATACACCAATATTTGAAGCGGAATTAACGGCCGTTATACTAGCTATTCGTAAACTTCCTGTGACTCATTCGACAGCTGTGATAGTGACTGACTCGTATTCTGTGTGTTCTTTCTTATCATCGTCGTCGACATCAGCAGTACTAGAGACTTTTAAATCATTAATCCCAGCAAACATCCGTCTAGTGCGAATGATATGGGTGCCAGGCCATCGTAGTATATTTATAAACGAGATGGCTGACAAACTTGCGCGAACATCTCTTGATCTTCCGATTGTGCCAATCATGCCTCCTACAGCTTATGTAACAGCAGCGAGGTTTAGAAAACTTTCCCTTCTTGAAGACTCATCAAAAACCATGATACCGAATCCAGATTTCTCGCACCTGCACTTCACATGGAATAATAAATGGTGTCCCACGCGTAAATTGGAAGTCTTGGTAACAAAATTACGTTGCCGTGTACCACCTCTTAATTTCTACTTAAACAGGTCTGGTCTGGTGCCATCCCCTCTGTGCTCAAGCTGTAACGAACCTGAACATATCGACCATTTTCTTATCACATGTCACCGATTAAAAAATCAAAGAAAAAACTGCTTCGAAATTTTATTCAGAAAATTAGGAATATCACTTAATACTCCCAATATTTTGTCTTTTGGGGCCATTTCATTGGGACATAGCGACAGGAACATCTGCGGGGCTCTCTGCGATTTTATATATAACACAAGAACATTACCTTGCTGAGTCAGCCATCAGCTCTCGAATTTTACTAGTCACACTACCACTTACTATTTAGCTGATACACTGCAATGATTCAACTTTCAGGAGAATTTCATATAACGATTCCACCACAGATATTTAACAAATTCTATTATTCCCCCCCCCCCTTTTTTTTAAACATTGCGCCAAATTAATTTCACAGTCAAAACACAGTATTCATATTCCCCTAATCTAGAAAATCTATAGGTATTTACTTGCATTAACCACCGGCTTCTTGGCCAATCCCCCTTAGTGGGTGAGAGCCACAAAAGAAAGGAACAAGCAAGCAAGCAAGAGCCGCCGGAAACGAGCGGGTAATTCTGGCATTGTTACTCCGTCGCTCCTTTCTAGTTCCTCTCCTTCTTCTGCTTCTTGTTGTCTGTTGCTACCTCGTTCACCCGCTTGTCTTTTTTTTTGGAGAGTCTTTAAACTGTGAGGGTGACCCTCTGCTACGGGAACTTGTATCATTTCACTTACATCCTCCGAAGAAGGCTGGTCCACCAGCCGAAACTGTTAGGATTAAATAAATATTTTATTGTTTTGTTTCCTATACTGCACTATTTTCGAAGTGTATAACTTTTATTACGGTAGCCGGAAGAAACTCTGATCATCTATTTCATGTATATATATATATATATATATATATATATATATATATATATATATATATATATATGCGTTGAGAAACGACGGATGAACGTGTGAAAATGTTCATTACCTCCTACAAAAAACACTCCCCGCGTGCGGAATCGAACGGGGAACCTATGACTTGTAAGTGCGAGGTGCTGGCCACTGAGCCTCGAAGGAGTGCCTCCTTCAACGTTGAAACGACGAGCTATTTATATCTACCACTTACCGCTAGTAACGGGCATGTCGGGGGGAGGTATCGTGTTTTCAGCGTTAAGGCTGGTTCACATGCCGCGATTGCAGCGAAAGAAATCGTTCTGTTCGCTCCATTCGCTCTGTTCGCAACCGCTGCTAATCGCGGTTTCATTTCACATGGACCGCGAATGGTCCTTGATTTTCGCTCTGAGACTCGAGTGGCGAGTTTTTGCCACCCTTCTTCTGGCAGACACCGCAGAATTTTTCTAACGTAATGTAATGATTTGTGCCTTATTAGGTTTCTATAAACAGTAACGAAGAACCTGCGTGTTTCGACGTTTAAGAACACTTCTTAATACAAATTAATTTTGAAATGCACAGCATTGGCCATTACTAGAACAAACACATCGACGCTATTTCGACGGCATAGCTGGACCGGCCCTATTTCGACGGGTCTCGACCAAAAATCGCTCCCGCCATTGCGACCAGAGCGAAAACTTCCAACATGTTGGAAGCTTGCCGCGGACTGCTGCGGGTGAGCGAACTGGCCTTTTTTTCCCTGCGAGCGAACTCGCGCACTGAAAATCGCTACTTTCTGTGTCATGTGAAACGGCCTTAGCAGCAAGATGGTGCAATGAGCGCGCGTCGTCACATCGTCAGGACGCGGTGGCATGCGCATTCATCTGCCATGCGTACGTTGCCCCGTCGCGAGGGGACAGAGTGGACGCTCATGCGTGCGCTTCTCTCGCGGTGGGGGCTATCGTACGTTTTGGCTGGCCTAGGGCTTTCACCAGAACCATTCCATCGTAGTTATTGGGCGCACAAAAATAACTGGAATTGTTGCACAGTCCCCGTTTGCGAAAATAGCGCGCTGTTGAGAATCAGAAGTGTGGCAGTTTGGGCTAGTTGGTATGACATGACGATAGTTATAGCGCGAGAACAGAACGACGACACAGACACATAGCGAAGCAACAACTGAGAGGCTCATTCGCACTCTTTTGTACCTGTGAATACGTTTCGTAAGTCATTTGTGCTTGAAAAACGTGGGGCACGTTCCAATCTTCTTGTAATTTTGCGTGTGACCTTCCAATTTCTTGCTTACGCGTTAATTGCTTCACCTATGTGGCAAAGCTGGGATTTATTTTGTAGAATAAAAAATGTCAACATATCCACGGAGTGCATGAGGATGAGCGGGGCGAAGCGTCCGTCAGTCCTTCTGCGCCTCCGTCTGTCTGTTCGTTATTGCTTCCGTTCACCCCTGCGTCCGTCTATGTCACCATTCGTGTGGCTACCAGTCCGTCCGTGCGTCCGTTCATGCGTCCGTCCCTGCGTCCATCCCTGCATCTGTCGGTCAGTACGTCCGTTCATCTGTCCATGCGGCCATCCAGCCGTTCATGCGTCCGTTCATCCGTGTGCGTCTATCTGTTGTTTGTCCATGCGTCCATGCATCTGTTTGTGTGTCCATTCGTCCATCCATCCAGTGAAAACTCCAAGTACTGCCACCTTGCGTCTTTTCATCAAATATTCATCATATAAAAATACCTCCATCCAGCGGACATTCCAAAGCCTAAACAAAAGGTGGCACAGCTGGACTAGAGGAGCGGCACGCGTGCACTCTCTTACGGCCTGTGCTTGGTGTCTAGTTCCCACCTTTCGCTGCCCCTATTTCATGGCACTATGGCAAAACCTCACTAAACAATATTAAAACCAAGGATGCTATGCCCAGCGAGCTTAACGTGTCAACCTTTTCTGGTCAGATAGCGCTCAAAGTGTGTCCTTCTGTCTCTAGTTTTTTTCAGTCAGCATCAATTTCAAGCCACATTTATAGGAGATTAAGTCACCAGTACTCGTATCTCTAAGTTAGTTCATAAGGAACAATTATCGTTTGATTTATGATGAGTGTGCGTGGATTTGCTCCTTAATTGAAAAGTGTGCACATGCCACTCCTCTAGTCCTGCCGTGGAGGTGGCTACTACTACTACTACTACTACCACTACTACTACTACTACTACTGCTGCTACTACTACTACTACTACTACTACTACTGCTACATAAATTGTGGATGCACGACCCACGGCTTAAGGAGCATTGCCCGTAAACAGGTAACTAGCCCAGGTGAAGGGTGAGATAAAAATAACTCTAGCACTATACTTGCCCAAAGAACATGACTAAATTGATGGCCCTTCTATTGTAAAGTTGTATTGTCTTGTGTCTTGTAATTTGCCTCTATTTCCACATTTTTAAATATCTTAGGACTACAGCAGCATTTTTATTCGCACTGATAACACTGATATGTTCACAAGGAGCCATAGGGACGCAAGTTTGGATCAAAAAGCAGGAGTATGGGATATTTATGAAAATAGACGACCTTTCGGTGAAGGACATTTTGATGTGCAACTTTGCAGCGGAGCGTAATTTTGCGCTAACCTTGAAGAATTTCTCTGTATTGCAAGAGAAGACATTTGTACGAACGAAAGCAGTTGACAAGAACCCCGTAAGCTGATGGGTACTGCTCAGCTATTGTCTCTTTCAAACTATCCCATAATTTTTACTAGAAGCACAGGTACGAATCGTACACAGCGACCTAATTATTTCTCTTTGTGAGTTGGCGATGCACCTGCTGCGTGTCCATAAGGCAGTATAAAGACCTACACAGCTGCAAACGCAGCTAATCTTGTAGTCCATAATAATATTTTGAAGCCTTCATTGATTCTATGCTTCAGTCTCGTAGCCTTACATGTATTAATGACACTCTTTTTAATACATATCATACATACTGTACTTTCCTGCACAGTGATTTCGAGAGAGGTGTAAAAGAAAAGGTATCTTGGCCGTGCTTCGTTTCGCAAACGCGTGGGCAGAGCTTGCTCAGCCGTTCATCTGTCTTTGATACGCTTCATCCTCACTGAGGGCGAAGTACTTGCGTTGGGTCACTTGGATGGCAGAGTTGATAGTTTCTCGGCACCATAAACTGTAGAATAAAGGAAGCATCCTCGTCGCAAGGATAGAAAACGGGGCGACTTTTTTGCTACGAGCACATTTGAATAAACGCGTTCATTCTTGGCTGATCTAATTCTGTCCAGCTCCGCTCTTGCCTGCTTGCTTGTTCCTTTCTTTTGTGGCTCTCACCAACTAAGGGGGATTGGCCAAGAAGCCGGTGGTTAATGCAAGTCAATACCTATAGATTGCCTAGACTAGGGGAATATGATTAATGTGTTTTGACTGTGAAATTAACTTGGCGCAATCTAAAAAAAGAAAAAAAGGGGGGAGAGGTATAGTAGAATTTGTTGAATATCTGAGGTGGAATCGTTATATGACATTCTCCTGAAAGTTGAATCATTGCAGTGTATCAGCTAAATAATAAGTGGTAGTGTGGCTAGTAAAATTTGAGAGCTGATCGCTGACTTATCAAGGTAATCTTCTTGTGTTATATATGAATACGCTGAGAGCCCCGCAGATGTTCCTGTCGCTGTGTCCCAATGAAGTGGCCCCAAAAGACAAAATATTTGGAGTATTAAGTGATATTTGCTCTCTCCACGAGCTAGTCCATCACCGTCCTTCTCTTTTCTAATACTCTACAAGAGGTTCTGTGGTAGAACCCATATTTAGACGCCGAAATCGTAGGCTCAAATTTCCCTTCTATTGAAGATTTTTAAATGCGAAGCATTTCTTAGCGAACTTCGGTGACATTGAGCGTATCTATCTTTCTAGCCGCCTACGACTTTTGGCTTTCCTGGCCGTTTCAATAATGTTATCAATACCAAACTTGGTATGGCATAACATGACTGTATGAAGAACATATGTGACTAGTCATAACATGAAAATTATGATATGTATGTAATGAATGTCATGATTTAGATTTCATGGTTCTGCAGCTCTTGCCGTGGTTTCATTAACATGTCATGTTGCAAAACTGGTATGGTATGATAAGATTGCAAGGAGAACACAAGCGACAGACCCTAACATGAAAATCATGACATGCGTGTCATGTATCAACATGACTACCTTCCACACTCATGATGCGCTCGCGGCCGTTTCACTAGCGTTACATATACAAAATTTGGTAATATGCTACGTGAGTGGATGACGAAGGTATGTGGCTGATGCAAAGATAATAATCATAAGATGCGTGTTATGTAATAACATGACTACATGCCACGCTCATGATGTGCTGGTGGCCGCTTCGCTAGCTACTTTTATACCAATTTTCGTATTACGGCACGTGAATGTATGACGGAGGTATGATACTGGTGCGAACATGAGAAGCGTGAGATGCACGTCATGTAAGAACATGACTAGACGCTACGCTCATGATGCGCTCGCAGACGTTTCTCTAGCTTCACATGTACCAAACCCGATATTACGCGACGCCAATGCATGATGAAGGTATGTGACTGGTGCAAACATGATAATCATGAGATGCGTGTTATGTGATACCATGACTACATGCCACAGTGACGACGTCAATACAGTTCGATGTGACGTGGTGCGCATGTTCGCCAGTGTTCATTTCGTCGCGTCACGCCGGCGTTGCCATGCCAGGCGCCGGTCCTGCCATATACTCGCAGGTGCGCGGCGCGCTGCGTTGCTTTGATGCACGCGAGTTTCAGCACCTCCAGCGTTCCTCTGCCACGAAACAAGGTAGCCGCAGTTTTGTCTGGGTAACGAATCGGCGCAAACTGCAGCATGTCGCATTTCGCGCCACTTGCCATGGGTCCGCGCCGATGGACGCTTGTTGCGCTTGGCGTCAAACTATAAGTTCTCGCGTTTTGCTAACGTAGCGTCGCTGTGCCCAGCGTGCACGCGCGTCAACGGTACAATGAAGTATATTGGGCCCTTTATGATGCGCTCGTGGCTGTTTTGCTAGCTCCACATATACAAAATTTGGTGTTACGTGACGTCAATGGATGACGAAATGTATGACTGGTGCAAACATGAAAATCGTGACACACGTGTCATGTAGGAACATGACAACATACCACGCTCATAGCGTGCTTGCGGCCGTTTTGCTAGCTCCACAATACTATATTTGGTATCACGTGACGTGAATAGAAGGCGAAGGTAAACGCCACATCCAGACATGATAATCATGACACGGAAGTCATGTACTGCATCATTTCCCTCCACCTCATAACGTTGTGCTGATTTTAGAGTGACATATCCACATTTCTCATTCGTTCTTAGAACATCTTCGATTCCTACTGCCTGTGGTATCTGCCTTTTTTTATTTATTTGCAGCTTTCTCAAAATCAGACTCACGAAAACGCTGAATGTATTGCTCACACTCTGTGAACTCGACACCGTGAATTCTTTGAAAAGAGATTTTTTCATGGTATCATTTTCACGCATAAAAAGTACCAGAGATGATGGTACACAGTCTAACTGAGTTGATAAGTGCAGTCGTCACGCGATACAATAACTAGCGTCTCTTGTACCGCACTGAGTGCTTACCATAATGCTCTGTGTGTATTCGTTGTAGTTACGAATGACTGTGAGCATTCGTAATAAAGACGACTATAGCGCTTGCTCGCAGTCATTACTATGCGGTTGGTGCTGGACGAATTCCCGGGCAATCAGAGCAAAGAGATGGCTACTGGAAGAGACCTCGAGTGCAAGGACATTCACTATCGCTGAGCATGCAGCGTTTTTATGAGCGAAGCTTCATATCGGCATGGGGTGTGGTTGTGACGATTCAGCGGAGAACTAGAACTCTATTTCCCGTGAGAAAGGGCTGTAGGTGTCAGCACCATCATCGTATTAGTGTAAATGGGCACTCGGCGGCACATGTCCAATTATACTCCAGGGCGCTTCAATGTGAGCAGCTTTTGACGATTTTCTGCGAGTGAAGCGCGTTGAGTACAGCGTAGTGGTTATATGCGTCCTCCATACAACAATAATGCACGAAGCCAGCCTATTGCTGCTATTACGTGTGACAGAAGTGCATTCTGCCAATTATTCGGGTGTTGGACTTCGCACTGTGCTCGCTGTTTTTTCTCCATTTATTCTTTAGTGTTTAGCTTCCGTTCTGTCTATGCTGCACAATAAATGGTATTATGTGACCAAGCCAATAAACAATATACTTGTTGCTCGAGTGAATACAAGAGAGCCTGTTTATCTGTGTAGTTAGTTGATGTAGAAGTTTGTGCAGTCAATATGTCTCTTTGCACGAATGACTGTATGGCGCAAGCTTGAGGCTTTTTAACTGCAAACCTAGTTTTACGGATGCTACCTAATGATTTTCGGTACTATAAGTATTTCGAAGTCACCAACATAGCACGAGACGCAGTCTCTGAAATTGTACATTCGCAACTTGTCGCTCTTACTTTATTAGTTTATGAAAACGCCAAATGCACTAAGGGATGTACTTGACCGATAAAGTGGCAACTTCATTTCATACTGGAATGATTCGGGCTGTAACGATGGTACGAAGATTGCACCGAGCACCGCAAGGACCTGTGCACTCGTTCTCTCATGAGTTAAAGTGCCTACAAGCAGAAGTTTATGTGCTTGCATATGTTGTTTATGCGTTCGAGCAAGCAGTTTATGCGGTAACAGAATTGGACTAGCTGTCCTCTATGAACATGCATAAAGTTCGCACATACGCGGTCCCGTTGTGGCCAGATCACGACGCAAAGAATCATTCATACCATGGTGTTTTCCCCACTTGCCTCTAGGTGTCCACTGTGTTCAAACGAGGGGCTGACGTACCTGAACCCATAAATCTCGGTGCTTTACTGTTAAGATATCAGGAGAAAGGAACAAAACTACAGACATGTGGTTATTGATTCATGCGAGAAACTGTAACGCAAGAACATGTTTGAAAATTTCAATGCAATGCTCCAGTTGCACAGTTTGAAGCGTAATCAAGCCAGGGCTAAATGGGAAAAATATTTCGCGTAGCAACCAAGGTTTTGAAACATTGATGGTGGTGCTAGCGTAGAACTGCAGTCGATAATCAGTAGCTTGAGTTCGGTAACAAACCACCATATATACCTCTACGCCATTGTACAACGCTAGGGTGTACAACGCTTTTTACGCTAGGGTGTAGTAAATAAAATCAAGAGAGCCACTTTCTTAGTGACATACTAGTACATTGTGCCCCATCTCTATGTATATGCCGAGTTTGCATACGAGAAGACGCAATCTATGGCAATGCGACCAAATGCGTGTGAAGGACTATAGGTTATAGTAAGTCGAAATTGTAGTTGTTTTCTTTCTCAATACTTAATTAGGTATTCTTATTCAAAGCACTTTTGAATTTCGAAGCAGTAAAGCTGGGTGAGAAATCCTTATGATGAAGCTATAGGCAGGCTTCCAGAACAATCGATAGGACAGTTTCTAATTTTCGGTTATGTAATTGTGCTTTTCTGCTCTATAAAAACACAAAATTGCGAAATACATGCGAAATACAAAAAAATAAAAGAACGCAGAATGGCAAGTTCATTTGCGCGCCTATGCCGCTGTGATTGGAGTGCTCCCTACGGTTCATAGGCTGCGGCAGCGCCGTTTCCTCGACTAGTGGCGGTGGGGTATCTTACTATAAATAATTCAAACACTAAATATACCTTTCATGACATCATTGGTGACGTCAGCAAGTAGAAGAAAGAGTACAAACTGTGAAGACGAGAGTTGCCGAAAAACCACTCATTTCCCACTGTTATGCCTGCGAGTCCACAGCGAACGTCCATGCCTCTGAAAAAGGCAATCTGTGTCAAGGCCAGCACGCGAGCCCGCCTGACGCGAACAACTCAACGGCGTCATCACGTGGCGGCGCCTTTCTGTCGGGCAACGGACAGCGAGCTCCTCAACCCACGAGCGCATCGAAGCAATCGGCGCCTTCCTGTCTGACGAGTCTGACGCAATGCCTGGTGACGTCACTCGTCCTTGGGTGCAGTCACGTGCAGCGCAGCGGCTCCGCATTCGATGAGAATGACGCGGCCCAGCGGCAACCCCAATGGAGGATTCTGACCTCACGACCAGTGGCGCTTCTGGTTGGAGATTTGGTTACTCAAAGAATCCACCCGGTGCATATAAAAAAAGCCCTGCGGCACGTCGTGAGCAGTTCACCCATGTGTTAGAGAGGAGAGCTCGGCTCTTCGGGTCTCTAAGCTGTCGGCCCCAGTGTCAAATTTGTAACGCCTCGGTATATATGTTGTACCTAAACCTTGTTTAACTCACCGTGGTCTCGTCCGCTCGTCTATCAGTTCTCCACAGAAACAGTCGCGAGCTGAGAAACCTACGCTACCAAACGGCTGGTGACCTTCCCGGCGGAGTTCGAAGCAGTGGCGTCTTCGGGACCGTGTTGGCGTCGCCGTCTTTCGAAACAGTAGTTGCAGCGGTGAGATTCGTGGCGCCCTTCGTAACGTCGTCGGAGGCGCGCTTTGTAACATCACTTCGCATGCAAGCGGAATGCATTCGTACCCTATTACCACTCAGGCAACGCTCCTATTCGTCAGGTTTAGTTTTTTATGTTTTAAATGATGTTCGGTGGTGTAGTGAAGCGGAGAAAGGAAGGTGTTCGGTTTCACAGTAGGGCAATTTTAGATCAACACGAGTAAAAGGAAGTCTTTTTGATCACAAATTAGGTACTAAAAACAAAGACATGCACGTTGTGGGAAGGGTCAGTGTACACAGGCAGCTTAGCTTCACAACTGAAATATGCACACAATGAGCAATGATGCAAAAATAACTGAACCCATGCAAACATTACTCTCACGAGCTGGCCACTTCGTACTCGAATGAACTGCATCTTTTATGACAGCTAAAATATTTTTTTCAGATCTCGAGTAGTAAACAGGGCAGAAGCTTAGGAAACATATAGGCATGAAGGGACGAGAAACCATACACAGAGAATGCCGTTGGTTAATATGTTCCGGCTCACTGGCTTGTTTGCCGTGACAAATAAATCGCCTTTACTTTTTAAAAAGTTGGGACCAGCGACGTTGCCCCGTTCAATAATTTTTCAAACCATCAGGGAGTCGATTGCATTCATTTTAACGCGAAAGCGTTATAGTTCTCGTTTCGCACAAATTCCGGCGTCAGTGTTGGTGTTGGTGTCGGCATCGTTGGTTGTGAGCGAATAATCCTCGTCTCGTGCTTGACCAAAAAATCCAGAGTTATGCAAATAATAAAAATCACAGCATTTCTACGAAGTCAATGATGACAAGTTGGCGAAGCTCCAAGGAATCATTCTTCTCTTTACATTGCCCCCTCGTTTATGCAAAGACGTGAGAACACGTCTGCACAGTATATACAAAGTTGTTTATTATTCTAAATGCGCGTATGGTCTTTGGGTGTCCATATATTTATTCATAGAGATATCCATAATAATATTCATGTGGCTATTCATACAGATACGGGTAGCCATGTGGATGTGGATATTCATACGTATACTCCTATAAATATCTACATGGGTTCCAATATGAGTATTCATACCCATATTGAAATCCATATAGGTATGTATATTCGTAACATGTCACGCCGATGAACAGGGGACGTGGCCCAACCTGAAGGAGGTTTGTTATAAAATAAATTATAAAAAAGTATGGGTTTTGTACGGATCAAACCCGCTTTGTTTGCGTGGGAAGTGGGTGTTCTATAAAGTCTGGCGGCTGCTCAGGAGTTCAGTGAAAATTGCTCCTTCTGCTTGGAAATGCAGTGAAAGTAACTTTCATGCTTTACAAACACACGTGTACCGTTTACATGCTTTGGAATAGCAGATGAAATATTGCAGTAATCATGAGTGGTACAAGCGGACATGTCATTAGGCATCAGAACATGTGATTATCATAATGAATTTATCGTATAAGGCAGGTCACTCATTACGAAAAGCACACATGTCACTGTGCCTATTTTCTGACGGCCATGCTGTGGCGCATAGCAAGTGCATAAAGATTTCATGCACTACGTATTTGAAATGCGCATAGGGACAGGATATTGCTATCGCGTTCATCCATTAGGGGGAAGCTTAAAGATCCCCTAATTTTATTGACACTATTGTAAGCAAAGGCCCACAAAGTTTCGGACTGACTGCATGCATTTTCATGAACAGGAAGCAGCCTATAGTAGCTTAAGGTAACTAGAACTACACACCAAAACTAAAGGATGAACAAACTTTATGGCAGAGTCAACATGCAACCAAGCCTTTCTTGAAACATAATTTGTCAAGGGCATGCATACTATAGGCACTCGTATCAAAAACTAGCCTTGTGACACTGTGCTTTTGGTAATTCAGTGAGCCTTGCAGAGAAATGGGATTACTCATGCACTGATGCAAAATGATTACGTGCTCGAATAACAAACCCGAATACTTCTGCTCAGCTGTTCTCACGGCAGAATACCTCAAAAATCTTCGCGGAAAAACTCCCTAGGACACCACCAAACCACACAAATCATGATGCTCTGATTTAGTCATCTTCGTCTAATCTATGGTTAAAGTTATGGGCATCCTACTGCGGCTTCCGTTCACGGCAGGACGCATAAATTTATTATCTTTTCAATGTTCATCTTAGCACGCTAACCGAGCGGAATCCAATGGTGATATTGATGAGAAACTGGAAACACTGAATGGTGACAAGAGCTAAATACATGTTTTTGTGCGTTTTGCCAAACCAAAAGTTCACAAAATAAGGATTGAGGAAGACCCATAAACAAAAGATGAGTTCTTTACAGTTCAATCAGTTTTTTTTTCTTAGTAAAAAGTGGTGTAAAAAATAAACGCGAACGTGTGCGTTAACCTCACTTTTTTTCAAGCGGTTATCAGAATGTCTGACAACTGCTACGAGCGCGCATTTTCCTTCAAACCGAAACGAGCGCCTAGTTTCCAGGGCCAGGCTGTGCGATGACGCAAATTTCCCTAGCGGCAACACAAGCGATAACGCTGCGCCATGAATCATCCCGCAGGAAGCAAATCGTTTGTACGCTAACGCTAGCGAGCACTCCAATCACAGTGCACCTCAGCGCGCAAGCGACCATGTTACTTAGTATATATTTTTTCGCTGCCATCTTCACTATAAGCAGAAAAACGTTGTATACTGAAATATGCAAAGGTAAAATCTATGTAATCAGGCGTTTTGAAACTCGCTCTACAGTTTTTTTACCAGAAGTTTTGGCTAGATTATTTGCTTTCCAAAGCTACCTATACCAACATTCATAATTAGGCACTTAAGCGTAAAACAAAAAACACAGTGTGACCTAACTACTTGCCATAATAAACAACATGAATTTAATGGCATCATCATATAGTGCATCGACCTATTTTACCCTAAACTTATAGATGCTGGGCAGCATGTGTATGTAGTAGTTACCGGCGCGATGCAAGTACATACAAAAAAGGAAACTGCATTGAACTAAAGGATGTATGAGAAATAATGACGGCAGGAAGAAGTGGTCGGCCGAACTTGCTGCAGTTGAATGGTTGTCGTATGGTCACATTCAAGGTAGAGAGCTCTTTAAGTAGTGTACATTAGTCCTGAAAGAGGAAATGCGGGCAGAAAAAGCCCAAATGAGGTAACAACTGATATACAAATATTCTGAACCGTACAATGCTTCACAACAAAACAAAAGGGGAAAACTTCACTGACGACCACAATACTACCAAATGTGGATTCTGAGCCTGTTTAGGGATTTTGATTTTGAGGCAAATTGAGGGAAACGCTCCTGCTTCGATGGGCGCACCTCCAAATTCTGATGTCAGCAGGGTTGACCCTCTGCTCACGCAGTTATTTTAGCAAGAGTGGTAGACGAAGCAGTTTTACCAATTGTGCCAGTTCAGAAAGAAATGGCTGAGAATATGTTTACATATGTGCACACAGTTTACATTAGTAACCGAATGCAGGGAGGAGCGTGATTGGCGCTGAAAATTTCGTGCCGCCGCTCTCACATACACCGCCGCAGACAGGGCGAAGCACGGCTGCCCATTTATATCGCGGAAGGCAGCGTGTGGGTGCGTTCCACAACAGCCGACGCACGAAGGCGCGCACTACTCTGGCGCCGCGGGGACGGACGCATGCGAGACTGTCGTTCGCTTCTCCTTGCGCTCTTCCCACTACCGCCAACTTTCATTCTCTGCTCCGTTCCACATTCGTTCTCTTTATTCCTCGTTAAGTCTACCATTTACGGTGATGGTGGCACCACTGAACGCAAACACAGATTCCCAAAGAGTGCACTCTATAGTCATTTCACTCACGGCATTCTGGGTGCCGCCATAGTCCTCTGCCGAGGCGGTGACGTCGGCTTTCGTGCTCTCGTGCAACAGCCCAGAAAGGACGAAATTCTCCTCTCAGTAAAAAGGGGTTCATAACAGCACTCTTTTACGACCTTTTCTTCAGAAACAAGGCATGAGGACTTTTCATTATAAAACACCAACTCCCTCAATGTCGTTCGCTTTGACAGGTTCATGAGAGCTCTAATTTAGGTGCACTTTCTGCAGGAAAACTGAGCAATATTTTTTTATATTTTGTTAGGGATAATGCCTGCTGAATGGTGTCTTTAAAAAACCCCTTTATATTTCGTCTATGCCATTTTTCTTTTTTACGCTTGCTGTGATTTTCATTGCAGCTGCAGAATATTGATTATCGAGTGTGTACGCCGATGGCCAGCGATCCTGATGCTCCATAGCTTTCATCAATTTGTGCTCTCTCTATATCGGCAACACTTGTTTCGGCTCTAGAAGCAGTCGATACGACGATGCGTAGTAAGATTAGTGGCCTGCTCACAGGATCAGCCTTCACACGTCTAATCGCACTTCACAGCCCGCGGGCAAAAGGAAAAAAAAACGATGAATGCTTGTTCGAGGGTGAATCATTTGCCGTTTCGCTTTTGAATTGTTTTGCATGGCCAGAGTGCGTCCCATGTTTACTTGCACACACACTCTCACAATTAGTCTTAAAGGATGGTGAAAAGTTTTTATACTCCACTTTTCAGCGGCTTATGGCATTTTGAACTAAGAATTTCAGAATTTGTTGATAGCCTCCTTTGAAGAGGAATATATTTGCATGATCTCTCTTTTTATACATCTATACAGCTGTCAATTATTTTCGCCAAAGCCACTGTGCCACTGTGTGTGACTCTAAACAGTTTCTTTAAAAAAAATTGTATGCTTGAAAATCACTGCTTGTGGCCTTCCAATAATAACGTTTTCATCGCCACAGTGGTTTTATGTACCACAAAAATAGCTTGTTAAGCATGCCGACACTGTTTGCACTGGCTCAGAGCTTTATGTACTCTGTGATGAGCATCCGTGTAACATGTAACGTTATTGCAGTAGTGTCCTGTGAGTTACGGACTGTAATACTCCTATGATATTCTTACTGGCTGCAGCAGTGTGCATAAAACAGACAGCGAGAAAGAAGTTACACATTTCGTCCCACGAAACCCATTTAAGTTGGCCGCAACAAAATATCTTCATACGTAAGAGGAGTTTCACTAAACATTTCGCTTAATATTAACTTGCAAGAATGATGCCCCGTGTAGACATCAAACAAAATTGTATAAGCAGATGGCAACGAACACCTGCCATCGTAATGCTACTGGGATGAAGAATCAAGGGAGGTGTGAGGAAAAGTTTTAGTGCTGCCTCTATGGCAGGGCTGATAGTTGGGCTATTGGGTGATACATTATGGGCAGTACCAGTGCACAAGCTCACGGGACAAAAAGAATAGACACAAACAAGCGCTTGTTTGCGTCTCTTTTCTTCGTCCCGTGAGTTTGTGCGCTGGTACTGCCCTTAATGCTGCCCCTATCAATTTAACGCGGTTCTCGAACTTTGGCATTCATGACTCAACGCAAAATAACGCGGTACCCCGTCAAGATTACGAACCATCTCGGTGCGTGAAAAAATTCATGTTCATCCCAGAGTACATCTGAGATAAAGTGTGCAAGCTGCTTACATCCTCTGAGCTGCCCAGAAAAGATTCAAATCAGTCAGAACCACGCTCTACAAAGAATTAGACTGATTACTTTTACTTGCCGTTTCTCACAGTTCTTCGTCCTTCAGGGGTAACTAAAACTGCGGTTCTTCTTTTTAAATCCCACTACCCGATATTTTTTTATTTTATATGGTCATTCATTATACTTTCCGACGGCTCCTTTGTTCGGTGAAAAATAAACAAAGCGTGAACATCGTTTAGAGTAACGCTACTTTAAGGCGCATTACCTTACCGGAGCTCATAATATATGACATGAAAGATAACCCATCATTATTTCATACACATGCGCTAAGTTGCGGATACCACCGCCATTTTAGAGTTCACGTTTATTTACTGTTTTGCTCGTCATTTCTCGGCACTGCTTTATGTGGGCTAATACCTCGTCCTAACCCCCCCCCCCCCCCCAAAAAAAAAAAGCTCATAGCTTTTGCATTGTTTTCCCGCCGCCAACTTTGGAATCCTTGCTGTTGTTGTGTTTCATTTACGTTCACTAACTTAAAATGTGTCAGTAATGTGCAGAGTTGTATTACGTCATCGAGTTTTTTCTACAATGCCCCAGAGTATTTCCAACGTTGTGCGAACACAGAATTTCTTAATAAGAGTAATAACGACATCCAGAAGAAGATCTGAACTCACATATAGGTACATACGCGCAGCATTTTCGTACTTTCTTTTCGCAAGTCCAGCGCTATTTCTCTGGCGGCAATTTTTGTATATTGGGTTAATACATGTGCGACACATTTTCATCAGCTAGTCATTTAGCGCAACGGGGCATTACGAATACCTATATTTCAACCACATACAGCTTCTTCTGCTCCTATGTTCAGTTCCCTAAATGTTCTACCCTTGCGTGTCTTGTTCCATCATAAGTTGTTGCTACAAATGTTTCATCTTATAAATATCAACCTCAATATCCCGGGTTTCAGTCGATCCAGTCTCAATATTAACAATTGTACAACATTTTCAGGACACTTCAATCTAGTTTTTACTAATACTAGAACAAATTATGGGAGCTAGATTCACCATCCCAAATTTAGGAAATGGTGCATTGCACTTTGCGATTCATTTCAAATGGTATCAAGAGATCTTCATTCTTGTCATTCAAACATACAACTAAGAAGCACTTGATTAATGACTTATCACACGCATAGGATGGATTACCTTTTTTCAGGGAACATTTCCACAAGCTATTGCTGCTAAGTGTCTGAATATTGCCTATATTTGATGCTTGTTGGCGGTTCCGGAAGCACGCGCGATTTTCCACTGTTTGAATTTATGCTAATTATCTCTTTTTAATATTTCATTTCATAATTTCATGTCGTTTTAATAATTCGTGATTTTCATAATTATCTTGAGATTTACAATTAGTCTTGCTCTTCACTACTGGTGCCTTAGAAACTGTATAAACTATATGACTCGCTCTATGCCGAGATTCTTGTAGCCCCCACTTATTTCTTGTTAGCAGTTCCCCTCGATAGTTTTCACTTTGTGACCTCTGAATGTCCAATTGTTTGTTAGTCTGTTATGCTTATTTCCTCAAATCATACAGAAGGACAAACAAAACAGTATGGCCAACCCCACTCTGGTTGAAATTCGCTTTATAGGTATCCTGTTTGCGTAAAAAGCTTATTTGAAGCCGGTAGAGGACAACTTCAAGGGTATAATCTGAAATAAAAAAAAAGAAACGGAAGTTCATCGGCCACGGCGACCCCTTCTTAACCTTTGATGAAATATGCCACTATATATAAACACGCAGCTGCTTGCCGCCTACACACCTTATCTCGGCGACAACTTTCTGTGGCAACACAGCCAAAGCTACGTGAACGGAGCTTCTGCACATGTATTAATACGCCAAGCAGTCTGTTTTCGTGCGATTTTGGTTTCGGTGGTTTAGAAAGTGCATCCCGCATGTACTTTTTCGCACGACCGCCGTGCCATATATTTTACATTTATTTAAGAGGCAATAAATGAATTATTTTTCATTTATTTAAGAGGTAATAAATGAAGTGTGCGGCGATGGCGTAGTAGCTAGAGCATCCGCCTCGCATGCAAAAGGTCCGTGGTTCAAATCTCGGTGCCGCGCAGCTCCCAACCGGATAAAAGAAAAAATCCGCGTGGTGATGAAACTGCATAAAGAGGCCGGGGTGCGGCCTCACCGGCAACTACCGCCGGGAACGCACTCCCTCACCAGAGAAGGATTGGCCACCCTGGTGCAGTATCTGGCCACTACCTCCCACATGCATACGTCAAATAACTCACGGCCCTCAGTCCCCAGCAGCTGCAAAGCAACTGACCACGGCGGCGGTCAGATATGCAACGCTGCAGAGGGTGCTAAGAATCTCTGGATCCGGACAGGCCGCCATTGGAACCTGAACTTGGCAACATTTAACGCTAGAACCTTATCTAGTGAGGGAAGTCTAGCTGTAATATTAGAAGAGCTAGAGGGTGTTAAATGGGATACAATAGGGCTCAGTGAGGTTAGGAGCACAGATGGGGCCTATACGGTGCTACAGAATGGGCACGTCCTTTGCTATCGGGGCTTGGCAGACAGAAGAGACCTGTGAGTGGGGCTCCTAAATCGCAGAAGCATAGCTGGCAGCATAGAGGAAGTCTATAGCATTATTGAAAGGGTGGTAGGTATCGTAATTAAACTGAATAAAAGATACAAGGTGAAGGTGGTACAGGCTTACGTGCCTACATCCAGTCATGATGACGCTTCAGTTGAAAGCTTCTATGAAGACGTGGAATCGGCAATGAGTAAGGTAAAAACACAGTATACTATAGTGATGGGTGACTTTGATGCAAAAGTAGGGAAGAAGCAGGCTGGAGACCAGGCAGTGGGAGATTATGGAATCGGTACTAGAAACGCCAGAGCAAAGCTACTAATAGAATTCGCAGAACGCAATAATTTACGGATTTCGAATACCTTCTACCGAAAACGAGAAAACCGCAAGTGGACATGGAGAAGACCTAATGGCGAAAATAAGAACGAAATAAACTTTATAATGAGTGCACACCCAGGAACCATGCAGGATGTGGAAGTGGTTGGCAAGGTACGAAGCAGTGACCATAGAATGGTACGGTCTCGAATTTGCCTAAACTTGAAACAGGAACGACAGAAACTGATATGCAAGAAGCCAATCAATGAGCTAGCACTGAGAGGGAAATAACAGGAATTCAAAATGTCGCTTCAGAACAGGTACTCGGCTCTTAGTGAGGAAACCAACCTCAGCGTAGATGCAATGAATGATTATCTGACGAGTATCATTACGGAGTGTGCAGTGGAAGTTGGAGGCATGGTAGTTAGACAGGACACTGGCAAGCTATCACAGGAAACGAACAATCTAATTAAGAAGCGTCAAATCATGAAAGTCTCAAGTACAACAGACAAAATAGAATCGGCGGAGCTTTCGAAGTTGATTATTAGGCGTAAGGTATGCGATGTAAGAAGGTATAACATTGAGAAAATTGAACACGCTCTGAAAAATGGAGGAAGCGACAAAGCAGTGAAAAGGAAACTTGGGATAGGCAAAAGTCGGATGTATGCACTATGGGACAAAGAAGGCAAAATAACTACCAATATAGATAGGATAGTTAAAATAGCAGAGGAGTTTTACAGAGATCTGTACAGTAGCCGAGACAACCACGACCTTAATACTATAGGAACTAGCAATAACCTAGATGACACTCCACCAGTAATGATAGAAGAAGTCAGAAAAGCTTTGGAGAGCATGCAAAGAGGCAAAGCTGCTGGTAAGGATCGGGTAACATCAGATTTGCTGAAAGATGGAGGACAGATTGTGTCAGAAAAACTAGCCACCCTGTTTACGAGGTGTCTCCTGACGGGAAGAGTACCAGAGTCTTGGAAGAACGCTAACATCATCTTAATACATAAGAAAGGAGATGACAAGGACTTGAAGAATTACAGGCCGATCAGCTTGCTCTCTGCAGTATACAAGCTGTTTACAAAGGTAATCGGTAACAGAGTAAATAAAACATTAGAATTCAATCAACCAAAGGAACAAGCAGGATTTACAACAGGCTACTCAACAATTGACCACATTCATACTATCAATCAGGTAATAGAGAAATGTTTAGAATATAAACAACCACTTTACATAGCCTTCATACATTACGACAAGGCGTTTGATTCAGTAGAAATATTAGCCGTCATGCAGAAACTGCGGAATCAGGGCGTCGATGAAGTATGTATAAATATACTGGAAGAACTCTACAGGGCATCAACTGCTACCATAGTGCTTCATAAAGAAAGCAACAGAATACCCATCAAGAAGGGTGTAAGACAGGGGGACACAATCTCCCCAATGCTATTTACCGCGTGCTTACAGGAGGTTTCAGAAGCCTAGAATGGGAACAGTTAGGGATAAGAGTTAATGGAGAGTACCTTAGTAACCTGCGCTTCGCCGATGACATTGAATTGCTGAGTAACTCAGGGGACGAATTGCAACTCATGATTACGGAGTTAGACAAGGAGAGCAGAAAGGTGGGTCTTAAAATTAATCTGCAGAAAACGAAAGTAATGTACAACAACCTCGGAAAAGAGCAGCGCTTTGAGATAGGTAATACTGCACTTCAAATTGTAACAGAATATGTCTACTTAGGGCAGGTAATAACCGCAGAGCCGAACCACGAGATTAAAGTAACTAGAAGAATAAGAATGGGGTGGAGCACATTCGGCAAGCATTCTCAAATTATGACAGGTAGATTGCCACTATCTCTCAAGAGGAAGGTATATAACAGCTGTATCTTGCCGGTACTTAGCTACGGACCAGAAACCTGGAGACTTACAAAGAGGGTTCAGCTTAAATTGAGGACGACGCAGCGAGCAATGGAAAGAAAAATGGTAGATGTAACCTTAAGAGACAAGAAGAGAGCAGAGTGGATTAGGCGACAAACGGGGGTTAATGATGCCATAGCTGAAATAAAGAAGAGGAAATGGACATGGGCCGGGCATGTAGCGCGTAGACAGGATAACCGCTGGACATTAAGGGTAACTAACTGGATTCCCAGAGAAGGGAAGCCGCTTAAGGGGAGACAGAAGGTTAGGTGGGCAGATGAGATTAAGAAGTTTGCGGGTATAAATTGGCAGCAGCAAGCACAGGACCTGGTTGACTGGCGGAACATGGGAGAAGCATTTGTCCTGCAGTGAACGTAGTCAGGCTGATGATGATGATGATGAAATGAATTATTCATTTCAAGAGAAAAGAACACGAAGCTTTTTTGGAGCGTTGAAACGTATTTCAGAGAAAAAAGAGATGCGGTCGAGCAGAAACTGGGCGATTGTATCAACGCAAAGCCAAGAAATCATTTCCTAAATTTCAGTGCATGCTTAGAAAGCATCATTCTTTACGTTCTTTTAGAGATGCAGGAACTTTCTGAAGACGCTCATGTTATTTTTTAAGGGACGCGAAGGCATCGATGGGAAGCAGAAATCTTGGCACCGATCACTCATGAGTGGTCGTCTGACGTTAGTAAATACAAGTGGATGAAACGCGATTTTTACTGGGCGAATAACGCTGTTTTGGCACAGTCAACAGGGTAATATACATGAACGCGTCTGTTTCCCAGGCAAACCGGAAAGAACGACTTCCTCCGTAGATACAGATGGGAGCGCTGTTACGGTACGCAAAATTCAGCGTTATTGTATCAACAAGTTTAGGCAGCTTAAACAGCGACCACGTATGCAACACAATTTAGGAAAAGGGTGATTGGCTTTGCGTACTGTTTCTAATCACGATTTTTCTTACAAACAACGGGTGTTGCTGAAGACTGACATGTCGCCGGTGTCACTTTCAAGGCGACTATAGCAATCAGAGTCCCACGTTCACTGATGATATCACTGGGAATGGAATTCCGGGTGACGTAATCTGCTGAAAACAAAATATTTCATGACGTACCGATGTCTTCGTTTTTCCCTACTCGATGAATACAGATCACCTAACGAACATGCACTCAAACTCGTTCACAAGTTTCGGCGTGAACTTGCTACAACCGAGTGACGCCATCCTTGTTTACCGGGGCAGGGAAAAGGTGAAATGGCATCGGAAACCAGAAAGCTAGAAACAGCAAAGAACGAAAAACCTACACGGGTGATGCCTCCTAATAATAATGCGAACAATCTTGCGGACAATATTCACATATTTTTTCTATATTTCACATTATGCTACGCAGTATACAAAAGTTAGCGATTGTGGACTACATGCAAAAGTGTAGTAAAAAAAAAAGGTGTGCATGGGCTTCGTAGCCTGGGCTGTTCCGCCACAGAATGTTGTCGCCAAGTATAAAGCTATATATATCTTAAGCGACCATGCTTACGGTACTTCATACAAGGTAATATTCGTCTAGCCGTTTCCTATAGCCGGATCAACAGCAAGTATACGAAAAGTTTCCGGAATAAAAAGAGGTGTATAGCTTTCTAAATAGAAATTTAAGTTGCTAGCAGCGCGTTGTCCTGTATCCTCTAAATGTCCCCGTTCTTTGTAACCCTTCATTATGATGATTTACCAACAAGCCCAACTGGCAGTCTTTCTGTACGTTTAGGACTTTAGCACCTATGATCTTGCGATGCCCTGCGCTACAGGTTTCGCAGCACACGAGCGACTACTCAGAATCGAGTTAACAACCACTCAGAGGGCCCGTTAACAATGGAGAGGGATGGCATCCGGATACTGACATGGAAGCAGCAGCGTCGAGCCGGGGACTCCAGCGGGCACACTCCGGCTAGTCTCGCCGGACTTGAATTTTTGTCTGTCAGTCCGTACAACTCGCTTTACTAAGCAATTGCATGATAAGGGGGAATAGACAGCTACTTCTTGTGTCTGTCGATTTAAAATAATCGCCGATGAGTGGGCAGCAACTAGGGGCAACAACTAGGGGCAACCTATAACAGCAACTAGGGGCAACATACGCAGGATGACGTAAACGACCGCGCGCTTATGTACGTTGAAAAGCAGAGAAATATGCGAATGAGTTTCCCGTAGTATAACATAAATAATGACCTAGTAATTCCGCGGCAATATATTGTTGCAGCCAAACACAGCCCCCACTTCCGGGGTCACCCTCCGTTGTGGTATGTGGTTATGGTACGCAGATGCTGCCCCAAACGTAGCAAGGGCGATCCTGGCCGTGGTGGTAGCATTTCGACGAAGGCGAAGAGCTAGAGGTTCTGTCACGGTGCGATGTCGGAGCAGGGTAATCAAACAACATCAGACAGTTGAAATTTCCTGAGCCTTCTACCACGACACCCCTCCCGAACACAAGGCGGCTTTGAGACTTTAAACACCAGATAATATTACAAATAATACGTCTCTGGAATCACTCTTAGACTGCGTATTATAACGGTGCATGCGACATAACAGGGGACTGAAGTTCAGACTGTATCACCACGGGCATCTACGCACCTCACCATTTACGAATACATGTGCCAATCGAAAGAACCATCCTATCAATTTTTTTACGTTAAAGAATTGTCCTCCTTAAGCATATTTTTTCTATTATTTCGCTTGTTTGTTTTCTCAACAGCGATAGCCCGCCAAAGTATGTACGACAAGGAATATCCTTTTTACATTTACAGGGAAAGTACGTACGTGGCAGAGCAGTTGAAGACAAGCACCGCGTAAGCGAAACAGCTGAGCACATACCGTCGAAAAGGGTGGTGTAGATCGCGATATCAGCTTGCTCAGCGTTCCGTGTTTATACAACTAATGCGGCAATTCTAATCCCAATACTGATTTTACAGAACTCACAGAAGTGCAGTTTGAAAACCGCGAAGTCAAAAGTACCAAGACAAGAGCGCAATAGTTTTCAGTTGGTAGGATCTGTCCAGTGAAAATGTTGGGAAATGTCTGAGATTGGGCTCAATGCGTTGAGAATGCATGGAGCTACAGCAGCACGCTAGAAGCGCTGAAAGCTTTCCTGGGTGCCGCTTCGGCAATTCCCCAAACCGTCTCCTCTCACGTCTCTTACGCAAACACCTATCCCCTAGGGCATTTTCCAGAACGACTTCCAGCTCAATTTTTTTTCCCAATGCCTCTAGCTGCCCACTCTCCTGCCACCCAACCCTCAACTTCTTTCCCTCTTTGTGCGTGAATATTTTCAAGCCATCATTCGAGAGGGCGCTGGTCGGCCAAGACGACGTCGACTTCGGCTGCTCGTATTCCGAGGCATTCGTCTCCGTTGCCATGGCGACTTTCGAGCATCGGGGATAGCTCCATGTGCGTTTTTCGGGTGCAAGCGTTAGCGAAATCAAGCCTCATTGTACGTGCCTCTGTTGTGAGTGGGTAGCCAGGCTCGGAAACGGAAAGCGAAATGTGCTGATGCACTACATTGTTGCAGAATCAAGGAAAGCGATTTTATTTTAACGGTTGGTCTTCTGGTTTCATCTGCATGCTTAAGCATTCTGGCTAAATCCGGGTCGTCAAAACTAATGTGCCCAAAGCACCAGCTTCAATCTCTTCTGGGACACTAGAATTTGTGGCCTAACAGACTAATGGAACCTTCATTTACTTCACTTCTAGTCCCTAGTGAAGCATTCAGGTAGTCTTATAGTGAAAGGGCTTCGGCATAAACGAAACCTAAGATTGCTTGCTGTAGAAGCCGTTGGATTTGTTTTCAGTGTTATGAAGACATGGTTCAATATAAGGTGAATGAATCGCTCTCTACATGAGTCATTCTACTATAAATGCATGTCCCACTATTACACGAGGTACATGTTGCTATAAACAGATTTGTCGATAATATGTGAGAAGCCTGTGACACAAGTCGGTTCAGGTACACTAGGCTTTCGTCATGTTTGTATTAACTTGTTTTAAAATAAGCCGCATCAATGTCTCCCAAATAGCCCCGCCGCGGAGATCTAGTGGCTAAGGTACTCGTCTGCTGACCCGCAAGTCGCGGGATCGAATACCGGCTGCGGCAGCTGCATTTTCGATGGAGACGAAAATGTTGTAGTCCCGTGTGCTCCGATTCGGTTGCACGTTAAAGAACCCCAGGTGGTCGACATTTCCGGAGCCCTCCACTACAGCGTCTCTCATAATCATATGGTGGGTTTGGGACGTTAAACCCCACATATCATCCAATTAAACTCCCAAGTAACCATGATGTCACTCGTCGTAAAGGGTGTCCAAGCTATGTATACTGTATGATTAATGTTGTAACAAAAACAGTCTGATCATTAAAACGATACGTGACGGCAATGATCCACACGTGAACACACTCTTCTGAATTGGCTTTCACTCCGTTCGTCATACCCAAGACACACAGTGAAATATTTGTGTGATCCGTAACCTTCTTCCAACAGTTATTTTTCTCTACATGGCCCGAAGCTAGTTGTTTCCAAAAGGTGTCAGTAGCACGATAATTGTGGACCTTTAACTCATCCCACTAGTTTCCTTTTTTATTATGATAACAATTTTTTCTAGACATTTCAGGCGCATTTTCGCCATCGTCATTGGCGTCACCGTGAGGCTTTATATTATTTCCAAGTTACTACCATTGCCCCGCACCCTATATGTGCGAAATAGCACTGTTAGTATGAGCGCTGAAATTCAGTCGATAATCCCCGCAGAAGTGACGAGGAAACGCGCAAGCCGTAGTTTGTCGTTCAGAAGGCTCAAAGGATGTGAAGAGCGGGGGGGGGGGGGAGGTGGCTGTTTGCTGCGCTTAACACTGTGTACTTTGACCGGCCTTGGGCCGTCACGTGCGCAGAGATCTTTACAGAGATGAGATGTGGTAGGTGCCGGGTTCGATTCCTGCAGTGCCAAAGTCAACCTACCGGCTCTTTTGAAAGAGTACACCGACTTCACACTGTCTTGTTCTGCAGTACTGATATCGAAAGGTGGACCCGTACAGTACTGCAAAGACCCAAGACGCACCTTACCCCCTGACAGCTTGGGTGAAATAGTCAAGGAAATGCCGCTATTTCCTGCCTGTTTCCTGCAGACGTAGAGTGGAAGAGCCCTCGGGTTGTAGAAAAAGCAGACCGAGTGTAAACGAATTGAAACTGCTGAATATCCCATTGGAGATAACCTATAAAGAAAGTTTTTGAAGTGAATTGAGTTTATTTTGCCTGTTTACAACAGAAAAAAAGGAGAATCGAGAGGTTGTGAGGCCTGACTAAGAATTCTGCTCGTACAACAACTCGACCCACGTAGCCGACAAATAAATATGACATATACTGCGTACAGAATTGAACACGCTCTGAAAAACGGAGGAAACGTCAAAGCAGTGAAGAGGAAACTTGGGATAGGCAAAAATCGGATGTATGCACTAAGGGACAAAGAAAGCAAAATAACTACCAATATTCATAGAATAGTTAAAATAGCGGAGGAGTTTTAAAGAGATCTGTACACAAGCCGGGACAACCACGACTTTAATACAATAAGAACTAGCAGTAACCCAGATGACACCCCACCAGTAATGATACAACAAGTCAGAAAAGCTTTGGAGAGCATGCAAAGAGGCAAAGCTGCTGGTGAGGATCAGGTAACATCAGATCTGCTGAAAGATGGATGACAGATTGTGCTAGAAAAACTAGCCACCCTGTTTACGAGGTGTCTCCTGGCGGGAAGGGTACCAGAGTCTTGGAAGAACGCTAACATCGTCTTAATACATAAAAAAGGAGATGACAAATACTTGAAGAATTACAGACCGATGAGCTTGCTCTCTGTAGTATACAAGCTATTTACAAAGGTAATTGCTAACAGAGTAAAGAAAACATTAGAATTCAATCAACCAAAGGAATAGGCAGGATTTCGAACAGGCTATTCAACAATCGACCACATTCATACTATCAATCAGGTAATAGATAAATGCTGAGAATATATCCAACCACTATACATAGCCTTCATAGATTACGAGAAGGCGTTTGATTCAGTAGAAATATCAGCCGTCATGCAGACACTGCGGAATCAGGGTGTCCATGAAGTATATATAAACATCCTGGAAAAAATCTACAGGGGATCAACTGCTACCATAGTGCTTCATAAAGAAAGTAACAGAATACCCATCAAGAAGGGCGTAAAACAGGGGGACACAATCTCCCCAATGCTATTTACCGCGTGCTAACAGCAGGTTCTCAGAAGCCTAGAATGGGAACAGTTAGGGATAAGAGTTAATGGAGAGTACCTAAGTAACCTGCGTTTCGCTGATGACATTGCCTCGCTGAGTAACTCAGGGGACGAACTGCAACTCAAGATTACGGAGTTAGACAAGGAGAGCAGAAAGGTGGGTCTTAAAATGAATCTGCAGGAAACGAAAGTAATGTACAACAACCTCGGAAAAGATCAGCGCTTCGAGATAGGTAATAGTGCACTTCAAATTGTAACAGAATATGTCTACTTAGGGCAGGTAATAACCGCAGAGCCGAACCACGAGATTGAAGTAACTAGAAGAATAAGAATGGGGTGGAGCACATTCGGCAAGCATTCTCAAATTATGACAGGTAGATTGCCACTATCTCTCAAGAGGAAACTTCAAGTTGTAAAAGACTATGTCTACTTAGGGCAGGTAATAACCGTGGAGCCGAACCACGAAATTGAAGTAACTAGAAGAATAAGAATGGGGTGGAGCACCTTTGGCAAGCACTCTCAAAATGTGACAGGTAGATTGCCACTATCCCTCAAGAGGAAGGTATATAACAGCTGTATCTTGCCGGTACTTAGCTACGGAGCAGAAACCTGGAGGCTTACAAATAGGGTTCAGCTTAAATTGAGGACAGCGCAGCGAGCAATGGAAAGTAAAATGATATGTGTCACCTTAAGAGACAAGAAGAGAGCAGAGAGGATTAGAGAACAAACGGGGGTTAAGGATATCATAGCTCAAATCAAGAAGAAGAAATGGACATGGGCCTGGCAAGTAGCGCGTAGACAGGATAACCGCTGGTTGTTAAGGGTAACTAACTGGATTCCCAGAGAAGGTAAGCGGGTTAGAGGGAGACAGAAGGTTAGGTAGGCAGATGAGTTTAAGAAGTTTACGGGGATAAATTGGCAGCAGCAAGCACAGGACCGGATTAACTGGTGGAACTTGGGAGATGCCTTTGTCCTGCAGTGGACGTAGTCAGGCAGATGATGATGATGATGAGGATGATACTACGTACAATATCAATGAAAACAGCCGGAAAAACAAATTGACATGTGTAGACAGAAAAAAACTAGAAAGTGTGACAGTCGATACAAAAGACAAAAAGTTTTGGAATATTACAATAAAGGAACATTTCGCCAATCTATTTGACATTTAGCGCATTTAGAAACTTGGTCTTACGACTGCAGTACACAGATTTATTTGTCACGCAACATAATAATAAAATAGACACTGGGATATTCATAAATCATCAACCATTGCTCCAAAAAAGGAAAAAAAATGTGGGCATTATTATTTATAGCACTATAAGAGTACAAAATAAGCGCGCTCCAGGACTCTCACAACCTTCCATAATGATAGGTTTAGGCATGGAAATTCTGGTTTATATTACAGCAGTTAGAAGTATATCATTTATAAATGAGCGATACACTTCTAACTGCTGTAACTGCTGTACATCTGACAACTCCTAAACGCTTTCACATATTCCCGTAAAGTGTAAACTAATATGTTAAATTTCTGCATTTAAGTCGGGGATATTAAGGGACTATATGATACATGGCTCTGGCACGCACTTTGGAAACAAAGCGTGTCATGCAGTTATGCAAATGATTATATTGGTAGAAATGCTCTTGGTCGCGTAGATTCGTCTTTTTAGTCTGAAGGTAATAGGTGAATGATATCATAGTTTAAATAAAAAAGATGAAATGGGTATGGACCGGTCACGTTGCCCATAGGCAGGACTACCGCTGGTCATTAGGGGTAACTGACTTGATTTCCAGAGAAGGCAAACGCACGAGCGAGAGACAGAAAGTTAGGTGAGCCGTTGAGATAAAACGTTTGCAGCTACAACGTTGCAGCCGAAAGCACAAGACTGGGTTGATTGGTGGATCATAACGAAGGCACTTTTGCGCTGCTGTGGGCGTAATCAGGCTGATAATGATGATGATGATTATGATGACTTTAGGTCGATGGGAAGGCAAAAAACATTATCGCCTAAATTTATTTGCATCATTATATTTCCTTCCCTCCAGTAAATGGTAAATGTGCATCTATCTATCGGGCAGTAATCACCTGAATTTGTCTCGATACTTGAATTAGTACAAAATTTTACAACAAAGTTTGTAATCAACAATAATTTTTTGTCGTAAGATCAATAACGAAGCCGTTGGAAGCAGATGGCGCGTTCTGATAATGGTGTAGTTGTATAGGGCTGATTTTGACAGAGCTATCGCTGCAGTGAAGTATTCCTTGTTTTTTCTAGTTAATGTTCAGACTATATAGCGTTATTCTAATCTTTAGATATTCTACGTTCGATTTTACTATTTACGAGAGAACTACTTTGTTGAAATATACCTTGTGAACTTAAATAGGACAATTTCAACGCATCCTTACTAAATTTATGAAAGCCGCACTTTACTTAATTGCGTCACTTAGGTTAGCTTAACATACAAATATGTATTAAATAAATGGTTTATTTTGTTACACAAGGAGTGCTAATGGCTTGTCACCAATATGATCATTACCATAGTGCTTAACCATGCCAATGCATCTCGGAGTAGTTGCACAGCCTAAATATCTACCGGACTATGACAGTAGTATTAGTGGTATTACTTGATCAGGAAACTTTTGAAAGAAGCACTAAGATAATGTTTTCTTTGAACTATGTTAAAAATAAGCCAAGTACATGATCACAGCTTCACTAAACAACGTCACTTTCTATTCTCGAAGTATCCTACAGTAAATGCTAGCAACTGAGCTCTTCCGCACACCCATGCCAAGGCTTTACTTCCCGTTTAAACATTAGTCGGCAGTTGCCGTCGCTGCTGGGGGAAAAAGAAAAAGAAAAAAAACGGGCATTTCCAACCGATGCCTTCAGGGTGCCTGCTATGTCAGTTCTCGGTTACAAGGGTTCATTTACTTTCTCTTATTTTTCTAAAACGTAGAAAAAAAATGACGGACCTCACTTGAAGTTCTAATCCAAAGTGTACTCTAGTACCGAGAGTTTGTGAAAGCCGGCTCTGCCAAAGGCTAGGACGCAGCTGCAAAGCGAATGCATCGTCACAGCTCACAGGAGAGAAGAAAAAACAAGAAAAAGGAGAAAATTCTTTGAGCGGTGCAAACAGCGAGACTCTGGAAAGAGCAGGGAAGCCCGCTGGCAGTCTCTCACTCCATTCCCTCGCATCGTTCACGTCCCAGCGGGGCTTTTCCCATTTCTTGCTTTTTTTCTTTTCTGTAGCGAGGCCGCGTTAGCGCTATGTATATATACACGGAGTATATATATGGCTATACTTTCTTGTTCGCATATGAATGGCCCTCTGGGCGCATTCCTACGGGGCCGTTCATCAATATAGCTTGGGCGTCGGTGGGTGGCTGGTGGTACGGGCATCGTTTCCAGCGGGAGCAGTAGCTGTGAGAAAAGTTTTGAAAAGAAGAGACAGAGCCACGGTAAGTAAAAAGAAAGGTCTTGGTGGCGTCGTCGTCATCGCCAGCAACATCGAGATAACCACGATATCCAGGCTGCTGCCCACTGCAGCATTCGTCGCCTGTACACGTCGCCGAACAATAGTGGCGAGTGTAAAAAAGAAGCCACGCATAAAAGAGATTTCGGGCATCAAAGGACGGCATGGTCTTCTGAACATGGGCACAAAAAAAATAAACTGAGCAATTGGAGAGGAGCGTAGACTAAAGTGGAGCTTAGGTGATGTCGTGTCGTAGGCGATGATTCTTGTTGAGTGGCCTGCAACATGGTGTGCAGAAAAAGATACAGAAAGGCACGGTGCATTGACTGATGTTATTGTACGATTTCCCGCGCCTTGAGTACAGTGGTGCTTAATGTGACTATTGCTGCGGCTCTTTACTGAACTGAAATTTCTTCTGGTAGTGTACAAAGTAGCGGTTAAAGACGATATTGCACAGTTTCCGCCAAGCACTCTCATACATGTGTCAAGTAGGTGAAGCACAGGAACTGATTGGGGTGTTTCCTTTAATGGCTAGATAGGTATAGCTGATGAAAAGTTGTAATGCACTTGTATTTGAATAAAACTATCGCGACTGTGCTGAAGGAGTTGCAGCGTTCATGTAAAACAATATTCCATTTACTGAAATTGTACATAGAACAGATATACTCAGCGCTTCGGATAGGGCCAGTCACGCAAAATGTATACATGGTGCATAACCTGTGTAATAATGCAACGAGGCTAAAGTACTCAGAAGTTGTTTTTAGGTTAGCTGGAGCATAAATTTCAAAAATAAAACCTTCAAGCCTAATTACCAAAAGTATCTGTGTTGCACATGTGCAATAATTTATCTGAGAAAGTAATATTTTTGGGATGCAAATGTTTTTAGGTAAACGTAACACTGATTCCCCTCATCATCTGCAGTTTCGTCCTCAAATAACCGCAACACATGCAGTTCTCATGCTGATAAAATAGTTTGTATGAACAATAAATAACAGTAATGGTGCCCTTATTGCATTTTTTAACTTCAAAATGCTTTTCACGCTGTAGTGACACAATATTATTGCAGAAATCGTACTAGTACTGTATCAGGGGCATAATGTAGGGTCTTATAAATTGTTTTCCCTGTGAGCGGAAGCAACTGAGCCAAAAAAAAAAAAAAACTGAAGACGCTCGGGTTTCCCTTTTCAGAGTAGAACGTGATAGCGCATTCGGGCACCATGCAAGTTGCCTTCGACTATACAACAACAAAAAAAACATTTGTGCGCCTAAAATTGGCCATTTCAAACGATATACGAATGTCAACTTGATGTTTAGTTTATACTATTGCTCTCCCTTTTGGTAACTGGCGAAGCATTCACTAATCATTTTTAAAATGTCCCATGAGCTAGCGCGGCTGGACCGCTTTTAATGAATGGGCTGCTAAAAATCCCTCACTCATTTCGCATTTGATTCGCTTGGATGCCTGAAGCCATTCCAGCATTATGCCATACAATACTACATGCGGTAAGGACAATTCTGCCACAATAAGCTAGCCAAAGAAATTTGCACATATAAAAAACATAGCTTATGATTTGATAACGCATTTATCTTTTTGCCTCCTGTTGTCACAGAATCGTGTTTTGACTATCTCCTATTTTTCGTCTTAAAATATTTTAAGAATGTCTGTCATACAATAAGTAAGCTGTTCTTCTTAAATCTATTGTCTTACTGTACCCAATACTGGAATAGAACTTGTTCATTCCGATACATAATCGACAAAAAAAAACGCCACAGAAATATTGCCGTGCTTACATGAAATGCCATTGATTCTGGGCAAATGCAACCACAACGCTACAAGCGTATGTTTAGAACAACCTATATCTTCCAGCTCGACAAACCTAACCTGCTAAAATATTTTCTTCTGCACAAGTTGTTTCTTAAATTAAACTCAGTACGTTCGAATAAAATAGAGATAGAGCACCTCCACGATCAGTCCCAGTGCACTTTCAGTTCACGATTATTATGTGGTGTTAAATGCGAAAGCCGACAAATGATCCTGAAACATGCCGCAGTAAAACGATTCGGAAATTTATACCACTAGGTGTTCTTTACCGTGATCTGATATTGAAGAGTACACACTCAACGAGCTTTTAACCTCCACACAGATGCGACTGCCGTGCCCTGGATGGAACATACGACCATCGCATCAGCAGCTGAGCACCGCAGCCAGTGCGCCACTGCGCTCTACCACCATTCGTAAAAGAAGAGTGTTAAAATATTATACTTGTGGTAAACTAATACAAGAATAAAAAGCGCATCGTGCATTATTGCTACCTAGATTAGGGTTTTCTGAACAACTATATATGGCAAAAAGTTTTTGGTGCGAGCATTGTATGCCTTCAAATTTAGACACGCCTTGCACAGCGTATCATTCATCTCCGATGACCACTCGGCAGTCAGTACCACCCAATCTTCTGCATTAGTTGATATCTACTTAGATGCTGTTATCCAAATCGGTAATCTTTTGTGAAGATACATTTCTCTGGGCGAGCGTACCGCGTTCATTTGCGTAAGTGACTTTCCACTTGCTATTTAACGGGACGGACAATGGCCAGAACATGTGGCTGGACCCTTGTATAACTGAGAAGACTATCAAATATAGTAACAAACTCTAGCGTTCCTTTGGCGTTGTTAACAAGAATAATATTTTTCGATCATGAATAAAATAACACAAACTGCTATGTCACACAGCCTCACGTAACAGCTGTGTAGCTGGATTACAGAATATTTAGTCGAACACATTGGGGTACGTAGTCACGTAGTATGATGCTATCCTGCGGGTCAGTCATAAAAATTTGAGTACATGCGCACTTTATTACTAAGCCCGGCTTAATTCTGTGCTGCCATAGGACATAAGGGAGTTGCATTGTGAGAGGATACTGCCATCGCAGCCACCAAAGGGCTAAGTCGAGCCACGGCGCATGCACCTGGCGTGCACGCATACGTTGTAAACCACCACGCTCGAACACGAACAACTATTGCGCTCTCTATTTACAGCATGTGAGAACATGACTGCATATTCGCCGCAGATACAAACATTCTGATTTCAAATGTTTCGCGCTTTTTCCCCTTTGCCGTCCCGTGATTAGATTCACTGGCGATTAGCTTTCTATAGCGATATATATATATATATATATATATATATATATATATATATATATATATATATATATATATATATATATATATATATATATATATATATATACACGGGCATCCTATAATTGGTTGTCAGTTCCTAAGAATATGATACGTGTTCTAAACTCCACGGCTTACAGGTGAAAAGAAATCAAGCGAAAGATTAAGCATTTACGCAAACGTAGAAAATGAACTTACATAATTAACGAAACACCAACATGGTGCAACATAAGTTGCGTCTTCGATCCCTTCAAATCGCTTTTTGGGCAGAACCATCACCTGTGGATCCATTAGGAAACGCTCTAGTCGTTGTAGATAGATACCTTCGTTTTCAGCATCAGCCATGTTACAAATAGTATAAAGCGCTGAAGAGATTACTGTACTCACGTGCCTTATACTAACAAGCCGGACAGTGGTGACTCTGTTGCTTACACCATTAGTGGTTGAATATCATACGTTTATTCTGACATTATTCGAGGACGATGGCTTATTGCTTCGCCTCTCGAGCACACACAGAACGCTGACACTTGTCGCTTAGGGATTTGTGTACATTATTTCATTGCTTGGATGCTTTCGTCAGGTTTATTTGTGGCCATTGTTATCTGAAACACGTTATCCTCTTAGAACGGCTCTAGCATTCATTAGTTTGCGAGAGGTTGTAATCGGGTGCCGACAGATATAACTATCAGACTTCATATTGCCCATCAATTATTTTAATACCAGCACCAACTAAATAAATATTGGAAAACACTGGTCCCCTGCCGCTAAAGCAAACAAAAAAAGAAAACAATGCAAATTACGCTTGCCGTTTAGAGAACCTGGCACACTGGCGACAGCATTACATTGTGTTTGTTTCATTGTATTATTCGTCACTATTCTCTATAACTGCACTACAGCGACCAGAAATAATAAGATTTTTAGGCGCAAGCGTCAGCTTCAATGAATATTTTAGTATGCAATCCTAAGCTATTGTATTACAGCAAACGTGAACCGGCTACTTCAAATAGGTTCACAAGTAAAGAATAAAGAAAAGGTGGTGTAAGGGCATCTTTGTTTGAAAAAAAAAAGAAATTGTTATATCCAAGAAAACACATATCACATCATTGTTATTCATGAAACGTTATTAACTTTGCAAGAAGTTACACTTAGCACTTATAAAACTAAGGACGTTTTTTTTGGCACGCTACTGTCGGCAGAAATAAAAGTGTTGAAAGAAGAAAAGAATGAAAAAAACTAGTCTACTTGTACTAGTTAGGGATGGTCTCAAGGAAGTAGGCAGCTGGGGAGACTTCTTCCTTTGTCTCCGTTTTTTTTTATTTCTTTCATTCTTTCTTCCCTTCTTTTTCTGTTTCCCAGATTTTTCTTCTTCTGTTGTTTTTATTTGCATACATCAACCAGGTGTTCAAAAAAACACAGAAAGGAGACTTCTCTTTGGTGGGAGAGCGCGTGCAAATTTCTGTGCTGTATGTTGTCTCAGCCGCTGTATGCCTAGCATTGAGGACAGGATACAATCACTCTCGACCGCCTGGCTTCCCCAAATTCTGTGCACTTAAAAGCCGGAAATGTTATGGGGTATAGGCTTAGTGGAATTAAGCATACTCTCAGCCGAGCACATGGCGACATTCCACCGAGTTCAGCAGCTTAGAGGTTCTATTGTAGCCGACAAGCGAAAATTGACCTGGTGATACGAAACATGGTATGCTTAATACAGTTAGAAATATAGACAGCAGTTAACGATCACGCAGGTACGGCGCTGGCCTTGGCTACAGCTGTCGCTCTAATGAGAAATGATAAGATTTCCATTCAGAGAATGGCGGCATATTTAATGAACACTTTACACGTTAGTCTGATAATAGGGTGAGAAAATACAACCATTCTATGAACCAATTAAAATTTTACCTAAAATGGTGGAGGGTGGAGCAGAATAACCACTCGTGGATGTCTAAGCACTTTCATAAGCCTTGTTGTGGGTCTAAGCACTTTCATAAGCCTAGTTGTGGTTCTCTGTATTTTTTCGGGTAACCAATGACACATGATTTAACAACAACTTTGTTTCTGTTTCATCCGTTGTGAAACCATGCGCATGTGTTCATTATAGGAACTGCTACTCAGTCTCTTTTAATACAGTTGTTCTCTCTCTGTGTGAATTCAGAACGCGTCTTGACTTTTTATACCTAGCATACTTCAATGTTTCTTTTTTTAGCGACATTTTTCATCATACTGAGCAACAAGTATTGCGCAGTGGTATGACCCCAAATGCATCAGTAAATTTGTTGGTCGTTTCTTTCTCTCCTTTTCACATCTTGCTCTCTGATCTTTCATCTCAACTTTATCTTTTCCAAAGCTTAGTCTATCCAATCAGACAAGTAGTATGGTTAGCTTCCCTTCCATCTGCTTTTTAATTCCTTCCTGCCTTCTTTGTGTACACGCAGTGACGATACCATCGAAGAATAAGCAGTTAAACTTGCCAAGCGCTCTCTTCTTAAGTTTTCAAAGAAGCGAAATGAGTATTCATAGGGAGCCGTGTAGTTCACACTGCCAGCTGAAACGGCGCAGTGTAGTTCCTGCAAATGTATGGTCACACTCAGCGAAACTTAGCGAGCCCGCAAAATCACATATGTCTTCAAGTGCAACTGCCAAAGCACCTTCATGTCTAAGAAGTTACATATTGCAGCTAACCTCGACATCATAAAGTTGTTTCGCGGTCACGGCTGTGCCATATTGACAAATTTCACATATGTATTAACCTTTATGTATTTACCCTAAAATGCATGTACAGGACGCACGAAGACTCAAAAATATTCTGTTGTGCCACAGTGTGGTAGCGCATTCGTGCCACTGCTTTAGCATGTAAAGAGAAAAATATCATTTATTACAGTATTATTACAATACTGCGCAGATAATTCTCAAGAGTAAGATTGCAATATTCCGGGTGCATTGATTTCCTGAAAAATATTACATCACTCAGCGGCACACTCCGCGATAAGAAATGTTCTCGGTTATCCTCATTACAACGCGACAATTGCTTGGGGTTCTCAGCAGAATTTTTTTCTTATGCGTTCATCGCACGAGAAAAAATCATCGCGCGTTCATTCTCATACCGCCTAGTGTTGTTTTGTGTTTCCATTCACTTTTTCTATTTATAAACGCAAGTAGCGAGATGTTCCGGGACACCAGCTTATCAAAAATATTTTGCCGTGCCACTGACGGGAAGAGCACGGCGTTTTCATTCAATGTGTCAACAAACAGCGATATTTAACGAAGAACCATGTAGTTGTACTTCGTTCATAGCTACATTGATGCTCTACACGTTGCTAAGGAAACAATCGATCGAGAACGAAATTCGCTGCTTGCTCCGAAGCTCTCGAATCACGCAATAAGGCAAGCTGCACTGAGGTGGTGTCACTATAAGCCAAACGCAATAAACATTCATTATTTTTCGTCAGTAGTGCCGACTCTCGGTTGCACAAAATCTTGGATACCATAAAAAAGGAAGTGTGGACAGTATTGGCTTTTAGGGGTTGTGCAACGCCTTTGCGACACAAACCTATCGCAACAATTACGGCATTGAGCGCAGCGGCGATTGCAGGCTTGCTAGGCGGGCCATCTTTCTTTCTCGGCCACAGCGAGTCTTGGCCACAGCAGCGTCGAAGCGACAATGCGAAGTACGAAATTCGTTCTTGTTGATGCTCTTACAAGGAAATGTACAGCGACCAAACGTTTACGAGGAATGAATTTTAGATGTTCGAATTCTAATGTTGCCGATGTTTGCAGTGTACAATAAAAAGAATTATGGTTAAGTCGCACTGGTGATGCCAGGCATAAAGGACGGGCAGAGCTTGGTGGCCATCCTTGTCTCTCCAAATTTTTTCTTTCTGTATATCTCTTTTTTTACCCCTTTTATTGATATTCGCTTTTTTCTATTTCTTTTATTTTGCCTCTGCCTTTGTCTCTTTCCCTATTTTAGTTCGTAGTTTCCTTTCTTTCCTTTCTTTTAATCTGCTTCTAGGTCTTAGGCTTTCGTTGTATTTCTGTTTTTGTATCTTTATTCTTTTGATTTATATCAATATTTTCTACCTTTTCATCATTTTCTATATATCTCTGATTCTTTCTCTGTAAAGCTTCACTGTGAAGTCAGTCAATTGGGCTCGTTTCGGTCAATGATAGCGATAGAATTTACGACAGAGCACGAGTTAGCGGCACCTATAACTGCTTCGTTGTTCGAGATTGATGAAGCGTTCAATAAATGTTTTTCTTTTTCTTGGAGGTGAAATTAACGCAATTTACGCACGGCTAGTTACAGAAAACTACCTAAATAAAAATTTATGTTTCGCGCCTAATGTTTTGAGAATGACTGAAACAGGTATCTCCACAATTACACATAACATAAAAAGTCATTTTGACATAGTTGTCCTTGGTCCACATTACTTTTTGTTCTATCCTTTGCGCATGTGATATTGATTGATTGATTGATTGATTGATTGATTGATATGTGGGGTTTAACGTCCCATAACTACCATATGATTATGAGAGACGCCGTAGTGGAGGGCTCCAGAAATTTCGACCACCTGGGGTTCTTCAACGTGCCCCCAAATCTGAGCACACGGGTCTACAGCATTTCCGCCGCCATCGGAAATGCAGCCGCTGCCGCCGGGACTCGATCCCGCAACCTGCGGGTCAGCAGCCGAGTACCTTAGCCACTAGTCCACCGTGGTGTGGCTGTGCATGTAATATTGATTATGTGATTGGGAAACACTCGAGATACATGTGTGCTCAACCTTTTGTCACTTGTAAACTTGCAAGGGCTCGTAATGAAGGTTAGTAAGCAACATTTGGAAGACATGGCGTAGTTACCAAATTACTCATTTTTTTTAAAGCATTTCGCACAGCACCTGTTGTCTCAAGTTTCAAAATTCAATTGAATTCGGCTAATTCTTTGTGGCAGAATATTGAACATGCTCAAAACGTTTCCAACAAATCGGTGTATGAAAAAAGCCCTTTGACTTGGCACTTTATTTACAGCCATATTTAAAAACAGTTACAATTTCAGCAAGGTTCCAGCCGTCGAGAAGCCTCTTCTCATCTACTGAGTTTTTATTTATTACATGGCTATAGCATGTTACTTCTCCAGAACATTATTTCACAACTCCTGAATACCATCTTGTTAACTTGCTTTATTTCATTGAGCCTTTCGTAACACTGTCCATCGTATTAACGCATTAACTGGATGGTCTACCTGCCCTGCGGCCAGACGCTGCTGACTTTTGCGCCCAACTGGAACCTGTGTAAAAGGGCCAAAACTAGATTCCACATAGTCATTGAAAACTATAGCCTTATCTTACCAGAGGACCCAAGAAGTGGCGAAACGCTATCATGTTCCCGCCTCGACTCGGGTGTCACCTACGGTAGCGGTTGCTAGGTGTCCCTCAGGAATATTGTGATCCTAAGTGGCTAGCAAATCATAATGACACAAGTTAGGTGGACTGTCTCTTTCAAGGTGACGTCAATTTACACGGTTGCTGAACCATTCTTCATTAGGAAAACCAGTGGCTCAATTTTACATGTACTTTTTGCTAGACTCTCTCGTTATCTCTGTGAAGCGTTATCCGGGATGAATGGGAAAAAAGGTTTAAATAAGACTATGTTTCCTGAGTTTTATGTGATGTTGCCTATACCTTGTATGCCTAGATCCAAGTGTCTGTAGATTGTGAATATCACTTGCAACACCTTTTCGGAAATGTAATTAGGTTTGTTTAACTTACTGAAGTTGTAATGTCGTCAGTGTAGGATAGAACCCTCTAGTTTTTTTTGTATTGGCGCATAATTGTGCTTATAAATTCGAGGCAGTTTTTGCTTGCCTAACTTGCCCACAACATCACGTTTATTTAAAGAACTAGTGCACTCCTGAGGCATATTTTAAAGTTACTTCAATATTGACGCTGTATACGCGTCACTAATAAAATAAAAATTTCAAAGGCTGAAGTATTTGGCTATATTGACATCTTTTTTTGTGTCCCCTTTGTTCGAAAACTGTCCAAAAATATGGCTGGTCGTTTGAAGCCGGTCTTTCAATTTGTTGTCATTTCTTGCTCATCTGAAATGCAGTCAAGACGTATCTGACGCTTCTAGTTTTCAACATCGGGACCAAATTATTTCAACGCTTTCCCTTTAAATAGATCATGCCAAGACCATTTATTTTAATAGAGGAGCTCATTAAGCTTGTCGTTTGTCCGTGAGGCGTTAGCAAAGAGTCAGCCTGACTTTGCATAGCCTAGATAGTGTGAGTCAACAATCATTTAGGCGTGGCTTATTCTAGCTGATCAAGATTGAGACTAATTATGCTTGTTCTAGCAAACAATACCGTGTGATTACAAATTGACAGCCAAACGGTAGCTTATCAATGTTCTATCTACAACCGATAGATTCCAGAAAGCGCTTGGTTGAGCTTAGTCTAATCATGACCATGCCCTAAAATGGTCAATTGGCCCCGCCGCGGTGGTCTAGTGGCTAAGGTACTCGGCTGCTGACCCGCAGGATGCGGGTTCGAATCCCGGCTGCGGCGGCTGCATTTCCGATGGAGGCGGAAATGTTGTAGGCCCGTGTGCTCAGATTTGGGTGCACGTTAAAGAACCCCAGGTGGTCTAAATTTCCGGAGCCCTCCACTACGGCGTCTCTCATAATCATATAGTGGTTTTGGGACGTTAAACCCCACATATCAATCAATCAATCAAAATGGTCAATTGACAGCCACTGAATAGCTAATCGGTAAGCGATGAATAAGAAGTACATTCTAGAAAATGTTTGGTTTAGCTCACTCTAGCCGTAAATGTGTGGTCAAAGCCTTGTAATGACTGATCGATAACTAATCGATAATCTACAAATAACCCCTGTAGTATAGATATTGCTTTCTTGAGCTTAGTTGAGTTGAAAATGCGGGTCTGTTTTCGGAATGGCCAGCCCGTATTCATTCATCGAATCACCAATACCTCAATTTTGACAACGAATAAATTATATAGGAATACTCTGGCGTTTCTCTTGCCTTGTGCCATAACTGCAAGCTACGCTCTGTTTTTCTAAAGATATGAAGTTCCACGTGCCATCCTCTGTAGTTATTGCATGGTGCTTAGGAATATTCACACCAATGCAACTCTTACTAGTTTCTATAGAAATTTAATCACCCCATCTATTTGTCATTTTTGGTGTGCGTGAGATATTCGCACTCCGAAATCGTTAGGTCCTCGTTTCTTTGGTGGTATTCTTAGCACAATCACTTTTTTTCAAACATTTACGGAGGCAGAGCTAAGTGATCTAGGAGCGTCTTGCATGGCATTATTTTTAGGTCATTACAAAGCACAAAAAAGTTCGTGTTTTGATGTAACACCTTTTGTGTTTCCGATTAATATGTATTCTGCGATGATGCGCGGTACAATAATCAGGGCTACAAATAACCAGTAGGGTTAGCACGACGACCAACTATTATTCAGCAAGGCTTTCTGCCACATTTATCGCATTCCAAGTGCTTGGTTGTTGTGGGTTCGGGATACTGCGATCGCAAATACAACTATACCAAAATAAATTGTCACTCGCATGATACTGATTCAAAAATCTAGTAAAGGAAAAAATATCAGTCGTACTTGTTTTCTGAAGATTTCGGTTGTGTGTCACAAGTTATACAACATATGTCAACTGCAAAGGATCAGTCGAAAAAAAGTCGGCCCAACGTCGTAAATCATCTTGAGAAACAGAAGGCCCAAGCAAGAAGCCTGAAAACGCGCAACAAGCAGTAGGTTATTAGGGGTTGACACACACGTAGTAAAAGAAATGTACGAAAAGAAGTTTAAGGCTTGCTGAAGAAGCTATCCCGTTGAAGAGTTGGGTGTGGGTGCTTGACGTGCGAGAAGAAAATAAAATAGGGTTAAAAAAAGGAAATCCCCTCCAGCGACGTCTTTGCGGGATCATTGCCCCGGATGAAATCCGAAAAGAGGAAGGTGATCGCCATAGCAACCAGCACTGCTCCCCTTTACGCGAGCGCCACGGTACCGCCTGTGCACAGCACTGTTGCAGAAGCATACTCGGGAAGAGGGCACAGTCGGCAAATGATTCATAGCGCGACGTTCAGATGCTGCCGATTAACCTGTGGAGCGCCTCTGCTCTACCATTGTCCTCAAGCGCTCGGAGTAAAAATGGTCACGTGATGCTAAAAACAAGAGCTGCATGCCTTTGTTCAGGGGCTATCCTTATGAAAACAATAAAGCATAGTTTTTAGGGGCGACAATAGAGAGAGAGAAAAAAATAAACAAAAGGAAAAGACAGGAAGGCTACCCAAGAAGAACTGGTTTGCTACCCTGTACAGGGGTGGGGAAAAGGGTCAAAAAGAAGATAGAAATAGAGATATATAAAATAAACTAGAAAAACAATCACATGCGCACACATTCAAGGAGTTCCGATCACAGCCGTTTGGACAGGTCGGTTGAACGCAAGAAACGCAGGAGCGCCTTCACAGCCTTCTTCTGCGACATCAAGTCCTGTCGGTAGCACAGAATTCTTTCTTCCGAAAGAGTCTGCCTGTCCAGTTCATCTAGTGCATTACAGAGTGACTGTCTGTGCGAGCAGTATTGTGGGAATACACACAGATGGTGCCAAGTTGTTCCGTCACCACCGCAATGGTCGCATGCAGCAGTGTCAGCCATTCCTAAGAGGAACGCGGACGCATTGGTAACTACGACGCCCAACCAAAATCTGCATAGCATAGTAGCGCCCCGTCAGCGTAATTTCGGAAGAATTTGAAGACTGAAAGTTGGGTCTAAGGTGCATGGATGAAATGTGACTCCTTCCATTGTGACGTGGTGCGCTTGCAAGCAAACATCCAGGGTTTCCGTGCAGCGTTAGTTCTGGAGAGCGGAATTGATATTTCATCGCTTTCAGTATTGGTAGAACGGGCAGCTCGATCGGCCCTGTCATTGCCAATTATTCGACAACGACTTGGAAGCCATTGAAAGACTATTTCATGTCCTTTCTCAATGAATTGGTGAGTCTTTTCTGCAATCTTGAATACCAGCTGTTCGTACGGGCCGTGGCGTAAAGGTGACCGAAGGGGTTGCAGTGCCGCCTTTCAGTCACTGAAAATTGTCCATTTTTGTGGCTGTTGATCGCTGATGAATTGCAATGCGGCACGAAGAGCTGTGAGCTCTGCTCCCGTTGATGTCGTAAGGTGGGATGTCTTGAATTTTCTTGTCGTGTTTTTTATTGGTATAACAATGATGTCGTTGAGCTCTTCTGTAAAACAGAGCCGTCGGTGTATACGTGCATACAGCCTTGATACGTCTCGTATAACAAGAGCAGAGCAAGCTGCCTAAGAGCAAGTGACGACATATCTGCTTTTTTCTGGATGCCAGGTATAGTTAGCCTGATATTAGCCTCAGTCAGGCACTAGGGAGGAGTCAAAGACCTGGCGGCGGGTGTGAAGCATGTTGGCAAAAAAATCGCGGTATGTGGTGACAGTTTGGCAAAATGACGAACGTGGTCTGTCTGCTGGTAAAGAGGCTAGGTGGTGGCAGGGTGTCCGAGCAATATGCCTTATATGTGTCCTGAGTGCCTTAATGTCGATATGTGTCGAGATGAGGTGGTCACCGGCGATTGCTATAGTAGCCATTGTCGACGCACTAAAAGGCAAGCCGAGGCAAATCTGGAGTGCCTGAGACTGAACACTCTGTAACGTTCGTAGGCTTGCTTTGCTTGCATTGGTCAATGCCAGTAAGCTGTACCGCAGGAAACTGAGAAAAAATACCCTGTACAGCTTTAGCATTGCACTGAGAGACATTCCTCGAGTCTTCCCTGCAAACAGCTTCAGTATATTACAGATGTGTATAAACCGTTTCTTCATGTACGAAACGTGATCTCTCTATGATAGATTCCTGTCAATTATGACGCCCAAAAACTTGTGCGATCGAACGTTCGGTACAGTTTGACCATTGATGCTTATGGTGTACTTATCCATAGGCTTTCTTGTAAAAGCTACGAGAGCGCAATTCTCGAAATAAATTTCCAAGCCTCGATTTCGGAGGTTACGTAATGCTTCAATGGCAGCTTTTTGAAGTCTCCCTTGCAACTGCAGGCGTGTTACAGCCGATGCCCAAACGCAGATATCATCTGCGTACATTGATAGCCTGACTATACTTGGCAGATGCTGAGTGAGAGCAATTAGCGTAGAATTTACATTTAACAGCACAGGGCTGAGTACGCCACCCTGGGGGACGCCACGGTGGCTGTAATGTAGAGAGGTTTGACCGTCTTCAGTTCTCACAAAAAAGGATCGCATTTACAAATAACTACGTATCCAGCGATACATCCGACCACCTACTACATCTTCGAGAGCAGTGAGAACAGCTTCATACGCAACGTTGTCATACGCCACTTTACGTCTAAGAACAAAGATGCGCAGAGAGGCTTACGACCTTTCTCGTGCTGGACGTAGGGGACCAGGCCGACTACGTTGTCAATCGATAATCGACAATACCGAAATCTCACCATGATGATTCATTGATTGATAGGTGGAGGTTAACGTCCCAAAGCCACTATATGATTATGAGAGACGCCGTAGTGGAGGGCTCCGGAAATTTTGAACACCTGAGGTTCTTTAACGTCCATCCAAATCTGAGCACACGGGCCTACAATACTTCCACCTCCTTCGGAAATGCAGCCGCCACAGCCTGGATTCAATCCCGCAACCTGCGGGCAGCAGCCGAGTACCTTAGCCACTGGACCACCGCGGCGGGGCAATCCTTCCAGGGCATCTGGGTAGACCTTGTTGCACTCTAACTACCACTCCAGGTGTCCTAAGATCATCCTCTTCATAGCTTTGCCTACACAACTGGCCAATGCGATTGGGCGATAAGATGAGAGCTTCAGCGGTGACTTACCTGGCTTCAGAAGTGGAACTAGGAACTTGTTTTCCAGCTGGTCGGGAGTGTTCCATCTTGCTAGGACTTGTTGTACAACTCCAGGAGCCGGATTCTCGCGTGTTCATCCAGATGACACCGGTACCTATAAGAAATTTTATCGGGCCCTGGTGCCGACGTGTGTCCACACAAAGCTAGTGCTGCTCTGAGTTGAACGATGAAAAAAAGGCATATGCATGGAGAAATCCAGACTTTGTGAACAGTTGGTCGAGGGCAATAGGCCATCGGGTACTGGGAGTGGCCCAGATACTCTGCCACAGAATCTTCTGCCATGTCAGCGCCGCGTCTCTGTTCAGAAAGTGCGAGAGACCTGAATGGTGGGAGACCACTGAGTGGGTTTTGTGCGGAGACCTCGTACTGTCTTTCACAATTGTGATCGTGGGTCAAGCGACTCACAAAAAGCACCCTTACGTTATGACTCGAAATTATTTATCCGACGCTGAATGTTCTTTTGAATACGTCGAACTATCCGTAAGTCTTCTATTGCCTCCGTTCGTCGGTATCTTCGTTCAGCACGCCGTCGCATTGCTCGAAGTCAATCTAATTCGATGTCAAACTTCGTTACTTTGGGAAAGCATGTGAAAGCACACGTAGTGTCGTGTATTGTGCATTTAATTATCTCTTGTATGTCGAGGGATCTGTTTGCTTCACATTGCTCTTCCATGCGAGACTGAAATTTTAACCAGTACACTCTCTAAACGCTATCGCGTATCTTAGCAAGGGCCAATCCTTCGATTTTGACGTAAGTGGGAATGTGGTTACTTCCATGCGTTTTTATGTCAGGAAACCACTCAGCATGTCTGACGAGGCCTCCTGAGAGAAAGGCCAGGTCAAGGCGTCTGCTTTACCTTGAACCACGCAGGAACGTTGGACTACCGTCATTTAGAATGAAAAGTTTATCGTCGGAGGCGAAGGACACCACCTTCTCCCTTTAACCTTGGTCTTCGAACTTCCCCAGACTGTATGATGAGCGTTGAAGTCAACGATTATAATGCTTGGGTGAGGAGTTGCTGACGGGATACCTTGTAGTCTTGTATGGTCGAAACGGCTTGACGGAGAGAGGTAGGCACCCTCAACCGCGCTGGTAAGTCTATTCATCACTGTTGCACTTGTATATTGATTGCAATCGTGAGTTGACACCGGATGATGATTGTAGGTGAAGTCGTGGCGAATAAACATCAGAACTTTGCTATTGTCCGCAGTTGTAGGCGACATGAATGACTCAAAACCAGAAAGTCTGAATTCGTTCGGCAAATTTGGCTCGCAGATGCGAATGATAGGGAACTTATTGATGTACACGAAACGACAGAAATCGGCGACGCGTGACCTTAGTCCCAGGGCATTCCATTGAAGAACCGCTGACTTTCGGACCTCTTCTCTGAAAGACAGTGTCTGGTGAGCCATTATTTACTCAAGCGCTGCGAGTACTGGACTCAAAGCATCCAGTATTTGCAATGCACTTCTTGCTGACAATAAGCGAATGACGTTATTTAAGGGTCGCAGAAGAGCTTTCACTTGCAGATCTATGTTCTGCAAGTCCTCCAGTGCAGCAGCTTGCTCTGAAGAAGACGGGTTCTGCTGCGGCTCTTCTGCGCGTTGCGTACGCGTTAAAGGCGGCCACTCTTCTGTGGAGACTGATCTACCCTTCGCTCTTTTCCAACGTCTGTGTTTGCCATGCTGCAAACTGCAGCCGGCGATATTTCTTGATGCGTCAACTTACTGCCTGAAGTTGGTGCTGTCAGACGTGAAGACCTTCGAAAACTATGTCGGCTTCGCGGGATTTTATCAGCAGTTTCTTTGTGGGTTGGGCTGTCTCGTACCATTTGCTTCAGAATAGAAAATTCTCTCTTTATGTGTGAACATTCCTTGAAAGAAGCCTTGTGAGCACTCTGAAAGTTAGGACACTTCAGTGTGGTTGCGCCACAGTTGTTTTTCGCGTGTGGTTCGGCGCACCAGGGGCACGCTGCGGAGCACCTGCAAAGACCCTTTACATGGCCAATCTTTTGACAGTTGAAGCATTGCAGAGGTTTAAAAATGAACGGTCGAACTTGTTGACGAAAGTGGCCAACCTTCACGTATGCGGGAAGACAGTAACCTTTGAACGTTACTCTCACACAGCGTGTGTTACCAAGGAGTCCAACGCTGACAATGACGTTGTCTTGACTCGCTGATTTCATAAGTATTCGAAGGTCCGCGTTTAGAATTTCCGTGTTAATATTGTAAATGACTCCTGATGCAGTCGCACCATCGGCTTGTATGATGGACCTAACTGCAATGTTTCACAGTTGTGTTACTTGTTGATTGATTGATTGATTGATTTGTGGGGTTTAACGTCCCAAAACCACTATTTGATTATAAGAGACGCCGTAGTGGAGGGCTCCGGAAATTTTGACCACCTGGGGTTCTTTAACGTGCACCCAAATCTGAGTACACGGGCCTACAGCATTTCCGCCTCCATCGGAATTGCAGCCACCACAGCCGGGATTTGATCCCGCGACCTGCAGGTCAGCAGCCGAGTACCTTAGCCACTAGACCACCATGGCGGGGCAGTTGTGTTACTTGTTGCAGCGTGCTCAGCGCACTCGGGTGCAGCACATCGACAACCAGGATGTTTCTTCTTGTATTTAGCCATACGTCTTCGATCTCCTTCGGCACAGTGTTCTCAAACAAGAGCGAAAGCGCTGGCCTGTTCAGAACACGCCGACTTTTGGTAGCGTTCTTTGGCACGCACAGAATGAGATGGGGTCATCGCTGGCGCGCCGTTTTTAAGGTGGCCGTATTTTACACCGACGATGGATTGACGATCCGTAGCTTGGCCTTGCGGCGCAGGACAGGTTTACAGCTGTCATCTGAGTACTTGTCGCAAGATGTGGAGTACAGCTCAGTGTCATCGCTCTCACTGCATGTGTTTCCTCGCTTCATCGAGGTAGTGGCCACGGTTAAACCGAAGTCGGACGTCGCCTCGTGATGTTGTACATCCATTACCACAACGTAAGCGGCAATGCACCCCACAACTGCAGCGAAAAGTCCAGAAACGCACAGAGACGAGCGAGATGTGTTCTACAAACTATCACTTCGTCTTCCTCCTCCCGTATGGGTGTGTGAAAATAAAATTTTGTTATTGAGCGCGCCTTGGTAGATGGATGCAGATATCAAACCACCTGCTTTTTTAAATGCGAAGCATTTTTGAGTGAACTTCGGCGACTTTGAGCGTCTTTATCTATCTATCTACGTATCTAGCCGCTTACGTTTGCGTGCTCTCGTGGTCACCCCCTTAACTTGGCGTGAACAAAAATTAACATAGCTGGGTAAGGTGATTTGACGAATATGACGCGCTGGTCAAAACATCAAATGAGTACAACCCCGTCGCGTACGTCGTCAGACACTTTCCGCCAGACAGGGTCACATACCCACGGGCGGCTATGTGCCACGGGTATGCGGGTATGTGCCCCAGCTGATTCACATTTCGTATCTACACAGGAACGACGAGGACGCACAAGGGTAATTTTAACGCGTAACCATTAGGCAGTATCGACATCGGTAGCATCCACCCAACAAAGACATGGGATTAATCTCAAGGTTCCAGCTGGAATTGAACCACAGCATTCTTCGTGGCAATGAAGCATTCTACCACAGAGCTGCGCCAAGTCTCGGAACTACTTTTCAAATTGCCGCTAATCTTCGTGAAACGGCAATAGTGCTTCAGTGCTGCCAACCGAATTTTATAAACATTGCAATTGCAAATGTACTCCTTTGTACACAGCCGTCACGTCGGGGTAACGTCAATTGTGGTTAGGTGTCATGCGCAGAACTTGATATATGTATGTATAGTGGTGTCCAGGGCCAGAATATTCGCGATTGTGAGCGCTTCGTATCACCTTCTGATGTTGCTACTACGCATGTTCCAGTTGGCATCTTTGCGCAAGTGCAAACAGCTTTTTATATAAATATCTGCAACTCTTCAGCATGTGTTTGTGCGTTCAACATTCGTACATATATTTAGCATTTTTTATGACGTGTGCATCAATAAACAAATTGTAACACGGTCACCTTCCTTCCGCATGCTTCGCATAACGTCGATTCCCAGGTACGTGGGATCTGCAATTTTTCTTTTTGTTAATGTGCGCTCACATCGCACAACGCACAGGCCTCTACCGTTTAACCTCAATGAAAATACGACCGACACGGCAGTGATTAAACCTGCCACTTTCGGGTAAGCATTCGGGCAGCTTAAACTTTATTGCACAGTCATGAGCATCCTTTGTGATCACCAGGAATAAATTATATAAAGAACAGCAAGACAAGCTTTCGGTCCATGCTGCAAAAGTAAAGAAAAACGTTTTCAGTGAGCGTAATGATGTGGCTGTTTTGGCCATTGTCAGGCCTATCTTAGTATTCACAATAAACTTCACTGTTGTGGGCAATGGTGTAGTCCTCATCGAAGCTGTTTAGTCTTCCCTCCATTATGTTCATGTGGGTTATTTATTCTTCTGATGTCTTAAGAGAATGTCAATGCAACACTTCCTCTGCGCCTATTATATACAAGAAAACAGCGAATAATTTCGTTCAGGAACGCGACATCATTAGATAGAGAATAAACCTTTAATATTAACAAATACACACTGAGCCTTCCTTGGGTGGGGCCCTCAGTCTGGGGTTCCATTGTCTTGGGTGACCCTGCAAGCCCGCTGTACCAGCTGCTGCTGTTCCTGCCGGCGTAAGCTGAGCAGTGCAGACTCCCAAGAGGAAGGGGTGGGGTCGGGAATGGGAGGAACGCCTTGTGGGGCAGAGCATTTCCACGTGGAGTGATACACTGTTAGAATCACCCTCGGATGATCTAAGTCTTGGGTCGCTGTGTTTCGAGAAAGCGGACATTTACTAAACTAATCGGATACACCGAGTAGCGCTAGTCAGTAAATCCGCATCTGAGAAGACAAGGCGGGTTACTTATTTAAAGGCAACACAGTGCAGCCAAACCGGAAGTCTCGCAATGTAAAGCTTCGGTGTAGTCGGATTGCTCTGAGTGTACGTAAACGGCGCCCGCTCGTCTGACGTCTGTAACATTAGTGGCCCGGCTGTGCGCTGCTTCAAGTTTTTTCAGAGACACGGTTTCTCAACCAAGTCTTGGATAATCCACAATGCCTACTTGCACGCACATTATTTGCTAACTCACTTTAGCACCAAGCCCAACCACTCCTGAATCCCGTGTTAGTGTACGCAATTGCCCTTTAAGAAAATTGGCCCGGTGTTCTGGACTCCACATCAATTTTCGAAGATAACAAAAGGATTTTATAACTACAAGCTGCTGGGATAGTGGTTCAACTGATGAATGCCATACTTTATATACTAGTCTACAGTGGAAGCTAAAGGTAACAACGAAACCATTCGAGGAAAGTTGTATGAACTTATGACAGTATTGCTGAGACACGGCAAAAAAAAAACTTTAGCTACGAAGCTCTTCACAGCTCGGACATCTATCATCAACTATAAGCTGTCCAGTGGGCTGGAGCCATCGCCGAAGGCACTGGTTCCCGGTTGCGTCATGAGTGGAGTCACCTACTTGAGGATCAGCCCTATCCTTCATTTTCCTCAGGACTATTATAAAAAGTTCTTGTCATGTCATGTTTTGACAGTTATTATAGTTTGCACAAGTTGTTACACTACCATCCAGAACTCCGTGTATACTGAGGAAAACGTGCTGAATGGCATCAAGTAATGTATAACCAACTGCGCACATGAAGTGCGAATGGCATAGAATACTTTCTATGTTTTCCCAGATATACACATCAAGCTGATGAATATGACACTTCTAATATGCGTGATCCGGAAAACGTTCTGTCACTATGAAGTCTTTCTCATTAAAGGTCATCATAGAAAGCTCGAGTATAAAAATAAAAAAGCATGACATAAATATTATTGTAAGCAATAGAAAAAAGGCAATCAAGCCGTATATAACACTTATATTAGAAACAAATTTCTTGTAACGTATAAGATTTATTATCATCGTAGTATTAGTGCAGTAAAGATGAAACAATACCCTTACGAAGACGCGATCACAGGCTTCTCAAAGCTCTCTATTGAAACAGAGCCGAGATCCGATCTTGTAGATACAGTGACATTGGGAAAACAGTAAGCGCCCAAAGACAAGAAAAAGACGGTGACACATGGAGCGCTGGCTAGCTCTTTGTGTGTTCTTTTTTTTTTGGGGGGGGGGGGGGTTCGTGCGCTTGCATTTTTCACAATGTCTAATGAAATTCACGGCTGGAAATTCTTAATTATTGTAATGCGTCTAATAAATCATAGTTGATATATGAGCTTACGGGAAGCAAATTACAACGAAATGAATAAAAAATAATTAAATTGACGGGTGCACCAAGATTGAAGAAAGTTGCAAGCGCCAATACATATTACATTAAATCTCATCAATATGGTTATTATTACTGATGCTCCACTGCGGCAGCCTTTTTTCTTGGGGAGAAATCAACCAATACATATTAGATTAACTATCATCTATCTAGCTGTCTTTACTCATGCCCCACTGCGACAGCTATTTTCCAACGTTTTTTTTTCTTGCGGAGAAATTAACTTATACGCCGATAAATGTATACGTTTATGTCATGCGTTATTATGAGCGCGTAGCACAGTTTTGTTTTCTGTGGGAAATGAATGGGCATTAATTATGCCCCTCAGCGAGTGTTCGTCAGTAAGCAAATGACATGAGCCTGAATGTAGCGCAACTGTCTATTGACAAAGCCTGCAGGTATGTCAAGCCATGGTGACTAATTGCATGAGGCACTTATGCTGGAGAAAGTGGCAAAATTCTCCTCCTTGTCGCTAATATTATGCAAATAAAGTACGTAAATACACACAGAAGGGTAGATGCCTTTCTGGAAGTTTTTATTAAATGTTTCACTAAACTTTTTAACCTCCCACCCCACCCCCTCTAGTTCATAACAGTTTATCCGACCTCATTTATGTTGACACTGATCTGTGCTTTCAAGTGCAGAATGATTTTTTATTACCATTTCGTGTGTCTGAACATAAAACAGCTGTGGTTATAGCCTTGGTTTAAGTAAATGAACTTTGTTTACAGCTGAATTTGCACAACCTGATAGCATGTAAGTATATGCTAGCAGGCGAGACGCACGTCGTTCGGTCTTTTCACTCGATACGCATTCAAAGAACAGTGATTCGGAAAAAATTTGCACTTCTCCGCGAAGCGAATGATGCGGAGAGAATGAAGCTTCGTCGTAAGGCCTCTGCTACGTCAAAGTCGCCTAGTAGTATAAAAGATGGACAGATAGATGGACGCGTGAATGGATGGACGAACACGTGCATCAAAGCATCGACTGATGGACGAATGATTGGACGGGTGGATGGACAGAAGGATGGATGGATGGTCAGACGAATGATACAGGTGTTTATGAATTATGCCGTCACATATTTGATTGACCAACACATGAAATCAGTTTTAAAGAGATCTATTCGTTTTCCGTAGTGCAGATTTCCAGTCTCTGTTCTAGTTTTTTGGAGCATGATGGGCAACAAGGCTCAGCTCTGAGGAGCTGAACCCCTAAAACGTGTTATTAGCACCACAGCACACAATCTACTTCGATACGTAGAAAAACAAAGAAACGAAGTTTAGAGGCCTTGTGCCTTTGCTGCGGAGAACATTTGCCAAAGTGCATTGTACAGCACCAAGAATAAGCTCTTATGATAAATTAGGTCTATGCTTAAAAAGCTAGTCCGGATGATACTTATACGGAGCTGAATACACGTGAATCAAAAACCTGCTTTCTTGACACGTACTTCACTGAATCAGGCATCAATTTGTTCAATTCGAAAAGCGCAAGATGACATTCTTTAAAACATCAGCATCGCCTATACAGGTGACTAGACCATGAGAAGCATCATGTGTTTCCGACTTCATTTAAGCTTCAAGCGTTTGCGCACTCTAAAAAAAAAGCTACCTCCGAGGCTGACTATTCCTGCGTCCATGTCCCGTTGGCAAGGTTATGAATTTTGTTCCCAGTTCATTTAAGCGATGGAAGTGCTTTCATGATACTCAAGGCGTTACACTGGCGCTACATGTCTCCCCGAACTAAATGTCTAGTTTATTTTTCTCCTGTTACAACAGCGTTCCCACATAGATGGAATGCAAACACGCTATGGAACCAATGTGCCAGCGGAAACAGAGGGTGAAAATTTAACGGAAATTTGTTTTTTACGCTACTTCCTATCGCTCCGATGGTTGCATACAAAATGAAGCTCCATCTGCCTGAAAACAGTGGTTCAGACCTGTATCAAGATAAGTACTTTTCTCGACTACGGGCCATAAAAATAAGCCCCACAAAAAAGGCCTGTTGGAGTCGCAAAGCAGTGATCGATCACTAGGGCAAGTGCAGAAAAAGACGTGCACATTTGCGTTTCGTATATTCACCGTAGTCCAAATTCGTCGCCATTTTCTTTTCCACACCTCTTTCGGAATGTTAATATTGAAACGGGGTTTATTTGCAGCGCAGAACGCAGAAAGCGAAGCAGTCAGAAGCGTCCGGCCAAGCGCAGCAAGTACGAGCTTATGCTGATGACGATGCCCCTTATGCGCCGAGAAATGCCGCTGAAGCTCCTCTTCTTCACTACAATCGCCGTCCGCACAAAAAGACGCCATCCTGGCGGATTAGGGAGAAGAAACGACTAATGGGTCGTAATATGGCTTCAGACGAGAGACGTGGACAGTGTCGCGGCCGCGGTAGCGTAGGTCTGTGGATGGGATGATGGGCTCCACGATGTAGTTGACGAGTGACGTTTGCTCTACAACGCGGTGTGGCCCGATGTATTTGGGAAGAAGTTTTGCGGAACGGCCAGGCGCGGTAGCAGGTGCCCGAAGCCATACCAATGAACCAGGTGGAAAGTTTGGAGCCGAACGGTCCCCAGTCTGGCGGGATTGCTGCTGCCACTGGTCCTCGGTAGAAAAAGAGCGGGCAAGCTGGCGGCATTCTTCAGCATGTCGGGCAGCTTCGGACAGAGTTGCACTTTCGGACTCATAAGGTTTATATGGAAGAATAGTGTCTACTGTATTTGAAGGTTCTCGTCCGTACAAAAAAAAGTATGGCGAAAACCCAGTAGTAGCTTGTACGGCAGTATTATACGCGTAGGTGACGAACGGGAGAACTTGGTCCCAATTTGAATGATCAGAGGCGACGTACATCGACAGCATACTGCCAAGAGTACAGTTGAAGCGCTCCGTCATGCCATTCGTTTGAGGGTGGTACGCTGTACTTGTGCGGTGCACGATTCGGCATTCGTTCAGTAATGCCTTCAAGGCGTCAGAAAGGAAGGCACGGCCTCTGTCACTTAAGAGCTCGCGAGGGGCACCATGACGCAGAATGAAACGTTGCAACAGAAACGTTCCAACGTCACGGGCTGCGGCAGTCGGCAGCGCGGCTGTTTTGGCATAGCGTGTCAGATGGTCTATCGCAACAATAATCCAGCGATTACCAGCTAGAGTTGATGGTAGTGGTCCGTAAATGTCAATGCCGACGCGATCAAAAGGTCGACTAGTACAAGGAAGAGGTTGTGACGGGTAGACTTGCCAGGGAGGTATATTTTGTCGTTGGCACTGAGCACACGAGCGAATGAATTTTCGCACGTAGTTATACATGCCACGCCAATAAAATCTGAGTCGAAGCCTAGCGTATGTCTTGAAGAGGCCTGCATGGGCGCACTGTGGGTCCGCGTGAAAAGCTTAGCAGATCCGCGTGAGGGTCCGCGTGAAAAGCTCGAAGGTGACGGGGTATCACAAGGAGACACTTGCGACCGTCAGAAATGTAGTTGCGTCGATAAACAAGATCATCCCTTAGGCAAAAGCTGCTAACCTGGCGACGGAGAGCGCGAGACGGCGAAGGAGTGAGAGGATCAGAAAGAATGCTTATGAGGCCACTGATCCAGGGATCCTTTCGTTGTTCCACCGCCATGTTGCGCAAGGCGGATGACGCAAGTGCAGGCTCGAGGGAAGAGAGGCAAACACCTTCATCCGATATTGGTGAGCGAGAAAGGGCGTCGGCGTCCGTGTGCTTACGACCAGATCTGTATATAACGCGGATGTCGTATTCCTGAAGTTTGAGCGCCCAGCGAGCAAGTCGTCCGGAAAGGCCTCTGGGTGTGAATAGCCAACAAAGGGCGTGGTGGTCAGTGACGACGTCGAATGCGTGACCATAGACGTAGGGGCGAAATTTTACAAGGGCCCAAATAATAGCTAAACACTCTTTCTCAGTCACGGAGTAGTTAGCCTCGGCTTTCGACAAAGTTCGGCTTGCGTAGGCGACGACATATTCATCAAACCCTGCCTTTCGTTGCGCGAGCAGAGCGCCAAGTCCAACACCGCTGGCATCAGTATGAACCTCCGTGGGAGCGGCAGGATCGTAGTGGCGGAGGATGGGTGGTGAAGTCAGCAGGTGCCGTAATTTGGTGAATGCATCGTCGCATGCTGGTGACCAGGTGGAAAGGTCCTTGTCGCTGCTAAGAAGGTCCGTAAGGGGCGCACATACGGAAGCAAAATTTTTAATAAAGCGTCGGAAGTTTGACGACAAGCCGACAAAACTTCTAAGTTCCTTCAAGTTTTTTGGCTTCGGAAAATCAGCGACTGCTCGAAGCTTGGCGGGGCCGGGAAGTATGCCGTCCCACGATACGACGTTGCCAAGAATGGTGAGCTGCCGGGCACCAAAACGACACTTCTTGAGGTTTAGTTGAAGGCCGGCGTCGGTGAGACGTTTGAGGACGTGCTCCAGACGATTTAAATGGGTGTCAAAATCGGTGGAAAAGACAACTACGTCATCGAGGTAGCATAAACAAGTGTTCCACTTGAGGCCTCATAAAATAGTGTCCATCATTCTTTCAAAAGTGGCTGGAGCGTTACAAAGGCCAAAAAGCATAACGGTAAACTCGTATAACCCATCAAGTGTGACAAATGCTGTTTTCGGTCGGTCAGATGCTTCCATAGGAACTTGCCAGTATCCAGACCGTAAATCCAGCGAAGAGAAGTATTCCGCTCCCTGCAAACAGTCAAGGGCGTCGTCTATTCGCGGTAACGGGTAAACGTCCTTGCGGGTGATCTTGTTTAAACGTCGATAGTCCACACAGAACCGTATGGAGCCGTCCTTCTACTTAACAAAATCGGCCAGTGACGCCCTGGGACTGTTAGAAGGCTGTACAATACCCCGCTGGAGCATGTCAGCAACCTGGTCGTCAATAACACGGCGCTCCGATGCTGAAACTCGATAGGGGCGCTGCCGTAGAGGCGTATGGCTCCCTGTGTCAATCTTGTGAGATATGTTCGATGTGCGACTGAGGCCAGAAGCGTGGCTCTCAAAAGAAGTACGAAACATTTGCAGCAGGTTCAACAACTGGCTTCGTTCTGAAGAAGACGTTGCGACATTGATGGAGCAGTGGAAAGCGTCAAGGAGTGACTGGTCAACAACAGAGTCAGAAATGAGTGCGCTGAGGTCCGTAGAAAGTAAATTAGATGGAGCGTCAAAAATGTGACGGGCGTCGATCGGATGCACGTGACCGAGACATTCACCATAGAATAAAGGTAAAGGCCCTTCTAGCCTATTGTACACGAGCGTCTTCGTGACGCCATGGTGGAGAGTAAGGAGAGCAATGGGCAGTGGAGAACATTTGCGTTGATTGAACAGGGCAGAGGGCGTAAATAAAACATCACCGTCGGAAATAGCGTCACACGACACAGTCACCAGCAGAGAAGAGCGCGGTGGTACGGTGGTGTCGTCGGAAACAAACAGTTTATAACACGGCAGGGAGGCTTCGACAGCGTCAACATCAGGAAGTGCAGATAGCTCAAGTTCAGCGCGACAGCAGTCAATGACGGCATTATTATTCGTAAGGAAGTCCCAGCCGAGTACCATGTCGTGGGAACACGAGGGCAGCACTACGAATCCGCCTATGTACACAGTCCCTTCGATGACGACTCGTGTGGTGCAAGCTGCGAGAGGTGTTACACTTTGTGCGTTAGCCGTTCTAAAAGAGAGGCCGAATAATGGCGTCAGAACTTTGCGGAGTTTGCGACACAGGTTGATGGAAAGAACGGATAGAGCGGCTCCGGTGTCAACAAGCGCCATGACGACGATACCATCGACTGACACTTCGATGACGTTAGCTGGACAGGGGCGAGGACTTGTGCATGGCGACGGGGACGCAGTTCGTGCCTCGGGAACGGCGGCCGTTAGTTTTTCTGGCCGGTGGGTCCAGAACGGCGACGCATAGGGGAAAGCGAACGTCAACGTAGAGATGAGGAGCGGCGGGTCGGGCCGTGTGGACGATCAGAAGGAAAGGAAGAGGAAGGAGGGCTTGAAGGCGTAGGAGAAAACAGAGGGTAGAAAGAGGGCATTCGTCGAATGTTCTGAGCAGCCTGGCGACGACGACAATAACGTGCCACGTGGCCAACACCACCACAAGCAAAACATGTGGAACGGTTGTCGTAAGTCCGCCATTGGTCGGGGTAGACTCCGACTTGCGGCTGGGGGGCAGAAAACTGAGGCCGAGGTGGTATCGGTATAGGCGGCGGTGAATAGGTCGGCGGTGAATAGGTCGGCGGCGAAAAGGGCGGTTGCGAATACATGGGCGCTGGCTGCAACGCAGGCTGTCGAGGTCAAGCAACGGCCTCGGCGTACGTGAGAGGTGCGGCGACTGGGGGCAGTTCACGGGTGCGAGGAAGAACTTGTGCGACCTGGTCTTGAGTGAAGTCGCGGAGTGTAGATGTCAATCTGCGTGGTTGATTGGGTACACAGGACATCAAAGAGAGCTGACGAGCGACCTCAGCGCGGATGACCTCTTCGATCTTGGAGAGAAGAGGGGCATGGTCTTCTCCTATGCCAAGGGTGGAAAGGCTGGACGAAGAGTCGTCGAGCACCGAGGGACGTCGGGTGGAAAGACGTTGCCAGCGCAACTCGTCGAAACTCTGGCATAAATCGGTCAGTTCTAGGACAGTGCGAGGGCTCTTAGAAAGCAACATTTGGAAAGCGTCGTCCTCAATGCCCTTCATGATATTTTTGATCTTAAGCTCTTCGGACATCGACTCGTTGAGTCGCTTGCAAAGGTCCAGAACTTCCTCAATATAGCTTGTGAAATTCTCACCAAGCTGCTGGGACCGAGTATGTAAGCGTTCTTCGGCACGGCGTTTGCGTACCTCAGGCCGCCCGAAAACTTGTGTGGGGCTCGTTTTGAAAACCGACCATGTAGGGAGTTCCGCTTCGTGGTTTATAAACCACAGCTTGGCCACGTCCGACAGGTAGAAGGAGACGTAGGCCAACTTGGTGGCGTCATCCCATTTGATGTGAGTACTCACTCGCTCATACATTGAAATCCAGTCATCAACGTCCTTCTCTTCTGCGCCTGAGAAAACAGGGAGATCTCACCGACGCAGAGAACCGGCGCAGAGTTCAGTAAGCGGTGCCGGGGGAGGAGTTGGAGCGGCCCTTGCGTCGGTAGGCATAATGGATAGTAAAATTCGATTCCGAAGCTCCAGGGTGATCGAAACCCAGCACTTCCACCACTTGTAACGGGGTTTATTTGCAGCGCAGAACGCAGAAAACGAAGCAGTCAACAGCGTCCGGCCAAGCACAGCAAGCACGAGCTTATGCTGATGGCAATGCCCCTGATGCGCCGAGAAATGCCGCTGAAGCTCCTCTTCTTCACTACAATATGTTTACATGATTGTCTCTGCTTCAAAGCTCGAAGCGGTGGTCCCTATATCATGCATTTTAGGTTTTCCTCTGAAGGCAAGCTTTTCTGGCATTTGTGCTCGGCCTTCACTTGATAAAGTGTTCCTTACCACTCCTGTGTGTAAAGAATCCGAATTATAGGGTTGATGCTTTAATTGAGGAGTGCTAAAAATAAATTTGTTGCTTTGTCACAAAACAAGCGCACAAAAAGGGCGCGCCACCAAATTCTCGCGACGAAGTGACGGAGAGATGCCTCGAGGTCAACGATAAAAAAAAAAGAAAACAACTATCCAAAGACTCCCCGGGCGCGCGTCCCTCTCCTCTCGGAAGCGTAGATTCACCGACAAACCTCCTTACAGCGGCGGCCGAGCAAGCCCTATAAAGTTCTCGATGGAAAGGGGCATGGTGATGCAGGGTTGCGTCATCTGTCCGGACAGCTCTCGTACCGGCTCGCGCTTTCCCCAGCCTTCGCTGCCTATCGCGCCGATGAAATGATGAGAACTTTCTGGAATCTGGCGCGGAAGGTACTTAATCGAGCAGCAGAGATGGGAGATCAGGAGAAGAAGAAAGTATGCGCCAGAGTGCGTAGGGTATTCCGCCGTGTAGTCGGCGGAGGTTTTGACCTCGATTGATTTGTGGGGTTTAACGTCCCAAAACCACCATATGATTATGAGAGACGCCGTAGTGGAGGACTCCGGAAATTTTGACCACTTGGGGTTGTTTACCGTGCACCCAAATCTGAGCACACGGGCCTACGACAGTTCCGCCTCCATCGGAAATGCAGCCGCCGCAGCCGGGATATGAACCCGCGACCTGCAGGTCAGCAGCCGAGTACCTTAGCCACTAGACCACCGCGGCGGGGCAGGTTTTGTCCTCAGCGACAAAGCAGGAGAAGAAGAAAGTATGCGCCAGAGTGCGTAGGGTGTTCCGCCATGTCCTCGGCGAAGGTTTTGTCCTCAGTGACAAAGAGGAGGAGAAGGAATTTCACGCCAGAGTGCGTAGGGTGTTTCGCCTTGTGGGCGAAGCTTTTTGTCTTCCGTGACAAAGGAGGAGAAGAAGAGGATTTCCACCTGAGGGGTGAAGACTCGAGCTACATGCAAGAGTGTGTGTCTACCGCTATTGAGCGAAGACGCGTGGCAACAGCTGCGTGCGTGAAGCCGACGTGTTACCGGCGAAGACGTTTGGTGCTTGGAGAGCGGCCAATTGAAGACGTGACGTTTCCTAGAAGAGAAACTTCGGGGGCAGCGGAACGACAACAACGCTCGACTTTGAGTGAGGGATTCTCGGAAGAGTATCATTCAGACTTTTCTTCCAAGAACTTTGGACAGAATGAGTTTTCTAACTCTTTAGTCTTTAAGTGTCTTGGTTGTTCGATGCATTGGACTGCATTTTAGTGCGTAGTGTTGTCTGTGTCCGTCTTTCGAGTGTAGCTGATTGTACTGTGTATTACGTTGTTTGATTGGTTACATATTGTATTCAACTATTGTTGAGTGTGCATATTTGTGTATTGTTTTGATTTGCCATATTTGAGAATATAATTTTGTTTTGTTTATCAACTCTCGGCTCTGACTTGTTTTTAGGGCGCCACAGCCGGCGTCCGCTGGCGCGCCAAATAGGACCACTTCGGAATTGTCGATGCTTTCGTGGAGCGGTTCGGGGGGCCGATACTTCGGCCCTTGGAATTAGCCCGGCGGTCGCCTCCCAAATTAACGAGACCTGTGACATGCTTCAACAAGCGACTACAGTATCTGAGCATTCTCTTGTCTGCCGTCGGCGTCTCTGATATTCATATTGTTAATTTAGGACGTAGTATCAACATATTATTATTATATTGTTAGTACACAGTAGCTTTTATTTATCTATTACTGGAATTTTTTCACATCTGTACTATGCGGGTTATATTAGTGCGGCAGAACCAAAATCTGATGTACACTGTCTGTAATAGGTGCATAACGTCGTCATGGTATTTCCAAAGTGATAGAAAAATAGAAGGGGCCACGTGAGGGGGCTTGCTAGGGTTTGTTTGTTAGATCTTTTGCGTCCATCGCACTATTGGTAGCAAACAATATTTTGTTCTGGCTTGTAAAAACTGCAGCAGTATCAAAAGATACAAAAAGATTTACGTCACTATAAGTGTCTGCGTCCTTATAAATGTCAGTGAAACGCATTTATTCTTTTTTCACTTGTTGGTCGATGGAGACCAAGGTTCAAACCAGAATTTGTGCTTGCTCTTCAAGAAGGAACACCATGCAGCGCTTAAGTTCTGAACATGTATATATATAAAAACTGGTGTGCCCTACAACAAGCCCATTCTGCATCGAACAGTCTTAATATAGTTTGTGAACGCTCTTTTTTTGGAAAATAAACAAAATAATTATTAATACTAGGTCTTGTTTACGTTCAAGTTATCCGCATTGACGGAATCGATTATGTGCTATTCAGAATTAAAATATTTCGAGCAGCATTTTCTGTTGTACAAAAGCAGTATATGATTGGCGTCATGCAACGTCTGTTCGTAAATAAGCGTCTTCGGTTTTCGTAAGCGAGTCTTGCGCAAATATTCTTTGCATTTGCAATCCTGGCAGTTCTGGTTCTCCGTGCAGTGGACAGGGCATCATCCTGTATGAGGCCTGCGGTACGGCTGTATGCTCTCGCATAGTAAAGGGCGAAGTTCTCTAACTTGGTAAATAATTATTCAACTTACCAGCAATTGCCCCGCCGTGGTGGTCTAGTGGCTAAGGTACTCGGCTGCTGACCCGCACGTCGCGGGATAGAGTCCCGGCTGCGGCGGCTGCATTTCCGATGGAGGCGGGAATGTTGTAGGCCCATGTGCTCAGATTTGGATGCACGTTAAAGAACTCCAGGTGGACCAAATTCCCAAAGTCCTCCACTATGGCATCTCTCATAATCATATGGTGGTTTTGGAACGTTAAACCCCACATATCAATCAATCAATCAATCAATCAACTTACCACCAATTAACTGGTCAGATGATTTCCCAGAAGCTCTTACTGAAGAGTCTCCACCATTCACTGACCTTGACATCTTTTACAATTTAACCAAATTAGTTAAGTTACCCACATGCACTCAGCAAAGTGCAGAGTCCATTTCGGACCTTTTTCTTGTTTCCTATGAGCTATTAAGGAGACATCCAAGAATAGATATTTTCAATGGCATATCTGATCATGAGATTGTATTGTTTACTTTAGAAATGCAGTTTTTTTGAAACAAAAAATTAAAGAAAATAATACCATTGTTTTCACATGCTAGTGACGTTGATGTACTGAATTTGCCTGGTACTTCGTTCTCTGATTTTAGCACTCTGTACGAATCAACTGGTGGCTCCGTTAAACCAATGTGGCCTTTCTTTAGGGATTAGGTTTTTCGATGCATGACGCAGTTTGTACCCAAAAAACAAAAGCTTGTGCGCAGCTGTATATTTTGATTGACGAAGAACCTTGTTCGTATGGGGCGGAAACTTAAAAAGGTGAGAGCTAGGTATAAACTTCAACCAGCAAGTGCTAACGCAGAAAAGATTGCCGAGCAGCGCGTTACGCTAGGAAATGGCATCAAAAAAGCAAAAGAGCATTTCGAAAACGTGAGACTAAAAAACTTTCTCCTTTCATCCCCTGATAAGTTCTTGCGATACTTGTCACCGAAAAAGAAATTGATGCCACGTCTATTAGTCGGTGATGCAATACTCGACGACAAACTTCAAGTAGCTCAAATACTTAGCACATGTTGCTGTTCTGTCTTCATTCACGATGCCAGTGTTCGAAAAGTTTCACTTTTCTAAGAAATACCGCCTATACGATATACTGGTTAGTGAGGAGGGGGTCTTGACGCTGCTTCTTAATTTAGATACCGAGAAATCTCGTAGTATTGATGAAATACCAAATGCTTTCTTCGTACGATATGCTGAATAGTGCGCCAAGTGTTTAACTTTGCTATATCGTAAATCACTTGTTCGTGTGGAACTTCCAGATGACTGAAGATTTGCTAAAATTGTCCCCATACCGAAATCTGCGGACCACTCGTCACCTTCGTCATACAGGCCCATATCAATTTTATGTACTTCAATGAAGCTGCTTGAACATATTATAATCAAGCACATATCTGCCTTTGTTGAGAGCAATAATTTGTTGATGATTGGCAACACGGATTCCGTAGAGGGGTGTCTACAGTTACTGAACTAGTCTTAAGAGTACATGACCTTTTTTAGTGTTAGCCATAATCAGGTAGATATAATATTTCATGACTTCAAAAAAGCCTTTGATTGGGTATCCCACTCTAAGCTAATACTAAAAGTGAAGCCACTTTCCAAAATGATTGCCTTGTGGCCTGGATTACTGCGTACCTCTCGTCAAGGCGGCAATGTGTAATCATTGGCACGACTTCTTCAGCTCCGGTGGCATCTGGTGTTCCTCAGGGCTCCATTCTCGGTCCTTTATTTTTCCTGCTATTCATCAATAATATCGTTCAGGACATAAGCGTAAAAATTCGGCTGTTCGCAGACGACTGCGCACTACACCAAGAATTATCTAGTCCTAATGATCAGGTGCTACTAAGTAGAGTATTGGTACGATTGCAAACTGGTGTAGTACATGGCAGATGACAGTTAATAGCAAAAACAGTAGCAATGACCATAACGAGCAAGAAGCAACCACTAGAATTCACGTATTTTATAAATAACCAGCCATTATGTTTTGTACACAGTTATAGGTATCTAGGAGTAATCATAACCTCTGATTTGCGCTAGAATGAACACGCAGTGTTTACTGCTAAAAACGCCTACGGACAGTTAGAATACTTTCGGCGCACGCAGGGTATTCAACACCAGAAATAAAATTTTAGCCTACAAGGCGTTTGGTAGGCCTATATTGTAGTTTGATCTGGCGGCCTGAGATCCCTTGACAGCCTCTAATAAACGGAAACTGGAGGGTGTTCAAAATAAATCTGCTATAGGTTTATTTACAACAATTATATTTGAAAACATCCCCGTCGCACCTCCTACAACAAGCAGGACCATAACGAGCAAGAAGTACCCACTCGAATTCACGTATTTTATAAATAACCAGCCATTATGTTTTGTACACAGCTATAGGAATCTAGGAGAAATAATAACCTCCGATTTGCGCTAGAATGAACACGTAGTGTTTACTGCTAAAAAAGCCTACAGACAGTTAAGATACCTTCAGCGCACGCAGGGTATTCAACACCAGAAATAAAATTTTGGCCTACAAGACGTTTGGTAGACCTATATTGGAGTATGCTCTGGCGGCCTGGGATCCCTTGACAGCCTCTAATAAACGGAAATTGGAGGGTGTTCAAAATAAATCTGCTATAAGTTTATTTACAACAATTATATTTGGAAAACATCCCCGTCGCACGTCCTACAGAAAGCAGGACTAGAGGAGCTTGAAAGAAGGCGCTACCGTGACAGGGTGAAGCTTTTTTATTTATTTTATTCCAAAATGTTACGGGTTCATCCATCTCAACTCATAGCACCCGCCATTAGACGCTTAGCTATGTCTTACCACACACAAAAAGTGGCCGAGCTAAAGTGCAGCACGAACACATTTCTGTACTCTCTCTTTCCATGGACAATGGTTAAATGGAACGGCTTACCTTCTGATGTGGTAGCAGGGCATAACATTGATCCTTTATGCATGCGATAAAGGATATGGCTCCGCAGGTGCTGCGGCAGTTTGTGGGCGTAATGTGACGTCGTGTATTTCCTTGTTTTGCCGTGTTCGATCGAATGCTGAAACTTTTTTTCTGTGCAATGTGAGTACGGGATCAGTGATTGTATGGGTTCTATGCTGTGTGGTTTATTGTATTATGGGTTGCTCGGGCTTTGTAAGCGCTTACTGCCACAAAGCTTCTTTGATATTGTTGTTTTTGCATATTGTTTGATGTCACTATTTCACAATATCATACTTCATGTACTTATTTTTTATCTTCTTTTTTTCGAACTTGTGTTGTGTTACTTATTTATGCCCCACTCCTGTCTAAGGCCTTCTTGGAAGGCCGGCAATATGTAAATAAATAAATAAATAAATAAATAAGTAAAAAAATTGGCAGATACCACGCACAGTGCGAATCGATGATGTGCGAAGCACGAATAAGAGATCTTGATATGTCACTTCAAAATCAGCACAACGTTACGAGGTTGAGGTAAATGATGCCGTACATGACTTCCGTGTCATGATTATCATGTTTGGATGTGTCGTTTATTTTCGTCATCTAGTCACGTCACGTGATACTAAATTTAGTATACGTGGAGCTAGCAAAACGGCCATGAGCGTGCTACCTAACATAATACCAAATTTGGCACATGTGACGCTAGCGAAACGGCCGCGAGCGCACCATAAGCGTGGCATGTAGTCATGCCATTACATGACACGTATTTTATGATTTTCATGTTAGGGTCACTCGCTTGTGTTCGTCATGCAATCATACCTTACCATAGTAGTTTTGCGACATGCCGTGTCAACAAAACCACCGCAAGAGCTGCAGGACCATGAAATGTAAATCATGAGATTCATAATACACTTCTCAAGATTTTTATGTCAACACTCGTCAAATATCGTCTTCATACAGTCATGTGATGCAATACGAAGTTTGGTATTGATACCATTATCGAAACGGCCAGGAGAGCTAAATCTCATGGGCGGCTAGATAGATAGATAGATAGATAGATAGATAGATAGATAGATAGATAGATAGATAGATAGATAGATAGATAGATAGATAGATTGACACTGGCAGTGACGGCGGCGGCTCACGGACGCAGGCTCACAGCGCTCGTCTGTTTTTCAGGTTGGTGTGCACCTTTTGTTGCCTACCATCCAGTGCCGATGCTGCCGCTGCCTTAGGTGATTGCATGGTGTGTCTTTTGTGAAGTGCTGCATTGTTTTTTGGGTAACTTGCTCCAGAGCTGCAGAGCTCGGCTCTCTTAGCTACATGGCAGGCGCACCTACTGGTTGTATTATTGACGTAGCGAAGGCGCTTTCTGAGAAGGCTCCTACTAGTATCAAAGAGGTCGTCAAAGTCATCAGTGAATTCACCACCAAACTTGATGCCTTCGCAGTTCATATCATAGCTCAGGTTGGTAAGATTGAATACTGAAACTCGGAAATTCAAGTCGACGTCGGGAAATTGCGTGAATCTGTCGAATTCACGAATACTGCCTTTGAAGAGCTTAAGAAAGATCTTGCGAACTTTCGAAGAGAACTAACAGAGTTGAGGACACAAAAAACAAAGATATTCTGAAACAAAACCAAGGGATGGCTAGACAACTGGCTGACGCCAAAAAGGAGGTTATTGAACTTAAGCAGCACGGAAGGAACATGAACGTGGAAATCATTGGGCTTCCACGTACCACAGAAGAAAATCTAAAGGTGACAGTGCGTAAAATGGCCACCTGTTTGGGAATCAAGATGTTCGATGGAGACATTGGTGTCGCGCATCGTGTCGCACCTAGAGATAGAGATAAACCAAATGTTGTGGTAAGGTTTGCCACCAGGACCTCTCGAGATAAATTTCTGACTGCAGCAAGGAAGACGAGGCTAAATACTAGTCACCTTTCATTTGAGCCTAATGATCGCATCTATGTCAATGAGCATCTCTGCCTAGAAATTAAGATTCTGTTCAGGAAACTCGAGAGGTGAAAGCAGAAAAAAAGTGGAAGTTTGCTTGGTTATCTCAGGGCCGGATTCTAATCAGAAAAGCTGAGAACTCGGCGGTTGATTATATTTAATCTGAAGGTGACCTTGCCAAGATGGCGTAGGTGCTCGTGTTTAGTTAGGTTCTGTATTTATAAATATGCTTAATCCTTCATATACGAAAAAACAAAAATGTAAAAATTTCTCGGTTTTCCACTGCAATGTTCGAAGTTTACGCAGGAATCTAAACAATCTGGTCAGCTATATAGCACAGTTAGACTTTGGTTTCGATATTATTGGTTTGAGTGAAACAAGGTTGAAGGCTCATGAAACATTGAGTATTCAGGGATTCAGGCTACTATCGCAGCCACGCAACTCGCGTGCGCGAAGAAGTGGTGTTGCCTTGTTTTTACGGGACAATAATGCGTGCAATGTCTTGCTTGATGCATCTGTTACCAACACAACTATAGAAACTCTGTTTATCAAAATGGAAAGAGGGCCAGGTATTGGCGTTGTATACCGCCCGCCCGGTTCTTCGATCAAAGTGTTCCTGAAGGAATTTGAGTCTGTGCTTATGAGAGTTTCCTGCATGCACTACAATAGTATTGTAGTTGTTGGAGACTTTAATATTGACCTGTCATCCGATACCTCGAATGAGTACACGCTCCTCTTGAAATTTTTTAACTTGTGTAATGTCATAAATGAGCCAACGCGTATCACTGACACGTCATGTACTCTTATTGATCTCGCCCTCTGCAACGTTGGCAATGATGTGCATGCTGTTGTGCTTTCTGTTCCGATTGTCGATCACTTGCCTATTTTTGTTACCCTTACAAATGAGCCTCTCAATACGAATCCTTCTAGGGAAAAATTAACTACAAAGATTGACTATACATTACTACGAGACAAAATAAGTCAAACCAATTATTGCGCTATGTATGACGAGGATGTAAATATAGAATACAGTAATTTCATATGCTCTCTCAAAAATGCTGTGTAGTTAAGTACCACCACAACTAGCATTAAGTACGCCAAGCCACTCTGCCCTTGGATGACACCTAGTATTCTAGAAATATTGAAACAAAAAGACCACTGGTATCACAAGTGGAGGCAGCAGAGAACCGATGCCTATTACCTAAATAAATTCAAAAGCTATAGAAATAATCAGTCACCCTAATGAGGCAACGAAAAAAAAACGCTGCTAAGCTTATCGAAGAGGCTGGAGGCAACACCAAGAGAATTTGGGAAATAGCAAAATCCGCAGTTGTCCTTGACTCAGAGAAATGTGTACTGCCTGATGGTATAACTGAAGACACGGTGGATCGCTTTAACAAGTCTTTTGCAGAAGTCGGGCGTGCTTTGGCTGCTCAGTTTCCTGACACTACAGATCACATGCGTCCCATAAGACCAGTTTCTGATAGTTTTGAAATATTTGAGATAGAAATGTCCCATATCATGTCAATAGTAAAAAAACTAGACGCCAATGAAGCAGCTGGGCTCAATTCCATTACAGTTAAATGAATAAAAAATAACAGACATTCTAGCAGACCATTTGCAGCACATGTTTCAACACTGTCAGGACTGTGGTATATACCCAAGTGAGCTTAAGTTGGGCAAAGTCGTCCCTGCAGTGTATACAAAGATGCAGGCCGATCAAGTGCCTCAAATTACAAACGGATATCTGTGTTAAGTGTAATTATTACAAGGTTTGAAAAATTTAATAGCGCAGATAACATCATTTGCATCGAAACATGATATAATTTGCTCAAACCAGCATGGTTTTTGAGCTCACAGATCTACATCTACTGCAGTTTTGGGAATAACCCAACAAGTTAACAAAGAATTGAACAACAATAAAATAGCCGTCGTAGTTTTCTTAGACATAAGAAAAGCTTTCGATTCCGTCAACCACAACATCATGTTAAGTAAGCTTCGTGGCTACGGTTTTCGAGGCAAAATTCAACAGCTTCTCAAATCATACCTATCCGGCCGACAGCAACAAGTAGTGATCAGTGGTGTCGAGTCCTCTACTCAATCACTGGTCTCTGGGGTACCACAAGGCTCAATTATTGGACCCACTCTTTTTTCCTGTACGTTAACGATTTTCCCTCCATCCTACTATATTCAGAAGCTTTATTGCACTAAGACAATACGGCACTAATCTTTGTTGGTGACAGCTTAAGAGACATCGAAGGTAAAAGTAACGAAGAGTTACAGAGATTACAAGTATGGTTTAAACGAAACTACCTAAATATCAACACAGAGAAAACTAAATACATGGTCTTTCACTCTAGCAAAAAAGAACTCGACTTTGCAGGTTTGAACTGGGTTTTAGATACGGCACTAATACAGCCAGTAGCCTCGTTTAAGTACTTAGGATCATGTTTGACTCGGACATGAACTGTAAATCGCATATAGAAAAGACATGCTCCAAGCTAGCATATGGGTGTCACACGCTACTAAAAGCCTGTGAATGTTTTGGCGCATCAATTTTACGCATCCTATATTTTGCATTCGTGCACAGTCATTTGAGCTACTGTATAGCATAGTGGGGCAGTACATATAAAACTCATTTGAAATGTATTAGCCGTCTGCAAAAGAGGGCAGTCCGGATTCTCACATACTCAAACAGGACGGATACTGCAAAACAACTGTTTCAAATGATGCGTGTACTTCCACTGGATTTTGTTCACGTGTCCAGTGTTGCTGATATAGTGCAGGGAATAATAAAACGTGATGACTAATTCCCATTGAGCACCTTTACGTTACCCACGTGCTGTACAAGAGCTGCAGCGAATCACTGTTTTAATTTACCGGTATCCAGAAATGCCTACGGTCGAAGGCTCATAGAATTTCACGGCACTCTCATATGAAATGCGATACCGACTGATGTGAAAGTGGCCAGAAATTTTTCACTGGCAATGAAGCATGCACTTCATGCGAACTTTCTAGATAGTACGACTGTGTTGTCATTTAGTGTTATTAATATTGTTATGATTATTATTATTCTAGTGTTATTAATATTCTGTGCTATAAGTAGCTATGTTCTGCGCTGTGTTTTTTTGTATAATTCAATCATGTGTTTTTTTCTTTCTATTTTTAAACATTGTATCCAGTTTGATGTCCTTTGTCACTGTGTAACCGCTTGCGCAAGTATGTCACTGTGTAACCGCTTGGCAAGTATTTAATAATTGCGTCTCTCATAATCATATAGTGGTTTTGGGACGATAAACCCCACATATCAATCAATTTATTAATTAAATAAATGAATAAGTACCACACAACCCCATCAAGTGTGAGGCCTATGGGACAGCTTTCCGCTCCCCCATAGTAGAGTACCAAGTACTCTAAATCATTAACAACTTTTTTCTTAGCACACAATCTTGAAACAAGTGCGTGCTTGCATTGTATTTGCATTCACCAGCATTTATATGTTGCCTTAACGTCCTTCTAGTGACACTGAAAAGCTTTGAACCCCGAGAACTTGATGCTCAGGATCTTTAAGACGTATCCGGCGTTTTATAGCAGTGACATTTGTGGTAATACGAGTGAAGCTCCTTAAGCCGTGGGTCATGCGTCTGCGACGTTTTTAGTAATAATAGTAGTAGTTGTCGTCGTAGTAGCAGGTAGCCACCTATCATTTAGTCCTTGGAATGTCCACTACATGGTGGTACTTCTATATCATGAATGTATGATGAAAACATGCCAAATTGTGGTACTTGAAGTGTTCACTATATGGACGGTCAGATAGATGGACGCGGGGAAGGACGGACGCAAAAACAGACAGATGTACGAATGGACGGATGGACGCACTGATGGACGCAGGAGTGGATAGATAGACACACGAATTGATGGACGGGTGCACAAACGGATGGATGCACGCATGGACGCACGGAAGAACCGACGGGCACAAGAATGGGCAGACAGAAGCAAGAACAAACGAACGGACGGAGGCGTTAACGGACGGACAGACGCTTTGTCGTACTCACCATTTACTCCATGAATATGCTGTGGTTTTTTTTTCAAATTTTAAGACGCCTTCACTGCTTATTTACCATTATGAAGTCCTGCAAGAATAAAATGCAGGAGAATTCGCTGAGGACTAAGATATTTATGAATACTTCGTGTGGAATGAATTATTCATATTTATGAATACTTCGTGTGGAATGAAAGACAGACGTTTTTTGCACTGAAAAAAAACTCAATATATTGAGTATTTTCATTGCACTAAATAATATTGTGTCAGTTGTTAGCTGCGCAAGGCAGTTAATATGGAATCAGTAATCTGTGCAAAACCTTGTGAATCCATTCTGTTAAGGACAATTTGGTATTGGGAAGAGAACGAAAAAAGCCGCTGTTCTGAAAGTACTTGAGCAACGGTCATTGGAAGCTGATCAAAAAATTTTCTGGCCGAGAATTTCCAAGCTACAGTATAAACCTGATTTGTTGCAAAGCATACTGCGAATATTTCAGAGATAGCGGAATCTATCTGAGTAATCCAGGTATAATGGAATGTTTTAAATATTTATTGAGGTTCACCACACTTTGCAGAACGGCCAACGCTTTCATCGCAAGGGTAAGTAAATGAATGTGACAGCAATAACTTCAAATGTTATACATATATAGCAGCTGACTACTTTAGGAAACACTTCTTCTGTCACGAGCGAAGTGACCACATGTAGCATATGGTTTCAAGGAAAACTTTCTGATGAAAGCACCACACTAAAAAAAACTATGAATCAGCTGCTCAACTCACTCACCCTTCTAGTTATAAGCGGTAGAAAACACGTACGAAAAAAATGCCCATTAAAGCGCACCCTTCGGCTATGTGCACTATCTCGTGGGCTAGAGTGAACATTCCTCTGACACAATCAACTCCGAGACCGGCGTTTCAGTAGCAATGAATTGTGTATACAAATAGACTGGTGTTAGTATGCTGGTGCGGTATCCTGTCGTGGCATACGTATTAAGACAAATACCCCAGTCTCACACAGTTCCGCAAGAACTTGAGAGGATGTACTTCAATGAATAGCCATGGTTCAAACAGGAAACCCAAGTCTAGTACACATCAAGCAAGTGTTCTGCCACGAAGCCTGGTCACTGCTTAAAACTACTTAGAAAAACGACCTGTGCGAATGCCATGGAATTCGAAGTCTTCAAGTGTGATGTTGCGTAATGAAAGCGTAGAATTGCACCGGGCGTCCAGACGTGAAACGCGCCGGAAAATTAGGGGCTTAAAAGCCCACCCCTCAATACAAAACGCTCAGACGTACATCATCACCATGTTTGATTGATTTATATGTAGGGTTTAACGTCCCCAACCACCATATGATTATGAGAGACGCCGTAGTGGAGGGCTCCGCAAATTTCGACCACCAGGGGTTTTTTAACATGCACCCAAATCTGAGCACACGGGCCTACAACATTTCCGCCTCCATTGAAAATGCAGCCGCCGCCACCGGGATTCGTACCCGTGACCTGCGGTCAGCAGCCGAGTAACTTAGCCACTTGACCGCGGCGGCGGGGCCATCACTATGACCAGCTAACTTATTGAAGAAGCGAAAGACTGAACAGTTTCGCGTGTTGCCTTCCAGGTGTCCAGTGGGTACTTTGCGGATTTCCAAAAGAAACAGCTATGGCGTTGTCAGCACGTATTAGCTGTAGGTGGTGCAGACATTCTATATAGATAATTCGAAATAGCCAAAATCACTCGCATCGTACTAGTAGCAAGTAAACCTCACCTTGAGGCATGGCTTGGGTTTTCACTGAAAAGTGAAGCGTGGCTACGTGTAATAGTGTTGCCAACGGGGCGCAATGACGCTATCGTATTATGTAATTTTAAACCTAAGCTGCAGTGTTCTTAAACTTTCTCTTGCTACTGTCTTGTGTTTCTGCCACTTTTTTTTGCATACATACGTGAACTAAGCGGCCAAATCACATCACTGCAAGAGTAGTAGGCATCGAGATAATAGAGACAGCTCTCCTATTGTGGAGATCTTTTCATTACCTTCTTGACTACAGGTCAAATTAGTCTAACAAATATATATTAGACACGTTTAATACACAATATTACATCAAATAAAAATATCTCATCTTCATACCACTTATTCGTCTTGTAGATATCACGCACTTTGACTATACTTTCTACTAAACACTCATCAACAGATGGTAGTCTATTATACAGTGTCTGTAAGCTGGCGATCTGCAGCATACCGCATGTAGACCAAGTAAATGAAAAGAAACATCCAAAGGCTCAGCAAACTTTTCAAAAAGCAAGAAGCATATTTCGTGTGGATTGAGAGGTCACTCTATCTTTAAAGAGCCACTCACCAGGCCCTATACCGAATTTTTGTCAGACAGTAGAAATTGTTGGGTGTCGAATGAGCAACATTTTGCCACAAAAATTTTTCGGATCGGTTCATCACGAGCGGAGAAAACAGGTATTTTGAAGTGGCGTGAAACGAGTATGAGAGGAGGCGAGCTCAAACACCTTGCCGCTCCTCCGCGTGGCCTTCACAAGCCAAAGCTCCTTCCCAACCTTTCCGGCATCCGACCAAAAGGTGACGTGCGCATGACGTGCCCAAACAAGTCCATCCCCTGAGCACGCGAGCAGCATTGCTTTGTTGACCAGCATTATTTTGTGATCTTCTGCCTGTTTCTGCGGGGTGGTTAGGAAACGCTGGCTTAGATGCGGTAGAGTAGATGAGCACAATGAGGGTGCGAACACGTAGGAGCGTTCCACGGTGGTCATCTGCTCAATGCGCTAACCACGGGGACACGAATGCATGCGAAACGCTGGCACATTAGCCCCGCATCTTGTATCATTTCACGGGAAATAATGAAAGAAAAACGCGCATATTTTTTTATTTCGTCTCATTATTTATTTCAAGTTTTATTATTCTCTTAAAGCAAGAAATACATAAACACGCATGTTGTGTAAAATAATTTTTGCCATGTCACGTGGTATACTGCTGACAACGTCAGAGCAGAGTTGTCTACGAAGAGGACCAACGTCACAGCATTGCCGTGTACGTAGGGCCATTCATACGCCCACGTCATGCCTTCATTCTCTAGGCGTGCGCAGGCAGAGGGGAGGGGAAACAGCGTTCATCTTGAATTTCCAACCATTTCCGCGGTGCATAGCGTTGCAAATTTCGGCAGACTGGTCCACGCATTGCGCTTGTGAGCTCAAAATTGTGAAACTTGGTGAGTAGCCCTTTAAAGAATTATGTAATATGTCCCTGCAGAATATGGCTTTCTTACAATCAACTAACACCTGTTCAATAGTTTCTGACTTATTAAAACGAACTCAAATATTTCTCCTTTTTAAATGAGTCCCTCCGGCTTCTAGCCACGTTTTCACAGGCAAGTTTTGTGTTCGTAGCATTAAAAAGAAAGACTTTACGTTCGGCGGCATCCACATGTTTTTTGCTTGTTTTAGAATGTCTCGACCAAGTGCTCTTTCACAAATTGATCTAGAAAGGGTTACATTGAATGCGCTGTCTACTAGGTCCCTCTTAAGGCACTTTCTTTTCATGTTAGATAAGTGTTCAAAAGAAAATTTGGCCCTTAGTAATCTGTATGACAACACAACTGCGTGGAAGAACGGGGACAACGAGTATCATAATTTTCTTTCCGACGATACGAAAAAGCCCGGCATGTGATGAAATAAAGCTGTTTGAAATTAGCAACACAAAAAATTGTCCCTCTGGTCTCTTAACAGCATGAAACAACATTGTTCAAAAACAGGTAACAGAAAGAAAGCCTACAAAAACGTTACGTATAGCAGACCTAGAGAAAAGTGATAACTTTCAGCCACTCCATGTTTCAGCAGCCAGCCGCAGTCGCTCTGTTTTCTCGAACCAAAACGATTCACTGTCACTATTTCTCTCCAGTGGCATCCCGAAATAACGGCCTGTGTTCGTGAGCCAACGAGATAGCACTGCTGTAAAAATAGTACGCCCGACCACATCTTTTCGATGAACGAACCCAGTTCCTGTCTGAGCAAGACAGCCCCCACTCCTCTCTCCCCTTTCATGCTCTTTCATCCGACGGAGCTGGCTGTTGCGTTTTATCTCTTTGAGCTCCAACTGTTTGAAGCCTTCGCGGGTTTTTTCTCTCTCACCCAGATTATGCGACAAGCACGAAGACGTTGTCTATTTGCAATATTAATGTGTATGTGAAAACAAAATGCACCCTCAGTGTCAATATGTGTGCAACAACTCTAACAACTCACCTCAATAAACGGGAGCCCCGTTCGTATGTTTCAAGCACCACAATATAATATTTAGACTCTATAAATTGAGACTTTTCAACGGTGAATGGTTATGTTCTGTTAGTAAAACCAACTGGGCATTGTAGTGTCAGTGTAACCGGTGCTATGCCTTTCTTTTTTTTCTATCCGTTACACTCACACTTTTGTTCAAGAAGAGCAGGAAACAGGGGGTACAGCTCCTTACACAGGTCAGATAACTGCTTTTCAAATTTACAAATACGTTTAGTGTTTAATTAGCATGACCACTTTGTTCGTGAATACTTACAAGATCACTGATTAGTTATGTAGGGGAGTGGGTGCTTTATCGCAGAAATTTCTACATATAATTCAATATATTAGGACATAACACTTCTTCATATGCTGTGTTGACAGGGCTCTATTTTGAAAGTACATGCTTCTTTCTTCGACCTCCAGTTGGCATCCACAAATGACAATAACGCTGCACATTTCCTGGTGCCGTATGCACCACGCAATGTTGAATTTGTGTGCCTCTACTTCCATTTGTGATAGATACTTTTTTCGAGGTAGGAAGACGGTAGCAGGATTTCACGTTCTGCAGGGGTATTTATCAATGCAGCTCCATGTAATGAGTGATGGCGCATGTTTTGATATTCGTTTATTTATCAAAACAATAGGCGCCAAAAGCATAAAAAAGAGAAATTCAAATTAGAGACGGGGGTACACCAAAGATAAAAAAGGAGGCTTGAGCTGATGAAAAAGCGTTCAATAAGGGAGCTTGATGGAGCTAGAGTTTTTGAAAGAAATATGCATTCGTCACCGAAGTGTCTGGTTTCCTTAGTTGCTAGGCAGGGGAGATTCTAGTCTCACGACGACAAACAAGAACACCAGCTGTCTCGACGCAATTCCTATTCTTTCTTCCAAGGTTTATGTATATTGTTAACGGGAATTATGCCATCTAGCAAACAATCCATCATGGAGTACTACTGAAAGCTATTCACCTCATTGATGTTCGCTTCAAGGACAACCCTTGCTCAACACATCCTCATGTCTTACACCGAAAGAATTTGTTTGTGTAGCCTGGAACATTTCGCAAGGAAGTGGGCTCAACTTGAAAACAAGGGTTCGTGAGCCTGTATATAGTCTACTTCGTGTTGTTAAAGGATGTCTAAACAAAACCTTGGCATACAGGTATTTTCGGTCCAACAAATGACTCCAGCATCTGTAATCCCGAGGTCATCAGAAAATAACTCTAGAATTGGTGCATGTCACCCGCGTGTCATTTCGGAATATTGTAGGAAAACCTCGGAGTTGTTTAGAGCTGGGCATACCTGAAGACCGGAAACACGAAGGTACGGAGGCAACTCCGCAGTGGCAAGTGCCGCGAACTCAACACGATGATTAGTGGAAGCAATCATTGGGGGTTCATTCATGTAGCATAACTTTTCTTTACACAATGCACTGAAGAATTAATACAAAGCATAGAAAATGATGACATGCCCCTCAGCTTGCATGGCTGGTCCGCGTATATGGGATGCGTTGTGTACCCCATGTCCTCTCACCCTCCACAAAATCCTAGTCGCTGCCCAAATGGAGGTTGCGAGCATATAAAGCTACAAGTACCACGAGGAGAAACACTGTTTTCCACCAATTGGCAATCGGTTTATTCGAACAAATGAGGCAAGCTGGAGATAAGTAATCCCAACACGAATTTACATGGTCGCGTGAGTCCTCCTTCGCAACAAAACTGGAGCAGATTCTCAAAAAAAGACATTCCAGAAAACAGCCAAGACGCGCAAGCACGAACTCAAATTTCAATCTCTGGTTGTCGCGAAGCTTGTGGCCTGGCCGTTCTGGGGCGCGAGGCGCACAAAGACCGACCAGATGCAGCTTCCCCTCATCGAATCGCATTCTTCTGCGAGGGTCCGTCTTCGAGAGAAGTAGCAAATCAACCCTTCTAAAAGCATTTGGCAAATAAAAGCCTGTGTCAGTAGATGAAAAAGAAAGCAAAAAAGCGTGGCATATCTCTCACAACAGCATTCTCGCAGCATGCTTTGTCACTCATTCAATGGCCATTTCTGCCTTTGTATTGCATAGCTCTGTGCGCCTCTCATCTGACAAGTGGGAGTGATAAGTGGTTCAGAGGTGTCAAAGCTGCGAATAAACTACTGCGGTGCTATCAAAGCAATTTTAAAGTTGGTCTAGTGACTGTCCGAATGCATGGCATTTTCTCATTCAATCCCCGCGCCTACTCATTCTCTGCGTGGGAAGAGAAGCTTTATCACAGTGCGGGGATAAAGAACTCTGAGACACTTTATTCACGTTTAACTAGGTCTCAAAGCACTTATATCTGGAAAGAAGAGTATTTCCTCCACCCCACAAAAAGCTCTTGAGACCACAGGCGATGACCCTTAATTGTGTTGCTACAAACTAATTTTTATCCGAATCGTGCACTCATACGCTCTCTATTCCCAAGGAACTTCAGCTCGCAGGGCCCTCGCCATGGGATAAAGTGTGATTTAGAGCTGATGCTTTGGTGTTGCCCCTCAATATGTGCGAATAAGGACTTCGCAGAGAGTAAATCAAGCTTGGCATTCAAGATCTTGGAATATCAGCATCCACTTTGGGCTGTCCAGAGAGCCTGCGAGGCGGCACTCAGGTTATGCTCAACGGTCGCCATTACGAGCGGCCCGCGGTGTCACCCTAAGGGGTGTCACTTCTCCGGATCTTTAAATAAAGTTCTTCGGACCACATCCCCAGCTCTTAATGCACGCTAGGTTTATGTTCACACTGCCAAAGCATAGCGGGCGGTACCGTACCAGTCACGTCGTGTATTAGCTTATTCGAGTACCATCACCCCTTCTTACTATGACAATACAATATTATACTTTATGCGATACGTAAGCATCCAGGACAATGTGTTTTCATAGTGTGAGTAAAAACAACAAAGCAAGATCTAAATGACAAAAGCGCATGACAGTCTCTCACATGTCTGCAATAAAAGAAGCCCGAGCTGGAACTTCTGCTTCAATAGCTGAAGCTTCCAAGGCCCATAAACACTACCATTGGAGCACGAGCACAAAGAAAAAAGAAGCGAGAACAGGTAACAGGTAGGGAAGAAGAAAATACGAAACATCCAGAACCGTTGTAGCTAGAGACGAGGGCCGAAGCATTTACGCTGCCACAACATAGGGGGCGCGGATAGAAAGGGAACGATGAAGACGAGAAAGCAGCAGCGGCTGGGGACTCGGATACAGCTTCTCACAAATACTCTTCTGACAACGACATTAGGCAGGCCCTTTGAAGAACGAGAAAGGCGAGCGCTTGCTTCAAGAAGACGAAGACGTGCCGTGCGTGAAAGAAGCGATAAAAACAGAGGAGCAGAGGAAACAGTATGTCATGGAACACCGGTAGCTAAGAAGGAATAAACGACCAGTTGTAAACGACAGACCCTATGGAGCTGTCATCAGAATAAACACGGATCAAGGAGGCGAAATTGTGTGAGAGGATCCAGGAAGTAAACGGCGCGGCTGCCTCTCCGAGTCAGTGAGGCTTTTGTAGCTTTTTTATTGCTTTTTTGTTTTTCTACTTTTCTTCGTTCAGGCACACGTGTGAGTATGCAGACGTATACAGAAACAGTAGCCGACACCGCGTCCCCAGGGTACCATTGGCGAAATCGGAAGATGGCGAGCTTCTGTGCTTCGCATACTGTAGGTTGGCTAGATGGTCGCGTGTATACTGGCAGTTTTTCTTATGCAGTCACGTCCTTGCAATACTATCTCACAATGGTCTCGAGGCCTTCACGACACAAAAAAAATTTTGCCTGCTCGTCCGTTCCTACTTAACGGGCTGTGTGGATGTATATTGAGGAGATTTCTTGTCGTGTACATGACGCTCATTCTTGAGCGCTCGCTGCTATGATACGAGTGAAATGCCCTCAACCGCAGCGAAGTCTTGGCATGGGAAACAATTGAAAAAAATAATAAGAAATAGCACGAAAGCTGGCTGGCAAAACGTTAAACAAATGAACAGACAGCAGATATTTACTGTAACTTTTCGTTTAAACCTAAACTCTTTCTGGTGTAATCATACAACCTACATGCAAAATCATAATGCAGCAGTTTTAAACAAGGTGCACATTTGACTCATATCAGGTTGTCAACATCAATGAAAAGCTTTATAACTATTTGCTGAGGTCGCGTCTTGAGTATGTCATTTGTTGTGCTAAAAATGCTTTTGAAACCTGAAGCAGGTGTATGCATAAGTGGTTCGTGGTTGACGAGATTTTTTAAAGCTGACAAAAAGAAAAACTTGTAATACCCATAGTTCAAAGTCAATTGTTCAAACAGCTAAAAAACTAAGGGCAAGGTATATGACACTGCCGTTTTCTGTATCATCTTTAAGGTTCATTTTTCTGCACTGAATCCCCGTGTATTCTGAAATTTTAGCCAACACTGCTTGGTGGGCCCTGATGAAGCAGCGAAGATGGCATTTGAGCAAGGTTCCTTCGCTTCAAGTAATACTTTAGCCGGTTTATTTGAATGGGGTTTGAATGCACTAGGGTAGAGGGAAATTGAATAAAATAGGCTGAATGAAGTATAATGAAGTCGGAATGAAGGTAAATGAAATGAGACGTCGGGCACGAGCAGTAGTGGTCATAGTCTTGAGCAATGGGAGCAGAGAGAATAGATTGTGATGAGAGGAGTGGCACATATACATAAGGGAATTCCCACCTTTTGTGCCACATACCTGGTTACGATTTACGACGCTCCGCAAACATTAAAGAGTCCGCGAAGGACAGCTTCGCCTAAAAAAACGTTTCGCGTTGTTTTCAGTCATTTGTGTAACCGTATTTTTTGGCACAACCATAGACATTCTTAGCTTCTTCGATTCTTCGTCATGTTGCGTTCTGTTTGTTTAGCAGAAATATTCAGGTGTTCCTTTTGTGTGAAAAAATACCCCTGGAAGTATAGATGATATCGCAGCCGGCGCAATGATTGTGGTCGTTTTATTGAGAAACTTGGCTTACATGCTGAAACCTGATTCATTCGATGAGAAAAGGGTCTACTTGACTTCACAGCAATACTGCTTACCAATTAACGATGATCGCTCCTTTTCCTCAAGTGGTCTACCAGTTTCACCTGGTTCAGGAAAAATGATACTCCATTCCTGTTATAATTATGGCTTTTGTGTGTCTCGAACACGAAGTTGGCTTAGAAGTCTATATTTAAATGGAACTTATTATTTATACCACTTCAGCAGTGCATCCAAATAAAAAAAGCAAGATGAACACTATGCTAGCAGTAGACATTTTGGTAATATAGAGATAGTTCATACGTTTCATTGATGAATACAGATATATTTTGCTATCACCTTAATTGCATCAAAGAAGACAGACGGTGTGCTGTGTATTATTCTTGCACTACTGATATTGCTATCGTGTATCAAGCTGGCTTCCCTATCAGATACTTCCGATGCACAAGCTTATTGATACAACCAATGTAAAATTACGAACACCACACAAACATTACAATAAACAAGCATTCGTTAGCTACTCTAGACTTTTAATAAATATGCTTCTTCCATCTTTATGTCATGACAAAAATGGGCTACATTGTGATAGTTCATATTCGGAGACTGGTTTTCTAAAATTTCGTTCTCCTAATGACGAACATATTATCATTCAAATGTCCCTCCTTCGTATACTGCGTTTGTCAATATTTGAATTGACTGAAGCAATTAAGCCAAAGAAATTCAGCCCTTTGAGAATTTGTACGGAACACACACGTATGTCACGCTAACTCATACTGATACCTGTGAGCGGTGACAAGTTACCTACTTGACTGCTTGATTCGGACGCCTTTACAGTGGAGTAGCTCAATAATCAGCATAGACGAAATGACCTTGTTATCTACATAACTGGACGGCAGAGCAGTTAAGTTCGATGGTGCGGGCTTGTCTCCCAGTTACACTGGGCGTATTTTCAATGAAGATGAAAGAAAGAATGTCCGCGTAAATTTACAATGCAGAATTTTGTACTATCATAAAATAGGGCATTGCATTAATGTGTGCTTTATAATTGGATTCCACTCTCTTTCTACACAAAATTATTGAATCTGAATTTATCTGAGCATCACACGCCAATAAAACTTTCTTCGCCTATTCGCACAGATCATATTCACTGAATTCAATTGAGAGACGAGTAACATTTATTGTTCAGCTGTGTCACATCGCTTTGCGATTACAGTGGCTATACTAATTTCATCCGTAGCAACGAATAGAGAAAAATCAATTTATTTAGCCATTTACATTTTTTTATTTTGGGAGTTGTATGTTCTTTTCTTCCTTCAAATATTTTTTCCGATACGATTGCTAAGTCGCCTCTTTATATTGAAAAATGGTGCTGATTTATTAGGAGTAAAAAACCTGCTTCAAAATTCAGACAAATTCCTGATAACTAAGCAAAAATTATTTTCACTCTAAAAGTGAAATAATATGTACAATACACGAAAAGACACTGAATGACTGCGTCGCGGCATTTCATGGCTCAGCGTGTGCTCTTTAAAATGCAGCCACCTGGAGCTGTTAAACAAATATGTGCTTGTTGTTTTGCGTATGATGACCTGAATTATTAAGGTTGCGAAGCATTGAATGCTCCGACTGGTGAAAGAGGAAGCGCACCATGAGCACACGCAATCTCCTATCACACGAGAACACCCAGCAAGTGTCGCAGTGCCATCTAGTATTCGATTTATCACCTATGGCCTGCGAGTGCCATTTTGTGAACGCACTTCCAATGCGCCTCCAACGCAGCGAGCGTCATCTAGCCGCAATTATAGTACTAGAGTACCCCAATCGCCAACTATTGAGCCCTCCGAGAACTAGAAGAGGCGGCTGCGAGAAAGCGGGACTAGTTTATGGAGTAAGAAGCGTTGCCCTAAAATGACGCCATATTCACGAAATTAATGATGATCAAGGAGCTTGTTCCAGAGGTTAAATCTGGTAAACCGTGAAACCTTCGTACATTTAACTCACCATTATACAAGGGCGTTCGTGTCAGGGGAAGTGAAGGTGTCAGGACGTTCCACTCCTGCAAATACTCTTATAATTAGTCATATAATAAATATTATTGCTAATTTATGATAATATATACTAATATTACTAATAATATTGTTATTATAACAAAGGTTTGTTGTAGCACATCCCCCTCCACGTACTCCGCCAAAATGAGCGTGTTCGACGGGAATTCGCCAGTGCCCCATGCCTTATAACGAGGCCAACTATGGGCGCGTCAACGGACGCTGGTCACGTCGGTTGCGTATCGCGTCGGAATTCGCGTTTTGCTAGCGTATAGTGTCGCTTGCCCTGCACGCTCTGTAAATGAAGAAGAGAGACGTGCGCATAGCGGTAAACTCTGACTCTGTCATTCGCTCCGGAGTTAGCGTGGCTACTGCGGTGGGATGGATGAACAAGGCTCGAGCATAAAGAGCAAGCTCGTAATAATATTAAAAAAAACTCTGTCGCAGAGAATCTACAAAAATGGGTACGATATGCTTAGCGCATGTAACTTGCAGCGAGGGGTGACTTCGTAGCTCTAAATTTTGAGAAGCTACCAAGTATATCGTTTGCACGAAAAACTTTCTTATTTATCATGCATTTTGATTTTATTTTATTTTCTTCAAACGCGAAAGCTCATATAATAGTGTGCCTATAATAGATGTCGGACGACACACACCAGATGTCCGCAAATTCTTTGTTCATGAAATATATCTTTTTCTAGCCAGCGGTGAGCACGTAATATCCATCGAAAGCTGGCGCAGTGATTGACGTTATTAAGCTGCTGGCATCGGTTGTGACGGAGAGTAGATATATCGCATTTCCTCTCAGTTCTTTTGTTTAGTGACAGTATCTCTGAGATCCGTTTACGTGCAAGAAAGCGAAACATGTTTTTATTACGGAGGTGGAAAGAAGAGATTCAATCAGATCAAATGTTAATCTCCACAAAGAAATTCGCATTTTCTATGTTTTTCAGTGGCGATGATTGGTAAATGTTTATGGACGATCTTTTTATTAGAAGTTTGCATCTGCTAGCACTTCATTTTATGTAATTTACTGTTTAAGTATTCTAAGTACACAAAGACACGAAGTACAAGATTGATGAAAGTAAATCAAGGAAAAGGAGGGAAAAGAATAGCAATGACGTCACCCAGTCTAGAAGGATCGGTATGCTATACACTAGAAAGGGAAAATGGGAGAGCTTTGAAGATTAGGAACGAGAGATATAAAGAGGAGAGCACACACACACACACACACACACACACACACACACACACACACACACAAAGTCGCTCTTCACAGTCGTGATAACGCCATTAGTTTATAATCAACGTTAAAAATATGCTGTCTTCAAGAAGTTGAGCATTGTCTTCGTCGCCCTCTCCCACGATGACCTCTTAAGACGGCCTTCTACAGCTGTTTCAGGAGTCATCAGTCTCGGATTTATGCGCGCTAACGTGGCGGCAAGTGATTTTTTGTGCATTGTAGTAAGGACAGTGGCAGACGATGTATGGTAATAGGAACTTTTACTTGACTGTGTGTCACCTCCCGCTCCGATCAGCCAGGCGCTGGTGGCACCACTACGCATGCTCCAGGTGGTCAGGCAATGAGTCTTTGATCGGACCGCTGCCGTCAGCCTGGGCTGTTGCTAGTGAGGGATCACGTTACGCGAAGAAAACAACTGATATGGCAGCCACTTGTGCCACGAGTACACGCTGCTCGGAAAACATAGTGGTTGTCCGGGCTACACGCAAGCTCCGACAGCACTTCAGGATACGCAAGAATATGTACCTCCTCCGAGAAGTCATCGCTGCCTTTGAGTTTGTTCTAAAAACACAAGAGCAAAATCTGGCACCAGTGTCTATTGAAGCTGCAACGCATGGTGCTTCAGCCAGCATACGAACGATGGCTAGTACATGAATTTCTCGTATCTGCGTTCTTACAGCTCTGTTTGCCTTCGGGTGGCCTGGAGCTGCTTCGTCACAGAATGACAATTAGCGAATGTTCAGTGTTTCACTTCACTACCCTGACCTCTTAGGCTCACCATGTCAAATCTGGTTACGAAGTTCATAACCATCTCTTCTTTCAATCGAATCAAACAAAACCACTGCAAAAAACGAAGCCACACGTGTGTTTTAAGCCCACGAGGACAAAGACTAAGCAACGCATGTACTACCCATCATTACCCCAGTCGCTGAACGATCGCAGCGCAAGAGCTCCCTCTAGTTAATCTTATGGAGCTTTGTGGTCACAGCCAACATCTTTAAATGTGCGGTGACCTTCTGTAAAACGTCGTTGAAGCAATACATCAAAAGCTGACGTTTTGGGTCATAAAATAGCGTCCTGCAGGGATGCTCATTTGGTATTTAAGTCAACAGTACTCCGCAAACCATCGAAGTAATTTTATTAACAATACTAACAGTGTTTTTTAACAGCAGCCTCTCTTCCACCTATTTCGAAACGCTGTTTAGTTTAACTTGCCACAAGGCAACTCGCTGACCTCGCTGCCTCAGGGCAGAACTTTTGAAGCGCGTTTGAGCTGCCTTGAAAGTGGGGGATGCCGTGTCGATAGAAGGACGCATTGTAACATAAAACGCAATGATCGGAAATTTTAGTTGTAGCAGCAGCGGCGAGCATGCCACCGCAGTGCTTGAATCGTTGAAAAATCAAGGAAGAAACCAAGCTTGGCAGCTTAGTGACGTAAGCCTCCGGTGTAACGGCAGTGGCATTGCCCCGTATAGTAAAATTGTTGCAGGTGGCCATGTTACGCCAGGTTAACGAAGGACGAGACGAAGGCTGTGCAGATTTGTGCGCTGTGGTTGCCACATCACCTCAACCTCCCCCTCCGCGGAGTGCAGAGCCCCCAGGGTTCGTAGAAATCTGAGAGGCATACCAGACGTATAGAGCTTGTCGTAAAAAGATAGGGCTGCGACGTCGGTGCTTGTGGAAGGATGCCTGTGGAAAAAGTGGTGCTGCCTGGTTTGTTCGCAACATTGTATGCGGGTTTAAGTCGGTCAATAGAGACGTGGACGTCGTTCGCGTTCAGGCGCAGAGTGGAGTTCTTGTCGGGATGAACGACTCGGTAGGGTTGGCTGTAGAGTGGCCGCAAAGGCCGACGGATGGTGTCGCCGCGGAGGAAAGCGTGCATGCACGATTCTAGCTCCTTGAACACAAAAGATGGCAGCCTTGCTGTGGTGGGCTGCAGATGACGGGCGCAAAGCGGATATGGTGTGTCGTACCCAGGCAACGAAGTCGGTGGGGTCTCACGTTGTTGTTCAAGATAATAGAGGTGCCAGAAATTCACCTGGGAGATGGGGTGGTTTCCCTTGGACGAGCTGTGCTGGTGTAGCATCAATTTCCGGCTTGACGGTGGCGCAAATACCGAGGCTGACAGCTGGGAGTACCCTGAGCCAGGTTGAGTGTAGGTGGCACATACTGGCCGTCTTTAACTGTCGGTGGAAACGCTCTATCATTCCGCAGGCGCAGGGGGGTGGGTAACTGGTGGTCCTAAAGCGTTCAAAAAAGATAGTCAGTCCGAGGAGCCTGAGCAGATGCGGTTTGAACTGTCATTCTTGGACGGTGTTTACATGGTGGGAGGCACCGAAACGAGCAATTCAGCAGGTGAATATGGTCGATGTGACGTCTTCCGTGGTGATTCCTTCGAGGGGTTATTCCGCCGTCCATCGATTGTACCGATCGATCGCATGGAGGGAGTAGCGGCGGGATTCAGTTAGGAGAAAGAGTCCTATGATGATGTCGAGGTGGACGTGCTCAAACCAACCAGAAGGCTGAGATAATGCTCTGAGTGGGAACGTGACGTGCCTGGTGAATTTAGTGCATTGGCAGTGAATGCAGGAGCGCCACCCCATGCGACGATTCCACTGCAATGGGGCAGGACATAGCAGTCAGCCACGAAGCGTGTAGAGGCGCTTCTATGGCGGAGGTTGTGGAGCTGGTAAAAAGGACCACGGCGATGGGACAGGGGCACATAGGGCCTGTTTTGTCCTGTTTACCTGTCACAGCAGATTGTGATTGCTGACCAGGGAGGGGGAACTTCTAAAGTTGTGGTGAGGACGTGTCCTTAAGAAGTTCCTATAGTTCGGCGTCCGTGGTATGAGCCTGGGCGAGTACGTAGACTGGTATCTGCCCTGAGATGCTGGTGGCTTCTTCCCAGGCAAACGATCACGGAGTGTTACCTCGAGAACTACGCCGAAGCCACCGACTGGCTGGTCTACCACCGCTTTCTATGGATCCGATTGCTGATGGCGACACCATGCACTCTTCGTCTAGCGCTACGTGGCCCCGACACATAGTACCACGAAGCTTCTCTGGGAGGGTTGGAGAACACGTCGAAGAATGGCTGAAACACATCAACCGTGTGAATAAATACAACTGTTGGGATGCGGCCTCCCGGTTGTCCGTGGGAGCGGCCCGCCACTGCTACGGATTCCCCCTAAACGGGGCTGTTACAACGCAGTTCCTCAGGACCTGAATAAAGTTCTTTGTCTGTTTGTCTGTTCCGGTTGTCCAACGTTGGATTGTTTCTTCAAGGGACGGCGTTGATGTGGTTTGAAAACCACGAATAAACAATAACGACCTGGGAAGCGTTTGAGAAAGAATTAGCGAGCTGCTTCGGGGACCCATTGATGAAGAACAAGCGCGATGAGCAAACTTTGATGCAGCGTGCTCAAGTCCCCGGTGAAACATGCACAACGTACATTGAAGAGATTCTGAAATTGTGCAAGTCTGTAGACCCACGCATGGAAGACGATGACAAGGTAGGGCATCTCCTCAAGGGGGTTGCTGAGGATGTCTACACTTTCCTCATCGGCAAGGACACCTTGGCGTCTGTAGCGGACGTAATACAATACCGCCGCACGTTTGAGATCCTAGAGGCTAGGCGCATCACTCCCGAATTCGGTAGACTTGCCAACGTCACCACCGTTGCAAGTGTCGACATCCCTCCAACATCTTCCTGTGACCTTGCATCAATGATCAGGCAAATCGTACGCGAAGAACTTGGACGACGTGATGCTATCAACCCACCGAGAGCACCTGCTATCAACACCTCCCCGCCATACGACGCAATGTGTGCTGCCGTTCATGCCACGCTATATGATGCGCCCCAATCACGAGCATCAGAGCCCCCAACCGACAACTTACATCATCGCCGTGGTTTCCAGAACACCTCCCGCCAACCACCTACAATGGTGTCTTTGTGGGACGATCATGGGCACATGGCGCCTCGTGGAAGGTTTGGCGACGTGCATGGGGCCCCTGTGTGCTATAACTGCGGTTTTCGTGGACATGTGGCTCGATTCTGTAGTCAAAGGCGTCGCCCCCAGCAGCGCTACTACGAGGGAGCATCAGCTTCTTCTCGACAAAACCGCTGGCGCGGTGGCATGCGTTCAATGCGGGACGCGTACGTTGGGGACGGCTTCCAGCAAACTACCCACAGTGATACACATGTAGGACGCAATTTCCACCGGAATTTACGCAACGACTCGCCTTTCTCCGTGCAACGACTCGCCTTTCTCCCACAACACACCGCTTCCGTTCCCCATCTTCTGGTCGACGCGTCACCTCCCCGCCTCCGGGAAACTAGGTGGTGCGGCCAATTGAGGTGAAGTCGTTGAACATTTGTCCCTACAACCGCCTATGCCTCCACCCGTTTTTATGACGCAAAATAGGGTCCCGTGCTTGTTGATGAACTTCCTACGATGGCTTTGATAAATACCGGAGCAGCTGTTTCAGTAATGAGTCTTAACTTCAAATTGCGGCTGAGACATAAAGTGATGTTTCGCTGGTACAGTTGTGCATCATTTCGTGCAGTAAGCGGGGAGACACTGTGCCCATTCGGTGTGTGTGTTGTTAGTGTCACTTTGGGTGACAAGGTCTTCGAGGCTGAATACGCTGTCCGGACCAGCTCCACCCATGACATCATCTTGGGGATCGATTTTCTACGCGAGTGCGGGGCTACTGTAGATTGCGATGCTGGCGAGATTATGCTATCGGCATTTACTGACGATCCTAGGTGCTGTCAAGGATCTATCACCGTCATTGAGGATGTTGTCTTGCCGCCCAACTCGATGGAGACCGTACGCGTTGACGCCTCTGCCTCGGACGCCGGAAAGTTTGATGTTCTTGTGGAGCCCATTCCTCTCAATTGCGCCAAGAAAAATGTGCTCGTTCCACATTGTGTTCAGTCGATCAGTGATAGGCGATTGGCCTTACGGGTGTCGAACTATTCAAGTGAAGCTGTTATGCTACCCTGCGGAATGCGACTCACCCTCTTCGAACAAAATGCGACCAGTTTTTTTGCGTCTTTAAGCGACGAGAGAGTAGATCCTAATCGTGCAACGTACCATACAGAAGCCAACTTTCTGAGTATGGTAAACAAGTCGCTATCATCAGAAAAACGTCAAGCTTTGGTCGAAGCCCTTGCGAAGCACGCTACTATATTTGACTTTGGGAGAAAGAAGAGCAAATAAGTGTACCCGAGTCACGTACTCCCCATGGGATTGACACAGGATCCGCTCACCCTATGCGGCAGAAACCATACCGTGTCTCAGCTGCGGAGCGCAAGGTGATTACTCAACAGGTAGAAGAGATGTTAATGAAAAGGGTCATCCAAGAGTCGTGTAGCCCTTGGGCTGCCCCTGTGATTCTTGTCCGTTAGAAGGATGGTACATCGCGATTCTGCGTGGATTACAGGCGGCTCAACTCAGTTACTAAAAAGGATGTCTACCCGCTTCCCAGGATTGATGATGTTATCGATTGTTTACATTCGGCATCGTACTTCTCCTCCGTGGATTTGAGATCTGGTTATTGGCAAATCCTCATGCACCGGAATGACAAAGAGAAAACGGCCTTCATTACCCCAGATGGTCTATTTGAATTCAATGTAATGCCTTTTGGCCTATGCAATGCTCCAGTCACGTTTGAGCGCTTCATGGACTCTGTGTTACATGAACTAAAGTGGGAAGTTTGTCTTTGCTACCTGGATGACATTATAAGTTTTGGCCGGACATTCGATGAACACAACCATCGTCTAGCAATTGTTCTCACCTGCCTTGAGAGAGCTAAGCTCACCCTGAACTCTAAGAAGTGTCACTTTGGCAGCCGTGAGACTCTCGTTGTCGGTCACCTGGTGGACAAACATGACGTTCGACCTGGCCCCCAGAAAGTTGCTGCAGTCAGCAGCTTCAAACAACCTCCGTCGGTACGAGATTTGCGAAGCTTTTTGAGCTTATGCTCATACTTCCGTCGCTTCGTGCCCAGGTTTGCCGACCTCGCTTACCCTTTGACGTTCCTAATCAACAAGAACGCATTTTTTCGGTGATCAGCGGAATGCGAGTCGTCTTTTTCGCAACTCAAGTTTGTTCTTACCTCAGGGCCTGTACTTCGCCACTATGACCCATCTGCTGCCACAGAAGTTCATACCGACACCAGTGGTGTAGGTATTGGCGCCGTCTTGGTCCAACGCCATGGAGCTGGTGAACACGTCGTTGCCTTTGCCAGTCACTGTTTGAGTAAACCGGAGCGGAAATATAGTGTCCCAGAGCAGGAATGTCTCGCGGTCATATTCGCCGTGCACAAGTTTTGCCCTTATATCTATGGATGCCGATTCTTGATTGTCACGGACCACCATTCTTTATGTTGGCTCACTGGAATACGGCACCCATCTGGTCGTCTTGCTGGTTGGGCGTTACGATTTCAAGAACACGACTTTGAAGTTTGTTACAAGAGCGGTCGTCGTCATGCCAACGCTGATTGCCTTTCACGACTTCCTCTTACGACAACCGAGTGTGACGCTGGCCACTTCGATGAATGATTGGCTGTAGTGGATACTTCGTTTCCTGACCTAACAACTTTTCGAGCAGAGCAATGACAACAGTCTCGCTTCTTTCTTTATTTCAGGAACGAACGGTCAACGTGTTTTTGTCGTAAAGGATGGCGTTCTTTACAAATAGAATTATTTCGGCGTACGCCCTCGCCTACTTCTAGTTGTGTGGTGGTGAACTCTGAGATGAATGAGAGTTAGTTCTGCTGAACAGGCGGTAGTTTGTGGTGAACTTGAGAGAAGGCGTATGTAAGAGGCTTGTGGTTAGTATAGATGGTACTTCTGTGCTTAAAGAATATGGCGAGAGTATTGCACTGCTTCGTATATCACTAGACGTTCTATATATATTAAGCTGGCAAATATGTCGCGACGGCAGTTGTGGTTTTGTTCGGGGTGCAGGCGGCTAAAGCTATCGTTTTCGAAGTGGCGAGTTTCTTTTGAAAATAAGGTTAGGGAAGGCCAAATGTTCTCCACGCGTTGCATGAGGGCGGTGCCGAGGGCACAGCTAGATGAGTCCGCGAAGAGTTCCAAAGGAGCGTTCGGTGTGGAATTGGTTTGGAGCATGGTGCATGGCTGGAGCATAGGGTGGATTTGCATTCTTCAGAGATTTTCGCTAACGTTGTTGTCTACAGAACAAATTAGTTTCCTCGTAGTCTAGTCAAAGCATCGTGGAGAAGAGCCTGGTGTTCGGCTGCGTGCGGAGAAACACCTGTAGAAGTTAAGCATGCCGAGGAAACAGCGTAGGTCTTCTACTGTAGTGAGTTGGGGGTGCTTATGCAAATTCGAGATGTCTTGGGGCAAGGGCTGAATTCCTTTAGATGAAACTTCGTGGCCATGAAAGCAGAAAACGGGAGTTCTGTGCATGCTTTTTTGGATATTGAGAGTACACCATGGTCATAAAGGTGCTACAACATCAGACGGAAATGCCTGTGGTGCTCTTGGGCATCGCGGTAAAATACCAGTGTATCTATCGTCAAGGTAAACGAATGAGAAGTTCAGGCCACACAGGCCTACATCGATGGCTTCATCGATGAAGCGCTGAAAGGTTTGTCGAGCGTTCTGCATGCAAAAGGTCATAAAGAGAAACTCGAACAATCCAAAGGGTGTGTTGATAGCTGTCTTTGTTATGTCGTCCAGAATCACGGGTATCTGTGTGTAGGCCTTCACCAAGTCTACCACGGCGAACACGTAACAACCATGAATGCGATGGGCGATGTCCTGTATGTGGTGCACGGGGTACCTGTGCGAAATGGTGCGCACATTGAGTCCCTACAAGGCTGCCAGCCCTGGGGGGCTATCTCGCCCTCAACACACGTTAGTCTCCACAGGGCAGTGAAAGTAACTCGCGTGGTGAAAGCTACTCTTAGCTATAAACGGTGAAGCACAGTGCCATATTTCCACGTAGTCCAGCAGGTGTCTGAAGAATTACAGTGTTCGCGCAATGGTAAACTTGGTTGTGCCATCGACTTGCTGTAATATAAGTATTGTTGGCGTCTTCACTGCCCATCATGCTGCGGTGACTTAGCAGCCACTGTCCCGAGGTGGTATTTTTTACAGAACATAGTATAAATAATCAACGACGAAAATTGACGCAGCGTTTATAAAATCTTGTAACATTGTTGTCACGTGCTCATAGGCATTCTATATAGGTCTTTGTGATGACAATATTATAGCATTCTGAACTGAATACGGGCAAAAAGTTGTGAAACTACTTTTACATTATGAATTAGTTCTTAATACCAGTGGCTGGCAACGAATAAGCACGCTCTATAAACCCATAAATGTACCATAGAATGCTTGATAAGGGATCGAATGGAAAAGTGTATTATTCATTCATATTTGTCCCGTAAAAAAATTTCTTTGTAAAAGTTTGTGAAGCTGACCACCTAAACATTTCTGCCAATACCTAAAAAACCTTTTTATCCATTCAGTTAGCAATCATTGTCTGCTAAATCTACCTATACCTCTTTCAGGAGAGTTCTCACAAAAAGATATTTGTCTACTGCATCTGATAAGGGGTTAGCATATGACAACAAATGTGAAAAGGAATATTCACAAGAACGAAAAAGGCTATGCGTCGGACTTGCTTTTAGGTAGCCTAGCTCACATTGGATCCGAAAACCGGGTGCATGTAGTCGCAGCTATTACCACTTGCCTCGAGCGTGAAAGAGAAGCCTTATTTTCCTTAAAGGGGTTTCTGGGCATGGTAAACGCCAAGTGTGCGAGGACCAGAAATTGCTCCCAGCACGAAAGTATGGCGTTACACGAGACGCCAATCCACAATTAGATTGGTACTGCCCTTTTCTTAATGCGAGGAAGGAGTTGAAGCCTGGAAAAAAACAAATACGAGGAATAAACATCTTCACTGCAGTTGGTGACAGCAAGAATTAGGGAGGGTACTCTTCTATTATCACACGCATACACTGTCTCAATAGTAGCATGTTAACACGTAAATTAGCTCATAATATTTGTTGCGGATAAGATGTATGATCTAAGAATCAAACATAAACACGAGCGAAGAAGACGTAAACGCCTTCATATTCAATATTTTACCTTCCTGCGGGCCTAAGTATTTATTATTTTATGATTTTGGTAACACAGTCAACCCTCATAGAGGGTCATAAAAGAGAAGACATACATGAAGAATGTACAATGTTCATAAAGTTTGTTAATACCTTGACAAGCCAAAATGAAAAGTGATATTTTCTTAATTACAAACTCAACATTCAAATCAAAATTCGAATACATTTCAAAATTCAGTCATTTTTCACAGTATTTGCTATGAACATGAAGTCGCTTACATCACTTGGCACTGTAAAAAAAAGTTATTTTGGCAATCACGTAAATGCACTTCTACGGCATTTTCGAAGTCAGTGACATCTTTTAAATCAAAAATTTCGCTAGGAAATTCGTTCCACATTTCTATGAGATCTGAAAAAAAAAAGGATATCGAAATGTGTCAGTATTTGTTCAACATGATTTTATGACACAATCGTGGTTAGTTTAGGGATTTCCTTTGCTTGGAGAATGTAAATATTTGAGCTTATCTCTCTTCAGTTGATCGTGCACAATTTGGAACAACAGTTTTAGCCTAAATGGAACAATACTTTCAGGCTATATAAACAGTGCAGTATCAAAGTTATTCTAGATCGAACAACTTTGATATTTGAAAAGGGCATTTCAAGAACATGCATATTTTAAACAGCGAGGGCATTAAAAAGCACTACTTTTCACTTGGCATCTGCAGGCGCCAACTGGTCGGGACGCTGCTGCTACAGTAAGTGGGTTTACATGTACAGTAATTGATGAAGTTTATCACAATTCTGAACTACATTTATTCGCATGCAGCAGCACTCCTCAGAATGAAGAGTGTTGGCTGATATTGAGTAATGATGACTTGTGGTGGCTACTGCTACTTATTGGCGAGTAAATAACGCTAAATACAAGATAAATATGGTTATCCTTAACTAAACAATGCGAGGTGTTAGACATAGCTGTCTATTTGTTTTTATAACGCCCACTTGAACGAAGAAAAAGCGTAAACACACGTGCACGTGTTTTCTGGCGCTGCCAACTGTATTGTTGCTGACAGGTTTTTACCTGGACACTACATGTAACAGGTAAGATCAGCTCTTCCTTCTTTTGTCGTAGTACGAGTTGTGGGACCGGTACCCTAGCGTGTTCAAAGCTTGCGACCTTCCCTGCTTCTGTGTCATTGTTCAATGCCGCATATTATTACACTAATCAAGGGCTATATTCTCCGTGTTCTGAGTTTATAAATTAAAAATTGGCCTTGTATCTGCATGTAATCTGCAAATGTCGTCGAAAGACGATAGTCTTGCGTGTGGAGAGGGTGAACAAAACATTCATTAGATGTTCTGCGCAAAAAAATTGGTGAATGGTATTCTGAAGGCGCTGCTTTAGAGTGCCTCGAGCGTGCAGCGGACGCGAACGAGCGCATCAAGTCACGTCACGCGTGAGACATAAGCGCCATCTGACAGTTTTTGTGGAAAACGAAGCGCGTGACTCTGAGACAGACGTGCGCGCCAATCATAGAGGTGATACGGTGTAGAACACAAGGCGACGTGTAGGTTCCACCACCGTCTCGTCTTAGCAAAGCGTTGGAAATACTCGTCTTTTCGTGCAAGCGTCGCATGGTCAGCGCAGCGTGATAAGTGCTACTGTCCTTAAAATTACTTATGTACGCCTTTTTTTAGTAAAAGACGCACATGCAGAATATATACGTGTTGTTATGATACCCCACACATGCGCAATAATTGCTTTTTTATGGAGAATTTCACAAGTATGAATGCTCAGTCTTGAGCAACATTGGTGGGCGCTGCAGATGGGGTCAGCCGTTTCGAGTACCTGGTGCTGTTAAGAACACACAAACAGACAAATGTACAGACACACAGACAAAAAATTTCGCGTTGGCGTTGAAGGTCCCCAAGAAAGACAATCGTCTTTAAAAAAGTCACAGCATGTTCATGAATGAAATTATGACGAATGGTCGTAGCTGCGGGGGATCATTAGCATCCGTAAGCTATCCACTCGGTCATGCAAAGACGTGAGAAGTTCAGTATATACAAAACATTTTATTATTCGCATTTTGAACTTGGTGTTCATATGTGCATATGAATGCCCATATTATTATTGATATCGATATCTATAATGTGTAACGCTACGGACAGGGAACTGGATTGACCCTGAGAAGCTTCGCCCCTGAAACTTACTCGCACAGCTAGAAGCCTTCACATTTATCATAACTGAAAACTTTCACAAATGCCCTCCAGGAAATGGGAACTCCGGCTGTACAGTGTGCTATATTCGCAATAGTTTATAGCGTTCCTAAAAGTCAGTTCAGTTTGTTTTTCATTAGTTTGTGGTATAAAACGATATTGGCTTGTATGGCGTCTTGAGCCCAAAAAGTTGCTCAATTGTCAACGTAGCCTTGTTCGTTTGACGTCTTCGGACTCTCCCTAGTACACTAGCCACCTCGCCGCGTATATTATTCAGTCTAAAATTACGTGTTAACTTTTCGGGGAAACGTCGCTTCTCTCACAATTCTTCCAAAAACTTAACGCGTGTCTTCAACGACATTCACACTCATGAGAAGTCGGCACAAACAAAAATTGAGTAAAATATACTTTCTAGTTCACGCGGTCTTTACGTAAGCTGAACGCAGATACCATGCCATCGTTCATAAAAAGCATGCAAATCTATTAATGCTGCGTCTCTCATAATGAAATGGTGGTTTTGGGACATTAAACCCCACAAATCAATCATCAATCTATTAATGCAGTGACGCTTGTTTTCTCGCAGCTGTAAATTATACACTGCCCGCTCTGTGCCAAGCCCAGCCTCTGTCTTTTCACGATTCGAATAAATATAGAGTTGAGGATGAAGAAAAGTTTTTTCAGCAAAGATTAAGAAGTATTGAGAAATGATTACACTGATACCAACTGCAGATCTACACATGTCATCGTATCGCCAAACCAATAGATATGCTGACGAAGCAAAGACCATGGTGTCGCGGTCGTAATAGGGACCTCACAAACAAGAGAAACGTAGAGGTGACAGCCGCAGCTACGTGGGAGGACTGCCGGATTTTAAAAATCAGAGAGAAGTCAGGCAAAAGAAAAGAATATGAATATTTCAAAAATCTATCAAACACAACGTGACTTCCATGTGAGCCGTATATTACTTCCGAAGTTTGAAGGCGAAAACCGCCGAATGGGCTGAGATTTCAGATGAGGAGCGAGGATATATCTTCTGAATTGACTGCAGTAGGACTGTGCGATAGATGGCATGATTTAGTTGAGGACGAGTATAAAAAGGGTGAAATATAGAGAAGTTTGACTGGAGTATTGCGATAAGAATGATGGAGTTCGTTGGCTTTCATTCCTTCTCGTATCCTCTGCTGAACTCTATCATGCCAACCAACATCTGGCTTGACGCGCAAGTCGACAGAAATGCGGCCGGGGAAATAGCTCCTGTTTACAGAAAAATAAAACATGAGTATGCGAGGGATCTGTCTCTTTCTACTGGAAATTCTATTAGAGGAGAGTTTTATTGCCCATTCCCTGCGTATCTTCTATCAACGCCACTGAATGAGTTTCGTGCAAGCGTGCACGCGCGCCAATGCACGCACGTGAGTGAGTGAGTGAGTGAGTGTGTGTGTGTGTGTGTGTGTGTGTGTGTGTGTGTGTGTGTGTCTGTGCGTGCGTGCGTGCGTGCGTGCGTGAACACGCACGCAAAGTGCGACACGTATGGCCCCACGGAGTTAGACAAGTCAGCCACAACATAGGTAGCTGACTATCTAGAACAGCACTTCGCGATATGGCTATGCATCAAATATTCTGCCCTTTTCATGAAAAAGTAAGTGTGAAAGTACACAAAGACAACTGTGAGAAGTTAAAGAGAGAGAATAAAATGAGGGAAAGGCAGGGAGGTTAACCAGAAAATGGAGCATCCGGTTTGCTACCCTGCACTAGGGGAAGAGGGAATGGGGAAGGAAGATGGGGAAAAAGTGAAGAGAGAAATAGACGCGCGCGAAAAAAAAAGGGGGGGGGGGAGCTGGGGTGCTACAGTCTATACGATAGGCCACTGCTACGCAAAAAGTTCAGTAAGGCCTTCACTGATTTTCTGTGAGCACACAAATCATGTCGCCTTTCCAGCACTGATTGTTAAGACAAAGATCTGTCGTCAAAGCGAGCAAACGCAGCAGCTAGTTGCCGTCTTTACACGCTGTTGTAACGAGGCCAGTGACAGAGAAGGTGCTCTATAGTTTCATCGCTGCCGCAATGACCGCAAGCAGCACTGTCTTCCATGCCAATTCGGAAGGCGAAAGCTTTGGTGAAGGCGATACCAAGCCATAGTCGGCAAAGCACCGTTGTCTCGAGGCGAGAGAGCCCAGACGGAGGCAGGAGTCGACGAGACGTGTCCAGTCTATGCAGTCGCGTATGCCGTAAGCACTCAGCGTTCCATAGGGATTTTAATTCTGCATTAGCGATTTTTCGGATTGTCATTGCAGCATCAGTCCTTGAAAATGGTTAAAGAGCAAAGACGCACTGAATATGTGAAGATTACAGGAATGAAAGAAGCTACAAAATAAAAACTTACGGGGATATTTCAACTCCCAGTTTTTCCGAGCTCCGGGCACAATGAAACTTGACAAACGTCCCTGTGCGTAAGCTAGTCAGAAAGAAGTTATGTCATAGCAAAGTAGCGAGAAATACGTATGTTACGCGACATAAAGCTAGCATTTCATTATTTAAGGCCAGTGTTCCCTCCCATGAGTGAAGCTTGCGCCGTGCTATCGTGACCTCCATCGCAAACATTGCTAGCATCACGATGAGACCATAACACGTACAAAGACATGATCCATCTCCCAATTTGCTCTAGAAATGCGGGATTCAGCGCTTCACCACGCGTGGATTCACCTGAGCGATCAAAATAGGCATTTTTATGCTGCGTCTTGTACTCAACCTGTCCGGCTCCTCCAGCTTCATACGCCTTTGGCACGACGTACAATCAGCGGCTGGGGCATCGCCTCTCTGCTTGAGCCGCAACCTTCGATAGTGAACCAAATTGAAAGCTTGGCATGCTGGTAACTATTCATAGCGTATACAAACAAAACAGTGAAAAAGTAACAAGGACTAAGAAAGAGTGAACACAACGCAAAGGCTGGATAAAGCTAGTGGGTTAGCGAACTGGGGATGACACTCAAAGAAAAAAGTTACGAATATTTCATATTTGGTAGTCGCGACTTACCATCTATTTTACTCTTTCAAAGGGCAGAATTACTCTTTTTGAGTCAAGTGACTTACAGGGGTGAGTATACTGGCCACCAAAAGAGTGTTGACTTGCCTCTTAATAAAGCGTCTCATAGCTGGCAAGCCCTAAGTTTAAAAAAGTAAAATGACTCTTCCTTGTTCTTATAGTGTAATACACAACAAAGGCCCTGTGTACTAAAAATTTCGGCAGATCCCGTCTGCTACGAGAATCGATGTTATGCGTAGCATGTGGATGGTGGTTACTTTGGAGTAATCTTTGTTTTTGTTGAGGGAAATGTTATGAAATAATAATAAACAGACGTACAAATGTTCTACACTCCGACGTGCATGATGCACAGCTAAAAGTGTCTCACTTAACCAGTTATTTACAGTTGCGTAACGATGCCAAGAGCACCAGAATCCACAAGCGGAAAAGTATGGACTCTTTCACTGTTTAAAAACACAGACCCTTATGACATCCACCTTGGTCCACCGATGTGCCCGAATAGCATTGGTGGGCAAGAAAAGGTTTAGTAAATAGCCCCCTCAGTTTATAGAGTTTCCTTTTCATTTTTGGCAAAATATATTCAAATAAATAATTTCTTGAGCTATGTAAAAAAGACAAAGGATTCCTTTGAACTTTACACACGTTCCCTCTATCTGGAAAACTGAAGGGAGATTTTTCTTACCCTTCAATAAACTTGAGAATGTGCTTTCAGTTTCGATGTTAGGAGCTGGCAAATGAGGTCACCGAACTTTTCGGGGTAAACCGCTTTCTATATTGCCCCCTTACGAGGAGGGTTGACCTGTAGAGTGCTACATAGCGCCATTTCAGTGGCTGTCGCCTACTAATTACAATTGACGCTAACGCAACGTGACACCTGAGCTATTCGTGTATACATATGATGTTTCTAAAGCTAGATGTGCAGTCCTGCAACCATAACTTGTGTTTCACCAATATTACTTTAGCATGGGTCTTTTTGCAAAAAAGTTATAAGACCTGGCTCTATTCCGTGGTAGAATACTTCATTGCGACGCAGAATGTTGAAGTTCGATTGCTACTGGCACACAACATCCATCCTTTGCGTTCATCAGGTCAACGCCACCGGAGTCGGATTTTGTTAATGCCTCCCATTGAAATTACCGATGTTTGTTCTCACCGTTCTTCAGCAGATACAAACTGTCAAGTACCTGTGCCACCTACACGCATACTGCGGCCCGTGATGTACAGGTATGTGATACACGTGTCTGAAAAATGTGTGACATCATGCATGATGACATTTTCACATTTGCTATGTCATCACCAGATAGTTGTAATTCTGAAACGTTCTTAGCCTCCTTCCTAATTTTGGTCTATTCCAAGTTCAGAAGCTGATTACGAGAGCACCCAGACGTAGGCGGCTAGATAGAAAGATAGATAGATAGACAGATAGATAGACAGATAGATAGATAGATAGATAGATAGAATTAAACGCTCAAAGTGTCTGTAGTTAGCAAGGAAATGTACAGGTTTTAAATGGCACTGAATAGTACTGAACACCGGGGAAGTTGGTAATGACTTGTACCGCCTATATGCAAAACATTGTAACGCTCATTATCTGTTTTCCCTTGCATAGTCCTCATTCATTTTGTGCACTTTTGCATATCCATGAATGCTGGAGAGACCGTGCACGCTCTCACTCACGCATAGAAGTTAAAACGTGTGGGGCGATGTATTTTGCACGTAACATCACGGCCACGGCAAAACTGTACCTGGAGTTTTCATACAGTTGCTCTAACAATAAAATATTTGCAGTTCTTGCAGAAGGTCCATAAAAACTAACGTGTCCTCACTCATGCCTAATTCCTCGCATACAGAGTTCCCTGGTTTAGAAAAAGTTTATTTACAGCATGTACAGAACACAAAGGCTTCATACCATTCCAGCAACAGGGCACATACACTTCTGCACATCTATCTTTCACGACTAACATCACTACGTCACAGTAAAGACATTTGCTCTAATATACAAGATTATGTTGGCATACATGTACACAAAAATTCAATGTGATATCACGATACATGGGTATAACGATACAATAGATCCAAATAAAACACAATTTGTAACAAATGAAATCATATATAACAACTCAACGGGCGCTACTTAGCACCAAGTCGGTCGAAAAATGAGTTGTATCCTTTCGTGTTCCACCTTGACGAAAGGGCACGACCAATGCCGCAGAAACTCTTGCTCCCCGAGGAAGAAAAGCTCTTCGGAGAGGAACGCGAGGATCTCTCGTCTCATTCTCCCCAGTATCGGCCACAAAGCACGCCGGCGGCAATTGGCAGCTACGGCCTCACATCGGTTTCTCCAAAGGCTGAAAAGCCCCGCAACTATTAAGAGAGCGGAGAAGCGGCTACGCGGAAATCGGCCGTTGGACACGAAAGTTCGCACACCCTGTCCCCGAAAACCAGCATTAACCGCACGCCAAAAAAGGCGGGAAACCACACATTCAAACGTCGCATGTCGATTGGTCTCTACCATGACGCAGTTGGGGCAAGTGGAAATGCGAACCACCTGCCATCGCTGCAACCGATCTCGCGTGGGGAGCAAGCCCCAGCCCAGCCTCCAGACAAAGTCTCTGAGATGCCCTGGCAACACTGCGGCAGTTATTGGTTTCCAAGCGCGGTTCAATACAGATTGACGATGCTGGGGCACCAGGGGCCGTAGAAGGGCGGCCATTGTGTCCACCACTTTAGAATCGGCCACCTCTATCTCTGGGCACGTAGCTTCCAAACGTCGGTGAAATGCCAGAAGGGCTCGATACAAGGGTGGTAATTCAGTTGATTGGGGACCTTTGTTTGTTTGGCTATCCGGCAAGAAGACACGTAGTGATGGCCCCAGATGGTAGCGAGCCAGTGTCTGAGCGGGTATGTCATCATTGCTTAGTATTCGCAATAGAGTGCGGAGGCACAATGTAGAAGCCGCGACGGAAACGTCGGGGAATGCAAAACCACCTTGATCTCGCGGTTGAGCTAACGCTGGACGCGATAACAATTCTGTGCCACCAGACCAAAAAAATGAACTGATGCAGCTTTGCACTTTCCTGCAGACGTGGAGCGGTGGTTTAACAGAATGGCAAAGGTACCAAAATTTTCCTAGGTACACCGTTTGAGTTAAGTATCGGCGTTCCAAGAGGGGGAATTCGAAGTGCCTGGCTGCTTTGATATCATTTAGAAGAGTTTGTACAACGGATGACCAGATGCTATCCTGTATACCAAATACAGTGAAAGTAACTCCGAGTATTGAAATCTCAGGAGACCACTGTAAAGGCGACGTGATGTTGATGCGACCGCTGGGGTTGCCAATGAAAAAATACTGGCTTTTAGAAAAGTTTAACCTTGCACCAGAGATAATACCGAAATCATGGAATGTATCAAGAGCATGCTGCAGCGACTGTTCATTATGTACATATAGGGTGATATCATCTGCATATGCAGCGACTTTTACTTGAGTGTTACCAGGTAGAGGTAAGCCACGAATCTGCGGGTGATGTTCAACGGCCCTTAAGAAGGGCTCTAATGCAAGGATAAATAACACTGGGGAGAGGGGACACCCTTGACGGACCCCACGCGTGACTCTAAATGCGTGACTCTCACGGGAATCTAAGTAAAGGGTACTTTCTAAATTAGTGTACATCGCGTTGATAAGGTCAATGAACTTATCCGGGAATCCGTATGCATGTAAAACATTTAGTATGTAGCCATGTTCTATGAAATCAAAAGCTTTCTCTTGATCTAATGAAACCAACAGTCCTTGCGCACATCGGCTAATGGTGTATTGAATGATGTCACGCGTTAACCACGTATGGGCGTGTATTTCTCGGCCCGGAACAGAACAGACTTGGTGGGGAGCGATTAATGTTGCAAGAAATGGACTGATTCGGCGCACCAAAATGTTAGCCAAGAGCTTGTAATCTACATTGAGCAGGGTAATAGGGCGCCAATCTTCTGGTCGCGTAGACATTGGGTCTTTCTTGGGAACTAGTGTTATACGGCCTTTGTGGAAAGAAGTTGGAAGTGTAATATCTTGGAAACACTTGCGAATGACGCGTGACATAGTTGGACCAATGATAGGCCAGAACTGTACATAAAACTCTGCAGGTAGTCCGTCAGGCCCTGGGGCCGATCCCTTTTTCATTGCGTCTAATGCACCTTTGATTTCGTCATCGGATGGCGGTGATAGGAGGACGTCATTTGACATGTTGGAATCATGAGGTAAATCTGTCAGCAGAGGATGCGAAGAAACGGATCCTGGGTAACAGACATTAGCACCAGATTTAGCCATTGACTCAAAGTGTTGAGTGAATTCCTGAAAGTCGCGCGTACCCGCAGTAGCTGGGGTGATAGAGTTCAGCGAGTGGGCAGGCGAGCCTGGTGGACGAAGCAGAGCTCTGCGTGCATACCTTAGCACCTCAGGGTGCGCACAGGGTGCACGTCTACAGCGCCAAGCTGCAGCCGAGAGTGAAGAAGCGCGCATAATACGCTGGTACCGTTCAACGAGCTCCTCTTGCCATGCCCGCATTACAGTGGAAGGACTGGGATCTCGATTGGCAATGCGTATCTTCTGGATTAACAGTGACGCATCTTTCGACATACGGGTGCAAAGTCCTCTGCCCGACGCACTGCAATGATGCCGCCACTGTTCTTTGAGGCGATCCCAATCAGCTACATCGGCCCCTATAAGCGATGCGCGTAACGCTCGGGATAATTTCTCCGTAGCCTGAGAGTCCTGGAGGACGCGGCAATCGAGACGCCATGGTCTGTGAACCGTCGGCGTCCCCGCTGGCAGGCGGAGAGATAACATGACCGGCCGATGGTCGCTAATGTACACCGGTGTCGGTGGCAATGACATTACCCCGGTGTCGTGAACGTAGGTAATGAGATTGGGGGATGCATACACGCGATCAATTCGGCTGCTCGACGCTGCTCGACGCCAAGTATAGGCATAATTACTGCCATGCACAATTTGATGAATGTCACTCAATGCCAATTGCTGCACTAGACGTTCGAGTTCTCTGGCATTCCAGTTTGACCGGCCGCGACCCGGACCTCGAACGTCTGCGCGTGAGTCTAAGACACAATTGAAATCCCCTAAAAGTACCACATGTCGGGAATTTAAAAGAAACGCATCAAGAGATTGGAAGAACGCGTTTGAGTTCTCGCGTGCCGCTGGGGCATACACGGCAACGAATCTTATTCTTAACAAAAAAAAGGTGCAGTCGAACGCCAGCACGCGTCCGAAGGCATCGAAGGAAACATGATGGTCACGTAAAAGACCTCGGTTAAAAATAACGACTCCGACGCCAGTCGAATGCGTGCTGGCGTACGAAAAGAAACAATCAAAATTGAACGCGCGCTTGAAAGCGAGTACATCAGAAAGCTTGAAAAAATTCGTTTCTTGCAGGAACAGCAAATCACAGTGCACTGAACGTGCAAAAGCCAATACCTCAGCCTGTTTTTGTGGATTTCAGAAACCTTGAACGTTAAAAGTAATAATTTTTAGAGTAAGAGCCATGGGGAAAATGAAAACATAGTATAGAATCACGCAAACGCAGGGGTACCTTTATCAGGTGCGGGAGCCAATGCCCCGCAAGTAACTGAGTCATTTTTTCCGGCCAGGCGATCCACCGGAAGCTCGGGGCCTCCGGGATCGCGTCGAAGTCCGCAGGGGACTTCTGTCTCTGGTGGGGGCTTCCAAGTCACGAGTAGTTATCCGGTGGCGTTTCGTGTCCGGGTTTTTGAGCGAGGATGGTACAAAGACGTCTCCACTGTCCTGGCTTAAGTCACTGGGGCTGGTGTCTTCGTCAATTTGTAGGGGCGCCTCACTCGCCGTGCTGCTGGAGTCCTCGTTATTGCAGGCGTCGTCGTCTTGAGATGTAGACTCCTCGATGACACCTGAACTTGTCGACAGAGCAGCAACGCGAGGAGCCTCAGATGCAATATTCCCATCCGAGACGCCGTCCTCACGGGGCGCTTCGTCAGACGAGGGCTTGGCCTGCGATTCCTCAGAAATGGCCACGGGACGCGGGGAACTTAAGTTTTCAGTACCTGGAGGGAGTACCAGGCCCGGAATCGTTGGGGACGCAGTGGGCGTCTGGTGCAGCGTTGCGATTGGCATACCTTGGTCGTGGTCGGTTACCGCGGCTCGCGTTGCCGAATCGTCGCACTTGTTCTTAGATGGCGTTCCTGGTTGAAGTGGAGGGAAATCCTTGGATGCCGCCTCGGAATACGATGGCCTGATGGTGCAGGCCACGGTGGCATGCGGGTCCCCACAACGGCGACAGGGCAGCGAGCAGCCTTTCCCGTCGTGGCCATAAACGCCGCACCTTCCACAAAACGGAGCTGTGCAGTTCATGCGGAAGTGCCCACTGTCTCCACATCGACGACACACTCGCTGGATGCCTTTATAGTCACAGGTTACTCGATGGCCCGCGACCTTGAGGTAGTTGGGCACCGGTGACGAAGCCTTCATTTCCATGCGGACGTATCGCGTCCCAGTGGTCACGGTTGGGCGCGATCCCATGAGTCCTCTGGTGATGTGCAGCACCTTCCCGTAGGGAGAGAGTGCTTGTGCGAGGACTTCGCTGGGTACGCGGCACGGCAGGAACAGGACGGTCACTTGGGTCACTTGGGGTCCCAGGGGTACGATGGCGACGCGCTCTCCTCGGATGATAAGGTGCGACGCGTCTACGATTTGGGCCAGTGCGGCCTCACTGTTGACGGTAACTTGGTAGTTCCGGCCTCCGAAGTGCTGAACGCAGTATACTTCTTCGATTCCTACTATTGAAGACGTCGCGTCAACGACGTCTTCAGGACTAGTCCCCTCGGGGACGACTACGTCGAAGGCTAACGCCTTCTTCGGGGGCTGGCTCGCCATGACGGGCGTCCGCCAGCCCAGAGACGCCGTGAGACGCTAACACCGACGTGAGACGCTAAGGCGCTCCTTATGGCGTGGCTTGGGCATCCCTCGTAGTACATAACCATACAGAGTTCCCATGCCGCAAATCTTGCGTAACTTAATTACTAAGTTGGTCCTGGCATGCCAGCCGTGAACAGATTATAGCCCAATGGCCCTTGGAGTTACAGCTAGGTGCAAATAAAGCAGAGTGTAGCACGATGATGCTATAGGTATATTTTTTTTTCACGTGCATCCGTTCTGACACCTACAAAAGTTGCTTACACCTTAACTTTAATTTAGTCGGAGGTATAATAAAAACACAACAAGATGACGAGGAAGTGCTTAGTGATTGTAAGGAGGATGATGATGGCAATAATTCTATAGAAATAAGATACAACAATGGGGAAAGAGGAGAAATCGGCATCTATACCCGAAGCGGAATACATTGCTTATTCTCTGACGGTGCGCAGAGATCTCTATCGGTGCCGCAAGCAGAAAGAGAGCTATAGAGCAATTGAAAGCCGACAGTCGAGAAGTCGGCAAGGAAGCCTCATCTTGCTTGCCTCACTATATGGTTGTGGCGTTTAATTCTGGTATTATGAGTGGCTGCAGATGCGTTTTTCTCAGAATGCCTTCCGTATAAAGGAATAAGGCACCATTTATTCGCTCACACGCATTTCATAAACATCCCGTGTGATACGGTTCATAGAACACTATTGTTCAGAGTTCTTCACTCTTACTAGTTTGAAAACTTCCTGTAGGCACTATGTCTGAAAATATGGATATGTCGTTAGCCGCATTCGCGGAGGTCAGCTGATCTTGCTGCCACCATGCCATGGAAAAGCTAAATGGTGAAGAGTATTTCTATGTGTTTGGCGTACAGTTAGCCTAAGCTTCAGCTATTGTGCGCGTTAGCCCCTTTTTATGTCACCATATTATGGAATGAGTTTACAAAAACTAGCATCGTGGACATGTGCTTTATTTGCATACATTTGTTTTTACTTCAACTGAAAGTTAGTCGTATAAGGCAAAAATACCCAGAACAAATACCACTCATGCATGATAGCTAAATATTTAATCGGCTAAACAATTCACAAGAGATGCCACTTTTGCCAATACTAGTTACCAGACCAACAACAACTCTTACCACTATCAGTGCTTTATACAAGAGATCACTCACTGAAATGACTGATTCGTAGGGCTATGTTGAATGTTTTTTTAAGGGCCACTCACCAGGCTCCATAATAAATTTTTCTTTGACCATGGAAATTGTTGTCTTTCCGATGAAGAGCATTATGCCACATTTTTTTTGCTATCGGTTCATTTCGAGCTGAAAATAATGGTATTGTGAAGCGGCGCGCAAGGAAGATGTGAGGAGGAGAACTCGAAAGCCTTGCCGGTCGCCCCGAGTAGCCTTTACAAGCCAAACCTCTTCGTTACTTTCTCTGGCATCCGACCAAGAGGTCACGTGCGCATGACGAGCTTGAACAAGCCGAACCGTCGAGCAAGCGAGTGGCGTTATATTGTTGACCAGTGTTATTTTGTAGTCTACCACCTGTTTAATCCGAATACTGGCTTAGACGCGGTAAAAAGAGGATCATAATGAGTGCTCGAACACGGAGGACCAACGATTTCTTCTGCAGGACTAGGCGTCTGCTTGATCCGCTAACCGCGGATCAAGCAGACGCCTACAACATTATTTGTCTCATGTTTTAATCATATATTGAATAAAAGCATAAACTACACATATCGTGTTAAATAATTTTAAGCAGTGTCACCTGCTGCTGTTGGGAGCGTCAAAGCAATGTCATTTGCGTAGAAGATCAACTTCACAGAACTGCCGTGTACGTAGGCTAATTCTTACGTGTACGTCATGCTGTCAATCTCTTGGCACGCACCCGCGAAAGGAAGAAAGAGCAGCGTTCATCTTGAACTTTCACCTATTTACGTGACGCATAGCGTAGCAAATTTGGGCAGAAGTGAATTCAAACGCCCCAAATACGAATTGTGCGTGCTGCCTAAAAATTGTCTAACCTGGTGAGTGGCCGTTTGAATGTAAAGCATTTCTTAGTCACAACATAGTGAATAATCTAGTTCACTACTCGCACTTTCCAGATCAGCTACCCCTACCGGCTGGAGTTTTTCGGAAGCCGGAATATGGTGACGGTAGGTTGGTGCGGGCGCATCGTAGTCGTGCTGCGCCATGGCGAAAAACGGGTTACGAGCTAAAAGCAATCGCATGTGTAGCGTTCCTATCTCCTAAAATATTTCTGTTTGACTGCGTCCGCGTCACTCAACTACTTTGAACAATCGTTTCGCAGCTTAGCTGGCGCGAAAAACCATACATCTGGTCATAAACGCACGCATGGCGCTTTGTTTACACCAGCGATACCGCTGTTCGCTTTAAATTCTCGCATATCGTACAGAGTTTGCAAAACGTGATCTGCGATAAATGCTGCCTATTTTTTGACAATAATAGCGCTTAGAGATACCAGAGGCCCGAAAGCCGCCTTATTTTCGAGTCGCGCATGTTTCAGGGTAGCCCTGAAGTTTCCTAAAGTTAACTAGAGGGGACTCTGGCACTGCGATCGTTCAGCAACTGTGGGAATGATGGGTAGTGCACACACTTGCCTAGTCTTCGTACTTGCGGGTGACGAATCGTACCCACGGCTTCGTTTATTGCTGTGTTTCAGTTTTGTTTTGAAAGAAAGATTCAACCCTTTTGAACTTCATGACCCGATTTCAAAAGGTAAGTCTAAAAATATAAGATGGTGAAGCGCAACCACTGAACATTTGCGAATATTTGTTTCGTGAGAAAACAACTTCAAGCCACACGAACACACAGGGAGCCAGAAGCAGGCCACAAGTACGAATATCAGATAAATGTGTGTACTACCCACCATTCCCATGCTCGCTGAAGCGCCAAGTGTTGCAGCTCCCATAGACACTAGCGCCAGAGTTTCCTCTAGTGTATATTAGGAAACTCTATGAGGGTATGGTCAACGCGGGTATGGTCAATGCGTGGTAGAGGGTACACATCTTATTTGGTAATTTTGTTGAGGTGGCCATAATCAACGCATCAACGCCATGAGCCGTCTTTCTTTTTCACTAATACCACGGGAGATGCCAAGGGCTCGATGATGTTTCGATTACGTTTTTCGTAAGCATTTTGGCCACTTCTTTTTGAATCACTTCTCGTTCAGACGCTCACACGTGGTACGGCCGACGATGAATGGGCGCGAGTCACCAGTCTTGATTCGGTGAGTGACAGTTTTAGTCTGGCCCACGGGACGATCGTCAGTGTCGAAAATGTCACAGTATGAGGTCGAAACCTGGCAGAGAGGTGCGGCATGGTGAGGTGAAAGCTCCGATCCAATCATGTTTTGAAAAATAGCATCGTCTGAGCTGGGTGACCGTGAGACTGCGCTTCGATCAGGAGCAGATACAGCAACAACACTGACATTGTCCTCTGTTATGGCTGTTAGCTGGGCTAGAGACATCTGGCAGGGCAACACTTGAGCGGTAAAACCAAAGTTAAGAAGTGGAAGGACTACAGTTATCTGCTATGGTCGCGATGGTATGGGGCGCAGTAACACTGCGCGTCAAGCGAACGTCAGTAATCGGTGTAATGATATAATCACCGTCAGGAACGGGAGAGGCCGATGACAAAGACACGTAAGTGATGGCTCGAGGTGGCAGTCAAACGAAAGTGGTTGGGCTCAAGCGGCTGGTGGGCTTTGCAGAGAAGTCGGCAAAGATTCGAAGATTGAGGCTGAGGGTACCAGACAAATAGTCAATAACAGCCGAGAATGCCGAAAGGAAATCAAGGTCAAGTATGAGGTCATGAGGGCAACATGTTAGCACGGCAAAAAGGACCACGGCGTGACAACCGGCAATGCTGACATGAGCAGTGCACATTTCGATTACTGGTACAGTACCGCCATCAGCAACACGTATTGCCTGCGTCGTAGACGACGTCATAATCGTTTGCAAGCGGCGGCGTAGAGAAGCGCTCATAATAGACAGGCGCGCACCTGTGTCAATGAGGGTGGTCACGGGAACATGTTCGACTTGTACTTCAAGCAGGCTGTGGTGCGTGGGAAGCGTCAGTTGAGGATTTTCATCCGTCATTGGTATTGCAGCTTCACTTCTATAGGCTGCAATATCTAGTTTTCCTGCTGTGATCGTCCAAAGAAGCTCGGCGAGGAAAAGCACCGAGGCGGCAGAGAGCGGGATTGGCGACGTAGCGGCGACGGGGAGCCGTAGCTGCGGCGACCGGACGAAATGGTGTCAGTGAAGTGGCGACCGGGCAAAGGGGCGTTAGTGGAAGGCTCGTAAAATGAAGACGAATAGAAATTGAAGGGTGTGGTGGCTGAACGTCGCGGGGTAGTCGGGTGCATTTGCGCTGAGGTAGAGAAGGCCTGATGAGGTTGGTTTGACCAACGGCGGCGCAAAAGCGAGAAACGTGCCCAGGCTGGCGGCATAAAAAACAATTAGGGCAGTCATCGGGTGTTCGCTATTCCGAAAGGTTACGGAAAGGCATTGTTAGAAGTAAACGGCGAGCGTGTCCTGGGGAGTAAGACAGGACTTCAGGGTAAATGAACGGACATTATGATGGAAGGTCGAGGTTCGCAAACTTCTGCCTCACCACAGCATGTATTAACGCCACTGACGACCGTTGTTGGTCAGGGGCGAGCGTTGCGAAAACGGCCGGCTGAAGAGGAGCCGGACAGGCGTTTTCGATTTCCCGTTGAACAATGCGCGTGACGTTGTCATACACGAGGGACTGGCGGCGGCTTCACACGATGAGGTTGCGGCGGTGTTGGGCAGCCGGGTGAATCGCTGAGTAATACGGCGGCTCTTGGCTTCTTCGAGCCGCCGGCACTCTTTAATGATGGCGTCTACAGTGGCAACGTTGTTATATACTAGAATAATTAAGGCGTCGTCTGCTATGCCTTTCAGCACATAGGCAACTTTCTCAGACTCACTCAAGTGCTCGTCAATTTGGCGGCATAGGGCGATGACGTCGTGAATGTACGCGACGTACGACTCCATCAACGCCTGCACACGAGCCGCCAGTTGATTTCGCGCTGGGATCTGCCGCCCAACGATGTCACCAAAAATGTCTTGGATCTTCTCTTTAAAGGAGTCCCAGCTCGTAATCTCCGCTTCGTGCGTCTCGAACCACACCCACCGTGGGCCATCGAGGTAAGAAAGCACATTGTCAAGCATAAGAGTCGGGTCCCACCTATAGCTTGCGCTAAACCGTTCGTACCGGTTGATCTATTTGTCGACGTCAACGGCATCCTGACCAAAAAATACACCGGGATCACGAGCAGGGGGTAGAACAACGTACGTAGAAGTCATGGAAGGGGCAGGTGGTGAAGACGATGGTTGTTCAACCTGTGACTTGGTTGGACCTATGATGATGTGGCCGTTGAGGAGTTTGGTGATGAAGACAGGGAAGTGCCCAGCACTTCGGCCACAAGGATGTTACGTAAAAATGAGGCGTGTCTATTTAGAATCTTTATTGAAACTGATGCGTATAGCATTGACTAAGATGAAAGACAGCACGCACAACCCACAGACCACTTTCTCGTTGTCATCTTCTGACCGCTGATGTGTCAGCTACGTAGCAATACGAAGATGAAGGAGGTGATTCCTTGGCGCAGCAGACGTCATATGAAGTTTACGCGTCATATATATTGTTTGGGGAGTATAAAAAAAAACTCATACTAGTTGCGCATGCTGCTAAATGAAATCTAATGGAACACCGGAGCGGTAATTTTTTCTTTGGTATTTTTCTGCATGGTGCTGTGGATCTCCATGTTTTTTGTTCGCGTTTTGTTTTTGTGATGATTCATATGTAGTGTTTAACGTCCCTAAACCACCATATGATTATTAGGGATCCCGTAGTGAAGGGCTCCGGAAATTTCAACCACCTGGGGTCTATTTACCATGCACCCAAATCTCAGCACACGTGCCTACAACATTTCCGCCTCCATCACATATGCAGCTGCTGCAGCCGGGATTCGATCCCGCAACCTGCGGGTCAGCAGCCGAGTACCTTAGCCACTACACCACCGTTAATGGTTAAATAAAGGTCAAAGATGTTGTAGGTAGCCGGCGGATCTAGCCTTGCATAATTTGCACGCAATTGCCCCACCCAGTTTCCTCCTTGCTAATTGTAGCCAATTACCATTGTTTGTTTTTAACTAAGCACGAGCAGCCTTTCAAAATAAAAATCGTGCATAGCGCGACGTAAGCCAGCATAAAATGGCGGCTTTTGTGCTATTCCACGTGCAGTATTGTGCGGGTACTTTAACACGCGGCACTATACCCCTCAAACATAATTGTCACTTATCACCAGTCCCATGCGAGGTCTACTACACGACCGCGGCGAGGCTTTGTTGTATTTCTGTTAAGCTCTGGTTAGTGATGTTGTTGCTACTTGACGATGGCTCCTTAGTGCTGGACTGTGATGGACAACGTTCGCACCGCGCTTGCTTCTCTTTAACCATGGAGTTGGCCACTGCCACTTGACTTGCGCTTCCTACTTATCTGTGAGCTTCCGCGGCCGCTTGAGACTCCATCGTCTCTAGCGGCCGTGCATCGTCATTGTGCTCCATCGGCGCACTCTGATTGGTCCGCTACTCCCCCCACGCACTTGTCATGTGACCAGCTTGAAACAACTGCTAAAAAGAACCAGCACTGGAGTTTCCACGACCATTCTGGCGGTGAGAGCGCGCACTTTTCAGCTGCTCCCGCAGACGATAGTGGCGGCTGGTAGAGGCGGTGCGTGCGCGCATCGCCGCAACAAAACCAAAGGGCGCTGGCGGTACTGCTGTGTATTCTAGTGCAACCTTATATAGCAAGAGGGGAGATGGGTTAGAGGAAAGAGAGACGTAAAAAAGAGGTGGTGGTGTTGCATCCAAGAGGTCAGGAGAGCTAAATTTTGCTGTCGCTCTCCTGCCTGGCGCCATCAGGCTCATTTCTAAACCGAACGGCGCGTGTCCGCTATATTTATTCGATAGTGAAGACAGCCACGAGTTGAAACCAGGGCCAAATAGTCGAGTTTGAACGGCGTTTTGTCGGAAAATAAACGAGCGTATTATGAAACATACGGCCTATGTAAGCTTTTTTTTTTAATCTGACCCGCTGAGCGTTGAGTCGTGCACTTTAGGACTAACGAAGTTTTTATGTGTCCATTCATCTGTCAGCCACAACCAAACTCCTATGTCACCGCGTGAAGTGAATGATACGATAAGCAGGCAGTCTTTTTTATTTTTTAGACAGTTGCGTGTAAAGGAAGGCTGCCTTCTTCACAAGACTTGTGTGGGGCTACGTTCACCTACGCCTCTGAGCTCTTATAAAAGATAATCTCTCGGTGAACACTCGATGCAGAGATGTCTCAGTTTATCTTAATTTGTATATATACAAGGTTCTTGTTAAGAACAAAGCAGTGGATCATTGGAAGCTTAGCTTTCTGCAGTCAGCCGATGCGGTAAGCGTTTTTCTCACTTGCTACCGTGGCTAAGTAACATCGAAATTTATGCTTTGCTATAGAAGTATCAAATGTTTTCGGTTTTCACTCGTTGTTTAGTTCGCCTAACAACGCGGTTTCATTTTTTCCGATTGCCTGTGCCGGCTTAAAATGAAGGTGTCTGTTCAACATCGATAATTGCTATAGCCTTTCATGTGCCAAAGAAATTTCAAAATTTTAGGTACGCTGCAGTGTGCGTATCACGATTCTGACCACTTGGGGTTCTCCAATGCGCACATGTATCTGGGTTCACAGGTGTTTTTTTTTTAATATTTCATCTCCATCGAAGTGCGGCTGAAGTGGTCGCTAATCTATTTTGTGCCCTCAAGAATACTAGTGCGACAACAGACGTGCTATGCTTGATCAACGTCCCCGTGCATATATACCGCGGACAGAGCGTACAAACGATCCCAGAAAAAGAAAATGACGCAGGTATCCCTTACCTTGCTTTTGTTTTTGTTTTGTTTTGTTTTACTTCAGATGACAGCAGGATTCGTCAGCGCGTGGACTTATGAATAAAGGCATGTCAGCCAGTTCTAGCATTAGCCCAAAACCCAGCACGCGATTAGAAAATGAGGACGAGGGAGCTCCCATTATGGCACAGCACTGTCTTTTCGATACTATATGCATAGACGCAGTCCGCTTTGCTGGGCTTCTCTGCGTTTTTTTAGTGCTTTTTGTGTGAGAGTAGCTTCGGACAAAGTCATTTTTCTAAACCACAGTGAAGTATTACTAGCTCAATGGCTTTCCGAGCTGTTCGTTCTAAAATGAAGCACGGCAGCGGCGCACGCGTATCCTCTCAGAGTGGTACAGCATGGAATAAAGAACCATACACTGCGGCCTGTCATCCGTGCGCAAGCAGTTAAGTTGCGTCGAGGGTCCCCGCCAGGTGCTCTTTTTCGGCGTGTCACCAATCCAGCGCTGGTCCCCCCTGGCACTCTTCCTCGTCAGATGGCGCGAAACAGAGACGTGACACGTGGACCTTCATCTGTCTTAAGGCTCGCTCCATAGAAGGCTCGGCTGCTTAAAGAAGCAGCGTTCGTGTGAATCGGCCTACTGACAGCTGTGGGCTAGCACAAAAAAGAGTGTCCTTGGAAGTCGCTGAAACAGGGCCCATAGACCTTTTTTTGAAATGGCCTCTGGGCACCCTCTCAATTCTCTCTAGGATGAGATAAATAGGCGTGACCTAAAAAAAACTCATCGCTGAGGCTGTGAAGTCAGCCTTGGTGCTCGCACGCACTGTTCAGCACAGTGTGGTTTTTTTTCCCCTGCTAAAAGGTCTATGTCGTTTCATACATCAGGCGCAACACGATAGACGAAAGCGCGAGACTTGCAGTAAATACGTTGACACGTTCACACTGTCGCACGTTACCACACTCGCACGTTCATACAGTAAATACGTTCACAGAGTCGAAGTCCTTCATTTTATCCACAAAGTATTCTTTGCGGAAATTCACGACCATCATTTATGGTTTTTTTTTCCTTCAAAATCCTGGTAGGGATATTGAGCAGCGAGAAATATACCTAAAAAAGTGATTCCTCAAAGAAGACTTCGAAAATGTAGCTCAAATATGTTCACGGCACAAATAGATCCAACTTTTATCGAAGAAGCATAAAATACCACGGAAATTTTCGATCACTGTGCGAGAAACATTCATTCCACTCAATTTTTGCATTCCGCACGTACACGCAGGCATTGGATTGGGCACGTGCTGCATCAGCTTCGGCCAAGATGGCCAAGACCATTCCCAGTGGTCATATTTCTCGTTCTGGCAACACAAAAAAGCTGGGAAGGTCAGAAAAAAGAACCAAATGGAGGTAGACAACGTTGCAAATTACGTTTTCTTGGTTGCCAAAGTCCATGAAAGAAAGGGAGTTCAAAAAATTGTCTTCAGGAGGAACGGAGGCTGGAGGAGAGGATCTTGGTGGTTGAAGGATATGGTACATTACAGCGGCTGGCCCACGCAGCCTTTTTGGCTAGATATTTCAAAGCCTTTACCTCATCACTATGCAGGTAACGACGTGCATGCCTCCCCCTTTCGTCACAATACGCTTGCAGCCTCGCATTGGAGGCACTCCTTTTTGTGGAGCAAGAAGGAATTGCCGAAGGGTCTTAGGCCAGGGCCATTTCTCCAAAAAAAGCCATTCGACTTGTGAGTTTTATTTTTCTTTATTTTTTAGATTTTGCTGTACATCTTTTTTAATTAAATGTATGTAAGGAGAGGTTGGTGTGCTGTACATCTTCATCGACCCTCCTTTGCACGCGAAGTATTTTTTAGTTCCTGGTCCCACTGGTTACGTACTGCCTATATAAGTTAAGCCATATTATTCCTTTCACTTAAATTTTTAACAGCCTCATAATATACGGTTTCAACATCTGCATACTAGAAGCGTGTTTTATTTATAACAACGCAATCCCTTCTCTGAGGAAACCAACATCAGGTCGACCTAAAAGCACCTTTATCAATGTTCACTGCAGTAGGTATAAACAGGAAAGGTTGGAAAACTTTGACAAAGGCCTTCCTAAAATAAAAACACACTCCGCAATCCTGTGCTATTCTATCTACTCCTGATATTATGACAAAAAATAAATTCCACTATTTGTGGTGTACAAGACAGCCTTCTACGACACATATACTCCTCGTTGATAAGTACCTTATGGTTGTTTTTATATGCTTTAATATTTCTTTATATAAAATGTGTTCAAGCGTTTCTTATGAAACAGACTTCGATGATATGTCCAATGTGATTTTAGAACCGCCGTCACATATTTGTATGACATGCTCAAACTCCCAGTCATGTGGTAAAGTACCTGCCACTGAATATTTTTCAGAAGTTGCATAACGGTACATAGAAATTCTTCCCGCGCAACGTTTGAGTACGCGTGAACATTTCATATGAAATACTACATTTACTCACATCAATATCCTTCAATCGTTTTTAAATTTGATTACCGCTAAGCACAACAGCCACCAGCAGCAATGTGTTCATTATGTCGGTGATGATTTCAGCTGTTTTTTTGGTAAGAATGCCAATTTGAAAAAGTTGCTTAGGCATGCAGATATATACCCATCATTCGTAATTTACCTTCCAGTGCAATTTCACTGCTCAATTTGAAAAAAAAATTGAACGTCACTTCTAAAGAAATCAAAGTTTGATTGCAATTTGAGCTCATTCAACTAGTGATCTTCAGGTTTTCCTAGCTTCAGCCCGTATTGGTGGCTAAACGCATTCAGTTTTTCAAAGCGAACAAATCATATGCTTTGGTCGAATGTGATAAATATCATTTCGATTTGTTGGTGAGCTTGAATAGCTGTCATGTTGCTCATAGGTGTTCCTGCTTTTTCAGCCGTGACGAATCAACATTGAAAATATGTGTACCTATTAACTCCGATAATATATTCTTTAGTATGTGCCAGCATGCACATCACAGTCCTCAAAGAAGCGCTTGAAATAAGGAAAGGAAATATGAAACTTTATTTCTAGAAATAGCATCGTGGTGACCCTTCCAATATGAGTGAATTCTCATAATCGCAGGTCTCTTCACGTTTTCTTTTTCCCGTCGGATGTCAACCACAACAACAAGATGACCTTTGTTTCCCGGAGTGACAGTTACGTTAAAAAACTTGGAGAGTTTTCTAACGTAACTATAACTTCTGGAGTGCCTCCAGAAGACCATTCTCCGATTTTCTTGCGCAGATTACAAAATGAATGTTTTCTTCTCTTTCTTCAGACGCAAAATTATCATCCTTCGAGGACATTTGCTGCGTAACATGCAAATACGGAGCCAAGTTTTTTATTTAGTCATTGCCTGCGCACTGGAACAATCGCTTCGTCGTCTTCAACTCCTCTAAAATCTTTGCGATTGGTGATCATCTGTCCAAATTCAACTACCCTTTGCTGTTGTTGTCCTTATCTTCTCTTTGCCTTAGCGTACAGTCAAAAATTACTGCTACCGCTTTTGTCTCTGTTGGGTAATCTTCCCTTATGTTATAATGCGGATGCATAATTTTTGGCATCAGAAATAATTTCCTGAATTCTTTGTGTGTATAGAAAAAGTGGTTCACGTTTTGTGGCAAGAGAATTTACTAGTAATTGACCTGCTCTGATTCTCGCAACAGCGTTCCAAGCAATATGCCTTTTCTACCGACTCAAGTTGCATTTTAGGGCTTGTTCCGTGATTATTCTATATACCATAGCTTGAGATCGATCCCACATTTCTGAGGCTTTACAATCAACATCATAGAAAGCGGAATTAGTCCAGCGACTTCCCTTTATTTCAGACCATTATTATCTTCTGATAATCTTTCGCCGGTTGCATCAGTTGCCTTCTTAAAACTTCCTGTGCCAATGTTAGCGGGGCAATCGGGAAGTCACAACCTATGCAATGTACCTATAAGTGTATAACGAGCGTAAGAATGATTTAACTGAAGTATTCTTAGTAGACTTCAGTATAAAGGATTGCTGACATAAGTCTGATAGAAATGATGAAGTTGGGTAGACAGGAGTAAGGATCAAATGAAGTGTAGGTCTCATTCAATCTCACGCAAGCATATTTTGCCCTTATAGCTCATTTGAACTGAGACTCACGGAAACTGTCTTTTTTTTTCAACCACACTCACTACTACAAAAACTTACGAAAACTTTTTGATCCACTCTCACTCGCTCAGACTCACAGCTCCTTATGAGTGTGAGTGTAAGTTGACTCATGAGGGAATTTGCGGACCTATGGTAACAAGCACACAAACTTAGTGTTCATTTTCAACAGGGTGCCGACACAACTTTTGGTAAAACTGTCTGTGGAAACTTAATCTTTAATATAGGTGGTTTGCTCAGTCATTTGGGGAGGTGTTTCTCTAAAAGCAATATTAACGTCACTTTGCCAATTCATTGTTATATTTTCCGCTAATAGGCACATTAGTGGAGATATTATAATTTGGAATTAGGAAAGGTCACGTACGTCGTTTGAGGTGACTCAAGTGATTGATATGAATACTCAGTGTTATTTTAATGTCATATTTCTTGCGAATTGTTACAAAACATTGCTTCAAAATGAGATAACTACTGCTACTGCTACTACTACTACAACAACAACTACTACTACTACACTACTAGTGCTGCTGCTGCTCTGTTGGTACTACTTTTGCTGCTGCTTCCACCACAATTATTTTAAGTACTTCTACAACTACCTGTACTAGCACTAAGTAACTGTTGCAGTTACTACTACTGATCAAATTCTTGTTGCAAAAGAAAATACTACTAGTGCAGCTGCTTTTACTACTACTACTACTACTACTACTACTACTACTACTACTACTACTACTACTACTACTACTACTAATACTACCACTAGTGCTACTGCTGCTGTTCCTGCTGCTAGTGCTACTACTACTAATAGTGAGCCTCGGGGAAACAGGGGCTACTGTGCTGCGCCGCTAACCCTAAGGTCGCAGGTTCGATCACGGTACGGTGGTCGCAATTTAAAGGAGGCGAAACTGTAGAGACCTGCGTGCTATGCGATATCAGTACACGCTTGAGAACACTATATGATCAAAATTTCATGAGCCCACCACTGTGGTGTCTCTAAAATACATATAGAGGTGTTCGGGGATAAAAGCCTAGATATTACCACCAGTACTACTCTTACTTGTATTAGTAGTAGTAGTGGTAGTAGTAGTAGTAGTAGTAGTAGTAGTAAGTGTTGCTGCTAGTCCTCCTCTCACCTCTAGTATTAAGACTACTGCCACCACCACTTCTACAACCACCACCACTACTGTTCTCGCTAGTGATATATGTCTACCACTGTAATGCAAAAGAAAAGAAAAAAAGCCACTATGTCGCTCTAAATGCTTATTGTGGTGCGCCGGCGCCGTTTCAGTTTGTTTACCATTTTGCGAAGAATGTTGTCTAAGGGTTCACGCTTTACTTCGCGTTAGTTTCTCATTGATTCCTGTTCGCGCTTCGCGATTCTCCGAGGATGCCGAGCGACTCGGCAACGTCTTTCTTGGTCGATACGTGAAGAGCTCGAGGATATTGAAAACAGCTTCCCTCTTCTCTGCATCTTGTCCGCGGGAATGGCTCTCAGGCATTGCGAAAACATTCGCCCTTGCGAGAAAGCTCCACAGGCGGTTTTGTGGAATTCGCGAAGTTAAGATGCGTAGAAAGAAAAATCTGATAATGCCTTGTACCCGGAATACTCACCTGCGACTGCGTGTTCGCGCTTCCCATTACAACTATATGACGTAATAGCGGCGAACAAGTCACGGAAGAGCACAGAAACTCCCTACTCGTTCGTCTCCCCTTCACCAGTACCCTCTTGCATAGCTCTGATTACGACCAACTAGCACGACTATCTACCCTAAGCCGACTGGGACTGTTTCTCCAATAATTTTAGTCTCATTGCCCTCATTCATTTACACTATGCTGCTTTGGATATTCTCAAACGTGAATCGCATTCCGCTTGCTAACGTACCGAACTCTAATTGAGTGGACTATTCAGTTGGAGGTCAGATGCCAAGCAAAAACTCAAAATCCGGAGATGACACGTGTACCTCACTCACAGAATTTGACACGTCCATACAGGGTCGTGTAGAGAACTATTTTTTCTTTCTACGTCCTCTATTTTGGGTCACGCTGGTGCTCCCTTGTCTCATACATCTGCATCCGCGCTAACAGCACTTTCAGTGAGCAAATTTGCGGCGATATGGCATAGCTATATCAGATAATCTTGCATACTGCGTTTACTAGAAGTTCAGATGCCGCGTTTCAATTAAGTTTCAGTGTGCATCGGATAACTGTCAAGACGCATATAAAGACGTTTGCAATGTTGTAACAGTGGGCTGTTTTCTCCTCAGCTGTTCTGCCGAAGCTCAGTCCTCCTGCTCAAACCAATACGCCAACTCCTATGTACATTCGAGGAAACTGGAATGCCTTTTAAGATGTTGTGCCTGCAAGCAACCGATTTGGAATGCTTCGCGCGTATTTTTTATTCTTTTTTCTTCTTTTTTCGTCGTTGATCGGTTTCCACAAGGGTTTCATGCGTCAAAGCCAGCGCGTTGAAACCCTTGACGCCATTTCGTGGCCCGGGCGTAGTGTTGTCGAGTCGCCGTTTCCTTTAACATGAAAAGCTTTTCGTTGCTGTCATCGGCAACATTCAGGTCAGCAAACCTCAGAAAACGGTATTAGTGGTCACTGTAAAGTAAAAAAAAGTATGAATAAAGAAACGTGTACGAAAATATAACTTTCCGCTGGCAAGGACTAAGCGTGCGACCTTCGAATAACGCATCTGATGCCTTGGCTACAGAGGTGGAGGAAACAGCTGTGAGTGGTTGGCTCAATAGTCACATACAAGATCACCCGCAATAGCGGCAAGAGCGCGGTAATCGGAATTAGCCAGCCTCTTATCGGGCAAAAACCTACAGGAAACATCCTAATAGCAGGTGGTCTGCCATACTATGAACGTTCGCTGGCCAAAACACTTCGATGTTGGTGTCTGTGAATGTCTAGGCCATAAGCTCCCAGTATTTCTACCTCTAACACGCACTTTATGTGCTGCAAACAACAAATTAGACATGTTTTCATTCTGTTGAAGAAATATAGGCATGAAGTACGAACAGCTACAAAAATCAATATTCAAATGTGTTTATTTAACTGCACACGCAATGACCATTCTATTAGTGCTGCCCTTGTGGAGTGGCTAATAATCACATTGCATATGCACTACAACATTGGTCAGAATGCAAGAATTTTTATCTGTTTACACCAAAACTTCTTGACCGAGAGGTTAAGCTACCTAATAACTCGCTGACGTTGATAATTAACGTCATCATGCAGTACTTCCTTTACCCTATTACAAACACTAGCGCCCAATCTCTACCCCGCTAAGGTTGCTGAAATGTTGAGGGTGTGAGAGCTTCATAGGTGCGTTTGTAACACCTTTTGTAAGAGCATAGCTAGTGCAATAGTTACAGCACCTGGCTTCTATCGTCGCAGATTGAGTGGTTGCGTGTTCGGTTCCCGCGGCACTAAAATCAATAAAATATTTCCTTTTTAGGGCCTGGCATCGGTCACCCCAGACTCAGTGGTTGCGTGTTCGACTCACACAGCATTCATATCAACAAAATATTTCCTTTTTTTATGATTTGCCCTAATTTTATGTTAAAGTGTCCTTTCTGTGCCTTCGGGATACGCCTCCAAGGGGCCGTTCGAGAAGGTAAGAATCATTCGTGAAAAAATCGAGGAGCCCGTGCTGTATGCCGCCTCTTCGCAACATTCTAACAAAGAACATAAAGCTACAGTGAAACTACGTGTATCACTTCACCACTCGTAAAGTATAATATACGCGGAAAATATGCATTCATCTGTTGCTATGGCTTTCAGAGACGCTTTGAATTGAGCCTAGCCCTTGCTTTCTGGAAAAATCTTAGGAGGTCTTTAAACAGCAAAGTTTTAGGCATTTTCATTACCTTGTGGTCCCTAGGCTGAAGGTTTGTTGGTTGGTTGGTTCCTCAACACCTTGGTGAAACGGAACCTTAATTTCTTTTTTGCAAACTATTGTTCGCTTATGTTTTAACAAATACTTTGGGTACACACCGCAGAAATCTTCAAGGTGTGTACCCAACTACCTTTGGCAAGGAAGCTTTTCGAGATGAGTTAAGGTAGGTGTAGCTTGATTCATCGGGCGCCATTGACGCTTTGGGTGGCGGTGCAAGCATAGTGAGAAGAAATGCTGACAATTTGTACAGCCTGTGAGTCAAACGCTGTTGTCATTTTGAATCATGCCGTATTGTTGAGGAGCGAAACTTTTATGGCGTCCCCCGTTCGTGTCCCGCTATCGTTTGTAACCAGCGGTGGTGCGCACCCATTTGTAAAACTTGGTAGCACATACCCAAGAGAGCGGGTATGTGCCACAGGGGATAGAAATTTAGGGTAAAGCTTCTTAAGCTATGGGTCGCGCGTCCTCGATGTATGTGGTAGGCAGCCAACTCTCGTTTAGTGTTTGGAATGCCGAAGCTCCTTAAGCCGTGGGTCGTGCGTCCTCTATGTATGTGGTAGGCAGCCACCTCGCGTTTAGTGTTTGGAATGCCGAAGCTCCTTAAGCCGTGGGTCGTGCGTCCTCGATGTATGTGGTAGGCAGCCACCTCTCGTTTAGTGTTTGGAACGCCGAAGCTCCTTAAGACGTGGGTCGTGCGTCCTCGATGTATGTAGTAGGCAGCCACCTCTCGTTTAGTTTTTGGAATGACCGCTAGATGGCAGTATTTGAATGAAATGAATATATGATGAAAAGATGTGAGATGGTGGTACTGGTAGCGTTCTCTAGACGGACGAACATATAGACAGACAAACGCATGGACGAGCAGATCGACCCACGGTTGGACGGATTTACGAACAGACGGACGACCGCTTTGCTCCACTCATCATCATGCAGTCCGTGGATATGCTGTGATTTTTTTTTCTGAACAGGGCCTTATCAAGCGTGAGGCCTACGGGGAGGCTTGAGGCTCTCCCATAGTATAGTACCAAGTACTCAAAATTGTTAACCGCTCGTTAGGGCTGAAGCGGCAAAGGCCGCGGGTCGTTCCCTCCTCTGTAGCCATAGAAGTAGTATGTAGCCACCTTTAGTTTATTAGTTGCTCAATAGGTGTTGTGTGTGTTTGTCCCTATGTTCTAACAAACTAGATGTCCTTAGCGGTCTTCGCACCGTAGCCATGGATTGAATGATGACGAGTGGAGAGAAGCGTTCGTCCGTGTGTCCGTTCGTCCGTCTGTATCCATCCGTCTGTCTGTTTTCTTGTGCTTCCATCCGTACAACTTTGTGTCCGTCCGTGCTTCCGTTCGTCCGTCTGCCCGTCTGTGCATCCGTGCTTCCGTCCATTAGTGCATCCGTTATTCTTTCCGCCAGTGATTTTGTCCGTCCGTGTGGACAGATGGACGGATGCTGCGCCAGCTCATCATAATTCACTTCTTGGATATGGTGTTTTTTAAACGCATGTACTTATGATTGCTTGCCCAGACGTAAGCAACAAAACTTTTTCAACACGTCCTCGTAGAGTCTGAGGCCCACGGGACGGCTTTCAGCTCTCCCACAGTACCGTACCAAGTACACTGAATCATGAACAAATGATTATGAATATTCTCCAGTTCGTATCTTAAACAACTAACTTAATGCTCTCCCTTAGTAGAGTATATGGCACTCTAAATCGTCGAACATGTTTTAAAAACAGGGTTGAAGCAGCTGGTTGCGTTCTCGCACCAGAGTGAAGCACACATGCTGAATAGTCATCATTGTAATACGAATCATGTGTTAGCGACTTTGCTTCTGACGCAATGTTCGCGGGTTCTATTCAGGCCATGGTGGTCGCATTTCGATGGAGGCAAGACGGTAGAGGGCCGAATGATGTGCAAGGCTGCTGCACGTAATCGGAGGAAATAATCAACACTGCCTTTCTAAACTAACACGCTGTTGTGGGCTCAAACACCTGTTTACTACGCAGACAGCCTGGGTTCGATTGTAAGTCAGACGCAAAAAAATTTATTACTTATTTTATTTTCATCTTTCTCAATTTTTGTTTCCGGCCAAGATACGTTTTCGCTGAGAGCCAACGATACCAACGCCGGAATGTTTGCGAAACAAGCTTTTCAGCTCTGTCGGATTAAAAATTCCTGCGTATCCACTAACTGAATCATGATGAAGGAGCTTGCTACAGCGGTTAGATCTGGTTAACCATAAATCGTCTGTACATATGCTCAATCGTCATCTTATAAAGAGGTGACACGAAAGTCATTGTGGTGTAATTGTATCTACACATTTTATACACAATGTTTTTATTTACATATTCATGTACTATATAAAAATTGTTTCATACTAATGCAGTATGTACAGTTTGTTCGGGAGCCACACAAGCGCGGAGGAATGTTTTCCTTGTAGTAAAATACCTTTCTGATTCGTAAAGTAGAAAGCCAGAGGATCATGAAAAATTTAGCAGATCCCACGTACAGTGGGAATCGATTATATGCGAAACACAAATGAGAAATGTTGATATGTCTCTTTGAAATCAGCACAACGTTACGAGGTGGAAGTAAATGATGCAATCCAAGACTTACGTGTCATGATTGTCATGTTTGGGTGTGTCGTTTACCTTCGTCATCTGTTTACGTCGCCTGATACCAAATTTAGTATATGTGGAGCTTGCGAACCGGCCGAGAGCACGCTGTGAGCATGGTATGTTGTCTTGTTCCTACATGACACGCGTGTCCGGATTATCATGTGTCCACCAGTCATATACCTTCGTCATCCATTGACTTCACGTAACGCGGAATATGCGGAGCTAGCCAAACGGTGGTGAGCGCATCATGAAGGGCCCAATATCATTCAATGTAGCGTTGACGCTCGCGCTCACTAGGACAGCGACGATACGTAGCAAAACGCGAGCACTCTATCTGACGCCTTACAGTGATCTGTGTTTTGGAGGACCAAATAAAAGTTTATCCAATCCAATATCTGACGCCAGGCGTGACCAGCATCCATCGGCACCGCCTGACGGACGCTAGTTACGTCCTGGTCGCTGCCCCCTTCTCAACTCTGCGTAGTTGAGAAGCGGGGGAGGGAGTACGGAGCAGAAGACTATAAAAACGAAAAATGGCAGCATATCCACGAGTGAATGATGGAGAGTGGGGTGAAGCATCCGTCCGTCCTTTCGTTCTTGCTTCCGTTGGTCCATTCGTCCTACTGTGTGACCGTCCATGCGTCCATCCGCCCGTCCGTGCACGCGTCTGTTCGTGCGTCTGCATGACTATCCATGCATACGCCCCTGTATTCGTCCATGCATCCGCCCCTGCGTCCATTCCTGCGTCCATCCGTCCATGCACTCATCCGTGCGTTCGTCCATGCATCTGTCTGTGTGTCCGTTCGTCCATCTAGTCAACACTCCAAGTACCACCATCTCGCATCTTTTCATCATATATTCCGTATATAGAAGCACCACCATCCAGCGGACATTTCGAAGACTAAACGAGAGGTGGCACACGCACACTTCCTTACGGCTTGGGCTTCGTGTGTACTTCCCACCTTTAACCATCTTGAGTTCACGGTATATGCTTGTTCACTGTATTCATGGCACTGCGGCCCAACGCTCGCTAAACCTTTCTAAAACCAAGGATGTTACACCCAGCGAGTATAACGGAGCAACCCTTTCTTGTCTGATAATGCTCATTGTACATGCCAATGGCTGCTAATGGGCAATGAGAGACAGGAGAAATAGGCTTGTAATTTACGCGCACGCTGTGAGTGATTTATTGTGCAACAACGCACAGGTGAAATTTCCCACCGGCACCACCTCGCAGGTCAAACCGTAAGACATGTTACGTACTACGACGAGGGACGAATGGGTGCTGTTTTAAGAAGCTTCGCCCCTTATATAGAAAGAAATGAGGATAAGCATTGCAGGCCCTTAAGCTCCAGGCTTGGCGACTTGAGCGCGAAGCCGATTTTCCTTTTTAAATGGTTAGCACATCTCAAAAATTAATTTCTTTTTCATGGAATCTCTACACACAAAGCAATGAACCGGAGTCACAGAACGCACACTCTATAAGAGCGTTTTCTACAAATGTAAGTGCCATAACATCCTCCTGTCTCGCTCCGACATTTCGTCTATATATGTTATGAAAAGCCGGAAATGGTATCCACCTACATTTGCCTGCTGAGCCCACACTTTAAAACAAAAATGTTTTGCCCTCACCCACCCCCGCTTCCCCCCAAAATCTTTCTACGTTCTTACCTAATGTCCTCTTGCTAAATCTAATAGAAAGATGAAGACGCATCTTGCGAACAATAAACTACCTATTCATCTCCATTCCACCAGTGCCCAGAAAAAAAGCAGGATGCTGGAACGCAGCACGAACAGGAGTTGTTTACGACCACCATCGTTATAGCAAGGCCGAAATGGGAAACACGATCACGAGAGCGAAGTATTGAAACATTAAAGCGCCGACAAAAAGTGAAGGTCAACATAGAATTTCACGTAGCGTTTCACGCGGACGACGTTGGCGTCGCGTCTATGTGTCTCAATTTGTCGCCGAGACGTAAAGGCGGCTGAAGAGGTCTTCTGGAAATAGCATCAAGCATGGAAGCTTCCCTCGGGAGCAATGTACACTCGCCTCGCTAAGAGGAAGACTGCCAAAACAGAGAATTAGTTTCCGATGATTCCAAAGGAAGATTAACGGAGTTCGGTCTTTCACGCTTGCCCTTATGAACCAGAAATTAGGAGTACGTGTGCAAAAAAGCTAAGTGGTTCCTCCTGTTTTCTGCGCTCTTTTTTTCCAAACTTTCGCTTGTAGACGTTGCTGAAGCTCTACAACGAAAATTTCTTCCTTTAGGTCACCTTTTTGGTACTATTAGAATGAAGTAGGGCTGCTGAAGTATGCGATCATTTCTCGCAACGCTGTGCCCTAAGCACTCACTTACGAGTGTTTTGTGATAAATTCTGCAGATTTTTTCTGTGAAAACTTCGTAATTTTATTGTACAATTCAAGCTGTTCAACGATGAGATAAATGAGCCTTTAGACAAGCCCAAACCACGTTTGGGGTTCGGCCGGAACTTCTTTTTTTTTACTCTGAACTATAGAAAAATGTGCGTATTCATTTAAACAGCATTTGATGCGATATTCGAGAAAAATTCATAGTGCGTGTCCAGTCTAAGTAATTTTTGCGACCACAAAAACTCTATGCTACGTGAGCAACAGATGAGAGATGATTGTTGGTTCCGCGGTTTCAGTATTATGGCACCACGAAATATAATAGAATCAAGTGATGCTCGGAGAAAAATATCAGAGTGTTGTCCTTCTTAAAGGACCACTCACCAGGCCCCATTATAAATTAGTTACACCATTGAAGTTGTGCGCTGAATGAGGAGCATTATGCCACAAAATCTTTTTGAATCGGTTTATTGCAATGCGAAGCATTTCTTAGCGAACTTCGGCGGCTTTGAGCGTATCTATCTATCTATCTATCTATCTATCTATCTATCTATCTATCTATCTATCTATCTATCTATCTATCTATCTATCTATCTATCTATCTATCTACTTATCTATCTATCTATCTATCTATCTATCTAACCACCTACGACTTTCAGCTCTCCTGGCTGTTTCCATAATGGTATCGATATCAAACATGGTACGAGGTAACATGACTGTATGGAGAACATATCTGACTAGAGATAACATGAAAATCAGGACTTGTATGTCAGTAATGTCATGATTTACAATTCATGGTTCTGCAGCTCTTGCGGTGGTTTCGTTCACATGGCATGTTGCAACGCTGGTAAAGTTTGGCATGATTGCATGGTATACACAAGCGACAGACCCTAACATGAAAATTATTACATGCGTGTCATGTAACAACATGACTACATGCCACGCTCATGATGCGGTCGCGGCCATTTTGTAGCGTCACGTATACCAAATTTGGTATTACAGTACGTGAATGGATGACGAAGGTATGTGACTCGTGCAAACATGATACGCATGAGATTCGTGTCATGTAACAACATGAATGCATGCTGCGCTCATGATGCGCTCGCGGCTGTTTCCCTAGCTTCACACGTACCAAACTTAGTATTACGCGACGAACTACATTGGTAAATGGAACATACAAACATTATAATGAGGACTTGCGTGTCATGTAACAACATGACTACATGCCACACTGATGATGCGCTTGCGGCCGTTTCGCTAGCTTTACATATGCCAAATTTGGTATTACGTGACGCCAATGGATGACGATGGTATGTGACTGGTGCAAACATGATAACCATGAGATGAATGTCACGTGAGAACTTGACTACATGCTAAAGTCATGGTGGCAATACATTTTGACGTGGCATGGTGCACTACTCCCCAGCGTTCATTTTGTCGCGTCACGCCGGCGTTGCCACGCCAGGCACCGGTACTGACAAATACTTAGAGTTACTATATACGCTACCTTTAGGTAGCAGAGTTGCGCCAAGGTACGCCATCTTAGGTTCAAATGTCTTGCGGGAAAGCCACTCACCACCCGCATAGAAGCAACGATCGCGCTTCAGAGTGCTACATAGCCTCTTAATATTAAGAGATTATGGTACTAGTGTTGCTCCATTCATTTTTCGCTTTCTCTAAATTTTTTAAGTATGAAAGAAACTCGGTTGCTCTGGTCACACCTAGAAGCCTTGATTTGATGCTTACGTTCTTGGTATAAAATAATCAAACAAAGTGCGTAGCTCGTTGAACCAGTGAGATCTATATTTCAAGTTGTTTACATTAGCTTCGCCTTTTCCGCTGTTTTTCTCATTTACAAATATGAAATTATTTTTGCACTTTTGAATGCAACCGAACCAGTTAGGGAAGAAATTTTTTCATCATGTCGGACTCATTCGTTAATTGTGTAACGGAGCCAGGTGTACTTGTATCGCCTTCAACTGAATTGAGCTGAACAGCGATCGAGAGTGCCCATGCGACGCCCATATTACGCACGGCTCTCTATAGTGCTCGTATTACAACCGCGGCTCACGACAGCTGATGTGAAACAACAGCCGATGTCAACCACGCTTGATCTACCCGGAATGATCGTAGTGTTCACTTCTCCGCAGTGCATTTCAACCACTTATGACCATGTCATGGCGCTCGGTGAATAGGGGCGCTAAAATCCTGCAGGCGGAGCGAGTGGCGCCCGGAAAACAGTGGCGCGACTCTGCTACCTAAAGGTAGCATATACAGCAACTCTACAAATACTCGCAAGTGCGCGCCACGCTGCGTTGCTTTGACGGTGGTGGTGGTGGTAGTGGTTGGAAGGAAGAGAAAAAAGGCACCTAATTTCTGTCTGCCTTCAGGCGACACGGCGCACTGCCTTATAGGGGTGGGGGGAAGGAGGGATAAAAAGAATAGAAGGAAAATAGACGAAGAAGTAGACAGGCAAGCGATAGAAAAAAGAAGGAGATAGGAAAGTGGGGATCCGGTCAAAGCAGTCCAAGGGCGGGGCGCCACAATGCGAGAGCTGCACGGCGTCAGGAGACCACGGAGGGCGAACCAGTCGGCGGGAGCTAGGCTGGCGTCGGAGATCGCGAGGGCACTACCGTCCAGCTTGAAATCCTGCGAACGAATCCTCTTTGACGCAGACGCGTTTATACGCATCCGGCGTCCCTCCATCACCGAAAGAGGGAGATGCATTGTTATCTGGATAACGCATCGGTGTGAAATGCAGCATGCTGCATTTCGTGCCGATTACCGTTGGGCTGCGCCGACGGACGTTGGTCGCGCCTGGCGTCACACTATAGAGTGCTCGCGTTGTGCTAACGTGCCCAGTGTCGGGCGCGTCAACCCTACATTGTAGTACATTGGGCCCTTCATGATGGCGTGCTCACTGCCGTATCCATAGCTCTACATATACTAAATTTGTTATTAGGTGACGTGAATAGATTACGAAGCTAATCGAAACATTCAAACATGATATTCATGACGCGGAAGTCATGTACGGCATCATTTACTTCCACCTCGTAGCGTTGTAGTGACTTTAAAGTGACATATAACATTTCTAAGTCGTGCTTTGCCTATCATTGATTCCCACTTACGTGAGATCTGTCAATTGTTTTTGTTTTTTTTTAAGTGGCGGGAAACCAGGATGAGAGGAGGCGAGCTCGAAACCCTTTGCGCTTCCCCGCGTAGCCTTCGCTATCCAAGGATCTTTCCTACCCTCCTTGGCATCTTGTCAAGAGGTCATGTCAACCCAACTCCTGAACATTGGGGACCTTCGACGCAAAGACTTTGGTCTGTCTGTCCATTTGTGTGTTTGTGTTTAGAAAAAGTTTTAACGCTTTTAAGTACTTGGTACTCAGCTATGGGAGAGCAGTAAGCCGTCCCTTGCTGAGAACTCACCCTCAACGCGAACTGGGTACTCTGAACAACACCAGTCAATGCTGCGAACGGCCAACCACATTCGCTACCCCCACCAATGTTGCTCAAGATTCAGCGTTCATACTTGCGCGATTGTCAATTAGAAGGATGTCATTGCGCATATCTGAGGCACCTAAACAACACGTATATATTCTGCATGTGCGTATTTTACTAGAAAAGCCATACATAGGTAACTTTAAGGACCGTAGCGTTTATCACGCTGCGCTGATCATGCAACGCTTGCACGATAAGGCGAGTGTTTCCAACACTTTGATAAGACGACACGGTGGTGGAACCTGCCCGTCGCCTTGCGTTCTAGACCTTATCCCCTCTGAGTGCGCGCCCGTCTCAGGGTCACGCCCTTCGTTTTTAAAAAAAATGGCAGCATATCCACGGAGTGAATGATGGGGAGGGGGGCGAAGCATTCGTCCGTCCATTCGGTCTGGCTTCCGTCCGTTCATGCGTACGTCTGTGTAACCGTCCTTCGTCCATCCACCCGTCCATACGTGCGTCTGTTCAGGCGTCCATGCATCCGCGCCTGTGTCGGTTCATGCGTCCATCCATGCATCTGTCTGTGTGTCCGTTCGTCCATCTATTCAGCACTCCAAGTACCACCATCTCGCATCTTTTCATCATATATTCTCCATATAGAAGCACCGCCATCCAGCGGACATTTCAAGAACTAAACGGGAGGTGGCATATGCACACTTTCTTACGGCTTGCGCTTCGTGTTTACTTCCCAAATTTAACCACCTCGAGTTCATGGTATATACTAGTTCACTGTATTCATGGCTATGCGGCCCAACGCTCGCTAAACCTTTCTAAAATCAAGGAGGTTACACTCAGCGAGTATAACGTAGCAACCTTTTCTTGTCAGATCGTGCTCAATGTACATGCCAATAGCTGCTAATGGGGATCGCAGCGTGCTCGTTACCTAAAGGCCGAATGCTCCTGTCTCTCATTCCCCCTTAGCAGCCGTTAACATGTGCATTGAGCACTATCTTTGATTATTCAACAACACACAGAAGAAATCTCTCACCGGATCCACCTTGGAGGTCAAAATCGTAAGGACCGCTATTTCGGGTATGTGCCTTTGGTGGTTGCGTACTATTCGGCTTTTAGTCACAGCATACGCTGCGATGCGCATTAGCAGCCATTGGCATGTACACACATTGAGCACTATAGGACAAGAAAGGGTCGCTACATTATACTCGCTGGGTGTAACCTCCTTAGTTTTAGAAAGGTTTAGCGAGCGTTGAGCCGCAGGGCCATGAATACAAGGACTAGTATATACCATGAATGAATTCGAGGTGGTTAAAGGGGGGAAGCAGATACGAAGCGCAAGCCGTAAGAATTTAAAAGCTGAATCCTCCTGTCTCTCATTTCACATTAGCAGCCACTGGCATGTACATTGAGCCCTATCTGACAGGAAAAGGTTGCTACGTGATACTCACTGGGCGTAACCTCCTTGGTTTTAGAAAGGTTTACCGAGCATTGGGCCGCAGTACCATGAATACAGTGAACTAGTATATACCATGAACTCAAGGTGGTTGAAGGTGGGAAGTAGCCCGAAGCGCAAGCCGTAAGAAAGTGTGCGTGTGCCACCTCTCGTTTAGTCCTTGGAATGTCCACTGAATGGCGGTGCTTCTATATGGAGAATATATGATGAAAAGATGCGAGATGGTGGTACTTGGAGTGCTGAATAGATGGACGAACGGACACACAGACAGATGCATGGATGGATGCATGAACGGACGCAGGGGCGGATGCATGAACGAACGCAGGGACGGGCGCACGAACAGACGCATGGACGATCACACAGACCGACGCATGGACGGACGAATGCTTCGCCCCACTCTCCATCATTCACTCCGTGGATATGCTGTCTTTTTTTGAGGCCTGATCCCATCGTCGTCGACCGCTGCCGGGACCAGGAAGGATGGCGTCAAGGCCTCGGCCCTCCCCCTCAAGGAGCACTGCTTCAACTTCACCGTCCCGGAGTGGTCGGCGTCTGTCAACGAGATCATCGATGGCCTCGAACACATCATTGGGAGTGAAGAGGTGCTGTTCCTGACAAACCTCAGAGTTTCAAAGTTCCTAGTTGCGGCTTGGTTGGCTGCACAAGCAACCAAGTTGATGGTAATTCAACGATTCAAGTTACAAGGTCAAAAGGTACAAGTTGAGGCAGTCGGGGCGCCAAGCGTACAAGTTAGTGTGTTCCACCTCCCGCCGTACGTGTCAGATGACGCATTTATTTCAGTTCTTCAGTCATACGGAAAAGTGAAGGGTATCACATTTGTTACCTTGCAAAGTCATCAATCAACGTACACTGGTACTCGCATCGTCCGAATCGAGATGGACAAGCCCGCCCCTAACTTCCTATCAATTCAAGGTCACCGCGTGATGCTCGAGTATCGTGGTATGCGCAGAGTATGCGCACGCTGCAGCAGAGAAGGTGATGTGTCGGCTACTTGCACAACACCCTTGTGTCAACGATGTGTTACCTTTGACCATACATGTGAGGATTGTGTGTCCAAGTATAAACGTTGCTGTTGGGACCACGCGACCAAAGATTTCTTCCATCCCAAGTCATACGCAGACGCAGCGCAGAGCACCTAACAGTCACTGAAAGAATTCCCAGAACTTGGAGAGAGTGCTTCGAAGAAAACAACCTAAATTGGAACCTCCAGGCACATGGAATTTTTGCACCGCAAAACCAAGCATCGGCCACAGAAAATTTCATAATATTAGGATGAAGACGGCGCCACAGGCACAGACTTTTATCACGCCAAGACACGAGACGGCAGCGGCGTTGATGCCCCGTCGCCATGCACAACGAGTGACAACAACAATTCTGCGCTGACTGGGGACACCGCAGTGTTGTCATCTCCCACAACGTCCCCACAGGATCCCAGCAACGCTGTAGAGACGCCGAGTGCATCTGCGAAGTCTTCATCAGAGGAACTCAAGGCCACAGAAAACGAACAATCCTCGAACGCATCACCGCTGGAGGAAGCGTCCCAAGCGTCTCGGAGCGCTGGCCGACCGGGAAAATCGCTCCGACCTTCTGAGGCAACAAGTGCAAGTGACGAGCTCCATGAACGGCCACCGGTGCGCCTGGAAGGTAGCGTGAAGACGACACCCACGAAAGAAGTAAAGACCACGTCTTCAAGGAAACCTAACACGCCTCGCACATACACTGTACAGGCACAAGAAGAAGCATCCAACAAGACAACCAGACATCGTAGGAGCTGGTCACCATCACTAAAATTAAGGAGTGACAGATTTTCGCAAGCCTCACGTTCGGTATCTTTGTCTCGTGAAAATACGTGTTCTCCCGACAAGTTGTCTAGAGCCACAAACTCCCAGTACCACACCAAGCCTGGTAGTTCAAGCAGTGGAAGTGATGTCACCGCCTCCGGAACATCCAAAAAGCCCCGAGTGGATTCGTCAAAGCGAGATCTATCACCTGATGCGGGCGAGGACTCATTGTTTTTTTTTAATTTGTGCTGCCCACATCCATTCTTTCCGCTTCCTGTTGTCTTTACCGTTGCAATGCTTGCTTCCCAGCCGTACAACCACTATGCATTTGTTGTCTCTGATGCATGCAATTTGTTTAGTATTCCATGTTATTGTCGTTCACGATGAAACCTTTGTGTGCCAATTTGTGAGCTCTATGCCGTGGTGGCTATGCCCTGTTATAGTAATTGCATAATATGAGTTACGTTGCATGCTTCACGGGAACACCTTTTGAGCCACTCGCGTTCAGGGTACGTCTCAGAGCAGAATTGACAGCGTCTATATCCCTAAGAAGCGCGTTGAAAATATGTCATTTCTTTAGCGCCTGGGCAACGCAAGCTGGGCGACCACATGCCAGTGCTCTTCAGCTTGAAGGCCTAGCTGGGAAGGCATTGCTTCAAGTTGTGGCGAATGGATTCATCAATTTTAATTGATGAAGTTTCGGTATCTGAAATGCGCATGAATATCTATGCTTCTTTGGAAGACACACCACAAATTACGCCGAAGGCCAGATGGAGTGTGATTGCGCAAAAGGCCGGGAAAATGCGCCATGCACGTCTGACATCACAAATGAATGAAACATTGAGGCGTATTCAAATCGTTGAGCGCGCAGGTAATCTGACCGACGCAATTCAAGAGTACATTGGGGCCAAAAAGGCAAAATACGACCTCTTGTTGAGGGCAAGGTCCAGGGCTTTTAAACGCGCAGAGGAACTGCACCTGCCTATGGATGAACTAGGTAATTTGGCATACGCACAGCGAATAGGAGTAAGGAAACACCAGCCCAGTATTATCAGTGCAGCACGGACAGAGTGTGGGAGCATCGTCACAGATATCAAATCAATCTAGGAGGTCTTTAGGGCGCATTTTGAAAGGCTCTGCTCTGCAGATCATCGCTCTAAAGACCGCAACCAGCATCAAAGAATCGCAGAATTTTGCGAAGGCTTGCCCACGCTGTGTCCTGAGGCGTCTGCTATGCTCTGCGCTGAGCGACGAAAGTTGAAGTTTCGCAAGCCTTGAGGAAAATGAACACTACCACGGCTCCAGGTCGAGACGGAATACTGACGTGGTTTTATATAACTTTCTTCGACGTCCTAGGTGACGCACTTACTGACATGGTTAACGGTTTCATTGTTGATGTGTAAAAGCCGAGGTCTTTCAGTGAGGGCCGTGTAGTCTTGCTGCCAAAGGAGGGCATGGATCCTGACCTGACAATCCACGGTCATGCAGGCCAATTACCCTCCTTAACACGGACGACAAATTCGCAGCTACAATCCTTGGCTTGAGGCTAAAACCTTTTTTGTCCGATATAGTGTCACCCACGCAAACGTGTGCAGTGCCGGGCAAGTCAATTTTTCAAATACTTACTCTGATAAGAGATTTCTTCTACAATGCCAACGCCAAAAACGTTACCGGTGCTTTTGTGTCATTGGATCAAGCTAAGGTCTTTGACAGGGTTGAACATGACTACCTATACTGCGTATTTAGAAAGTTTGGTTTGCCAGCAGTACGTTTGCTGTATAAAGCTTCTATACACCAACATGACCAGCCGACTTCTCATTAACGGCGTGGAGACAGCAAGCTTTCCAGTAGCAAGAGGAGTTCGCCATGCATGCTCATTCACACCAGTGCTCTTTGTTCTTTCCATAAATCCTCTCCTTAGGAAAGTGGCAAAGTGCCCTAATATTCAGGGCTTTCCTATGACAGGTCTGGAGTCAGCATCACCGCCTATGCGGAAGACATCTCTGTGTTCGTGCAAAACCAAGCCAGTTACCGCGCTTTTTTGGAGCTGTTCGAAGAGTATGCCAGTTTATCGGGTGCTTTCCTAAATGCGGAGAAAAACAAAGCCCTTCGTTTCGGTAGCTTCCACGGCTGTTTGCCGGGTGGTATTCAATACGTTGATGCCGTAACAGTCTTCGGGGTATACTTTAACGACAGGAGGTGGACAAAAGAAATTCGGAAGACGCCGTACATCGAGCCACGCAGGTCTTCGCGTATGCCACTGACTTCAATTTGTCACTTGACGCCAAAGTGACGGTGGTGAATACCAAAGCATACGCATATGCTTTTTATATTGGGCACATTGCACTCATACCCAAACTTTTTGCGAGCCGCCTTGTGTCATTGGTTGGAGCCTTCTTATAGGTTGGGACGACACCAAAGTTCAACAAAAGTTTGTGAAGCTCTCAAAAAGTTCTGGAGGACTCAGTCTGCCAGATGTTGCAACATTCACAAAGGCACTTGCAGCGAAAACAGTTCACAAATTGTTTCAGGACAATGACTATCCTGGCCGTAGCCTATCGCTATATTGAACCGGAACTCTTGCAGCCCCATTCACGTCGGAAAGGTACCGGGGACCTCAAGCAGAACACCCACATGCCTTTTATAGGCCAGCAGAGGGCCTCAAGTGTTCGGTTGGCGGCGACGCAACCGAAGAATACTTTTCAAAGCTCGCATCCGCACGCATTAGCGAAATGTTAATCAGTCGCTCGATTACTGACGAGGAAAACAGAGATGGAGGCCCAGCAAGTGAAAGAAATGGCGCAACAACCACGTACCGGAAATAGTTAGAGAATTTGATTGGCCGCGGCGATGGGACGCGTTGCCCACTTGTCAGAGACTGTTAAAGTTGGGCGTCGTTCCCAATGACCACTGCCCCATCTGCGAGAAAAGAGAAACGATCCGCCACACGATGTTTGAATGCGTAGCGGCCAAAGGCATGTGGCACGTCATGCGTCGTCAATTCAGAGTGTCGGTTCCTTCGAGCCATTAGCGCAGAAGGGGCTTATTTGAACAACCCGTACTGTAAATCACAATGTTCGTCTTGTGGCGTCACAGCTGTATGGCCGAAGCACGGCGACGACCCCCACGAGCTGCATACCCAGAGTTACAGAAGATTAGAATGATCATGGTTCGGCCCGCAGGGGCGCCTGCGCAAGTAGGCGTTTGGTGTATAGCGACACCACGGACCCGAGCTAACGGGGGAGTTTTGACTCTCTCCCACGCCTAGCCGTGCGTGGCTTTGCCGTGTCCGGGGAAAAGGGGATCCTGGGGGTTGAGCCGACGCTGGGTGATTGGACCTTTAAGGCCCCCCGGCAGAGGCAACACACACCTTTGGCCCCGGCTTCACGTAGACGGCACCCCTGGGCTGACCCACCCAGGGGAAATCGGCAGTCGCCTTTTCCTATCTCTCTCTCCCTACATCTTCGTCTTTTGTTCTCACTTTACATCTTTCCTGTCTTCTCCTCACTTCATTTTACTTCCAATTTTTCCTGGCGGCAAGGGTTAACCTGGTGTAAATATCCAAACTTGGATAGATATATTAGGTTATGGCAGTGGCGTACTACTGGCGTTGTGCAGACATGTTTACATGTTCTGCGACGTCCCCTTGTTGGGCTCCGTGGTGGGTGGTAGGCGCCATTACTGAAGGAACTGCACTTTTCTATGGGATCACGAAACCCCTTATCCATTGATCGCCCCTTCAAAAGGTGGCGCACCGAAGCAAATGTAATGCCAATTTCAGAAAAACAAGACCATTTCCCTAAGTACCACGTTATTCATTGCGAAAGCTCGGACAAAAAAGCTAGCAACATCTCCCCATTCCTCGTGTCCAGGTGCCTAACCGAGACTATCGGAACTGGCTATAAGGCTACAAAGATGGCAAGCGGAGACTTGCTAGTGGAAGTTAAAGACAAGACACAGTTTCAGAAACTAGAAAAATTAGTATCATTTGGGGACAAGCCCGTAACCGTCTCTGCGCACCGAACGATGAACACTGTTAAAGGCGTTGTGTCAGACTATGACCTAAAAGACCTAACAAATGATGAGCTTCTGGCTGGCTGGAAGGACGAAAACGTCGTGCACGTGCAGCGTATTGTAGCAAGAAGAGAAAACAAAGAAATTCCAACCAAGCACATAATTGTGACCTTCGGGTGCTCCACACTACCGCAAGAATTAGTTACCGGCTATCTAAAACTGTCTGTGAGACCCTACATTCCGAATCCGCGGCGCTGCTTCAAGTGCCAAAGATTCGGACATGCTTCTCAGAGTTGCCGTGGGCAGCTTACCTGTGCACGGTGTGGTATCACAGGCCACTCTGCAGATGATGACTGCAAGGCCGAACCCCACTGTGCGAACTGCGATGGAGAACACGCGCCGTATTCTAGATCTTGCACAGCATGGAAAAAAGAAAAAGAAATTATTACCATTAAAGTCACCCACAACATCAGTTTCCGCGAAGCAAGGAATCGGGTCTCCCCTTTCTATGCAACAAAATCATTTGCTGAAGTGGTGCAACAGGGGGCAGCACCACGACAGCATCAGGTGGCCGCCCAAGCTACGCACAGCGTGCTGGAGCGACCGCCGCTTGCCCCTACTGCCGGAGCAGCCAAGGCTGCTCCGGCCTTACTTAACAAGGCCCCACCACGGGCGTCGACATGCATTGGCACGAGCCAAGGCAACGGGAAGACTGCGGGAACCCCGTCGACGTCCGGTGTAGAGGGTTTGAAGGCTTCGTATCTTGAGCCGAAGCCCACAACGCCCACGGATCGCTCGGCAGAGCGACGGTCCAACGCTTCTCATGAAGCTATGGACACAATCGCCAGTCAAACGGCGCATGCAGCGCCGAAGGAGCGGCGAGTTTCTCTCGACCGCTCCAAAAAAGATAAAAGACAAATTACAGGGTCTCCAAAAAGCCCTGTAAAATAAGTATCGTTTTCTATAACCTGAAAGGTTATGGTACCTTTCTGTTTTGACTTTAGTATCACACGCATGTCACCAAGGTTTTATTGCCAACAAATCAATTCTTACTCCATTTTCTGCTCAAGTTTACTGCCCAAAATGGCTTTTCTCCTCCATTGGAATTGTAGAGGACTCATTCACAACATAGGCGACATAAAAGATTTGCTAAGTAGTCTCTCTCCAATGGCTATGTGCTTACAAGAGACCAATCTGGGAGAAAAACACACCAACTTCCTCAGAGGTTTTACCGTAGTACGGCGCGATCGCGTCCACGCTAGCCGGTTGTCCGGTGGCGTGGCTATTGTCATCAAAAGTGGAATTGCAGTGAGAGATCACCATCAACAGTCACATCGAGGCCGTAGCCGTCACCATTTTAGCTCACAAAACTATCACCATATGTTCCATTTATATCCCCCCACACACGCATTTTTCAATTAAAGATGTAGAGCATATTTTGGACCAACTGCCTGAACCGTTTGTTATCGCAGGGGATTTTAACGTGCACAGAATGCTTTGGGGAAGCAGTACAACTGACACCAGAGGACAAATACTCGAAGATTTTATTCTGAACAATGACGTATGTCTTTTAAATACTGGTAGCGTCACCTACTGCTCCCCAAGCACAGGAGCCACTAGCTGCTTAGATCTAGCGCTGTGCTCACCTTCGCTCTTTTGCGAACTAAAGTGGAGCGTGATAGATAATGTCTACGGCAGTGACCATATGCCTGCTCTCATAAAATTAACACAAACCCTCCCCACCACTCAATCCCGACCACCGCGTTGGAAACTACATCTGGCAGACTGGCCACTGTTCCCTGAAAAAGCTGCCCTAGAAAAACAGATGCTTGATGGCCTAAGCATAGAGAAAATGAGCGAGACAGTCACCGCCTGCATACTTGCGGCAGCCGAACAAACTATACCACAATCCTCCGGCATTATAAAGAAAAAACCTAAACCCTGGTGGACAAAAGAGTGCACACAAGCTAAAAAAAATGCAACAAAAGGTGTGGGGCATTTTTCGTAAACATCCTACAGGAGAGAACCTTCTAGCATTTAAAAAGGCGAGAGCAAAGGCAAGATTTATTCGCAGGCAGGCTGAAAAACTCTCGTGGAAAAAGTACATTTCATCCATTAACAGCTCCATTACATCTAAAAGAATGTGGGATCAGGTGCACAAGTTTACCGGCAACTACAGTTCATATACCACTCCATTCTCTCAACCCTTGGCATCCAGACAACTTTAGGCGAACAGGCAGACCTACTAGCGCAGCACTTTTGCGCTATTTCGAGCTCAGCAAACTATTCGGCAGCTTTCCTAAAACATAAACAATCTACAAAAAAGCAAAAGCTTCCTATTACAGGTTATCACGACAGATCATACAACTCCCCCTTAACCCTGCAGGAAATCAACAGAGTGCTTTCTCAAGGTAAAAAAACAGCACCTGGCCTAGACAAAATACATTACCAAATGCTCGCCCATTTGTCCCAGGAAGCGGTGAAGGCATTGCTGCACTTCTTTACCGCTATTTGGATCACTGGCAGAATGCCAACAGAGTGGAAAAAAGCTATTATAATTCCATTTCTCAAAGCCGGAAAAAACCCTACATTACCAACAAGCTACAGGCCCATAGCACTTACAAGTTGTATGGCGAAATCCTTCGAAAGCGTTATTAATATTAGGCTAACATACATCCTAGAAACCGATAACTTGATAGATGTTCACCAATGTGGTTACAAGAAAGGATGTTCCACCACCGATCACCTCGTTCACCTTGAACATACAGTACGAGAAGCTTTCCTGTACAAGAAGCACTGCTTAGCAGTATTTTTCGATCTTGAAAAGGCATATGACACAACGTGGAAGTATGGTATTTTACGAGACCTGGCAGATCTTGGAATTCGCGGAAGGATGCTCAACTGCTTGTCCGACTTCCTATCGAACCAAACTTTTCAGGTTCGTTTGGGTACCACACTTTCAGGAACTTTTACTCAAGAGAACGGTGTGCCTCAGGGCTGTGTCCTAAGCACAACTCTCTTTGTCGTCAAAATGAACTCTGTGAATCAGGTCATACCATCTACTCTTATGCACTCACTATATGTGGATGATCTCCAAATAGCGTGCCGGTCATCTAACATGGCGACGTGCGAGCGACAGATTCAAATAGCACTAAACAAGCTAACACAATGGGCTAACAAAAATGGCTTCCGGTTTTCTGAGGAAAAGACGGTTGCTGTAGCGTTCTCCCAGAAACGAGGCTTACAACCAGACCCCGTACTGAAAATGAATGAAACAGTATTGCCAATAAAACAAGAACAGAAGTTTCTGGGGGTCGTATTTGATAAGAAGCTCACTTTTCTTTCACACATTAATAATCTCAAGGTGAAATCCAACAGCGCCCTCAATGTCCTCAAAGTCTTGTCCCGAAAGCACTGGGGTTCCGACCGTAAGTGCCTCCTGCTCATCTACCGCTCTTTAGTACACAGCAAATTAGACTACGGTAGTATAATCTACGGTTCAGCAAGAGACTCGTACCTTAAGCGCCTAGACCCTGTCCATAACAAAGGGTTACGCCTTGCAACAGGTGCCTATCGAACCTCACCTATTTCGAGCTTATATGCCGAAAGTAACGAACCATCCTTGGAATATAGGAGAACGAAACTAATGCTCACGTATGTCTTTAGAGTTCGTTCTTCACCAGATCATATATGCCACAGCATTGTCACACGCTGTGACCTAAGACAACACTACGCCAACAAACCAAACGTAATTAAGCCACTAATACTAAGATTTGAAGAAAAATTTCATGCCCTGAGTACTCCTAACGAAGCACTCTCCATTGCCAGAAGGCCACCCAGTTTGGCCCCATGGAGTGATTTCTCCAAATTCTTGAATTTTTCACTCACACATATAAAAAAACAAAACACTCCGCGTGAACATATACTACCAGAATTCCTTACATTACAACAAACGTACAACACTCACGAATAATTTTATACTGGTGGTTCGAAGACATCGGCTTATGTCGGAAGCAGTGTGGTAGGAGCAACACACGAGCAAATAACTAGATTACCGCAGTTTGTATCCATCTACACCGCTGAGTGCTATGCGTTATGGATGGCAGTACGATACATTATAAGCTCAAAACATATAAAGCCGTAATATTTACAGACTCGTTAAGCGCGCTGAAAAGTCTCAATTATAAATCTCAATATGAGCCATTCATAGGCGATATTTTAAACATGCTATCCCACACACCTGATGACCACACCATACGCATCTTTTGGGTCCCAAGTCATGTCGGGATCCCAGGCAATGAAAGGGCAGACCAACTAGCTGCAACAGCAAAAGAGATGCGCGAGTCAAAAACCAACATACCTGCCAGAGATGGGATTCAAGCTGTTCGCCGGGTCATCACCTTTCACTGGCAGCAGGAATGGAAATTACAACAAAACAACAAACTTCACCTAATTAAACCTGTTCTTGGTGAATGGAAGACCTGTCTTCATCAAGCGCGTTTTATCGAAGTAGTTATATGTCGACTACGAATAGGTCACACGCACATCACACATAGTTACCTATTGGCAGGCGAAGAAGCCCCAACATGCGATAAGTGTCAGGAGCAACTAACTGTAATGCACATTTTAATAGCTTGCCCACATATGGAAACATTAAGAGAAAAACATTTCCGTATGTTTTACAGGTTAAATATTCCCTTTCATCCATTGCTACTCTTGGGCGATGACGCCCTAATACCTATAGCTGATGTGATCAGCTTTTTAAATGAAGGACAACTTCTGAACAAGGTCTTACTACAATAAACTATGCTACCGCTAGACATGGGAAAACTTGACTGATGTGACTCGTAGCGCAGCCTCTTCAGAGAGGCATCTGCTGCAGCTCGAATTTACAACGAGGCACTTGCCTCCCTGCCCTTAGGTTTAAGGACACGGGTATGGTATTAGTGCAATTTTAAAGCCGTCACGGTTTAACATAACCTCATGCACCAACCATACACATTGACCACCCCGAGCACCACACACATAATCTTAGAAGAGATATATACTTCACGCGTCTACGGAGCCAATCGTTTTAGGCCTTTATACAGCCACGCTTCACCGCTCATCATATTCATATGTCATCGCCGTTAAGACATTTCAGAGTCATTGTCATAGCCATGTTTGCTGTAAGTATTCTCACCATGAGTCTGGCGCAGCATAGCCTTAGTTGCTCTTGCGCCACAAAACCCAACATAACTAACTAACTGATCATGGTTCGGTAGCTTACCGAACATATGAAAAATCAGGGTGAAGAAGCATTTACCAGAAGGTGGCATACACATTTTCTTGCAGTTCGGAACGGGAATATTGAACTTCCTTCACTGCCGTTTTAACTCTGGGGAAAAAATTGCTTCTCGTCGCACGTAATATGTGAATGTGTTCCAATTCACTGCTTTTTTTGCGTTTCTTTTCTCTTTGTTTTCTCGAGTGATTCGTGATCTGTGAGAGTATTGGAAGTGCTGTGTGTACATCCTGTCAGTGTTCTCTTGTTTGTACACGCCACTGAAGTGATTTCTTACGCCAGACAGTTGTACTCAACTGAAACGTTGTGACCAGTTTGCGATAAACTTCCCTGTTTAGCCCCTAAAGAAAATTGCCAGATGGCGCTGATGTCTCGCATGTGACGTGACTTGATGCGCTCGTTCGCCTCCACTGCACGCTCGAGGCACTCTAACGCAGCGCCTCCGGAATAGCGTTCACCGATTTTGTTGTGCAGAACAATATATAAATGTTTTATTTACTCTCTACACGCGCAAGACTATCGTCTTTCGACGACATTTGCAGAATACATGCAGATACGGGGCCATTTTTTGTTTTTGTTGTTGTTGTCAACCAACGTCATTTTAGAATATACTGGCTGTTTCTGTGGAGCGGAGATGCTCTAAGTTCTGACCAGTGCGGACACGCGAAGATTGGCTCCTGCTTTCAAGAATGTTTTCCTGTCTTATGCACGAATTGGTCGCAGAGTTTTCAGTCCCATCGTGTGCCTAAGTTCTCAAGAAATTAGCAGATACCACCTTTGTGCTAGTGAGCGGACGTTTAAACCATTTTGAGACATTTTTACACGGCAACACCACATGGGGATTGAAGCCTAACCAAGGAGGCGATTGTCGCCGATGCGCCGACCCGGTGCCAACGTGACTCAACGCTCTGCGCGTTCCAGGACCTGCAACTGATAATGGAATACGAAGAATGTAGAGAGGATATCTCTCCAGAGGATTGCACGGAAGACATTGGCCGGAAGGAAGCTGAAACGAGACGCTCAAGGAATAAGCTAGCCGCGGTTAGCGTTCCTGCTGCCAAGGGCTCGCGTTGCGGGAGACGCTCGAGCCAGTCGTAGTAGGCATGACACCAAACATACAATTGTACGAGCTGGACGCATGCTGCCACTACCCAAGGATTTTTGCAAAATTGTGCTACGACCATGTGGAGCATTCGATATCTCGAGAATTGGCACTGGAGCCATGGCAGACGCGATAGTACTGGCAGCTGGCGTGAAAGAGGCGGAGGTCATGCAGGACATCATCTGTTCCAACTTGCAGCAGAACATTATGGTGGCAAGCACTCCGGACCAAGACAGAGGCTCAAGATACCTCAAGGTCAAGCAAATTGTCATTGGAGGAACAGTTTTCGAGGTTAGCGCGTACGCCACGGCACCCCACAATACTTGTAAAGGAGTGATTTGCAGGATCCTCGTTAGCGATACTCAGGACGTTTTGACGCGAAAGATTGTGAACGCGAACAACCCGCTCGCGCTGAAGGCCAAGAGAATCAGGAACACTGGCACAATCATCATAGAGTTCGAAGGACACAAGGTGCCAAGATTCGTGAGATATGGACCTTCACTTTTGCAGTGCTCCCTTTACAGCACGAACGTCGATATTTGTTACGTCTGTTGAAAGCTGGGACATCGGTCTGACGTCTGTCCGAACCAAGGTGAAACCATCTGCAGAGGCTGCGAGATCAAGAACCCAGATAGCCTGCACCAGTGAAAACCAAGATGCAGGTTGTGCGACGGTCACCATCCCACGGCGGACAAGGAGTGCAAGAACAGGTTCTTACTGCCATACGTCGTCAGATGCCGACGCTGGGAAATATCGCGAGCAGCCGCAGCAGCCCAGGACGCATCAATCACATTGAGTCCAGACATAAACGACAAGAAGCTTATTCCAGCCAACGGGACCCAGAGCATCCAGACTACACAAGAACAGGAGAGGCGGCACCACTCTAGCGGAAAACACGTTACAGAAGAGGTTCTAGACCAAAGGCCCACTCCCAATCACGGGGGCGCTCGAGTTCTCAAGGTCACTATCAGGGTCGGGATCAGCCTGGGCGGCACCCGAATGGCCATCTGCCTGGCGTGCAGTTCGAGATCACGGCTTCCGACCCGGGGAGGACGCCTGCAGTTACACCGAAAGGCAGCTGGGCTGAGTGAGTTTGCAACGGCACGGCAGAGGTGATGACACGTAAGCTGCCAGAGCAAGATAAAATTGCAAAGCTAGAGCAAGAAAACGCGAGACTTACAAAATCGAAATGAGATGCTAACAGCCGAGTTAGAGGAAATGAAACTTCATCTCACTAAGCTAAACAGCGCGCTGTCTTTACAGCCAATTTCTCAGCCAGCTGTTGTCCCTGTGGCGAAAAACGTGGGAGACTCGAGAACCACAAAAAAGAAGGCAGACATGGCAGAACATGTTGAAGCCAACCAAACGACCATGACAGAAATGAAAGAGGTCTTTCACACGCTCAGCAAAGTTGTAGCCAAACTTAGTGGGCAGATGAATAGGCTACAATCAAGCGTGGCGGCAATGGAAGAGCATATGACTTTGCGCATTACAAAGTTCGAAGCATATCTGCACAACACAGCAAGGCCTCTTCATGCACCAAACTCACCTCTTCGGCCACCAATACTGGTGGTACCAAACCTGTAGACAGGTGCCGCATCAGGCTCTGGCGGCCCATGTAATAACCATGATGCCAGCGCTACGTGAAGGATTTCGTATCTGGAAATGGAACTCTAGAGGTTACCTTAAAAAGAAGGCAACTCTACAGCAGTATATCAGGAGCAGCCAAGAAAAACCTCATATTATATTATTGCAAAATACCCTTTCACCGCAAGTAACGCTGCCTGGATTCCGGCCTGTATTAGGGGATACTTAAGGGAAGGGAGTATGCACCTTCGTATGCAACAAACTAACGCACGTAACCCACGACCTCAAAATAGAAGCAGGCCGGTCGGAACACGTCATGGTAGAGATCGTGCCAGGTACCAGCAACCGTCAGAGCATTTTCATTCTTAATATACAGAGCAGTACAAAGGAACAAAAGCAAGAGTTCAAGACGGTTCTAAAAAAAGTTCTTAATATCGCCGGGGAATGTCCACTCGTCATAGCAGGTGATTTCAACGCCCCTAATCATACATGGGGTTACAAGTACAACACTGGGAAAAAAATCGACTTTAGCAAAGTGCCAGTGAACTTGATCTCACTCTAATCACGGACTCCAGCCTACCAACAAGGCTTGGTACATCTTGCTGCAGGGATTTAATCCCGGACCTTACTTTTGTAAGGAACATCAAGAAGGCCTAGTGGATGAACCTTGCTGTAGACCTAGGGAGTGACCACTGCATTCTTGCCACTACCTTCTCCGTGGAGTGTAAAAAGCAGAGAGAATTCCACTTCACAGACTGGAATAAGTTCAGGAAGATAAGGGTGGAAAGAGAACAAGATGGCCACAGACAAGGCTTGGAGCAGTGGGTCAAACAGAATAAAGAGAACATCAAATCCATCTCCTCCACCATTACCACAGATTTTCTGGTTGAAAGAATGGATAGCCGGCTCGCTCATCTTCTTGAGGCAAGGCAAGCACTACTGAACCGTTGGAAGGGTCTGCGCCTGAACCAAAGACTGAGGAAAAAGATAGCGGAGGTAAACAGATCAGTCGAGGAACATTGTCGCGTACTACCCAGGCAGCAATGGGACGAAATCTGCAACTTCGTCGTTGGTAATTGTGCAACGGGAAGTCAAGAAATATGTTAAAAGATCTCCTCAACGAAAACACCAGCAAAACAGATCAAAAGCATAAAGAGATAGGGCGCACTACAGAACAGCAAGTTGTGCAGCGGCTCGTGCATTAGTACCTCCCAATCAAAAGATGTTTGGCACTACCAAGCAGACAGCACCAGGGCATGCCCAATCTACGTCTTGAGGACGAATTTAACATCGAGGAGATCAGAATAGCCTTGCATAATCTCAACGGCAGGTCGGCCCCTGGCCCGGACGGTATATCAATCAAGGCCCTTCGTAGCCTTGATGACGATTCAATTGACACCCTGAAGGATACAATCAATGCAGCGTGGAAAGAAGGCAGGGTGCCAGAGCAGTAGAAGCTGGCCAGCACGGCCCTTATTCCTAAGCCAGGAAAGCCCCCTAACTGGGACAACATGAGGCCAATATCCTTGACATCATGTATCGGCAAGGTTGCTGAGCATCCCATATTGAACAGGAATAACAAATACTTGGAAGATAACGGCATATATACACACAATATGGTTGGATTCAGGGCAGGGCTATCCACACAAGATGCAATAAAGCTTATCAAACACCAGGTCATCGACAACGAAGCCAGAGACGTGAGAGCCATTCTGTGCCTAGATGTACAAAAAGCGTTTGACAACGACCACTACTCTATCATACTCGAAGAAATTTCCAAGCTTGGTCTGGGGAAAGCCTTCTATCACTACGTGTGGCCTGTCTGACAGATTGGAAAGCCGTGATGAAGATTGCAGATATTGAGACCACAGCAATCGAACTAGAAGCAAGGGGCAACGCCGCGAGGGGCAGTGATTTCACCAATGCTGATCAACATTGCCATGATTGGACTGTCAAAGAAATTATAGAGCATTGAAGGATTGAAGCACACCATCTGCGCAGATGACATTACCATCTGGTGCACAGGTGGAAGCGAGGGGCATATTGAGAGCGCCCTGCAAGGGGCGATTGACACCGTAGCAGAGTACCTTCGTCCTTCTGGGCTCAAGTGTTTCTCGAGTAAGTCAGAACTATTACCGTATCGGACTGCACGCCGATGCTCAGGGGATGGAAGCTGTTAAACCAGATAGACATCCACCTCCGTACAAATCAAGATGCCATCCAGAGGGTAGTCTCCATCAATGTCCTGGGCATGCTGACAGAGTCTACCGGCGCTAACAGCGAATCTATAGCCAAGTTAACTTGGAACACAGACAGTGTGGTGCACCTCAGACGCAGAGTGGCCAACAGAAGAAATGAGATCAAGGAAGACAACATCATCAGGTTGATGCGTGCGTTTGTTCTAAGCCACTTCACGTACGAGGCAGCAATGCATAACTGGTCTAGAGCAGAGTACGAGACACTGAATGTGCTGCTCAGGAAAGTCATCAAGAAGGTCCTGGGCCGACCCATACATACCAACATCGAGCGTCTACTTAAGCTTGGCATTCACAACACGCTCGAAGAAATACAGAAGCCCAAGAGAGAGCACAGTTTGCAAGGTTATCTACAACAAGGTTGGGGAGAATGATCCTGCAGGAGCTGGGCCAACACCCAATGGCAATCAGACGCAATTACAATGATATCTCCGACAACATCAGGCAGAATGTCGCGGTATCTCCTATACTACGAAACATGCATCCAGAACACAACATCGGAAGAGTAGAGAGATCCAGGACAATACTTCAAGTCTCAAACGAGGAACGAGAGGTCGTATTTGTTGACGCGGCTTCCTAGGCCAACGGGAAAGCGTTTGTGGCAGTGGTGGTCGATGGCGCCGGCCGTGTCGTCAATTCAGCGACGCCCAGGGCGAACGACCCAGTCATTGCGGAACAGGTGGCCATCGCTTTAGCATTCAACATGGATAAAATTGAAGTCGTCTACAGGGATTCCATAGCAGCACTACGAGCCATCACCAAGGGGACGGTCTCTGAACAAACGCGGAGAATGCTGCATGGCAAGAACATCACGTATCATCTTCTGAGTTTGTTCCCAGCTCACCTTGGACAGATCAACGACTCCCCTCCCAATCTCAGTGAAGCAGCACACGAGGCGGCGCGAGACATCTCTAACCGCGCCTCCCTGGGAAGCGTTCTACCGGTGAAGGGGATAACCGGGAAATTCTTACAACATATAACGAGCTCACTAAACATTTATACCTGTCTGGAAGGATTTTCCCTCCACCTCACAAAAATCTATCTCGGCGCCGAGCACTTACATTAAGGCTTTTGCAAATGCGGATGTACCCTACTTTGAAAATGTTACACATCATGTACACTTACCTATACCCAAGTAATCTTTCCCCACATTGTGGGGAAACAGCTTCATTAAAATATCTGCTCTGGCAGTGTACCAAATTCGCTCATTTATCGAACATCACCTCTGCCAGATGGAAGGCGGCAATCCGCAGCTCGTCCTTGGCAGATCAGCTCTGGGCTGTCTCCACCAAGCGAGGCGGCTGAGGAGCTTGGCATCTCAGTCCCCACGTGGGAGCTGCCCGCAACACAGTGATCCGTGTTTTGTAGGAGGAAGAAGGAGAAATAAACTTTATTTTGTATCAGGCGTGTTAGTGGCCTGGGCTCCCGCCTAGGTGTCGGGTAGAAGGTTTTGCCTCCTAGGGGCTTCCTCGGCCCGTTGGAATACCCATAGCCGATCGTCCAGGGCTGAACTGAGCAGCACGGCCAGCCAACGCGTGCGGAGACTGTCGGTGGAGGCCACGTTCTCATTACTGTGTTTCAATCCTTGGCATTCTCATAGTATATGTTCTAAGGAAGCGCGTGCCTGACAATTTTTGCATTGAGTGGTCGCGTAGATCTTTGGATACATAGCATGTAGTTGCACTGGATTCTTATAAGATATGGTTTGTAATTGTCGCCATTGAACAGACTGTGCCCTGTTGAGTTTATGATGAGGAGGGGGTAAACCTGCCTGTGTAATTTATAGTGTTTCGTAAGTTTATTAAACGTTGTCATTCGGTCCTCCGCCTCCCACACATTTGGAAATTCTGAAGAGGGATCAACATTGGTCGTAGTCCGGAAAGTGAGTCCTCGAGCTACGTTGTGTGCCACCTTGTTAGAGTTGATATCTTCCATGGTGTCAGGTATGTGAGCTGGCGACCAGAGAATGCAAACGCATCAGTCGTCTTGGTTGGTTTTGCCTGTTCTAAGAATGCGCAGTGCTTAGGGGAGATTCTGCCATTTGCAAAGTTGCGTACAGCTGCTTGTGAATCGCTAATTATATAACACGCGTCAGTTTGTGATATGGCCAAAGCTATAGCTATCTCTTCCGCCGTTTCAACACGTCTCGTGTGTATTGTCAGACTGGTGCCGCTTTATTTCTTGTGGTTCAGTACAGCCGCGACGAAGCAGCTTTTGTGCTTGTAACGAGCGGCATCTACGAAGACCGCTTCTTTATTGTTTCCGTAGCTTTTTGTCATCGTCTTCGCTCTGCTCCACCTTCTACCTGCGGTGTGCACGGGATGCATGTTTTAAGGTAATGGAGGCACCGTGAGCTTAGCCCGTACGTCACGACGAATGTCGCATTTTGTGCCAAATTATGTGTGGTAAGTGATGCCTAAATTTTCAAGGATGCATCTACGAGTCTTGGTTTTAGAGAGGCGCTCGTACTGTGCAATACGTTGCGCCTCTATCAGTTCCTCAAGTGTATTATGTAAACCTAGCTCTAACAGCCTCTCTGTACTTGTGCTTTGCATGAGCCCCAGAGCTTGTTTGTAGACTTTTCTTATGAGGCAGTTTAATTTCATTTTTTCGGCTACGAACCATCTATGGTATGCGGAAACATACGTAATGTGGCTGATGACAAACGCGTGGATGAGCCTTATGACATTTGCCTTTTTCATGCCGCTATGCTTATTCGCAATTCTTTTGATTAGGCGCATCATTTGAGAAACCTTCGCTTCGATATTGCGTAGCGTTTCCCCGTTGGTGCCTTTGGCTTTTCTTTTTAACGCAATACCCTTATCTTGTTGACAATGGGCATGGTGTGTCCATCTTGTGTTTTATGTTGTATGTCTGTGTAGGTGTGTGTGTTGTGGTGCTTGGGAGGTCGGCCTTTTAATGTTGGTATATATAGCAGGAGCTCAGATTTTTTGCCTGAGCACGTGAGACCAGTTCCTTCTAGATATTGCTCTACGGTATCGATCCCTTCTTGTAAACGTTGTTCAATTGACCCGTCGTTGCCGTTGCTTACCCACAGAGTAATATCATCTGCATATATTGTATGGTGCAAACCTTCTATCTTTTCTAATCTACTTGGGAGGCCAGTTAGGACTAAGTTAAATAACATTGGTGATTTTACTGATCCTTGGGGTGTACCTGCACTACCCATAGATATTTTTTCGGATGCGAGGCCTCCTACAAAGATTTTGGCTTGTCTACCTGTTAGGAAGTTCCGGATGCAATTATACGTCCGCTCACCTAAACCTAAGTTACTGACATGATTCAGTATAGCTTGGTGGGTGACATTATCAAATTCCTCTTTTAGATCAAGCCCGAAGATGGCTCGAGTTGATCTGCTACGGTCATCTATGATCTCGTGTTTTAATTGTAGCATCGCGTCTTGTGTACAGAGGTCTTGGCGAAATCCTATCATTGTTCGTGGGAGTGCGTTGTTGTCCTCTAGGTAGTTAGTCAATCGGGTCAGTAAGGCGTGTTATTATTATTATTTATTTACAGATACTGCAGGCCCTACCCAGGCCCATGCAGGAGTGGGATACAAACAATACATTCAAGCAATAACTATTAATACACTGGAGTACAGGGCATAAATGAAAAAATACATAACTATCAAGTACAGAAAAGTCAAATATATTTTCTCGCTGTTCAACAGAACTGCGCTCAACTAAGAATATTTTCAACATTTGTAGCCGGATGATTTGCACTCAAATGACACTATTTTCTGCATACATCACTTATATGGTGAAATTAATCTTTTCTATCTGTTGAGTGAATGAAGCCGTCGAGGCAGCATTCACTACTTCCGCAGGTAATGCGTTCCAATGAAAAATTGCGCGAGGAAAGAGAGCGAACTTGTGGGCATTAATGTGGCTAGGTGGCTGCCTAAACGTTTTGTTGTGATTTGTCCTAGCTGAAAGTTTAGAAGGCTGCTGAAGGTATCGTTCCCGTGATAATTTAAAGTCCCCGTGATCAAGTTGGTAGACGAATTTTAATCTGGATATTATCCTGCGCTGTTCTAGTATTTGTAGGCTTGCCCTATTACGTAGATTAGTTACACTATGTTGTCGAGAGTAAGCGGAATATATAAAGCGCAGAGCTAAATTTTGGACCCTTTCTATTTTCTTAATCAAATATTGTTGCCAAGGGCTCCAAATAATGTCGGCATACTCCAATTTTGGTCGCACGAGGGCTTTATACGCTTTTAGTTTTAACGTGGGAGGAGTGTTACGCAGTTTTCTTTTCAACAAGGATAATTTCTTCAGTGCACCCGAACACACATTGTCAACGTGCGTTTCCCAACTGAGGTTACTGGTAAGTGCAACTCCCAGATATTTAACCCGATCAGCTCTCGTGATTGCAGCATTTCCTATGAAATATGTGAAATGAAGGGGTAACGTTTTGTTGGTAAACGTAACGGAATTTGTTTTTGAACGATTTATTTTTAGTCCCCACCTTATACACCATTCGTTAATTGAGCGCAAGGCATCATCAAGTTTAATTTGGTCTTCTTGGTTATTTATGGATAAGTACACTACGCAGTCGTCCGCAAATAGTTTAATCTGGATTTGTGGCTCGACACAAAAATAAATATCATTAATATAAACCAAAAAAAGAAGAGGTCCGAGAACTGAGCCCTGCGGAACTCCCGAATGCACTGCCAACTCTTTCGAGAGACAGCCATTTATGGTAACACACTGTCTCCTGTTACTCAAGTAGCTCGCAATCCATGCTACAACCTTCTGCTCAATGCCTATAGCTAATAATTTTGTTATTAAATTCTGATGGGGTACGACGTCAAAGGCCTTAGAAAAATCCAAAAATATGGCATCGGTTTGACCTTTCAAAATAAGCGTTCTAATTAAATAATCAGTTATTTCAGCCAGTTGGGTGACGGTCGACAAACCAGACCTAAATCCATGCTGCTGGGCATACAGTAGTTTGTTATTTTCTAAGTAAGTGATCATGGTCTTAAATATAATGTGCTCAAATAATTTACAGCAAGTACTAGTTAAGGAAACAGGCCTGTAATTGTTGACTTCCAAAGTGGAGCCCAATTTATGTACCGGAATTATTTTTGCCGAGCGCCAGTCATCAGGAATAACTGCAGCGTCTAACGATGCAGTGTAAATGCGATGTAAATATCTTGCCACCCAAACAGCATATCTACTCAAAAAAGTACTAGATAGTCCGTCCGGACCAGGTGATTTCTTTACATCTAGTTTGTGTAAAAGGCAAAGGACTCCATCCTCAGTGATTTCCACTTCTTGCATGAGGCTATCAGAGTCATATGACCGCAACTGAGCATGCGTGGCTGTCTGTGTCAAAACGGACAGGAAAAAGACATTAAATTTGTTGGCAATGGTAGTCGCGTCAACAATACTTTCTCCCTCGACCCTGATCTCTGAAATGCCTTGTTTATCTTTTGACAGATGGCGCCAGAATTTTTGGGGTTCATTCTTCATGAATGACGGTAGAGTATCTGAAAATAATCTTTTCTTTGCCGATCGCGTTAGTTCTCGCAGCTTAGAAGTAAGGCTTGAAAAATCACTCGTGTTCTGACGCTTGCGCTGACGCTTAATTTTGCGTTTCAAATGAATCATTTCTCTCGTGAACCACGGATATTCCCTATTAACTTGTTTCTTTTTTAACGGCACATATCTTTGCTCGCAAAATAGAACAATTTCTCTAAAATTTGACCACATTTCATTGACATTATTAACTTGGCTAAAACAATCAAAGCGCGATTCCAAATATTCTAAAATAGCGTTATCATCCGCATGAGTGTAATCTTTCACGAAAGTATCCGACGGTCTAGTAAATGAACGTGTTCCCGAAACAGGACATGACACAGCAAGCAACTTGTGATCAGATATTTCTTCTTCTACATTGGCTGAACAACCTTGGAACGAGCTGCTAACCAGTGCCAAATCAAGGAGGGATGATGATGAATTGTCAACCCTAGTAGCCTCAGAAACTAGTTGTTGTAAGAGAAGTTGAATGTGGTCGTAATCAGTATATCTGCACTTCGAGATTCTTTGCCATCATAAGAAAAATCAGCCCAGTTTATACCCGGTAGGTTGAAATCTCCTGTTATTATAATCCGGGATCGAGAATTTGTAATATCTGCAAGGTAGTCTTGAATGGCTTCTAAGTATTCGGGCGAAGAACTCGGTGGTCGATACACGCCCCCTAAAAGTATTCTTTTACCAAGAAATTTAATTCTGCACCACATGCTTTCGTGGTTGTTGATGCCATCCAAAACAGTAAATGCGACGTTATTTTTAATAGCGATTGCTACTCCTCCCCCGCGTGACTCCCTATCTTTACGAATAAGCTTGTAAGAAGACGGTATGACTTCCGAATCTAGCACATCTGCATGTAGCCATGTCTCAGTGATTACTAAGACGTGTGGCTGGTAACAGGAGAAAACGTCTTCAAGGGAACTGGCTTTGTTAACAACACTACGTGCATTCAGTGAAACAACTCTGAGAAATTTGCTCACAGGCTGTCATTTTTTACTGCTGCTTCTCGTGTTCACTTGGGTTGTTGCAGAATGACCAGAATTCCGCCGGGCCTGCGCATCACGTCGTGTAACTTCCAGTGGTAGATATAAACTTTATCGTCTACTTTCAGTTAATCAAACAAGAGTGAAACCTTTGCTCCATTAGTTTTTTCCACTGCTGCCGAATGCCACAACCTGCGGCGTAAGTCGCGAACTCTCTTGGAAAAATCTTCAGATATGGAAATCTGTGTTCCTTTTAGCTTGAAACAAGCCGACATAACTGTAGTTTTCTCAGAGTAATCAAATAGCCTTAACATAATAGGTCAGCGTTTCCCAGCACGTTTAAAACCTACTCTGTGAATGCGCTCTATCGAATTCACTTCGACGCCGAGTAAGTCCTTAAATACTTGTTGTTGAACCCTGTCTTGCAGAGATTTGTTATCTTCTTTTGATTCTTCACTTAAACCATAAATCATCAAGTTGTTTCTTCGAATTCGGTTTTCAAGGTCATCAACTTTAATCGTAAGCTCGTTCACTAGTTCCTTCGTCCCCTTGCACGCTGCTTCGTGCTCAACCAGCTTTTCCTCGCATTTTTTGTAGCCGTCCAAGCTCTTTTTCAATCGACGCTATCCTTTCTTGAACACCACCTATAGTTTTTTCCACTTGTTTCAGGTTGGCAGAAAGCATGGTGAGCGTCTTATTAATTCGTTTGCTCTTTTAAGATTTTTCTAAGAAGCTGACTGTTTACAGTAGCCTCGGATTCTGATTCCGAAGACGGACCTGGGTTCAGCTCCACGTCTCCCGATGCTAACAAGAGCAATCTAATGACAATCAAACAGTCACACAGCGAAACAAACAAACATTGTGGGCCTGGCAGCACTATCAAAGTAAGAGAATCGTCACGAATAGACTGATAGACAGGATATTTGTCACCAACCTGGACGAAAAAGCAGAAATGCATGAGCGTCCGTCCGAAGAAGGTGCTGCCAAGCCCACTGAAAGGCCGCTGAAGAAGGACCTTGGTTTTATAGCCTAGCTGGTCAGTGTCCGCTGACGTCACACTGCGAACGTCATGGCGTCGACACAACACCTGAGGCGTAGCTTCCCATGATGATGTTCCATCGAGGCCTTGTCCCTGCGCATGCGCGATGGTACTGTCTTGCGGTGAGGCAATATCTGCAAATCCCACGGCGGCATCCGCCCGCAACAGGGCAATCTGGACGAAAAAGCAGAAATGCATGAGCGTCCGTCCGAAGAAGGTGCTGCCAAGCCCACTGAAAGGCCGCTGAAGAAGGACCTTGGTTTTATAGCCTAGCTGGTCAGTGTCCGCTGACGTCACACTGCGAACGTCATGGCATCGACACAACACCTGAGGCGTAGCTTCCCATGATGATGTTCCATCGAGGCCTTGTCCCTGCGCATGCGCGATGGTACTGACTTGCGGTGAGGCAATATCTGCAAATCCCACGGCGGCATCCGCCCACGACAGGGCAATCTGGACGAAAAAGCAGAAATGCATGAGCGTCCATCCGAAGAAGGTGCTGCCAAGCCCACGCTTTATTCTGTAGCGCCCTCGTTCGGGCGGCGCGCAAACTGGAGAGCGCGCGATGGCGACAGAAGAAAATAAAGAAGGCGCTAGGCCGTGGCACGTGAAGCCACGGCTCGCGTTCCTGGCTGGCATCGGTTACCGTTCAGACGTGTCTTTCTTTCGCTCCTGTGGCATAAGCCTACAAGTGGTGACCTCGGACGAAGACAATGACTGACTCGAATGCACCCTCAACCGAACAAGCCTCACGTCCGCAGGACGTCTCGGCCGTGCAACTGCGTCTCCCATCTTTCTGGCCACAGGACCCGCAAGTTTGGTTTCTTCAGGTCGAGGCGCAATTCTCCCTGTACCGCATCGCCTCGGAAACGACACGCTACTACCACGTAGCCTCCGTCCTTCCTCCTGACGTTGCCAGCGAGCTCTCCGACGTCCTCTCCAACCCCTCGGACACTACGCCATATCAGCACCTTAAAACCAAGGTGCTGGAACGATTCATGCCTTCGGAACGCGTCCGCCTACAGCAGCTCCTTGCAGAGGGGGATTTTGGCGACAGGCGCCCCTCCCAACTACTGCGCCGAATGCGACAGCTTCTTGGGAAACACGACGTCTCTGCCCACTCAGCGTTGCTTCGCGAGCTCTTCCTACAACGCCTCCTCGACTGCGTTCAAGACCTCCGGCCCACTCCACCCAGACCTTCCGAACACAAGACCATATTCGTCCACCCTGATCTGGCCACTGCAACACATGTTCTCGTGCGCCACGACGCGGTCAGACAACCTTTGACACCAGCCTACGACGGACCATTCCGCGTCCTTCACCGCACCCCCAAAACTGCCACTCTACTTCAGAACGGCCGTGAAGAGACAGTCAGCTTGGACCGACTCAAGCCGGCGTACCTGGAGACCGCCCTAGAAAGCCTCTCATCTACGACTGATCTTCCGTTGGAACACCACAAACGGCATGTCACATTCCGACTTCCAGTCTACACGGGGGGCCCTGTAGCGCCCTCGTTCGGGCGGCGCGCAAACTGGAGAGCGCGCGATGGCGACAGAAGAAAATAAAGAAGGCGCTAGGCCGTGGCACGTGAAGCCACGGCTCGCGTTCCTGGCTGGCATCGGTTACCGTTCAGACGTGTCTTTCTTTAGCTCCTGTGGCATAAGCCTACAATTCCATTGCTTTACCCAGGCAGGAAGTTAGGGAAAAAGGTCTTAGGTTTTCAAGCTGTAAGCCCTTGCCAGGCTTGGGTATAAGCACGACGTGCGCCGTTTTCCATTGCTGTGGTATGTTGCCTTGTCTCCAGCATTCATTAATAAAGTCTGTTAACTTGCCAGTGGATGTATGGTCTAAGTTTTGCAGCGTTTTGTTCGTAACGGCGTCAGGGCCCGGTGCTGATGTAGTATTTAGTTTGTGTAGAACTGCTCGTATCTGGGCTTCGTTCAATTCATCAAGGTCAGGATTCGGCGCTCCTACGTAATCGGCGTGAGTGCATGGTGGTGCCTGGGATATGTATTTAAGCACGACCTCTTTGAGAAAGTCTTTTTCTGTGCCTTTATAGGCATGCAGAATTTTGTTCATATTTTGTTTGTGTAACGTTTTTGTGTCTTCTGGGTTTAGGGGGTGTCAAAGTAAATTCCACGTTTTGCCTAGGCTCAGTTGGTTGTCCATGGCGGTACAAGTTTCTTTCCATTGTTGGAAATAAAGCTGTTGTGCGTATTGTTCGATTTCCTTGTTAAGTGTGGCTATCTTTTTTCTTAGTGTTCTGTTATGTTTCTGCATTTTCCAGCGTTTTTGTAGCCCTTGTTTGGCTTCCCACATATGTAATAGCCTACTGTCCTGAATTTCAAGCTTAGCATCCGGTGGGACTATTTTTGTTGCCTCCGAAATATCCTTCTTTAGATTAGCTGTCCGTTGGTCAATGTTTGTAATGTTTTCTGTGATGCCCTCTCGCATATTTCTGAATTTAACCCAGTCAACTAGCCTAAGCTGTTTGCCCATGGGTTTGGTGGGCCCCCTAATGAGCTGGATTTCAATGATAGAATGATCGCTTCCAAAGTCTTGCTGTGTATTTAGCCATCGCACAGATTGCGTGTTCTTAATAAAAGTAAGGTCGGGCGTGGTATCATTACAGACACTATTCCCTTGCCTAGTGCGTACTGTGGGGTCAGTGATGAGTGTTAGCCCTTCCTGCTGCGAGTCCAGTCAGAGATTCCTGCCCTTGGGGTGACGTGTTTATAACCCCATGTACAATGAGGGGCATTAAAGTCCCCTCCAGTTATTACAACTCGGTCACCCACTATGGTAAGCGTGCGCTTAAGAAGAGTTAAAAATCTGCGCCGTGTGAATTTCGGGCAACTGTATATGGTTAGGATGAACACACTGTCCCCTGTTTTTCCTGTGGGAATGATTTAAATTAGTATATTTTCTATATCGGTAACCTGTGTGCTGTGTTGCACTGCCGTGTGATCCCTACGCACTAAAGTGTTAAGGGCTTTAGTCTCCCCCTCAGCACTGCCGATGGAGCGGTAGCCAGGCAACTTAGGGAGACTATGCGTCTCCTGTAAGATGATGGTATCTGGCTTTTTTTATCTTTAAGATACTGGTGTAGAATGGCTTTCTTGTTTCTGTAGCTTCTATGATTCCTTTGATATAATACATATTTGTTGCGTCTGTCCATGGTGGCAATTATTGCTGAGGAGGCACCGGGTTCATAATAGCCGGCTTTAGTAGTGGAGGTTTGATGATTGGTTTAAAGGGCACTACTCCACTGGCTTGTAGGCCTGTAGCAGATGGGCATTTTTCAAGTTCTGTTACCCTAGTGGATAAGCCATCTAGTTGCTGCTGGTGAACCTGCTGTTGTTGTGTAACTGTGTTAATTTGCTGCATAATAGCCGTTCCCCACTCTTTCATTTGCGCTCTCATGGTTTCCTTAATGTCGTTTATTGCCTGAATTTGAACTTTCACAGCTTCTTCAACTTTGCTTTTTGTAATTCTACACATTCTTCAGATTCCTCGTGACCTTTTTGCAACATGTTAGCAGTCTTGGTTTTCTTGTGTTTGCTATTACCATTGTCGTTGTTCCCTAAAGCCTTACGTTTTGGGACAGGGGAATCAGTACTCTTTTTCATACTGGTCACGCTATCCTGTGTTATAATTATTGCGTCATTGCACTGTACCATGCCTGTTCTGTAGTTATGAATTTCTTCCCCTAATTTTTTATTCTCCTCCCTCTTGGCGGCAATTATCTGGCTGTTTTGCCGAATCATTTGTTTCAGTTGTGCTAACTCTGCCTCGAGTTTGGTGACTTTCTGGTTAGAAGCAGCCTCCGCCTCCGCGCGTGTCCCCTTGACCCTGTCTGCCCAGCTAACCTTGAACGATGTATCGGCGCCGGCATTATGGGGTTCCTTGGCCCTTGACTGGGAGTGTGACTTTGACGTGGAGCGGATCCTAGACCTGGAGCGATTCCTGGACCTTGAGCGGCTTTCCCTCTCACGCGGTCAACTGGAGGAGGACTCTAATATGTTGTCCCTTGCTGCGTTGGCGTGAGATGACCGGTCTTGTGCGGCAAGGAACGCGTTCTCTTGTTCTTGTCTGGCTCTTTTCTGGCGGCATTTCCGCTCTAAAAATGGTGTCTTATACCTTGATTTGCAGGTTCGGTCTGCTGTGGGGTGGTCTTGGTCGCACAGCTGGCACCTGGCCTTGCATTCGTGGCTTTCGAGAGGATTTGGCATCCTGCAGCTTCGGCAGATCTTATCTTTAGGGTTGGGGCAAACATCCGCCCTATGCCCCAAGCGTCCACTGTGGTAGCACAGGTCCAGTTGTTTTCTGTACAAGGAACATCGTAACAATGCCCCGTCGTATTTAACGTAGCTTCGCACTCGGTACCCGTCGAATAGTAAAATCACATTGGTGGTATTGCTAATTCGCTTGGCCACGAGTGAAGTTGGGTTTCTGGGGCTTACGACGTTTTCAATTATGTCTCGAGCAGTGTCTTCTAGCGGTATTCCCCAGATCACACCCTTGGAGGTGTTTTCTGGCGCTGCTTCATAAGCACTGGCTTCGAAAGCTTGCGTGCCTATTTTGATACAGGCAATTTGCTGGTATATGTTGGCATGTTCTTCGACAGGAGTGCTGACCACAATAATGTTTTGTTGGTAGTTGAGGCAGATTGTGTCTTGCTCTCGGACGTCCCTTGGTATATTGGCCGCTTCGTAGACGCTGTTGGCAATGCGGGCGGCATCGTGGTAACTGACGCGAAGTCTCCCACAAGGTCGAACAATTATCTTGTAGCCTTCCCTTCGAAGGGGCGGCATTCTGCTTCCTCTGATGATTTTGCGAAGCCGTTCTTCTCTCAGTTTCTCGTCCTTCTGCCCTGTCGAATGCTGCTCGCTTGGTTGGTCAAACATTTGCTCTGTACTTTTTCGCTGTCCCACCGGTCGTCATCCGGTATTATCCTGAAATTCTTCTTTCGAAATGCTTTCTCTCTTCACGGTCACTTCCATCTGGTCAAAAAACTTGAAATGCCAAACGTGCAGGGCGCCGCGTTCTTCGTGGTTCCACGCGACGCCTAGCTGCATCGCAGCGGTGACGGCGGTGTCTACGGCAAACGCTATGCAGGTGGCTCTTCTGCCGGCGCAGTGAACACAAAAACGGGCATAAAATGATCAAATGCAAGTCCTCGCACCTGATTTTTCGTCAGGATGGTCGCGATGACTTGTGGCGTCGATTCGTAACGAGAATTCTGCTGTATATAGTGATTTTCGCCAAGAAGCATCCAGAAAACACGGAGCCGACGCGATGAGCGACTGCTCCTGCCGGGCGCCTCCTCTGTTTTGGAGGACCAAATAAAAGTTTATCCAATCCACTCTGTGAAGTGGTTTGAAAACGCTGGCTTATCCCCTTCCCCCCCCCCCCCATATTTATAAGCGCTCCTTCATTTGTGCTTGACATGACACGACCTTCTGTTCAGCACGTTTGAAACGCGTCTCTGCACTGTGCTGCCTTGGCACCAGCTGAAGACAGCGCGTTCGAAACGCATTTGTGCTGCATTGAAGTCGGTGGCAAATCAAGTTCAAGTCAAGCAGCATTTCTAAAAACAGGGATAAGACACTGTAGAATAGATGAGCACAATGAGTGCGCGAATGCGTAGGAGCGTACCTTTGGCTTGCACGACTGTCGTCTACTCGATGCGCCGCCCACGGGGACACGAATGCATGAGGACCACAGGCACATTATTCCCGCCTCTCGTTGAAATTAAGTAGCGAAAATCGGCAGATCCAAGTACAGCGGGAATCGATGATACGCCAAGCACGAATGAGAAAGGATCGTTTGTCACTTTAAAATCAGCACAACGTTACGAGCTAGAGGTAAGGGATGCTAACCTTGTCTTTCACGTCATGATTATCATGCTTTAGTGTGTTGTTTAGCTTCGTCATCTATTCACATCACGTGATATCAATTTTAGTGTATGTGGAGCTAGCGAAACGGCTGCGAGCACGCTATGAGCGAGGTACGTTGTCATGTTCTTAAATGACTCGCGTGTCAGGATTATCATGTGTGCACCAGTCATATACTTTCGTCATCCATTGACTTCACGTAACAACAAATTTGGTATATGTGAAGCTAGCAAAACGGCAGCGAGCGCATAATGAAGCACCCAATATTCTCCAATGTAGCGTTGACGCACGCTAGGCAAAGCGATGCTACGTTAGCAAAACGTGAGCACTCTGTATATAGTCTGACGCCAGACGCAGCGGGTGCTACCAGCGTCCGTCGGTGCGGCCCCACGGCAACCAGCCTGAAATGCGATATGCTGCATTTCGCTCCGATGCGTTACCCAGACACCACTGCGTCTCCCTCTTATCTTGACGGAGGGACGCCGGATGCACTGAAACGCGCATGCGCCAAAGCAACTCAGCGCGACGCGTGCCTGCGAGTATATGGCAAGACTGGCGCTTAGCGTGGCAACGCCGGCGTGACGTGCGAAAATGAACGCCGGGGAGCACGCTCATCGCATCACGTGGAAGTGTATTGGCGCCTTGACTGTGGCATGTTGTCATGGGCTCACATGACACGCATCTCATGATGGTCATGTTTGCACCATGAAGTCACATACCTTTGTCATCAATTGACGTCACGTAATACCGAATTTGGCATATGTATATCTAGCGAATTGGCCGCGAACGCTTCATGAGCATAGCATGTAGTCATGTTGTTACATGACACACATCTCATGCTTATCATGTGTGCACCAGTACCGTACTTTTTTAATCCATTCACGTCTCGCAATACCGAATTCGGTATAAGTGAAGCTAGCGAAACGGCCGCCAGCGCTTCATGAGCGTGGCATGTAGTAATGTTGTTACATGACACGCATCTAAGGATGATCATGTTTGCACCAGTCACGTACATTTGTAATCCATTCATGTACCGTAACACCAAATTTGGTACATGTGACGCAAGCGAAACCACCGCGAGTGCATCATGAGCGTGGGATATAGTCATGTTGTTTGAGGACACGCATGTCATAAATTTCATGTTGGGTTCTGTAGCTTGTGTTCACCATGCAATCATCTCATACCATACAAGTTTTGCAACATGCCATGTGAACGATACCTCTGCAAAGGATGCAGGACCATGAAACGTGAATTATGACACTAATGACAATTATGAGATGGTTTTCGTGTTATGAATAGACAAACAAGTTTTTCATACAGTCATGTTGTGTCAGACCATGTTTGGTATCGATACCATTATCAAAATGACCAGGAGAGCTAAAAGTCGTAGGTGGATAGATAGATAGATAGATAGATAGATAGATAGATAGATAGATACGCTCAAAGCCACCGAAGCCACTGAAAAAAAAAGACGCGCACATTTTCTTCTTGCATCTCGTTATTTACCTGAAGCTTTAGTAATCTCTACATGCAACAAATTACATAAACTACGCATGTCGTGTTAAGTAAATTTCGCCATGTTACGTGCCACTGCTGGCAACGTCATGGTAGAGTCTTTTCCGTTGAGGACCAACGTCACTGCACTGCCATGTACGTAGAGCCACTCATTTATGAACGTCGGGCCCTCATTTTCTGGGCGTGCTCCTGCGACAGGAAGGGGCAGCAGCGTTCACCTTGAGATTTACCCGTTTCCGCAGCATGTAGCGTTGCGAATTTCGGCAGACGGGGTCGTAAGTGCCCCATCTACGCATTGCGCTTGTCAGCTTATATGTTTTTTTATTTATATTTGGCGAAATATGGGAAGGTAGGCTACTTTAGAGCCGGCTATACTAACATCACAACAGTAATGCAAAGTATAGAAACACAAAAAAGCAAAATTAAGATTAAAGTAAGAAAAAAATAATAAAAGGCTATATATTGAATGCTATGTACTTTATAGGGCATATAATGCATTAGTCGAATCTGCTGAGGGGTCCTTTAACAGCTTTCGCTGTAAATATGTTGTCTAAGTTTCGATGCGTACTGACGCCGGTGCGATGCTTGTGTTTACTGCAAGCATCCGTGCACCAGCTTGAACGCCATCCCACCACACATTACCACGCCTTTTCTGTGTCCCTGCGTTTCCGTGTATGCATATCAAATAATAATAATAATAATAATAATAATAATAATAATAATAATAATAATAATAATAATAATAATAATAATAATAATAATAATAATAATAATAATAATAATAATAATAATAATAATATTATTATTATTATTATTATTATTATTATTATTATTATTATTATTATTATTATTATTATTATTATTATTATTATTATTATTATTATTATTATTATTATTATTATTAATGCTTATAGGTCAGCGCAGCACACACTCCTACATGACTAACTGTGTGCTGTAGGAACTAATTGTGTGATCAACTTTTGTACAAGATGAGCCATTCAGAGAGAGATACAATGGACTTTTGACAGCATTGGTTCGTTTTGCCAGCCAAAACAGGTGATCCCACGTAACCAAGGCGGCGCCTCTACGAATCACTACGCCAAGGTTCGCTAAGTTGTATTTCAGCATTATTGTACTTTAGCCTAATCAGTATAAACATTATTAGTGTAAACACGCACTCGTAGAAAAAAAAGGCGTGCTTATTCACTATCTAAATACTAACTTTTTACCTGTCACAAAAAGCACTATTGACCAAGTAAGAGAGGGTAGTAAAATGCTGATTAGTTAAATTTGCTAGTTTACAAAGTAGTTCGTGAATAGTGCAGACTCGAATGATTAATACATTATTGAATTTTTAGGTAACAGGCTATCATATGTGGATCTACATTGCCACATCAAGCTTATTCAAATACAGAAATATATACATAGGATAATGATCGAAGTGCAATAGTGTAGATTAATTAGTGGCCACTAAATACTTTCAGTAATTACCATGGCAAGGAAGCATCGGAGCAACATAGAGGCATGAATGAATCACAGACGAGGACATACACGCAATGTGCACATGGAATATCGACTTAGCCGGTATCGTATACTGTAGCAGTCGTTTAAATAATACTTATGCGCATACTTTCAAATTGTTCATTGTGTATAGCAATCATATGATTTAGAAAAATAATCGACGTTTTGACAACATCAACGTCCACCCTTCTATAAAGATGCGCCATCACTTAGCATGAAATTTTTATTCCGAAGTAGTTGAAGAATCGACAAAATTAGGATTGTTCTGAATTACTCATAAAGGTGTCGCGTTTACTGCAAGATATACAATTGTGTTTAGGATACATCTGGCAGTGTAAGTGGCTTAGTAGTTGCCTAGTAATAGAGACCAACAACGTATTCTTGGTTAGTAACCACAAAAGTTTCAAACTTTACTATAACTCCGGGTTATAGTAAAGAGATGGCGCGGTGGTAGTAAAAGACATTCGAAACAAGGAAGTGCATGCGTTGCCAACTGTTTACTGTTTTTTAAAGATTCTGTTGACCATTCGAATATCAGAGGTAGTGGGAGATAGGCCCCTAGTATGTCTGGTTGTACTGCACGAGATAGGTCACCAAGCAACTATTCCTTGACCATTGTAACGTCTCTAGCGTATGTAGCGACGTGATGGCGTCCGATGTAGACGTGGCGTCGTCGCAGGTTAAGTGAAATGACGAGACGTGCAGGAGGAAGCAAGCTGCCGAAGTAGAGCAGCGGCCATGGTGTCCAGCCAGCTAGAAGCCTAAGAACATTCTAGGCTCCTCGTGCCACGAGCCACGAGCACTCGTCATCTTTTTAGAAACGAAGCGGCACCCGTTCGTCCTTCGTCGTATTGCGTAACCAGTCTTACGCTTTGACCTGCAAGGTGGTGCCGGTGGGACATTTTTCCTGTGCGTCGTTAAGCAATACAAAATCTGCAGAGGGCGCGTTACCTAAAAGCCGAATTCTCCTGTCTCTCATTCCCAATTAGCGCCCATTGGCGTGTACATTGAGCACTACCTGACAAGAAAGGGTTGCTAGGTAATACTATCTGGGCGTAACCTCCTTGGTTTTAGATATGTTTAGTGACGTTCGGCCGCAGTGCCATGAATACACTGAACTAGTATATACCATGAACTCGAGGTGGTTAAATGTGCGAAGTAGACAAGAAGCGCAAGCCGTAAGAAAGTCTGCGCGTGCCACCTCTCGTTTACTCCTTGGAATGTCTGCTGGATGGCGGTACTTCAATATGTGGAATATATAATGAAACGATGCGAGATGGTGAAACTCAGAGTGTTGACTAGATGGACGAACGGACACACAGAATTATGCATTGACGGACGCACGAACGTATGAACGCATGGACGGACACAGGGGCGGATGCATGGACTAACGCAGGTACGGACGAACGAACAGACGCACGCAAAGATGCGTGAGTGGACGCACGGACAGTCACACAGACGGACGCATATATGATCAAAAGATGCGAGGTGGTACTTAGAGTGTTGACTAGATGGACAATCGGACACACAGACAGATGCATGGACGGACGCACAGATGGCTGCGCGGACGGATGAACGCATGAACGAATGCAGGAGTGGATGCATGGATGAACGCAGGGATGAATGCACGGTGGACGTGTGGACGCATGCATAGACGCACGCACGGACGGGTGAGTGGACGCATGGACGCCCCACTCTCCATCATTCACCCCTATGGATATGCTGCCATTTTTCTCCAGCCGGCTGGCCGCCACTAGCGCCACGCTACAAGGCCTCCCCGCCTAGCGTATTACGCTTTAAAAAATATGCACGGGAAAGAGGTAAGACGAACATATTGCTACGGGGTGCCACGAATGAACACTGTAGGAAATAGGACGACGTTTAGGGCGAGCTTGTGCAGACTGGGCTCCATATTGTATGCCTGCCTGTTTATCTGAAGTAAAGGTCTTTTTCAGACGTCTCTTCCCGTAACTTTTTGGTGGAGTGAGCGGGTCTTCCCGCAGTCAACGTCTACGACGATTCTACGCAGCGGACGTTTCTTGGCTGCCTGTACGATGCTTGATCAAGACGAGAACGAGGATTCTTCGGAGACTACCCCAACAGTGCTTCATTCAACTACGTAGGAACCAAAAGCACCGCATCCAGCCGCTACTAATCACACCGTCGTCCTGACCCAACCGCGTGACCCAGGCACCTTTTTGGGCAATGACAGTACTGACGTAGAGGCATGCGTTCAGCTGTGCGAACGGGTGAGCGCTCTGTACAACTGGGATCCAACGCTCATGTTGGCCAATATTATTTTCTACCTTCACAGCACAGCTAAAGTTTGGTTTTCCAACCACGGGGAAGATATCACGATATGGGACATCTGTAAATAGAAACTCATCGATCTCTTCGGCAAGCCCATCGGGCGTCATCGTGCTGCGCAGAAAGAACTAGCGTGCCGACTCCAGTCCTGTACCGAGTCGTACGTTACATACATACAACATGTGCTCGCCCTCGGCCGGGAGGTTGACGACAAGATGCCGGAATCTTAAAAGATCGCGCACAACCTCAAAGGAATTGCCAAAGATGCCTTCAATCTCCTCGTGTTTCGAAACTCATCAGCCGTAGACGACGTTAATAACGAATGCCGACGCTTCGAAGACGTCAAAGTCGCCGTATCACTCTACGCTTTTTGCGCCTTCCCAACACGGCTGCAACATCTACCTGCGAGGAGGCCCGTTTGCCACCAGCTCCCGCTGCTTCCGACAATATTGTGCGCATCGTGCGCCACGAAATTGAGGCAGCATCTCCCCTGTGTGACCAAGTACAGGCCCCCAACGATTCTCGCGCCACGATTTCTTTGATCAAGAGTGTCGTGCGCCAGAAACTGGCCAACGTTGGACTTCAGACGCTATGCCCCGTAAACCGACCTGACTACCGACTGCCCAGTACACCTAATATGCCCCGCGGACCGAACAACCACCCACGTTAGCGGAACTTGACAGAATGGCAAACTTCCGATGACAGGCCGATCTGCTTCAACTGTAGAATAGTCAGCCATATTTGACGTCATTGCCGCAATTCCTGGGATTGACAGCCATGGACGCCTTATGCCAACACCCGACGCCCACCTGCTTGTTCTCGGATGCCGATCTACCTGGAACAAGAGGATGCTTGGCCATCCAGGACCGCCCAACCGAACCACTCCCCGTCACCCTCAGGACGCATGTCCCGCTCAACTAGCCGATGTCACTCCCCCTAACCCTCCTACCGCCAGTCCTCGGGAAACTGACGGGTGTAGCTCCTAGAGGTGAACTTGCTTCGACGACCCGATCTGAAATTCCTCTACACACGATACCGGGACACAACAATTTGAATAAAGTAAATGTTTACGGTACTTCTGTGGCAGCACTCGTTGACACCGGCGCACACACAACAGTCATGAACTCCAGCCTTTGCGCTCGACTCAAGAATGTGCTCACTTCTGCTCCGACCACTGTTGTTCGAGTAGCTGATGGTGCAACACCATCGGTCACTGGTATGTGTGCCACCCGCGTCATTGTTGCTGGACGTCACACCACTGTTCTCTTTTACGTACCGGACCACTGTTATCATGACATGATTTCGGGACTCGATTTCCTGTCGGAGCATTCCGCCCTAATTGACTTTTCTGCTGGTGTTGTTTAGCTCGTCCTACTACATGCCGTTGATCCTCCTGATCCTGTGCTGCCAAAGCTATGCTCCACCAACTTTGTTCACCTATCTTGTCGAGCTATGACGTATATTGACGTATCTTCTGATCCACCTGTGGCTGACGGCGATTGTGTCATTTCACTTAATCCTACAGTCCTGTGTTCGCTCAATGTTGCGTTTCCCACACCATCATCCCAATGAAGGACAACGTGGCGTGTCTCCCTATTGTGAACGTTGGACTTTGCTCTGAAGTGCTGCCACGAGGGATATCCCTTGCAACCCTTGCCCCGGCTGGCGACTACCACATGTCCGCTTTAACAGAGGATACACCGTCATTTGCCAGTATTCAGTCGGGCAGTACAGTAGAGTGCATAAGAAAAAGGATTGCCTCTAATCTCCCGTCCGAGCATGTGTCTGCGCTTCATGGCCTTCTTGCGTCGTATCAAGACGTCTGTGATCTCTACGACCGACCTCAAGGTAAAACGACCATCGTAAAGCATCGAATCAACACCACCGATGCAAACCCAGTACACCGGCGACCCTATCAGGTTTCCTCCACCCAGCGCCACGTGATCCTGAAAGAAGTCAACAAGATGCCTGCCCGAGACGTCATTGAACCTTTTTCAAGCCCTTGGGCTTCGCCCGTTGTGCTCGTGAGAAAGAAGGATAACAGCTAAAGCTTCTGTGTCAACTACAGTAGTCTTAACAAAGTGACAAAAAAAGATGTGTATCCTCTGCCACGGGTACCTGACGCTCTTCACTGCTTTAGTGGAGCAAATTATTTCTTTTCCATCGAGCTTCCTTCCGGTTTCTGGCAGATATCAGTTGATGATCTGGACCATGAAAAGACAGCATTTATAACTCCCGACGGGCTATATCAGTTCAAAGTAATGCCGTTCTGGTAATGCAATGCCCCTGCTACATTCGAATGAATGATGGACGCTCTTCACGGTTTCAAGTGGTCAATCTGCTTAAGCTACTTCTATGACGTCATTGGTTTTTCGCCAACTTTCGAAACTCATCTAAACTATCTCTCAACAATTCTTTCGCTTTTTTGTGAAGCAGGGCTCCGACTAAACTCGTCGATATGTCACTTCGGCCGCCGGAAGCTCACTGTCTTTGGACACCTTGTCGATTCTTCTCTTGTTTGTCCCAATCCTGAGAAAGTCCGCGCCATCAAGGATTTTGTGTGCCGACCCCTGCGAACAATGCTTGAAGGTTTGTGGGCCTTTGGTCTTACTTTTTTTATATTTGTGCGGAACTTTGCTGACTTCGCACGCCCGCTCAAGGAAATACTAAAAAAATGTGACTTTTGTGCTGGGACCTGAACAAGCCAGAGCATTTGTTGAACTGACGACTAGACTTACGACGCCACCGATTCTTGCTCACTTTGATATATGCGCTTCAATGGAAGTGCGTACCGACGTCAGCGGCCACAGAATCAGAGCCATTTTGGCACAAAGAAAGCATGGCTGCCAGCGCGTTATTGCATACGCTAGCCGTCTTTTATCACCAGCAGAGCGAAATTACTCCATCACAGAACGCTAATGCCTCTCGCTCGTCTGAGCAGTGGCTAAATTTCGGCCGTATTTGTATAGATGCCCGTTCACGGTTGTCACTAATCACTACGCCTCATGCTGGTTGTGATCCTTAAAAGATCCTAGTGGACGTCTGGCCGGTGGGCTCTACGGCTACAAAAATATTCTTACACGATTGTCTATAAATCACGCCACCATTATGAGGATGCTGATTGCTTGCCACGTCATCCAGTAGACCCATCAGAACTTTCTGAGAGCGATGAGTCTACTTGCATTCTGGTACTTTCCGCGTTCAGCAACATCAGAGATCAGCAACGCCATGATCCTAACCTCAGATATATAATCCTTCCGCTCGGTGGTCCCACAACTCCTCCGTCTCTCCGTGTGTTCCTGCCCCAAGATGGCGTAATATATCACTACAGCATGCATCCAGATGGACCTCAGCTGCTGTTGGTCATACTACAATATATGCCTCAGAGTGTCCTCGCACAGTCGCATGATATTCCGACAGCTAGTCACCTGGGAGTTTAAAAAACTTATGACCGTGTTCGACGTCACTTTTTTTGTCCCTGTATGTACCGATCCGTCTGCCGTTACGTCACATCATGCAAATTTTGTCAACCCTGCAAAAAACCAGCAACCCTTCCAGCGGGACGCCTCCAGCCCATTCAGATCCCATCCGAATTATTTTAGAGGGTAGGTGTTGACTTACTAGGGCCGTTCCTTTTATCGGCCAGCGTAAACAAGTGCATAGCAGTCGCCACAGATTACACCACTCGGTATGCCATTACGCGGGACCTTCCAACGATTTGTGCGACCGACGTCACTGACTTTCTTTTAGAAGACGTCATACTACACCACGGCGCCCCTCGGCAACTGCTTACCGATCGGGATCGCTACTTTTAATCATAAGTTATCCAAGACATATTACACTCTTGCGCTACAAAGCACAAGTTGACAACGGCGTATCATCCTCAAACCAACGGGCTCACGGAGCGGCTAACTAGAACCATCACGGACATGCTTGCCATGCGTTTCCTCCGACCATCGTGACTGGGACTCCGCCCTCGCATTTGTGACATTTACCTATAATACGTCTCGGAATGATACTGTTATGTCTGCGAGGGGTTTATTCGAAGCAGACGTAACGGTCGACTCGACGGTATACCGCAGTGAACGCGAAGCAGTGAGCTCTTGCCACCAACCGAACGTCCTCTTCTTCTTCTACCACCATGTTCCCCGCTACACAGGTGCACATACCTGAATTACACATGTGGTAACACTTTCCTCCGCGCAGACGAAGCCCACTAGGCGAGTCAAACAGTCTCTCGAGGAATAAAGCGCTTCAAACGTGCAACATGGACAAGTTCAGTTTTTGCAGAATGTCGGCCGTTTGAATGGAGACGCGCTATGCGGTAAACTAAATCACTGATACGGTCTACAACAAGATAAGGTCCCGCATAATGCGCTCGCAGTTTCTAGCTCAAACCGCGTTTTCTAGTTGGTGTCCACAGCAACACTAGGTCGCCACAATTGTACGTCACGTGTCGGCGTCGGCGGTCAAAATGTGCCTTCGAGCGATCTTGCAAAGCAAGAGTACGCAAATAAGCAAGGCGTCTAGCTTCTTTTGCCCGACAGATGATCTCGGATATTCAGGGATCATGGTGGTCCAAACACGGGAAGATGGTATTCAGGGTATGACGAGGTGGTCGAGCATATAGAAGAAAGAAAGGACTGTAGCCGGTAGTTTCATGCTGAGAGGTGTTGAATGCATATGTGATAAAGGGTAGAATACTGTCCCAGTCCTTGTGATCGGGTGCAACATACATATACAGCATGTTCGAGAGAGTTCTGTTCGTTCGTTCAGTTAGACCGTTCGTTTGGGGATGGTATGGCGTAGAGTGCCGAAACCTTGAAGCACAGACACGAAGCATCTCTTCCATCACGTCTGCTGTGAATTGTTGGCCACGGTCACTGATTACGATTTTGGGAGGTCCATGTCAAAGAATTACCAAACGTAGCATGAAGGAAGACACATCGGCTGCAGTTGCCGATGGTATGGCAGCTGTCTCGCAATACCGTGTGAAATGGTCGGTGCAAACGACTATCCAGCGATTTCCCTTAGAAGACCGGGGAAAGGGTCCAAGGAGGTCAATTCCAACTTGCTCGAATGGAGTTCTAGGGGGCGGCACCGGATGTAATCGCCCAAAAGGAGCACTTGTTGGGCGCTTATTACGTTGACACTCGTTACAGCTAGACACGTATTGTTCCGTCGTCTGGCGCATTTTGGGCAAGTAGAATCTTTCTTGAAGACGGCACAGAGTTTTCGCTGTGCCTAGATGACCGGATGTTGGGTCATCATGCATAGCCTGCAAAACATAAACGCGAAGACTCTTCGGAACAACCAGAAGATATCGTGAGCTGGTGTTGGTGTAGTTCTTTTTGTAAACTAGCCCGTCTCGGATGCAGAAGCGCGTAGGCGATGATATTGGTTTGGTAGCAAGGAGCTGTTGTATGGTGCTGTCCCTTTGTTGCTCAACCTTAAAGGTCTTGTTATCGGGAAACGGTTGGTCCAGTGATGCAATGTAGGTATCGAAGGTGTCCGCGTCACAATCCATCGTTGGAAGCGGTAGTCGCGAAAGACAATCTGCGTCAGCGTGACGTCGGCCGCTTTTATAGGAAACCGTGAAGTCATATTCTTGTAGACGAAGTGCCCAGCGCGCCAGCCGACCAGATGGGTCACGCAGGTTGACCAACCAGCAGAGAGAATGATGGTCTGTCACGACGGTAAAAGGGCGTCCGTACAGGTAGGACCGGAAGCGCTGCACTGCGAAGACTACTGCAAGGCATTCTTGCTCTGTGACAGTGTAGTTACGCTCGGACTTGCTGAGCGAGCGACTTGCATACGCTACGAAGTGTTCTTGATTATCCAAGCGTTGAACCAAGACAGCACCTACACCAATACCGCTGGCGTCTGTGTGAATCTTAGTGGGAGCGAGAGGATTGAAGTGTCGAAGAATCGGATGGGACGTCAAAAGAAACTTCAACTCCGAAAAAGCAGACTCGCATTCCGGGGTACAGTCAGTCAAACTGCGCACCTTTCTGAAGCAGACACGTGAGTGGGTATGCGATATTGGCAAAGCCAAGAATGAATCGGCGAAAATATGAACAAAGCCCCAAAAAGCTGCGCAGTTCTTTCACCGAGCTTGGCTGCTTAAATGCCTCCACTGTGGCCGTCTTGGCGGGATCCGGCCGTATGCCTTCTTTGTTTACCAAGTGTCCAAGGACGAGTGTTCGGCGCTCTCCAAAACAACATTTCTTTGAGTTGAGCACCAAGCGTGCTTTGCTTAGGCAGTCCAATACGAGGCCAAGGCGTGTGTTGTGCTCACAAAAGCTGCGCCCAAAAATTACAACGTCGTCCAAGTAGCACCTACACACTTCCCACTTCAATCCACGCAGAATTTTGTCCATAAATCGCTCAAACGTTGCGGGCGCGTTGCAGAGTTCGAACGGCATCACATTGAATTCAAATGGCCCATCTGTTGTAACAAATGCCGTTTTCTCCTTGTCTTCCTCGTGCATTGGAATCTGCCAGTAGCCTGACCTCAGATCCACAGACGAAAAGTAAGAAGCCGATGATAGACAGTAGATAGCATCATCAATCCGCGGGAGTGGGTATACGTCTTTTTTAGTGATGGCGGTGAGACGGCGGTAGTCAACACACAATTGCCATGTCCCATCCTTCTTCTTCACTAGAATTACTGGAGCGGCCCACGGACTACATGATTCTTGAATTACATTTTGCTTGAGCATCTCGCAAACCTGTTCATTGATCACTGCGCATTCCGAAGGCGATACAAGATATGGTTTCTGTCGGAGAGGTCTGTGAGATGTCGTGTCGATTCGGTGCTTTACACGAGAAGCAGAGAATGACGGTGAATCATGCTGAGCGAAATCAAAAATACCGGCATGTTTGCGCAGAATTCTCGCCAGTTCATTACGTTCCTTGGTGCTGAGTGACTTATCAATCATAGCCATAATGGTGGTGTCCCTGGCGTGCAAATTATCGCAACGGGTCTTATCCGGGAAATCATTGCTTTCTGCGAGAGTGGCAAGCGAGAATACTTGGTGTTCACGAATCTCTGCAAGTTTCAGACCCTTCGGCAGCACTGTAGGTTCATTAGAACAGTTAATCGCCCATAAACCAGTATGCCCTTGCGCAACCGATAATGTACAGTAAGGTATTAAAACTGTCTTCTTTATGCAACTGAGATGCACGGGCTCCACAGTTGCGTCAAATGTTTTCTCACTTGCAGGTGAACAGGCAACAGGGACACAATTTGCAGACAACGGCGGCACAGTTGTGTCCACAGACACGCAAAGAGCACTTTCTTGAGAGAGCGAGTTTTCTATAAACGAAACTGGGATATCAGAATCTACTGTAATTTGTCCTAGGCGGCAATCAACAGTAGCACAACATAGCTTCAAGAAATCGAGTCCCAGAATGACGTCATGCTTAGTATGAGGGAGAACAGCAAACTCTGCGACAAAGTTCTGGCATGCCAAACTAACAGTCACAGTGCAGACACCAACAGGTTGTAACACCTCTCCGCTCACTCCACGAAACGTATCAGGACGGTCCCAACGAAACATAACCTTTCATTCAAGAAGGCGGGTGAAAACTAAACTCATCACTGACACGCTTGCACCTGTGTCCACCAACGCCATCGTCGGTACACCATCGATAAGCACTCGAACCTCATTTCTAAACATGGAAGCTAACGGAGGTATATCTGTTCAAATCGAAGACTGTCCGGCGACCTCACCTCCAACGGCTGCGCTGGCTAGTTTTCCGTAGGAGGCGAGAGTGGCGGCGCCGAGGAGACGGTGATCGGTTGGCGCGAGGGGCAGGTGGTGGTGTCACACTGCGGTCAGAGGCCGGAGATTGGTTTCGTAGCGGTCCTGGGATCTCGTAAGACGCGCTTCCCGGGAATGTCGGTGCTCGGGTAACGCCAGAACGGTTAAATCTCGGTGATCGGTCATACCTTGACGGCGGCCGGTAATTGCAATACCTGGCAATGTGTCCTTCGAAGCCACAGTTGTAGCAGACTGGTAGAGGACGCTCGCTGAGCCAATGCTGTGGCCGCTCAGCTGTGAAGGGTCGGTGACGAGCTTGCTGAGCGGGGGCTGCCCATCTCTGTGTGGCGGGGCCGTGCCGAAGGCGTTGGCCATATCGCTGGTCGGCCGCGAATGAGTCACGACGTGGCCTCGGATTTCCAGTTTCGCTGATGTCTGCCACACATACCGATGGGGGCAAAGGAGCTGATGGTGCCGCCGTGTAGTAGGGTGGATTGGTAGGTGGATGAGGAATGGTTTCGTCAACCCTACCACCTTGTCGCTGCAGCTCTTCACGCACAATTGCCCGAATAGTAGCCGCAAGGTCGGTGGGCGGGCTCACGTCGACGCTGGCAACCGTTGTCACATTTGCCAGCCTACCAAATTTCGGAGTGATGCGACGAGTCTTCAATTTTTCAAACGTGCGGCAGTGATGTTGGACGTCGGAGGCAGAGGTAAGGTCATCCCTGCCTATCAGAAAATTGTAAACATCTTCCGCTATGCCTTTCAATGGGTGTCCGACCCTGTCTTCTTCAGACATCTGCGGGTTTATAATCTTGCAAAGCTTAAGGACGTCCTCTATATAAGCAGTGCAGGTTTCTCCAGGAGTCTGGGCTCTTCCAGCAAAAGTCCACTCCGCGTTTTTCTTTTTTGAGTCGGAGTCACCAAAACACTTCTTGAGTTCTTGAGCAAAAAGAGCCCATGTTGTCAAGGCCTCTCCGTGGTTTTCATACCACATCAGTGCAGTGTCCGTGAGAAACAGCGCGACGTTTTCCACATGATCAATAGAGTTCCAGTGGTTGTACCGGCTCACCCTTTTGTAGTGCGTTAGCCACGCGTCCACATCTTCTCCTGCCATTCCCGCGAACGGGCGGGGTTCCATGTAGTGATGCCTAGGTGTAGCCAGTGTAGATTGGCGCGAAGTCGAGGCGGTTGATTCCTGACCTTCGTTCTGGGCCATGATGACTGTTGTCAGTGGCAGCCCGGCAAGACGACGGCTCCGGCGAACTCCGAACAGCTGTGGCTCCGTGGTACGTCGACGTGTCGTACCCAGCACCTACACCACTCTGTTAAGTCTACGAGGGGTTTATTTGAAGCAGACGTAACGGTCGACTCGACGATATACCACAGTGAACGCGAAGCAGCGAGCTCTTGCCACTAACCGAGCGTCCTCTTCTTCTGCTACCACCATGTTCCCCGCTACACAGTTGCACATACCTAGATTACACATGTGGTAACAATAGTGCAGGTTTCTCACCATTTTTTCTCCTTTACGGACGAGAACCTACGTTGCCTTTTGACACGCTCCTTCCTACCGTTAGCCACACGCCAGTATATACCCGCGATGCGATCTCTAGAGCTGTAGAGGCACGTGAGATTGCTCGCCTGCGTCTGAGTGATTCGCAGTAGCGACAACCACTGGTCTACAACGCGTGCAATCGTGATGTCCATTTCAGTCAAGGTGACACAGTCGTTCTCCAGACGCCGTCACGGCGAGTGGGCCTGGGCGAAAAGCTGACTTCACCATACTCGGGTACATACCATGTGGTGCGTCAAGTCACCGACGTGACATATGAAATTGAACCTCTTAACATCACCACCGCGCGATCGTGTTATGGCGTTTTTTACTTCGCTCGGCTGAAGCAATAATACTTGGATCAACCAAGCACCGATATGGTGCTGTCGCCACCGGAGGTCATGCTACGGGGTGCCACAAATGAACACCATAGAAAAGAAGACGATGTTTAGGGCGAGCTCGCGCAGGCTGGGCTGCATATTGCATGCGTACCTGTTTACCTAAAGTAAACGTCTTTTTCAGACGACTTCTCCCAAAAGAATATAAACACTATGCACACGGTCAGTAGTTCCTAAAGTGCCCACTGTGAAATCCGAATGCCATCAGAGTAGAATGCGTATGAAGGAGTCTCATAGTTCTGGTTGGTGGCACTGGGAAACGCATCGGATGGTCGATTCCACAGCTGGCTACGTTCGCCTACGAAGACGAGGCCTAGTTCTGGTTCCTTCAGGCCTTTTCGAGTTCCTGTTCAGTAATCTTCGGCGTCTGGGTGCACCCTTCCGGGGAGTGCGGCTATTGCGGGCGGTGCTGACTTGAGCTCAGCTGACTGATGTCTGTCGCGTCTCCCGGTCAGGCAAACTCTGCCTAGTCGGCATCCTTCACTAATGATAATTTACCTTTTGATCTTTTCTTGCGCAGCGGTCTCAGCTGCATTATGGTGGCTCTGGTCCCAACAAATGGGGCTTCTATTCACATAAAATGCCCTAAAAACAACCAGAAAAAGCTACGGAAGGTGACTGAACACTTCCAACTCATCACCGAGGTGCGAGAGTTTGGTCGTGGAGGCATTCTGTGCTGTTCCCCGGATAAGGCCTGCGTGTCAGATCTGCTAAAAGGCGCATCGTTTGCCTCTCTCCCAGTGAGCCCTTTTGTTGCTCCTCACTTGGCCTGTGTGAAAGGTTTGGTTCCTGGGGTAGACTTGAGCCTGCCTCCGTCCGAAATTCTAGAGATGTTTTCTGCTGCAGGCGCGGTGGCAGTTTTTCGCTGTTCACGTAGCGCTGACAAAAATAAGATCCCGAGAGAGTCGGTGATAGTTACCTTTGCTGGAACTACTAGACCAACAGAGATCAAAGCGTGGCCACTGATATATCGGGTCGAAATGCTAACTCCGCGTCCACTGCAGTGCCATAGATGCTGGCGTTTTTGGCATAGCATCAAGGGTTGCCGATCAGTAAAGCGGTGTCAAATGTGTGCAGGACAACACAACTCTAAAGAATGCACAACTCAGGAAAGGTCTTGCTGTCTCTGCGGTGGCCCTCATTCATCTGATGATGGCACATGCCCTGCGAGAGCTCAGGAGATTGCAATTATGAAAATAATTGAGCAAAATTGTTGTTCAAGACGCGAAGCTCGAATCGCCATCGCAGAGCACTCTCGTGGGTACGCGGTAGCTGCGATCCGTAATAACCATGTCATAGACTCGTCACTCCCAGACTTGATAGCCTCGACCGTTGAGAAAACAAAGACGAAGCTATTGGAGAACCTTTTTGTGACGCTGACGGAGTCATTTGCTCAAATAATAAATGCACAAATCGCTCAAGACTCATGAATGTTAATCATCCACATGCAGCTTGTTTGCTCTCTTCAGCTAAAGAGCTGAATACAGGATCTGTAGAAACAGGGCATTCTAAACCCAGCCAACCAATAATAACATCTGTTGAAGAGTTATATTCATCAAGAGCTGGTCCATCGAACTGCGGCCGTAAAACGATTCCCATTGAACATCTAGATTGGAGCTCTGATTCAGGTTCGCAGGACTCACAAATGGAATTCGACACAAAGATAATGAAACGGTGGGCGTCGCCACAAAAAAGTGGATCTCAAGTGAGTCCTAAAGGGAAAAGTAAAAAAATATCAGAAAGAAATAGCATCAAAAGAGGATTTTTTGAAAGATAACTTATTGCAGAAGGCAGTGAATGCTCCCGGCATATCCTCAAAATAGGTGGATTAAAAATCTTGCAGTGGAATTTTCAGTAAATTTTTTTCCGCGACTACTGATTTATTTTGCCTTTGTAATCAGCATTCCCCAGATATTATAGTGTTGCAAGAAACTTGGCTTTCTAAAGAAAAAAACCTTTCATCTTAAAAACTACCGAACATTTCACTTAGACCACCCCTCTCGAGGAGGTGGCTTAGCAGTGTTTATCTCTTCAAAAATTGCACATCGGGCAAAAGTTACAGGTCAAATAATGAATTTAGAAAGTGAAATTTTAACATTAGATATCACTCTTCCAGGACACATTCCCTTTTCGTTAGTAAACGCTTATTTTCTGTTGGGTGTTCAAAATTCTAGTGTTTTAGATACCGTAATTTTATCTTGCAGAAAAGACATATTAATGGTAGGAGACTTCAATTCTCATCACACTTCGCGGGGATTCAGAACAAATGTAAGTGGAAAGCGCTTGTGGGATATTGTTGCTAAAAATAATTTAACACGCATTAACCAGCGAACCCCCACATTTGTTTGCAATCAGTGTCATTCTGCGATTGATCTTTCTGCAGTCCTAGCCTCTGTATTTCTACTTGGTCTACTGTAAACTCGGGTACGAATAGCGATCATTTTCCTATATTGTTTGAACTTGTATGTCCTGTGACTTTAATCATCAGGCAGCCCACTTCTCACATCAATTTTAAAACATTTGAACAGACACTACGTGTGACTTTGTCAAAACGAACCGAGGTAAAAAAGAGCAAAATGTTATCAACTTTAAGGATGTTATAAAACAATCATTAAATAAAGCTAAATTCACAGTTCAGTCTTCAAACAAAGCCCTTTGAATCATTGGTGGAACTCTGATTGTTCACGTCATTACAGGCTAAGAAAAGCAGCGTGGCGAAAACTGCTCTATAATCAGTGCCCTAGAAACTGGAGTGATTACAAATACGCCGCTGCAATATTTAAGTGAACATTTGCCGCAGCGAAGGATAACTATGATAGCCAACGTTGCGAGTTGCTTTCAAAGCCTGGCCACAGGAAATCACTTTTCAACTTCCTTAAAGATAAAAAAGTAATCCCACAATCAACAAACCTCGAATCAATAGTTTCAACGCTACATGAGTAGCCTACTTTTCTGGAAAATATTGCTCAAGAGCTGGAAAGCCGCTTCACGGCTGCTAACATATACCACTCGCCGTGCCCTGTTACCAGCGATGACTTTGAAGAGGTAACAGCGTCGGAAATAGCACAAGTAGTGAAAATATTACCCAATTCTGCTCCAGGTCCCGATGAAATAACTGCATCGGTAATAGAAATAATCCATAAAGTATCACCACAAGATTTACTTGCAATACTTAACCACTCCATTAGACATTCGTGGATTCCGCCTGAGTGGAGAATCACGAAAATAATTTCTTTATTAAAGAAACATGGAGCTGGGTGTACTTTGGATAACATTAGGCGTATTTCACTCACATCTAATCTGGTGAAACTAAATGAAAGACTTCTACACAATAGAACAGACAACTGGTTGGACGACAATGCAATTTTAAGCCCATGCCAAATTGAATTCAGGCGTGGCTGCTCCATTTGGTGTGCCCATGTTGATCTGAAAAGCTGGATACAACTAGCTCGTTTTAAGAAACAGGTTCCCGCCTTAGTAACTTTGGATATTGCAAAGGGTTATGACAGTGTGGAACACATTAAACTAATAAATTCGCTAATGCACATTGGGTTACCAAATTACTTCGCGGCATGGGTTTACTCCTTTCTAAAAGACATAATTCTATTGCTCTCAATCCGGTATGTCGTCTTCAAGTTATAAACAAACTAGAGGTGTCGCTCAAGGATCGGTTTTTTCACCATTATGATTTAATATTTTATTGCGCACAATTCCAGTACAACAGGATGTACAGGTGTATGTATACGCTGACGACATAGCATTTTTTCCCACAGCTACAGATATACATACATTATATCAGATGCTACAGTTTTATATGAACGCTCGGGGCACATGGTTAGACGACATTAATCTATCATTAAACATCAGAAAAAGTGCAGTCGTAGTTTTGCCTATAAGTGTTCCAGTGCAGATTTCCGTACTTTACAGACAGTACTTTATCCCGCAGGTGACTTCGAATAAATACTTAGGAGTGACTTATACTGAAAACCTAAATTAGAGTCCACACAAAGAAAATATGGCAGCTAAAGGAGCACAGGCGCTTGAAACGCTTCGCAGACTCAGCAATAAACGTTGTGGTTTACGTCGTGATGTGCTAGTAATGATATACTGTATGTATATTCGCCCAATATTGGAGTTTGGCTGTGTCTTGTTTTCTGGAGCACCCGCCTACAAAATTAGACCACTGGTACCACTAGAACGCGAAATGCTACGGTTATGTCTTGGACTCCCAAAATTTGTCGCAACTATTTTTTTATATAAGGAGGCACGCCTGCCTTTTCTTTGTGCTAGGCTCCAAATACTAGCAGTCTGTACCTTCCTAAAAATATACGCATCCCCTAATAGGAGGTCACAATATGTTTTCATTAATGAGCCGACGTCCGTTTTTAACCATCAGTGGTCTAGATTAAAATGTCTACAAGTCATCGTCGTACAGAAGCTCTTGGAAACATTACAAGATAACCTTCGTGAAGTACGGGTACAAAAAACACCTATTCAAACAATGAAGATAGAGTTTGACAATACTTTCCCTAATAATTACAAAACTCTTCCTAGTAGATATCTAGATGCCATTTCGAAAGACCACCTGACAAGATTACACATAAAGATTGTAATAGCAACGGATGCTTCAGTTCGTGAAGAGAAGGCAGGAGTCGGAATTGCATCTTCAGTGTTGGCTTGGTTTTTTTCAATTCGTTTACTTGATTTTACACCTATTTATCAAGCGGAATTACTGGCAATTCTGTTAGCGTTACGATAATTACCTCAAGCAATAACAGCTGCTATTATTCTTTCAGACTGCTTGTCTGTGTGTAGTTCATTAGCTGCGCCTAATATGCCCATTGCTTTAAAAGTATTTTACGACCTTGCCCCAAGACATTTACGACTCATTCGCTTAGTGTGGATACCAGGGAATAAAGGTTTATCCCTCAATGGATATGCAGATGCACTCGCAGTCGCCTCAATAATTATCCCATAATTTCTTTATTACCGACGCAAGCATTCATCGCCGTGGCATGCTTTGAAAAATTTGTCATGTCAGATCAGTTTGAAAATTCTCGATTGGCAACATCGGATTTTTCTCATCTTAAGTACTCTTGGAAAAATCGATGGTGCTCCTCTAGAACGGCGGAGATATCAATAACGAAACAGATGCCGAGTCCCCCCTTCTGAACTTTTATCTACACAGGTCTGGTCTGGCAGTCTCCCCTATGCCTCCACTGCAACGAGAGTGAATCCTTCACCATTTTCTCTTAACATGCAGGTTATACACAAACCAACGGAGGAGACTGTTAGAAGAACCTCTCCGTAGGTTTGCTCTAAATTTATCACTTCCGGTGGTCCTCTCTTATGGAGCAACTGAAAAGGTATTTAGCCACAGGAATGTTTGCAAGGCCGTATGCGTCTTTCTAAAGGCAAGAAAACGATTAGAATGATTAGCTGAAGCATAAAATTCCCTTTATTTTTAATTATAATAGCCTGTGCGTTCTTTTTATTACCCCTATTTTATTTCTAATCTATCGTTTCCCAATTGGTTCTCTGTTTAAACATCGTTATCTAAATAATCAGGGTGTTAAAACAACTCCACCTCACAAATGAGGCACCGTTCATTTCATGGCCTATCCCCCGTTGTGGGTTGCGCTAGGACTTTGAGGAACAACCAACAACCAACCACGCAGCGGGCGAGGATCACGATGATTGTGCGTCAGTAGAAGCAGCAACCAAGGCAGAGAGGATCGTTGAAGATTGTGGCGGTGATATTGGTACGAGCGCCAAGGTCGACGTTGCATTAAGCATGGCGTGTTGCAGCTGCTTGAGTGACCACAACGGTGCGTCTGTGAACTGCACAATGCATGTTCTGGACTGACCATGGGTGGTGCACTGCGCATAGACGTGATGCTGCCTTTCTTGCCTTCACAAGAAGGCAAACGTATACGGAAAGGCTGTCCGCGAGACTGGATGGTAACTGCTTTGTAAATACGTGACAAGGCGTGTGGCCTAGCTGGCTCCTCAGACAGGTGAGAGGAAATCCTCGCATGCTGGTCTGGAAAATCCTGGCTGCCCCTTGAGTTGTAGGAGAACTCGCGGTCCACTCGAGAGCCTACGAGCATTTCAGCAGCCGGCACCAGTGTGTTGGGAAAACTGATAGCATGCGGCACGACAATGACCTCTGGCGCCATGGTGGGCGCATAGTCCCAGGCTTCCACACGTGTTGAGGCACTCATTGAATATGCAGGCAGGTCAGCTGGCCAGGCTGAGGTCTTCGAATCGCCCGGGGCCCACACTCCAGCTGAGTATGTTTCTGCAGTGAATCCGCCAGTGCCCGGAGTAGTGGCCAGCGTCGAATCTATGATTGAGAGAGGTTGCATATTCCGCACGCCGGAGGCAACAGCCATGGACTCCAGGGCTGCAGGTCTCGGAAACGGCAAGTCGATTGGCATGGAAGGTTGGTCTCCGTTGCCGGTTTTGCCAGTTAGTGTTGGCAGAGGAACGGTCTGAACTGGCTGTGGTGCGGGAGGTGTCCTGGAAGGTGATGAGTCCGGGGCAGTTGTTTCGCTTTTGGGAGAAGTGTCACGAATGCTACCGTAAAACTTGAGCACGGCGTCTCGCAGGTCATCGTACGGGCGAGGACTCCAGGAGAAGTATGTGAGACGGCGTTTAAGGTCATGTGTAAAGTGATATTCCATTACTTCGTACATGAACTCTTGAATCCGGATGCCGTTGTGATACAAAACCGCTGCACATTCCTCGAACCAAGATTCTAGGCGAGAGGTCCGAAATGGCGGCAGTGGCGGGTCGAATTGTGGCTGCCAGGCTTGCGCTGACTGAAACACGGGTGTGGAGCTCGGTGGGAGTAGTGCAGCGCAGGTCGCTTGTCCGTGTGTCCGTGGTCACCAATTGTAGGGACGTGATGGCGCCCGATGTAAACAAGCCATCATCGCAGGTTGAATAAAAGGACGAGACGTGCAGGAGGAAGCAAACTGCCGAAGTATAGCAGCGGTCGTGGCGTTTAGCCAGCTAGAAGCCTACGAACATTCAGACTCCTCCCGCTACGCGCCACAAGCACTCGTCATCTTTTTTTCTCCAGCCCGCTGGCCGCCATAGCGCTATGCTACACGTAGCTTTGCAATTCTAATGCATCTGACACCAGCTTTATGTTGTTACAATCATTTTACTTTTTAGCTCGATGATGCTATCAAGATATATCTTTCCTACGTTGAGGAATTGTAGAAATAGATTTGATCTGCCTGGCCAATCCTGGTGTGGGAAGCGGCCAACTTTTTTTTTTCATTCCGAGAAATTGAAATGAATAGCATTATGGAAAGTCGCCATTCCCCGAAATCGAATCGGAATGAGCTGGAGGTGCCCATTCCGCACTGACACGGACGCACGATTCATGGTTTACCAATAAAACCCTCTGAAACTTCGCCCCACTCATCAACATTCACTCCGTGTATATGCGGTAATTCTTCCGCAGGTGTGTGTTTAAAAATGTGCTGAACGGGTTAGAGTACTTGAAAATCTACACTCTTGAATGATTTAGAGTACTTGGTACTCTACTGCGGCAATGAATTGCAGTTGAATGGCCCATCATATGCGTTTAGAGAAAGTGTTTAAATATTTAGGGTAATTGGTACCCTAAAATGGGAATACTGAAAGCCATCCCTTGGTCCTCGTAGCCATTATTAAAATCAAATCAGAAAAACGCATTGCCACAAACGTCAGCAACTTTTCAGCAGAGCATTTTCTTCTTACACTTACGATAGCGAGGATGACAAAACCCAGTTCACTTACATTACATAGATATGAGTCAACGTGGAAAGAACATGCACAGTGCCATTTTTATGAAAGGGAACAAAAGGGAACATTTTTATGAAAGCGAGTGCGTGGCCTGATCGTTCCGGCGGCTGCTGGCGGTGGGTTCAAGTGGGAGCGATAGCAACCACATTCTTTTCTAGCGTCATTTCACGGTGAGCAGAACAAGATGTGGATGCTGATGTGGAACCGCTGGCATGATTGGAACCTCCTTTTCCTTTAAAGCGATTACCGGCTCTCGCATAATCGCCTTCAAAGGGGAGGCAGTCGCAATCTTTCCACTGGCTCTATATCAGCAATAAATGATATTTCTTTTTGCCCCGCGATGTGTTGTAAAAGACTGTGGTTGCTCTCGCTTCGACTTGGAAACGCTGCCAGCAACCGCCGGAGCACACAGGCCACGCGCTCCCGTGTTCCCTTTCATAAAAATTGACACTGTACATTCGAGGGTCCACACAAATACAGCCAAATGAAAATGTGTCACAAAAAGATGCAAGTTAAACAAGAGGCACAAAGAAAGCATGAATATGTATATTTTACATAATTAAATGGCGGCATGCCATTTCTGCCGTTGCGACGACACATCAGCTTATCAATACCAGACCAGCTGAAAGACAAGTTTCACTCGTCCGTTACACAACGGCACAATATGGCATGACCAGTGCCGAACAACTTCCTCTTCCCCAAAAAACAAAAGCTCCTCTGACAAAACAGCCAGCAGCTCCGAGTACAGCCGCTCTAGGATCGGGAAGACCGCGCTGTGGCGGCGGCCCGCTGCAACCACCTGTCATGCAAGGTTCTTTTAAATGTTCAGTAAAAAGAGCTCTATAAGGTTTAAATCTACGAGAGACCTAACGAAGGGCACAAAGCCATTTGTACCAAAACTCAAACAAGAAGTTTAATTGAAAAGTAAAAAGACGAAAATCCCCCATCAAATAAACAACTAATAAACAGTTAACTGGACATGGCGAAATCCATCTATCAGCACTCAACAAGGAAGTTCAAAGTGTTCAATTGAATCTAACGTCCGAATGGGGCTGAGCAGTGGAGTAGGGCAAGATATCTGTTCGGTCTCACCCACACGCTAAATTCCGGTGACGATGAGCAAACCGGAACGTGGTGATTCTGGCTTCAGGACGCGGGGAGGACGGGGATGAAGAAACGCTGGCTGCTGACGACAAGTCGAGAAACCAGACCGGAACGTGGTGGCTCTGGCTGTAGGAGTGTGGACCCGTCAGTGACGAGAGAACGCAGGCTGGTGGTGATGCGTCAAGAAACCAGGGTCAACCTGGCCAAGCAGCTGGGCGCACAGCTCGGGCCCGTAGCCCTATTGCTGTTGCTAGCCTGTTGGAACCAAAGTTCGCAGGCCCTGAGTAGGCATTCAGCATCGGATAGCCACGGTCCTCTCGAGCGGGAACACGATGGCAGGAGGCCCCGGCCGGTTGAAGTCCTGCAGGCTCGGGTCCGACGCCCGACGGCTCATCTTCAGCGCCTCGTCCGGTGACGACCTTCCGCTTGCCCCATCTTCTTCGAACTCCACTTGATCTCCTCTGCTCAGTCTTCTTCTTCCGCTCTGGCCCAATTGTCTCGTCCCAATTAGAGATTCTGTACTTTCGTGGTACTCAGCCATTGGGCCTTGATACCTCCGTGGTCTATGATAATTGGTTACCTTATCTTTTATTTTGCTCACAGGGTGCCACGCGTCCTCGTACATGCGACGTCTTCACTGCCGTCGTCATCGTCGTTATCTAGGCAGCACAGCACGTGCACTCTGTTCTCTTCTGTTTTTGTGACGCGGACTTTCCAAAGTCGCGCACTTTGAACGCGCACTCCACTCATCACACCACCTCACAGTGGTTGTGCCAGAGGCATTAAGAACCGGCAACAATGAGAAGATAAGTGAAGCGGCCTCGAAAACAAAGCGCAGAAGTAAGGAAGCGATTTACAATGAGGCAGCGAAATCCAGCATGCACATCTCTCCAAAAAGCACGAACAATGAAACGATGCTTCTGAAAATACTGATTTGTTTCCAGAAGGAAGCAGTTCGGGCATGTTGCCGACTGGAGCATTCTCTTCATTTCGAGGTGGCCGAGAGTTGGAAGCACACCCCATCCGAGGCGCCATATGAAGTCTTGGAGGTGTCCAGGCAGGAAAGAAGAAGTTAACGTGCTCGAACACACCCGACTAGAGCGAGCATGGCGGCATGGGGAAACCAACGGAAGCAACAAAGCAGCAGTTGTCTCAACTATTTGGTTGTTCTACACATCTGTGCCAGGGCAGGTCGACTGGACATGGTGAAAAAATGCAACAGTTATTGCATAAAACGAAGGAAGTGTTATTGACTGCGGCCCCTTGTTGAGGTGTACGTTAGGCATCAAAGTACGAAGGTGAGTACCTTGAACGTAGTATACAAGTGTTCGTGCGGGAGATTCCTCCCCTTGCACCAGGCGCAAAAGGAGGCACAGTGCCAGCAGCCGACAGCGTGTCGACACTGAAGGGAAAGCAAAGCCTGTGTGAGAACGCTGCTGTCCCAGTGTCGTACGAGAGACCACCATAGTGCCGCCTGAACAAAAAACAGCATGGCACATCTCACGTACAGTGGAATTGATGATATGTGAAGTACGAATGAGGGAGGTTGATATGTCGATTTAAAATCAGCACAACGTTGCGAAGCGGAGGTAAACTACGCCTTACATTACATGTCATGATTATCATGTTTGTTATTTGTTTGTTACAGTTGTCCTTCATTGACGTCACGTAATACAAATTTGGTATATGTGGAACTAATCAAACGGCCGCGAGCACGCTATGCGCGTAGCATGTAGTCATGTTTCACATGACACGCATATGATTATCATGTTTGGACGTGTCATTTACCTTCGTCATCTATTCACGCCCCTAATACCGAATTGCGTATATAAGAACCTAGCAAAACAGCGGCAAGCGCATCATGAAAGGCCCAATATACTCCGACGTAACTGTGACGCGCACGCACGCGGGGCGCAGCGACGCCTTGCTAGAAAACGTGAGCTCTCTCCAAGCGCAAGCAGCGAAGGCTGGCGGTAACCGGTGCAGAATGTGACATGCTGCATTTCGCGCCGACGGCGTTACCCAGACAGCAGCGCGTCTGCCTCTTTTTGTGTCGGAGGGGTGCCAGGCGCATTTAAACGCGCATGCATCAAAGCAACGCAACGCGCAATTGCGAGTATATAAGGTAGGCAGATCGACGCCTGGCGTGGTATTGCAGGCGTCATACGACAAAACTTACGCCAGTGCGCACGCGTGCCGGGTCACATCGAAGTTATTGGTGCCTCAAGCGTGGCATGTAGTCATATTCTTATATGACAACCGTCTGATGATTATAATGTTTGCGCCAGTCGCATACCTTTCTCATCCAATCACTTGACGTAATTTGGCATAAGTGAAGGTAGCGAAACGGCCGCGAGCGCATCATGAATGTGGCATGTAGTCATGTTGTTACATGACACGCATTTCATCGTTTTTGTTAGGGTCGGCCTCTTGTGTTCTCCATGCCATCATGTCATACCATACAAATTTGGCAATACGTCACGTGAACGAAGTTACCGCGAGAGAAGAAAAGCCATCAAATGTAAATCATGACATTCAATATATATAGGTCGTGATTTTCATGTCATGACTAGTACGTTATGCGAGTCATACAGTTATGTTACACCATAACAGTTTTCGTATGGATCCTATCATTGAAACGGCCACGAGAGCTAAAACTCGTAGGCTGCTGTATAGATAGATAGATAGATAGATAGATAGATAGATAGATAGATAGATAGATAGATAGATAGATAGATAGATAGATAGATAGATAGATAGATAGATAGATAGATAGATTCAAAGTCACCGAAGTTCGCTAAGAAATGCCTCGCACGAAAAAAAATGGTAGATACCCCGTACAGTGGAAACCGATGATATGCGAAGCATGAATGAGCGAGGTTGATACGTCACTTAAAGATCAGCACAACGTTACGCGGTAGCGGTAAATGATGTCGTTCATGACTTTCGTGTCTTGATTATAATGTTTGAATGTGTCATTTACCTATGTCATCCATTTGCGTCGCGCAATACCAAGTTTCTACATGTGAAGCTTACGAAACGGCCGCGAGCGCATCATGAGCGTAACATGTAGTCATGTTGTTACAAGACACGCATCTCATATTTATCATGTTTGCACCAGTATCATACCTTCGTCATCCATTTACGTACCGTAATACCAAGTTTGGCATATGTGCCCATAGCGAAACGGCTGCGAGCGCATCATGAGAGTGGCATGTATTCATGTTACATGACGCGCATGTCATGATTTTCATGTTAAGGTCGGTCGCTTGTGTTTGCCCAGCCCATTAGTATTTGGGCAAGTCTTTCGTACGAGCCCAACGAGGTAGCGCCTTTCACTTGGGTTACTTTTTCTAGCTGCATTTACTAGCTGGTTAGTAGATTATGTGACATGTAACGGCCTAGTAATTAGTGAATATAGCAACCTTTTTCCTAAAACACATATGACTTCTCATGGCATATATGTCATGAATATCATGATTTACAATTTATGGTCCTGCAGATATTTAGGTGGTTTCGTTCACATGGCATGTTGCAATCTGGTATGATACCATACCAGTTTTGCAACATGCCTTGTGAATGAAACCACCGCAAGAGCGGCAGGACTATAAGATGTAAATCACGATATTCATGACATACATGTGATGATTTTCATGTCATGACTAGCCAAATACGTGTTTCATACAGTCACGTTATGTCGTACCAAGTTGGGTATCGATACCATTATCGAAACGGCTAAAAGTCATAGGCGGATAGATAGATAGATAGATAGATAGATAGATAGATAGATAGATACGCTTAAAGTCGCCAAAGTTCTCTAAGAAATGCTTCGCATATAAAAATTGGCAGATCCCACGTACAGTTGGAATCGGTCATATGCGAAGCACGGGTGAGGAAATCTTGATATGTTACTTTAAAATCAGCACAGCGTTACGACGTGAAAGTAAATGATGCCGTACATGAAAATCATGCACAGCGTTACGATGTGGAAGTAGATGATGCCGTACATGACTTTCGTGTCATGATTATCATGTTTGGATGTGTCGTTTACCTTCGTCATCTATTTACGTCACGTGATACTAAATTTAGTATTCGCAAGTTTCCTTGCCAAGAGGGGGCGCGTAGGGTGGTTTAATATGGTGCCCACTGGGAGTATCGAAGTCACTGAGCAAATGCGTGGCCTGCACTGGAGTGTTTTTTTTTTTTTGCTTCACGGTGGCTCTACTTTATTTTACAGCCGGATAATATGCGCCACCTAGAAGTTTGAGAAACTTTGATAGGATGCCTAATTGAAGGCGACGAGGCCCTGAATTCTAAACATATCACCTGTTTCGGCATGAAACCTGTAGCCCATCTGTCGTTGTGCAAGGACTTTGCCTGCAGACGTCTCATGTCCGTGTTTGAGCGCTAGTCTCCTTTTCGTCCTTTTCTTGTCGTTCTGTTCTTGCTCTGTAACTATCGTCATGTCAAACCAACTAGCCCACTAGCCCAAACTGCCACACTGTAGGTCTGCTGTCCGCAAGAAGCCACACGAAGTGGAATTTACATTTGACTATGAAGGTTGTGTATAGGAATGTTAGCTTGCTTTTCGTCTTAGCGCTAATCGTGCCAGTCCGTGAGATGTACCCTTAGTGCACTGACGTTCGGCGACACAAGTAACCTTACTGTTCTTCAATGCTCCATACGTGTGTGTCGCGTTAAAGTGGTGGTTGCGATTTTCTGCTCTCACCTGAGCGTTGTGTGTTTGATGCCAGCCACGGCGGTTGCTTTGCAATGTAGGTGGAATGATAGAGGCTGAATACCGCGCGATGTCCGTGCACGTTGCCCTCCACTAAAGGCATGCCTCACGATCATTACGGGATTTGTCACACAAAACCTCAAATATTATTATAAAATTCTCTGCTTCCTTTCACATCCTCAGCTTTAAGCGGATACTTAGCGATGTAAAATTTTGCTAAGTTGTCACAATGCCAATATTTTGACGCTTTAAAAAATACATGCCACAATACTATAGCACTTATATAAATTCACTGGTAGCGCTGCTGGTCGTTGGATAGGAAGAGTTCAGAGATGAATTCAGTGACAATGCTTTAGGTTGTGGCACTTTAGTTTTCAGGGCCATTGTAACTGCAGAGCAGGCAATTCACGACGCTGCAAGCACATCTTCGCGATGTGTCTGCAGCGACTATACCCGTAAACAGGCAAGCTCAAAGGCTTTTGTATCAGTAAATAGAATATTATTTTGTTAAAATGTTAGTTCTTGATTGCTGCGTGCAGTATAAAACTGTGCCCATATGCATGTCCAGGCAAAATCTAAGTTAGTTCGTTGAGACCCAAGCTAAAGGTGCTGCATTTTTTTTCGCGCACTAAACATGGAGCTTCCTTTACACCACGCATCATGAATATATGGTGGTTTCGCATGTGTAGCTTTTAGCCGTTTTGTAAGTTTCATGCAATAATCACAGCACACGTGTTTGAAAAAAACTTTATTGAGCATGTGCCACCAGATCAACTAAATATTACACAGTAAGCCGCTATCATATGCACACAGTTTCATATGATAAGAACCTTGAGAACGCCTCACAGATGCAGGAGCACTAGGTTCCGCTGCGGTTCGCGCTCATGACAAGTTCTTGTCGTGAGGCCGCCGAGGCAAACATTCAGAAGCTAGTGATTTCAGTCGCTTCCTTGCAGGCTTGCTTGTCTGTGGGTCTGCATACAAAAAAGAAAACAAATTAAAGCTGCACCAACAAACATTCCTTCCAGAAATAGCTTTAAATGAATAATTATTTTTTATAACACAAGACGCCAAGTGCGTCAATCCCACGCTGTTACATATTTCTAAAGCATAACCTAAGCTGCTCGTTGCCGCTAGGCTGACCAAACCTGGACAGCTCGTTCAAGCGATGGGATACGAATGTAGTATTTTGACGAAGCGATATGTGACGGTGACCTTAACTGGGGCTTGACTCGAGCAAAACCATAAGAAATGTTAGATAACGACCACAGCAATCGTGTTGCCACTGCAACACTCCGTCGCAAGGTCTGTTTTTTATAACGAATGCCTAAAATGTCCTCTTAAAAATAATGAAAGCATGCACACGAAAAAACTATCCTAATTTTCTTACCTTTGCACCAGAAGTAGTCGCTGTTGACAAAGTGCGCGCTGCGCCGTTGCATAGGCGACGTGAGTTTGATGATGAATCTCGGCTTTACGATCCATTCTTTTTTTCCTCGCTGCGTCTCTTGGCAAGGCGGGGAGGCTGATTTTTGTCGACGCTGTGTTTGTACAAGGTGGCACACAGCACTCATGATTTCTTTTGAAGCCTTTAAATTTGGTCATTTCATGTCAACTGGCGCAATTCGAAGGGGAGGGGGGGCGATAATAACGACTCGAAGAAAAAAAATTATCTGTGTGTTACACTGCAAGTGTCGTCGAAAGACGATGGTCTTGCGTCTGGAGAGATTGAACAAAACGTTTATTTGTTCTGTGCAAGAAAATCTGTGAATGGTATAATGGAGGCGCTGCGTTTGAGTGCGTCGAGCGTGCAGCGGACAAGGTATAGAAGCCTGTGGATCCAGTAGTCGGCGGCTCGTTACCACTGTCACCATCTACGTGAAGATGGGAGAACTAACAGGAAAAACCGAAAAAATAAAATGTGACGTCACAAATGGAAGTGGTAGCAACGTTGCACATTTTCCCTGCCTGGCGCAAAAGTAAAATTTTCTTAATTGCTGACCTCTTACGTGCAATTATAATTACGCAATTTTATTTTCTGTAATTGTGTCTCACTAATTGCACGCGAGATAAAAGAAATACAAATAACAATGATTGAGGAAGCAAACTTACTTTATTAGCCAAGTGACGTACTTGCAATATGCACAAGAAGGTTTGCAGAGGCAAATGTGAGAGAACTGTTCATCAGCACAATAGCATAATAGTTTGCAAACTCGCGTTTCCCAAACCATGAAAACCACTGCAGCGAGAGAGCAGTTTTGAAAATACAGCTTTGACTGCCGTGGAGTACAAACTCTTGCTGCTTAGCCTGTCGCGTTCAGAGTCAGCATAGGCGAGAGCATGCCGGCCGTGCGCCATCGAAAACAGTCGGCCGTCACAGTAGTGGCTATCTACACATTCTGTGAGCTAGTTGAGCTATGAAATGCACATTAAAATAAGTAAACTTCTGAAGCTACGCACGGAACCACCAGAAAAAAGCGAGCGATGCCTGGGCCGAACCATAAGCACGCCAAACTAAACACAAGCTCTCATAGCATATTGCCAGGATACGCCTCCAGATCTACTGGCCATAGAGTTTCCTTAAATTGACTAGAGGGTACTATGGCGCCGAGATCATTCAGCGACCATGGCAATGATGGGTAGTACACACATTTGCCTAGTCTTCGTACTTGCGGGCGGCGAATCGTACTTGCGGCATCGTTTATTGCTGTGTTTCGGTTTTGTTTTTAACTAAAAATTTTACCCCTTTGAACTTCGTGACCCAGTTTGGAAAGGTAAGTCTAAAAGAATGAAGTGGTGAAGCACAATCACAGAACATTCGCTGATTTTTTTTTCGTGAGAAAACAGCTCCAAGCCACACGAACACACACGGAGCCAAAAACAGGCCAGAAGTACGAATATTAGACAAATGTGTGAACTACCTATCATTCCGATGCTCGCTGAAGAGCCGTGCGTTGCAGCTGCCACAGACACTAGCGCCAGAGTTCCCTCTAGTGTATATGAAGAAACTTTATGCTGTTGGCCTATATGTCACCAGACTGCCTGCATGTGCCCGCTGTTTCTAAAACCAAACGAAGAATAGAAAGGTGCTCATCCACATACCAAAGACCAAAGCTTTATTAAAGTGATCTACTAATTTTTGTAACAAATGAAATAAATTCATTTAGAAGTAACATTTAGTTATTTTTGTTTTGCTATTTTTCCCCACCCAGCTAGTCGCGCTTCCGACGTCACGTGGTTGTTGATGTCTGTCGCAATACGTTTCAGTTCCCTTTCGTTCCGACCTTCGCGACCAATATATATTGACCTTGCAGCGGAGGCGAACGAGCGCATCAAGAACGTCACACGGGAGACCTTAGTGCATTTCTGAAGTTATCTTAAAAAACGAAGTGCGCGCACCCTGAGCGCCCGTTTCAGAAGTGATAAGGTGTAGAACGCAAGCCGACGGTGCCCCCACCATGTCGTCTTAGCGACGCGTTGGAAACACTTTCCCTTTCGTGCAAGCGTTGCCTTGTCAGCGCAACGTGATAAACGCTACGGTCCTTATAATTACTTACGCATGCCTTTTATAATACGAGACGCACATACAGAGTATTGATGTGTTGTCTTGGTGCCTCAAATATGCGCAATAATGGCTTTTCATCGACAATCGCACAAGTATGCGCGCTGAATTCTGAGCAATATTAGTGGGCGCTGCGGATGAGGTCGGTCGTTTGGAGTATAGTTCGGCCACTTTAGTGCCGTTTAAGGTACCGTTAAAGGCGGACATGAAGACAAATGTACAGATGGACAGATCATAGTTTTTGCGTCGAAGGCCCCTAAGGAAGGTGGTCCTCTTTAAAAGCAAACGCACCCTTGGAGCGCCGCTGACTCGCCGCTACTCAAATACTCTTTGAAAAAATTACGCTGGTGGCCGCGGCGCCGCGTGACAGCCAACGGTACTTGCGAATGTTTGGAACTATCGAAACAGCCGCGAGCACGCCACGTGGTATGTTGTCATGTTCTTACATCACACGCGTGTCAGGACTATTATGTGTCAGGTCACATGCTTTGTCATTCATTGACGTCACGTAACTTCATTCATTGTCATGCATTGACGTCATTTTGATATATATGTGGGGGTAGCAAAATGACCGCCAGCGCATCATGAAGGGCCCAACATACTACATTGTAGCGTTGAAGCACGCGCACGCTGGGCACAGCGATGCTACGTTAGCAAAACGCGAGCACTCTATAGTTTGACGGAAGGCGCGACCAGCGTCCGTCGGCGGGGCCCGACGGCAACCGGCGCGAAATGTGACATGCTGCATTTCGCGCCGGTCCGTTACCCAGAACGCACTGTGTGTCCCTCTTTTCATGACGGAGGAACGCCGGACGCGCTAGCTGAAATGCGCGTGCGTCAAAGCAATGCAGCGTGGTGTGCACCTGCGAGTATATGGCAGGACCGGCGCCTGGCGTGGCAACGCCGGCGTGACACGACAAAATGAACGCCGCCGAGCATGCGCATCCCGTAACGTCGAAATCTAATGGCGCCTTGACTGTGGCATCTAGTCATGTTCTAACATGACACGCATCTCATGATTCGCATGTGTGCACTAGTCGCATACCTTCGTCATCCATTCTCGTCACGTCATACCAAATTCGGCATATGTAAATCTAGCGAAACGGCCGCGAGTGCATCATCAGTGTGGTGTAGTGGTCATGTTGCTACATGACACGCATGTCGTGTCATCATGTTTGGTTGTGTCATTTAACTATGTCGTCCATTCGCGTCGCGTAATACCGAGTTCGGTACTTGTAAAGCTAGTGAAACGGCCGCGAGCACATCACGAGTGTAGCATGTAGTCATGTTGTTACATGCACGCTTCTCATGTTTACCAGGTTCGCATCAGTATCATACCTTCGTCATCCATTCACGTCTCGTATTAACCAATTTGGTATATGTGAAGCTAGCGAAACGGCCGCGAGTGAATCATAAGTGTGACTTGTAGACATGTTGTTACTTGACACGCATCTCATGCTTATCATGTCTGCGCAGGTCGCATACCTTTGTCATCCATTCACGTCCCATATTACAAAATTTCGTATATGTGACGCGAGCAAAACGGCCGCGTGCGCATTGTTAGCGTGGCATGTAGTCATGTTGTTACGTGACACGCATGTCTTGATTATCTTGTTAGGGCCCGTCACTGGTGTTCGCCATGGAATCATGCCGTACCATACCAGTTTTGCAACAAGCAATGCGAATGAAACCACCGCAAGAGCTGCAGGACGATGACATGTTATTCATGACATTCATGAAATACATGTCATGATCTTCCCATTAGGGCTATTGAAATATGTTCTTCATGCAGTCATGTTGTGCCATACCAAGTTTGGTATCGATACCATTATTGAAACGGCCAGAAGAGCTAAAAGTCGTAGGCGGTTAGATAGATATTGATTTGTGGGGTTTAAACGTTCCAAAACCACCATATGATTATGAGAGACGCCGTAGTGGAGAGCTCCGGAAATTTTGACCACCTGGGGTTCCTTAACGTGCACCCAAATCTGAGCACACTGGCCTTGACATTTTCGCCTCCATCGGAAATGCAGCCGCCGCAGCCGGGATTTGAACCCGCGACCTGCGGGTCAGCAGCCGAGTACCTTAGCCACTAGACTACCGCGGCGGGGCAGGCTAGATAGATAGATAGATAGATAGATAGATAGATAGATAGATAGATAGATAGATAGATAGATAGATAGATAGATAGATAGATAGATAGATAGATAGATAGATAGATAGATAGATAGATAGATATGTGTACGCCTTCCTCTCATTTACAGTCAGAAGACTGTAAAGGAGAGGAAGGCGTACCTTTCCCAGAATGCGTTGCATAGCTCCCACAGGATGACCCATTGTTTTTAATGCCAGCCTCCAGTTGCACAAAACATGAAATTGCTTCACACTTTCCCATTTCATACCGGCCAAGGTTGCCTCGGTTCATGTGCACCCCACCGTTGTAGTGGTGGTGACACCAATTGACCAGGCCGCCAACATATTGTGTAGCACGGTGCGATGCCGTGCGCAGGCTGTGCTCTGTTTCACACAGTGTTGCCAGCTTAGTGCTCCCCTAGATGCTCCTACACAAGATGGCGGCGCATGTCACCACTCGGCATGAGGGAAAATTGTCATCGAGAAACCTAATCTGGCTGCACTCAGCCCCCTCATGCCAGTGGGAGAAGAAATTGAAAAATTGATACAAAAGTTCTAACATAACATAGAAATGAGGCTAATAGGTCTGAAAGAAAGGCAACAAAATACCAAAATATTGATGCGGCTAATCAAAATATACATATTTTCAAACGCAACACAGAACATGGATACCATGCATGCTTATTTAGAAAGATCGATTTGTTACACGCCTGAGGTGCTACTTCGGCACTGTCCCAGAAATAAAGAAATATTTGGAAATATGTACCGTAGCGTAGTAAAAATAATACATACGTGGGATCATGATGCATACGCCGTGTGGACAGTCGGTTACATATAACGTGGGGTATATGAATAATTCGTGAATAAATAATGATTGTAGAAAGTTCAGGCGAAGCATCTGCCGAATTGTTTGGAGGAGAGGATTGTCATTTACTACCATGGTCTGTGGGAAGGAATGATGACGATGCAAGTTTACGCAATCTTTTACGTCATGATGACGTTCAACAGTGACGTCATCAGGTCATAGTGATTTTTCGCATCACTCCTTCCAGACTCCACGGGATGGCCACACACGATGGACAAAATTTCCGTTCGATGAGGCTTCACACGCTCTTAAAGACGATAGTCTTTCTTGGGGACCTTCGACGCAATAATTTTGGTCTCTCTGTCTGTCTCTCTGTCTGTCTGTCTGTCTGTCTGTCTGTCTGTCTGTCTGTCTGTCTGTCTGTACATTTGTGTGTTTGTTCACTCTTAACGGCACCGAGTACATGAAACGGCCGACCCTATCCGCAGCGCCCACCAAAGGTGCTCAATGGTGCTCAAGCTCCCACAGGATGACCCATTGTTTTTAATGCCAGCCTCCAGTGGCACAAAACATGAAATTGCTTCACACTTTCCCATTTCATACCGGCCAAGGTTGCCTCGGTTCATGTGCACCCCACCGTTGTAGTGGTGGTGACACCAATAGACCAGGCCGCCAACATATTCTGTAGCACTGTGCGATGCCGTGCGCAGGCTGTGCTCTGTTTCACACAGTGTTGCCAGCTTAGTGCTCCCCTAGATGCTCCTACACAAGATGGCGGCGCATGTCACCACTCGGCATGAGGGAAAATTGTCATCGAGAAACCTAATCTGGCTGCACTCAGCCCCCTCATGCCAGTGGGAGAAGAAATTGAAAAATTGATACAAAAGTTCTAACATAACATAGAAATGAGGCTAATAGGTCTGAAAGAAAGGCAACAAAATGCCAAAATATTGATGTGGCTAATCAAAATATACATATTTTCAAACGCAACACAGAACATGGATACCATGCATGCTTATTTAGAAAGATCGATTTGTTACACGCCTGAGGTGCTACTTCGGCACTGTCCCAGAAATAAAGAAATATTTGGAAATATGTACCGTAGCGTAGTAAAAAATAATACATACGTGGGATCATGATGCGTACGCCGTGTGGACAGTCGGTTACATATAACGTGGGGTATATGAATAATTCGTGAATAATTAATGATTGTAGAAAGTTCAGGCGAAGCATCTGCCGAATTGTTTGGAGGAGAGGATTGTCATTTACTACCATGGTCTGTGGGAAGGAATGATGACGATGCAAGTTTACGCAATCTTTTACGTCATGATGACGTTCAACAGTGACGTAATCAGGTCATAGTGATTTTTCGCATCACTCCTTCCAGACTCCACGGGATGGCCACACACGATGGACAAAATTTCCGTTTGATGAGGCTTCACACGCTCTTAAAGACGATCGTCTTCTTGGGGACCTTCGACGCAATAATTTTGGTCTGTCCTTCTGTCTGTCTGTCTGTCTGTCTGTACATTTGTGTGTTTGTCCACTCTTAACGGCACCGAGTACATGAAACGGCCGACCCTATCCGCAGCGCCCACCAATGGTGCTCAAGGCTTAGCGTTCATAATTGTGCAATTGTCAATTAAAAAGCAATTATTGCGCTTGTCTGGGGCGCAAGAACAGCACGTATATATTCTGCACGTGCACCTTTTACTAGAAAAGGCATACAAAAGTAATTTTGAGGACCGTACATAAGTAATTTTAAGGCTTATCATGCTGCGCTGGCCATGCAACGCTTGCAAGAAAAGGCGAGAGTTTGCAACGCTTCGCTAAGACGAGACGGTGATGACACCTACGCGTCGCCTTGCGTTCTTTACCTGATCGCCTCTGAGACGGGTGCGCACACCCGTATCAAAGCCACGCATTCTGGTTTCCGAGAAAACTGCCAGATGGCGCTCATGTCTCACGTGTGACGTGACTTGATGCGCTCGTTTACCTCCGCTGCAAGTTCGAGGCACTCTAACGCAGCGCCTCTAGAATACCATTCACCGATTTTCTTGCGCAGAACATCAAATAAATGTTTGTTCACTCTCTCCATGCGCAAGAATATCGTCTTTCGACGACAGCTGCAGATTAACATGCAAATACGGACCACATTTTACCTTAAATTACACAAGTACACGACAAGTGCGTGACAAAACTGCTCTCACCTGTGCCAACCCATCTTGCTTAGCTTCCAGCTCGCTCGTCGGGACGGTGCATGGAAGAAGAGAGAAAGCGGGTACAACGTGCGAGTAATGTATCAAACTGCGCTAATACTTGACGGATACTAGAAAGTTTCGGGGTGGTAGGTAATGAACTCCTCTAATGAAGCCATTCGATTGTTATTTAAAAGAGTGGTGCAGGGTCATGAGTGTGTTTGTGTTTCTGTGTTTCTGTGCAGGCGTGTTGGGGGGGGGGGGCGGGGAGTAGGTTGGCGAGCGCCGATTTTGGCGACTTTCGCGGAGTGCTACGCTTCACTTTTTTTACTTCTGACGGTGTCCCAATAGCTCCTGACAGCCGGAAATAATTATATTTGGAAACTGACACCCTGCCAGCATGAATTGTGTAAAAGGGTAATTTCCACAGACATAAAGATGCCACCCGTACTCTCATTTCTACAAAAGGGGGAACAGCCACAGTCTGAAGGCGATGCCGTAGTAATGGATGCCCATAAAGAATCGGAAAACAGAATTTTCTAGGTCTAGATTAGTTTGACAAATGGAACTCTGCCCTGTCGAGACAGGAGCGCTTCACTTAAGCTCGTTCTCCCTGTCAACGGGTTCGGCGCTTTCATTAGGAACGTCATTGAAGTGCTGGCTCCTGAATCTGCCTCCGCAGTGCCCTTACTCTCCTCACTGTTAACTTGGCCAACAGAGACTTACAGTAATAAAAGGAAAAAAACAGCGTGGTGTTATTACAGGTGGAACAGACCAGACAGTGCGTCGCGAACTCAGTCTGAGCATTCGTGCCACGGACATTGTGGTTCAGAACTAGAAGACAGGGCGCACATCTAGGAAAGATCTGTCACCTTCACTAACCAATGATCTTACGTCTTCTGGTAGCTGTCTCTTTTAGTTCCATTGTAATTCCAAAACGTTCAACTTCCAGCAACGAATTTTGGTATACCGTACCTCAGACCTTATACACCATGCTATGTGTAACCACGGAAGTCTTTCAAATATTTTTTTTGAGTAAAGTTCGACAGCAAAACAGGTTCAGGCAAAGCTTTCTGATACAACGCTGCAGCACGTGCTATAGAAGTGAACTAAAATCGAGTGGCGGGAGTACTGTACTAATGAAATAGACTTGGCAATCCGGTACAGCGGTTAGTGATGGAAGGCGGCCCTGCTCATCCATGACATTTCTGATCAGCTTTAGGCCGTCCGGCGCACCTAAACTACTGCCTGCGTCTAAGCGCTCGAGGCCGGCCTTTAGGGAGAGGGGCATGAGGCCCCATCCACCCGAAACATGCCGGCCGTATTCAATAACTTTTTCAATCGCTCATCTTTGATTTCCTGTTTCTCTCTGAATGCACATGATTGGCTGGCACAGTTGTTTGATGAAGAGTTAGTTAAAGTTGGCAGAATATAAGTCAGGCGACAGGGTATCATAAAAGGTGAACATTTTACAAAGTTAACAGGCCCAGAAATAGTGACGTATAACCTGCCTACTGTGTCATTGTGAAATGGATGGTTTTTGGACAAAGTACAAAGACTAGGTAAAAAGTTTCAGGGAAGGTAGAGTAGTAATGCACACTGTTCGCTGCTTCCGAACAGTGTCTTCGTGTTCAGAGTACCTACCTTTGCCCTGTCCAATCTAAGATGTTAAAGCGTAAAGTATAATGCGTATGCCCCGAAGCAAGTAGATGCTCTCTGCAGTAGATGCCACAGTGGAAGGCATTAAGTGAGCATGATTTGCATGCTTGATATTGCAAAAGCTGCATTGCAAGCACATTGCAAGCACATTCTGTTGAACGTGCAGTACTTTCAACAATTCAGGACTGGTCTCGCGGTTGGAAAGTAGCATGTGAATTGAGGAACATTTGAGCCAATTATTTCCTTGTCTACCAAACAAGACAAAAAAAAAACCTCGGCTGTCATACAAACACACGCGAATTCCCATGGTTCCATCCCTAGTCTTAAGCTGGTTAGAAAGGTACTGCAACAGCTTATATTTGACAATCAGGAGACAGCGAATGTACCAACAATGGTGCGCATTTTCACAGCAGTAAACTCTATAGTGGCAGTGGCAATTGCAATTAGATCTTGCAAAACACGCAAGGCCTATTGCGTGTTTGCAAAGAAGACTCTGGGGTGAAAGCCATTTTCTTCCATGATTATTTCTTGATATCTCCCTTCTTTGAAAGCTTTCACTCAACAGCTGGGATCAGAGGCATTGCAAGTTTTGGGCACTTTACCAACTTTCGCAGTGACTTCGCGATCTACCTACCATCTACATGATGTCCAGCTATATGACATTATAGGGAGTCATGATGACGCCAATTAAGTAGGCGCTCTCTAAAGTCACACACTTCGTATGGTTATACCTTATTAGGATTGCCAGAAAAAATAAGGTGCGTACCATCAAGAATAAGGATAGTTTCGTTTTGTGGCGGAGTAACGAAGCTGCCCCCAACAAGCGTACTGTGAAAACATATGCACAATCATCAGCCCCGGTTTCTAAATGATCTTTATTGAATTGTTGGTGCAGAGATCAGACTTTCCCCATTTTTTGTTTCATTATAGCGATGCTACGAAGCTGGTTTCCTGGATTAGGTTAGTAGAGTTCTACTATTCAACTTTTTTAGGCTGACATGCAATTTTATGGGGTCACTGTGAAGCTCGCCAACTGCAGAAGGACGTGAGCGGTTCTGTCGCTGAGCGTTGTTGCTTTGAAATTGATTGAAACCTTGAAAACCGGAAGCTTATGCCAGGCTGTAATCGCTCACTATATATAAAGGAAGCACCATAGGACTTGCAGAGGCACTTCAAAAATAACTGGGAGACACTTTCACATTGCGAAATAGTGGATAGCAAAGCGATACGTATGCCTGTCTTGTCCACTTGTTTTCTTTCTATCACGTTGTGCGATGCTAACTCTTGACTTTGTTATTCGGCCATACTGGGATTCGGCCTTTCACCCAGGTGGTTAGCAGCGCAACATTTCTCTTACTACAAGCAACAACGACAGTTGTCGGTTTCTATAAAGGCAACAATACAATTTGATCCAGTGAAATGACAAGTGAGACTGATAAATAGTCCCATTGGCTTGTGATAACCAGCCGATAAACCGACAAGGCCACGATCGAGTGAGTATCAATCAATAGAATGCAAGACCCAAAATACGCACTAGTCTGGTGCTGCTACGGGAGCTTCCAATTATACGCCTGCGTTTCTGTGCACTCATCGACCCCGGGTTTTTCCCATACGATACCACCTCTGCCACCGTGTTCAAAATCTGCATTTCATAGCAAGCTTCGCATGAATACTATACCTCCTGTATTCCGTAGTTGCACAAATCAATACGCTTACGTAGAACTGACACTGACGGCGACAATGGAGTGGAGTATTGTAATGTAGCGAATACCTCTATTAGCAGTGAGACGCGAAACCTACGATACGTAGCACGCACATGCATTAGGGTGAATTCTGGGGCAGCCAGAAGCTATCTCTCATGTCTGTTTTCCTGACAATATGGCGAATTGTTGGCAAAGTGTATTATTTACATTTTTTGATTGTTAATACTATTGATTACTCAAGCCCTACTTAGAATTTGTTGACTTTCGTTGTTTTTCTTTTTTATTTATTAGGTAGAGAATGCAATTGCCTAAGCACATCTGAAACATTCTCCATGTATGGCTGTGCAGTGTGAGTTTGTTAACCGAAGTTAGGAGAATTGGGAAAGCTGGAACTCGCTTTGCACGCAAGAATCGAGCATGAACGTGCGCATATAAAACCTCAATAGTTGCATTTCTTCAGATAGAACGAAATCGGTAGAACTTAAACAGTGCTGCTAACTTACGTATATTCATATGTGACGTACGTTTACAAGTCAAGTAAAGTATGGCTGTGAATGTTTCTTGCATAGAGTATTAAGTCGCACGTTACTGCCTGCCTCAGCTCTGTGCTACTTTAACCATATGTTTTCACTAGAATCAACCATATATAATTCAGAACAGCAACTCTCTAGCCAACTTATTCGCTATAGCAGCCTTTTCCGATTTCCCTGCCCAATGAGGAACCACAAAGTTTATCGGCAAATGCTCATAACTGCCTTTTGCTTACAGACTGCTTATTTTGCCACATTACTCATAGAGCGCCTTATTGTGCAGCCATTCGAGGGAAGGGACATAATGAAGACTAACACAAGTTCATAAGTTTTTGGTTTCTCTGCGAAGCCATCATTGCAAGTTTTTCGCTTGTAGGAAAGGTAGTTCGCTGGAGTGTAGAACGTTTCTATCCCATTTCCGTGCTACCAATCCACCAAATACCCTCTCAGAGTGCTCTAAGTCTTCCGGTGCCATACTCAGTGTGCGTGCCTGTCACTTGATTGAAGGAAAGCTCCGAAAACGCTTCCTCGTTTCTTATCTGCAAATTTGTATTGAATGGAAAAGATTGAGTTATTTCTATTTTAAAATATTGGCGACGTAGAGACTACTTCACTACTATTCAAATATTTTCTGGCCGTCTCAATTACGTCTGCCAGTCACGTGACGTCGAAACACAGTAAAATGCAACGCGTCATTGTCATGACCACATACTAAGGAGCGCATATTTGTGTAAAAAAACACTTGAACGTGTTTGTGGTAGTCACAGTGTTACATGCACTGCTGGTGTTTCAAGGAAAAAAGGGCAACATATAGGGCCCGTTTTTTTTTCGTTAGACGCAGTAATAATAAAAACTGACATACAATTATAGCAAGGAAAGTATAGTGTATATTTTCTGAAGTAATTCTGGTGCAATTGTTGAGAAAGAAAAGTGTGGGAAAAGAAAACTTGCTGTGGGCAAGTACACAGCCTGTGAAAGAAGCAACAATAATACAATTCGTTCTAATAACATCCTTGCAGTTACATTTGCTAAATTGTGTGCCAGCTCTCATTCATATTGTTTGTGTTTGTGGTTCTCATAGTAGAAATCGCAAAGTACCTTGAATCGTTCCCTTTTTTGAAACACAGACAAAAGACAAGATTGATTTTTTCCCAATTAATCAACATCCGTCAGTGATAGCCACGGGTAAGACTGTGCTTTTCTGCGTAAAGTTGAGGTCTTACAAAGTAAAAGCGTTATTGGTTTCTATCAATATCTATACATCTGTATACATCTGTATCAGTATGTATACTGATGTACCATTGCTGACTGAAGTTTCTTTTTTATCATTGCCGGAAGCCCCGGCTATAGTTTCGATCTACCTTGCAATCTTCATTTTTCACTAAGATGCGACACGATAATTTTTGCCTTGCCTCTGTAATAAAACTGCAGTGTACCACCCGCTATAAGAAAGAGACGAAGTCGGAGTAAACAGCGGAAACTTCGCGCGTAACACTCGTCTGAGGTCACTAATGTTCACTGTAGCAAGATGAACTGGTACAAAGGGTGCATACAAGTGTGGCACTTAGCGACACTACACAGTCGAAACACCGCCCTCCAGGAAGACTAAGAAGTACGCTCGTTGGGAAAATTGCTTGTAAAGGACAAAAAAGTAATCGCCGACGTTATACGCACCATTTAGGGAAGCGTGACCCGTAATAAGGCAAGTGGGGTCATACGTATAGGGACCCTGAATTAGCGCCGAAGGAGCTAAGAGCTAAATAAAAATGACTCGCAGTTAGAGAGGTGAAATGCGATACAGTCTGCATGAGCTACAGCCACGCCATTGCCCACTTTTAGATAGCAAGTTTAATGAACTGCTAGGACCTTTGTTAAGTAACGTTCGTTGACACTCCACTAAACTTAAGAGGCGTTTAGTCAAAAGAAGCTCTGTTTCTGGACAAGCGCCAAAACAGGATTCAGAATTTTGAACCACTTGCGTTCAGTGAAACTTTTTGTAGCAAACGGCATAATACCGTTAGCATTTCACAACTTGCTCGTTGTTTTTTGTGGGATCACGTTGGCACAACTGCTGCAAACTAATTCAGAAAAAAAGTCACAGTTTCGTCAAAAGGGCGAAGCAATAAATGTGATAGCAACAACTTGGTATGTAACGCTGAGAATGGCCAGCAGATCTAAACGTGCTGCGCGCAGTGCTCAAGCACAAATGACGCACGACAAAAACGCACACAGGACTATATACAGATAAGCAACAACGTTTACAGTTGCACGCTTAACAAAATGTTTAAACAAAAACTTTGCATGAAACGTAATCACGGGTACAGATATGAGTGCGAACTAACAAATGTCCCAGTTGTTACTTCACTCCGTTTGAAAAGCGCACTATTTTCGTGAACAGGGCCTGTCCAGTGAGCGAACTGACCTTTGTGGACCAGGCAACTAGCGCAATTCTTCCGGTGAAAGGCCAAGGCACAATATTTTTCTCACTTAAGGATAAGCGCGCACGCACCAGCACCTACCCCCCCCCCCCCCCTTCGTCTGTGGGGCAGAGCACACGTAGGAGATAAGCGCGCGTTGCCACATGGTGACGAGCTGGGTGCTGAGTGTGGGCGGCTTTTCTTTTAAATGCAAAGCATTTCTTAGCAAACTTCGGCAACCTTGAGCGTATCTATCTATCTATCTATCTATCTATCTATCTATCTATCTATCTATCTATCTATCTATCTAACTCTATCCAGTCGCTTACCTTTGCCGCTATCTATCTAGCCCCTTACGTCTCGTGCTCACCCCCTTTACATTGCGTGAACCAAAATTAGAATGGGAGGGTAAAATGGCTTGACGAATATGACGCGCTGGCCAAGACATGAGTAACGTCACAATTCCGTCGCGTACGACGTCAAACACTTCCCGTCATACAGTGGCGCATACCCATGGGCGTGTATGTGCCGCTAGTATGCGGGTATGGGCCACAGATCATTGACACTTATTATATACCTAGGAACGATGAGAACACACACGGGCAATTTTAACGCGTGAGCATTGAGCAATACCCGACATTGGTAGCGTCGACTTAACGAAGGAATATAGTAAAGGTCAGTGTTACGAAAAACCGACATAGGCAGCGTTGATGATGCAAATGATACAAATATGATGCATTACGGCGGTGGCGGTGGTGATGGCAAAAACCAGCCGAGACCATTCATATAATTGGTATCAAAATAAATATTTACTTTTCCCCCTGGTTTCAACGCAGCGCTGGGAAATAAGGTAACTTGTAAATATTGGCAACGTCACACCACGAAAGCCGAGCTTTCGTTTTGGTTAACTGTCTATATTCAGGTTACACAGAGACACCATTGATCAGTGCAGAAGATCACATCAAGTTCAACAATATAAGGAACAGACTTGAATAGGGAACCTTACTACTGAGAAGTTAAGCCAATATATAAAATCACCATATTTTTTAGGATACTAGATCAACGTAAATATATTTTCAATATGACTCAAACGTCGGAAGGAGGGATACACTGAGCACAAAATAACCTATGCTGATTTGCCCGATGTCTTCGATAGTGAGATGGTGCGCTTTAGATGAGACGAATAGGACGTTCAAATTGGCGTAACGGGAAGTCTGCTAGCAAGTTGACTAGAGTTAGGTTCACGCTTTCGTAGTGATTGCCTGGTACTTCAGGTGGATCGCGAACGGGTGGGAAGCGAGGGTATCCCGTTAGAGGTGACTTGAGCCAACTATTAGTGAACAGCAATTGTGAAACAAATGTCCAGTACAATACAGATGCACATTTAAAAAAAAGATTTGCAACAGATAATCGACAATTTCGCGTGAACATTGTCTCCCAGAAAAAAAATAATATTAAGCGTAGTAAAATATTCTGAATGGAACTGTGGAAACTTTATTGTACAGTACTTTTACCCCAGAAAGGACTGCCCTTGTTGGTAAAGAAGGATGGTTTGCGACCATTTAGAGAAGGCGAAGGGTTGTGACTAGCATTTTACCCGTGCAACAGCACTATAATTTGTCATTCAACAAGAAAAATGTTTCAAGTCTGGGCCTCACTGACATTACTTTCATTACGGGAGCGATATCAATAAAATGTGCAAGGACAGAAAACAAAGAACAGCTGTCGCTCATTAGGGTGACTTTGGAATCGAACCCACAAAGTTCCAGCTGTAGACTACAAGAGTCAGGTGCTGTACTAACTGCGCTACCGACGCCCAGACACAATGCTTTATGAACATGCAATATAGATCTCACACCGGCTCCCTCTCAAAGGCATTTTGGTTCGAGGGGGTGTGATGTCACCGTCTGTGATCGGTGAGGCTAGCTATCGCATCATGACTCTAACAAGCTGCAAACAGGTAGGGGATGCTTGGGTAGTTCCGCTGCAAAAAAAGCTTTCGATGCTTATTGTAGTAAATTCTACGGTCAGTGCAATGTGCCGTACATAGACATTCAGTTCACCAACGACGCAGTGGGTGCTTGTCTTTTGCCCACTATCAGCGCGTGACTCCTCGCGCCGAAGTTGTGCAGCTTCCACATGCACAAGAGAGAGAATAAACTTTATTGAAGAATTAAAATTACGTGACTAATCCCGGGTAGAGCCCTCTTGTAGAGCCCCACTGGCCACAGCGGCTCGCCGGGCCTGGTCTAGGGTCACCAGTTGGCTCCCCAGTGCCAGCTCGGAAAGCCGTGCCTCCCAAGACCACGTTGTGAGTGTTTGTAGTGAGCGCACCAACCTAGATACTGCATTGGCTGGCCGCTTGGTACATTGGTAGGTTATGTGTGTAAGTGTGGCTGTGTGGTTACTACACCATGGGCATACCCCTGTTGTGTATATCTGTGGAAAAAATGCATGTAGTTTTGATATGTGGGGGTATGTGTTCGTTTGGAGGCGGCGCCAATCCCGGGCTTGTTGGCTGCTTACGTTCGGATGTGGAGGGGCGTACGTGCGTCTTGTAAGGCGTTGGTTTTCCAATATCTGCCTGCTTGTTACACTTCGCTCTTCATGATGCCCTGTGAGGTGTCCTGAGGAGAGTCCTGCGTCTCGGCCAGTAAGTCCGCGAGCTACGCAGTTTGCCTCCTCGTTCCCCCCCAGGCCGTCATGCCCTGGGCACCAAGTGACGCCATGTGCCTCCATCAACATGGACCACAAAATATCAGTGACGCACCTTGGAAGTGTGCCTCTAAGGTATAAGCGACATGCAGCTTGTGAGTCTGTCAAAATATACGCCGAGCGCCCCCTTCTTTTGGCTTCTCTGATTGCCAAGGCTATGGCTGCTGCCTCTGCGGTGGCACTTGATCTGGTGCGTAGGGACGCGCAGGCCACGACTTTGCTTTGGTTAGTCACTGCCAATGCATATGCTTGTTTTCTGGAGCCTTGTGGTGGCGCGGGATAAAGACTGACGTCGGTAAAGTAAGCGTCTGGATCGCTACTTCTCTGCAGGAGTTTTCGTGCTCGCGCTTGACGGCGCTTTTTGTTGTAGAGCGGGTGCGTGTTTTTCGGAACTGGTTCCTCGATTATTTGATCACGTATTTGCTTGGGTACAATGACTGTCTCATCGCCACAGTATTGAGGGGTGAGAGGGTATCCCAGCCTCTGTAGCAGTGTTCTTCCCTGGAGCGTAGTGGTGAGTCGTTCTCGCTGTGCGAGTAGCGTGGCGGCGGCCAATTCTTCATACGTATTATGCATGCCGAGTCCCATGAGTTTTTCTGTGCTTGTGCTGTTCGGAAGTCGCAATGCTGCTTTGTACGCAATTCTGATGAGTCTGTCAATCTGCTCTATTTCGGGCTTGGGTGTTGATTGAAAGGGAAGAGTGAACGTGACTCGGCTGAGAACGAAGGCATGTACAAGGCGTACCGTGTCGGCCTCTGTCATCTCATCATTACTTCGCGCAATTCTAGCTATAAGGGATGCAATACTCTTTACGGTGTGTTTGAGTTTGCCTATTGCAGTCTTTACGCTGTTGTTTTTTTGCACGTGCATGCCTAATATTCGAGCTACTGGGGTCCTGTTTATGATCTGTCCGGCAATTTCTAGCTGCAGCGCGGGTGCACGGTTGGACCGAGTGCGTAGGGGTCTTATTTGCAAATATTCCGATTTGCTAGGTGCGCACGACATGCCTGCAGCAGTGAGGTAGCCTTGAATCATGTCTATAGCGGTTTGCAGTACATCTTGTCGTTCTCCATAGGAGCCCTTTGTTGCCCATAGCGTAATATCGTCCGCATAAAAGGCACAGCCCAGGTTTGGTACAGTCTCCAGCTGGAGGACTAGTTTCCGGAGGCCGATATTGAATAAAAATGGAGACAATATGGAGCCCTGAGGTGTGCCTTTCAGTGGGAGGTCGTATGGTGATGATTTGGCACCAGCTATGCCAATCTGAGCCTTGCGATTTCCAAGAAAATTAGAGGCATAGTTGAATATGCGTTGTCCGCATCCTATGGCTGCAAGACCGTCTAGTATGGTAGAGTGCGCAATATTATCAAATGCTTTTTCGATGTCGAGTGCAACGAGTAGATTGTTGAGACTACCTGGCGCTGGGTTAAGCACTTCCTCTTTGAGCAGTAAGAAGATATCCTGGGTAGACACTCCTCGCCTAAATCCGTACATAGATGTTGGTAGAAGCCCCCGTTCTTCTGTGTATTGGTCAAGGCGAGTGAGTATAACTTTTTCGAAGAGCTTGCCAATGCATGACGTTAAAGAAATTGGTCATAGCTGATCAAGGCTTCGCCGTTTGCCTGGTTTAGGTATGAGTACAACCTGTGCCAGTGTCCATTCTGCAGGTATCTTTCCACTCGGTGTCCAGACTTCCTGATTAAAGTGGTCTGTGATGGTTGTAATGCTTCAAGCTGAGGTTCCGTACCATGGCATTTGTAATGCCATCCAATCCGGGTGCTGTATTTCTTTTGAAGCTTTGAGCCGCTGCATAAACCTCCGCAAAGGTTATGGGGGCGTCGAGCTCAGTGTTGGGTTCTCCATTGTATTCTTGACTGGGTGTTGGGCTAACGTTTCGCTTGCGTTCTCCTGTGTAGCGTTGTTTCAGCTCTTCTATTAACTGATCCGGATCACCTTGAAATTCCCCAGCTAGCCGTTGAAGGGTAGCGTTTGTTTCGGTTCTTGTTGCAGAGGGATCCAAAAGACTCCGTAGGATGTTCCACGTCTTTTTCATGCTTAATGTGCCTTTTAAGGAATCGCAGAAGGTGCGCCAGTTGTTGTTGTAAAGTTCCTTTGAGTATGCGTCTACTTCTTCCGTGATTTTCGCTATACTGAGTCTGAGTTTCTTATTTATCTTTTGTTGGCGCCACCGTTTCGTGAGGCCTCGACGAGCTTCCCAAAGATGTGTCAAGTGGGTGTCAATGGCAGGTGCGTCGGTAGTTGTTTGATATATCTTGGTGTTCTTGTCATAGAGACCCTTAATGTACGGTGTCCATTGGGCTATAGTGGTTGGCTTGGGCCCATCTACTTCCTGTTGCTCTCTATATTTAGTCCAGTTAGTCAGTCTGGCTTTTCCGAGCGGGCGTCGCAGTCGAGCTGTTTCATATGTTATTTGCACAATATTGTGATCGCTGCCCAGATTGTCGTCCAGCACACTCCAGCGCATGGACGCGGCATTGTTGTTTACGGTAAGGTCGGGAGTGGTGTCCCTGTTGACACTGTTTCCTATACGAGTCGGTATGCCCGGTGTCGTGAGGAGTGTGTAGTCGTAGCGCTGTATCGCTTCTAAAAGTCGCGTACCTTTGGGTCTGTCTGCGCTATAACCCCATGTGGTGTGCCAAGCGTTGAAGTCCCCAGTGATGATCAAGCGGTCGCGTGGTTGAAGCTTGTTGTTCAAATAGTGGAAGATATTGCTGAATTCTGCTTTTCTGTCTTGTGGGGGACTGTATATGTTACCTATAACCTGCTTCGGGCGTCCTTTCTTCGCTGGCCAGAGCGTTACGATAAGGTGTTGCGTCTCTTCGTTCGGTGCCGTTATGCATGTAGCTGCCAATTCTTTCCGGACGAGTGTCGCAATCTTAGGTGTATTTGGATCCATGTACAGTTTGTAGCCAGAAACTGTTTTAGGCCTGGCTCCCACCTCTTGCAAGCAGATTACGTCAGGAGGAACCAGCGCCGCCTTTATGTATAGAGTGAGTGTAGCGTGCTTGTTGTGCAGGGAACGACAGTTCCAGGACCATATAGTGAGATTCTCGTTTGCTATGCGTCGGTTAATTGCCATGATGCGAGGAGGTGGGTGTGCTCTCAGCGTCCGAGGTAAGCGTGCTTTTGGCGTCGGACTCCTGGGACCGCTGTTGGCTCTGCTTACGTCGACGCTTCGTTTCTTTGTCGAGGCTTTCATGAACGTATCGCTTCAGGTCATGAAATTCGACAAAGAACTGTTTCATTTGGGCTTCTGTTTGCTGCAGTATGTGCTGTTGCATTAGCTGCAGTTGTTGTTGTAAAGTGAGGTTTGTTGCTGTTTGTTCTGTTCCTATATTGGCTACAGGATCTCGTGGTGGTGTCGATTGCGGTTGGATGTGCCCATTGTCCCGTAGCTTTTCGCTTGGGTGGCTAGTTAGATTTTGAGAGGCCTGGACTGTAGTTTTCGGGGTGGCTCCCATTAATTGGGCCAGCTGTTTTTCGAGCCACATTATTTTGTTCTCGTATTTGTCAAGGCGTTGCTTAAGCTGTTTGTTTTCAGCGATTACTGCTTGATAGTGTATGTTTTGTGTGATGGGGGAGTACATGCAGACTTGGGAGCCACGGCTTCCACCCAGCTTACCGGAACTGATGATGCCTGTTGGGTGCATCCTTGTTCCCCGCCGTTGCCTTTGGCTCCCCCTCCTGGAGGACTGCGGTGGAGGTTCTGCTGAGTCGGTGCTGGCGCGCCCTTCTTGGATGGCGAGTGCGGCTTTCTGCCCGGGCACCGTGAATGCGACCGGGAACTGTGCTTGTCATCGGCTGACTTGTAGGCGTTTTCTTCCTCGTCGGAGGAGAACCAGTGGAGATTCTTGGTCCTCGGTGGGTCGTTGCTAGTGCCCTGTTGAAGCTTATCACTGTGGCCTGCTTGTACTTGCGGCTGTTTAGGCTTCGGCGGCTTAAGTCTTTTTTTGCAAGTTGGATCTCCTGTGGGGTGAGCCTCCCCGCACAAGGCGCAACTAATAGAACACGGATGTCCATCCGTTAGATTAGTCAGTCCGCACAGCCGGCAAATGGGGCGATCCGGATGTGGGCAAACGTCCGCGCGGTGTCCTTTTTCTCGGCAGACCTTGCAGACTTGAATCGCAGGTCGGAAGGGGTAGCAGCGGAGTTCACCCCCGTAATGTTAGACGGTACGAGGTAGCGTTGGACCGAAAAATGTAATAGCTGCGCTTTTCGTTGTGCCTATCATTCTGGCAGTGATGATCTCCACACCGCGCGTTCTGACACGTAGGTGCGCCATGAGAGTTTCGGTTGAGGTGTTCATCGGTACGCCGTGAATCACCCCTCTCAGAGTATCGTCTCCATTTGCGGCGTAGGCACGGACAGCGTGAGCCCTGCCGTTAAGCACAAGGGCGCGTATCAGACGCACTTTGTCCGCCACTTCCTCATATTTGGTCGACAGAATTGCTATGTTTGACCCTGGGTTGATTCTAAGGATGAAATGGTCATCTCTGATGCCAGCTTGACATGCCTCGATGATTGCTTTCGCAAGCGTAGGAGTCAGAATGTTTCTCAGTGGGAGGCCCTGGTTTGGACGAATGACGATCTTGTAATCGTCCTTCGGCAACGGCGGTAGCTTCGGCAATTTCTTGAATGTTGGCGTGCCTGTCTTAACCTGGTCCTGGAGCCCTGCGCTGCCGCGCCACCGCTCCAGTGCCTCTTGCTTGCGTTTTTTGGTGGATTTCGCTGCCTGCCAGCTAGCGTCCATTTCTGCATGCGATTGAGCGCCGATAGCGTCTCTGCTCACCGTATCGTGGTCGCCCTGGAGTTGATCCATTTGGTCGTCTGCTGTACCATCCTGGTCTAGAAGGAGGTATTGTTGGTCGGTCGCCGCGTTGAGAGCCATAGCTGGATGAAGCTCCGACGCGGGCGTCCCCAGCGTCGGTGCAGCTGCCGGCGGCTCCCCAGGTCAGCGTTTGGTGAGCGTCCTAGGGGTGACGAGCTTTCTGAAGTCCTTTGGCACCTCCAAGTGGCAAGAAATCCTCTTGAGTGGTGCCCAGGCGTTCCTCGGAACTTCCTGAAGCTGATAGTAACGTTTTCGAGGGGTTGCAGACGGAAAACACCACTAAAAATCATGAGAATCCAGAGCGCGAAGCGAGCGCGTCTGCACTACTTCGAGCCCCCTGGCGGTCCCATATGCACAAACGACGTTTACCCACCATCTACTACTGCTTTTAGTGCGGTGACACGGACTAGCACTGCTACAATAGGTGGCAAATAGACACGATCGCGTTGACGGATGAATGTAGCCGACATTATTGCATTGGTGCAGCCAAAGACGCACCAACGGGAAGCGAAAAGTATTCTCGCTTTCCCTGTTCATGCTGTAGCCATTCTCGAACGCTGCGTGATATATATGCGTGAGAACTGGTGTAGCATACCCATTTTTCTTCTCAATCGACGATGCTTTCAATAAGTGCATATTGAGTACGACTGTTTGTTATGGGCTTTTTGATGTCATCTGTGTACAAAATTTTCAATTGCATGTGTCCAGATGTCTTGATAACGGCTTCAGCTATCACGAAGCTCAAATCCAGTTCAAGCACATTAGTCGTCTGAATGAAGATGTGTGACCAAACTCCCATCGTAGCGCAAAAAATGAAAAACAACACGAGAGACGCAAAGAAGCAAACACCACAAACGATAGACACAAGTCCATTCAAGCCGCCATTTCAATTTTTTTGTTGTTCTTTTTGCACTATAATATACATTTGATACTGTACGAACTAGCCCAGGAACAAGTCCTTCTGCAGAGATCTGTGAGTAGATGACAACGCGTACAAAAGTGTTACAGCTTCTGAAAATCAATAGACGTTGACCAACCTTTCTGAATGAACAATAAACGTTGTACAAAAAACATTCTACACAGGTGAATTGATGGTGCACTTCCGTTTTATATACCCATTCCAATTACTCAATTATCAACAATGTTTTCCTGAGTACATTTAAGATAGTATACTGAATATGTAAGTCGCTGCTAATTTTTGTAAGGAAGTGTATTGTTCGGAGTTCAAACGACGCTTGTGACAGACAACCTGCAAACTATATTTCATATCTGAGGTAACAGAAACGAGAAATCAAATACATGACTTAGAGCTGCGCCTCGGCACTTCTCTGTAATGAATGTTCTTGTCCCGTGTTCGTGATATACACTGAAGGGAATCATAATAGACATGTCATGTCATTACAAAAAGAGAAAACAATAGATAATTCCTTGAACGTCCCTTGGCAGCAAAAAAATGAGAATCTTATGCAGCGACAGTCCTTCTTCATAACCCAACTTCAATTTTACAGTACTGAATAGAAATTAATTGCTTTCGTTTTTTGCTTTTTGGGGCAAACGTAGTCACACGACACTGTCAATTGGGCTGGGTCTTAAAACCACAGTTCCATTTCCTGAACAAATCAGTGGCAAGTAATTTCAGCCCACACTGAGGCAGAATATTTTAGAATTTCGAACTGCCATCATATTAGACATAGATGTAACAACAGCTACACGTGGGTCGTACGGATGGTTCTTGCAAAAAAATTGCGGGAGAACACCAATGAAATAATAATATTACTAATCAAGCAGTACACGTCATTAATTACGAGTGAGCCATGGTTAACAAGATGAAAACGCACAAGGAAAAGTGATCGAATGAATATTTTATTTATCTTTTTAACATCTCTATGCGTATTGAAGCGTTTAGACGATGTTTTGCTATTATTCAATGCATAAGTCAAGTTTAACTAAACCCACCGAAGAAAAATTTGATTTTTTAAGATAACCACGTTTTATTTGCTTGGCAAACTTGCCGGGTACTCACTATGGAATTATCCATAAAACTTTCTGGGTAGTAGGCGTGCATTCGCTATGCTATCCTTCGTAATTCCTCTGAGAATTCTTCCGAGATTATACTGAAATCTGGGGTTTTGTTGAAGATCAATGACACAGGAAGCGCAGCCTTTTGTGCATGGAACACTGCATATCAAGTAATAAAGGCTTCAATGTACTCTTATCCGCTTTTGTCGTTCGCGTTTGCTTTCCTTCGCATGGTCATATATATATATATATATATATATATATATATATATATATATATATATATATATATATATATATATATATATATATATATATATATATCACAGCGATGCATCGGCGTTGGGGCTGCCACATTTCAGCCGTGAAATTGAAGCTTTGCTGCACACGCTTCGTTTGGCTAGCATACGACGATGAGAACATTGCGACAACAAAATAAAGGTGGGTAAAAAATTATATCTAACTATAAAAATAAAACTGTACGCGAAAGCCCCTTTTGTTCAGCTACGTTCACGAAGTGGCACTTGTCACAAAGACTTGACATTTGACAGGAAGTGACGAAATGAAATAGGGAATCGGAAGTACGAATCGTTGTATGACTTCTGAACTGGAGGGGTCGTACTCTATTGGTTTCAGAAATTTTCGAGACATAGAAGTCCGTGGACTCCTTGTGTCGTATGTAACCGAGTGAAATCAAAAACATCACAAGAAAAAAAAGGAGGCCCTTACGCGACCATGCGAAAGAAACGAAACGCGAGCAGGAAAAGTGGATAAGAGTACAATAAAGCCTTGGGTATTTGATACGCAGTGCTCTTTGCAGAAGAGGCTGTGCATCCTGGGTCACTGCTTTTCAACAAAGCCCGCACTTTCAAAAGAATCTCAGAAGAATTCTCTGCAGAATTACGAAGGGTAGAATAGCGAATACCAAACTACCCAGAAATTATTATTAATAATGCTGTAGTTGGTACTCAGCAAGTGTGCTTACAGCAGTTACCCAATGAGTGTACATAAAAGGCTCTGAAAGGCCACTCTTCTAGCTTTCACTAGGACTGTGCTGCGCTTTCCGCACGGGCCTGGCATTCTTTCTTCATTTCCCCAGTAATTGTGTGCATGAAATTTACTAGGAGTTTGTTGCACCATCTGCAATATGTTACGCAAACTGTTTGTGCTTCTTTTTGATTGAATTGAGGTATTTCGAAACCTTACTTTAACTACCTGTGAATGATGGCAAGTAAGCGATGCTTCGGCGGATCATAATTCCCGTACATTGTTCACTAGATCATGGAGAGACGTGATAACACGTGTGTGCAGTATATACAAAGTCGTTTTCAATCACAATGCTTATATATGATGTCGAGTTTTTTTTTTGAGGGGGGGGGGCGTTTTATTTTCATTATGACTACCTTACGATCGGTGAGATGTAAAGCTAAGGGCTCTTGTAAGAGATCGAACAAGAACTTTGCGAAGACGACGTTCTTTGTACCACCGCAGCTTCGCGAGCCCTCAGCTTTGCGTCGGCTTGCCGGCGCTGCTGTTCCACTGCAGCATCGCGAACTCGCCCATCTGGATCCGCTTGTCCTACGCTGCCTTGCTGCAGCTCCTCCGCGAGCACGAAACTCTAGACTGTGTTGCTGCGCCTTGAGCCGTAGTGGCTTGATTCATGACGAAGTGCACTCCATGACCATCAGAGAGAAAGCCGAGAGCGAGCGCCTTTTGTAGCTCTTAAGGCGCCGCAGCAAAATAAACAGCTTGCCACGAGTGCACCCGCAATCAGGGCCAAACCTCATGAGCGCGAAAATGCACGCGACAGCGACGAGCGACGCGACGTAGATCGTCTTCGCGCGATCAGTCGCTAGCGCAGGCAAACCTCATTTACGCGACGGCTTCAGCGAGCGAACTCCATTGTCGCTGGCATGAGGCCGTCTACTCGCACCAAAAAAACCACGTAGTGAGTTGTATGCAATTTAAAAATGAGATATATTGTTGTGTAATGTAACGGAAAGTGTTTATGAATGCCTTGCAACACTTTTTTATATGCACATGCGTAAACATTGCGTTATTTCTTGTTACGAATACGTGACTAGGGCAGGGTCACGTGCATCTATGTAGTCCTTGTCTTTTCCAGTTTTTCGCTATTGGCTGCTTGAGCCCAGCACTTCCGGGCGATGAACGACGGTTTCCAAATCTGGAGAACCAAGAAATCGCACGAAAACGAGCACGCGACACGTCGCGCGAACGCCCTGTTTCGTCGCTCATAGCATCGCTCGTCGCTGTCGCGTGCATTTTCGCGCTTATGAGGTTTGCTCTTCATCGTTCTTCTCTTCCACGCATATGCCACCGGCACGTGCCCGAATCCCTTGGTCAAATAAAGCATTTACCACCACCACCACCCACTGGCGCGCTCGCGGCTGGTGCTCCTATAGCGTATGCGAGCCAAGACAGGGAGCGTTGGAGGGACAAGGCTCGATTCTGAAAGTGCTTCGCCCTAGAATTGCTCACCATGTCCACCGGATTACGTCAGTTTTTAGGAAATTTTGCGACATTATGGAAGAAACTGTAGACAACTCACTTCTAATCGAATACGCCTGCGCTTTCTTGGAAGTAAGGCTGGAGATAATAAAAATTGTGAGGTTTCTACGTCCTAGAACCATGATATGAGACTGTGGGAGATCCCGTAATAGAGGGTTAATCCAAATCATTAGCAACTTTTTTCTCTTGAACGTGCGCCTCAATCAAGGTACACGGACTTCTAGCTTTTCACTTCAAGTGCTACGACTTCAATCGACATGCACGCGCCATGGCCCCGTCCCATTCTTGAATCCTGCGGGTCGGCCATCAACCACCGAAAGTACTTGACTTCCACGGTAGGCTTCGCCAATGAAAAAAAAAAGCAAACGGAGCCCTGACTATATTCCTATATTATCTCATGTTAGGGCAAGGTCTTGGTGATTTATAGATGTGGTCTTTGAATCAATAATTGCTTTTGAGGCTGCTAGGGGTACGAGTCCACCGAAAATAATTTTTTTATTGATTTCTGCTTACGAAATGGCGTCACCGCAATTTATCTTGTCAGGATAGAATGCATATTTATAGAGGTCACACGTTATAAAATAAAATTTTGTGGAGATGACCACCACACGGAAGCTGCGGGAGATAAACTGAGGATATATTTAGGAAGAGTATGTGCCCACGTAGTGCAAGGTGCGCGTGGTGAGGTACAGGGACCATTGTTGACTTGGCAGCCTCGGCTGACTTGGGCGGAGCGCAAAGACCGTGACGGCGGAGACGCGGTCATCTCCCACAGCATAGTTCACTTTGGTCGAAACGTGCTGTAGCCCTTTCATATTACTTTTCTGAGGCGTGTCCGTTTACTTATTCATACTCTAGATAATTCCTAACACGTTTTCGCAATGTGGCTCGTTTATTTGTTACATGCAACCAACTAAACCAAGAGAGAATCAAGAAACGAAGAGTGAAGAAAGTACATGGGATGCTCAATTACGCGTAAATAGTCAAGAAAAGACGAACAGCCCCACGTAATACTATGATCGGAACGAAACCTTTCCGATAAAAAAAAAACTGCGGATAAAATACATTTCTTATTTAATTACTTTGTACGCAGGGCCACATTAAGGTAAGGATGCACCTCCTGTGCCTCGATCTTTAATGAAGTTCTCACTGATCAATAAATAATGATGACTTTGATCACCCTTTTATTTGTTCCACACAAATATAGAAACAACAGAAGATAATCTGTTGACTTTTAGTGACGTTCCCACTGATTGTTGCTTTGTGAAGTATATGTACTGTTTTAGGAAGCACCTACATGCCGAAATCACATTCGTTGGGAGTTTCGGTTATATTTTCTTCATGTTTTTAAAGTTTTTACATAAAATTGGCCATGCTTTCAATGATTCATTCGTCTGATTGATTGTATTTGATTTCTTTATGATCTCACGTGCGTGACTGTTCCTTTTTTGTGTGTGCAAGTAATCTTTTTGGCATGCTTGGCGCGTTGTCACAACGACAATGGTTTGCAACCTCCTGAAAAAGATGTTCAAGGACTTGTATCTTCCTTGCGATAAATCGAATGAACACAAAGGTAAGCTGTTCCCCTTTTACCGAATCGTAACTTCGTATAAACTCAAATATTGCAACTTTGATTATGCATTTCATGGTTGGCAACGTCCTTTATTCGCGCAACAAAGATTTCAAAACAATTGCAATTGCCTTTTCATGCATGAGTTTTCTAAAACTTTCGCGTTATTGGCAAACGAAGGACGTCTCAACCTGCTTTTGAAAACATTCAGGCAAAAAAGCTTGAGTGTGCAAGTTAATATGTGCCGAGTCTCTTTATCGTCTCTTTAATTTGCCTGCAACAAGAAATTCCTGAAAGACAGGTATCTTGAACGGTTTGTTGCGTGCGGCAATTTTTTATCTGAAAAGTGCTACGTAAAAAAGAGGCAATAATGATGTGAAAATGTTCATTATTACTTTTCGTCTGATGGGATTACATATTTTAGTGAATAAGTTCACCATTTTGTGCTAGATGAGCTCCAAGTTCTAAAATTGGGAAATTAACGAAAAAAAGTAGCTTTCCAGGTAAAATATCCAATTCATTAAGGAAAATAAACTTGTTTTGCACACCAACTACATATACATCGTTATCGGCTGAATACCTGCCCCTGGAGTGAAATTCATCAAAATTGGGAATGGTAACCGGGAGGTGGCGTTCCTTCTTATCACGACACACCCTAATGTGGGGCAACCCAGAACATCGTACTCCTCTTGCACTGCTAAATTCATTACTTTCAAGAACGCTAATGTGAACGAAAGCGCGATACAGATAAGAACTTACATGACCGATACGTGCAAACTAAATAGGCAGCCTCAGGAAGCTTAGTCACTCATAACGCATAACCACGAAAATTAGGCGCTGTTTGTCTCTTCACGGAGCCTAAACGGACCACGTATCAAAAGAGATGAGCCACGTTTTAACAAGGCTCTCATAACGCTTTCCTATCACATAGCAATTCGAACTTTTTCCGTTACTTTTTTGTTACGCGTTACGTTTAGAGCAGCGTGAAGGTGAGATAATGTGCGTGCAAACAAGCTAAAGATAAACACACATTCTTCATCCTAAGCATCGGTGACAGAAAAAGACAAAGCATGAACGGGTCTTTACGTGTGAGAAACTCTAACAAAACAAAATGCAATAAAGATACACACATTCTGCGGTAATTATCGAGGTCGTTAGCTGCTTCGGTGTGTGTACGCGCTGTTTATCTCACACCGTTGCACCGTCGACGCCATGAATTTTGCGTGTATACCAACGCTGCATATGGATTTTATTGCGCACGTGCTTTTCTTGTTCACCTGTTTCGCTGCCCCTTCTAGAAGTACGTTTACGTATCCACCCCTCTAAGGACCTCATACTGCGTGTGGGTTTTCGCGCCTCAGTTTCTGCACTGGTCGCCTTCCACTCCCGTCCAGTCTATTTACCTTTCTTATACTAAATGAACTCCTCCAAAGCGTGATGAGGCTTGCTTCGCAAACAACCGCAGGCAATGCCTGCATTTAAATTTTCTTTTTATTTTCGTTGTGCCGCAGTTCAACCATTAGCGATTTCAATAGACTGCAGGTCAATGGTGGCGTCCCAAATAAATAGCCACAATGAATAAGTGCAAAAAAAGCAAAAAAATAAAACTTCAGTTCCTGCAACGAATCACATCGCTGAGTGCTTTCCATGCATCTAATGATCTCTGCAACCAAAATTTGAAAGCGCAGCCGTTGCTACGGAGTTCCTTGTATTATTTTTCAAAGCGTGCATTCTCAAAATAGAAGAAAATTCATGAAAAAAAGGAGTATTCAATACTAAAGTGCTCCTCATGTTCCTCCTTTTTCGCTATTGTTTTTCTGGCCTGTGAAAGCGATTCCATTACAATTCGCGGAACGGTATTGTTAGAGGCAAGTGACACGTGAGGCTAACCTTGATTACTTACTGCCCGAATTCCTTTAGCCCACTTTTCATTTCGATTAAAAAGCTTTGCGTTCAAGATGATTCAGATGAACGTGAACGAAGTCTCTGGAATCAGAATTATATTGCATAATGAGGTATTGAGGTACAATTTTCGAGGTCAAATAATATTTAAGTGTGCCATAAAAAATCGTGCAAAAATATTTGCTCAATGGGCATCAGTCTGTTGTTATGCTCTCTTTCGTTTTCAGGTTTTTTGCATGAAAGTGTTAAGGTTACACCTATCGTTTTCCTCTCGATAGCTTGCCGTGTCATCTACAGTTTAAGCTGAACCGTCTGTGTAAACCTTCAGGTTTCTGCTTCGTATGTAGGTACCAGCAACATGCAGCTGGTATATACCTTCCTCTTAAAGGATAGTGGAAATCTACAAGTCATGATGTGAGGATATTTGTCGAATGTGTTCCACCCAATTTTTATTCTTCTAGTTACTTCATTCTCGTGGTTCAGCTGTGCTACCTCTCCTAATTAGACATACTATTTCAACACTTCAAGTGCACTGCTACCTATCTCCAAGCGCCCTTCTCTTCCAAGGTTGTTGTACAGTTCTTTCATTTTCGACTTATTACCTCTACGACCTACTTGTCTTCTTTTCTTATCTAACTCAGTAAACATGAAGCGCAATTCGTCACCTGAGTTACTCCGCAATGCAATGCCGTCGGCGAAGCGCAGGTTACTTAGTTACTTTCCAATAACTTTTATTCCTTACTGCTCCCATCCTAGGCCTCTGAAGTCCAAGGACGTGGTCAAGAGCATCGGGAAGTTCGTATTGCTTGTCTTGCACTCTTCTATATCTTGATATTATCTCGTTTTTTTATGGAACACTATAACGTCAGTTTATCCTTTGTAGATTTCTTTCAGGATGTTTATATATGCTGCGTCGACTCCCAGATTCCACAGTCTCTGCATGACTGTGGGTATCTATACTGAATCCAGTTACTTCTCGTAATCTATGAAGGCTACGTATAGAGGTTGGGTGCATTCTGAACATTTCTCCATCTCCAAATGGTAGTATGAATGCGTTCGATTGTTGCGTAGCCTGTTATAAATCTTTCTTGATCATATCGCTCATTCGTTAATAAAATTTATGTTCTCCTAATTCTCTTAGCAATTACCTAAATAGCTTCTATACGCAGAGAGCAAACTGATCGGCTTGTAATTCAAGTGCTTGTCATCTCCTTTCTTATGGATGAATATTGTATTGGCTATAATCCGGAATTCTAGTACCCTCCCTGTCCGAAGACTCTTAATGAACAGGTTTGTTATTTTTTTAGCACAATCTCTCCTTTGTTTTTCAGCATACCTGATGATACCCAACCCTCACCAGCAGCTTTGCCTTTTCTCATTTTCTCCAATGCCTTCCTCACATCTGTCATTACTGTTGGAAAGTCATCTGGGATCCTGCTATTTCTTACAATATGGTCGCGGTTGTCGCGGCTACTGTACAAATCTCTGTAATAATACTTCGTTATAATAACTATCCTATTCATATCGGTAGTTAATTTACTTTTCTCTAAGTGCATACAGCTGGTTTTTGCCTATTCCCTTTTTCCTGTTCGTTGCTTTGACGCTTCCTTCGCTCTTTAGAGCCTGTTCAATTCTCTCTATGTTATACTTTTTACAATGGATACCTTACGATTTTTAGTCAACTTCGAAAGCTATTCCATTCATATTATGTCTGTTGTGTTTGAAGCATCCATGCTATGATGTTTCTTAATAAGGTTATTCATCTCCTAGGAGAGTTTGCTAGTTTCTTGTCTAACTACCGTATGTACAACTTACACTGCACACTCAGTTATGATACTCGTGTGACTATCAATCATTGTGTCATTGCTGAGGCCGGTTTCTTCAATAAGAGCCGAGTATCCGTTCTCAAGCGAGCCTCAGGATTCTTGTACTTTCACTCTCAGTGCTAGCCGAACAATTGGCTGCTTGAACACCGGTTTTTGTCAATCCTTCATCAAGTATGGATGAATGCGATAGCTTACCATATTATGGTCACTACATCATATCTTGCCGAGCACTTCCACATCTTGCATGATGTCTGGGTGTGCACTGAGTGTAAAGTCTCTTTCGTTCTTACTTTAGTCGTTCAGGCTCCTTCATGTCTACCTACGGTTCACTCGTTTTTGGTAGAATGTATTTATGATCCGTAACTTATTGCATTCTGCGAATTTCACCAAGTTCTCCCCTCTGGAATTTCTAGTACTGATCTTATAATCTCCTACTGCCTCATCTCCAGCCTGCATATTCTCTACGCCAGCATTGAAGTCGTCCATCAGTATCGTATATGTGTCTCTACTTTATGTATTGCCGATTCCAAATCTTCATAGAAGCTTTTAACTAATACGTCACTATGACTGTACGTAGCCGCATAGGCCTGTACCACTTTCACCTTGTATCCTTTAATATGTTTAATTACTATACCTACCACCCTTTTATAATTGTTATACAATTCCTCAATGATACTAGTTGTATTTCTGTGGATAAGAACCCTCACCCCCAGTTCTCTTAGGTCAGCCGATTCGCCATAGCAGAATACGTACCGATTCTGTAGCACCGTGTAGGCCTCGTTTGTCCTCCTAACTTCAATTAGCCCTAATACACCCTTATTAACACTCTCGAGTTTCTCTAATAGCACATCTAGACGTCTCACTAGATAGCGTTCTGGCGTTAAACGTTACCAAGTTCCGTGGCGGATACCAATTTGCGAATGTGGGAAAATAAATGATCTGTATTGTTACGTTTTTAATTTTTATTCCTTTAATGCATCGCGCTGGGCTTTGTGTACTAATCACTATTATAATTTAAATCTGCATTCTAAAGGAAAACCAGAAATGTGTTGCTGTAACAGAAGCATTATAATTGCCACTTTAACCAATGAATCATGACACCTATGTTTACCGATGAGAGTAAAGTGAAAAACAATTCGTAATATTGTAACGCACAGTTTAATGAACACTTTTAATAGACTAACGTAGGCAGGGTGAACTTGTGCCCGAGAATAATAACAAAGCTAGAATGCAATCTCCTAGCAGTCGGTAGGATTCACTTCTGCTTCTTTCTTCGCGTTCTTTTTTCCTACGCGGGTTACGCTTAGCTGGGCCCCGCAGGCTCGCGCACCGCAAACCATCCGGAGGGCGTAAGTATCGGCTAGCGCGCGTAACTTGAGATCACATTGTGTCAATATAATTGGGACATATGCGAAATGCGTCCCAGCAGAAAGCGGTGCACTCGCAATATAATAGCTTACGCAGCATGTTTCTTTCGAGTCAATGAAACTTCCCCTAAGTTACACAAACAATAAATTTCATACATTCCTCTTTGCACAACACTTAGTACAAAACTGCATTACGAGTGTTTTTCAGGTGGTAAAGTACCGTATTTGCAAAAGTAGAGAAAAAGCAGAAAAATGAAGTAATTAGATCCAGCCGTTTGAAACAGTGGCCACGAACACGCTGGCTGCTAACAGCCCACGGCTTCACACGGAATAAACTTTTGTGACTTTGCTTATAGTAGTTTCATTATTTTCGCGCCCATTGGAACGAATAGGTACATTAGCGCAAAATGATTCGACATAGGCATCTTGTTCATGTAAGTTACGAGACTGGGCTTTTTCTTGTGGCTCCCCGTGGGCTTATGAATTTAAACATCAGCGTGGAATGAAAACCATATTTTATAATTGGCCTCCAGATTTTATCCTATTAAAAGAGGCGTTCGTTGGGATGATTTCTTTGAGCTAATTTCTGCTACGAAAATTTTAGTCGTTGTTGAAATTCATATTCATAAGTTTTGCGGACTAATATGACCCATCTGTGGGAGGCATTCCTTCACACGGAAACGTACGATAGGTGCTATTTTCCTTATCCTCTTTTCCCCTTCCCCTGTCTCACCACTTCCACCATGATCATTGTCGCGGATATTTTGAGACTGCATTCCGCTACTATGACCCTATAGTGGTGGTTAGTTTGAGAGGTCTGCTGCAAACTAACAAAACAAAGGTAACCGGACAGTTGAAACAAAACAAAAAAAAAACTTTTTGCGATACATCCAGCACATACAAATGAGAAATAAAGAAATACATTACAAAAGATTTCGTCTTTAGTTTTCAATCCATGCCTGATAGCACATAGGGGCTGTTTTCTCAAATTACCGTTAGCAACTGGAAGCAATAGTTTGATTGTTGCTACTAATGAGAAATAGAGAAAAGCATACTGACACTAAAATAACGTTTGCTTTACTAAGAAAGGTTTCACTAAACTAACACGAGTTTCTGCTCAGTTGGGAATAGTTTACTGAGCAAGGTACCGTTAGCGCTACGTTGCAAACCGAAGCCGGAACATGTGCATAGGGGTACAGGTTACGACAGCTCCTCTAGACAGTATAAAATGATCACAGCGAGCGAAGTCCACGTAATGTGCACAATGATGCCGAAACCGGACGCGGAGCACTCACCGAGCGATGGTCGAGTTGATAAGACTTCCTTTCCTAGCCAGTAGAAGTGTCGGTTGCTGCGTTGACAAAGCCAAGCAAAGATATGCCGTGGCTCTTTTTGCAGGATCTAGGAACCGCTAGACAGAACCAGGTTAGGCCACGCTTAATTTAAGCGTTCTGTACTCTGGTGTAACAGCAATAACAGCATCAATGTCTGCAGAAGCAACCGTTGTCTCTCTCGCTCCCGCCTTCAGAGCCCTCTCTTGGGTTTCGGCAAACCTTCCATCAGTTACTGAACAGGCCTTTCGGTGACTTCGGACTTCCGGCAGCAATCTGTTCACTTTTTTACTTACGCTGCCGAGTTGGGAATGGTTCATGTCTGAGTGCAACTTTCTGGAAGTGTATGCTCTAAAAGTGGAAGATTGAAGTTTGCGGGGCGAAGGGGAAGGGGTAAGGCGGGGATGCACTAGATCAGAACGTGTACCACAGCGATCGAATTATTAACCTGTGCCCTGTCTAGCGCATATACTATGAAATCTTTGTGGGATAAACTGTGACTTGACAAAACATAATCGGTTAACCTTTTTGTCCATTTAGTTCACCGTGTTACCGACAAAATGACTTTTTGTTTTTTTATTGCGCATTCAATCCGTTTAGGAAGCTCTACGTCTTTTTCAAGAAGCCTCCTTTCACTCAGACCAACCCTATCTGCCAGTTGCGTGAATATGCACCTTTCTGGTTTCCTTTATATCGCGAGTGTGGAGTCGAAGTGTGGGTGCTCATATTTATATATGGTCGCGACCCTTTTTCGTCTTAGTAAGAGCCACAGGCTTTCTATTGCGCAGCGGGAATTTAACTGTTCATCGTTAGCTCGATAACCCTTTGTAATGCGGGACGTTCATGTGTGTTTGAGCCATTCAAGGTTGAAGAGTATGTTTTTATACCTTGCACTAATAAGCATTCCAGTATCGCCTTTGATAATCGTAAAGATAAAGAAAGAGGTTGAAAAATTAGGAATAAATGGTATGAAGGTTAGCCATGCGCACGTGCGATTCACTTCCCTGCACATTGAGGAATGACGCAGTAGATAGTGAAAAGAAAAATAGGGTAAATGAGAAAAACACTGATTGCGCCCACACATGAACGTTTCTATTAAGCTAAGCGTGCTCACGGAGCCGCGTCAACCTTAAATTCATTTGCAATGTTGCTGCTGCTTTCCACGTAATCGACGGGTGCTGCTCTGTTCCAAGTACTTTTGCACCCGAAATTGGTCGTCTGCTCTTTATGAATACTGGCTTGATAAAAGAACTAACCATATTATAGTATAAGGAAGACCAAAACAAAAACATTCTTGAAGCGCACTTCGACCTGGTCAACCTACTAAAAGAAAGGGCAAGCGAGGTGTTTATTTTATGCAGAAAAGCAGGGTTCTTGAACGGGGAGGTCAATAATCAGCCTGCCTTGCGCAGATTAAGCGGTCCAATATAGCAGGAGTCATGACAGGACAGGAGGAAGGAATATAGAAATGAAATGAACCACATAAGAAGAGGGGGAGGATCTGTGTGAGTTTGAATCTCGAAGATAGAAAAGCCACTGAAATACCAGATTGTATACGATAGAAGAGAAGAAAAAATGCTCCACCAGCCATTTTTCAGGCTCTGGCAAAACTTTTGCCTTGCCACCTTTTGACCGACAAACGGGCGTGGCAAAGTGCCAACACGCACGCCAAATTTATGGCGTCACATACAGTTCACCCACAATCCAGAAATATCAGCAAGTGAAAGGAGCAAAAAGAAAACCGTGCCCGCGATTGTAATGCATGGTACTCGCGTAGGGCTATACTACGCAAATTTCCACTTCGGGCGAAAAAAAAAAGAATGCCCGTTTCATAATGCTGAACGACAAAGGGAAGTTGGAGGACAGGATATATGTGAGTAGATTACGCTTCTGTCTTCGAACCAGAGCTTCCGGGTCATACGTTATGTCCGATTCAATTTGCGGGTGCGTTTCGACTGGAGGGGCACTTTTACTAGTTTCCGCATATCAGTCTGCAGTAGTATGCTCATCAGATTTCGTTAGCCGCTCTCGCATACAATACGGGTGAATGGAGCTGAATGGAGCTGTTCGGAAGAGGGCTACAAAAAAAGGCACAGCGAAAACTGTCAAGTTCATTCCGATTAATGTGCCCACTGGTCAAATGACGGAAAATATCCGAGCTCGAAAGTGAACCTAACAGACCTTGATTCAATAAGTTAAGGCTATTACAAACAAGAACTTGCTAGAACGGACTGTTAATGAACATTATTTATTCGGAGTTCTCTAATCCTACAACGTGGGATAAATGCCACGGCGCCATAGATCTCATTCACATGCTCTGGTATTGCTTCGCGTTGCAGAGCGACAAAAAATACTTAAGAACAATGGAAAAGAGCTCTACGTAGTTCTACATTAGAGGAAAAGTTTTTTATTGACTATCCAACGGGCTCGCGTAGTGGCTAAAAGACTAGGTATTCCGATCTCAACGTGGGAGCGGCCCGCTTCGGGCTCAGACACTAGCGCAAGCTATTGGACAAATTAAAAGTTGTTTCATCCGTTCATTCATCTATCCATCCATCCATCACACGTACATAATTAAAAATAAGTAAACAATAATATCAATACCCTATTCTACTTAATACTTTTCGCAGCAACGCAGTTGATAAAAAAACAGATAGAAAAGCTCTGCATGGTCCCAATGTCGTTCTGGTTACGGAACAATAATCTGCATTCCGATAATTGGCGTATTTGGTCCTGATTTGGCGTTAGGTTATTATTAAGTGTTGCTTCTACAAGTTGCATACTTTGGTAGCGGTGGCATGATTCCCAAAAAACTCGGCACTGGTGTGCTGCAGATATCCTAGTCTACACTATGATGTCCTCGAAATTGCGGTGATGGCGGTCGTAATTTTTGACATCATTGGACACTGCAAGCTTTGAGATCACAACACGGGTCGCTTTTGGCGCCTTGGTCGTGCACTGCCGCCGCTGGTATCTGTAAACACAAGCGCGGGAAATATAAAAAAACTATTAGAGCGAATAGAGAACACTAAGGACACCACAGAATTCGAAAACGGGTCCCCTGCGTGTCGGCCCCGTTTTCTAGCCCTGAGGCATGCCGGCGCTTCAAACGCTGTTGCGAACTGCCCCTAAGCAGACGTCATATCGGGAAAGGACTCATGGTAATGAGTATTAAGGCGTTTTAGAAAGGCAAAATAAACATCATGCCTCACACACTGCAAAATTCGTAATGAGTGGGTCGTCGAATGTTCTAACACTTTACAATAGCTTGTCCTTGTTCACCTTCTAGCGACTCATACACACTGTGAGCGATTGGCCAAGAAATTGTGGCGTGTCGACTGTGGAACGTACCCCCTCTGAGCGACTGGCCAAAACACTTTCTGTAAATAGCCTATGGATGTCAAGTATACTAGTGTTTACTAAACTGTAACTATAAAATGTACAAAGAAAAAGCGAAAACATTACAAACGTTACAAAAATGGTGTAGCAGGTACACGCACACCCAGATTCACTTGGTCCTGTTTTCCTATATGTTTAAAACTCCTCATTTCTTCTTGTTTGAAAGAACACTATGCACTGTCACTCTCGAGCTATAATTGTGGAACGCGAAGAAAAAAAAAACCACTTTGCAACATTGAGACATTAAACTACCTAGCTCACAGTGTGTCAGAGCAACACCAACTATGGTATACAAACAATCTTCATTGTGTGTTGCGTAGAACTTTCGTGCACATTTAGACAAACTTAAGCGCCAAAGAAAATTTTGAGGCATACACAAACACGCGGCATATATTCATTGCGAAAGCTGAAGCAGCACTCTTTCCTGAGCCTGTTTTTGGCTCTCTATGTGACATATTAAAAGCACACATGCAATGTACTCATGAACTATCGTAACTTTCATGAAGTGGTGAAGCACCGAATGCAGCCTTATTGAAAATTCTGCCGACAAGTAAGGGGCCCACTGCACATGTGTTAATCATCATGCGAACTTTGCTTGTGTTGTGACTAATGATGACGAACATATGTCCCTGAGTCTTTTTTATGGTTCCGAATATTTCAACAACCCACTCGCGGCGCATTTTAGATTGTGTGACATCTCATTCTTATTCTACTCTTCTACTGCACTATCTTACAAGTGTTAACACGATTCCTAGCCCAACATGACACCTGCATAAGGTGTTTTTGCGAATGAGTACCAAGAACAAGAGAGGCTGTGTGAATACTCTATTGGCACGGTAGAGTACTCTACTGTCCTTGTTTCAAACCTAATGCATTCTGAGAGGTGTAGTTCGAAATAAATTTTCTTCATATTTCTCACGATAGCAATAAGAATGGTACAAACAGTCAGAAAATCAACCACTATATGCAGACTTAACGCAGGCATAACCTGTGCCCTCTAATTGTTACCTATAGGCACCGACACTTCTTGAATACCGAGATGCGGGACACAAGCTGCTGCATTGTATTGCTACGTGACATATCAATAATTCAGATATCTTAACGCATAGATTTCTTTGAAGAGCATCCTCGATAGAGATTCTATTACACTTGAGAGTTATTGCGCATAGCTTATCATGGTCAACATCGCTTCGGTTGACTCTCACTGATTCGGTGCTCCCTCGTCACCGAGAAATAGTCGCGCTTATAAAAATTCCGACTAGCACTTATTCACCCTTTTGTTCAGTTTTATTATCAGTCGGAAGACAGTTTCCACATGAATACATTATTTAAAACACTCAAAGTTAATAATGATTGTCTATATACCATCATTAGCGCCTATATAATTTCTGCAATAGCTTTTTGTTGCGTAACTGTAAAAAGCAGCAATCGCGAAAAGTACAGGGAGGGCTAAAGGTTCCCAAGGGACATTTCTGTACGTTGCAGCTTCAGTGCTACCTGTGAACATTGAAACCCCCTTGTAGGTTTTCCTTCCACAGCTATCATCGAGTACATTATGTGATTGATTGATATGTGGGGTTTAACGTCCCAAAACCACTATATGATTATGAGAGACGCCGTAGTGGAGGGCTCCGGAAATTTAGACCACCTGGGGTTCTTTAACGTGCACCCAAATCTGAGCACACGGGCCTACAACATTTCCGCCTCCATCGGAAATGCAGCCGCCGCAGCCGGGATTCGAACCCGCGCCCTGCGGGTCAGCAGCCGAGTACCTTAGCCCCTAGACCACCGCGGCGGGGCGAGTACATTATGTGTGGTTGAACAATACAAGTTCTACTAAAAATTAGAACACAATGTGCTTTAAGGCTTGTTCGACCAGCAGTGACAGAGCAACCAAAAGAGGTTTAGCAATCGAAGATTGAAATGAAGCATCGGTGCTACGTAAGCCACGTAATGGTGGACTAAAGTTCAGTTTAGCTGCAGAACTCTTAAGTTAGCGGAGAATTACAGTTCATCATTTGAACAATTTTGAAGCCGAAAGTTTTGCCTCGTATGAACGTAGCTTTAGCGAAAAGCTTCATGCATAGCTTCGAAGACCTATAATAATAAAATAAAAATAAACGTGTACCCTCACCTAATATTTGCGAAAGCGCACGGCGTGATCTTTCACACACTGTTTGCAAAAACAGGAAATTGAGGACAAAATGAAAAATATTGAGAAGATGCTCTCCTAGCCAGCAGAAGCCACGGAAAATTCCGCTGAGTGGTGCTTCTTGTTTGGGCAGCTCAAAATAAAGTTGACACATGATCTTGGTTTTTAATGGTAGAACGTGAAAGCGTAATCGGACCATGTTCACGTCACCTTTCCAATCAGTAGCTTATAGCTTTACTTCTCTATGGACTTGTAAACCATGCCGCAAGAAACGCCAAAGCGTGGATGCCCTTCGGCTTCTACATCCGGGAGGGTCGTGCGACAAAGCATGCTAAGAAACACGGCGAGGTTCCGTGTTTCGCTGCAAAGCGCATAAAAAGCATAGCGTGTGGTTTAGTGGTGGCGGGCCCTTGCGTCATCTCGCGGCTGGTAGTCAAGCGCATGCCACGCTAAAGGACCTCTGCGATGTGCTTACTACCGGCGCTAAATGGTGCGTATAAGTGGCTCGCTGTTACTGTGCTACAGAGTGTATGCGTGGTGGTCGAGTGTTTTACGCATCGCGCAATGAATGTAGGGGTCGTAGGTTCCAATGTCCGTTCCCACTCGCAGAATCACTGTTCACGTGACTCGGCTTGCACGTATGTCAAGAAGCGAATGCCATATAATGTCGAGCGAAGGCACGCACGAGGTTACATTCGTTTCTCTACAACAAATGTCAATGAAGTTACCGCCGAGTTATCTTTAATAATACAATTTCATTAGCAAAAGCTCAGTTGTGACAGCTATTTTTACGATGTATATCAAGTAACTAGAGTATTGAGGTAATTGGTTAAAATATATAGCAAATTGCAATGAGTGAACTTAATGAGATGTAGATATAAACTGCATAGCACAGCAGCCACAACAGATAAGTTTCACTCTTGTTCCTAGAAGGCGAGTGTATAAGAAACCTGCCAGTTTCCCTCAACAAGCATTACACCATGATACTAACTAGCACACTGTTTGGAAGCGATTAATAATAATAATAATAATAATAATAATAATAATAATAATAATAATAATAATAATAATACCTGAAAATTAACACTCAAAAACCATCTCTAAAACATATCTACAGTTTACGAAAATTTTCAGAGATTCCATAGTGGAACGTTCTGGAAATATTAAGGTCTGGTGTTCTTTCACGTGTACTGGCTTCCACAGAAACGATACCGCCAATACCTGCGTCCTTCGGATCAGCAGCCGATCACCGCAACCACTACTCAACGGCGGACAGAGAGCGATTTGGTGACGAAACAATTGAAAATTTTGTGGTACGCGAGAAACGCCGGCCGTGCTAGCATAGAGGAGTCCCTCTCAATGCATTTCAAGTTCTTCTCCCTTCACTTTGTGTTAACGCGTGAGGAGTCATCGGAGTATATATAGTGCAGCTTCCATATGCTCCGATGCTTCAGGAGCTTGCTCCTTATGCATTGTCAGCCTTGTCCATCCACCTCGCCTACATAGCCACACTAGTCATCGTCACTCTCGCTAGAAGCCGTCTGCTGGCCACCTAAGAGGGGGCTTGCGGGAAACTTATCCATGCATTGACGGATTAGGGGTGGGGGGAGGCGCTGCAACGAAGCTTTGGTTTACTAATAATAATAAAAAATTATTTGGGTTTAACATGCGGAAACTTTCACTGCCCCTCATGGGGCACGTAATTGTATGATGATCGAGTATGGAGGATTCATGGCCTACCACCAATAACCTCCGGAGTAAGCCCCTTTATTATGGTTCACTTCGTGTATATGGCGTAATCTTTTGGTTTCTCCAGTGCCGTCTGCTCCGAGTGCGGCAACACCGACCAATAAAGCAGGTGCGATAGGCGCCAAAGAATGCAACGATGCCGACGGGTGAATGTCGTTCCTGCATGCGCGTGTTCACGGCTGAAAATTCGAACCTCTGCCACCTGTTCACTGAAGCTCACTTAGGTAATGCATGCGTGAGCATTGGCGTAAGTTACCATAATACTTGAGATTGCACAACCTGCCATTTTTTCCTCAACTCGAATGTTTTGAAGAAAAGCATATCGAGTAAGAGTGTCTATTATGTGCTTATTGATACCATGTTTGCGTGAAATTGACGTTAATATGTCTCAACTTCATCTATACCACAACTGTTAAAGCATGACCGTTCGGGTTGGGCGTCATCATGAGGATACATCACGGGGCGTCTGAGGGAGTCCAACCACGTCAAATGGCGCTTTAGCTGTGAAACATTGATATACAATTTCAAACTCCCATATAGCGTTGCCCAGAAGAGAATAAATTTCTGTGAAGAGACATTCTATTTTTGTGTTCTACTGATTACTATAAGGGAGGCTAAGCCGCGTTTTTTGAAACAAGACTTCGACAATTGTAGAAATGTCTCAATATCTTGCGTCTGAATGAACCATCTGCCATTTCGCTGTCATCATACACAAACAACACAAAGGAATATCACTGTTGAGCCACTCCCGGGTATACCTTCTCATGATAATTGAAGCCGCCGGTGCTTTTACGCAGAGAACAAGCTGCGTTCCTTCATCGTCTCTTTCAAAGGCGCTTTCAATTAACTAGAGCCGTGAAGCCACAATAAGGCGGCATTTATTATTTATTTGGCTATCTCCTTTACATAATTTTTTTCCAAGTGAAGATATCCCCAGCCACTTTATGAAAATTCCCAGCCGCCTAATGAAAGTCGAACATATTCAGCGTAAACGCGAAGGTACTTGAATGGCTTGAAAACGAAACCGAAGGACATACTCGTTTTGATCGTAATCATTTTCTTAGCGCAGTAATTAAGATGCCGTTTAGGTAAGCCTAGCGGGGAAAAATCATTTCTGCGTGCATTTATTGGTTTCCCTTCTATGCTTCTATTATCTAGGTATTTACGAAATAACTGTGGTTTTAAGTAAGAATGGTTTTTATAAAGCTGGCAGGGTGGGGAGCCATCGATTAATGTTGAGGTTCGCTCTGATATATTTATAACTTACGTTATTCCATGGTATGCTTTTGTCGCTCTGGGCACAACGATCACAGTTCACAGTTGCGGAAACCAACAAAATGGTGTTTATTTCTACGCAGACCACCAACCAATTTATACCCATCATAGCATGGTGGTGTACTTGTACAGTGATCCAGTTAACCTTATTACACAAATACATGAACATAATACCAGTAGAATGCAACGAATGCAACACAATGTGGATATCGACGATGTGCAAACGACTCAAGGGGGAATTCTGGGGAGACGCTCTGCAGAATCGCCCCCACGGCATTCTTCATCAAGGGACATATAGTCCACACATCTGCCACAAGCCCCGCCGTGGTCGTCCAGTGGCTAAGGTACTCGGCTGATTGAATTCTGGCTGCGGCGGCTGCATTTCCGATAGAAAAAAATGTTGTAGGCCCGTGTGCTCAGATTTGGGTGCACGTTAAAGAATCCCAGGTGGTCGAAATTTTATATTCATATGGTGGTTTTTGGACAATAAAACCCCACATACTATGTGGTCATCTGCCACAAGCTCCAAGGGCCAAGAGAGAGCACAGTTTCTCATGGACGCCCGTATACAGCCTGACAGATGGCCCCACCGCCCGAACAAGTTATGACCAGTGTTTAGCGGTGAAGCCTATGTGGAGGACGCGCAATTTTTACTTGTAAAAACTTATCAGGAGGGGCGAGCATCTGCCCAATTGTTCGAAATGCGCGTGCCGTAACGTGTCTAACTTGAGCTGAATAATTTATCGAATAGGGATCGGTACAAAAAAGAAACGGTGCTTCAGGTTACCCAACTACACATATTAAACAGAGCGGTGCATTAGCTACTGGGTGCGTAACCAACCCGTCGCTATGAGCCAGTGGTGAATGTGTTCGACTGCCTGCCCGAAGACGGCGGGCTCGATTAGCAATCCTGGTGGCAGCTCTTTGATGAATGTAATATGCTCGAGGTCTACATGCTTCGATTTAGGGGACGTTAGAATATCACATCAAGGTGAAAAGAGAGAGAGAGAGAATGAGGATGAAAAAAAGCCAGGGAGGTTGACCATGGCTGAGTCTGGTAGACTACCTTGCACTGGGGAGAGGATAAGGGGAATAAAAGATAGAGAGAGAGAGAGAGAGAAGGAGAAATGTCACTCATGTCATCGACAAAACGGCACTTATGTGCTTAACATCACATACGGTGAGTCACATCCGTGTCTTAATCAATTGAGCACATTCGTGGCATTATTTTTTATGTGCGCTTCTATGCACCCAAAATCTTGCCGATGGTAAAGTCATGATGGTGCCGCTTGCGTTCTCAAGCAGCAGACTTCTGAAGGCTTGCGAGAACTGGAGTCAAGGTGTCAAGCAGTTACAACATGCTTTTTGCTGGCGGTGTCTGCATCTTGCTCAGCAGCAGGCACATAGCGCTGACCAGGGTGCTGACCATGCCGATAAGTTGTCCTTCGTCCGTCAAGATATGAGGTACGGATGAAGTATCGCTCACTGTAGAAGTCTGATTCCTCTCATCAGGCGCATGCATCTTTGGAAGTTCAGGCCAAGCGTCCCCTGCATTGCTGGTAGAGACATCATTTTCCTTTAAAACGGCTGCGTTCTGACTGGGTAATAAGAATGAAGCGTCAGCTCCCCTGCTAGCAGAAGCGCCTTTGTTCTTGGAACCGACAGCGCTTCGCCAGAGTTGGGGAGGTGGAGGTGGTTTTGGACGTGCTTCGCGAGGCGACGAGGTTTTGGTGACTTTGGTGCATTGCCGGCGACGGGACCATCGTCGCGTAAAGGATGCAGCTGCTTCTCGGTATGAGATGTCACCTCTGGCCTTTTTCTTCAGTATTGCTAGCTCCTTTCGAATAAAAGCACAGTCCTTCGAAGAGACATCATGTGGCCCATTGCAGTTTGAGCACTTCAGATTCGTAGCCTGGCACGTGTCCTTGTTGTGGTGCCCAGTGCATTGGTAACAGACGATTCAGTTTGTGCACACACCACTTACGTGACCTAAATTTATGCACTTCCAGCACTCAAGTGGTTTCGGCATAAAAGGACGAACTGCGTGTCGGAAGTGGCCCACTTTTACATGTGATGGAAGTGATTCGCCCTTAAATGTAATTCTTACGCATCGTGATGCCCCGATACGACATATACTTGTAATAATGGCATCTTCCGAAGCCGGCCTAATCAAGACTGGTAGGTCCGAGTTAGTAATGGCTTCGGCAACACCATATATCACCCCAGGGCTTACTTCTTTGCCCAGCGGTATATGAGAGCGGACTTTGATTTCATCAAGTTCCGTTACTTCACGCAATCTGCCAAGCGCAGTCACATGATTGACGTCAATCCCTTGGATGTTTTTGCAGCCATTCACTCTTACTTCCTTTACATATTCGACACCAGTGCCTCTAGCTGCAGAGACACGGCTGGCTGGTTAAGGCGTCTCATGTTGCCACTAGCGAGAACTGGCATGAAAAGGATGGTAAATACCTTGGTATTCCGCGAAGGTCACATGATGGGCTCACTCAAATTGGGTTACGTGCTCAGAAATAGCCTCTTTCCCTTGTGGTTTCAGACGAGCTTAAAGTTGTCGTCCCCTGATTCATCACTGCTGACGTTGTAGGGTTCAGTCTCACCACTGTCAGTGCCACTCTCGGAGCTGTAGCGCTTCCTGGAAGCAACACCCGCGGTCATTCCGGTGTCCGGTAGTTTCCGTAGGACTCGACCTCCATCGCACACCTGCAGGAGAACGCGCTTGACAAGCAAAATGAAAATTATTCAAAGAAAACCATGGAACTTAAACACGCGGCGTTCTGCAACACTGGCACTTCCTCAAGGTGAACTGATGTGCGAAAATACATACGACTATACACAAACAATATAACCACAGGCGGTAAATATATAGGAAGTTTTCCGTAACAGCGTCTCTCATAAACATGTCATGCCTTTGTAAGTCAAACTCTAATAATCAATTCTGGATGAGTATTTATACAACCGAATGAATTATGACGCGTTTTCATAGGCTTTTTTCAGTGTAAATGCTACTTGTAATAAACACTTCAAGAGAAAGACTAAGCAGTCAAACCCGCCAATATGCTTTCAATGCTACGCCTAAAAAGGCTTCCTTCACGTTTTGTGTGAATACTGGCAATACGCTTCAAAAAGAGAGCCTCTGAAGGTGGCATTACGTTTTTAGCAGCTCTCGAGCTTAGAACTATGGCATACGTAATCTCGCCTCTAAGCAAAGCACCACTTATCATTTGCATACCACAAAGGTGCTGTTGACGTTCTTGCAGGCAACGAGTTTCAACAGGACTTAGTTGATACAACCATGTACGCCGTGCGCGTGTACATAGCTGCATCTACTGGACTGTGTTTATCAATGTATAAGGACCCAACAACTGGATCAGCTCGTCAGACGAATAGCCAGACTAAAGCCTCGTGCATTTCAATAAAGCGCTCATTTCTTCATGAAGCACTCATTTGCTTCTACAAAAGACAATAAATAGTTTTTATATCGATCCTGAAATAGTTCTCGTCGAAAGACCCGTCGAACACCGCACTGTATTCGCCAATATGATTGGCTACCATCGTACGCAGAGCGCTGAGGCTGAGCCAGAAAATATTCACAATGCGGAAGGTTGTTTTTTTTATTCAATGAAAGAGAATAGTGTATCCTGTTTTCTTTTGGCCACACGTCCACAGAATTTGTATAAAAAAAGTTGCGTATACACAAACGTAACCAACTCCACCCAAGGGGATAGAAACGGGCGAGCGTCATTGTTAAGTCACCAGCATTTCCTTCTGTGTTCTTGCTTCTCCTTCTCTCTCAGTCCCTTTAGATCACGTTTTAGAGCCTTAATGAATAATCAGCTGAGTGCATTCACTCTAAGTACGTTCACTTCGCAAAAGCCTATTACACTCCCTTTACATGCTATACCTCAGAAACATTCTATAATAAACAGCTCCATCATATATTGCAGAAGATTTGCGTATACGATGGTTTTCAAGAAGAATTACATACATTGTTTAGGATGGAACATATTCCCGGCTCTGTAATTACTTGTATTGCATAGTTTTGCCTGTAAATGTATATGAATTTTTTTTTGCAAAAAAAAAAGCGTGAGTAAGCGCGCCGGGCCGATTGTCTACGAAAAGCACGAATTCTCGCACAGAAATTTTGTGACTGACTTTGAAGCACACGCTTGCCGTGTGACAACTGTTTCGACCAGCCGTGGTTGCAGTGCTATTTTACTACCACGTCATAGGTGAGCTAATGAGAGTGAGGGCAATCAATCAAAACTTGGTGCGTAAGTAAACTGATGCATAATGCACGTGGGGCATTACTTATCACAGTGATATCAAGGAGATTCTTACTAGGAGGGTTTTCAGAGTGGTATATGGCCCAAAATAGCAGTGAAATGCATATGCACCCCCGTACTTGGCATCTTCCGGCTCATATTTCATGTTTCATGGAAACATCTGCCGAGTTTAGCATATTGGTGTTAACACTAGAAGCTTATCACACGTACAAACGTTACACAGGATGATTCTCTCATTTCAGACTTTACGGATCGTAAGACGTAAAAGCTGTGGTCACAAAAAAAATGTTTCATTTCGTTTCGCACGTGTGGCGTGTGCACGCACCGAATCACACTTTCTTTGGTAATTAGCTCTTCCATAAAATTGCTGCGGTCGCACTTGCTTTTCTGAAACAGTAGAATTGTAAAAGCTGCTTGGGCACCAGTGCTCGCAGGCATGAGGACCACTCAACTAATGGCACTATTTTGCACTTTATTAGTTACCCGAAGTATGTTGCGTGCCCAGCCCCTTTTCAATTGATGCCCGGGGAGACGGAGCTTTTATGGTACCTTTGAGTGAATGAAAAAAGAGCAGTTGTCGTTTTCTTTTCTTATGTTTTTATAGTGAACGCTAAAGTTGTCCTACATATTCACGCTTGAGTAGCTTCGGTCGAGAGACAGTTCTATGGGCTGGTACCAGCGGTGTCACGATATTACTTTCAAGCCAATGCGGGGCACGCAACATTAGGCTCCTATACGCTAACGTTGGCCCACACATCGACAGGCACCATCCATGCGTCACCGATGAGCACGTTTGACGGGAAATATGGCGGAAAACATAGCTATGGGCAAACAGCAAAGCATAGGTTTAGGCTATGTTGCCTCATTTTTTGTGGCGCACGTTGAGAGCACAAACGCGATTTCGGTAGTTTATGGTCTCTCCATAAACAAAAATGGGACGAGCTGCTCTGAATATTTGAAAAACCAGAACTCCTCCTTTGGAAGGGACTGTGTTGTTGGAATGACTTCCGTAGTAGAGTTCACCCACCCGGAAACAGGCATCCGGGACAATAGAAGCACGAGGATGTAGAGCGCGACTCTCAAGATTCGCAGACCACTATGTCGGGAAAAATACATTATGAAGTATTCTCGAAGCCATGTTCGCAGAGGACGAGCCCTGGCAACCCTCGTAATGTTTATTTTATTCTGGCTGCTTATTTATTTATCTTGGTGATGCCCTAAATGCTTTCTAAGGCTGGAATGCCAGCACAATACCAACGTAGGAAGTGTATGTTGCAACCAATTTTCAATGTCAGTTAAAAACGAAGAATAGAAGTGGGATCACAGACAAACAGACCTATCTTGAATAATAACGTACATCTTTTTTTTTCATGAGTCAACGTGCGGACATCTTTACCAACGCATGCTCTTTGTTTTTCAGTCGACCATAGGTCATATTGGCCCCAATGATGTAGTAACGGCAATCTATATATATATATATATATATATATATATATATATATATATATATATATATATATATATATATATATATATATATATATATCGTCAAAATTGCAGGGTTTAGCGACACTTTTACGACCACTTACCTATACTTTGGGAAACGGAAACTAGACATCCACCCTTTTGTAGCACGAAGCCACAAGGAAACCATATGGATTTCTCAGAAATTAACATTTGTCATTTGCCGAAAAATTTGTCCTTGTCCACGGATCGAATCCGGGACCAACGTCTACCGGTGCGGTCGCTCTACCAATTGAGCTAACCAAGAAGCTAACGATTGACAGCGCGCGGGCGAATTTACCGACAACTGGAAGCAGATGAACAGAACTAAATCTACAAGGATATCTTTGTGGCTTCGTGATACAAACAGGTGGCTGCCTATTTACACTTTCTTACCCTTCCCGCCACCTTGCGTGTCTCGGCAGATCTCATTTGCCTAGTTATATTTCTGTGTTTTTCTTGTCCAGCTTTTAACACTTGAACTAGAGCGGTAACGATATTAACCATAAATATTTAAAGGTAGGCTTTTCTTGGAAGCGTGACTGTATACTTACATTCACGTTATGGCTGCCAAGTTTTTATAAATCACTTTAACACGTTTGCGAATGTCATTTTGTGTGACTGCTTCAAGTATGCGGCCTTGCGCACTTAGTGAAGTTGTTTGCTTCTTATTCATTTGAAGTAGTACAAATTTTGGGATTTCGTAATGTTATCTCATGGCTAGTCTACTGCTCAGCAGCAATTGTATGCCATCTATTTTGCAGATTAGTCAAAATATACTAAATTTTGCTTATAAAATACGATGCCACTATCAGACACAATGGGACGTCTTAATTGTAAGTGTCTAGTTTTATTCTATTTAGAGCTTTGTCCGCGTTATTTATGGCACTTCATAACGGATATCACTGCCATTGGTCGATCGTGATATGCGGATAATACACAAATCTGGAGTGAAATGCACGATTGCTTCATTCCGAATTATACTTGACCGTATTGAATGCGAAGCAATGCTTAACAAACTTTGTGTGCACTTTGAACATATCTATCTATCTATCTATCTATCTATCTATCTATCTATCTATCTATTTATCTATCTATCTATCTATCTATCTATCTATCTATCTATCTATCTATCTGGCAGCCTATAACTTTTAGCTCTGTTGGCCATTTCAATAATGGTTTGAATACAAAATTTGCTAAGGCGTAACATGGCTGTATGACGAGTATAAGATAGTAGTCTATAACACGAAAATCATGACACGCCTGTCATGAATGTCATCAATTATATTTTATGTTCTTGCTGCTCTTATGGTGGTTTTGTTCACATGACACGTTGCAAAAGTGGTATGTTATGACATGACTGCATGGCGAACATAAGTGACACTCTAACATGATAATTATTACATGCGTGTCATGTAAAACTAGACAACAAACTACGCTCATAACGCGCTCGTGGTGGTTTCGCTAGCTCTACGTATACCAAATTTATTATCACGTGACATGAATTGACGATGAAGGTAAATAACACGTCCCAATAAGATAATCAGACGATGCGTGTCATGTAAGAACATGGCTACATGGAACGCTCTAGGTAAGCTCGTGGTCGTTTTGCTATCTTCCCATATACCAAATTTGGATTTACACGACGCGAATGGGCGACGAACGTAAATGACTCGTCCAAACATGATAATCGTGATATTCATGTCATGTAGAACATGACTACATGCTACGCTTGTAGCGCGCTCGCGGCCATTTTGCTAGCTCTACATATACCAAACTTAGTGTCACTTGATGTGAGTAGACAACAAAAGCAAATGACACGTCCAAACATTATGATAATGGTATGTGAGTCATGTAAAACATGACTACATTTTACGCTCATAGCGCGCTCTCGGCCATTTCGCTAGTTCCACATGTTGCAAATTTGGTATTTTATTACCTGAATGAACGATGACGGTAAATGACTGTTCCAATCATGATAAGCATGATATGCGTGTGATGCAAAACATCACAACATGCTATGCCCATGATGCGTTCCCGACCGTTCCGCTTGCTTCCCATACGACAAATTTGGTGTTACGGGACGTAAATAGGTGACCAAAGTATATGATTAGTGCAAGCATGATAATTATGACATGCTTGTCATGCAAAAGATCACTATGTGACATGCTTATGATATGCTCGGGGATTTTTCGTTATCTTCACATAAACCAAATTCGGTAATACGTGGCGCGAATGAACGACGATGAGTTAATGGCGCGTCCAAACATAATAATCATGACACGCGTGTCACCTAAAACTACTACATGCTACGCTCCTAGCGCACTCGCGGCCAATTCACGGCCGTATCGTAGATAACCGCACGTGCTCCCTACGGCCGTATCGTAGGGAGCACGTGCGAAGTGTCTGATGTGCGTTCTCAGGACTTCTACAACAATGTGAGTTTTTATCGGATAGTCACCAGCAGTTGCAATTGTTGCTTCCGTTGACGTACATGTGGGCAGACCAAGGCACACTCTCAGTGCTTGGGCTTGTACTGCCTGTAGAACACAAACATTGGTCTTGCAGGTATTGCTAAGCACGGGCAAGCTATATCTTAGGAAACCAAGAAACAGGGCCCTGTAGAGCTCCATCATTGCGTCTACTGACATCCCCCACGTCTTTCCTGCCAGGAACTTGAACAGTTGTGAAATAGCGGTCAGGCGCTTCTTCATATAGGTCACATGCGGACTCCAACAGAAGTCCCTATTAATAATGATGCCCAGAAACCGGTGGGTTTTGGCGTAAGAAATCGGTCCCCGCAGATTGAGATGACATAAGGGGTCATTGCTTTGCGAGTGAAGGCCACCGGTGCGCATTTTTCTGGTGATATGCTGAGACCTTGTTTGAACAAGTAGTTGGCAATCATAGTTGCTGCTTTTTGAAGACGGGAACATATCTGAGGACGTGTGACTGCCGATGTCCAGACACAGGTGTCGTCTGCGTATATTGAGATTTTAATGGTGCATGGCAAGTATTCAGCAAGGCCCATTAGTGCAAGATTGAATAGCGTCGGGCTAAGAAGTCCGCCTTGAGGAACACCACTGAAAGTATAGCGTCGCATAGTTGGGCCATCTTCTGTTAACACAAAGAATGATCTTGCAGCCAGGTAACTCGAAATCCACCGAAACACTCTACCACCAAGGCCAACCACCGCAAGAGCACCCAAAATGGCTTCATGTAGTACATTATCATAAGCGCCTTTCACATCCAGAAACAAAGCTGCAGATAGTCGCTTACGGGATCTTTCGTGCTGAACGCACGATACTAGATCAAAGACATTGTCAAAAGAAGAGCGGTAGCGTCGGAAACCAGTCATTGAATTCGGATAAATCTTGTAGTATTCAAGATACCACTCCAGGCGGCCTAGTATCATTCGTTCCATTATCTTCCCTACGCAGCTGGCCAGTGCTATTGGGGGGTATGAGGTGAGTTCGAGTGGGGATTTGCCCTGCTTCAAGATGGGTAACAAGCCGCTTACTTTCCAGTCATCAGGAACATTGCCATCCTGCCAAGAGATGTGCCGTAAGACATGCCAAGTCTTGGCCCGTCCCAGCTGGTTCTCCATCCCATTGCAGATCTCTTCCCATTGCGCTTTGCATACCTGTAACGCGTGCTCTTCCATGTCCCTGCTTAGCCGTGCTATGCGTCTGCAGCGTTCGATTGTGGCGTTGACGCTTCCACCTGTCTTGCAGGCTGCGCTCGGCTTCCCACACGTGTAGGAGTTTGCTGTCTACCACTTCGAGCTGTGCTTCTGGCGGAACTTCCCGCGTCGCCGTTTCTAAATCCCCCTTGAGCGTCGCAGTCCAGCTATCTATATCCTCAATAGCTGCACTGCCACGATTCTGCTCTACCCGGACTTTGCGAAACGCGTCCCAATCCACCATCCGGTGGTTCTTGCCCTTGGTACCTTCCCGGTGAACGCGGTGGTGAGGTTCAGCGTCGACCTGCATCTCGATCACTGAGTGATCGCTACCCAGGTCCTCCTGTGTATTGTGCCATCGCGCGCTAGGAACGTTCTTGGTAAATGTGAGGTCGGGTGAGGTGCCTGCACATACGCTGTTGCCCCTGCGCGTAGGCGCGGAAGGGTCTGTGATGAGCTCGAGGCCCTCCTTCTGCGTATCGTCCCAAAGGCGCTTACCTTTTGGCGTTTCGTAGCCGTACTCCCACGCCGCGTGGGGCGCGTTAAGGTCGCCCGCGATGAGCAAGGGCCCGTCGGCAGCTGCCTCGCGCGCCTCTCACAGTAACGTGCTAAAGCAGTGTCTGGCTTTGGGTCTGCTACACACGTTCAACACAAACACACCGGGGCCGCGCCATTTCGTCGGGATGAGCTCTATGAGTACATGCGGTATGTTAACGTTCATAAGTTCGCGTTGCGCCACGGCGAGGTTGCGTCGCACTAGCGTTGCAGCGGCCGGTGGGGCTCCTTCGGTCACAGCTTCGTCTATAGATTTGTATCCCGCCACCTTGACCGTGTCATTGGTTTCCTGCAATAGTATTACGTCCGGGTGTTACCGGCTACGTAAGAATTGTTGGAGAAGCGCCCGTTTCCTCCTGTACTTCCTGCAGTTCCACTGCCAGATAGTGAACGTGTTCCGTGTGTTATGCTGATGTGGGCGTTGTGTTTGTGTGGTTTCGTGTCGAGCCATGGTGACTGTACGTGTTATGATTTGCCGTCCGGCTGATCCTGCGCCTCTTCATCGGGTAACGGCCTAAAGTACGGTTTCCCAGTCGTTCGTACTGGGCGACCCACTGTGCCCGGAAGTCGCATTTTGATATTGTCTATGCACGTTTGCAGCATCGCGACCATTTAGTGAGCTGAGATATTGCAATGCTCAACTGTTTGGTTTGTGCGGTTTGCTGAGAAATTGCGTTGTTAAGTTGCGCGGTTTGCTGCGCGTGTTGGGTCATCATCGCGTCTACCTTGTCGTCGAGTCTATCGACTCGTTCGCGGAGTTTCTCCTCGCGTTTCTGCGTTTTGACGTCAAATTGTTCCGGGTCAAGTGCCTTACGTTTAGTGGATGTGGTGTGCGCGTCTTGAGCCTCCATGACTTCCTCCACACTCTCGGCTGTACTAGCAGCCGCGCGCGACGGGTATAATTGGAGGAGGAGGAGCAAAGGGCACTGTCGGGGCCTCCCCCTTCAAAGTGGCAATTTCGTTTCTTAACCTTGCATTTTGCTGCTGTAGTTTTTAGATTATTGATTTGAATTGATCCAATCGTTTCTGCATTAGACTTTCTTGGTCGCTGTTGCGTTTGCAAGCAGAGCTGCCGCGTCTGTCTACATCTGGGTTTCTATCAATGGCAGTCTCGGTTCGCGTTAGCGGTGCGCTGGACGCACCGCTAACGTGAGGCCTACCGTCCACCCACCTCAATTTATGGGGGTCCACCTCTCCTCCACCTTTGGCTGCAGCTGTGTTGTTGGCTCGGGCCGTCCACGTGCTGCGAGACTTCGCTGAACAGGGTCGGGAGACACTGCGAGAGCGGGCTCGAGAACGAGTACGGGAGCGAGTGCGGCTCCACGCGCGGGTCTCCTTTGAGGCCAATCGACTGTTGCCGCTACGTCGTCTCGGTGCGTGGCGTCGTCCGTAGCCCTCCTCCCCGTCATTGACTGTGCTGCTACTGCTGTAGACGGCCTCAGCCTCCTCGCGCCTTCTGCGTTCCCACTGTCGGCGCTTGACTAGGTAGGGTGTGTTTTACTTAGCTTTGCACTTGCGGTCTCCGGTGAGGTGACCCTTTCCACACAGTTGGCACACCGGCTCGCACCGATGATCGTCGGGTGGATTGCCGCATCCGCACCCACGGCACTTCTTGTCATTCGGGTTGGGGCACACGTCGGCCCTGTGTCCCAGACGACCACACTCGTAGCACATATCGATATGTTTCTTGTAAAGAGTGCACCTTATCACCATCCCTCCGTAGTTCACGTAACTAGGCACGTAGTAGCCGTCGAAAAGCATTATCACGTTGGTCGTGTTTCCCATGCGCTTGGCATGCAGGACGTTCGAGTTGCGGTAGTTAACCAGACTTCTCACGACGTCCGCCGGCTTTTCGTCTAGCGATATGCCCCTGATGAGGCCTTTGGACGGGTTCTCCGGAGCCGCTCTGTAGGCACTCGCTTCGAACTCGCGGTCGCCAATTCGCAGCTTGTAAATGTCTCCATATCGTCTAGCGCGATCTTCTGACGGCGTGCTTACCACAATAACGTTTTGTCGCTCATTGAGACAGATACTCTCTTCCTCGGCTGGACGCGGTCCTTCTGGTAGAGGACGCGGTCCTTCTGGTAGTGGGATACGTTGAAGCCATACCGGGGTCGCACGATGATCTTGTAGTCATCCGTCGGCAGGTTGGTCATTCCGCTCGTCATGGTGATCTTCCGCACGTACTGCGTCGCATTCTGTATAAACGCCGTCTTCTCGGTAGACGCTGGCGTTGCTTGCTGGTTCTTCGCCGGGTCGGCGTCTCCACCCGCCTTCTTGGTGTTTTGTTTGATCTCGCACCATCCCTGCTCTTTTCCGAACTCCGTCGGCAATATCTCCTCCCCTTCGACTTGCACGAATTCCATTTCGGGCGCCGGCGCAGCGGATGGGGCACCCACTTGCTCCGACGACTTGTGAGGCCTACCGTGCCTTGTCTACTGGCTTGACTGTCATGCCAGCGTGGCGGTACGGGCAATCTTCGAAAAGTGACCGAAACACGGGCTCACCTGCACAAATGGTATCGGGAGAGACCGCAGGACTTTCGCAGTCACTTGGGAATACTCTGAACTGAATGGCTGGAAGGAAATCGCCGAAAACCATAAAAAATCTGTGGAGCTGATGCGACGCGCGCCCGCACACCGTGGCTCCCTAGCGATCATCCAACATGCGGAAGAATAAAAAATTTAATTACCTTCTGGCGTGTCTGAGCGGGGAGGCTGCGTTTTTCATAGAAGGTCTGCAGTTTTCTGATTAGAATTCCGAGCATGCAGTAGCTCTTTTGAAGGAAACATTTGGATTACAACATCATTTAGGAGAGACCTATATAAGCAAGCTAGCAAACGCGGAAGCAGTGAAGAGTCCTAAAGATGTAAATGGGTTGAAGAAGTTCTTCGAAAAGTTGTAAAAGAACACACGAGCATTGCAGTCGTTAGGAGTGGAAATGGGTAGTTACGCCACATTGATAGCTCTAGTAGTGAAATCTGCACTACCAGTGGATATGAGGATTGAGATGAAGATGAAAGAGATAGAGAAAGGTGACAACAGACCAGCCACAAGAAGCGAACTCAGCGTCAAGAGACAGCACGAGCAGTTTGAAAGAAATTATGGAGTTTTTAAACATATATATACGCAGCAGAGAAAAAACTCGAGAGGAAAAATATAACGTGACCCAGTCACCGCACAATATGAGGCGGACTAGAACATTTACGCTTCAAAGCATATTGCCACATGGTTTGCTTGGGTGAGATCGAAGAGTGAAAGAGGACAAAGACGATCTCTCTGAGCCGCTGCTTGGCTAGTCGACTCAACGAGCCCGTTGTATCAAGTTTGTCGTCAGTAACGACACAAGACTGGTGGAGTTGCTGGGTACAACGTCTCACGATCCACCCGATGCCCGAAACCCGCCCAGCAGCCGGAACACAAGCCCTGCACCCTTGGACACTCCTGTTCATAAAGTAAGCCGCCGCCAACGAGGCCTACCGCCTGAGACACCAACCACTGACACAGCGAGTATGACTTCGACACAAGATCTCGCGCAAGCTCCGACACCCTTCCACGCCGACCTACTGCACCGTCCAGAATTCGCTCATGCCTAGCCCCTTTCATGAAGAGCAGCATGAAGATGTTGACGACTGACTGAGTGAGTTCGAACGTGTCGCAGCGATCAATTACTGGAATGATGCCGCTAAGCTCCGCAACGTGTACACTTGCCTAAAAGACGATGCCAAGACGTGGTTTTTGAACAGGGATGATGTTCTGACATCTTGGCGCGAGTTCCAGCGTCGCCTCCTGGAGACCTACGGGAGTCCCGACCGGCACGAACAGGCGGAGCGTGCACTACAATAACGCATCCAGATGCCCAACGAGACCGTCTCGATGTACATAGAGGACAAGACACGGCTTTTCAAGCGAGCGGATCCTGCTATGGCAGAAGAAAAAAAGTTGCGCCACCTCATGCGTGGTGTGAAGGAACAACTTTTTGCTGGTCTGGTGCGTATCCCGCAAAAGTGTTGCTGAGTTCCTTCTTGAAGCGGGAACAATGGAGCGAGTACTGCACCAACGGTCTGCCCTGTTTGACCGTCAAGTGAATGCTGCCTCAACTCCCGAAATTTTCACCACCCCTGGGAGCAAGAGCCCCGAATGGATTCGTGAGATCATCCGATCTGTCGTCTGGGAAGAAATGAAAAAGATGCACGGGACAAGGAAAATGGATGTTGGTTCTATCACCAGTGTCATCCGTGACGAAGTCCAGCAGGTGCTGCACGCCCATCGTTTTCCGCCCATGTCGTTTGATCCGGAAACGGCTCCTGTGTCTTCTGACAGTCACCGTCGTACGTACGCAGAAGCCTTGCGATCTGCCACGCCTCTTTCTGATCAAGGAGTCCTGACCCAGACAGTGCCGAACGTCCCGACCCAGACAGTGCCACACGTCCCGATCCAGACAATGATGCCGTCAGTCGCGATTCAGTCAGCGCACGCTGATTTGGACATCGATAGTCGCCGTGCACTGACGCGCAAGTCTGATCTCTGGCGTACGCCAGACAGACGACCCCTCTTCTATCATTGCGGTGAGGCTGGTCACATTTACCGCGAATGCCCATACCGGCAACTTGGACTGCGCGGATTTTCCATCAATTCCCCTCGTCCCCGAATCAGTCAAAGGCCAAGGGATATCGAAGAGTATCTCGCGCAACAGCGTGAACCCTTTACACGATGGCAATCGTGGTCACCATCTCCGAGGAGACCCGCAGCCACTGGGCCATGTTTCGGGGTGACGGCACAAGACCGCTCCCCGAGCCCTCGTCGGGAAAACTGAAGGCAGCGGCCTTCGGGGGCAAGGTCACTGGAACTCAAAGTGCGGAAGACGTCCCATCAACGCTTGCACGCAACGTCGAAGCCATTTCGTCAGTGAATAATCACAGTACGGAAGAAACGCCGACATCCACATCTGAATCTAGTGACCGCGTGTCACTCGACATACCTGTGCTGTTGACGGTCGTCAGGTCAGTGCATTGGTAGACACTGGTGCAGACTATTCGATTATCAGCAGGAGGCTAGCGAAAGATCTCCGGAAAGTGATCACTCCGTGGAATAGAACGTGAATTCAAACAGCAGGAGGACACGTTGTAACAACGCTGGGTCGCTGTACCGCAAGAGTGCAGATTCGTGCGTCGACGTTTGTTCTCAGCTGTCTCGTTCTTCGTGACTGTTCGCGTCAGCTGATTATCGGCATGGACTTCCTTCGGGAATACGGTGCCACCATAAATCTCTGTGAGCGCATCGTGACCTTCTCGACTCAAGGCGCAACAGATCGAGACGCTGATAACTGCCGTAGACCTGCGCTGCGTGTTGCTGACGACAGTGTGACGCTGCCACCCCGAGCAACTGTTCCCATCGAAGTCACTTGTGAAGACTTCCAAGACGGCGACGTAGTGGCTGAAAGCAACCTATCACTTCTGCTGCTCCAAGGTGTGTGCGCCGCCCGAAGTGTGTTGGCGTCCGTGACGGGCAGTCAACGATACCAGTTATCAACTTCAATTACGAGCACCGGCATCTTTTTCGCGGAACTACCCTAGCTTATGGAGACCCTGTTGCCGACGTCATGGAGTGCTTTGTGTCCGAGGAAACACATGAGGATGAGGAGTTTCAAGACCGCATTGACATTAATTTGACGCTGTCAGGCGTGAGAAAGGCTGCACTTTATGACCTTTTTTTTCAAGTTTATTCAGACAGTCACGGTCTAAGATGAAGGGGCTAAAGGCAGATGCAACTGCCTGACAAAGGCCCTCCTACCCATACGTTGCTCAGGAGTGGAAAGCTGCGGTACATACGCAAATACAGGTAACAAGAAAAGGAAAAAAAAACAAGATAAAAAAGAAAGGCGCACAGGCGATCAAAACACAATAGGTAGAATAGTTACCTTCGGCACACACTAATTATGCGTGACATGAAAATGTTTATACAAGCCCTGATGATGATCATTGTTACAAAACAGTATAGAAAAAAATCAAATAAAAGCAAATGCACAGTACAAAGAGAAGATTAGGAGCTAAACAAGAGGTAATCTTTGACTTTTTTCCGTAGGCTGTATGTCGAACAGTTGTCTTGGATCATACGGGCGATTTCTCGATTATTATTCAGAAAATGTGGCAATAAATAGGCTAGTGTCTGAGTACCTTATTTAGTTCTGAACATAGGTGTTGTGAGTATATTTTGCCTCAAGTGATATTGTGAATGAACAGATAGCGATGACGACAGGAATTGGGGGTCATGCAAAATTTGCCTATGTGTATGCATAGCAAGTCTTAGTTGGAATAGCTGATCCATTCTGAGTATATTAAGCTTTGAAAGAGATGGCGGGCGCTGTGTGGTCATTTCGCTTAAGATTTTCAATGCAACGGACAGCTCTTTTTTGTAAAATTGATAATCTATCAAAATTTGTTTGAGTAGTGGTACCCCAGGTTAGGAGATAGTATTGCAAATGAGAGTGAACGAGGGCATATTATATCTGCAGTTTCAACCATTTAGGCACCAAAGAGCTAAATTTATACAGTACTGAAATTTACCTGCACATATTTGCATGAATCTTGTTCACGTGAGGTGTCGAGCTCATATTCTCTTCAAAAACAACACCTAGAAATTTGTAACTAGGAATCTGTTCGATAGCGCGGTTTTGAAATAATATACAGACATTATAATCGTCAGGCTTATTACGGCTCTTAAAAATAATATATTTAGTTTTTTTTTGTATTAAGCTGAAGTTGGTTTAGATGCAACCAGTGTGAAAGTTCAGTTAGCCATCTATTGGCTACATTTTGAAATTCAAGTAGATGTTTACCTGAAAAAAAAAGTACTCGTGTCGTCTGCATAGAGAATTATGTCAGAAGTTCGCGGTATGTTCACAATATCATTTATGTAAAGGAGAAAGCATAAAGGTCCGAGAATGGAACCTTGCGAAACGCCATATTTTATTGGTTGAGATTGAGAAGAGTAGCCATTTAGACTAGTGAATTGTACCGTGTCAGATAAGTAACTGCGGATCAAATTTAATACTGACACGTGCGGTTCTTTTGGTTTACGAAGGAAGACGCTATCACTTTCTGTTAAGCGCAACGCAGGCCGCGTTTATCTTGTATGCCACTCTGGAACGCGTTACGACGCGTGTATAATGACACTAGTGACACGTGCTGTTATTTTGGTTTACGAAGGAAGACGCTATCACTTTCTGTTAAGCGCAACGCACGCCGCGTTTATCTTGTATGCCACTTTGGAACGCGTTACGACGCGTGTATAAAAAGCCGGCGCAGTGCGCCACTGGGGGTCTTTTTTTTTTTTTCGCCGAGGACTGGCTTCGTTTTTCCTGCGAAACAACGTCCTCCTGAAAAAAAACTTCTCGCCGCTCCGCGCCGACCACCTCCTCGTGGTACCTTCAGCGTTACGTCCAGAGGTTCTGGAAGCATTACACGACGACCCGACAGCCGGACATCTTGGCGTTTCCCGCACACTGTCACGAATACAAGAGAAGTACTATTGGCCTCGCCTCGCTGCCGACGTCGCCCACTACGTAAAAACATGCAGAGACTGTCAGCGACGCAAGACGCCGACAACTAGGCCAGCCGGACTTCTGCAACCCGTCGAACCACTTCAACGGCCATTCCAACAAATCGGCATGAACTTACTGGGGCCGTTCCCGACGTCAACTTCTGGCAACAAATGGATTGTCGTAGCGACTGACTACCTCACCCGCTATGCCGAAACAAGGGCCTTGCCCAAGGGCACTGCCGCCGAGGTCGCCATGTTCTTCATTGAGAACATCGTCCTCCGCCACGGAGCCCCCGAGGTCCTCATCACCGACAGAGGTACGGCCTTTACGGCTGACCTAACGCAAGCGATCTTGAGGTACAGTCAGACAAGCCACCGCCGAACCACCGCGTACCACCCACAGACGAATGGCCTCACCGAGCGTCTAAATAAGACCATCGCCGACATGCTGGCCATGTACGTGGACGTCGAGCACAAGACGTGGGACGCCATACTCCCGTATGTAACCTTCGCGTACAACACGGCCGTGCAGGAAACGACGCAGTTTGCTCCATACAAGCTCGTCTACGGACGGAGCCCAACAACGACGCTTGACGCCATGCTACCGGTCGGCACCGACGAAGAAGACCTCGACGTCGCCAGCTACCTGGATCGCGCTGAAGAAGCTCGACAGCTAGCCCGCCTGCGTATCAAGAGCCAACAGACGGTCGACAGGCGCCACTACAACCTTCGACGACACCACACCGAATACCAACCAGGTGACCTTGTCTGGGTCTGGACGCCGATACGACGACGGGGATTGTCTGAGAAGCTCCTACGACGCTACTTTGGACCCTACAAGGTAGTCCGACGTCGTGGTGAACTGGACTATGAGGTCGTGCCCGATGGCTTAACGTCATCCCAACGACGCCGTGCACGACCCGAAGTCGTACACGTGGTGCGACTTAAACCTTATTACGCGCGCTGATGAGCTGTGACGCATTGTTAATGTAATTTATTGCATGTACTCTCTCTTATGTTCTGTCTTTAGCATCGGGACGATGCTTTTTCAGAGGGGGGTAGTGACACGTGCGGTTCTTTTGGTTTACGAAGGAAGACGCTATCACTTTCTGTTAAGCGCAACGCAGGCCGCGTTTATCTTGTATGCCACTCTGGAACGCGTTACGACGCGTGTATAAAAAACTGACACGTGCGGTTCTTTTCGTTTGCGAAGGAAGACGCTATCACTTTCTGTTAAGCGCAACGCAGGCCGCGTTTATCTTGTATGCCACTTTGGAACGCGTTACGTCGCGTGTATAAAAAGCCGGTGCAGTGCGCCACTGGGGGTCTTTTTTTTTCCGTCGGCCGACGACTGTTCACGCCGCTGTTGCTGTGAGTTGTGTTTGGCCCTGTTTTGCTGGGCACAAGTTCGCCCAATAAACAGTTCGCCTGACACCGCCCTGACTCCTGCGTGCTTCCTCTCAAGTGCTGCGTGTATCACAACCTCGTGACAATACGATACATCTAATACCGTAGTAAGGAAGTTTGTGAAGCAAAATGAAATGCTTTATGGAATCAAACGTCCTTTTGAAGTCTAAAAATATTGCAAGAGTATATTGCTTATGATCCATGTTAATAAGTAATTTTTCTTTAATATCCAAGAGTGCCATTTCAGTTGATTTCTTTTCACGGAACCCGAACTGTTGCCTTGCAAGCATTTATTGGTCACCAAAAAACTGCATTAGTCATGATTTTGATGTGTATTCCAAAACTTTGGAAAAAATTTCCCGCAGCTTCCCTCGGGGGAACACTGAGGAGGATGCCGACCATATAATTGGTTAACGGGGTGTTAAAGTGCGACTTACTTGGGTCGATGGCTAAATTGGTGAACGTGGTTGTGAAATGGGGTGTTAAATTGCGACTTACTTGGGTCAATGGCTAAATTGGTTAACGTAATTGTAGGAGGGGGTGTTAAATGAGTGAACACGTACACACGTATGCGAAAGGGCGGCGCTGGTCGAAGGGACGTCGATCATTGTGTTTGTGGATTCGTTGGAATTCATTTCACCGCGACCTTGGACGTCGACGCGCCGTACAAACCAACCGACGAGCGGCAACTGAGCGAGCGAGCGCCGACCTTGAGTATATATACAGCACGACGGCGCATGCACTGTCAGCTGTTGAATGTTCTCGAAGCGCGACGCCACATTCGCGTCCACTGGAGAATCAGGAGAATTGTAGATGTCGAACGCGGTGTGTAGAGGAGGAAGGGTGCACAGATGGTGGAAGAGTGGGCGACGGCGCGACGGCGCATGCGCGCGCGTCAGCTGTCGAATGTTCGAGAAGCGGTGCGGACGGCGCACTACAAGGCGCGAGTATAAGATGCTCCGCATCTAATAAAGGTAGCGCGGAAATAGGCCGGTAGTTATTCCAGTCGTCGTGAGAGCCACCTTTGCGGATGACTACCACCTTAGCTATCTTTATGCCATTAGGAAAAATACCAGTGGCAAAAGCTTGATTGCAGATATGCTGCAGTGGGCCACACAGTAATTCAGCGACATGTTTAATTGGTTCTACCTTAATGTCATGGTAACCAGCGGCAGTATTTTTATTTAAAGACTTCAAGTACGTAAGTATTTCTAATTGACTACAGGGAGTCAAGAAAATAGATTTCGCAGAGAAAGAAGAAATGTATTTTTGGCAGTCGTTTGCTGCGTCCCTTGTCTGAGCTGCTGCACCTGAGGTTAAGAAATGATTATTAAATTTATCCGCCAGACGAGCTTCTGTAAATTCAACACCGTCAATTGTTAATGCTGAATAAAGAGAACTATTTGTTGTTCCTATGATTGTACGTACCGAGTTCGATGCTTTCCTTGGATTGAAAGAGACCTCTGCAAATCGAGCCTGATAATACTGAATACGGGCTGCCTTCAAATCAGAGTTTAATTTGTTCTGAACTTTTTTATATTCATGTAATATAGATATGTCTCTTATCCTAATGAAGTGATGGTATAGTTTATCTCGTTCTCTAATTCTGTCGTAAAGACCTCTTATAATCCATGGTTTCCTAGACTTTCCGTGCTTTTTATAGTATTGTAGTGGGAAGGCAGCATCATAACAGCGCTTTACATGTTGCAGGAACAGATCATACGATATATTAGGGTTTTGCTCACTGTAGACAATCTCCCAGTCGATACTCTCAATACTAGCATGAAATGCTGACAAGGCATTGGTATTGAAAGAGCGATATGGAACAGGAGCATCGTTAACACTATTTTTTTCTTTCTTAGGTGCAGGAAAAAAAAGAATATGGACCAGTCATCGCTCAGATCAGTTGCTAGCACACCAGCACTGACGTCGTTTCTATCATAATTACTTATATATAGGTCTAGCATAGTTTCACTTTCTGCTGTTATTCTAGTAGGCAAACTTATAAAGTTGCTATACGAAAATAATTTGATTACATCTAAAATTGTCTACTTTGTGGAGTAAAAAGTAACAAATCAATATTAAAGTCACCGACAAGCACAATATTCAAAGTTCTCAAGGACGCATATTCAAGCATCGAAGTTATAAAACACAGAAATTCTTGAATATCCCCTGATGGGGGCCGATAAACTGTGACAATCGGGGACATCACACATTGAACGGCAATGGATTCATAATGTGCGCTGACACAACCAAATTCGCGAAGCACGGCGTATGAAACATCTTTTTGTATATATAGCGACACACCACCACCCCTACGATTTGGTCTATGCACGCTTTCATGCTTGTATCCTTCGATGAACACTACATCGGACGTGCAAGAGTACCAAGTCTCGGTGAAGGCCAAAAAATCGAACGTATGATCTAAAGAATGAAACAGCACATCAGTTTGCTTGTTTCTCATACTACGTATGTGTAAATGAAAGATCGACACTCTGTCCGGCTCCTTAAAAGAAGGGCCCTGCACAATTGATTTAAAAGTTTGAGCGTCATGATATATGGCTTCATGGAAAATAGCCATTGAGGGGGATAACTGATAATTGAAGTAACGTATGTGATAGAAAACACGGTTCAACGAATCTTATCTAGGTCGCTTTCGCTGTCTATGCGCAATGCTCGATCACCAGGCACCTTGCGCACAAACAATTTGCCAGATTTTTGCCACGCGAAGTGATAATGGTATTCCTCTGCCTTCGCCTTCATTAGCCAGAGAAGTTTCTTGTTCTGTGGCGTCAGATTGTCAAGGAAATACACGTTAGAGCTAGTAGTTATTAATTCGACTTTCTTAGCCATCCACTGGTCACGTGTTGCTCGTGACACGAAACGAACAAGCACAACAGGAACTTTGCCGGTTTTGGTGGAAGTCTGTGTATGCCTTCGACTTCAGAGCTCGTCAGTTCAGGAAGGGTAAGCTTAACTGCTAAGTTATTGAGCTTACAGAGCAAATTTTCATTCTGGGTGACGGGCATGCCGTGAATTTCAATATTTTGGCGTCTACTGTATTACTCTAAAGCATTAACTTGCTTTTGCAGCTCATGGACGTTCTAAGTGGTGTCGGAAAACTGGGCAGAATGCACCTGTTTTTTGAGGACTGCTATTTCAGCTGATTGCTTTTGCATTTCAACGAGCACCGCATCATATTGATCAGACAAATCTGACAGCTCCAATTTGTCGACTGTATCTTTAACTTTCATTAGTGCATCCACCTTTCTCTGTATGTTTGGTATTTGGGCCAGCTTCCTATTAATTTTGATCAGTACTTTCTCGAGCGACGAATTATGCTCGCCGGTGGGGCCCTTATCGCCACGTGCACTTCGGCCCGCCGAAACCAGGCATGTCTGGTACTTCCATGTTTCCTTTGCGGCATCATCTTTTTTGAAGGTCGTTTTGCTCATTCCCGAGCATGCTCCCAGGTGATAGCCATATTTGCATTCAGAGCAGGTTGGATATCAGTGGCACGGCGGCAACGCATGGGCGATGTGCTCTTGTTTTCTTTGCGGCATCATATTTTTTGAAGGTCGTTTTGCTCATTCCCGAGCATGCTCCCAGGTGATAGCCATATTTGCATTCAGAGCAGGTTGGATATCAGTGGGCACGGCGGCAACGCATGGGCGATGTGCTCAAACAACTTTCTTCTGTTTTAACAGGTGATTCTCATCTGCGCTTCCTTTCATGGGAACGCATGGAGCATGCGCCTGGGCGACCCAGCTGCTGCGGTAGATTCTGCCAAATTAGAACTTCACCCGTTTATCATCGACAATTTCGACATCAGGAACCAAGGTGGAACAATGCCGTGGCAAGACCGTATAAAGCAAGCAGCCTATTCGGCAACATCCAGTGGGCACGGCGGCAACGCATGGGCGATGTGCTCAAACAACTTTCTTCTTGATTCATGACTTTTTTGCGCAAAAAACGTACACGGACAAAAGTAGAAGAGGCAAACAACACGGGCACAAACTCACAACTGGTTTATTTTGAAGAACGAACTGTACTTATAACTTCACGTAGCCCACGCGCCCCTCGATCGGTGGATCCAGGAACAAACGAGATAACCAAAAGAAGCTCATTCAGCGCTACGTCATGATAAGAACCACAAAACGACAAAAACAAAGAGTTCGCGCATCTGCAGACGGATTGTTGCACGTGCCTTTCAAAAAGTTAAATTCTTCATCGGACAAGGTGATGGAAGCTTGGCTAATACATTTTTCCCATGTTTCTAATATGAAATGCTTCAATCAACTCCCTGTTAATTTTTCTCTTGTGAGTTGACAGAATCTTTGTGTCTGTAAAACTTGGTACGCACACACAAGGCTTGCAGTGATCCACCAGATGTGTTCGTCCTGAGCTACGTAATGCCGAGTCATGCTCCCTCAATCGTGTGTTTATACGCCTTCCAGATTGCCCGACATAAGATCTGCCAAAGCTGAACGGAACCTGGTATACCACTGCTGTTCTGCAAGACCGGTATTGTTGGCTGTGTTTCATATGGCAGCTGTTCTTACTCTGCGTAGTGCCGGACTCCATCATGCTCCGAAGTCGTGGACACAACTTAGACAGCTTGTTGGGTGCTGTAAAAACTGAGGTTACTCCGTATCTCGCTGCTGCGTTTTTCAAGCCATGGGACAACCTATGAACATATGGAAGAATTGCAAGCTTTCTTTTTTCACTTTGTACTCTTCTGATGCCTTCTTTCCGTACCTTTTATCACTAGGATGAGTTTTTTGCAAATAGTGTTCAGCAAATGGCTGGGATACCCAGCTGCCCTGAGCCTGCTTAGCTGGTCCTGAAAGCTGGAAGCAATCTCGTGCACACACGACCGAAGCAACGAAGATCTAAGGCATGAGGACACTATCACATTTTTTATTACTTTTGAGTGACTAGATGCGAAATTTAGCAGTGGTTTTTTGGCTCGTGGACTATACCGCCAACACACGTGATCTGCCTTGATGAGCAACTTGATGTCCAGAAACTGTAAAGAATTGTCTTGTACAAACTCTATTGTGAACTTCAGCCCACAGGAATTCTCTCTAAACACCTTGAGAACATTGATGACGTTCTGGTTATAGTCAACTTTAGGTACGAGTACAAGATAGTCGTCCACGTACCGGAAAATGTGCTCCGCAGTCCCTGCTAGACTATCTGACACTTTTCTATCAACGCGACTGAGGAAAATGTCACTTAGGATCGGTGCTACCGCCGACCCGATACATACACCAGCACATATAGGTCCTTGCCAAAACCAACAACAGTGGACTGTAAATGCACCATGAGCAGTTCCAGAAATGCCTCCACTGTTAACCCGCACCTTGACCGGAACTCCAACTCGTCGTTGTGTTGCGTGATGCAAACTTTTACGCTCTCCACTAGTTCACTGTGTGGAAGCGAATAGTAGAGGTCTTCTACATCAATACTCGCTGCGCTCAGGCATGACGGGTTATCTTTGCGAAGGAAGTCAACCAGGGCTTGCGAGTTGCGGATTCGGTAGGGGTCATTAATTTTTAGGGCAGACAACTTTCCTTGTAGAAAGCGGGAGACCACTTCGAGCCACGTGTGTCTTTCTGATACGATCGCTCGAAAAGGAACGTCAATCTTGTGCGTTTTGGCAACGAAAAAACATGTCAAGCTGCATTCCTTGTGCTTTCTTGACATTTGCTGCGACTGCGTCGAGTCCCAGACTCGACAATAACTGAAGTGCATTCTTCTTTACGTTGGCCGTCTTAGCCTGCACTTTTTTGAAATTTTTCTCAATGGCTGCGCTAGCCTTTTCTGCGAACAGGCTTTCTGACAGCACCACAAAATGGCCTTCCTTATCCGAGAGAATTAGCCTCAGTTTTTTTTCTGCAAAAAAGGACAAAAGTGGTCGAACACTCACAGGCCTTTGGCGTTGATTTTTTGTCCGAGACACTACATCCACGCAATCAGACGAGCACCCTGGGCGAAACTCTTCTTCTACGTTTCTTGACACCTGCCGGCAAAACGCGAGCTTATCCACAGGAGACGGTGACACTTCCAGTGCATACTTCGGACCTCTTTCAAGCATCTCAATGTGCTCAGCAGGAATGTTGTGTTCACCTAGAACTAATACCTCTTGTTTGGCAACTTGTGTCTTTTTCTTCTTCCTGGGTAACCCAAGAAGGACTGACTTCCAGAGAGCCTCGGTGCTCTTGTCAGCTATTCGGCACCATTCTCTGTACCTCTTGCCACGGTCATTCGTGCCTTGTTCCCTAGCGCAGGTTACTTTGAGTAAATCTTTGTAGTAGCGGGCTTGAAACCACATCTCAGAGTTCAAAATGCTGCATATTCGACGGGCGTGGCCGCTCGACGGATCCAGGTTTCCGTACAGAACGCGAACTTCTGGGGGACACTGTCCAATTTTCTTGTACCATGACGCCGTCCTTGCTTTACATACACTTACTGCTATTAGTGAAACCACCGTGGCGGGGTTTGCCAAATGAAGATTAAAACACTGAAAAGGGCCCTGTGCACAAGAAATTTGTAACAACAGTACTGAAAGTTGGGCGAGTTGGTACTCATTCATGACTTCTTTGCGCAAAAAACGTACACGGAAAAAAGGAAACAAGTCATGAATGAGTACCAACTTGCCCAACTTTCAGTACTGTTGTTACAACTTTCTTCTGTTTCAACAGGTGATTCTCATCTGCGCTTCCTTCCATGGGAACGCATGGAGCATGCGCCTGGGCGACCCGGCTGCTGCGGTTGATTCTGCCCAATTTGAACTTCACCCGTTTATCATCGACAACCTCGAAATCAGGAACCAAGGTGGAACAGCGCCGTGGCAAGACCGTATAAAGAAAGCACCCTCGCAGGCAGCATCCAGTGGGCACGGCAGCAACGCATGGGCGATGCGCTCAAACAACTTTCTTCTGTTTCAATAGGTTAGTTCATTCTCGTCTTATAAGAGCGACAATCGCTTTCTCGTAGTGCTGCAGTGCCCACGGGTGGTGTATTCTGCTTTTTCATCACTGTGTGTGCTGTTGTCGGGTGACGTTGAAACGAACCCTGGACCCGATATAAAAGTACTTGTACAAGGTAGTGTGATGGCCAAAAGGCAATTCAGGCCAACCTAAGCGGCCTTAGTGACAGACTTAAGGCCCTGGAAGACATTGTACAGCTTTGTAGGGACGAAGCGGCAAGTCTTGCTGAACTAAAAGACACAACTGAGAGGTTGAATTCAGCTTTGGAAAAGCAACAGGAAAAACTTGTTGCTTTAGAGGACAGAATGCGGCGAAACAATCTCATGGTGTTTGGTATACCGGAGACTGAAAATGAAACTTCAGAAGAACTTGAAAAAAAGGTAGTTGTATAAGTATTGAAGAAAAAGCTCGGTGTTATTGTGAAAACGATAGAGCGGATGCACAGAGTCGGAAAGCCACATCACTACAAATCCGCAGAAGAGCCCCTAAGGCCTCGGCCAGTAATACTGAAGCTTTATGATTATAAGGAAAAAGAAAAGGTTTTCAATAGCTGCGGAAAACTAAAAGGGAGTGGTATTTTGGTTAGCGACGACTATTCAAAAGAGACACTGAATAAGCGCAAGCTACTCTGGAAGTCTGCGTTGAAAAAAAAAAGAATGCTCGCGCGTGCGCTTGAACCGAGACATGCTTACTCTAGATAACAACGTCTACGTATGGGATTATTCTAAAAATAGCCATGTCAGGATTCAGCAGTTGCCGAAAACCAAAGATGCGCCGCCAAAGGCTACACCAAGAGATAGTGGCCAGTGAAATACCGTCATCCAGGAAACAGATTTTCGACTTATAAACTTTAATGCTCGAAGTCTCGTGAATAAAGTCGGTGATTTAGAACATGTGCTCGCTAGTTATGACCCTCACGTGGTTATTGTTACTGAAACGTGGCTACTACCAGAAATACAAGATTACAAGTTATTTCCTCCAGGTTTTAAGATAATACGTAATGATAGAGAAAATAGAGGAGGAGGAGTTGCAATCATAATAAAGGAAAATATTGAATTCGTAACCATGAATGGTATCCCTAATCACGAGAGCGCTTGGTGCCAAGTAAAATTAGGAACCAATTTAGTCGTAATAGGAGCAATCTATAGATCCCCTAACGCATCAATTGAATACTTAGAGGCGATTCAACACTGTGTAGAACAACATAAGACTCGAAACCAGCGGTTAATAATTGTTGGTGATTTTAACTTGCCTGGGGTTGATTGGAATTCACTTACCATAGAGTCACGGGAACGAGCTGACTGTGAAGTGCTGCTTGACATTGCTTTCGCTAACGATTTAACGCAGTTGGTACAGGAAGGCACTCGCAAAACGGGAACAGCGCAGTCTATATTGGTCCTAGTATTTCTTGATGGACGGTTTGAAGATTATCAGGTAGCAGTAGAAAATGGCATATCGGACCATAAACTTGTATTCGTACAAATTAAAGCCGATGTTCCTGCATCAAATGTTAAAAATATATTGCGCATGTCCCCAATTTTAATAAAGCTGATGACACGAGCATCATTGACTGCTTATCGTTTCATCTAGACAGTCTGAGCCCTGATGATGACGTCAATTCTTTGCGGACAAGATTCAAAACCATTATCTTTCATTGTCTAAATTCATTCGTACCATAAGGAAAAAGAGAAACAATAGGCGTAATCCCTGGATAACGCGAGAGATAGTTCGTCTGAAGCGAAAAATAGGACGGCAAAGGAAAGTCAAAAATCGTGAAAAGATATCAAACTTATTTTCACAGTTGCGTACAACGCTGAGGCAAGAAAAACAGAAATATTACGAGGAAACACTTACAAAACTTCATGGTGTCTTCCCCGCAAAAGTTTTGGCGTCATTTGTCACAAACCCCTCAAAGCCAATACAGCATTGTTGTTGACGACGAAATCATAACCGACTGTTCGGAAATTGCGTCTTACCATAATAAGTTCTTCCAGTCTGTCTTTTCAAGTGATTCCGAATGTAGCGCTTCAATTACAGCAACATCATTCTCCCATATGTCTGACATGCCAGAAGTACGCGTTAGCTATGAAGGAATACTATCGCTCCTGCAAAACATTAAAGAACATAAATCTGTTGGTCCGGATGGAGTTCCAAATGCTTTCTTGCGTAGATACGCTGAATGGGTTGCCCAATACTTGGAAATAATCTTTAATGCCTACTTGCAACAAAAACGGGTCCCAGACGACTGGCTTGTAGCAAAAGTGGTCCCGGTACACAAAACCGGAGGCAAGCAGAATATCAAAAATTACCGGCCAATCTCCTTAACCTGCGTCGGCTGCAAACTCTTCGAACATGTTATATCCAAAGCTATATATCAGTACCTAGAAAATACAGTACTACTAAATCCTAACCAACACGGCTTCCGACAAAAGCTATCAACCGTAACGCAGCTTCTTGAGACCATCCAAGACTTTTCAAAATCAATAGATAACGAAAGACAGGTTGATGCAATATGCCTTGATTTCGCAAAAGCCTTCGATAGGGTTCCTCATAACGAATTAATTAAGAAACTGAAGCAGATTGGCATAAATAACAATGCAGTAGAATGGGTCAGGTCATATCTGACATGTAGGACGCAGTATGTGGACGTAAACGGCTACAAGTCTGATCGTTTACACGTAAAATCTGGAGTCCCTCAAGGGTCCGTACTCGGACCGGTGTTATTTCTCGTTTATATTAACGATATTTGTTCCGACATTAATCAAAATATTACTGTTGGACGGTTCGCCGTTGATTGTTCACTTTATCGAGAAATATGCAACCATAATGATCAAAACATACTCAGCGATGCCTTGGCATCTATCGAGAAATGGTGCGAAACATGGAAAATGCAAATAAATAAAGAAAAAAGGGTTGTTTTGCGAGTTACAAACAAAGTAAAGCACGTCAAAAATTTCGAGTATCAACTAAGTGCCACTGCGTTAGCTACCGTTAACAGATGTATATACTTAGGAGTAACAATATCTGAAGACCTGAACTGAACCCAACATATCAGTAATATTTGCTCTACTGCTGAAAAGAAGTTATGGTTCTTACGTCGCAAATTAAAACTGGCTCCAGCCCCCGTAAAGTTAACAGCGTACTTAACAATAGTAAGGCCTACACTGGAATACGCAAGCATCATATGGGACCCTTATCAAAAAGAATTAATTAAAAACATCAAGCGGATACATAGAAGGGCGGCTAGATTTATTCTTTCAAAATATTCTCGTAAAGATTCTGTAAAACAGATTCTGCAAGAAATAAATTTATAGCCCCTCGTGGACCGCCGTCGCATAGCCAGACTTAAATTCTTGTTTCTGCTTTCCCAAAATATATTTGCCTTTGATGCAGAGCAGTACCTAATTCCCCGTCAAGTGCGGAGCCTACGAAGTGACCACCCCAGAAAATATCTAGTTCCTCAATGTCGTGTGAACACATATGCATACTCTTTTTTCCCTAGAACAAAAACAGACTGAAATGTATTACCCGATGCTATACGTGATTCTCAAACTGCAGAACATTTTGAAAACAATGTTACGAAATATTTTCGAAGTGAATCTTCGTAAACGGTAATTGCTGTTTTTGGTGTGTGTGCCTGTCATCTTTTGACTATGAATCTATTTGCCGTAACTTGTCTCATGTACGTTGTAGGATGTAATATTGGGAAGTGTATTTTGTGATGTATGTGATGTAGCATGCAAGTCGTAGAACGTAGTATAGTGATGTATTCCTTTTGTATCGGCTATGCATTTCTTTTTTGCGCATGACAAGACGGTTGTTATGTCAGTTTTCTACCCCACCCCTGTAACGGCCCAATCGGCCAACAGTACCTGCAAATAAAAATAAAAAATATGAGCCGCTCTCTAATAGATGCTCATTACATACTAAGCAGGCATCAGACTCGGACATCTCGAACTAAGCAAAATCACGGATTCAGCAGTATCAGCGGTCACAAAAAGGAAGCTACAATAATCAGGAAATTCTTGCAACAGCGGTGGCGGTGGTGGCAAACAGCGTCAAATTAGGGAAATGTAAATACAGTTTACACCAAGCTGCAAAGTCAGACAGGAGCAGTTAGTGACGAGCCACTGTTCCGTAGCCGCCACCGCTGAGCAAATGGTCCTCCGGTGTCTGGGTTGTGCCTTTTGAAGGTGCGTCTCGATGATGTAGTTCACAAAGGGGGCGTTGTCGATTCTTGATATGGACCCGGGATTCTCGATATGGCGTCGAAGAAGGTAAGGTGGCAGCAGGCATCGATCCGCAAACACGCTTTCGCCGGGGCTGCAAAGTCAGACAGGAGCAGTTAGTGACAAGCCACTGTTCCGTAGCCGGCACCGCTGAGCAAAATGGAGGGAGTTTCGATGTTGCTTCGCCTCTTCTTCTAAAGTCCGTCACACACCTCACGAAGCATCGAATTATTACCGACGATGACGTCCACCCCATCCGGCAGCAGCCTTATCGCGTTTCTGCCAAAGAACGCGAGGCTATTCAGACACAAGTAAAAAAGATGCTCGATGACGGGATTATTCAACCATCCAGCAACCCTTGGTCCTCGCCAGACGTTCTAGTGAAGAAAAAAGACAGAACGCTGCGATTCTGTATTGGCTACAGGAAGCTTAATAGCGTCACAAAAAAAGACGTCTACCCGCTTCTACGGGTCGACGACTCCCTCGACAGGTTACGACGTGCGAAGTAGTTTTTGTCCATCGATCTAAAGAGTGGCTATTGGTAAATTGAAGTGGATGAACAAGACCAAGAAAAAACCGTGTTTGTGACTCCAGACGGACTTTACGAATTCCGAGTTCTTCCCTTAGGCCTCTGTTCTGCACCAGCCACTTTTTGGAGGATGATGGACACAGTTCTCGCGGGCTTGAAGTGGCAAAGCTGCCTTGTCTACCTCGATGATGTGGTCATCTTTTCCAAGAGCTTCGAAGAACATCTGAAGCGTCTGAGAAAGGTTCTGGAAGCCATTCTCACAGCTGAACTCACGCTGAAACCTCAAAAGTGCCATTTCGGCTATGAAGAGCTGAAATTTCTGGGACATGTCATTAGTGCGAATGGAGTGCGACCTCATACAGACAAAACTGCTGCTCTAGCCGCCTTCCCTGATCCATCAGAAAAAAGAGCAGTACGCCGTTTCCTCGGTTTGTGCGCGTATAATCGCCGATTTATTTCCAACTTCTCGAAGATAACTGAACCTCTTACGTGACTCACTTGAGATGACGTGCCCTTTACTTGGGGCGCAGAACAAAATAAAGCGCTCACAGAGTTACGACAGAGAATGCAAATAGCCCCTGTTCTTGCGCATTTTGATGAGGACGCTGCTACAGAAATTCATACAAATGCCAGCAACGTCGGGCTTGGCGCGGTCCTTGTACAACGACATGGCGGCGTTGAGCATGTGATAGCTTACGCCAGTCGTACTCTTTCTCGAGCCGAGACCAACAATTCTACGTCATAAAAAGAATGTCTCACAGTCGTGTAGGTGACGACCAAATTTTGGCCTTACCTCTACGGTCGTCCCTTCAAAGTTGTGACTGACCACCACTCGCTCTGTTGGCTGGCAAATCTCAGAGATCCATCCGGCCGTCTCACACGGTGGAGTTTGCGTTTGCAGGAGTTCGATATTACGATTGTATACAGGTCAGGGAGCAAACAGGAAGACGCCGACGCGCTTTCTCGAGCGCCTGTGGGGAACGCTGTCAGGGACTCCGAAGACGAAAATGCCTTTCTCGGAGCAGTTACCGACTCCGAATTTATGTCAAAGCAGCGGGCAGACGACGAATTACGCCCAGTCATTGATTCCCTGGAAGGCCACAACTCTCAGGTCCCTCAACACATTGCTCGCGAACTGTCCTTTTTTTGTCTAAGAAGAGGCATTCTTTACAAAAAAAAAACGCCCGTGGTATTGACAAAGCCTTCCTACTCGTTGTTTCTACCGACATGCGTGATGAGATCCTCCTTGCGTACCACGACGAGCTCACGTCAGGACATTTGGGCTATTCGCGAGCTCTCGCAAGAGTACGCCAACAGTATTACTGGCCGCGACTATCAACTAGTGTACATCGATATGTGAAAGGCTGCCGTGAGTGCCAGCGCCGCAAGACTGCCTGTGAGACCCGCGGGCCTGCTCCAGCCGATCGCACCACCACGGACACCGTTTGACCTCGTGGGAATGGACCTTCTCGGGCCCTTCCCTTTGTCGTCCTCTGGGAACAAATGGATTGTAGTTGCGACAGAATATGTTACTCGTTATTCTGAAACAAAAGCGTTTCCCCGGGGCGCGGCATCAGAAGTCGCGCAGTTTTTCGTGCACCAAATCGTCCTACGGCATGGTTCTCCGTCATGCGTGATTACGGACAGAGGAACGTCGTTTACAGCACGAATGATGGAGCACATTTTCAAACTGAGCTGCACAAGTCATCGAAAAACAACGGCTTATCACCCGCAATCCAACGGACTGACAGAGAGGCTTAACAAGACAATAGCGGACATGCTGTCAATGTACGTGGACGTACAACACAAAACCTGGGACGAGATTCTTGGGACGACAAAACCTGGGACGAGCTCACAATACGGCAACGCAAGGAACAACGCGATTTCCGCCTTTCCGACTTGTTTATGGACGCCACGTGCGAACCATGCTCGATGCTATGCTTCCGTGCAACCAAAGCAATGAACTTGCTCAAGAAGCTGAGCAATACACTCAATATGCCGAAGAAGCTCGTCAGCTAGCTCGCATAAAGGCTAGTCACCAACAAGATGCAGACGCACGACGTTACTACCTCCGCCATCAAAATGTCACCTACCACCCTGGGCACCGAGTGTGGGTGTGGATCTCTGTCCAGCGACCAGGCTTATCCGAAAAACTTCTAAGCCTTTATTTTGGACCGTGCAAGGTTCTTAGACGAGTCACAGATGTTACCTACGAGGTATTTCCGGACGGCGCAGTGTCTTCTCGTCGACAGCTTCGGCCCGAAATTGTGCATGTCGTTCGGCTAAAGCCCTACTTCACACAGTAGCCCTTGTGGTTTAACGTGCTACGACATGCCGTGACTTGGCGTTGCTGCTGCTGTTTGTGTTCTCCTGTGTTTTCACGGCTTTTTTTGCGCTTGGCGCAAGCATTGACGAAACTTCCTCAATTGCGCTGCGAGTACTGTACTGGAACTCTCCCTCTTTTGGTTCTCTATAACTGCGTGTATATGCCTTCATTTTTATTATTTACGAGCATCGAGTCGATACTTTCAAAGGGGGGGGACTATTGCCACATGGTTTGCTTGGGTGAGATCGAAGAGTGAAAGAAGACAAAGACGATCTCTCTGAGCCGCTCCTTGGCTAGTCGACTCAACGAGCGCATTGTATCAAGTTTGTCATGAGTAACGTGACAATATCTATTAAGAAATGCATCTTCTGTGAGATGACTGGACACTACACGGAGGAATGCAGAAGAAGCATTAGTATGCTACAGAGGAAAGAAGCCTTGCAACGGGAACGAAGGTGCTTCAGATGCACCAGACCTCACCTCACGGCGAAGATATGCCGCACTAACCTCCGCTGCAAAACATGCAAGGGAAGGCACGCGACATTCATGTGTCAACCACGTATGCCTGCAGAAAAATCAGCACAGCAGCAAAGAAGTAATGATGTTGAGCAAGTGCGTAAAAGCGCGCAACCTGACTGGTTAGACACCAGCAAGTGCTGCCACATGCACGCACAGCAGTCTGATGAACACAAGTGCATACTACCGAAGACAGTCTTTCCATGGACGGAGGGACAAGACAGTGGGTGCTACGCACAGATTCTGCTGGACAATGGGAGCCGGAGGACATTCATTCTCAAAAGACTGTCAAGGAAACTAGCGTGCAAGGTAAAAAGATTCGAAAGGATTACCGTAGGATCATTTGGAGGAGGAGAGATGGAACTAGACATGAAAGTCGTTGAGGTCAGCGTAAGAAAGGATCCCACATCAGAGCCTGTCACGATTGAAGCACTGGAGATAGAAGTTGTATCCGGTGACGTGCTACCATCGCCACCGTTGACAATACACGAAAGAGCAAGATCGATGGGAATAAGTTTGGTTGATGAAGACGAGAAGATGGACAAAGAAAGAAAATATATGGAAACTTCTACATTGATTGGAGCAGAATATTACTGGGCTGTAGTCACTGGTCGCATTTGCGAGGTTCATCCAAAAGTAATGGCAATAGAAACAATATTGGGTGGATGGTCCAATGTCCTGTAGGACTTCATGGGTGCCGATGAAGTCATCGATGGCTATGGTGCTCAAGGTCAGTGCCAAGTCGGACATGACTGTGGACAAACTGCAGAGATTCTGGGAATTTGAAAACGTGGACATCAAGGTGAAACCAGCAACAAAGATGAGCGATGAACATTTGCTAGAGTATGTCCGACAAACAATGAAGTTCAAGGCAGGAAGATACCGAGTGCGGCTACCGTGGATGGAAAACGTGACATTGGACGACAACAACACCATTGCAGAGAAGGGACTTATCCAGGTGAACAAGAATTTATGCAAGGATAAAGATCAGCTCCTAGCCTGTGACAAAGCTATTCGAGAATACTTCGAGCAAGAAATAGCAGAACACATCAAAGAAGATGCTGGATCAGATATACAGAACAAATTTGTATACTACATGCTGCATCAAGCAGTAATGAAGAAGGACCAAACAACGAAAAAAATACGGATCGTCTTTGACGCATCGTCAAGCCAGAATCCAGGTGAATCCTTGAATAACAACTTGAAAAATTGGCCAAACCTAAACCCCAAGATCACAGGCTTGCTGATGAACTTTCAACATCACAAGATCACTATGTCAGCCGACGTGGAAAAAGCATTTTCGCCGATCAAGACACATGAAAATGACTGAGACGCTCTGCGATTTATGTGGTGGGAAAGAATACTTAGCGAAAATATGCCACCCCTGAAAATAAAAACGTGGAGGATGACGAGGTTTACTTCCGGAACTACACCAAGTAGCTTTCTTCTAGCAGTCATAATTCATCGACATTTGGATAAATTTGAAGAGAAATATTCTGCAGTTGTGGCGCAACTCCGTAAAGGAATCTATGTCAATGACGTTTTGCTAGGAGCCGACGAATACTTAACATCGACAAAGGTATATAAAGAAGCACGAGACATTTGTCGTAATGCGGGAATGAATTTAAGAAAATGGATTTCAGATGACGCCAAACTAAGAAAACTTTTTGATGAAGAAGGAGATGATCTTGAGGGACGGAAAAGAAAACAGGGACAAATCAAGCTTTTGGGACTGAAATGGAATTTCGTAGACAACGTGTTGAGCTTTCCCGACACTACATGTCGAAATGACAAGGACATGAGACAACTCTCAAAAAGACAGGTTTGGCAAGCAACGGCAAGGTTATACGATCCTTTAGGTTTTTTGACACCATTTTCAGTTAGAGCAAAAATATTGCTGCTAAAAATTTGGATGGATAAACTGAAAGGGGACGACCCATTACCAAGCCAGCATAGATCAGCTTGGAAGGACTGGTCGGAGGAGCTTCAGCACTTAGATGACTTCCCCGTAACAGATGCTATGACAACAGGCAAGCTGAAGTAAAAGCATCAACTCTACACGTGTTCTCTGATGTGAGTCCAATGGCGTATGGATCAGCAGCATACATTGTAACAGAATACTCCGATCGAAGCAATGAAGCCAATTTAATCATTGCAAAAAGAAGAGTTGCTCCAATCAAAAAGATTACACTAGCAAGATTGGAGTTGTTGGCGGCCACAATATCAGTCAGATTGGCCAGTCATATAACTGAGAGTTTCATCAGGAATCCAGTAGTGTGAAATTCTGGACTTATTCTCAAATTGTATTATGCTGGATAAAATCTAACAAGACGAAATATCTGTTTGTTCGCAACCGCGCAGAAGAAATTAAGAGCAAGTCCAACAAGAGTCAATTGGGTTATGTTAAAAGTGATGAAAATCCTGCGCATTTGATGACAACGGTGATAAAGATGAAACGATTGCTGAACACTGAATTATGGTGCAAAGGCTCTCCTTGGATCAAGAAAGAAAATTAAAGGCCTGATTATGACATCGCGCAAGAATCGGACAGTGATGACAACAAAAACGAAGAAAAGACCGTGGCAAGCTTAACCCCGTGTCAAGAAAAGATAAGTGATGTGAACAGGTTTGGATCATACAAGAAAGCGTTACGAGTTACTGCGTGGGTGATGCGTATATAGGAAACCGACAAAAAGAAAGGAAAACAGGTTCGCTCACAGAGAAGAACTGGACATGGCAGAGTTTGTGCTGATAAAGCAGGAGCAGAAAACGCAACAAAATGCAGTGACACGAATATATGACAACATGAATCTGTATGGCATGAACATCTTCGAAGATGATCAAGGTGTCCTAAGAATAAAAGGGAGGGTTCAGTGGAGTGAATTCAGCTTTGATGAGAAGCATCCTGTTATTTTACCAAAAAAAATCACTTTTCAGAACTCCTAGTTCTGAACGCGCATCAAGTGACAATGCACGGTGGCGTTGCAGCAACAATGACACATCTAAAAACAAAGTTTTGGATTGTGCGTGCCCGACAGATGGTGAAATATGTGATAAAGAAATGCATCACATGTAGGAGATTTATTTTTAGACCAATGGCACGAGAAATTTCACCACCACCAGCTGACAGGATAACACAGACGAGGCCATTCGACACAGTTGGTACAGCCTTTGCTGGACCGGTAAATGCTCGAGAGGTGAAAGGCGAAAACTTTTACAAAGTTTTACATTGTGACATTTACGTGTGCAGTAACAAGAGCCATGCAACTGGAGTTGGTCAAAAGGATATTATCAGAAGCATTTATACAAGAATTCTGAAGATTCGTAGCTAGAAGAGGATTGTGTACTACTATTTACAGTAATAATGCACGAGCGTTCAAGAAATCTGAGAAAGAGATGAACAAGATAGTAAAGCTGGAAGATGAAAGGGGGACCAGTATACCAGTAACCTGAAATTAAAATGGAAGTTTATTGTAGAGTTAGCTTCATGGCGGGGAGGATTTTATGAAAGACTCATCAGAAGCTTCAAGACATCCATGGCAAAAACTATAGGTGCTCGACTTTTTGATGAAGAGGAACTACAGACTGTGATTGTTGAAGCAGAAGTAGTAATTAACAACCGGCCTCTTACTTATGTGTATGACGATCCTAACGAGCCACAACCCATCACACCGGCGGACGTTATAGTAGGCAAACAAGTAATGAACAAGCAGAAAGAAAGCAGATTAGGCGAATACAGTTTGCTGAAATACTTGAGTGCAAGAAAACAGGCAACGATAACATGGTGGACCAGATGTAAAAAGGAGCACCTGAGGGAGCTTAAGTGTGCCAGCAGAAAAATAGAGCGTCACACAAATGTACAAGAAGGAAATGTACTTCTGCTTAGAGAAGTGCAAAAAAGAATTCAGTGGAAACTCTGCAAGGTCGAAAAGAGTTTCCCAGGCAAGGATGGACTAGTGAGAACATGCTTGCTTCGTACACATGAAGGAAACTTAGTCAGGAGGCCGATTCAACTGTTGTATTCGCTCGAAAGTTGCTTCGGTTGAATCTGGCCGGCGGGAAGATGTAGAAAACAGACTGAAGATGGAGCTAGGAGACGAGGAAGAAGAAGTGCCCAAGGGCACGCTCTGCATATTTTTTTATTCTTGTTCTGTCATCAATAAAGCGAAGACGTATCGTTTCTGCGGTCTCTCTGGTCCTTCTGAAACATGAGATGTTGGGTCTGGTTGATGGCACAGCAATTGTTCTTTCAAATCACATTTTCGTTGTTTCTACTGCATGTTTTATTTGTCCTCTTTACAACCATATTTTCCAATTTCTATGGAGGATAGCAAACAGGTTATTCGTACCAAATGAACCTCCTTCACTTTACTTTTTCATTTGTTTATCTCTCTTTCTGTCATCACCCATCGCACTTTAATGCCGCTGGCACTCATTCATTGGCTTCAACTGGGGACTCCTAGTACTACCAGATCGACACGCCTAGCAAGTTTTCCTTTTCATAGATTTGCTAGCAATGAGAGATAAATATATGCCTATTACTAAAAACATAATTTCTTCATTGCGTAGCTCGTTCATCCACATAACTCTGATAACTTGGAAATACAATTTGGTAATGTGTCAATATTACATAAAGAAATATATCGTATTCAGTCTTCAGACATCGGTACGAGTGATGGACACCTCACCTAATGTTTTTACCGTTATTCCCTTTTCTAAATGTGGTCTGTATTAATCTTTTACACAGCCTTTACACAGCTTTAACACAACTTGATTTTTTACACCTCTTCAACGCTTATGGCTATCAGATCCGTTGCCTACTGCATGTTCCTTGCAATCTGACCATGCTGTCACATTAGGCTTTTCTTTTACGAATTCAAGGTCATTTGCGCTTACGCATCACTTACACTTCCGCCACAGTTGAAAAGTGTATTCACATGCTTACCTCATTGCGTTTCTTGGCTGAGTCATCACGTAAATTTTCGAGCTTCCCCTAAAAAAGTTCCGTTATGGCTCGTAAAACAAAGACAGCGAGGATGCGTTGAAATTTAGGCATGTGACCCAGCTAATTCAGTACTCCGCTGTGCGAGGCTTGAATCGCAAGAGTGTTCACCTTCACATACTGCCTGACGTATGGGCACTTGAATATTATAGTGGGAAAATAGAACAATACTGCTCAAATTTCAAGTAGAGAACATATACAGTTAGAACAGCAACAGCAATTACGAAGCAAAAACACAAGAAACTAAAAAAACGAGAACCACGCGGGCATTGTGTTTGCAAGACCGCTCAGATACGAGAGTCATGTTCTCGCACTTACAACAGAACGAGCGTTCACCCTGTGCAACAAGAATAAAGCACCTTTTACCTTTTCCCAACCAGGCACAAAAGTATGTGTTCTTTCTAACTTTTTATTGCCATTCTACAAGGCTCTTCACAAGTAGCATCCAAGATGAACAGTAAAGAGAGAAAAAACGTACGTGTTCCTAGAATCGATATGCTTTGATCGATGACTCACTTGAGTCTCCGGTATAGGTTGCTTTCGCAACGCGCCAGCTCCGCCTCCTTTTTCTACCTTTTATTTTGAATTTCTCCAACAACATCGACTTTCTCTTTCAAGAACGTGGGTTAGGTCTTTGTACGCGCACTTGGTCGATTGCGTGGTATTACATAAAAACCCTGATTCTTTTGAATGCATTCATTCTTCCCGCCCATTAGAAATATAACGCGCCCATGTAACGCTATGCAACATTCAGGACGACCCAGAGTTCAGCGCTTTCGGGAGGTTTCACCCTTGTTGAACCGTAATCTTTTGAAAAGTTCCTGGTTTATTCGTTATTTGGAAGTGATTGTTGTTAAATAATTCTCTCAATATGGCAGTATTGTGGTTACGATTACTGACTGCTCAACAGAATTATGCGTTTTTCATCCCGATCCTGGCGGTCGCACTTCGATGGAGTCGAAAAACTAGAAATCCGTGTACTAAGATTTACGAGAATGTTAAAGTATCACAGGGGATGTACATTTCAGTAATATAAGTGGCGGCGGGCCTCGTTATCATATACTTGTGCTCGTAAAACGCGAGATGATATTATTCTTGCTTCTTAAACTGTTTGGTACACCGTAAATAACAAACAAATCACATCGGGAATTGGAATGTTTGCCCGAAAAGATGCAGTGCCAGTTTTTGTGTGTTTTTTTGTTTTTTCGCTGCGTGCCAGTAAATTTGAGAATCTACACCCGTGAGTGTGCAAACTCACTGGTTCGAAGCAATCTACATCAGTAACGTCATTAACGAAATTTTTATTTAGTGCTTCGGGCAACTCTTCGCAGCTGTGATGACCTCGCATGAACTCTAAGAAATACTGAACACACAGATATGTTTTGTTAGTTACCTTGAAAAAACACTTGATAAGAAACATGGTGCCAAACGGCTCAAACAGGGTGTTGCGAGATCCATGTTGTATCATTCATGGATGCAGAAACGTTATTGTTAGCCTTACCTGCTACATATGTTTATGTCTGTAGTTTTGATGTTCTCTAGATTAGAGACAACTGTGGAAAACCCAACATTATTGAGTGGCCAATTTCGACTTGACTTACGGTGAAAAAAAAAGAAAACGCGAAATGAAGTACTTGTTACCGCACACACTTATAGAAATTCATTGCAAAAAACATACGTGGAATTATTTATACGCCAACTATCCTTCCCCTATATTGTGAACGCTTTGCTGATAGTTGGAGGTGTAAATGCTTGAGACCTGTGCACTTTTAGAATTAGGCTACCGTAAAAAAACTCAAATAAATCAAAATTGACGTAGCCCTTTCACATATTGCGTCCCTCACAATGCTGTGGTGTTTTGGGACCTTAAACACGAACGAATAATCATTTGCTGATATGCTGGTAATTTTATGACGATGCATTTTTTTTCGAAGAAAAAGCGTTTATGAATTGATATTTGAGTTTGTTAAAAAACTAACATATATAGAAATTAATACTAACAAGGGTCGAATGTGCACCTCATCATCTTTTTCTTCACATTGACTCTTACTATTACGTCAGCAATATCAACTAACAAATAAACAATTTTACCACTTGTATTTCCAATTTTTTTGCACATAGTTCAGGCCTTAGTTTGTACATTTATTTTTGCCATGTCAACTTTAAGTGTCTCTGGTGTACTATTTGCTTCTCATTATCTAGTATATTGAGGAAATATGATACCTAGAGTAACATTTTAATCTGCGGCCCTGTTGTTCCTTCCCACCTCCAACATTTTACTCGAAAGCTGGTGATGTTTAAAAACCACTACCAGCGTTCGAAAATCACGGCTAATAATATTTCATTATTATATAAAAATGTGGAAGCACTATAAATACGTACGTGCATGTGCACTAGGTGTTTTTTTAATGAATGCTTCAAAGACTTCCTTGCAAAGACAAGGTTAAATTGGTAGGTTACTTTAAAAAAAGGAAATGAAAAATTTGAAAAGAGGGAAAACTGCCCCAAAGTAAACAGCATGACACGCCCAGTGAGAATGTCACAGACAAAAACAGTCCTGCCATTAGCCTCATCGGCATTTTCGCCGCAGTTGTGGGGTCTAACGCCCAATATATCGTGGCGATGAATGTTCAACCTCACGGGGCACCGTCCGAGTCCGGTTCGACCGCGGAGACTGCTTCGAGGAAGCAAGGAAACGCGTCTAGTGAGAGTGAGGACACTGAGCTGTACTCCGCATCAAGCGACGAGTCCTCGGATGACGGCTTCCAACCCGTCCTGTACCGCGAGGCTAAACGACGGATCGTCAATGCATCTTCGGCATCAAGCACGACCACCGTGAAAACTACCCCTCAGCGATGGCCTCACTCTATCCTGTTTGTGCTGCTGAAAGCTACCGACAGTCTACGCGGGCTGAACAGGCAAGCGCTCTCTGTGTATCTCGAGAATATTACGCCAAATCAGATCAAAGAAGTACGTCTAAACGCAAGAAGGAACATCTTGGCAATCGATGTGCGGAACCCACGTGCGCTAAACACGCTTCATAAAGTAACGCAACTGGGTAACATCAATGCCTAGTCTATAATACCAGCTGATAGCACCACTTCAACAGAAGTCATTTATGACATTGCCACTGAAATTCCAAACTCGGATCTCTCAGTGCTAATAAAACCAGCAAATGAAGATAACGTCATTGTGAATGTCAGCCGCTTTGGTAACACACATTGTGTGAGAACTACGTTCAAATGGGACTGTCTCCTCTCCCATGTGAAGGTTGGCCACTTTCGTCACCAGGTCCGACCATTTATTTCAAAACCTATGTGATGTCATAAGTGCCAGAAGATCGGCCATGTGCACGGAGCGTGCAGGAACTCCGAAGTGTGCCCCCGATGCTCAGAACCACACACCGAGGACAAATGCAGTGCAACCATAGTAAAGTGCCCCAATTATCAAGGTTCCCACAGTGCATCTTCCAAAGACTGTCCACGCATAAAGAAGGAGTTTACTATTCTTAGACAAATCGTGCCAGACAGCTCTACCCAAAAATAGGTTGCGGAAAAAGTCCGGCGAAGACGACGATGCCACCGTCGAAGATCTTCGCGAAGAACAAAGTCAACTACAAAAAGTAAGTTAACGCATCTGGGAACGGCGCCCACTGCAGGGTACACCGCGGCGAACGCAGACGATGGAAGAGAGAAAACAAGTAGATCTTTCTCTACTGAAAAGTGGCCACCACTTACGCACACGCAACTTGTGGAAGAACTGCATCAGAAGCCGCATTCACCAGAGCAAGCTGCGACAACACAGGAACAGCCGAACTTGGATAAGCAAGTGGTGGCTCTTCTACGACCCATAATTATTGCCATTCGCACGGTGTTAAACAACATGCGCACAACGTCAGCCAAAAATGAACTTCAAGTACTGCACGCTCTGAGTCCAGTACTGGCGGCTCTTGAGTAGATAATGGCCCACCAGCCACTGTCTTTCAGGAAAGAGATAAAAAAAGCAACAATTTTTCAGTGGAACGCATGGGGACTGAAATCACGCATTGCAGATTTTCGTCGGTTCGTTTCCACCAATATGTTTACCATCATCGTCATCTGCGAGCCAAATTTATCGAGCGTTATCAGACTCTCCGGATGCGAATCACTTATGCCGGCTTGTTATAGTGGAAACAGCAACGTCTTGCTGTTTATTCGACGTTACCTGACCTACATTCTTCGGTCTGTACCACCTGACAACAATAACCAATATATATGCTTAACAGTGAAGTAAAAGGGTCTTATTGTCACTGTTGTCGGTGCATACCTGTCGCCATAAACTAGATTTGACCACAGAAGACTAGAAACATCCTATCATTCACTCCTGGCCCATGGGTGATCATCGGAGACTTCTACGCCCACCATACGGTATGGGGGAGCCCGAAGATCAGCGCAAAGGGTAGATGTCTGATAACGTTTGCTTCAGACAACGAGCTGTCCTTATTAAATGAGGGCAGCCCAACATTTTTACGTGGTCCTGGATACAGCAGTTGCCTTGACTTGGCTTTTGTTTCTCGAGGTCTCGTCAGATGTGCCGGATGGTTTGCGGACATAGACACACATGGGAGTGACCACATTCCCACATAAGTCAAGATCAGAGGATTATAACCTTGCAAGGTACGCGAAACTATCCAAAGAGTGGATGGGACCAAGTTTGAATCTCTCATGGAAGAACGCTGTCGAGAGAACACCTCATTTGACTTAGAAGAGGTGATCAAGTCCACAGTGCAAGACACAGTGTGCGCCCTCACATGCTCTTCGAGAGTAACCGAATTTGATGTGGAATTAGAACGACTTCGGGCTCTCCGATGGCGTGCGGAACAAAGGTACCGATGCATGAAAGCAATCGACGATTTACGAATCGCTAGACGTCTTCAGAAGAAGATACAACGCCGCATAGACAAGCTAGAGTCACAACGTTGGGCAGCCTTCTGCGCGTCGTTAGATCCTCGCAAGTCCTTTATCACACTTGTGGAGGACAATAAGAGGGCCCCGGACAGCTCCCATTCAGCGGGGTCATTCAAGGCTCTAGCCCTCTCTCAACAGAGATCGGAGTTCGACGTGGCAGAAGAGTTCTATGCCAACTTATCTGGTCAACTCGCAGATCCCAACATCTCCAAGCTCTCACGTGGTGGCACGACAACACACGATCATCACATGGACCAATTTTTTTCTATTCCTAAGCTTAAAGCAGCACTCGCATTGTGTAGACGGGCATCACCCGGGCCTGATGGAATATCATACAGAGCACTGTGTCACCTTGGTGAGTGTGCGAGGAGCACCCTCCTCGATATATACAGCGATTCGTGGCGAGAGGGCACCCTCCCAGTTAACTGGAAAACTAGCCGTTTGGTTCAATTACTGAAGCCTGGCACGTCACCATTGGTGCTCACATCATACCGCCCGACTGCACTGGCTAGTTACTTGGGCAAAGTGATAGAGACGATGGTACTTGGACGGCTAGAATGATTCCTGGAGCATCACAACATCTACCCGGACGCTATGACGGGATTACGCCGTGGCCAGTAATCGATTGATAGCGTCATAGACCTGGTCAGCTACGTGCAACATGAAAAAGGCCGTAAGCGTCTCTGCGCTTCTTCATTTCTTGATGTTAAAGGGGCGTACGATAACGTCACACATGAAGCTGTCCTCACCGCTCTCAAGGAGGTAGGAGTGGGTGGTTGGATGTTTCAGTGGCTACGCAGCTATCTCTCTGAGCGATCCTCTTTCGTGAGAACCGAGAGTGGTGACACTTCGCTGCATTACAGCCACAGTGGTGTTCCCCAGGATGGCATACTTAGCCCTGTACTATTGAACTTGACGCTAATAGCTCTCAATGAGCTTCTGCCAAGTACTGTCAGATTGTCAATGTACGCGGACGACATCTGCGTTTGGACGTCTGCAGTAATATGTCTACAGCTGGGAGCGCGAATTCAGAGAGCTGCCACTCAAGTTGCTATTTACCTCCGTCAACGAGGTCTGGCAATTTCCTCTGAGAAATGTGCACTTGTGGCATTCACGCGCAAACCAATGCAGAACTACAGCGTTCTGATAAACAGCGAAAGTATACGTCACCTCCGATCATTCAAGTTCCTAGGTGTTATAATTGACAGTGACCTCTCATGGATCTTACATGTATCATACATGAAAAGGCGATTAACACGCATCGGTCATTTGTTCAAGTTCATCGCTGGAAAGAACTGCGGATTGTCCACAACTGCTATGTTGCGACTATACAGAATTATTTTCCTTGGATTCCTTCTGTAGAGCCTACCTGTGTTAACCAATGCAAGTAAAACAAGCATACGAATGCTTCAAAGTGTCCAGGCTCAAGTACTCCGGATATGTTTAGGCTTGCCCCAAAGTGCGTCCACAGCGGAAACTATCGCCATCACAAGGGACAACCTCATCAAGACCCACATTAATAAGGAAGTGCTGAAGACACGTATACGGCACCTTGCTCGAACTCCTCGACATCACCTAGCTTCTCTACCAGTGGTCCCACCATGCACATCTTACTGCAAAACAGTGACCGCACATGATGAGTCGATCCCAACTTCGTTCTCTCCTGCCGCTAGACCTGTGACTCTGTCATGTTGCCTCGCTCAACCAATGATTGATATTAACATACCTTGTGTCCAGAAAAAGGCAAATTTGCGTCACCGGCTCTTAAACAGCTCACACTACTTCACTTGTATGAGAAATACCAAGACTCCACACATATATACACTGACGGATCAGTTCAGTCGGACAGCTCTACAGGAGCAGTAGTGATACCAAGGTTGGCCACGACAATAAAATTCAAGATATCTCACGCAACAACATCAACGGCAGCAGAATTGGCAGCACTTCGTTTCGCGTTGCAATTCTAGTTGATCAACCTACACGCAAGTCGACTATTTTCTGCGACTCGAAGGCGGCACTGCAGTCTCTACCATCAGCCTTACGCCGTGGACCACACGAGCATCTGGTACTAGAGATAGCAGAGGTTAGACACCATCTGACTGAGAAAGGCACCAAATTACATTTCAGTGGTTGCCTAGTCACTGCGGAATCTTCGGCAATGAACGGGCCGATCAAGCTGCCCGCTCAGCCCACACATAAGATCATAAACTACGACTACCACTTTCTAGGACAGATGCTGCACGAAAGCTCCGCAGGCTTGCTCGCCAGCAAACCACATCACAATGGAATCAGCCACACTTCAAGCATGACCGACTGTACTCGCTTGACCCTAGGCTAAGTCTTCAAGTCCCGTCGAGGCTTTGCCGAGCAGAAGAGACCCTGTTATGTAGGCTATGATTGGGCGTTGCGTATACGAACGTCTACGCTTTCCGCATTGGGATGGCCGACACCGCAGCCTGTGGCCACTGTGCCAAAGAGGAAACAATCCAACATATTTTTGTGACTGCCTAGCGTATAGTAAACAACGACTATGCCTTCGCAAGGAACTCAACAAATTAGATGATCAACCTCTGTCGGAGCAGGGAATTCTGCAGTATCGACAGGATGCGACTTCACAGAAGAGGGCCCTGAAAGCGCTACTACACTTTTTGCGACCGGCCGGCCTACTGAACGGTTGTAGCTAGGATGCCCTTCCTGTGTGTGTTTTCGTTTTCTTATGAGTGCGCGTGCGTTTTGTTTGTTTTTTCCTCTATCTACCCCCTCTTTCTTGCCCCTACTTCCCCGCCCCCAGCGCTAAGTAGCAAACCAGATGCCAATATCTGGTTAACCTCCCGGCCTTTCTTTGCTCACTCTCTCGAGACAAAGTAAAACACTTCCTTGCATAACAGATAAAGTTCCTGTTCATGTTGTTCCTACGTTTAGGGATGATTTCGACAGTGTTTGGCATTCTGAGCTGATGCCAATGCAGTAACACTGATTGCCTGGACATTGCTTCATTGTGTGTAGATACTGTTACATGGCAGGAACGTGTGAAAATACGCATGAATTGTGATAGGCGCATTGTGCACCTATGGTCACAGGGAGACCCGTCTCCAAGCTTAACCCAATCGCTCCGAACAGCGTGTCCTGAAACTATTTAATTGACGCCATCACCACGTAGCTTTGACTTTTGTTGCAATATTGTTGCCAATACACGCCGACACAGTTTACGAGCATACGGAAATATTGTTATGGCAGCAGCACCACCACTTCATGGCTGACATCAGCCAGACCCGTATGGGTCCGGCGGCAAAGCATTGGTGTTAATCGTGCTGACGGCTGTACATAGTGTGCTGTACTTGAGTGGGTTTCACTGGGACGGTGATTTGGGTAATATTATTTGAATTATTCAAATCATCTGACATTCGCTCATTCAAGCAGTTGGAACATGTGACGGAGCAATCACAACAATGTGTTTTTAGGAAAGGCTGATTCTTTAGCGGGTTGATCTTAAAGTCAACCCTTGGTGGCAAATATACACTTTTAAGGTGAAGAGAAAATACTCTGTGTCACTAACAAGCACTCAATATGCATGCCTCTAACGGCTGCGAAAATAGCGGGTGCTGATGAGTTGCGACGTCGCAATGTGAAAAGTTGCAGCTACGTCACGCCGCACAATGAATCCATGGTTCTTGAAGAAGGAAAAAAAAACACAGCATATCCACAGAATAAATGATGATAAGTGGGGCGAAGCAATCGCAGGTCCATTTTGTAGGTTACCTTAAAAAAACACTTGATAAGAAACAAGGCGCCAAACGGCTCAAACAGGGTGTTGCGAGATCCAAGTTGTATCACTCATGGATGCAGAAACGTTGTTGTTAGCCTTACTTGCTTCACATGTTTATGTCTGTAGTTTTGATGTTCTCTGGATTAGAGACAACCGTGAAAAACCCAGCATCAATGAATGGCCGATTGAGCAGAGTGTGTCCATCCGTCCATGCATGCGTCCGGTCGCGTTCGAGAATGCAGACTGCACGCGGGTAACACCGACGAGACGCAAGTCAAGAAAGCTAAGGGGAAGCGTCCTCAACGCGCCCGCCACTCTCCTTCGTCCATGCCCCACCAATGATCCGCCCCATATGGCGACTACCCAGGAGACTGAGAGAGGCACTCGTTTTTCGCCCACTGAGGCAAACACGCGCAGCAGTCACTCGGAGAGTAGCGGCAGAATAACTCCATCTAGAAAATAAAAAGAAACATGGTCATTTATTTCTTTTGGTTTCTTTTCTTTTTCCTCTCTTCTTCTATCGGCTACGAGTGGCCAGTGACAAGGTTAGACGAAGAGTAGCTTTACCCCTAAAGAGGCATCTAATTTGTTTCTCCGTATAGGTGACACATTGCAGTGCCTACGCCGAACAAGTAGCGTAGTGGCGTCAACGTGATGATTGCGGTAGTGCGCCTGCCGGGGCGAACGCCCTCTTTCGCCGGGACTTTCTCAAACGGAACTTTGGCTTCAGCGTCTGGGACCACCTGTACTTCGAGAACAGCCACTGTGATTAACGCATTGCTAAACGCATTTAACTGCTCATTACACTCCTCCATCATCGTAACCATGTGGGACACAATGTGCGGCTTGAGAAATAAATGCTATGGTAAACCCAAAACAAATGTGTCTCAGACCTATTCGATAAGCACGAAGATGTAACCAGTAATTGTGAAAGGCTTCAGTGCCACGTCGGCTTGAGCCCACTGCTAAGCACTAGGGTCACACATTTCAGCTTCACTGGTTACGCATTTGTACGGAGCGCTTGGGGGGAAATTTGCACTTCATCCTCTTCTATGTTTCATGTGTCCCTCCCCAAACACGTGCACCCGGCTCGCACATTCCCCCGGCGCCAATTTGTCTGGCATAGAATGTGTAACAAGAGGAAAGAGACATAATGATGAAAAAAGAAAAAAAGAGACAGAACGAAAGACAAAAAAATGGAAGAGAGAGAAAAACAGTATAAACAGCGAGAGAGAGACAGAAAAAAATTGAGACGGAGAGATAGAAATACAAGAAAAAGGATATAGGAAGAAACAAAGAAAAAAGGTAAAAGGGAAAGAGAACTAAGAAAAAATATAGAAAAGCATGAAAGACTGCCTAAATTCAGTGTTTCTTCAAGCCTTACACCACCACTGCAAGTCGCTCACATTTTTCTAGTATGACTGGGACGAGCCACTCAGGAGCTCCGAGCTCCACCACCAACTAAAGGCAATTCAGAGGTCCTAAGAGCTGGCGGAACACCAGTACGTATGAAACTGGAGAATAGGGTTGCTAGGGTGTGCCTCATAGACTCCTTGGCGGCTTAAAGTCTTGAGAACATTTTAATAGAGTTCTTTATATCCAATATTTATTGTCTATGTTTCATATTCATACCGACTGAGTGTCCATTCATTACGCGTATACGGAACACCCGCCCAGAGCGTACATAGAGGGTCGCCACAGTTCTTCAAAATGGAGCCAATTTGTAACCATAATGTTAGCAGAGATTTCATCGGCATCATCATCATTTAATGATTGTTAAGGGTGCTGAACAGGGCATTACAAAAGCAAAGTGTGGTTACCGAGTTGAACCGACGGACAATTGAGCTGATGCTTACCAATAGATACAACAGCGCATAGGACCAAGTGAAAACAATATTTCAGTACCAACGCCCTCTGAGAAGAATAGCCGTAGATTTAGGTGGGTGAAAACACATACTGAAGAAACGTCCGAGCAGCAGAGACCGTTTCCTAGAAAGGCCTTCATCATGCACGCGACGCAAACCAAACCAGACTTATGATGGTAAATAAGGAAAAAAAATATCAGACTGGCGCAGTAATCTGTGGCACGTGTTTGGGTGCCCTCATCTGTCACTGTAGTAATGAACATGAATAAAGTTGAGGCAGCAGCCAGTTTAGGTTCACCGAGTGTCAGTGTCTACTCTTAGCCCGTCTACTGGCTCCTAAGTTTAGTATGACTGCGCTATCACGTCCCGCGGCCAGACGAGTTTCAGATTGCCCCCAGGGTTGTGAAGTACCTCTACACCATTTAGGGCTCATTTCTTTTGAATTCAGAGCAATCTATCGAACTGGAGCTTAGAAGCTTTCTTTTTGATTGTGTTATTGTTTGCTTTAAGGAATAGTGTATTCTCAAAGACCTCTTATAAAAATGGAAACAAATTAAGTCCTATTGCCCATTCAGACGAAGTTAGAGAAGACTGAAGGGAAATTTTCAGGAACCAGAAGGAAATCAAGTGTGCTGCTCCCTGCGATAACTTTCTTTGTGGCAAAGAGCAAACGAGTGCAGTGATACGTGTCGGCGGCGAATATCTCAATTTTCTTTGTGTATGCACAACAGCATGAAATTATACTATATAGATTAGGGAATTGCTACAGAAACACCTTGTTACGCTGCCTTAGCGTGATCGCAAAATAACTTAACCACGAACAACCTTGATACTACTAGTTAACCTTGCCCTTTTTATCTCGAACCATGCTCACGAATTTCTCACAAAGTGAGAAATTGTGTTCAGCAACTTTAATTGTCAAAGTAAAGTGCCACGACAGTTGTCAAACAGAACAACAGACAAGCGCTTTTTGCGCAGAAAATAAAAAAGCCAGGAATGAAGAAAAATATTTGTTGCGGTAAATATCCTTTGTGTCTCACATGGTTCATTTCAGTGAGGGTAAAGAGAAGCCTAACATTTTTCTTTAAATCGCAAGAAGGTGACAAAAAATCCGTAAACATTGTATTGTGCTATAGCTGACGTTCCGACTAGCGGGCTTGCGTTCCTAAAAGCTTCAAGGATATTTCTAAGTGCCAGTGCGGCTATGCTTCATACTCTCCTATAAAATCCGAACAAAGTAACGGGAGTTGGCAACTGTGGTTGCAAGGGTGCACGATGAGGCTGCTGCGATGATTATTTCGGTTAAAAAAAAAGAAAGACGTGTTTGTGTTGCGTTTAGAAAAAAGGGGTAACGATTTATAGTACTTGGTACTCTACTATGAGAGTGCATAAAGCCGTCCGTGGCATGCTAAAGCAGTCAACGTCAGACAATACACCAGCCGTGTTTCGGAATTTAAAATACAAGAAAGTGGGGGAGGGGGTGTTAGACGTGCCACGTAAACACGGTTTTTAGAAGTAGGACCACTCAAAAATGGCAGGTTTCGAAACCTACAAGTGCAGCACATAGTCTGTAACTTACCAATCATTACCAAAGTCACCTGAAAATTTCTACCACTTCTCTCAAATAATGATATATGCTCAAAATCACTGTGCAATCGACGCAAGTCCCTCGCCATTGGCTGATATGATAATGACGCACTCGGGATTTACTGTGGCTGCCAGAGAAGGCTGCGACGTTTCAGTGCGATTGCAGCCGCCCGATTGCACCTAAAAGGTTTGTGCACGAACAAAAATAAGAGAAAAATGCGCAAGTTCACTGTGGGTGTGCGTGCCGTACTCCGTGTCATTATTTGCTGCTTGGCTTCTAGCGCTTACGTAGGAACAAAAAAACAGAGAAAAAGAGAGAAAGAGCAAGTACAGCGAGCGACAAATTTTTGCAACTGTAATCATATTGGACGGATTCTAAAAAATTCTATAGTTGATTCGGGAGGAAAAAATTACACCATCTCCCACTAAAGGGAGCGAAGAGTAGCATAAAAAGGAGCGCATGGGTATACGAGGTGGCATTCATAACGCGCTCCTCGTTCGATGTTAACGTGGCCTTGCAAGTGGAGCACACCGTGAGCCTACCATAGTTTAGGCTGCTATTACACGTACTGAGCTCTCGTTGAAGCAGGCCACGTGGGTTCATCCCTTCGCCACGAGGGAGCGCGTGCCGTCATCACGCGCCTGCAGAATCTCGTTCCCTCACGCCATCACGTGTTGCTGAGCGAGTGCATTGGGGGAGACCACAGCTTCTTACACGGCCACTTTGGCAAGCCCGAACGCTCTATAGCACGTGCCAGCGCGTTGTACTAGGATGTAAACAAGGAGGATTAAAGAAAAATTCCTTGAGTGGAGGCTCCCGTAATGCCTTGCCAGCAGAATTGAAGCCAGCTTTTGCCACTTCCAAGATGGCGGAAACAAGCTCTTTTCTGGTAGTGCCTACTTAGAGATAAAGTGCCTTTGATATGTTAGTCTAAATGCTACGTTAGTTCGATTTTAAAGGATAGTTGTTCCGGACAAAATAACACACAGAAACGAGTACGGGTGACTAAATCTTCAGGGAACTTTGTCTCCAAATAGAGGCTCACTAAGGTAAACTAGTAACACTAAGACGCACTTGAAGCACTATCTTACCCAAAAACGTTTCCACGTTACACCCGTAGAGGGGGGGGGGGGGGCAAAAGAAAATCTCGGATCTTAATCGCTAAACTTTAAGTACCTTTGAGCCAGGGACGGCTTTCAGCTCTGCCATGTTAGAGCACCGAGTACTGAAATCCTTAACCTCTTCTTCTAAACACACAATCGCTGAACGGTGATACTTTATCATGCCCCTAGTAAGATAACCGCCGCAGCCCCCATCTTGTCTGAGGAGCGGCAATCATTTCCACTCTATCCAATGTTAGGGGAGAAGCTCCTTAGGGCATGGGTCTGTCGCTCCTTCAAGAGTATGGAGTAGTACGTAGCCACCGGTGGCACGCACCCGCTCTCTAGCGGTATGTGCCACAGGGGATGCGAAATGGGAGATAGTGGTACTTGGAGTGTTCACTAGATGGACGTACGGATGGACGCGCGGGAGGACAAACAGAATAGAAGACGTACGGATGGATAGACGCACGAACGGACGGACAGTCGGATGAATGGACAGGCGGATGGACGCATGGACATATGGACAAACGCATAGATGGACACTCGGATGGTTGCGCGGATGGACGGAAGCACGGACGGGCTGACGGACGCTTCGCCCCACTCATCATAATTCACTGCGTAGATATGCTATTTTTAATCCTCCTTAGATACAACACGGTTGTTCATTGCACGTATAGTGAACTAGAATATGATCACATTCTAGTTGAATATGATTGCGCATCTGCAGAATCTTGTTCTCTGACGCTATCAAGGAGGTTTAAAGAATAATTGCTTGAGTGGAAGCTTCCGCAATGCCTTGCCAGCAGAATTGAGCCATCTTTTTCCACTGCAAAGATGCCGGAAACATGCTCTTTTTAAGTAGTGCCCACTTACAGATCAAGTGCCTTTATTTGTTAGTCTCAAGGCTGCGTTAGTTTTATATTAAAAATAGTTGTTCCGGACAAAAGAACACACAGGAATGAGCATGGGTGACGGAATCTTCAAAGAAATTTGTCTCTAAACAGAAACTCACTAAGGAAAACTTGCAACACTAAGACGCACTTCGAGTTTTATGTCACTCGATGAAGTTAACACATTCATCTCCTTAGACGTGCGAGGAAAATGATCTGTATGAAATACGTATACTTAGTTAGAAACTATTAGTTCGTGCAACCACTTTCTCTGTACACCCAAGTTGAATTTCATTTAAAATAACCTAAAGTAAACTCCCTGCGTATGTTTCTTCCAGGGTGGTTTTAGCGGGATGGCTCAGTGCTCTCCTATAGATGAGTACGAAGTACTGAAAATCGTTAAAAAATTATTCTAAACTCCTCTACTGCCGTCTTAACTCACAGGCATGGAGAAAAAAAATATTGGCCTTCTCGTTTCACATGTTATGTGATTATGTTTCAGCTTATAGCTTTTTGTGTTTCCTTGAGTGATTCGTGATCTGTGAGAATGTTGAAGTGTTGTGTGTTACACCGTGCCTATGTTCTCTTGTTTGTATGCGCCACAAAAGTGATTTTTTAACTCCAGACAGTTTTACTCACCTGAAGTTTTGTTACTAGTTTCCAATAAATATCCCTGTCTTAATCCCTGAACGATGGTACTTTATCATGCCTCTAGTAAGATGGCCTCCACTGCCGCCATCTTGCCATAGGCGCGGCTTCACTCCTGGGCAATGAGTTTTCTCCAGTCATTTTTTTTAACATCCTCGGAGGCTATCACATAGTTGCTGAGAGAGGATTAAAGTTGGAGGCTTCAAGCCCTACCCAGCCCCTTACACAGCCGTGAATGGGCTAGCGCGCAAGCGCGTTCTGGCAATGCTCGGGCCAGCTGACGCGCATGCGCAGTAGGCGTGGTTTGAACTCTGCCATAGGCTGTTTCGCATCTAATAAACGTTCTTCAGTGAATTCAGTTCTAAGTTACCTAAAAAGGTGTGGGAGGACCCCTTGAAAGCTTCATTACGTTGTCAACAAATATTAGCACTACCTCTCCTTCCGTTGACGCATTACTACCACATCTTCAACAGCACGTAAACGTAATGAGGTAAGTCTAAATGTAATGTATAATCTCTCTGTACTGCAGCAAAGTGAACCAGCGGTGCCTAATTATTATCTTTAGGAAACTGTCAAGCGTTCTGACATCTCAAGCCCTAAAAGCTCGCTGTGGCACGAGGACGTAAACCTGTATGTAGGCAACTCTACATAATTACGTTCATGCTAACTTTCCCATAGCCACACAAAAAAGTGTGCCTCGATGCAGCCGGTAAATAATATATTACGAATTACGGCCAGAACGCAATGACATTAAACTCCCTGATTGCAGGGCACGAGTCTCTGATTGCCTTGAACCTTTCAAACTTAATTAGCTTGATTGCGTAGCAGTGAATTTCAAAAGAACAGAACGCGACGTAACACTCATTTTGGCGAAACTGAATAGTATAGCTCATCAAGGCAGCCCCAAGCGAGGTACCTCCATTAAAAGCACGGAGCAGCCTGAGTAATTGCCTATCTAGAAAGCGAGGGAGACCGATAGGAACGGGACCCTGACAAGGCAATGCATATGACGCCTAAGCTGCACTGAGAAATTGAAGAGTTTGGGCGCCTTCAACAAAATAAACATCAAAAAGTTCAAGTAGATATGAAGAGGGTGACTAGGAGCGTACGCAAAAAAGCGGGAAAAAGTAACTCTAAAGTAAATGTGTTCGCCGATTTAGTTGCGCGCCTCCCCTTCTTTCGTGAGAACCGTGAGTGAGGAAGCTAGACGACTGAAATGAAAGCCGGAGAGGGAAAACCAGGTCGCGAATCATATGGTATACCACGTGGCGTTGGTGGCAGAAAGCGTTCTCGAAAGATCAAGGACGGTAAAAAGATCGCATGATACGACGGAACACGAAACAAGTATCGGCTGAGCGAAGTGTGTTGCCATGCTCGCACACTCCAAGTAAAACATGGGAATACGTAACTCCTTTCTTTGGGAGAGTCCTTACTTGCCAGGTATATTGCTCTTATTGTATGCGTCATCATGAATACCACTAAATTGTCATTTTTAGGTGGTGCTTACTTTCGACAGCCATAACACAGTGAAGTGCCCATTTTCGCTTCCCCTTATCGAATGCCGAAAATCCCCTTCTACTCGCCTTTTTTTTCAGCCCCGATAACCTCGTGTTTTCTTTTTATTCAACTGACCTGTTAGAAAAAGAACCGAATTTTCCTCACATCCGCTAAATAATCTAAACATATTCTGATTACCTCTACTACTACCACTCTCTTTCTCGTCTTCTGGTTGATGAAGCATCGCATCATCAGACGTCATTGCCATAAAATGTCACTTTTCTTTTTTTTGGTCATTGATTTTTGCATTATCGGCATGCAATATTTTGACATGATTCAGGAGTGTTCAATTGTCAATTTTTGTATTTTATTCTTTTCTGCTTCCTGAGCACTGTTTTTTTTCTTATTTCAAACAGTTTTTTACGGTAACACTCCCATGCTTGAATCCACTAATATAATCCATAAAGTGAGCAACGCGATAACCACCACTAAAGCTGAACTGCTAGACCATCGGAAGCGTTGTTCGAAGGACGCAGGTTAGGTCCTTGTGAATGGCTAATTACGTTTTAGTCCGCTTTATTTTCTTCCTACGATAATACTTGTTTTAGCTAGCACTTGAGCAAGTACTTCAATTTCGCTTATCTTTTTTGTGCTTGCAAAGTATTTTATTGCTTCTTTTCTATGCCTCTGCACGCTACTTTAGGTCATTTTTCTGCAATTCCTGCTGCAGCAGCGCCCCATTCAGTCTCTGCCTAGAGTAACACCGTCCCTGTACGCGGAATGTCGATTTAATTAAATACTTCATTAAATCAAATTGTTAATCTTACCCAAACAAAACTTTCGGAATGACAGCCACTCTCAACATCCTACTTCCCGTCTCTTCTTTGTTTCTCACCCATCCCCACTTTGTTTTCTCACTTTTCCTCTCCTACTTGGGTTGAGGGAGGGGGGTGGAGAAGTGTACGAAACATGCACATGCTAAAGTAGCCAGTTGCTGCTTTTATGGTGACTAGGCCCCTTGCCGAAACGTTGGCCCCAGCAACACGCTTTGTACAATAATTTTATTCAACCTGAACCTTCTGCGGTTGTCTAGTGTTCAAAGTGCTTAACTGTTTACCCGAAGCTTGTGAGACTACTTACTTGCCGAGGCGTCACTATTTCAACTTAGGTGAAATACGAGATTCCGATGTGCTTAGATCTAGATGCGCGTAGGTGGAGGAGGAGGTAGAAGAAGGAAATGCAGAAAGGTCAAAGAGACCTAAATCAGGTGGTCATTATTTTTGGAGTTGTCTGCTGCGGTGTATATTGTTAACACATCGTGGTTTTGGGACTAAAGCCACTGACTCATTACTAGTATTTTGCACTGTACAAGTCCATACAAGCTCGTTTGAATAGGCACTTTATAAACAAAAGGTTTAGATCAGTGAAGCAGACCTTCAGCTTTCGAGCGTACGATGTAGCGTTTCCTTCCCTTTTAAAGGAGTATGTGGTCACACGATAATATTGTATGCTGTGATTTAGGTATTTTTTATTTGTTTTTATTTTTTGAGTGCCATGCAATTCAACTTGTCCCCACTGATTTAAATGTACTTTGAATTTGTAAACCCCCTAAAACAAAGCCCCCAGAGGGCGCTGTAGGTATAAGTATAAATAAATAAATGTATGATCTGCGATCTTGCACACGTGGGGTGACAATGCAAAACAAATGCGAAGAACGACATGCTGATTTTCTGCTGGAGCAACTGGCATGGAATACCTAAGCTGTTATGCTTTATACTAATCTAGTTCGTAGTTCAAGGGTGTTTGATATTGGTAGCAGCATCACTGATGTTCTGCAGTAGCTGGTCTTCCGCATTAGCTTGTGCTGCGGTAGACTCTACGGATGATGCTGGCCGTTGCTGGCAAGATGCGCAGAGCGTCGAGAATGATGAGAAGTCGGATTAGCTGAACATCGTATTTGGGGATACTTCCGCAGCGTCAGCACCTTCTCTATCTGTCTCGCGCCTTGAACTCTGGGCTTGAGCAGTGCCAGAGGGGTTGAGTGGTGTTTCAACATTCAAAAGTTATCATGACTTTGAAAGCTAATGATGAGGACGCTACATGGTAGATTTACTCCTCCTAACGTAAAAAAAACGCTTGATTCCGTGAATTTCCCTTTCAAACTCATCAATAATCATTACCGCATTCTGAGACAGCAGCGCAATATTTGCGTGCACCCATTCCGCGAAATCTCTCACAGCTCTACTGTGAGTCATCCTCCCCCCCCCCCCCACCCTTCTCAAAGTTGTTTTTTAGCCATAAAGATGAAGTGTAACCAAAAAGGTAGCCGCAATTACTGCTTCAAGGACCACTAAATCACACGGAATACAAAAGCGATACCAGTTTTTAGGCGCGAAGCTCCTTATATCGGCACCCGTTCGTCTCTCGTAGGCGTAGTCGGGGATTGTAACCAGTCTTACGCTTTGACCTCCATGGTGGTGCCGATAGGAGATTTCTGCTGTGCATTGTTGTCAAGAAAAATAAACTCGCCGCGTGCACGTTAACTAAAAGTCGATTTCTTCTGTCTCTCATTCCCATTAGCAGCCATTGGCACGTTCCAGTAGGAAACGTCAGTAGAAGTAGAAGTGTTAAAAGCCGACTCCTGCTGTCTCTCATTCCCAGTAGCAACCATGGTTTACCTTCAAGGTAGTTAAGGGTGAGATTTCTCCTCTGCGTGAATAAACAATAAAAACTTTTTGTTCAAAACGCCATTGATTTATGAAATAAACCAACGATGATGATCATGAAAAACATTTATTATAAAAGAGAGAGGGACGGGGCCAAAGCATGACCCCGCTACATGGTCGGCGTCCTTAGTCCGGGACACCGCATGACGAGGCCCCTACTCGCGCCCGTCTCACCGGAGCCCGTTGAGACTCTAGTGATGGGCAGTTGAGGAGGACAGTCTCCCATGCCTCTCGAGAAGGGGTAGGGGAAGGGGGTAGGTGGGGATTTTTCGGACATGCCCATACCATGTGGAAGATATCACACGTCTCCCCACAGTGTGGGCACCGCGCATCTGTGTTCGCATCGAAATGTTTTAGGATTGCAGGACAGAGTAGAGTACCTGTCTGCAGGCGCCTTAGAGTTCGCTCTTCCGCCTTACTCAGCCCCTTTGCAGGAGCCGGGTAAAGGCGGTGAGTGTCGCGATAATAGGTCAGAATTTCTTTGAACCGCAGCAGTGGTGTATTGGCCTCCGAGTCATAAGAGCCAAGGTCAGGAGCCCGATGGGTAAGCGCTCGGGCGGCCGCGTCAGCGGCCTCATTACCTCGTAAGCCCTGATAACCAGGAGCCCATACGATGCGTTTCGGGGCTGGATCAGCGAGAGCCCGTTTTAGAATTTGGCTGGCTAGGGGGGATATCTCTCCTACCAAGTAATGAGCACATTCTTTCTGGGAGTCCATGATGATAACTTTCGAGTTGGGGTCCGCAGCAGCAAGCGCTATCGCGACTTCCTCAGCGCGCTCTGGATTTTGTGCTCAGAACGAGAGCCCATTGACATGCTTTTACCGGTGAACTACAGAGGCCGTGTAAAATCCCGTGGGCGAAGGCCCTGCCATATCAACGTAGAATACACCAGGTCGGGAGCCGTGTTGCCTCTCAAGCGTCCGAGCCCGCACCTGTCTTCTGCTTTCGTGCGTGTGCTTATCGATGTTACTGGGGAGTAGAGAGACCAAGAGCATATGCCGCCACAGTTCCGGAATACGCTCCGCCTCCTCTGCAGTGCAAGTGTGCGCTGTATATGTAAGAGTTTAGCAGGCGGCGTCCGGGAGGCGTCTGCACGAGCCGCGTATATTGATTTATAAGGTGGGCCTCCCGCAACTCCTGGTAGGAGTTGAGCACACCTTACGCCCTCAGTTTGGCGTTGGAAGTGGCAACCAGGAAATCCAGAGCTCGTTAAGTAGCCTTACGAACGATGGCATCTATTCTTTCGTCTTCTTGCTTGATAGTGCGAAGGTATGGGACGGCGTAGAGGAACCGGCTATTCACGAAGGCATGGGCGAGCTGAAGCGCGTCCCTGCCCCGCAGACCACCCCGCTTGTTGGAAACGCGGTGGATCATGCGCCCTACCTGTTCGCCTATTCTCTTGAGTTTCGCTATAGTGGAGTCCGGTCTGAGTCTGTGGTGAATGAACAGGCCCAGAATCCGGAGCTCCTCCACCTCTCTGATGGGAACCCCAGACAGGGAGATGTGTATGGCTGACTTATCTCTTGGCTTCGCTCTAACGTGCAGAAGCTCTGATTTGTTTGGAGCACATTGGAGTCCACAATCGTTGGCATACGCCTCGACTATGGATGTGGCCTGCTGAAGGCGTTCCTGCATTCCACCAAGGCTCTCCTCAGTGGTCCAGATTGTAATATCGTCAGCATATACTGCGTGTTGTGTGTCTTCCACCCTGGCCAATTCGCTTGGAAGGCGCATCATAGCAATGTTGAAAAGGAGCGGTAATAACACTGCTCCCTGTGGGGTACCCCGTGTTCCCATGATATACGGGCCATAGTCCTCGTCCTCGATCCGAAGAAGTGCCTGGCGTTTAGAGAGAAAATCTCTGACATATGCAAAGGCCTTAGCCCCGCAATCGGTGGAGATCAAGTTAGCCAGGAAGCTGCTGTGTTTAACATTGTCGAAAGCCCCCTTCAGATCAAGAGCGAGGATGGCTTTATCATTGTGTTGCATAGTTATGGGCAGTATGACGGCCCTGTGGAGCTGGAGAAAGACGTCCTGTGCAGACATGTGTGGGCGAAACCCAAACATGGTGTCTGCAAAGAAGCCCTTGCCCTCAAGGTATGGGGAGAGGCGATCCCGTACCATCGTCTCCATAAGCTTGCCCGCGCACGAAGTCAGTGATATGGGCCTCAGATTTTCCGTATTGACGGCCTTGCCTGCTTTGGGGATAAAAGTCACAAGTGACGTTTTCCATTCGGAAGGGAGCGCACGGCCGTCCCAGATCTCGTTCATGTATTCCAATAAATGGAGGTAGGCTGTGTCAGGGAGGTTTGCAAACAGCTTTGCTGTTATGCGGTCCAGCCCCGGAGCTGTACCCCTGCGCATTTTAGCTAAAGCCGCTTTAAGGTCATGCAACTCAAAACGGGCATCGAGTTGGTGGTTAGGCTTACCAGAGTACGTGTACGCCGGCCCAGGCGGGTCCTCCGTACGACAGAGATACCTATCGCACAGAGCATCCGCAAGCTGTGCCGGATTGCCTTGGTACCCTTGTAGAGCTCGCCGGAGCTGCTTCTGCGCCTCCCCTCTCGTTTGAGAGGGGTCTATGAGACTGCGAAAGAGATGTCCCCTTCGAGCTCATCTGACGAGCTGCGGCGTCACAGCGGGCTATTCAATTTGAATCTGAGAGTTGGGCAGCATACGATGCAGCCTGTTCCGTGAGTTGGGCTATGCGGATACGTAATTTGCGATTAGTCTTCTGCTTTTTCCAATGTTTTGTTTAGCTTCGGCGCGCCTCCCACAAGTGTAGGAGGTGAGTGTCAACTGCGGGGATTTCTTCGTTCGTTTGGAGGGTAGTAGTAAGTCTTTTCTGAATGTTGTTTACGTGTTGAGCCCATTCTGCATAGCCTCCAGAAAATAGTACGGGAGGGATAGTGTGATTGCGAATTTGGGTCCAATCGGTCAATTTGGCTTGACCGCATTTTTTATGAGCTGACTTTTCCAGGAGTGTGAGCCGGAGAAGGCAGTGATCACTGCCTAGAGAATCGCCCAAGTTCTCCCAGGTAGCATCCTTAGCATTTTTTACGAAAGAGAGGTCCGGACACGTGTCACGGGCTACCTTGTTCCCCACTCGAGTGGGGTACGTCGGTTCCGTGAGCAGCGTGAGGCGAAGGGTGGAGATAAGCTCCGCCAGCTTACGTCCTCTGGCCTTCTCGTAGTGATAGCCCCAGTGAAGGCTGGAAGCATTGAAGTCTCCCACGATCACTAAGGGGTCCCTGTCTGCAGACTTGATCGCCCGGAGGAAGATTTCGCTAAAAGTTACGCGGGGCTTATGTGGGGGGCTGTATATATTTAGGGTGTGTATTGACTGGTCGCGACGTCTGAGAGGCAGTACTCTGACCATTGTGTATTCTTGTTCAGTACTTAAGTTTAAATCGACCTGAATCGCGGTATATGCCTTGTTCACCAGGATGCATGACGAGGGCCGAGGCCCCCCCCCCTGGAAAGTGCTATAGCCAGAGAATTTAACGTCCAAACCGGGCTCCTGCAAAGCAAGCAAGGCGGGCATGTTTCCGAGGGACTGCAAGTGGAGCTGGAGGTGCGACCATTTTTTCCAGGCTCTAAAGCCCCTGCAGTTCTATTGTATAATCTCAAATTTTTGTAGATATTTAGCTTGTTTATTAGATCGGCTAGCCATCTTTTAGTATTTATTTACGGTGCAGAGGACCGGTCCGGACCTGGAGCCGGCCCCGAAAAGCCTTCTTCTGCTGCCTGACGGGAGGCCGGCTTGCGGTTAACCTGCGGGGAATCGCTCTGAGTGGTGTTTTTAATTTGGGTGATAACCCAGGGCTGCACGGCTTTAAGGACTGAGTTAGAGACCTGTGCCACAATTTCGGGAAGTGATTGTGTTAAGGAAACCAACGAAAGACGCCAGATGTTTTCTAAAAGCAAAGTGAGAAGACGCCAGATGTTTCTAAAAAAACAAAAAGAAGACGCCAGCTGCTTAAAGAAAGACGCCAGGTGTTTTCTAAAGCAATTGTTTTATATTCAAAACCATATTGATACAGGTTTGTAGTTGCCAATGCTCGTTGCCGTCGGTGTGTGCTCGTATGGATAAGAATGCCGAAAGGCGGGTGCGCAGGGCAGCGGCGGCGCGCACTCGCAGACAGGATCCTGCTGTACGGGAACAAGAAGCCACGTCAGGAAGGCAGCGTAGGCAAGATCCCGCCGTACGTGAACAAGAAGCTGCAGCGGAACGTCAGCGTCGGCAAGATCCTTCCGTACGGGAACAAGAGGCAGTGGCAGCACGTCGACGTCACGAAGCAGATCTTGAAAACGTTCCACATTGGGAAGCGGCGAGGAAGCGCGCCTATCACCAGGCGAATTACCCGAAGAAAATTTCTCGGTATTCCTTCCAGGAGCTTCGGCCAATCTCATCATCATTCACCTCGTGGATCTTCCGTCATTTACTTTAACACGCAGCACTTCTTAGCGAACTTCCGTGACTTTGACCTTATCTATCTATCTATCTATCTATCTATCTATCTATCTATCTATCTATCTATCTATCTATCTATCTATCTATCTATCTATCTCTCTATCTATCTATCTCTATCTATCTATCTATCTGCCAACGACTTTTAGCCCTCCTGCCCGTTTCGGTATTGGTATCGATACCAAACTTGGTATGGATACCATGACTGTGTAAAGAGCACACTGAAAATCAAAACATGTATGACGTTTTTTTTTTTTTGTCTTTTCCCGTGCTATCTCTTCCTTGTTAGGTTGTGACGCTTTCGTCGGGACGAGAGAAGATAGAATGCAGTTGCTGTGTGCGATATATTTTTGTACCTCCGCTCGTGCAGGATGGACTCTAAAGGTTCTTGCGCTCGTGAATTCGTGAGGCAGTAAGCACCTCCAGCGAATCTGTTCCATGGCTATTTGAAACAATGATGTGGGACACCCTTAGGAATTTATTCCTCCTTGCAATGTACAAAGGAAAAGTGGTATCCATGCACGCTGGGCAAGTTTCAATACTAGCGCCACAAATTCGTGGCGTGAAATGAAGCGAAGTAGCCCCACGGACGGGCTATACAGGGAAGACGCGGTGCGCTATAAATGTGTGCATCTCTTTTGTAGAAGTGCAGGCCGCAAGAAGAAACGCGCATCTCTTTCGCGACGAGACGTGCTCCCAGCCGTGAGGAACTCCCTTGTAGGATTCCATGCTGAACGGTTGTGTCGTCTGCGATCTCCGATATCAGCGTACCTCTCGCCAATCGACCAGCAGTCTATGGTCTCCTGACACCGTGTAGCTCTTGCCCATCGGAGCCCCGTCTTCATTTCTTTCTCTTCCTGCTATTAAATGTCGAGCATATCTAAGTCGCACGATGTCGTGTTTAGGCATCGGCGGTGGCTCCGTCCACACCTCCACTGCGCATGCTCGCATCTCGCTCGTCGTGCCGCATGCTTGCGTATCGTGCACCTGTCGCTCCTCTGCGCTAGCGACCGTTTTGCTAGCTTCGCATATATCAAATTCTGTATTACAGAACGTGAATGAATGACGAAGGTATGTGATTGGTGCTATCTTGATAATTATGAGATGCGTGTCATAAAAACACATCACTACATGCCACACTCATGATGCGCTTGCTGCTGTTAGACTAATTTCCCATATACAAAATTCTGTATTAGGTGACGCCAGTGGACAACAAAAATAAATGACACGTCCAAACATTATAATCATGACAAGTGTGTCATGTAGAACATGACTACTTGCTACTCTCAGTGCGCTCGCGGTCGTTTCGCTAGCTTCACATATACCTAGTTCGGTGTTGCATGACGTCAATAAATGACAATTGATTGACGACTGGTGAAAACATGATAATCATGACAGGCGTGCCGTGTAAGAACATTGCAACATACCACGTTTATAGCACACTCACGGCCGTTTCGCTAGCTTTACACATAGTGAACAAGGTATCACGTGATGTTGGTAGAGGACGGAGGTAAATCATGCTTCAAAATAATTATGACATATGACACGTATGGCAAAATTTACCTGCACCTCATAAGGTTATTCTGATTTTAAAGTGACATATCAACCTTCCTCATTCGTGCTTTGCCTATTATTACCACGATACGTTGGATCTCAATTCTTTTACTTCTTACAATGTTTACGATTACGATGTATGCACCAGTGATATATTCCGTGATGCATTGACGTCACATAACACGAAATTACGTATACAACGGCCACGAGCACATCATGAAGGGCCCAATATACCCCAATGTAGCATTGACGCGCGCGCACACTGCATACAGTGACGCTACGTTAGAAACACGTGAGCACTCGTAGTCTGATGCCAGGCACGACCGGCACGACCAGTCTCCGACATGCGGCATTTTGTACCCATGCTATACCAAGACAACACTGCGTCTCCCTCTTTTCGTGATAGGGGGACGCTGGACGTGCTGAAACGCGCATGCGTCAAAGAAATGGAGGGCGGCGCGCGCCTGCGAGTATATGCCAGGACCGGCGTCTGCCATGGCAACGTGATCGTGACGCAACGAAATGAACGCCGGCGAGCACGAGCACCGCGTCACGTCGAAATGTGTCGGAGCCTTGACTGTGGCATGTTGCCATGTTCTCACATGACACGTATCTCATGACTATTATGTTTGCACCAGTCACACACCATCATTCACTGAAGTCACGTAATACCAAATTTGGCATATGTGAAGTAAGCAGAACAGCCATGAGCGCATCATGAGTGAGGCTTGTAGTCATGTTGTTACATGACACACATGTCGTGATTATCATGTTTGGGTGTGTCATTTACCTATGTCATCCGGTTGCGTCGCGTAATACCGAGTTTGGTACATTTGACGCCAGCGAACCGCGAGCACATCATGAGCGTAGCATGTAGTCATGTTGTGACGTGACACGCATCTCATGTTTATCATGTTTGCACCAGTCACATACCTTCGCAATTCATTCACGTCCCGTAATACTAAATTTGGTACAAGTGAAGCTAGCGAAACGGCCGCTAGCGCAGAATGAGCGTGCATGTAGTCATGTTGTTACATGACACGCATGTTATGATTTTCATGTTAGAATCGGTCGCTTGTGTCCTCCATGCAATTATGTCATACCATACAAGTTTTTCAACATGCTAAGTGAACATGCTATGTGAACATGCTATGTGAGCTGCAGGACCATGAAATGTAAATCATAACACTCATGACACACATGTAATGATTGTCATGTTATGATTAGTCAAATACTTTCTTCATACAGTCATGTTATGGTATACAAAGTTTGGTATCGATACCATTATTTAAACGACCAAGAGAGCTAAAAGTCGTAGGTGGATAGATAGATAGATAGATAGATAGATAGATAGATAGATAGATAGATAGATAGACAGACAGACAGACAGACAGACAGACAGACAGACAGACAGACAGACAGACAGACAGACAGACAGACAGACAGACAGATAGATAGATAGATAGATAGATAGATAGATAGATAGATAGATAGATAGATAGATAGATAGATAGATAGATAGATAGATAGATAGATAGATAGATAGATAGATAGATACGCTCAAAGTCACCTAAGCTCGCTAAGAAACGCTTCGCCTCTAGAACGTCATTGCTGCCGTACGCCACGTAGACGCCAGTGCGTGCAGTATTCAAGTCGCCGCAAGTTTTATGAGCGTTTGTGTGCTATGTCACGCGGTTTGTTTGTGCACGGCCACATCTTTTTGTGACCGTGAGTATAGACAAGTAGAAACATGTTTTCTGTGCCAGACTGTGGTGTTTATTGCGCACAAGTTTCCAGCAGATAGTGTTTTCTATCTTTGCGATGCCACGAAGCTGTTGTGTGGCCCTGTGCAAGTCGAACGCGGCAAGAGACTTCACCCTGCAGCACCATGAACTCCCATGCGATTTACCCAGTCTGGATGCTAGGCTGAAAAATATTTCTTGGCCAGGGCCGTCAGGAAGAGGAAGCAAGTGGAAGCCGAGTGAGTGGTCGGTCATGTGCTTTTTATATTTTGCTGAGAACGACTATAAAAGAACTTTAGGTATAGGCTTTTGCATCCAACGGTGGTCCCTACTGTGTTTTGCGCTTATCTGCACTACTTGCAAAAGAACAACACCCAGCCCCGGAAACGATGGCGAAGGGATCCAGCTGATGGCGCAATAAATCACGCAATTTAAGCGCAACTGATTTGTCAACTGAGTCATAATTACTTAGCTACCTGAGCGGCCCTACTTTCCATATTGCCTGTAACAGAGAAACAGAAGAACATCTAAATTCAGAATAAAGGGTGTCCGGGTCCTTTGGCCACACTCCTCAGTGCTTCCATAGCTGACTGCTGCGTCTTGAAGGAAGAAGTAAAGCTACCAATGATGCTTTTCGGACTATAACACTTATTTACAATTCAGGTAAAGCAAACGGGCAGCGTTCATAGATGCCTTTATTCTAGGAATTATCGGCCCTCTTAGGGCAAAATGTTCACATATGTGATGCAATGAGTACATTGAGTAAACTGCCGGTGTGCCTTCACATACGTGGAATTCCGTATAAGTCGCGTGTTTCTTATATTACCCTCAAGCAACTCACCTTGGCACATTTGGATGACCGATACAGCGACTCTGTGCACATTTACACCGATGGATTCGTAACTTCATCCGCCTCAGCTGTAGCCTACATAATCCCTCAACTCGGTATTTCCCGACAGTACAAATTAGATCACAGGTCATCTTCCACAGCTGCAGAACTTGCTATACAGGAAGCCATAAAATTTGTTAACGACAAAGCACCGCGTAAATGGACGATTCTGTCTGATGCAAAATCAACGCTTCAAGCTATCCATTCTTGCTCAAGAAGGGGCCAATTTTACGAGTTAGCCCTAGGAATCGTCCAAGCATTTGACCTAACCCACAAGAGCGGTCACTTAATTACACTCCAATGGATTCCTGGAACCTGCGGCCTGGTTCGCACGAAACAGCCGATAGCGAAGCAAGAGCGGCAGTATACAACGCTCCTATGTACGTCAAAGTACCGTATTCGCGAAGTGACGTCAACACATTGTTAAGATCGCTCATGCGCGAATGCGCTGCCACTTACTGGTCGCTACCAGATCACCGGAACAAGCGCCTGCAGGAAACAGGCCCCGGTATGACTTTTCGTCTTCCAGAAAAAATTTGCCGAATACATGCTAATATGCTGTACCGAATTCACCTGGGCGTCGCCTCCACTCGCCACTACACCCACCTAATCAGCCGTGCGGACAGCCCGAATTGTGAAGGCTGCCAAGTGCGCGAAACGATAGCTCACATATTTTTTGACTGTGCAATATACGTGGCGCAAAGAAAAATGCTAACACATTGCAACGTTGGCAAGCATCAGACGAACGCCATAAGGTGAAGGCCACATATTGTCAGCAATGAACGATCAAACAGTGTCAAAAACTGCTACAAACGCTGTTCTAGACTTTATAAAAAGCTCTGGAGTAGATACTAGACTGTAGGGTACTAAACTAAGTGGCTACTGTACATACGCACCACCTCTTCCTGTCCCCATCATCACCCTTCATCCCTCTTTCCTTCCCCTTTCCCTTATCCCCTGTGTAGAGTAGCAGGCCAGAGCGAACTAGCTCAGGCCAACCTCTCTGCCTTCTAATAAATTCTCACTCTCTCTCTCTCTACTCCTAATAACGATTCATAATCGAATCTGAAGATTTGCAGCTACGAAGCGCGTTATTTGCGGCCTACTATGCCGCATAGAAATGCGTGTGAAAGCGATTCTTCTAGAAGGAGCAGGACGCCAGAGTGGTCGCGAAATGAACTAGGCCCATCCTGCCGATTCGGCAGCCCGCTCAGGCAAGCTATTGTTTTAGGGGCGGAGCTCCTTAAAGCGGCACCCATTTGTCCCTCGTACTCGTAGTCGTAGTGTGTAACAAGTGTTACATTTTGACCTGCAAGGTAATGCCGGTGGGAGATTTCTCCTGTGCTTTGTTGCTTTGTCGAACAATAAATACTGGCAGCATATCCACGGAGGGAATGGTGGATAGTGGGGCGAAGAATCTGTCCGTCCATTCGTTCTTGCTTCCATTCATCCATGCGTGCGTCTGTGAGGCCGCCCATGCGTCCATCCGCCCATCCGCGCCTGCGTCTGTTAGTGCGTCCACACGTTCATCTGTGCGTCCGTCCCTGCTTTTCTCTATGCATCCGCTCCTGCGTCCGTCCATGCGTCTATCATTCCGTGCAGCCATCCGTGCGTCTGTCCATGCATCTGTCTGTGTGTCCGTTCGTTCACCTATTCAACACTTCAAGTACCACCATCTCACATCTCTTCATCACATATTCCTCATAAAGAAGCACCGCCATCCAGCGGACATTCCAAGAACTGAACGAGAGGAGGCACATTCACACTTTCTTGCGGCTTGCACTTCGTGTCTACTTCCAAACTTTAACCACCTCGAGTTCATGGTATATATTAGTTAACTGTACTAATGGCACGGCGGCCGAACGCTCGCTAAACCTTTCTATAACCAAGGAGGTTACGCCCAGCGAGTATAACCTGGCAACCCTTTCTTGTCTTCTGTGCGTTGTTGAACAATAAAAAATTCGCAGCGTTCGCGTTAACTAAAACCGAATTCTCCTGTCTCTCATTCCCCCTTAGCAGCCATTGGCATGTACATTGAGCAATATTTTTTATTGTTGAACAACGCACAAAAAAAATCTCTCATCGGCACCACCTTGGAGGTCAAAATGTTATACTTGTTACACACTACTACAACGGCTACGAGAAACGAACAGGTGCCCCTATAGGGACTTTGCCCCTAAACGTTCGCGGCGTGTGCGTTAACTAAAAGCCGAATGCCCCTGTCCCTGATTCCCCATTAGCAGCCATTGGCATGTACATTGAGCACTATCTTACAAGAAAGGGTTGCTACATTATACTCACTGGGCGTAACCTTCTTAGTTTTAGAAAGGTTTGGCGAGCGTTGGGCCGCAGTGCCATTATTACAGTGAACTAGTATATACCATGAACTCGAGGAGGTTAAAGGTGGAAAGTAGACCCGAAGCGCAAGCTGTAAGAAAGTGTGCGCGTGCCACCTCTCGCTTAGTCCTTGAAATGTCCACTGTATGGCAGTGCTTCTATATGGGGAATATATGATGAAAAGATGCGAGATGGTGGTACTTGGAGTGTTTAATAGATGGATGAACGGACACACAGACAGATGCATGGATGGATGCATGAATGGACGCAGGGGCGGATGCATGGACGAACGCAGGCACGGATGGGCGGATGGACGCATGAACGGTCACACTGACGGATGCATGGACGGACGGAAGCAAGAACGAATGGACGGTCGAATGCTTCGCCGCGCTCTCCATCATTCACTCCGTGAATATGCTGCCAATTTTTTTTTCATCCAGAGGCCGTGGAATTAGAAAATGATTTGCTTGCTGAGAGACGAAACATCGCTTGACCGACGATGTCATTGAGCAATATTATGACTTGCTACCACCATGTTTGTCTTTGCAGACATGGTATAAAAGCATGAAAAAGATAAAAAGCCCTCATAAAATGTCAAAATTTACAAACTGATTGCAGGAAGTGAATGATACTGGTTCACTATTCTGGTGTAATAGAAAAATGTCGCCGCGCCAACAGGAGCGAGATGGGATGCTTCTATGATTGTGGGAAACGCACCCTTAGAAGCAAACTGTTCTCACTATTCATAAGTGTGCGATGTAGTGCTTTAGTGAATGTCTGTGGACGGATTTATGCTCTCTCATAGTAGAGTAGTTAGTACTCTAAATAATCTCCCGTAGTACAGAATATTGTACACTGAATGGTCGAATTTATTTTCAAAAAGAAAAAGAAGTGCATTCAGCAACAGCAGTGGGGAGTGGGTTGATAAGTTTTCGTATTGCCCACGGGACCGAGTTATGCTCTCCCATAGTAGAGTATAAGTGCTCTAAATCATTCACCACTTTGCTAAAAACACAATAGTTGCCCGTAGCGTAACAAAGCTATGTTATTCTAACGCTTTCCACGCTGTAGCGCCTTAGGGACAGTTCTCAGCTCACTCATAGTAGAGTACCGAGTACTCTAAATTGTTAACCACTTTTTTTAAACACACAGCATAGTAGGGAAGCTAGGAAATAGGCATTCCTGGTGAAAGGCATGTTCTTTCATTTAGAGCACACAATCACCACCAATTAGTCTTATGAATGAAACGATGTAGTTTTGATAAAGTGGACGTCAGTGCATAGAATATCGCTAGGCTTTCTCAATGAGTTTATTGTCCTATTGAAGCATGCTAATTGCGATTTTCGCAACATGCTACTAAATAGAAAACATATGAAATACCTGCCTTTGAGTTGCTTATATTGACGAAAGTGTCTATATGGCTAGCAATTATACGTTTTCTTTGATTGTGGTACCATTAGACACTCTCGATGGGATTTTGCCGTTGCCAGTGCCGTCGCGATCGTGTCCCGCGTGAAGTCCAAATTTATAAAATACCCCCACGCATCGTACGTTATACATTCGGGTAATATAGCGTATGACCGGCGATAATATACAGGGCGTAAACAAAGATGAAAAGAGCAGGCCCATACCCGTTGCTTGTAGGACGCCCGCGGTCATATAACCTCACTAGTGAGTCGCTCCATCCAAGCACAGAGGAACCGGGCTGCCCATCTTTAACGAGCACAAAAAAAGATTGGCAGATCCCACGTACAGTCGGAATCGATAATATGCAAAGCACAAATGAGGAATGTTGATATGTCACTTTAAAATCAGCACAACGTTACAAGGTGGAGGTAAATGATGTAGTACATGACTTCCGTGTCATGATTATCATGTCTGGATGTGTCGTTTACCTTCGTCATCTATTCACGTCACGTCATACTGAATTGAATATATGTGGAGCTAGCGAAACAGCCGCCAGCACGCTATCATTGTATTGGATTGAATAAACATTTATTTGGTCCTCCAAAACACATATCACTGTGTTGCGGGCAGCTCCCACGTGTGGACTGAGATGCCGAGCTTCTCAGCCGCCTCGCGGGCTTGGTGGACAGCCCAGAGCTGATCTGCCAAGGACTAGCTGTGGATTGCCGCCTCCCATCTGGCAGAGGTGACGTTCGATAAATGAGCGACTTTGGTATACTGCCATAGCATATGTTCTAATGAAGCTATTTCCCCATGATATGGGCAAAAATTACTTGGGTATAGGTCATGGTACATGATGTGTTACATTTTCAATGTAGGGTACATCCGCGTTTGCAAAAGCCTTATTGTAGGTGCTTGGGGCCGAGATAGAGTTTTGTGAGGTGGAGAGAAATCATTTTAGACGGGTATAAATGTTTAGTGAGCTCATTATATGTTGTAAGAATTTCCCGGTTATCCCCTTCACCAGTAGAACGCTTCCCGAGGAGGCGCGGTTGGAGAGGTCTCGCGCCGCCTCGTGTGCTGCTTCACTGAGATTGAAAGGGGAGTCGTTCATTTCTAAAAGGGGAGCTGGGAACCAACTCAGAAGATGATGCGTTTTGTTCTTGCCATGCAGTATTCTCAGCGTTTGTTCAGAGACCGTCCCCTTGGCGATTGCCCGTAGTGCTGCGATGGAATCACTGTAGACGACTTCAATTTTATTCAGCTTGAGTGCTAAGGTGATGGCCAATTCTTCCGCAATGGTTGGGTCTTTCGTCCTGGCCGTCGCTGAGTTGACAACACAGCCAGCCCCATCGACCACCACTGCCACAAAAGCTTTCCCATTGGCGTAGGAAGCCGCGTCAAGAAATACGACCCCTCGTTCCTCGTTTTAAGACTTTACGAAGTATAGTCCTAGCCCTCGCTACTCTTCTTGCGATGTTTTGTTCTGGATGCATGTTTCGTGATATAGGAGATACCGTGATATTCTCCTTGATGTTGTAGAGAATATCATTGTAATTGCGTCTAATTACAATGATATTCAACAAATCATCAACAAATTAAGCAACCATTTTTCCCCTGGTTATGATTCGATGAATAGTAAATTTTTAAAAAATACTGTAGAAATTAGTTTCATGATATTAGCCAAGATATTCCAACAATCACTCGACACTTCTACTCTCCCATCTTAATGGAAAATCGGGAAAGTAGTTCCTATTCATAAATCTGGTAGTAAAAGTTCCCCTGCTAATTATCGTCCCATTTCCCTTACCAGTACGTGCTGTAAGCTATTAGAGCACATCATATTCACAAACCTTGTAAATTTTCTTGAAAGTAATTCCTTCTTCACGTCATCTCAGCACGGCTTTCGTAAATCATACTCCTGTGGTACACAACTGGTATCATTTACCAACAGATTACACCGCATATGGACAACTCATCACAAGCTGATTGCATCTTTTTGGATTTTTCCAAAGCATTGGATAAGGTATGTCATAAACTTTTTCTTCACAAACTAAGCCAACTGAAACTTGATCATAACGTGTTTAAATGGATTGAATGTTTTCTCACAAATCGCTCACAATTTGTTTACGCTAACGGGTATGATTCTTGTTTTACTGAAGTACACTCCGGCGTTCCTCAGGGATCGGTAATTGGGCCTCTTTTATTTTTAATTTATATTAATGACCTCCCCTGCCACATTAAAGCCAAAATTCATTTATTTGCTGATGATTGCGTTATTTTTCGTGAGGTAAATAACATATTTGATTCGTGTACTCTTCAATCAGACCTTAACACTGTTGATAACTGGTACCGTACATGGTTAATTGAATTGAACATAAACAAATGTAAAGTCATGCGTGTGTCCCGCAGTGTTTGCAGTCAATTTACTTACTACTTAAACGACATACCTCTTGAATCTACTAACTCGTACAAGTACCTAGGCGTCCACATAACATCCAATCTCTCTTGGGCAATGCACGTCGAACAAATAATCAACAAAGCTAACTGTACGCTTGGGTACCTACACCGTAACTTTTCCAAAGCTCCATCTTCATTGAAATTAGCCCTGTACAAAACATTATTACGACCTAAACTAGAATATACTTCTTCGATTTGGGATCCCAGCCACATTAATTTAATTACATCACTTGAGCTAGTTCAGAATAATTCCACACGCTTCATATTATCGAACCACAATCGCACAGCCAGTATATCTGCAATGAAAAATAATCTGTCCCGGCCTACCCTATCACTTCGAAGAAAAGTTTCCCGCCTATTAACTTTTCATAAATTGTATCACCGCCCCATCTTGCGCAACGAACTTATTTTGCAACCCCAGTATTTTTTCAACCGTGTCGATCACCGCCACAAGGTTGGAATTATCACTTATCGTACTAACACAGCTGCGCAGTCGTTCCTGCCTCGTTCTTCTCGCGAGTGGAACCACCTTCCCCCTGAAATTGTTCCTATTAATGACAACCATCTTTTTCGTGATACCGTAGCTAACATTGTATACGCAGGACCTATTTATTGTATTTTTGTTTGTACGCTGACTTTTGCTTATATTCGTACTAACGCTGTATTTTTCCCTCCCCACCATGTACCATGTGTTATTCAATGTAATCCACTCCCCTCTGTAATGCCATTTGGCCCTGAGGGTATTATAAATAAATAAATAAATAATTGCCATTGGGTGTTGGCCCAGCTCCTGCAGGATCATTCTTGCCGACCTTGTTGTAGATAACCTTGCAAACTGTGCTCTCTCGTGGGCTTCTGCTATTTCTTCGAGCGTGTTGTGAACGCCAAGCTCAAGTAGACGCTCGGTGCTGGTATGTATGAGTAGGCCCAGGACCTTCTTGACAACTTTACTGAGGAGCACATTCAGTGTCTCGGACTCTGCTCTTGACCAGTTGTGCATTGCTGCCTCGTACGCGAAACGGCTTAAAACAAACGCATAACATCAACCTGATGAGGTTGTCTTCCTTGATCCGATTTCTTTTGTTGGCCACTCTGCGTATAAGGTGCACCGAGCTGTCTGTTTTCCAAGTTACCTGGGCTATAGATTTGCTGTTAGCGCCGTTAGACTCTATCAGCATGCCCAGAATTTTGATGGAGTCGACCCTTTGGATGACATCCCCTTGGTTTGCACGGAGGTGGGTGTCTATCTGGTTTAATGGCTTCCATCCCCTGGGCTTCGGTCCCCGGCGTGTAGTCCGATACAGTAAAATTTCTGACTTACTCGAAGAGCACTTGAACCTAGAAGGACGAAGGTACTCTTCTACGGTGTCAACCACCTCTCGCAGGGCGCTCTCAGTCTGCCCCTCACTTCCACCTGTGCACCTGATGGTAATGTCATCTGCGTAGATGCTGTGCTTCAATCCTTCGATGCTCGACAATTTCTTTGACAGTCCAATCATGGCAATGTTGAACAGCATTGGTGAAATCGCTGCCCCTTGTGGCATGCCCCTTATTTCTAGTTCAATTGCTGCGGTCTCGATATCTGCAATCTTCATCACGGCTCTCAGATCTGTAAGAAAGGACCATACGTATTTATAGAAGGCTTTCCCCAGACTAATCTTGCAAATTGCTTCGAGTATGAATGAGTGGTAGACGTTGACAAACGGTTTTTCTAGATCTAGGCAGAGAATGGCTCTCACATCTCTGGTTTCGTTTCTGATGGCCTGGTGTTTGATAAGCTTCATTGCGTCTTCTGTGGATAGCCCTGCCCTGAATTCAACCATATTGTGTGTATATATGTTGTTATCTTCCAAGTACTTGTTTATCCAGTGCAGTATGGCATGTTCTGCAACTTTGCCGATACATGATGCCAAGGATATTGGCCTCATGTTGTCAAGTTAGGGGGCTTTCCTGGCTTAGGAATAAAGGTCGTGGTGGCCAGCTTCTACTGCTCTGGCACCGTGCCTTCTCTCCATGCTGCATTGATCATATCCTTCAGGGTGACAATTGAACCGTCATCAATGTTACGAAGGGCCTTGTTTGATATACCATCCGGGCCAAGGGCTCACCTGCCGTTGAGATCATTCAAGGACATTCTGATCTCCTCCATGTTGAAGTCGCCTTCAAGACCTGGATTAGGCGTGCCTTGGTACTGTCTACTTAGGGTGCCAATCCTCTTTTGATTGGGAGGTACCTATGCACGAGCCACTGCCCAACTTGCTGTTCTGTAGAGCACCCTATCTCTATATGCAAAATTCGAGTGATCACATGCTTTGGATCTATTTGGTGCTGCTTTTGTTGAGGAGATGTCCCAACATATTCCATGTCTTGCAAATGTGCATCTGACCATCGACGGAGTTGCAGATGTCGTCCCAATACTGCCTGGATAGTGCGCGACAATGTTCCTCGACTGATCTGTTTACCTCAGCTATCTTCTTCCACACTGTTCGGTTGAGGCGCTTACCCTTCCAACGGTTAAGTAGTGCTTGCTTTGCCTCAAGAAGATGAGCGAGCCGGCTATCCATTCTTTCAACCAGAGAATCCTTGGTAATGGTGGAGGAGACCGATTTTATGTCCTCTTTATTCTGTTTGACCCACTGCTGCAAGCCCAGTCTGTGGCCATCTTGTTCCCTTTCAATCCTTAACTTCCCGAACTTTTATCAATCTGTGAAGTGGAATTCTCTCTGCCTTTTATGCTCCACGGAGAAGGTAGGGGCAAGAATGCAGCGGTCACTCCCTAGGTCTACAGCAAGGTTTATCGACTAGGCCTTCTTGATGTTCCTTGCAAATGTAAGGTCCGGGGTGGAATCCCTGCAGCAAGATGTACCAAGCCTTGCTGGCAGGCTGGGGTCCGTGGTTAGGGGAAGATCAAGTTCACTGGCACTAGCCAAAGTCTATTCCCTTTCCTTGTGTTGTACTTGTAACCCCATGTATGATGGGGGCGTTGAAATTACCTGCTATGACGAGTGGACATTCGCCGGCGATAGTAACAGCTTTCTTTGGAACCGTCTTGAACCCTTGATTTTGTTCCTTTGCACTGCTATATATGTTAAGAATAAATATGCTCTGACGGTTGCTGGTACCTGGCACGATCTCTACCATGACGTGTTCCAACCGGCCTGCTTATATCTTGAGGTCGTGGGTTACGTGCGTTAGTTTTGTTGGATACGAAGGTGCAGACTCCCCTCCCTTCGGTATCTCCTATTACAGGCCGGAATCAGATGCTGGAAGAGTTTCTTGCAAAAATATAATATGAGGCTTTTCTTGACTGCTCATAATATACTGCTGTAGGGTTGCCTTCTTTTTAAAGCAACCTCTACAGTTCCATTGCCAGATACGGAATGCTTCACGTAGCGCTGCCTTCATGGTTATGACCTGGGCCACCAGAGCCTGATGCTGCACCAGTTGACAGGTTTGGTACCACTAGTATTGGTGGCTGAAGAGGTGAGTTTGTTGCATGAGGAGGCCTTGCTGTGTTGTGTAGATATGCTTCGACCTTTGTAACGCACAATGGTATATGCTCTTTCGGTGCCGCCACACTTGATTGTAGCCTGCCCATCTGCTCGGTAAAATTGGCTGATACTTTTCTGAGCATGTAAAAGACCTCTTTCATATCTGACATGGTCGTTTGGTTGACTTCTACGTGTTTGCCATGGCTCTCTCTTTTTTGTGGTTCTCGAGTCCCCCACGTTTTCAGCCACAGGGACATCAACTGGCTGAGGCGTTTGGCTGTGAAGACTGCATGCTGGTTAGCTTAGTAAGAAGATTTTTTTTTGTTTCCTTTAACTCGGCTGATAGCCTCTCATTCGATTCTGTAAGCCTCGCGTTTTCTTGCTCTAGATTTGCAATTCTATCATGCTCTGGCAGCTTACCTGTCATCCCCTCTGCCACGCCGTTGCGCACTCGCTCAGCCCAGCTGCCTTTCGGTGTAACTGTAGGCGTCCGCCCGGGGTTGGAAGCCGTGATCTTGAACTGAACGCCAGGCAGCTGGCCATTCCGGTGCCGTCCAGGCTTATCCAAACCCTGATAGTGACCATGAGAACTTGAGCGTCCCCGTTATTGGGAGCAGGCGCTTGGTCTGGATTCTCTTCTGGAACGCGACCTCCCCCTGGAGTGGGACCACCTTTCCTGTTCTTGTGTAGTCTGGATGCTCTGGGTCCCGTAGGCTGGAATAAGCTGCTTGTCCTTGATGTCTGGACTCGATGTGATTGATGCGTCCCGGGCTCCTTCGGCTGCTCGCGATCTTTCCCAACGTCTGCGTCTGACGATGCATGGCACTAAGAACCTGTTCTTGCACTCCTTGTCTGCCGTGGGATGATGACCGTCGCACAGCCTGCATATTGGATTCCACTGGGGCTGCTCATCTGGGTTCTTGATCTCGCAGCTTCTGCAGATGGTTTCAGCTGGGTTCGGACAGACGTAAGATCGATGTCTCAGCTTTCCACAGACGTAACAAACGTCGATGTTCTTGCAGTAAAGGGAGCACTGCAAAAGTGAAGGTCCATAGCTCATGAATTTCAGCACTTTGTGTATTTAGAACGCTATGGTGATTGTCCCAGTGTTCTTGATTATCCTGGCATGCAGCGCCAGTGGGTTATTCGTGTTCACAATCTTTGGGGTCACAATGTCTTGAGTATCACTTACGGGGATACGGCAAATCACTCCTTTACAAGTATCGTGGGGTGCCGTGGCGTACGCGCTAACATCAAAAATTTTGCCTCCAATGTCAGTTTGCTTGACCTTAAGGTATTTTGAAGCTCTGTCTTGGTTAGGAGTGCTTGCCACCATAATATTCTGCTGTAAGTTGGAACAGATGATGTCCTGCATGGCCTCCTCCTCTTTGACGCCTGCTGCCAGTACTATCGCATCTGCCACTGCTCCAGCGCCAATTCTCGAGATGTGTAATCCTACACGTGATTGTAGCACAATTTTGCTGAAGTCCTTAGGTAGAGAAGGCATGCGTCCAGCTCGCACGATTGTATGCTTGGTGTCATGCCTACTACGACTGGCTGGGGCGTCTCCCCCCTTGCCAGCCTTGGTCGAGAACTTGGAAGCGGGAACGCTAACCGCGGATAGCTCATTCTTTGAGTGTCTCGTTTCGGCTTCCTTCCAAGCCATGTCTTCCGTGATATCCTCTGGAGAGATGTCCTCTCTATCTACTTGGTATTCCAATCTCAGTTTCAGGTCCTGAAAAGCGCAGAGCGTTGAGTCGCGTTGGCGCCGGGATGGCGCATCGACAACAATCGCCTCCTTGGTTAGGCTTAAATCCTCCGGTAGTGTTACCGTGTAAAAATGTCCCAAAAATGGTTTAAAGTCCACTAACCAGCACAAAGCTGATATCTGCTGATTTCTTGAGAACTTGAGCACGCGATGTGACTGAAAACTCGGCGACAAACTTGTGTATACTACAGAAACGCATTCTTGAAAGCAGGAGCCGATCTTCGCGCGTCCGCACTGGTCGGCACTCAGAGCGTCTCCTCCGAGCGCATCATGAAGGACCGAATATCAGCACGCCATGAGCGTGGTATGTTTTCATGTTCTTACAAGACACGCGTGTCAGGATTATCATGTTTGCCCCAGTCATATATTTTTTCGTCCATATACGTCACGTAACGCCAAGTTTATGTATGTGGAGCTAGCAAAACGGTCGCGAGCGCATCAGGAAGGGCCCAGTATACTGCAATGTGGCGTTGACGCGAGCGCACGCTGGAAACAGTGAGGCTACGTTAGCAAAACGCGAGCACTCTATAATCTGACGCCAGGCGCGACTAGCGTCCGTCGGTGCAACCCGACGGCATACGGCGCGAAATGCGACATGCTGTATTTCGCGAAACTGCATCTCCCTCGCAAAACTGCATCTGCACCCACGCAAAACTGCATCTCCCTCTTTTCGTCACGGAG